>NC_140720.1:5000-1205000 GCF_050655825.1 Lonchura striata
CCTAACCCTAACCCTAACCCTAACCCTAACCCTAACCCTAACCCTAACCCTAACCCTAACCCTAACCCTAACCCTAACCCTAACCCTAACCCTAACCCTAACCCTAACCCTAACCCTAACCCTAACCCTAACCCTAACCCTAACCCTAACCCTAACCCTAACCCTAACCCTAACCCTAACCCTAACCCTAACCCTAACCCTAACCCTAACCCTAACCCTAACCCTAACCCTAACCCTAACCCTAACCCTAACCCTAACCCTAACCCTAACCCTAACCCTAACCCTAACCCTAACCCTAACCCTAACCCTAACCCTAACCCTAACCCTAACCCTAACCCTAACCCTAACCCTAACCCTAACCCTAACCCTAACCCTAACCCTAACCCTAACCCTAACCCTAACCCTAACCCTAACCCTAACCCTAACCCTAACCCTAACCCTAACCCTAACCCTAACCCTAACCCTAACCCTAACCCTAACCCTAACCCTAACCCTAACCCTAACCCTAACCCTAACCCTAACCCTAACCCTAACCCTAACCCTAACCCTAACCCTAACCCTAACCCTAACCCTAACCCTAACCCTAACCCTAACCCTAACCCTAACCCTAACCCTAACCCTAACCCTAACCCTAACCCTAACCCTAACCCTAACCCTAACCCTAACCCTAACCCTAACCCTAACCCTAACCCTAACCCTAACCCTAACCCTAACCCTAACCCTAACCCTAACCCTAACCCTAACCCTAACCCTAACCCTAACCCTAACCCTAACCCTAACCCTAACCCTAACCCTAACCCTAACCCTAACCCTAACCCTAACCCTAACCCTAACCCTAACCCTAACCCTAACCCTAACCCTAACCCTAACCCTAACCCTAACCCTAACCCTAACCCTAACCCTAACCCTAACCCTAACCCTAACCCTAACCCTAACCCTAACCCTAACCCTAACCCTAACCCTAACCCTAACCCTAACCCTAACCCTAACCCTAACCCTAACCCTAACCCTAACCCTAACCCTAACCCTAACCCTAACCCTAACCCTAACCCTAACCCTAACCCTAACCCTAACCCTAACCCTAACCCTAACCCTAACCCTAACCCTAACCCTAACCCTAACCCTAACCCTAACCCTAACCCTAACCCTAACCCTAACCCTAACCCTAACCCTAACCCTAACCCTAACCCTAACCCTAACCCTAACCCTAACCCTAACCCTAACCCTAACCCTAACCCTAACCCTAACCCTAACCCTAACCCTAACCCTAACCCTAACCCTAACCCTAACCCTAACCCTAACCCTAACCCTAACCCTAACCCTAACCCTAACCCTAACCCTAACCCTAACCCTAACCCTAACCCTAACCCTAACCCTAACCCTAACCCTAACCCTAACCCTAACCCTAACCCTAACCCTAACCCTAACCCTAACCCTAACCCTAACCCTAACCCTAACCCTAACCCTAACCCTAACCCTAACCCTAACCCTAACCCTAACCCTAACCCTAACCCTAACCCTAACCCTAACCCTAACCCTAACCCTAACCCTAACCCTAACCCTAACCCTAACCCTAACCCTAACCCTAACCCTAACCCTAACCCTAACCCTAACCCTAACCCTAACCCTAACCCTAACCCTAACCCTAACCCTAACCCTAACCCTAACCCTAACCCTAACCCTAACCCTAACCCTAACCCTAACCCTAACCCTAACCCTAACCCTAACCCTAACCCTAACCCTAACCCTAACCCTAACCCTAACCCTAACCCTAACCCTAACCCTAACCCTAACCCTAACCCTAACCCTAACCCTAACCCTAACCCTAACCCTAACCCTAACCCTAACCCTAACCCTAACCCTAACCCTAACCCTAACCCTAACCCTAACCCTAACCCTAACCCTAACCCTAACCCTAACCCTAACCCTAACCCTAACCCTAACCCTAACCCTAACCCTAACCCTAACCCTAACCCTAACCCTAACCCTAACCCTAACCCTAACCCTAACCCTAACCCTAACCCTAACCCTAACCCTAACCCTAACCCTAACCCTAACCCTAACCCTAACCCTAACCCTAACCCTAACCCTAACCCTAACCCTAACCCTAACCCTAACCCTAACCCTAACCCTAACCCTAACCCTAACCCTAACCCTAACCCTAACCCTAACCCTAACCCTAACCCTAACCCTAACCCTAACCCTAACCCTAACCCTAACCCTAACCCTAACCCTAACCCTAACCCTAACCCTAACCCTAACCCTAACCCTAACCCTAACCCTAACCCTAACCCTAACCCTAACCCTAACCCTAACCCTAACCCTAACCCTAACCCTAACCCTAACCCTAACCCTAACCCTAACCCTAACCCTAACCCTAACCCTAACCCTAACCCTAACCCTAACCCTAACCCTAACCCTAACCCTAACCCTAACCCTAACCCTAACCCTAACCCTAACCCTAACCCTAACCCTAACCCTAACCCTAACCCTAACCCTAACCCTAACCCTAACCCTAACCCTAACCCTAACCCTAACCCTAACCCTAACCCTAACCCTAACCCTAACCCTAACCCTAACCCTAACCCTAACCCTAACCCTAACCCTAACCCTAACCCTAACCCTAACCCTAACCCTAACCCTAACCCTAACCCTAACCCTAACCCTAACCCTAACCCTAACCCTAACCCTAACCCTAACCCTAACCCTAACCCTAACCCTAACCCTAACCCTAACCCTAACCCTAACCCTAACCCTAACCCTAACCCTAACCCTAACCCTAACCCTAACCCTAACCCTAACCCTAACCCTAACCCTAACCCTAACCCTAACCCTAACCCTAACCCTAACCCTAACCCTAACCCTAACCCTAACCCTAACCCTAACCCTAACCCTAACCCTAACCCTAACCCTAACCCTAACCCTAACCCTAACCCTAACCCTAACCCTAACCCTAACCCTAACCCTAACCCTAACCCTAACCCTAACCCTAACCCTAACCCTAACCCTAACCCTAACCCTAACCCTAACCCTAACCCTAACCCTAACCCTAACCCTAACCCTAACCCTAACCCTAACCCTAACCCTAACCCTAACCCTAACCCTAACCCTAACCCTAACCCTAACCCTAACCCTAACCCTAACCCTAACCCTAACCCTAACCCTAACCCTAACCCTAACCCTAACCCTAACCCTAACCCTAACCCTAACCCTAACCCTAACCCTAACCCTAACCCTAACCCTAACCCTAACCCTAACCCTAACCCTAACCCTAACCCTAACCCTAACCCTAACCCTAACCCTAACCCTAACCCTAACCCTAACCCTAACCCTAACCCTAACCCTAACCCTAACCCTAACCCTAACCCTAACCCTAACCCTAACCCTAACCCTAACCCTAACCCTAACCCTAACCCTAACCCTAACCCTAACCCTAACCCTAACCCTAACCCTAACCCTAACCCTAACCCTAACCCTAACCCTAACCCTAACCCTAACCCTAACCCTAACCCTAACCCTAACCCTAACCCTAACCCTAACCCTAACCCTAACCCTAACCCTAACCCTAACCCTAACCCTAACCCTAACCCTAACCCTAACCCTAACCCTAACCCTAACCCTAACCCTAACCCTAACCCTAACCCTAACCCTAACCCTAACCCTAACCCTAACCCTAACCCTAACCCTAACCCTAACCCTAACCCTAACCCTAACCCTAACCCTAACCCTAACCCTAACCCTAACCCTAACCCTAACCCTAACCCTAACCCTAACCCTAACCCTAACCCTAACCCTAACCCTAACCCTAACCCTAACCCTAACCCTAACCCTAACCCTAACCCTAACCCTAACCCTAACCCTAACCCTAACCCTAACCCTAACCCTAACCCTAACCCTAACCCTAACCCTAACCCTAACCCTAACCCTAACCCTAACCCTAACCCTAACCCTAACCCTAACCCTAACCCTAACCCTAACCCTAACCCTAACCCTAACCCTAACCCTAACCCTAACCCTAACCCTAACCCTAACCCTAACCCTAACCCTAACCCTAACCCTAACCCTAACCCTAACCCTAACCCTAACCCTAACCCTAACCCTAACCCTAACCCTAACCCTAACCCTAACCCTAACCCTAACCCTAACCCTAACCCTAACCCTAACCCTAACCCTAACCCTAACCCTAACCCTAACCCTAACCCTAACCCTAACCCTAACCCTAACCCTAACCCTAACCCTAACCCTAACCCTAACCCTAACCCTAACCCTAACCCTAACCCTAACCCTAACCCTAACCCTAACCCTAACCCTAACCCTAACCCTAACCCTAACCCTAACCCTAACCCTAACCCTAACCCTAACCCTAACCCTAACCCTAACCCTAACCCTAACCCTAACCCTAACCCTAACCCTAACCCTAACCCTAACCCTAACCCTAACCCTAACCCTAACCCTAACCCTAACCCTAACCCTAACCCTAACCCTAACCCTAACCCTAACCCTAACCCTAACCCTAACCCTAACCCTAACCCTAACCCTAACCCTAACCCTAACCCTAACCCTAACCCTAACCCTAACCCTAACCCTAACCCTAACCCTAACCCTAACCCTAACCCTAACCCTAACCCTAACCCTAACCCTAACCCTAACCCTAACCCTAACCCTAACCCTAACCCTAACCCTAACCCTAACCCTAACCCTAACCCTAACCCTAACCCTAACCCTAACCCTAACCCTAACCCTAACCCTAACCCTAACCCTAACCCTAACCCTAACCCTAACCCTAACCCTAACCCTAACCCTAACCCTAACCCTAACCCTAACCCTAACCCTAACCCTAACCCTAACCCTAACCCTAACCCTAACCCTAACCCTAACCCTAACCCTAACCCTAACCCTAACCCTAACCCTAACCCTAACCCTAACCCTAACCCTAACCCTAACCCTAACCCTAACCCTAACCCTAACCCTAACCCTAACCCTAACCCTAACCCTAACCCTAACCCTAACCCTAACCCTAACCCTAACCCTAACCCTAACCCTAACCCTAACCCTAACCCTAACCCTAACCCTAACCCTAACCCTAACCCTAACCCTAACCCTAACCCTAACCCTAACCCTAACCCTAACCCTAACCCTAACCCTAACCCTAACCCTAACCCTAACCCTAACCCTAACCCTAACCCTAACCCTAACCCTAACCCTAACCCTAACCCTAACCCTAACCCTAACCCTAACCCTAACCCTAACCCTAACCCTAACCCTAACCCTAACCCTAACCCTAACCCTAACCCTAACCCTAACCCTAACCCTAACCCTAACCCTAACCCTAACCCTAACCCTAACCCTAACCCTAACCCTAACCCTAACCCTAACCCTAACCCTAACCCTAACCCTAACCCTAACCCTAACCCTAACCCTAACCCTAACCCTAACCCTAACCCTAACCCTAACCCTAACCCTAACCCTAACCCTAACCCTAACCCTAACCCTAACCCTAACCCTAACCCTAACCCTAACCCTAACCCTAACCCTAACCCTAACCCTAACCCTAACCCTAACCCTAACCCTAACCCTAACCCTAACCCTAACCCTAACCCTAACCCTAACCCTAACCCTAACCCTAACCCTAACCCTAACCCTAACCCTAACCCTAACCCTAACCCTAACCCTAACCCTAACCCTAACCCTAACCCTAACCCTAACCCTAACCCTAACCCTAACCCTAACCCTAACCCTAACCCTAACCCTAACCCTAACCCTAACCCTAACCCTAACCCTAACCCTAACCCTAACCCTAACCCTAACCCTAACCCTAACCCTAACCCTAACCCTAACCCTAACCCTAACCCTAACCCTAACCCTAACCCTAACCCTAACCCTAACCCTAACCCTAACCCTAACCCTAACCCTAACCCTAACCCTAACCCTAACCCTAACCCTAACCCTAACCCTAACCCTAACCCTAACCCTAACCCTAACCCTAACCCTAACCCTAACCCTAACCCTAACCCTAACCCTAACCCTAACCCTAACCCTAACCCTAACCCTAACCCTAACCCTAACCCTAACCCTAACCCTAACCCTAACCCTAACCCTAACCCTAACCCTAACCCTAACCCTAACCCTAACCCTAACCCTAACCCTAACCCTAACCCTAACCCTAACCCTAACCCTAACCCTAACCCTAACCCTAACCCTAACCCTAACCCTAACCCTAACCCTAACCCTAACCCTAACCCTAACCCTAACCCTAACCCTAACCCTAACCCTAACCCTAACCCTAACCCTAACCCTAACCCTAACCCTAACCCTAACCCTAACCCTAACCCTAACCCTAACCCTAACCCTAACCCTAACCCTAACCCTAACCCTAACCCTAACCCTAACCCTAACCCTAACCCTAACCCTAACCCTAACCCTAACCCTAACCCTAACCCTAACCCTAACCCTAACCCTAACCCTAACCCTAACCCTAACCCTAACCCTAACCCTAACCCTAACCCTAACCCTAACCCTAACCCTAACCCTAACCCTAACCCTAACCCTAACCCTAACCCTAACCCTAACCCTAACCCTAACCCTAACCCTAACCCTAACCCTAACCCTAACCCTAACCCTAACCCTAACCCTAACCCTAACCCTAACCCTAACCCTAACCCTAACCCTAACCCTAACCCTAACCCTAACCCTAACCCTAACCCTAACCCTAACCCTAACCCTAACCCTAACCCTAACCCTAACCCTAACCCTAACCCTAACCCTAACCCTAACCCTAACCCTAACCCTAACCCTAACCCTAACCCTAACCCTAACCCTAACCCTAACCCTAACCCTAACCCTAACCCTAACCCTAACCCTAACCCTAACCCTAACCCTAACCCTAACCCTAACCCTAACCCTAACCCTAACCCTAACCCTAACCCTAACCCTAACCCTAACCCTAACCCTAACCCTAACCCTAACCCTAACCCTAACCCTAACCCTAACCCTAACCCTAACCCTAACCCTAACCCTAACCCTAACCCTAACCCTAACCCTAACCCTAACCCTAACCCTAACCCTAACCCTAACCCTAACCCTAACCCTAACCCTAACCCTAACCCTAACCCTAACCCTAACCCTAACCCTAACCCTAACCCTAACCCTAACCCTAACCCTAACCCTAACCCTAACCCTAACCCTAACCCTAACCCTAACCCTAACCCTAACCCTAACCCTAACCCTAACCCTAACCCTAACCCTAACCCTAACCCTAACCCTAACCCTAACCCTAACCCTAACCCTAACCCTAACCCTAACCCTAACCCTAACCCTAACCCTAACCCTAACCCTAACCCTAACCCTAACCCTAACCCTAACCCTAACCCTAACCCTAACCCTAACCCTAACCCTAACCCTAACCCTAACCCTAACCCTAACCCTAACCCTAACCCTAACCCTAACCCTAACCCTAACCCTAACCCTAACCCTAACCCTAACCCTAACCCTAACCCTAACCCTAACCCTAACCCTAACCCTAACCCTAACCCTAACCCTAACCCTAACCCTAACCCTAACCCTAACCCTAACCCTAACCCTAACCCTAACCCTAACCCTAACCCTAACCCTAACCCTAACCCTAACCCTAACCCTAACCCTAACCCTAACCCTAACCCTAACCCTAACCCTAACCCTAACCCTAACCCTAACCCTAACCCTAACCCTAACCCTAACCCTAACCCTAACCCTAACCCTAACCCTAACCCTAACCCTAACCCTAACCCTAACCCTAACCCTAACCCTAACCCTAACCCTAACCCTAACCCTAACCCTAACCCTAACCCTAACCCTAACCCTAACCCTAACCCTAACCCTAACCCTAACCCTAACCCTAACCCTAACCCTAACCCTAACCCTAACCCTAACCCTAACCCTAACCCTAACCCTAACCCTAACCCTAACCCTAACCCTAACCCTAACCCTAACCCTAACCCTAACCCTAACCCTAACCCTAACCCTAACCCTAACCCTAACCCTAACCCTAACCCTAACCCTAACCCTAACCCTAACCCTAACCCTAACCCTAACCCTAACCCTAACCCTAACCCTAACCCTAACCCTAACCCTAACCCTAACCCTAACCCTAACCCTAACCCTAACCCTAACCCTAACCCTAACCCTAACCCTAACCCTAACCCTAACCCTAACCCTAACCCTAACCCTAACCCTAACCCTAACCCTAACCCTAACCCTAACCCTAACCCTAACCCTAACCCTAACCCTAACCCTAACCCTAACCCTAACCCTAACCCTAACCCTAACCCTAACCCTAACCCTAACCCTAACCCTAACCCTAACCCTAACCCTAACCCTAACCCTAACCCTAACCCTAACCCTAACCCTAACCCTAACCCTAACCCTAACCCTAACCCTAACCCTAACCCTAACCCTAACCCTAACCCTAACCCTAACCCTAACCCTAACCCTAACCCTAACCCTAACCCTAACCCTAACCCTAACCCTAACCCTAACCCTAACCCTAACCCTAACCCTAACCCTAACCCTAACCCTAACCCTAACCCTAACCCTAACCCTAACCCTAACCCTAACCCTAACCCTAACCCTAACCCTAACCCTAACCCTAACCCTAACCCTAACCCTAACCCTAACCCTAACCCTAACCCTAACCCTAACCCTAACCCTAACCCTAACCCTAACCCTAACCCTAACCCTAACCCTAACCCTAACCCTAACCCTAACCCTAACCCTAACCCTAACCCTAACCCTAACCCTAACCCTAACCCTAACCCTAACCCTAACCCTAACCCTAACCCTAACCCTAACCCTAACCCTAACCCTAACCCTAACCCTAACCCTAACCCTAACCCTAACCCTAACCCTAACCCTAACCCTAACCCTAACCCTAACCCTAACCCTAACCCTAACCCTAACCCTAACCCTAACCCTAACCCTAACCCTAACCCTAACCCTAACCCTAACCCTAACCCTAACCCTAACCCTAACCCTAACCCTAACCCTAACCCTAACCCTAACCCTAACCCTAACCCTAACCCTAACCCTAACCCTAACCCTAACCCTAACCCTAACCCTAACCCTAACCCTAACCCTAACCCTAACCCTAACCCTAACCCTAACCCTAACCCTAACCCTAACCCTAACCCTAACCCTAACCCTAACCCTAACCCTAACCCTAACCCTAACCCTAACCCTAACCCTAACCCTAACCCTAACCCTAACCCTAACCCTAACCCTAACCCTAACCCTAACCCTAACCCTAACCCTAACCCTAACCCTAACCCTAACCCTAACCCTAACCCTAACCCTAACCCTAACCCTAACCCTAACCCTAACCCTAACCCTAACCCTAACCCTAACCCTAACCCTAACCCTAACCCTAACCCTAACCCTAACCCTAACCCTAACCCTAACCCTAACCCTAACCCTAACCCTAACCCTAACCCTAACCCTAACCCTAACCCTAACCCTAACCCTAACCCTAACCCTAACCCTAACCCTAACCCTAACCCTAACCCTAACCCTAACCCTAACCCTAACCCTAACCCTAACCCTAACCCTAACCCTAACCCTAACCCTAACCCTAACCCTAACCCTAACCCTAACCCTAACCCTAACCCTAACCCTAACCCTAACCCTAACCCTAACCCTAACCCTAACCCTAACCCTAACCCTAACCCTAACCCTAACCCTAACCCTAACCCTAACCCTAACCCTAACCCTAACCCTAACCCTAACCCTAACCCTAACCCTAACCCTAACCCTAACCCTAACCCTAACCCTAACCCTAACCCTAACCCTAACCCTAACCCTAACCCTAACCCTAACCCTAACCCTAACCCTAACCCTAACCCTAACCCTAACCCTAACCCTAACCCTAACCCTAACCCTAACCCTAACCCTAACCCTAACCCTAACCCTAACCCTAACCCTAACCCTAACCCTAACCCTAACCCTAACCCTAACCCTAACCCTAACCCTAACCCTAACCCTAACCCTAACCCTAACCCTAACCCTAACCCTAACCCTAACCCTAACCCTAACCCTAACCCTAACCCTAACCCTAACCCTAACCCTAACCCTAACCCTAACCCTAACCCTAACCCTAACCCTAACCCTAACCCTAACCCTAACCCTAACCCTAACCCTAACCCTAACCCTAACCCTAACCCTAACCCTAACCCTAACCCTAACCCTAACCCTAACCCTAACCCTAACCCTAACCCTAACCCTAACCCTAACCCTAACCCTAACCCTAACCCTAACCCTAACCCTAACCCTAACCCTAACCCTAACCCTAACCCTAACCCTAACCCTAACCCTAACCCTAACCCTAACCCTAACCCTAACCCTAACCCTAACCCTAACCCTAACCCTAACCCTAACCCTAACCCTAACCCTAACCCTAACCCTAACCCTAACCCTAACCCTAACCCTAACCCTAACCCTAACCCTAACCCTAACCCTAACCCTAACCCTAACCCTAACCCTAACCCTAACCCTAACCCTAACCCTAACCCTAACCCTAACCCTAACCCTAACCCTAACCCTAACCCTAACCCTAACCCTAACCCTAACCCTAACCCTAACCCTAACCCTAACCCTAACCCTAACCCTAACCCTAACCCTAACCCTAACCCTAACCCTAACCCTAACCCTAACCCTAACCCTAACCCTAACCCTAACCCTAACCCTAACCCTAACCCTAACCCTAACCCTAACCCTAACCCTAACCCTAACCCTAACCCTAACCCTAACCCTAACCCTAACCCTAACCCTAACCCTAACCCTAACCCTAACCCTAACCCTAACCCTAACCCTAACCCTAACCCTAACCCTAACCCTAACCCTAACCCTAACCCTAACCCTAACCCTAACCCTAACCCTAACCCTAACCCTAACCCTAACCCTAACCCTAACCCTAACCCTAACCCTAACCCTAACCCTAACCCTAACCCTAACCCTAACCCTAACCCTAACCCTAACCCTAACCCTAACCCTAACCCTAACCCTAACCCTAACCCTAACCCTAACCCTAACCCTAACCCTAACCCTAACCCTAACCCTAACCCTAACCCTAACCCTAACCCTAACCCTAACCCTAACCCTAACCCTAACCCTAACCCTAACCCTAACCCTAACCCTAACCCTAACCCTAACCCTAACCCTAACCCTAACCCTAACCCTAACCCTAACCCTAACCCTAACCCTAACCCTAACCCTAACCCTAACCCTAACCCTAACCCTAACCCTAACCCTAACCCTAACCCTAACCCTAACCCTAACCCTAACCCTAACCCTAACCCTAACCCTAACCCTAACCCTAACCCTAACCCTAACCCTAACCCTAACCCTAACCCTAACCCTAACCCTAACCCTAACCCTAACCCTAACCCTAACCCTAACCCTAACCCTAACCCTAACCCTAACCCTAACCCTAACCCTAACCCTAACCCTAACCCTAACCCTAACCCTAACCCTAACCCTAACCCTAACCCTAACCCTAACCCTAACCCTAACCCTAACCCTAACCCTAACCCTAACCCTAACCCTAACCCTAACCCTAACCCTAACCCTAACCCTAACCCTAACCCTAACCCTAACCCTAACCCTAACCCTAACCCTAACCCTAACCCTAACCCTAACCCTAACCCTAACCCTAACCCTAACCCTAACCCTAACCCTAACCCTAACCCTAACCCTAACCCTAACCCTAACCCTAACCCTAACCCTAACCCTAACCCTAACCCTAACCCTAACCCTAACCCTAACCCTAACCCTAACCCTAACCCTAACCCTAACCCTAACCCTAACCCTAACCCTAACCCTAACCCTAACCCTAACCCTAACCCTAACCCTAACCCTAACCCTAACCCTAACCCTAACCCTAACCCTAACCCTAACCCTAACCCTAACCCTAACCCTAACCCTAACCCTAACCCTAACCCTAACCCTAACCCTAACCCTAACCCTAACCCTAACCCTAACCCTAACCCTAACCCTAACCCTAACCCTAACCCTAACCCTAACCCTAACCCTAACCCTAACCCTAACCCTAACCCTAACCCTAACCCTAACCCTAACCCTAACCCTAACCCTAACCCTAACCCTAACCCTAACCCTAACCCTAACCCTAACCCTAACCCTAACCCTAACCCTAACCCTAACCCTAACCCTAACCCTAACCCTAACCCTAACCCTAACCCTAACCCTAACCCTAACCCTAACCCTAACCCTAACCCTAACCCTAACCCTAACCCTAACCCTAACCCTAACCCTAACCCTAACCCTAACCCTAACCCTAACCCTAACCCTAACCCTAACCCTAACCCTAACCCTAACCCTAACCCTAACCCTAACCCTAACCCTAACCCTAACCCTAACCCTAACCCTAACCCTAACCCTAACCCTAACCCTAACCCTAACCCTAACCCTAACCCTAACCCTAACCCTAACCCTAACCCTAACCCTAACCCTAACCCTAACCCTAACCCTAACCCTAACCCTAACCCTAACCCTAACCCTAACCCTAACCCTAACCCTAACCCTAACCCTAACCCTAACCCTAACCCTAACCCTAACCCTAACCCTAACCCTAACCCTAACCCTAACCCTAACCCTAACCCTAACCCTAACCCTAACCCTAACCCTAACCCTAACCCTAACCCTAACCCTAACCCTAACCCTAACCCTAACCCTAACCCTAACCCTAACCCTAACCCTAACCCTAACCCTAACCCTAACCCTAACCCTAACCCTAACCCTAACCCTAACCCTAACCCTAACCCTAACCCTAACCCTAACCCTAACCCTAACCCTAACCCTAACCCTAACCCTAACCCTAACCCTAACCCTAACCCTAACCCTAACCCTAACCCTAACCCTAACCCTAACCCTAACCCTAACCCTAACCCTAACCCTAACCCTAACCCTAACCCTAACCCTAACCCTAACCCTAACCCTAACCCTAACCCTAACCCTAACCCTAACCCTAACCCTAACCCTAACCCTAACCCTAACCCTAACCCTAACCCTAACCCTAACCCTAACCCTAACCCTAACCCTAACCCTAACCCTAACCCTAACCCTAACCCTAACCCTAACCCTAACCCTAACCCTAACCCTAACCCTAACCCTAACCCTAACCCTAACCCTAACCCTAACCCTAACCCTAACCCTAACCCTAACCCTAACCCTAACCCTAACCCTAACCCTAACCCTAACCCTAACCCTAACCCTAACCCTAACCCTAACCCTAACCCTAACCCTAACCCTAACCCTAACCCTAACCCTAACCCTAACCCTAACCCTAACCCTAACCCTAACCCTAACCCTAACCCTAACCCTAACCCTAACCCTAACCCTAACCCTAACCCTAACCCTAACCCTAACCCTAACCCTAACCCTAACCCTAACCCTAACCCTAACCCTAACCCTAACCCTAACCCTAACCCTAACCCTAACCCTAACCCTAACCCTAACCCTAACCCTAACCCTAACCCTAACCCTAACCCTAACCCTAACCCTAACCCTAACCCTAACCCTAACCCTAACCCTAACCCTAACCCTAACCCTAACCCTAACCCTAACCCTAACCCTAACCCTAACCCTAACCCTAACCCTAACCCTAACCCTAACCCTAACCCTAACCCTAACCCTAACCCTAACCCTAACCCTAACCCTAACCCTAACCCTAACCCTAACCCTAACCCTAACCCTAACCCTAACCCTAACCCTAACCCTAACCCTAACCCTAACCCTAACCCTAACCCTAACCCTAACCCTAACCCTAACCCTAACCCTAACCCTAACCCTAACCCTAACCCTAACCCTAACCCTAACCCTAACCCTAACCCTAACCCTAACCCTAACCCTAACCCTAACCCTAACCCTAACCCTAACCCTAACCCTAACCCTAACCCTAACCCTAACCCTAACCCTAACCCTAACCCTAACCCTAACCCTAACCCTAACCCTAACCCTAACCCTAACCCTAACCCTAACCCTAACCCTAACCCTAACCCTAACCCTAACCCTAACCCTAACCCTAACCCTAACCCTAACCCTAACCCTAACCCTAACCCTAACCCTAACCCTAACCCTAACCCTAACCCTAACCCTAACCCTAACCCTAACCCTAACCCTAACCCTAACCCTAACCCTAACCCTAACCCTAACCCTAACCCTAACCCTAACCCTAACCCTAACCCTAACCCTAACCCTAACCCTAACCCTAACCCTAACCCTAACCCTAACCCTAACCCTAACCCTAACCCTAACCCTAACCCTAACCCTAACCCTAACCCTAACCCTAACCCTAACCCTAACCCTAACCCTAACCCTAACCCTAACCCTAACCCTAACCCTAACCCTAACCCTAACCCTAACCCTAACCCTAACCCTAACCCTAACCCTAACCCTAACCCTAACCCTAACCCTAACCCTAACCCTAACCCTAACCCTAACCCTAACCCTAACCCTAACCCTAACCCTAACCCTAACCCTAACCCTAACCCTAACCCTAACCCTAACCCTAACCCTAACCCTAACCCTAACCCTAACCCTAACCCTAACCCTAACCCTAACCCTAACCCTAACCCTAACCCTAACCCTAACCCTAACCCTAACCCTAACCCTAACCCTAACCCTAACCCTAACCCTAACCCTAACCCTAACCCTAACCCTAACCCTAACCCTAACCCTAACCCTAACCCTAACCCTAACCCTAACCCTAACCCTAACCCTAACCCTAACCCTAACCCTAACCCTAACCCTAACCCTAACCCTAACCCTAACCCTAACCCTAACCCTAACCCTAACCCTAACCCTAACCCTAACCCTAACCCTAACCCTAACCCTAACCCTAACCCTAACCCTAACCCTAACCCTAACCCTAACCCTAACCCTAACCCTAACCCTAACCCTAACCCTAACCCTAACCCTAACCCTAACCCTAACCCTAACCCTAACCCTAACCCTAACCCTAACCCTAACCCTAACCCTAACCCTAACCCTAACCCTAACCCTAACCCTAACCCTAACCCTAACCCTAACCCTAACCCTAACCCTAACCCTAACCCTAACCCTAACCCTAACCCTAACCCTAACCCTAACCCTAACCCTAACCCTAACCCTAACCCTAACCCTAACCCTAACCCTAACCCTAACCCTAACCCTAACCCTAACCCTAACCCTAACCCTAACCCTAACCCTAACCCTAACCCTAACCCTAACCCTAACCCTAACCCTAACCCTAACCCTAACCCTAACCCTAACCCTAACCCTAACCCTAACCCTAACCCTAACCCTAACCCTAACCCTAACCCTAACCCTAACCCTAACCCTAACCCTAACCCTAACCCTAACCCTAACCCTAACCCTAACCCTAACCCTAACCCTAACCCTAACCCTAACCCTAACCCTAACCCTAACCCTAACCCTAACCCTAACCCTAACCCTAACCCTAACCCTAACCCTAACCCTAACCCTAACCCTAACCCTAACCCTAACCCTAACCCTAACCCTAACCCTAACCCTAACCCTAACCCTAACCCTAACCCTAACCCTAACCCTAACCCTAACCCTAACCCTAACCCTAACCCTAACCCTAACCCTAACCCTAACCCTAACCCTAACCCTAACCCTAACCCTAACCCTAACCCTAACCCTAACCCTAACCCTAACCCTAACCCTAACCCTAACCCTAACCCTAACCCTAACCCTAACCCTAACCCTAACCCTAACCCTAACCCTAACCCTAACCCTAACCCTAACCCTAACCCTAACCCTAACCCTAACCCTAACCCTAACCCTAACCCTAACCCTAACCCTAACCCTAACCCTAACCCTAACCCTAACCCTAACCCTAACCCTAACCCTAACCCTAACCCTAACCCTAACCCTAACCCTAACCCTAACCCTAACCCTAACCCTAACCCTAACCCTAACCCTAACCCTAACCCTAACCCTAACCCTAACCCTAACCCTAACCCTAACCCTAACCCTAACCCTAACCCTAACCCTAACCCTAACCCTAACCCTAACCCTAACCCTAACCCTAACCCTAACCTAACCCTAACCCTAACCCTAACCCTAACCCCTAACCCCTAACCCTAACCCTAACCCCTAACCCCTAACCCAACCCTAACCCTAACCCTAACCCTAACCCTAACCCTAACCCCTAACCCTAACCCTAACCCTAACCCTAACCCTAACCCTAACCCCTAACCCTAACCCCTAACCCTAACCCTAACCCTAACCCTAACCCTAACCCTAACCCTAACTCTAACCTGGACTGGTGAGTTTTCTTTCCAAGGGAAAATGGCCAAAGCATGTGCCCAGGGGCCCCAAGCACAGGGCTGGGACCTGACTGCAGAGAATCCTTATATCGAAGTTTGGACCCCCAACCGAAATTGTCCCCTCCTCAAAGTTGTGCTGCCCTGATAGACCCAAGGGAGCCCTACAAACTGGCATCAGCAACCTGGACTGGTGAGTTTTCTTTCCCAGGGAAAATGGCCAAAGGATGTGCCCAGGGGCCCCTGGCACTGGGCTGGGGCCTGACTGCAAAAAATCCTTATATCGAAGGATGGATCACAGACCAAAATTGTCCGCTCCTCAAATTTCTGCTGCCCAGATAGACCCAAGGGAGCCCTACAAACTGACATCAGCAACCTGGACTAGAGAGTTTTCTTTCCCAGGGAAAATGGCCAAAGGATGTGCCCGGGGTCCCCAGGCACTGGGCTCGGACCTGAATGCAAAAAATCCTTATATCGAAGGATGGACCCCAGACCAAAGTTGTCCCCTCCTCAAACTTGTGCTGCCCTGATAGACCCAAGGGAGCTCTACAAACTGACATCAGCAACCTGGACTGGTGAGTTTTCTTTCCCAGGGAAAATCGCCAAAGGATGTGCCCAGGGGCCCCCGGCACTTCGCTGGGATCTGCTTGCAGAAAGTCTCGACATTTATGGATGGACCCCAGACCAAAATCCTCCCCACCTCAAACTTATGCTTCCTTGATACGCCGAAGAGTACCGTACAAACTGACATCAGGAACCTGGACTGGTGAATTTTAAATCTCAGGGAAAAGGGCCACAGTGTGTGTCTAGAGGTCAGTGGCCCTCAGCTGGTGGCTGACATTAAGAAATCCAAACATGGAAGGAAGTATCCCAAACACCATCCGATTCCACCTCCTTCATCAGGACGAAGTCAAAACCAGCAAAGTTGTCTCGGAACACCTTCAATAAAGCATGCCAGCAGTGCATTGAAAAGGCAGGTAGCTTTAGCCACCGTCCTCTAGCAGTCGCAAGGCTGTGCACACAATGTCGTCTCCCTGCGGCAACGTTCTTCGCCCTCGTACAAGCTACCGCTCTGTCCGGCTCCCGGAGCAGGAGAAGCGGCTGCTTCGCGCACACAACAGCGGAGCGGCAGCCGTCCGCTCCGAAGCGCTGCTTCAGCCGAAAGACGCCGGCCACCGGCGCTTGGCTTCGGACAGCTCCGGAGAGCCGTAGTGTGCGTCTGCACTAGACTGCATCATAGCGAAAAGCTTTGACAGTGTGTCTCGCAGGGAGATAGCTTAGGAGCGCAGCGCACTTATGCCTCCCTTGTCCAGAAACACGGATTTGCTGCACACTCCAAAAACACTGCTCTTTCCATGGTACTATGTAAGCTGCTGTCTGACGCCCGTTCTCTTCTGCCCACTCTTGCCCAGCTGGTTGTTGCAGCGTGCACGTGCCTTCCTGGCATTAAGAGCACAGTGAAAGCAATCGCAAAAGTCCAGCAGCTGCTGACTCCCAAACACAAGGCGCTGGCTATGTTCTTGCTTCTCGACAACTCAACGCAGCCCTTCATTTCTGCAGCTGCCATCGAGTTTTCTGTATCTTGAGCCTTCTGGGACGAGCACCAATTTCCCAGGAGGGGCTGCATCAGGACGAAGTCAAAACCCAGGAAAGTTGTCTCGGAACACCTTCAATAAAGCATGCCAGCAGTGCATTGAAAAGGCAGGGAGCTTTAGCCACCGTCCTCTAGCAGTCGCAAGGCTGTGCACACAATGTCGTCTCCCTGCGGCAACGTTCTTTGCCCTCGTACAAGCTACCGCTCTGTCCGGCTCCCGGAGCAGGAGAAGCGGCTGCTTCGCGCACACAACAGCGGAGCGGCAGCCGTACGCTCCGAAGCGCTGCTTCAGCCGAAAGACGCCGGCCACCGGCGCTTCGCTTCGGACAGCTCCGGAGAGCCGTAGTGTGCGTCTGCACTAGACTGCATCATAGCGAAAAGCTTTGGCATTGTGTCTCGCAGGGAGATAGCTTAGGAGCGCAGCGCACTTATGCCTCCCTTGTCCAGAAACACGATTTTACTGCACACTCCAAAAACAGTACTCTTCCCAGGGCAATATGCCAGATGCTCTCTGATGCCCGTGCTCCGTTCCTACTCTTGCCCAGCTCGTTGTTGTAACGTGCACATGCCGTCCTGGAATTCAGTGCACATTGAAAGCAATCGCAAAAGTCCAGCAGCTGCTGACTCCCAAACACAAGGCGCTGGCTATGTTCTTGCTACTCGACGACTCAACGCAGCCCTTCATTTCTGCAGTTGCCATCGAGGTCTCTGCATGTCGGAGACTCAGAGGACGAGCACGAGTTTCCCACGAGGGGCTGCATCAGGAGGAATTCAAAATTCAGGGAATTTGTCCTGGAACACCTTCCATAAGGATGCTAGAAGGGAATTGAAGAGGCAGGCGAGCGGCCACCACCGTCCTCTAGCAGTCCTTCGGGTGTGCGCAGAAGCCCGGTGCTCTGCGGCTTCGTTCTTCGCCCTCGTGCAAGCTACCTCTCTGTCCGGCTCCCGGAGCAGGAGAAGCGGCTGCTTCGCGCACACAACAGCGGAGCGGCAGCCGTACGCTCCGAAGCGCTGCTTCAGCCGAAAGACGCCGGCCACCGGCGCTTGGCTTCGGACAGCTCCGGAGAGCCGTAGTGTGCGTGTGCAACTAGACTGCATCATAGCGAAAAGCTTTGGCATTGTGTCTCGCAGGGAGATAGCTTAGGAGCGCAGCGCACTTATGCCTCCCTTGTCCAGAAACACGATTTTACTGCACACTCCAAAAACAGTACTCTTCCCAGGGCAATATATAAGCTGCTTTCTGACGGCCGTGATCTTTCGATTACTCTTGCGCAGCTCGGTGTTGCAGAGTGCACGTGCCTTCCTGGAATTCAGTGCACAGTGAAAGCAATCGCAAAAGTCCAGCAGCTGCAGACTCCCAAACACAAGGCGCTGTCTACGTTCCTGCTTCTCAACACTTCAACAGAGTCCTTCATTTCTGCAGCTGCCATCGAGTTTTCTGCATCTCGAGCCTTCTGGGACGAGCACCAATTTCCCAGGAGGGGCTGCATCAGGACGAAGTCAAAACCCAGGAAAGTTGTCTCGGAACACCTTCAATAAAGCATGCCAGCAGTGCATTGAAAAGGCAGGGAGCTTTAGCCACCGTCCTCTAGCAGTCGCGAAGCTGTGCACACAATGTCGTCTCCCTGCGGCAACGTTCTTCGCCCTCGTGCAAGCTACCGCTCTGTCCGGCTCCCGGAGCAGGAGAAGCGGCTGCTTCGCGCACACAACAGCGGAGCGGCAGCCCTACGCTCCGAAGCGCTGCTTCAGCCGAAAGACGCCGGCCACCGGCGCTTCGCTTCGGACAGCTCCGGAGAGCCGTAGTGTGCGTCTGCAACTAGACTGCATCATAGCGAAAAGCTTTGGCAGTGTGTCTCGCAGGGAGATAGCTTAGGAGCGCAGCGCACTTATGCCTCCCTTGTCCAGAAACACGATTTTACTGCACACTCGAAAAACAGTACTCTTCCCAGGGCAATATATAAGCTGCTTTCTGACGGCCGTGATCTTTCGATTACTCTTGCGCAGCTCGTTGTTTTAACGTGCACATGCCGTCCTGGCATTCAGTGCACAGTGAAAGCAATCGCAAAAGTCCAGCAGCTGCTGACTCCCAAACACAAGGCGCTGGCTATGTTCTTGCTTCTCGACAACTCAACGCAGCCCTTCATTTCTGCAGTTGCCATCGAGGTCTCTGCATGTCGGAGAGTCAGAGGACGAGCACGAGTTTCCCAGGAGGGGCTGCATCAGGAGGAATTCAAAACTTCAGAAAATCGTCCTGGAACACCTTCCATAAGGATGCTAGAAGGGAATTGAAGAGGCAGGCGTGCGGCCACCACGGTCCTCTAGCAGTCCTTCGGGTGTGCGCAGAAGCCCGGTGCTCTGCGGCTTCGTTCTTCGCCCCCGTACAAATTACCGCTCTGTCCGGCTCCAGGAGCAGGAGAAGCGGCTGCTTCGCGCACACAACAGCGGAGCGGCAGCCGTACGCTCCGAAGCGCTGCTTCAGCCGAAAGACGCCGGCCACCGGCGCTTGGCTTCGGACAGCTCCGGAGAGCCGTAGCGTGCGTGTGCAACTAGACTGCATCATAGCGAAAAGCTTTGACAGTGTGTCTCGCAGGGAGATAGCTTAGGAGCGCAGCGCACTTATGCCTCCCTTGTCCAGAAACACGGATTTGCTGCACACTCCAAAAACACTGCTCTTTCCATGGTACTATGTAAGCTGCTGTCTGACGCCCGTTCTCTTCTGCCCACTCTTGCCCAGCTGGTTGTTGCAGCGTGCACGTGCCTTCCTGGCATTAAGAGCACAGTGAAAGCAATCGCAAAAGTCCAGCAGCTGCTGACTCCCAAACACAAGGCGCTTGTCTACGTTCTTGCTTCTCGACAACTCAACGCAGCCCTTCATTTCTGCAGCTGCCATCGAGTTTTCTGTATCTTGAGCCTTCTGGGACGAGCACCAATTTCCCAGGAGGGGCTGCATCAGGACGAAGTCAAAACCCAGGAAAGTTGTCTCGGAACACCTTCAATAAAGCATGCCAGCAGTGCATTGAAAAGGCAGGTAGCTTTAGCCACCGTCCTCTAGCAGTCGCGAAGCTGTGCACACAATGTCGTCTCCCTGCGGCAACGTTCTTCGCCCTCGTGCAAGCTACCGCTCTGTCCGGCTCCCGGAGCAGGAGAAGCGGCTGCTTCGCGCACACAACAGCGGAGCGGCAGCCCTACGCTCCGAAGCGCTGCTTCAGCCGAAAGACGCCGGCCACCGGCGCTTGGCTTCGGACAGCTCCGGACAGCCGTAGTGTGCGTCTGCACTAGACTGCATCATAGCGAAAAGCTTTGGCAGTGTGTCTCGCAGAGAGATAGCTTAGGAGCGCAGCGCACTTATGCCTCCCTTGTCCAGAAACACGATTTTACTGCACACTCCAAAAACAGTACTCTTCCCAGGGCAAGATGCCAGATGCTCTCTGATGCCCGTGCTCCGTTCCTACTCTTGCCCAGCTCGTTGTTGTAACGCGCACATGCCGTCCTGGCATTAAGAGCACAGTGAAAGCAATCGCAAAAGTCCAGCAGCTGCTGACTCCCAAACACAAGGCGCTGGCTATGTTCTTGCTACTCGACGACTCAACGCAGCCCTTCATTTCTGCAGTTGCCATCGAGGTCTCTGCATGTCGGAGAGTCAGAGGACGAGCACGAGTTTCCCACGAGGGGCTGAATCAGGAGGAATTCAAAACTCAGGGAATTTGTCCTGGAACACCTTCCATAAGGATGCTAGAAGGGAATTGAAGAGGCAGGCGAGCGGCCACCACCGTCCTCTAGCAGTCCTTAGGGTGCGCGCAGAAGCCCGGTGCTCTGCGGCTTCGTTCTTCGCCCTCGTGCAAGCTACCGCTCTGTCCGGCTCCCGGAGCAGGAGAAGCGGCTGCTTCGCGCACACAACAGCGGAGCGGCAGCCCTACGCTCCGAAGCGCTGCTTCAGCCGAAAGACGCCGGCCACCGGCGCTTGGCTTCGGACAGCTCCGGAGAGCCGTAGTGTGCGTCTGCACTAGACTGCATCATAGCGAAAAGCTTTGGCATTGTGTCTCGCAGGGAGATAGCTTAGGAGCGCAGCGCACTTATGCCTCCCTTGTCCAGAAACACGATTTTACTGCACACTCCAAAAACAGTACTCTTCCCAGGGCAATATATAAGCTGCTTTCTGACGGCCGTGATCTTTCGATTACTCTTGCGCAGCTCGGTGTTGCAGAGTGCACGTGCCTTCCTGGAATTCAGCGCACAGTGAAAGCAATCGCAAAAGTCCAGCAGCTGCTGACTCCCAAACACAAGGCGCTTGTCTACGTTCTTGCTTCTCGACAACTCAACGCAGCCCTTCATTTCTGCAGCTGCCATCGAGTTTTCTGTATCTCGAGCCTTCTGGGACGAGCACCAATTTCCCAGGAGGGGCTGCATCAGGACGAAGTCAAAACCCAGGAAAGTTGTCTCGGAACACCTTCAATAAAGCATGCCAGCAGTGCATTGAAAAGGCAGGTAGCTTTAGCCACCGTCCTCTAGCAGTCGCGAAGCTGTGCACACAATGTCGTCTGCCTGCGGCAACGTTCTTCGCCCTCGTGCAAGCTACCGCTCTGTCCGGCTCCCGGAGCAGGAGAAGCGGCTGCTTCGCGCACACAACAGCGGAGCGGCAGCCCTACGCTCCGAAGCGCTGCTTCAGCCGAAAGACGCCGGCCACCGGCGCTTGGCTTCGGACAGCTCCGGAGAGCCGTAGTGTGCGTCTGCAACTAGACTGCATCATAGCGAAAAGCTTTGGCAGTGTGTCTCGCAGGGAGATAGCTTAGGAGCGCAGCGCACTTATGCCTCCCTTGTCCAGAAACACGATTTTACTGCACACTCCAAAAACAGTACTATTCCCAGGGCAATATATAAGCTGCTTTCTGACGGCCGTGATCTTTCGATTACTCTTGCCCAGCTCGTTGTTTTAACGTGCACATGCCGTCCTGGCATTCAGTGCACAGTGAAAGCAATCGCAAAAGTCCAGCAGCTGCTGACTCCCAAACACAAGGCGCTGGCTATGTTCTTGCTTCTCGACAACTCAACGCAGCCCTCCATTTCTGCAGTTGCCATCGAGGTCTCTGCATGTCGGAGACTCAGAGGACGAGCACGAGTTTCCCAGGAGGGGCTGCATCAGGAGGAATTCAAAACTCCAGAAAATTGTCCTGGAACACCTTCCATAAGGATGCTAGAAGGGAATTGAAGAGGCAGGCGAGCGGCCACCACGGTCCTCTAGCAGTCCTTCGGGTGTGCGCAGAAGCCCGGTGCTCTGCGGCTTCGTTCTTCGCCCCCGTACAAACTACCGCTCTGTCCGGCTCCAGGAGCAGGAGAAGCGGCTGCTTCGCGCACACAACAGCGGAGAGGCAGCCGTACGCTCCGAAGCGCTGCTTCAGCCGAAAGACGCCGGCCACCGGCGCTTGGCTTCGGACAGCTCCGGAGAGCCGTAGTGTGCGTCTGCACTAGACTGCATCATAGCGAAAAGCTTTGACAGTGTGTCTCGCAGGGAGATAGCTTAGGAGCGCAGCGCACTTATGCCTCCCTTGTCCAGAAACACGGATTTGCTGCACACTCCAAAAACACTGCTCTTTCCATGGTACTATGTAAGCTGCTGTCTGACGCCCGTTCTCTTCTGCCCACTCTTGCCCAGCTGGTTGTTGCAGCGTGCACGTGCCTTCCTGGCATTAAGAGCACAGTGAAAGCAATCGCAAAAGTCCAGCAGCTGCTGACTCCCAAACACAAGGCGCTTGTCTACGTTCTTGCTTCTCGACAACTCAACGCAGCCCTTCATTTCTGCAGCTGCCATCGAGTTTTCTGTATCTTGAGCCTTCTGGGACGAGCACCAATTTCCCAGGAGGGGCTGCATCAGGACGAAGTCAAAACCCAGGAAAGTTGTCTCGGAACACCTTCAATAAAGCATGCCAGCAGTGCATTGAAAAGGCAGGGAGCTTTAGCCACCGTCCTCTAGCAGTCGCGAAGCTGTGCACACAATGTCGTCTCCCTGCGGCAACGTTCTTCGCCCTCGTGCAAGCTACCGCTCTGTCCGGCTCCCGGAGCAGGAGAAGCGGCTGCTTCGCGCACACAGCAGCGGAGCGGCAGCCCTACGCTCCGAAGCGCTGCTTCAGCCGAAAGACGCCGGCCACCGGCGCTTGGCTTCGGACAGCTCCGGAGAGCCGTAGTGTGCGTCTGCAACTAGACTGCATCATAGCGAAAAGCTTTGGCAGTGTGTCTCGCAGGGAGATAGCTTAGGAGCGCAGCGCACTTATGCCTCCCTTGTCCAGAAACACGATTTTACTGCACACTCCAAAAACAGTACTATTCCCAGGGCAATATATAAGCTGCTTTCTGACGGCCGTGATCTTTCGATTACTCTTGCCCAGCTCGTTGTTTTAACGTGCACATGCCGTCCTGGCATTCAGTGCACAGTGAAAGCAATCGCAAAAGTCCAGCAGCTGCTGACTCCCAAACACAAGGCGCTGGCTATGTTCTTGCTTCTCGACAACTCAACGCAGCCCTTCATTTCTGCAGTTGCCATCGAGGTCTCTGCATGTCGGAGACTCAGAGGACGAGCACGAGTTTCCCACGAGGGGCTGCATCAGGAGGAATTCAAAACTCCAGAAAATTGTCCTGGAACACCTTCCATAAGGATGCTAGAAGGGAATTGAAGAGGCAGGCGTGCGGCCACCACGGTCCTCTAGCAGTCCTTCGGGTGTGCGCAGAAGCCCGGTGCTCTGCGGCTTCGTTCTTCGCCCCCGTACAAACTACCGCTCTGTCCGGCTCCCGGAGCAGGAGAAGCGGCTGCTTCGCGCACACAACAGCGGAGCGGCAGCCCTACGCTCCGAAGCGCTGCTTCAGCCGAAAGACGCCGGCCACCGGCGCTTGGCTTCGGACAGCTCCGGAGAGCCGTAGTGTGCGTCTGCACTAGACTGCATCATAGCGAAAAGCTTTGACAGTGTGTCTCGCAGGGAGATAGCTTAGGAGCGCAGCGCACTTATGCCTCCCTTGTCCAGAAACACGGATTTGCTGCACACTCCAAAAACACTGCTCTTTCCATGGTACTATGTAAGCTGCTGTCTGACGCCCGTTCTCTTCTGCCCACTCTTGCCCAGCTGGTTGTTGCAGCGTGCACATGCCTTCCTGGCATTAAGAGCACAGTGAAAGCAATCGCAAAAGTCCAGCAGCTGCTGACTCCCAAACACAAGGCGCTTGTCTACGTTCTTGCTTCTCGACAACTCAACGCAGCCCTTCATTTCTGCAGCTGCCATCGAGTTTTCTGTATCTTGAGCCTTCTGGGACGAGCACCAATTTCCCAGGAGGGGCTGCATCAGGACGAAGTCAAAACCCAGGAAAGTTGTCTCGGAACACCTTCAATAAAGCATGCCAGCAGTGCATTGAAAAGGCAGGGAGCTTTAGCCACCGTCCTCTAGCAGTCGCGAAGCTGTGCACACAATGTCGTCTCCCTGCGGCAACGTTCTTCGCCCTCGTGCAAGCTACCGCTCTGTCCGGCTCCCGGAGCAGGAGAAGCGGCTGCTTCGCGCACACAGCAGCGGAGCGGCAGCCCTACGCTCCGAAGCGCTGCTTCAGCCGAAAGACGCCGGCCACCGGCGCTTGGCTTCGGACAGCTCCGGAGAGCCGTAGTGTGCGTCTGCACTAGACTGCATCATAGCGAAAAGCTTTGGCAGTGTGTCTCGCAGGGAGATAGCTTAGGAGCGCAGCGCACTTATGCCTCCCTTGTCCAGAAACACGATTTTACTGCACACTCCAAAAACAGTACTCTTCCCAGGGCAATATATAAGCTGCTTTCTGACGGCCGTGATCTTTCGATTACTCTTGCCCAGCTCGTTGTTTTAACGTGCACATGCCGTCCTGGCATTCAGTGCACAGTGAAAGCAATCGCAAAAGTCCAGCAGCTGCTGACTCCCAAACACAAGGCGCTGGCTATGTTCTTGCTTCTCGACAACTCAACGCAGCCCTTCATTTCTGCAGTTGCCATCGAGGTCTCTGCATGTCGGAGACTCAGAGGACGAGCACGAGTTTCCCACGAGGGGCTGCATCAGGAGGAATTCAAAACTCCAGAAAATTGTCCTGGAACACCTTCCATAAGGATGCTAGAAGGGAATTGAAGAGGCAGGCGTGCGGCCACCACGGTCCTCTAGCAGTCCTTCGGGTGTGCGCAGAAGCCCGGTGCTCTGCGGCTTCGTTCTTCGCCCCCGTACAAACTACCGCTCTGTCCGGCTCCCGGAGCAGGAGAAGCGGTTGCTTCGCGCACACAACAGCGGAGCGGCAGCCCTACGCTCCGAAGCGCTGCTTCAGCCGAAAGACGCCGGCCACCGGCGCTTGGCTTCGGAAAGCTCCGGAGAGCCGTAGTGTGCGTCTGCACTAAACTGCATCATAGCGAAAAGCTTTGGCAGTGTGTCTCGCAGAGAGATAGCTTAGGAGCGCAGCGCACTTATGCCTCCCTTGTCCAGAAACACGATTTTACTGCACACTCCAAAAACAGTACTCTTCCCAGGGCAAGATGCCAGATGCTCTCTGATGCCCGTGCTCCCTTCCTACTCTTGCCCAGCTCGTTGTTGTAACGCGCACATGCCGTCCTGGCATTCAGTGCACAGTGAAAGCAATCGCAAAAGTCCAGCAGCTGCTGACTCCCAAACACAAGGCGCTGGCTATGTTCTTGCTACTCGACGACTCAACGCAGCCCTTCATTTCTGCAGCTGCCATCGAGGTCTCTGCATGTCGGAGAGTCAGAGGACGAGCACGAGTTTCCCACGAGGGGCTGAATCAGGAGGAATTCAAAACTCAGGGAATTTGTCCTGGAACACCTTCCATAAGGATGCTCGAAGGGAATTGAAGAGGCAGGCGAGCGGCCACCACCGTCCTCTAGCAGTCCTTAGGGTGCGCGCAGAAGCCCGGTGCTCTGCGGCTTCGTTCTTCGCCCTCGTGCAAGCTACCGCTCTGTCCGGCTCCCGGAGCAGGAGAAGCGGCTGCTTCGCGCACACAACAGCGGAGCGGCAGCCCTACGCTCCGAAGCGCTGCTTCAGCCGAAAGACGCCGGCCACCGGCGCTTGGCTTCGGACAGCTCCGGAGAGCCGTAGTGTGCGTCTGCAACTAGACTGCATCATAGCGAAAAGCTTTGGCAGTGTGTCTCGCAGGGAGATAGCTTAGGAGCGCAGCGCACTTATGCCTCCCTTGTCCAGAAACACGATTTTACTGCACACTCCAAAAACAGTACTCTTCCCAGGGCAATATATAAGCTGCTTTCTGACGGCCGTGATCTTTCGATTACTCTTGCCCAGCTCGTTGTTTTAACGTGCACATGCCGTCCTGGCATTCAGTGCACAGTGAAAGCAATCGCAAAAGTCCAGCAGCTGCTGACTCCCAAACACAAGGCGCTGGCTATGTTCTTGCTTCTCGACAACTCAACGCAGCCCTTCATTTCTGCAGTTGCCATCGAGGTCTCTGCATGTCGGAGACTCAGAGGACGAGCACGAGTTTCCCACGAGGGGCTGCATCAGGAGGAATTCAAAACTCCAGAAAATTGTCCTGGAACACCTTCCATAAGGATGCTAGAAGGGAATTGAAGAGGCAGGCGTGCGGCCACCACGGTCCTCTAGCAGTCCTTCGGGTGTGCGCAGAAGCCCGGTGCTCTGCGGCTTCGTTCTTCGCCCTCGTACAAACTACCGCTCTGTCCGGCTCCCGGAGCAGGAGAAGCGGCTGCTTCGCGCACACAACAGCGGAGCGGCAGCCCTACGCTCCGAAGCGCTGCTTCAGCCGAAAGACGCCGGCCACCGGCGCTTGGCTTCGGAAAGCTCCGGAGAGCCGTAGTGTGCGTCTGCACTAGACTGCATCATAGCGAAAAGCTTTGACAGTGTGTCTCGCAGAGAGATAGCTTAGGAGCGCAGCGCACTTATGCCTCCCTTGTCCAGAAACACGATTTTACTGCACACTCCAAAAACAGTACTCTTCCCAGGGCAATATATAAGCTGCTTTCTGACGGCCGTGATCTTTCGATTACTCTTGCGCAGCTCGGTGTTGCAGAGTGCACGTGCCTTCCTGGAATTCAGTGCACAGTGAAAGCAATCGCAAAAGTCCAGCAGCTGCTGACTCCCAAACACAAGGCGCTTGTCTACGTTCTTGCTTCTCGACAACTCAACGCAGCCCTTCATTTCTGCAGCTGCCATCGAGTTTTCTGTATCTTGAGCCTTCTGGGACGAGCACCAATTTCCCAGGAGGGGCTGCATCAGGACGAAGTCAAAACCCAGGAAAGTTGTCTCGGAACACCTTCAATAAAGCATGCCAGCAGTGCATTGAAAAGGCAGGGAGCTTTAGCCACCGTCCTCTAGCAGTCGCGAAGCTGTGCACACAATGTCGTCTCCCTGCGGCAACGTTCTTCGCCCTCGTGCAAGCTACCGCTCTGTCCGGCTCCCGGAGCAGGAGAAGCGGCTGCTTCGCGCACACAGCAGCGGAGCGGCAGCCCTACGCTCCGAAGCGCTGCTTCAGCCGAAAGACGCCGGCCACCGGCGCTTCGCTTCGGACAGCTCCGGAGAGCCGTAGTGTGCGTCTGCACTAGACTGCATCATAGCGAAAAGCTTTGACAGTGTGTCTCGCAGGGAGATAGCTTAGGAGCGCAGCGCACTTATGCCTCCCTTGTCCAGAAACACGATTTTACTGCACACTCCAAAAACAGTACTCCTCCCAGGGCAATATATAAGCTGCTTTCAGACGGCCGTGATCTTTCGATTACTCTTGCCCAGATCGTTGTTTTAACGTGCACATGCCGTCCTGGCATTCAGTGCACAGTGAAAGCAATCGCAAAAGTCCAGCAGCTGCTGACTCCCAAACACAAGGCGCTGGCTATGTTCTTGCTTCTCGACAACTCAACGCAGCCCTTCATTTCTGCAGTTGCCATCGAGGTCTCTGCATGTCGGAGACTCAGAGGACGAGCACGAATTTCCCACGAGGGGCTGCATCAGGAGGAATTCAAAACTCCAGAAAATTGTCCTGGAACACCTTCCATAAGGATGCTAGAAGGGAATTGAAGAGGCAGGCGAGCGGCCACCACGGTCCTCTAGCAGTCCTTCGGGTGTGCGCAGAAGCCCGGTGCTCTGCGGCTTCGTTCTTCGCCCCCGTACAAACTACCGCTCTGTCCGGCTCCCGGAGCAGGAGAAGCGGCTGCTTCGCGCACACAACAGCGGAGCGGCAGCCCTACGCTCCGAAGCGCTGCTTCAGCCGAAAGACGCCGGCCACCGGCGCTTGGCTTCGGACAGCTCCGGAGAGCCGTAGTGTGCGTCTGCACTAGACTGCATCATAGCGAAAAGCTTTGACAGTGTGTCTCGCAGGGAGATAGCTTAGGAGCGCAGCGCACTTATGCCTCCCTTGTCCAGAAACACGGATTTGCTGCACACTCCAAAAACACTGCTCTTTCCATGGTACTATGTAAGCTGCTGTCTGACGCCCGTTCTCTTCTGCCCACTCTTGCCCAGCTGGTTGTTGCAGCGTGCACGTGCCTTCCTGGCATTAAGAGCACAGTGAAAGCAATCGCAAAAGTCCAGCAGCTGCTGACTCCCAAACACAAGGCGCTTGTCTACGTTCTTGCTTCTCGACAACTCAACGCAGCCCTTCATTTCTGCAGCTGCCATCGAGTTTTCTGTATCTTGAGCCTTCTGGGACGAGCACCAATTTCCCAGGAGGGGCTGCATCAGGACGAAGTCAAAACCCAGGAAAGTTGTCTCGGAACACCTTCAATAAAGCATGCCAGCAGTGCATTGAAAAGGCAGGTAGCTTTAGCCACCGTCCTCTAGCAGTCGCGAAGCTGTGCACACAATGTCGTCTGCCTGCGGCAACGTTCTTCGCCCTCGTGCAAGCTACCGCTCTGTCCGGCTCCCGGAGCAGGAGAAGCGGCTGCTTCGCGCACACAGCAGCGGAGCGGCAGCCCTACGCTCCGAAGCGCTGCTTCAGCCGAAAGACGCCGGCCACCGGCGCTTGGCTTCGGACAGCTCCGGAGAGCCGTAGTGTGCGTCTGCACTAGACTGCATCATAGCGAAAAGCTTTGGCAGTGTGTCTCGCAGAGAGATAGCTTAGGAGCGCAGCGCACTTATGCCTCCCTTGTCCAGAAACACGATTTTACTGCACACTCCAAAAACAGTACTCTTCCCAGGGCAAGATGCCAGATGCTCTCTGATGCCCGTGCTCCCTTCCTACTCTTGCCCAGCTCGTTGTTGTAACGCGCACATGCCGTCCTGGCATTCAGTGCACAGTGAAAGCAATCGCAAAAGTCCAGCAGCTGCTGACTCCCAAACACAAGGCGCTGGCTATGTTCTTGCTACTCGACGACTCAACGCAGCCATTCATTTCTGCAGTTGCCATCGAGGTCTCTGCATGTCGGAGAGTCAGAGGACGAGCACGAGTTTCCCACGAGGGGCTGAATCAGGAGGAATTCAAAACTCCAGAAAATTGTCCTGGAACACCTTCCATAAGGATGCTAGAAGGGAATTGAAGAGGCAGGCGAGCGGCCACCACCGTCCTCTAGCAGTCCTTAGGGTGCGCGCAGAAGCCCGGTGCTCTGCGGCTTCGTTCTTCGCCCTCGTGCAAGCTACCGCTCTGTCCGGCTCCCGGAGCAGGAGAAGCGGCTGCTTCGCGCACACAACAGCGGAGCGGCAGCCCTACGCTCCGAAGCGCTGCTTCAGCCGAAAGACGCCGGCCACCGGCGCTTGGCTTCGGACAGCTCCGGAGAGCCGTAGTGTGGGTCTGCACTAGACTGCATCATAGCGAAAAGCTTTGGCAGTGTGTCTCGCAGGGAGATAGCTTAGGAGCGCAGCGCACTTATGCCTCCCTTGTCCAGAAACACGATTTTACTGGACACTCCAAAAACAGTACTCTTCCCAGGGCAATATATAAGCTGCTTTCTGACGGCCGTGATCTTTCGATTACTCTTGCGCAGCTCGGTGTTGCAGAGTGCACGTGCCTTCCTGGAATTCAGTGCACAGTGAAAGCAATCGCAAAAGTCCAGCAGCTGCTGACTCCCAAACACAAGGCGCTGTCTACGTTCTTGCTTCGCAACACTTCAACAGAGTCCTTCATTTCTGCAGCTGCCATCGAGTTTTCTGCATCTCGAGCCTTCTGGGACGAGCACCAATTTCCCAGGAGGGGCTGCATCAGGACGAAGTCAAAACCCAGGAAAGTTGTCTCGGAAAACCTTCAATAAAGCATGCCAGCAGTGCATTGAAAAGGCAGGTAGCTTTAGCCACCGTCCTCTAGCAGTCGCGAAGCTGTGCACACAATGTCGTCTCCCTGCGGCAACGTTCTTCGCCCTCGTGCAAGCTACCGCTCTGTCCGGCTCCCGGAGCAGGAGAAGCGGCTGCTTCGCGCACACAGCAGCGGAGCGGCAGCCCTACGCTCCGAAGCGCTGCTTCAGCCGAAAGACGCCGGCCACCGGCGCTTGGCTTCGGACAGCTCCGGAGAGCCGTAGTGTGCGTCTGCACTAGACTGCATCATAGCGAAAAGCTTTGACAGTGTGTCTCGCAGGGAGATAGCTTAGGAGCGCAGCGCACTTATGCCTCCCTTGTCCAGAAACACGATTTTACTGCACACTCCAAAAACAGTACTCCTCCCAGGGCAATATATAAGCTGCTTTCTGACGGCCGTGATCTTTCGATTACTCTTGCCCAGCTCGTTGTTTTAACGTGCACATGCCGTCCTGGCATTCAGTGCACAGTGAAAGCAATCGCAAAAGTCCAGCAGCTGCTGACTCCCAAACACAAGGCGCTGGCTATGTTCTTGCTTCTCGACAACTCAACGCAGCCCTTCATTTCTGCAGTTGCCATCGAGGTCTCTGCATGTCGGAGACTCAGAGGACGAGCACGAATTTCCCACGAGGGGCTGCATCAGGAGGAATTCAAAACTCCAGAAAATTGTCCTGGAACACCTTCCATAAGGATGCTAGAAGGGAATTGAAGAGGCAGGCGAGCGGCCACCACGGTCCTCTAGCAGTCCTTCGGGTGTGCGCAGAAGCCCGGTGCTCTGCGGCTTCGTTCTTCGCCCCCGTACAAACTACCGCTCTGTCCGGCTCCCGGAGCAGGAGAAGCGGCTGCTTCGCGCACACAACAGCGGAGCGGCAGCCCTACGCTCCGAAGCGCTGCTTCAGCCGAAAGACGCCGGCCACCGGCGCTTGGCTTCGGACAGCTCCGGAGAGCCGTAGTGTGCGTCTGCACTAGACTGCATCATAGCGAAAAGCTTTGACAGTGTGTCTCGCAGGGAGATAGCTTAGGAGCGCAGCGCACTTATGCCTCCCTTGTCCAGAAACACGGATTTGCTGCACACTCCAAAAACACTGCTCTTTCCATGGTACTATGTAAGCTGCTGTCTGACGCCCGTTCTCTTCTGCCCACTCTTGCCCAGCTGGTTGTTGCAGCGTGCACGTGCCTTCCTGGCATTAAGAGCACAGTGAAAGCAATCGCAAAAGTCCAGCAGCTGCTGACTCCCAAACACAAGGCGCTTGTCTACGTTCTTGCTTCTCGACAACTCAACGCAGCCCTTCATTTCTGCAGCTGCCATCGAGTTTTCTGTATCTTGAGCCTTCTGGGACGAGCACCAATTTCCCAGGAGGGGCTGCATCAGGACGAAGTCAAAACCCAGGAAAGTTGTCTCGGAACACCTTCAATAAAGCATGCCAGCAGTGCATTGAAAAGGCAGGTAGCTTTAGCCACCGTCCTCTAGCAGTCGCGAAGCTGTGCACACAATGTCGTCTGCCTGCGGCAACGTTCTTCGCCCTCGTGCAAGCTACCGCTCTGTCCGGCTCCCGGAGCAGGAGAAGCGGCTGCTTCGCGCACACAGCAGCGGAGCGGCAGCCCTACGCTCCGAAGCGCTGCTTCAGCCGAAAGACGCCGGCTACCGGCGCTTGGCTTCGGACAGCTCCGGAGAGCCGTAGTGTGCGTCTGCACTAGACTGCATCATAGCGAAAAGCTTTGGCAGTGTGTCTCGCAGAGAGATAGCTTAGGAGCGCAGCGCACTTATGCCTCCCTTGTCCAGAAACACGATTTTACTGCACACTCCAAAAACAGTACTCTTCCCAGGGCAAGATGCCAGATGCTCTCTGATGCCCGTGCTCCCTTCCTACTCTTGCCCAGCTCGTTGTTGTAACGCGCACATGCCGTCCTGGCATTCAGTGCACAGTGAAAGCAATCGCAAAAGTCCAGCAGCTGCTGACTCCCAAACACAAGGCGCTGGCTATGTTCTTGCTACTCGACGACTCAACGCAGCCATTCATTTCTGCAGTTGCCATCGAGGTCTCTGCATGTCGGAGAGTCAGAGGACGAGCACGAGTTTCCCACGAGGGGCTGAATCAGGAGGAATTCAAAACTCAGGGAATTTGTCCTGGAACACCTTCCATAAGGATGCTAGAAGGGAATTGAAGAGGCAGGCGAGCGGCCACCACCGTCCTCTAGCAGTCCTTAGGGTGCGCGCAGAAGCCCGGTGCTCTGCGGCTTCGTTCTTCGCCCTCGTGCAAGCTACCGCTCTGTCCGGCTCCCGGAGCAGGAGAAGCGGCTGCTTCGCGCACACAACAGCGGAGCGGCAGCCCTACGCTCCGAAGCGCTGCTTCAGCCGAAAGACGCCGGCCACCGGCGCTTGGCTTCGGACAGCTCCGGAGAGCCGTAGTGTGGGTCTGCACTAGACTGCATCATAGCGAAAAGCTTTGGCAGTGTGTCTCGCAGGGAGATAGCTTAGGAGCGCAGCGCACTTATGCCTCCCTTGTCCAGAAACACGATTTTACTGGACACTCCAAAAACAGTACTCCTCCCAGGCCAATATATAAGCTGCTTTCTGACGGCCGTGATCTTTCGATTACTCTTGCGCAGCTCGGTGTTGCAGAGTGCACGTGCCTTCCTGGAATTCAGTGCACAGTGAAAGCAATCGCAAAAGTCCAGCAGCTGCTGACTCCCAAACACAAGGCGCTGTCTACGTTCTTGCTTCGCAACACTTCAACAGAGTCCTTCATTTCTGCAGCTGCCATCGAGTTTTCTGCATCTCGAGCCTTCTGGGACGAGCACCAATTTCCCAGGAGGGGCTGCATCAGGACGAAGTCAAAACCCAGGAAAGTTGTCTCGGAACACCTTCAATAAAGCATGCCAGCAGTGCATTGAAAAGGCAGGTAGCTTTAGCCACCGTCCTCTAGCAGTCGCGAAGCTGTGCACACAATGTCGTCTGCCTGCGGCAACGTTCTTCGCCCTCGTGCAAGCTACCGCTCTGTCCGGCTCCCGGAGCAGGAGAAGCGGCTGCTTCGCGCACACAGCAGCGGAGCGGCAGCCCTACGCTCCGAAGCGCTGCTTCAGCCGAAAGACGCCGGCTACCGGCGCTTGGCTTCGGACAGCTCCGGAGAGCCGTAGTGTGCGTCTGCACTAGACTGCATCATAGCGAAAAGCTTTGGCAGTGTGTCTCGCAGAGAGATAGCTTAGGAGTGCAGCGCACTTATGCCTCCCTTGTCCAGAAACACGATTTTACTGCACACTCCAAAAACAGTACTCTTCCCAGGGCAAGATGCCAGATGCTCTCTGATGCCCGTGCTCCCTTCCTACTCTTGCCCAGCTCGTTGTTGTAACGCGCACATGCCGTCCTGGCATTCAGTGCACAGTGAAAGCAATCGCAAAAGTCCAGCAGCTGCTGACTCCCAAACACAAGGCGCTGGCTATGTTCTTGCTACTCGACGACTCAACGCAGCCATTCATTTCTGCAGTTGCCATCGAGGTCTCTGCATGTCGGAGAGTCAGAGGACGAGCACGAGTTTCCCACGAGGGGCTGAATCAGGAGGAATTCAAAACTCAGGGAATTTGTCCTGGAACACCTTCCATAAGGATGCTAGAAGGGAATTGAAGAGGCAGGCGAGCGGCCACCACCGTCCTCTAGCAGTCCTTAGGGTGCGCGCAGAAGCCCGGTGCTCTGCGGCTTCGTTCTTCGCCCTCGTGCAAGCTACCGCTCTGTCCGGCTCCCGGAGCAGGAGAAGCGGCTGCTTCGCGCACACAACAGCGGAGCGGCAGCCCTACGCTCCGAAGCGCGGCTTCAGCCGAAAGACGCCGGCCACCGGCGCTTGGCTTCGGACAGCTCCGGAGAGCCGTAGTGTGGGTCTGCACTAGACTGCATCATAGCGAAAAGCTTTGGCAGTGTGTCTCGCAGGGAGATAGCTTAGGAGCGCAGCGCACTTATGCCTCCCTTGTCCAGAAACACGATTTTACTGGACACTCCAAAAACAGTACTCCTCCCAGGCCAATATATAAGCTGCTTTCTGACGGCCGTGATCTTTCGATTACTCTTGCGCAGCTCGGTGTTGCAGAGTGCACGTGCCTTCCTGGAATTCAGTGCACAGTGAAAGCAATCGCAAAAGTCCAGCAGCTGCTGACTCCCAAACACAAGGCGCTGTCTACGTTCTTGCTTCGCAACACTTCAACAGAGTCCTTCATTTCTGCAGCTGCCATCGAGTTTTCTGCATCTCGAGCCTTCTGGGACGAGCACCAATTTCCCAGGAGGGGCTGCATCAGGACGAAGTCAAAACCCAGGAAAGTTGTCTCGGAACACCTTCAATAAAGCATGCCAGCAGTGCATTGAAAAGGCAGGTAGCTTTAGCCACCGTCCTCTAGCAGTCGCGAAGCTGTGCACACAATGTCGTCTGCCTGCGGCAACGTTCTTCGCCCTCGTGCAAGCTACCGCTCTGTCCGGCTCCCGGAGCAGGAGAAGCGGCTGCTTCGCGCACACAGCAGCGGAGCGGCAGCCCTACGCTCCGAAGCGCTGCTTCAGCCGAAAGACGCCGGCTACCGGCGCTTGGCTTCGGACAGCTCCGGAGAGCCGTAGTGTGCGTCTGCACTAGACTGCATCATAGCGAAAAGCTTTGGCAGTGTGTCTCGCAGAGAGATAGCTTAGGAGTGCAGCGCACTTATGCCTCCCTTGTCCAGAAACACGATTTTACTGCACACTCCAAAAACAGTACTCTTCCCAGGGCAAGATGCCAGATGCTCTCTGATGCCCGTGCTCCCTTCCTACTCTTGCCCAGCTCGTTGTTGTAACGCGCACATGCCGTCCTGGCATTCAGTGCACAGTGAAAGCAATCGCAAAAGTCCAGCAGCTGCTGACTCCCAAACACAAGGCGCTGGCTATGTTCTTGCTACTCGACGACTCAACGCAGCCATTCATTTCTGCAGTTGCCATCGAGGTCTCTGCATGTCGGAGAGTCAGAGGACGAGCACGAGTTTCCCACGAGGGGCTGAATCAGGAGGAATTCAAAACTCAGGGAATTTGTCCTGGAACACCTTCCATAAGGATGCTAGAAGGGAATTGAAGAGGCAGGCGAGCGGCCACCACCGTCCTCTAGCAGTCCTTAGGGTGCGCGCAGAAGCCCGGTGCTCTGCGGCTTCGTTCTTCGCCCTCGTGCAAGCTACCGCTCTGTCCGGCTCCCGGAGCAGGAGAAGCGGCTGCTTCGCGCACACAGCAGCGGAGCGGCAGTCCTACGCTCCGAAGCGCTGCTTCAGCCGAAAGACGCCGGCCACCGGCGCTTGGCTTCGGACAGCTCCGGAGAGCCGTAGTGTGCGTCTGCAACTAGACTGCATCATAGCGAAAAGCTTTGGCATTGTGTCTCGCAGGGAGATAGCTTAGGAGCGCAGCGCACTTATGCCTCCCTTGTCCAGAAACACGATTTTACTGCACACTCCAAAAACAGTACTCTTCCCAGGGCAATATATAAGCTGCTTTCTGACGGCCGTGATCTTTCGATTACTCTTGCGCAGCTCGGTGTTGCAGAGTGCACGTGCCTTCCTGGAATTCAGTGCACAGTGAAAGCAATCGCAAAAGTCCAGCAGCTGCTGACTCCCAAACACAAGGCGCTGTCTACGTTCTTGCTTCTCAACACTTCAACAGAGTCCTTCATTTCTGCAGCTGCCATCGAGTTTTCTGCATCTCGAGCCTTCTGGGACGAGCACCAATTTCCCAGGAGGGGCTGCATCAGGACGAAGTCAAAACCCAGGAAAGTTGTCTCGGAACACCTTCAATAAAGCATGCCAGCAGTGCATTGAAAAGGCAGGTAGCTTTAGCCACCGTCCTCTAGCAGTCGCGAAGCTGTGCACACAATGTCGTCTCCCTGCGGCAACGTTCTTTGCCCTCGTGCAAGCTACCGCTCTGTCCGGCTCCCGGAGCAGGAGAAGCGGCTGCTTCGCGCACACAACAGCGGAGCGGCAGCCCTACGCTCCGAAGCGCTGCTTCAGCCGAAAGACGCCGGCCACCGGCGCTTGGCTTCGGACAGCTCCGGAGAGCCGTAGTGTGCGTCTGCAACTAGACTGCATCATAGCGAAAAGCTTTGGCAGTGTGTCTCGCAGGGAGATAGCTTAGGAGCGCAGCGCACTTATGCCTCCCTTGTCCAGAAACACGATTTTACTGCACACTCGAAAAACAGTACTCTTCCCAGGGCAATATATAAGCTGCTTTCTGACGGCCGTGATCTCTCGATTACTCTTGCGCAGCTCGTTGTTTTAACGTGCACATGCCGTCCTGGCATTCAGTGCACAGTGAAAGCAATCGCAAAAGTCCAGCAGCTGCTGACTCCCAAACACAAGGCGCTGGCTATGTTCTTGCTTCTCGACAACTCAACGCAGCCCTTCATTTCTGCAGTTGCCATCGAGGTCTCTGCATGTCGGAGACTCAGAGGACGAGCACGAGTTTCCCAGGAGGGGCTGCATCAGGAGGAATTCAAAACTTCAGAAAATCGTCCTGGAACACCTTCCATAAGGATGCTAGAAGGGAATTGAAGAGGCAGGCGTGCGGCCACCACGGTCCTCTAGCAGTCCTTCGGGTGTGCGCAGAAGCCCGGTGCTCTGCGGCTTCGTTCTTCGCCCCCGTACAAACTACCGCTCTGTCCGGCTCCAGGAGCAGGAGAAGCGGCTGCTTCGCGCACACAACAGCGGAGCGGCAGCCCTACGCTCCGAAGCGCTGCTTCAGCCGAAAGACGCCGGCCACCGGCGCTTGGCTTCGGACAGCTCCGGAGAGCCGTAGCGTGCGTCTGCACTAGACTGCATCATAGCGAAAAGCTTTGACAGTGTGTCTCGCAGGGAGATAGCTTAGGAGCGCAGCGCACGTATGCCTCCCTTGTCCAGAAACACGGATTTGCTGCACACTCCAAAAACACTGCTCTTTCCATGGTACTATGTAAGCTGCTGTCTGACGCCCGTTCTCTTCTGCCCACTCTTGCCCAGCTGGTTGTTGCAGCGTGCACGTGCCTTCCTGGCATTAAGAGCACAGTGAAAGCAATCGCAAAAGTCCAGCAGCTGCTGACTCCCAAACACAAGGCGCTTGTCTACGTTCTTGCTTCTCGACAACTCAACGCAGCCCTTCATTTCTGCAGCTGCCATCGAGTTTTCTGTATCTTGAGCCTTCTGGGACGAGCACCAATTTCCCAGGAGGGGCTGCATCAGGACGAAGTCAAAACCCAGGAAAGTTGTCTCGGAACACCTTCAATAAAGCATGCCAGCAGTGCATTGAAAAGGCAGGGAGCTTTAGCCACCGTCCTCTAGCAGTCGCGAAGCTGTGCACACAATGTCGTCTGCCTGCGGCAACGTTCTTCGCCCTCGTGCAAGCTACCGCTCTGTCCGGCTCCCGGAGCAGGAGAAGCGGCTGCTTCGCGCACACAGCAGCGGAGCGGCAGCCCTACGCTCCGAAGCGCTGCTTCAGCCGAAAGACGCCGGCCACCGGCGCTTGGCTTCGGACAGCTCCGGAGAGCCGTAGTGTGCGTGTGCAACTAGACTGCATCATAGCGAAAAGCTTTGGCAGTGTGTCTCGCAGAGAGATAGCTTAGGAGCGCAGCGCACTTATGCCTCCCTTGTCCAGAAACACGATTTTACTGCACACTCCAAAAACAGTACTCTTCCCAGGGCAAGATGCCAGATGCTCTCTGATGCCCGTGCTCCCTTCCTACTCTTGCCCAGCTCGTTGTTGTAACGCGCACATGCCGTCCTGGCATTCAGTGCACAGTGAAAGCAATCGCAAAAGTCCAGCAGCTGCTGACTCCCAAACACAAGGCGCTGGCTATGTTCTTGCTTCTCGACAACTCAACGCAGCCCTCCATTTCTGCAGTTGCCATCGAGGTCTCTGCATGTCGGAGAGTCAGAGGACGAGCACGAGTTTCCCACGAGGGGCTGAATCAGGAGGAATTCAAAACTCAGGGAATTTGTCCTGGAACACCTTCCATAAGGATGCTAGAAGGGAATTGAAGAGGCAGGCGAGCGGCCACCACCGTCCTCTAGCAGTCCTTAGGGTGCGCGCAGAAGCCCGGTGCTCTGCGGCTTCGTTCTTCGCCCTCGTGCAAGCTACCGCTCTGTCCGGCTCCCGGAGCAGGAGAAGCGGCTGCTTCGCGCACACAGCAGCGGAGCGGCAGCCCTACGCTCCGAAGCGCTGCTTCAGCCGAAAGACGCCGGCCACCGGCGCTTGGCTTCGGACAGCTCCGGAGAGCCGTAGTGTGCGTCTGCAACTAGACTGCATCATAGCGAAAAGCTTTGGCATTGTGTCTCGCAGGGAGATAGCTTAGGAGCGCAGCGCACTTATGCCTCCCTTGTCCAGAAACACGATTTTACTGCACACTCCAAAAACAGTACTCTTCCCAGGGCAATATATAAGCTGCTTTCTGACGGCCGTGATCTTTCGATTACTCTTGCGCAGCTCGGTGTTGCAGAGTGCACGTGCCTTCCTGGAATTCAGTGCACAGTGAAAGCAATCGCAAAAGTCCAGCAGCTGCTGACTCCCAAACACAAGGCGCTGTCTACGTTCTTGCTTCTCAACACTTCAACAGAGTCCTTCATTTCTGCAGCTGCCATCGAGTTTTCTGCATCTCGAGCCTTCTGGGACGAGCACCAATTTCCCAGGAGGGGCTGCATCAGGACGAAGTCAAAACCCAGGAAAGTTGTCTCGGAACACCTTCAATAAAGCATGCCAGCAGTGCATTGAAAAGGCAGGGAGCTTTAGCCACCGTCCTCTAGCAGTCGCGAAGCTGTGCACACAATGTCGTCTGCCTGCGGCAACGTTCTTCGCCCTCGTGCAAGCTACCGCTCTGTCCGGCTCCCGGAGCAGGAGAAGCGGCTGCTTCGCGCACACAACAGCGGAGCGGCAGCCCTACGCTCCGAAGCGCTGCTTCAGCCGAAAGACGCCGGCCACCGGCGCTTGGCTTCGGACAGCTCCGGAGAGCCGTAGTGTGCGTCTGCAACTAGACTGCATCATAGCGAAAAGCTTTGGCAGTGTGTCTCGCAGGGAGATAGCTTAGGAGCGCAGCGCACTTATGCCTCCCTTGTCCAGAAACACGATTTTACTGCACACTCGAAAAACAGTACTCTTCCCAGGGCAATATATAAGCTGCTTTCTGACGGCCGTGATCTTTCGATTACTCTTGCGCAGCTCGTTGTTTTAACGTGCACATGCCGTCCTGGCATTCAGTGCACAGTGAAAGCAATCGCAAAAGTCCAGCAGCTGCTGACTCCCAAACACAAGGCGCTGGCTATGTTCTTGCTTCTCGACAACTCAACGCAGCCCTTCATTTCTGCAGTTGCCATCGAGGTCTCTGCATGTCGGAGACTCAGAGGACGAGCACGAGTTTCCCAGGAGGGGCTGCATCAGGAGGAATTCAAAACTTCAGAAAATCGTCCTGGAACACCTTCCATAAGGATGCTAGAAGGGAATTGAAGAGGCAGGCGTGCGGCCACCACGGTCCTCTAGCAGTCCTTAGGGTGCGCGCAGAAGCCCGGTGCTCTGCGGCTTCGTTCTTCGCCCCCGTACAAACTACCGCTCTGTCCGGCTCCAGGAGCAGGAGAAGCGGCTGCTTCGCGCACACAACAGCAGAGCGGCAGCCCTACGCTCCGAAGCGCTGCTTCAGCCGAAAGACGCCGGCCACCGGCGCTTGGCTTCGGACAGCTCCGGAGAGCCGTAGCGTGCGTCTGCACTAGACTGCATCATAGCGAAAAGCTTTGACAGTGTGTCTCGCAGGGAGATAGCTTAGGAGCGCAGCGCACTTATGCCTCCCTTGTCCAGAAACACGGATTTGCTGCACACTCCAAAAACACTGCTCTTTCCATGGTACTATGTAAGCTGCTGTCTGACGCCCGTTCTCTTCTGCCCACTCTTGCCCAGCTGGTTGTTGCAGCGTGCACGTGCCTTCCTGGCATTAAGAGCACAGTGAAAGCAATCGCAAAAGTCCAGCAGCTGCTGACTCCCAAACACAAGGCGCTTGTCTACGTTCTTGCTTCTCGACAACTCAACGCAGCCCTTCATTTCTGCAGCTGCCATCGAGTTTTCTGTATCTTGAGCCTTCTGGGACGAGCACCAATTTCCCAGGAGGGGCTGCATCAGGACGAAGTCAAAACCCAGGAAAGTTGTCTCGGAACACCTTCAATAAAGCATGCCAGCAGTGCATTGAAAAGGCAGGGAGCTTTAGCCACCGTCCTCTAGCAGTCGCGAAGCTGTGCACACAATGTCGTCTCCCTGCGGCAACGTTCTTCGCCCTCGTGCAAGCTACCGCTCTGTCCGGCTCCCGGAGCAGGAGAAGCGGCTGCTTCGCGCACACAGCAGCGGAGCGGCAGCCCTACGCTCCGAAGCGCTGCTTCAGCCGAAAGACGCCGGCCACCGGCGCTTGGCTTCGGACAGCTCCGGAGAGCCGTAGTGTGCGTGTGCAACTAGACTGCATCATAGCGAAAAGCTTTGACAGTGTGTCTCGCAGGGAGATAGCTTAGGAGCGCAGCGCACTTATGCCTCCCTTGTCCAGAAACACGGATTTGCTGCACACTCCAAAAACACTGCTCTTTCCATGGTACTATGTAAGCTGCTGTCTGACGCCCGTTCTCTTCTGCCCACTCTTGCCCAGCTGGTTGTTGCAGCGCGCACGTGCCTTCCTGGCATTAAGAGCACAGTGAAAGCAATCGCAAAAGTCCAGCAGCTGCTGACTCCCAAACACAAGGCGCTTGTCTACGTTCTTGCTTCTCGACAACTCAACGCAGCCCTTCATTTCTGCAGCTGCCATCGAGTTTTCTGTATCTTGAGCCTTCTGGGACGAGCACCAATTTCCCAGGAGGGGCTGCCTCAGGACGAAGTCAAAACCCAGGAAAGTTGTCTCGGAACACCTTCAATAAAGCATGCCAGCAGTGCATTGAAAAGGCAGGTAGCTTTAGCCACCGTCCTCTAGCAGTCGCGAAGCTGTGCACACAATGTCGTCTGCCTGCGGCAACGTTCTTCGCCCTCGTGCAAGCTACCGCTCTGTCCGGCTCCCGGAGCAGGAGAAGCGGCTGCTTCGCGCACACAACAGCGGAGCGGCAGCCCTACGCTCCGAAGCGCTGCTTCAGCCGAAAGACGCCGGCCACCGGCGCTTGGCTTCGGACAGCTCCGGAGAGCCGTAGTGTGCGTCTGCACTAGACTGCATCATAGCGAAAAGCTTTGGCAGTGTGTCTCGCAGAGAGATAGCTTAGGAGCGCAGCGCACTTATGCCTCCCTTGTCCAGAAACACGATTTTACTGCACACTCCAAAAACAGTACTCTTCCCAGGGCAAGATGCCAGATGCTCTCTGATGCCCGTGCTCCCTTCCTACTCTTGCCCAGCTCGTTGTTGTAACGCGCACATGCCGTCCTGGCATTCAGTGCACAGTGAAAGCAATCGCAAAAGTCCAGCAGCTGCTGACTCCCAAACACAAGGCGCTGGCTATGTTCTTGCTTCTCGACAACTCAACGCAGCCCTCCATTTCTGCAGTTGCCATCGAGGTCTCTGCATGTCGGAGAGTCAGAGGACGAGCACGAGTTTCCCACGAGGGGCTGAATCAGGAGGAATTCAAAACTCAGGGAATTTGTCCTGGAACACCTTCCATAAGGATGCTAGAAGGGAATTGAAGAGGCAGGCGAGCGGCCACCACCGTCCTCTAGCAGTCCTTAGGGTGCGCGCAGAAGCCCGGTGCTCTGTGGCTTCGTTCTTCGCCCTCGTGCAAGCTACCGCTCTGTCCGGCTCCCGGAGCAGGAGAAGCGGCTGCTTCGCGCACACAACAGCGGAGCGGCAGCCCTACGCTCCGAAGCGCTGCTTCAGCCGAAAGACGCCGGCCACCGGCGCTTGGCTTCGGACAGCTCCGGAGAGCCGTAGTGTGCGTCTGCAACTAGACTGCATCATAGCGAAAAGCTTTGGCAGTGTGTCTCGCAGGGAGATAGCTTAGGAGCGCAGCGCACTTATGCCTCCCTTGTCCAGAAACACGATTTTACTGCACACTCCAAAAACAGTACTCTTCCCAGGGCAATATATAAGCTGCTTTCTGACGGCCGTGATCTTTCGATTACTCTTGCGCAGCTCGGTGTTGCAGAGTGCACGTGCCTTCCTGGAATTCAGCGCACAGTGAAAGCAATCGCAAAAGTCCAGCAGCTGCTGACTCCCAAACACAAGGCGCTTGTCTACGTTCTTGCTTCTCGACAACTCAACGCAGCCCTCCATTTCTGCAGTTGCCATCGAGGTCTCTGCATGTCGGAGACTCAGAGGACGAGCACGAGTTTCCCAGGAGGGGCTGCATCAGGAGGAATTCAAAACTCCAGAAAATTGTCCTGGAACACCTTCCATAAGGATGCTAGAAAGGGAATTGAAGAGGCAGGCGTGCCGCCACCACGGTCCTCTAGCAGTCCTTCGGGTGTGCGCAGAAGCCCGGTGCTCTGCGGCTTCGTTCTTCGCCCCCGTACAAACTACCGCTCTGTCCGGCTCCCGGAGCAGGAGAAGCGGCTGCTTCGCGCACACAACAGCGGAGAGGCAGCCCTACGCTCCGAAGCGCTGCTTCAGCCGAAAGACGCCGGCCACCGGCGCTTGGCTTCGGACAGCTCCGGAGAGCCGTAGTGTGCGTCTGCACTAGACTGCATCATAGCGAAAAGCTTTGACAGTGTGTCTCGCAGGGAGATAGCTTAGGAGCGCAGCGCACTTATGCCTCCCTTGTCCAGAAACACGGATTTGCTGCACACTCCAAAAACACTGCTCTTTCCATGGTACTATGTAAGCTGCTGTCTGACGCCCGTTCTCTTCTGCCCACTCTTGCCCAGCTGGTTGTTGCAGCGTGCACGTGCCTTCCTGGCATTAAGAGCACAGTGAAAGCAATCGCAAAAGTCCAGCAGCTGCTGACTCCCAAACACAAGGCGCTTGTCTACGTTCTTGCTTCTCGACAACTCAACGCAGCCCTTCATTTCTGCAGCTGCCATCGAGTTTTCTGTATCTTGAGCCTTCTGGGACGAGCACCAATTTCCCAGGAGGGGCTGCATCAGGACGAAGTCAAAACCCAGGAAAGTTGTCTCGGAACACCTTCAATAAAGCATGCCAGCAGTGCATTGAAAAGGCAGGTAGCTTTAGCCACCGTCCTCTAGCAGTCGCGAAGCTGTGCACACAATGTCGTCTCCCTGCGGCAACGTTCTTCGCCCTCGTGCAAGCTACCGCTCTGTCCGGCTCCCGGAGCAGGAGAAGCGGCTGCTTCGCGCACACAGCAGCGGAGCGGCAGCCCTACGCTCCGAAGCGCTGCTTCAGCCGAAAGACGCCGGCCACCGGCGCTTGGCTTCGGACAGCTCCGGAGAGCCGTAGTGTGCGTCTGCAACTAGACTGCATCATAGCGAAAAGCTTTGGCAGTGTGTCTCGCAGGGAGATAGCTTAGGAGCGCAGCGCACTTATGCCTCCCTTGTCCAGAAACACGATTTTACTGCACACTCCAAAAACAGTACTCTTCCCAGGGCAATATATAAGCTGCTTTCTGACGGCCGTGATCTTTCGATTACTCTTGCCCAGATCGTTGTTTTAACGTGCACATGCCGTCCTGGCATTCAGTGCACAGTGAAAGCAATCGCAAAAGTCCAGCAGCTGCTGACTCCCAAACACAAGGCGCTGGCTATGTTCTTGCTTCTCGACAACTCAACGCAGCCCTTCATTTCTGCAGTTGCCATCGAGGTCTCTGCATGTAGGAGACTCAGAGGACGAGCACGAGTTTCCCAGGAGGGGCTGCATCAGGAGGAATTCAAAACTCCAGAAAATTGTCCTGGAACACCTTCCATAAGGATGCTAGAAGGGAATTGAAGAGGCAGGCGAGCGGCCACCACGGTCCTCTAGCAGTCCTTCGGGTGTGCGCAGAAGCCCGGTGCTCTGCGGCTTCGTTCTTCGCCCCCGTACAAACTACCGCTCTGTCCGGCTCCCGGAGCAGGAGAAGCGGCTGCTTCGCGCACACAACAGCGGAGCGGCAGCCCTACGCTCCGAAGCGCTGCTTCAGCCGAAAGACGCCGGCCACCGGCGCTTGGCTTCGGACAGCTCCGGAGAGCCGTAGTGTGCGTGTGCAACTAGACTGCATCATAGCGAAAAGCTTTGACAGTGTGTCTCGCAGGGAGATAGCTTAGGAGCGCAGCGCACTTATGCCTCCCTTGTCCAGAAACACGGATTTGCTGCACACTCCAAAAACACTGCTCTTTCCATGGTACTATGTAAGCTGCTGTCTGACGCCCGTTCTCTTCTGCCCACTCTTGCCCAGCTGGTTGTTGCAGCGTGCACGTGCCTTCCTGGCATTAAGAGCACAGTGAAAGCAATCGCAAAAGTCCAGCAGCTGCTGACTCCCAAACACAAGGCGCTTGTCTACGTTCTTGCTTCTCGACAACTCAACGCAGCCCTTCATTTCTGCAGCTGCCATCGAGTTTTCTGTATCTTGAGCCTTCTGGGACGAGCACCAATTTCCCAGGAGGGGCTGCCTCAGGACGAAGTCAAAACCCAGGAAAGTTGTCTCGGAACACCTTCAATAAAGCATGCCAGCAGTGCATTGAAAAGGCAGGGAGCTTTAGCCACCGTCCTCTAGCAGTCACGAAGCTGTGCACACAATGTCGTCTGCCTGCGGCAACGTTCTTCGCCCTCGTGCAAGCTACCGCTCTGTCCGGCTCCCGGAGCAGGAGAAGCGGCTGCTTCGCGCACACAACAGCGGAGCGGCAGCCCTACGCTCCGAAGCGCTGCTTCAGCCGAAAGACGCCGGCCACCGGCGCTTGGCTTCGGACAGCTCCGGAGAGCCGTAGTGTGCGTCTGCACTAGACTGCATCATAGCGAAAAGCTTTGGCAGTGTGTCTCGCAGAGAGATAGCTTAGGAGCGCAGCGCACTTATGCCTCCCTTGTCCAGAAACACGATTTTACTGCACACTCCAAAAACAGTACTCTTCCCAGGGCAAGATGCCAGATGCTCTCTGATGCCCGTGCTCCCTTCCTACTCTTGCCCAGCTCGTTGTTGTAACGCGCACATGCCGTCCTGGCATTCAGTGCACAGTGAAAGCAATCGCAAAAGTCCAGCAGCTGCTGACTCCCAAACACAAGGCGCTGGCTATGTTCTTGCTTCTCGACAACTCAACGCAGCCCTCCATTTCTGCAGTTGCCATCGAGGTCTCTGCATGTCGGAGAGTCAGAGGACGAGCACGAGTTTCCCACGAGGGGCTGAATCAGGAGGAATTCAAAACTCAGGGAATTTGTCCTGGAACACCTTCCATAAGGATGCTAGAAGGGAATTGAAGAGGCAGGCGAGCGGCCACCACCGTCCTCTAGCAGTCCTTAGGGTGCGCGCAGAAGCCCGGTGCTCTGCGGCTTCGTTCTTCGCCCTCGTGCAAGCTACCGCTCTGTCCGGCTCCCGGAGCAGGAGAAGCGGCTGCTTCGCGCACACAACAGCGGAGCGGCAGCCCTACGCTCCGAAGCGCTGCTTCAGCCGAAAGACGCCGGCCACCGGCGCTTGGCTTCGGACAGCTCCGGAGAGCCGTAGTGTGCGTCTGCAACTAGACTGCATCATAGCGAAAAGCTTTGGCAGTGTGTCTCGCAGGGAGATAGCTTAGGAGCGCAGCGCACTTATGCCTCCCTTGTCCAGAAACACGATTTTACTGCACACTCCAAAAACAGTACTCTTCCCAGGGCAATATATAAGCTGCTTTCTGACGGCCGTGATCTTTCGATTACTCTTGCGCAGCTCGGTGTTGCAGAGTGCACGTGCCTTCCTGGAATTCAGCGCACAGTGAAAGCAATCGCAAAAGTCCAGCAGCTGCTGACTCCCAAACACAAGGCGCTTGTCTACGTTCTTGCTTCTCGACAACTCAACGCAGCCCTCCATTTCTGCAGTTGCCATCGAGGTCTCTGCATGTCGGAGACTGAGAGGACGAGCACGAGTTTCCCAGGAGGGGCTGCATCAGGAGGAATTCAAAACTCCAGAAAATTGTCCTGGAACACCTTCCATAAGGATGCTAGAAGGGAATTGAAGAGGCAGGCGTGCCGCCACCACGGTCCTCTAGCAGTCCTTCGGGTGTGCGCAGAAGCCCGGTGCTCTGCGGCTTCGTTCTTCGCCCCCGTACAAACTACCGCTCTGTCCGGCTCCCGGAGCAGGAGAAGCGGCTGCTTCGCGCACACAACAGCGGAGAGGCAGCCCTACGCTCCGAAGCGCTGCTTCAGCCGAAAGACGCCGGCCACCGGCGCTTGGCTTCGGACAGCTCCGGAGAGCCGTAGTGTGCGTCTGCACTAGACTGCATCATAGCGAAAAGCTTTGACAGTGTGTCTCGCAGGGAGATAGCTTAGGAGCGCAGCGCACTTATGCCTCCCTTGTCCAGAAACACGGATTTGCTGCACACTCCAAAAACACTGCTCTTTCCATGGTACTATGTAAGCTGCTGTCTGACGCCCGTTCTCTTCTGCCCACTCTTGCCCAGCTGGTTGTTGCAGCGTGCACGTGCCTTCCTGGCATTAAGAGCACAGTGAAAGCAATCGCAAAAGTCCAGCAGCTGCTGACTCCCAAACACAAGGCGCTTGTCTACGTTCTTGCTTCTCGACAACTCAACGCAGCCCTTCATTTCTGCAGCTGCCATCGAGTTTTCTGTATCTTGAGCCTTCTGGGACGAGCACCAATTTCCCAGGAGGGGCTGCATCAGGACGAAGTCAAAACCCAGGAAAGTTGTCTCGGAACACCTTCAATAAAGCATGCCAGCAGTGCATTGAAAAGGCAGGGAGCTTTAGCCACCGTCCTCTAGCAGTCGCGAAGCTGTGCACACAATGTCGTCTCCCTGCGGCAACGTTCTTCGCCCTCGTGCAAGCTACCGCTCTGTCCGGCTCCCGGAGCAGGAGAAGCGGCTGCTTCGCGCACACAGCAGCGGAGCGGCAGCCCTACGCTCCGAAGCGCTGCTTCAGCCGAAAGACGCCGGCCACCGGCGCTTGGCTTCGGACAGCTCCGGAGAGCCGTAGTGTGCGTCTGCAACTAGACTGCATCATAGCGAAAAGCTTTGACAGTGTGTCTCGCAGGGAGATAGCTTAGGAGCGCAGCGCACTTATGCCTCCCTTGTCCAGAAACACGGATTTGCTGCACACTCCAAAAACACTGCTCTTTCCATGGTACTATGTAAGCTGCTGTCTGACGCCCGTTCTCTTCTGCCCACTCTTGCCCAGCTGGTTGTTGCAGCGCGCACGTGCCTTCCTGGCATTAAGAGCACAGTGAAAGCAATCGCAAAAGTCCAGCAGCTGCTGACTCCCAAACACAAGGCGCTTGTCTACGTTCTTGCTTCTCGACAACTCAACGCAGCCCTTCATTTCTGCAGCTGCCATCGAGTTTTCTGTATCTTGAGCCTTCTGGGACGAGCACCAATTTCCCAGGAGGGGCTGCCTCAGGACGAAGTCAAAACCCAGGAAAGTTGTCTCGGAACACCTTCAATAAAGCATGCCAGCAGTGCATTGAAAAGGCAGGGAGCTTTAGCCACCGTCCTCTAGCAGTCGCGAAGCTGTGCACACAATGTCGTCTCCCTGCGGCAACGTTCTTCGCCCTCGTGCAAGCTACCGCTCTGTCCGGCTCCCGGAGCAGGAGAAGCGGCTGCTTCGCGCACACAGCAGCGGAGCGGCAGCCCTACGCTCCGAAGCGCTGCTTCAGCCGAAAGACGCCGGCCACCGGCGCTTGGCTTCGGACAGCTCCGGAGAGCCGTAGTGTGCGTCTGCAACTAGACTGCATCATAGCGAAAAGCTTTGGCAGTGTGTCTCGCAGGGAGATAGCTTAGGAGCGCAGCGCACTTATGCCTCCCTTGTCCAGAAACACGATTTTACTGCACACTCCAAAAACAGTACTCTTCCCAGGGCAATATATAAGCTGCTTTCTGACGGCCGTGATCTTTCGATTACTCTTGCGCAGCTCGGTGTTGCAGAGTGCACGTGCCTTCCTGGAATTCAGCGCACAGTGAAAGCAATCGCAAAAGTCCAGCAGCTGCTGACTCCCAAACACAAGGCGCTTGTCTACGTTCTTGCTTCTCGACAACTCAACGCAGCCCTCCATTTCTGCAGTTGCCATCGAGGTCTCTGCATGTCGGAGACTCAGAGGACGTGCACGAGTTTCCCAGGAGGGGCTGCATCAGGAGGAATTCAAAACTCCAGAAAATTGTCCTGGAACACCTTCCATAAGGATGCTAGAAAGGGAATTGAAGAGGCAGGCGTGCCGCCACCACGGTCCTCTAGCAGTCCTTCGGGTGTGCGCAGAAGCCCGGTGCTCTGCGGCTTCGTTCTTCGCCCCCGTACAAACTACCGCTCTGTCCGGCTCCCGGAGCAGGAGAAGCGGCTGCTTCGCGCACACAACAGCGGAGAGGCAGCCCTACGCTCCGAAGCGCTGCTTCAGCCGAAAGACGCCGGCCACCGGCGCTTGGCTTCGGACAGCTCCGGAGAGCCGTAGTGTGCGTCTGCACTAGACTGCATCATAGCGAAAAGCTTTGACAGTGTGTCTCGCAGGGAGATAGCTTAGGAGCGCAGCGCACTTATGCCTCCCTTGTCCAGAAACACGGATTTGCTGCACACTCCAAAAACACTGCTCTTTCCATGGTACTATGTAAGCTGCTGTCTGACGCCCGTTCTCTTCTGCCCACTCTTGCCCAGCTGGTTGTTGCAGCGTGCACGTGCCTTCCTGGCATTAAGAGCACAGTGAAAGCAATCGCAAAAGTCCAGCAGCTGCTGACTCCCAAACACAAGGCGCTTGTCTACGTTCTTGCTTCTCGACAACTCAACGCAGCCCTTCATTTCTGCAGCTGCCATCGAGTTTTCTGTATCTTGAGCCTTCTGGGACGAGCACCAATTTCCCAGGAGGGGCTGCATCAGGACGAAGTCAAAACCCAGGAAAGTTGTCTCGGAACACCTTCAATAAAGCATGCCAGCAGTGCATTGAAAAGGCAGGGAGCTTTAGCCACCGTCCTCTAGCAGTCGCGAAGCTGTGCACACAATGTCGTCTCCCTGCGGCAACGTTCTTCGCCCTCGTGCAAGCTACCGCTCTGTCCGGCTCCCGGAGCAGGAGAAGCGGCTGCTTCGCGCACACAGCAGCGGAGCGGCAGCCCTACGCTCCGAAGCGCTGCTTCAGCCGAAAGACGCCGGCCACCGGCGCTTGGCTTCGGACAGCTCCGGAGAGCCGTAGTGTGCGTCTGCAACTAGACTGCATCATAGCGAAAAGCTTTGGCAGTGTGTCTCGCAGGGAGATAGCTTAGGAGCGCAGCGCACTTATGCCTCCCTTGTCCAGAAACACGATTTTACTGCACACTCCAAAAACAGTACTCTTCCCAGGGCAATATATAAGCTGCTTTCTGACGGCCGTGATCTTTCGATTACTCTTGCCCAGATCGTTGTTTTAACGTGCACATGCCGTCCTGGCATTCAGTGCACAGTGAAAGCAATCGCAAAAGTCCAGCAGCTGCTGACTCCCAAACACAAGGCGCTGGCTATGTTCTTGCTTCTCGACAACTCAACGCAGCCCTTCATTTCTGCAGTTGCCATCGAGGTCTCTGCATGTAGGAGACTCAGAGGACGAGCACGAGTTTCCCAGGAGGGGCTGCATCAGGAGGAATTCAAAACTCCAGAAAATTGTCCTGGAACACCTTCCATAAGGATGCTAGAAGGGAATTGAAGAGGCAGGCGAGCGGCCACCACGGTCCTCTAGCAGTCCTTCGGGTGTGCGCAGAAGCCCGGTGCTCTGCGGCTTCGTTCTTCGCCCCCGTACAAACTACCGCTCTGTCCGGCTCCCGGAGCAGGAGAAGCGGCTGCTTCGCGCACACAACAGCGGAGCGGCAGCCCTACGCTCCGAAGCGCTGCTTCAGCCGAAAGACGCCGGCCACCGGCGCTTGGCTTCAGACAGCTCCGGAGAGCCGTAGTGTGCGTGTGCAACTAGACTGCATCATAGCGAAAAGCTTTGACAGTGTGTCTCGCAGGGAGATAGCTTAGGAGCGCAGCGCACTTATGCCTCCCTTGTCCAGAAACACGGATTTGCTGCACACTCCAAAAACACTGCTCTTTCCATGGTACTATGTAAGCTGCTGTCTGACGCCCGTTCTCTTCTGCCCACTCTTGCCCAGCTGGTTGTTGCAGCGTGCACGTGCCTTCCTGGCATTAAGAGCACAGTGAAAGCAATCGCAAAAGTCCAGCAGCTGCTGACTCCCAAACACAAGGCGCTTGTCTACGTTCTTGCTTCTCGACAACTCAACGCAGCCCTTCATTTCTGCAGCTGCCATCGAGTTTTCTGTATCTTGAGCCTTCTGGGACGAGCACCAATTTCCCAGGAGGGGCTGCCTCAGGACGAAGTCAAAACCCAGGAAAGTTGTCTCGGAACACCTTCAATAAAGCATGCCAGCAGTGCATTGAAAAGGCAGGTAGCTTTAGCCACCGTCCTCTAGCAGTCGCGAAGCTGTGCACACAATGTCGTCTCCCTGCGGCAACGTTCTTCGCCCTCGTGCAAGCTACCGCTCTGTCCGGCTCCCGGAGCAGGAGAAGCGGCTGCTTCGCGCACACAACAGCGGAGCGGCAGCCCTACGCTCCGAAGCGCTGCTTCAGCCGAAAGACGCCGGCCACCGGCGCTTGGCTTCGGACAGCTCCGGAGAGCCGTAGTGTGCGTCTGCACTAGACTGCATCATAGCGAAAAGCTTTGGCAGTGTGTCTCGCAGAGAGATAGCTTAGGAGCGCAGCGCACTTATGCCTCCCTTGTCCAGAAACACGATTTTACTGCACACTCCAAAAACAGTACTCTTCCCAGGGCAAGATGCCAGATGCTCTCTGATGCCCGTGCTCCCTTCCTACTCTTGCCCAGCTCGTTGTTGTAACGCGCACATGCCGTCCTGGCATTCAGTGCACAGTGAAAGCAATCGCAAAAGTCCAGCAGCTGCTGACTCCCAAACACAAGGCGCTGGCTATGTTCTTGCTTCTCGACAACTCAACGCAGCCCTCCATTTCTGCAGTTGCCATCGAGGTCTCTGCATGTCGGAGAGTCAGAGGACGAGCACGAGTTTCCCACGAGGGGCTGAATCAGGAGGAATTCAAAACTCAGGGAATTTGTCCTGGAACACCTTCCATAAGGATGCTAGAAGGGAATTGAAGAGGCAGGCGAGCGGCCACCACCGTCCTCTAGCAGTCCTTAGGGTGCGCGCAGAAGCCCGGTGCTCTGCGGCTTCGTTCTTCGCCCTCGTGCAAGCTACCGCTCTGTCCGGCTCCCGGAGCAGGAGAAGCGGCTGCTTCGCGCACACAACAGCTAAGCGGCAGCCCTACGCTCCGAAGCGCTGCTTCAGCCGAAAGACGCCGGCCACCGGCGCTTGGCTTCGGACAGCTCCGGAGAGCCGTAGTGTGCGTCTGCAACTAGACTGCATCATAGCGAAAAGCTTTGGCAGTGTGTCTCGCAGGGAGATAGCTTAGGAGCGCAGCGCACTTATGCCTCCCTTGTCCAGAAACACGATTTTACTGCACACTCCAAAAACAGTACTCTTCCCAGGGCAATATATAAGCTGCTTTCTGACGGCCGTGATCTTTCGATTACTCTTGCGCAGCTCGGTGTTGCAGAGTGCACGTGCCTTCCTGGAATTCAGCGCACAGTGAAAGCAATCGCAAAAGTCCAGCAGCTGCTGACTCCCAAACACAAGGCGCTTGTCTACGTTCTTGCTTCTCGACAACTCAACGCAGCCCTCCATTTCTGCAGTTGCCATCGAGGTCTCTGCATGTCGGAGACTCAGAGGACGAGCACGAGTTTCCCAGGAGGGGCTGCATCAGGAGGAATTCAAAACTCCAGAAAATTGTCCTGGAACACCTTCCATAAGGATGCTAGAAGGGAATTGAAGAGGCAGGCGTGCCGCCACCACGGTCCTCTAGCAGTCCTTCGGGTGTGCGCAGAAGCCCGGTGCTCTGCGGCTTCGTTCTTCGCCCCCGTACAAACTACCGCTCTGTCCGGCTCCCGGAGCAGGAGAAGCGGCTGCTTCGCGCACACAACAGCGGAGAGGCAGCCCTACGCTCCGAAGCGCTGCTTCAGCCGAAAGACGCCGGCCACCGGCGCTTGGCTTCGGACAGCTCCGGAGAGCCGTAGTGTGCGTCTGCACTAGACTGCATCATAGCGAAAAGCTTTGACAGTGTGTCTCGCAGGGAGATAGCTTAGGAGCGCAGCGCACTTATGCCTCCCTTGTCCAGAAACACGGATTTGCTGCACACTCCAAAAACACTGCTCTTTCCATGGTACTATGTAAGCTGCTGTCTGACGCCCGTTCTCTTCTGCCCACTCTTGCCCAGCTGGTTGTTGCAGCGTGCACGTGCCTTCCTGGCATTAAGAGCACAGTGAAAGCAATCGCAAAAGTCCAGCAGCTGCTGACTCCCAAACACAAGGCGCTTGTCTACGTTCTTGCTTCTCGACAACTCAACGCAGCCCTTCATTTCTGCAGCTGCCATCGAGTTTTCTGTATCTTGAGCCTTCTGGGACGAGCACCAATTTCCCAGGAGGGGCTGCATCAGGACGAAGTCAAAACCCAGGAAAGTTGTCTCGGAACACCTTCAATAAAGCATGCCAGCAGTGCATTGAAAAGGCAGGGAGCTTTAGCCACCGTCCTCTAGCAGTCGCGAAGCTGTGCACACAATGTCGTCTCCCTGCGGCAACGTTCTTCGCCCTCGTGCAAGCTACCGCTCTGTCCGGCTCCCGGAGCAGGAGAAGCGGCTGCTTCGCGCACACAGCAGCGGAGCGGCAGCCCTACGCTCCGAAGCGCTGCTTCAGCCGAAAGACGCCGGCCACCGGCGCTTGGCTTCGGACAGCTCCGGAGAGCCGTAGTGTGCGTGTGCAACTAGACTGCATCATAGCGAAAAGCTTTGACAGTGTGTCTCGCAGGGAGATAGCTTAGGAGCGCAGCGCACTTATGCCTCCCTTGTCCAGAAACACGGATTTGCTGCACACTCCAAAAACACTGCTCTTTCCATGGTACTATGTAAGCTGCTGTCTGACGCCCGTTCTCTTCTGCCCACTCTTGCCCAGCTGGTTGTTGCAGCGCGCACGTGCCTTCCTGGCATTAAGAGCACAGTGAAAGCAATCGCAAAAGTCCAGCAGCTGCTGACTCCCAAACACAAGGCGCTTGTCTACGTTCTTGCTTCTCGACAACTCAACGCAGCCCTTCATTTCTGCAGCTGCCATCGAGTTTTCTGTATCTTGAGCCTTCTGGGACGAGCACCAATTTCCCAGGAGGGGCTGCCTCAGGACGAAGTCAAAACCCAGGAAAGTTGTCTCGGAACACCTTCAATAAAGCATGCCAGCAGTGCATTGAAAAGGCAGGTAGCTTTAGCCACCGTCCTCTAGCAGTCGCGAAGCTGTGCACACAATGTCGTCTGCCTGCGGCAACGTTCTTCGCCCTCGTGCAAGCTATCGCTCTGTCCGGCTCCCGGAGCAGGAGAAGCGGCTGCTTCGCGCACACAACAGCGGAGCGGCAGCCCTACGCTCCGAAGCGCTGCTTCAGCCGAAAGACGCCGGCCACAGGCGCTTGGCTTCGGACAGCTCCGGAGAGCCGTAGTGTGCGTCTGCACTAGACTGCATCATAGCGAAAAGCTTTGGCAGTGTGTCTCGCAGAGAGATAGCTTAGGAGCGCAGCGCACTTATGCCTCCCTTGTCCAGAAACACGATTTTACTGCACACTCCAAAAACAGTACTCTTCCCAGGGCAAGATGCCAGATGCTCTCTGATGCCCGTGCTCCCTTCCTACTCTTGCCCAGCTCGTTGTTGTAACGCGCACATGCCGTCCTGGCATTCAGTGCACAGTGAAAGCAATCGCAAAAGTCCAGCAGCTGCTGACTCCCAAACACAAGGCGCTGGCTATGTTCTTGCTTCTCGACAACTCAACGCAGCCCTCCATTTCTGCAGTTGCCATCGAGGTCTCTGCATGTCGGAGAGTCAGAGGACGAGCACGAGTTTCCCACGAGGGGCTGAATCAGGAGGAATTCAAAACTCAGGGAATTTGTCCTGGAACACCTTCCATAAGGATGCTAGAAGGGAATTGAAGAGGCAGGCGAGCGGCCACCACCGTCCTCTAGCAGTCCTTAGGGTGCGCGCAGAAGCCCGGTGCTCTGCGGCTTCGTTCTTCGCCCTCGTGCAAGCTACCGCTCTGTCCGGCTCCCGGAGCAGGAGAAGCGGCTGCTTCGCGCACACAACAGCGGAGCGGCAGCCCTACGCTCCGAAGCGCTGCTTCAGCCGAAAGACGCCGGCCACCGGCGCTTGGCTTCGGACAGCTCCGGAGAGCCGTAGTGTGCGTCTGCAACTAGACTGCATCATAGCGAAAAGCTTTGGCAGTGTGTCTCGCAGGGAGATAGCTTAGGAGCGCAGCGCACTTATGCCTCCCTTGTCCAGAAACACGATTTTACTGCACACTCCAAAAACAGTACTCTTCCCAGGGCAATATATAAGCTGCTTTCTGACGGCCGTGATCTTTCGATTACTCTTGCGCAGCTCGGTGTTGCAGAGTGCACGTGCCTTCCTGGAATTCAGCGCACAGTGAAAGCAATCGCAAAAGTCCAGCAGCTGCTGACTCCCAAACACAAGGCGCTTGTCTACGTTCTTGCTTCTCGACAACTCAACGCAGCCCTTCATTTCTGCAGTTGCCATCGAGGTCTCTGCATGTCGGAGACTGAGAGGACGAGCACGAGTTTCCCAGGAGGGGCTGCATCAGGAGGAATTCAAAACTCCAGAAAATTGTCCTGGAACACCTTCCATAAGGATGCTAGAAGGGAATTGAAGAGGCAGGCGTGCCGCCACCACGGTCCTCTAGCAGTCCTTCGGGTGTGCGCAGAAGCCCGGTGCTCTGCGGCTTCGTTCTTCGCCCCCGTACAAACTACCGCTCTGTCCGGCTCCCGGAGCAGGAGAAGCGGCTGCTTCGCGCACACAACAGCGGAGAGGCAGCCCTACGCTCCGAAGCGCTGCTTCAGCCGAAAGACGCCGGCCACCGGCGCTTGGCTTCGGACAGCTCCGGAGAGCCGTAGTGTGCGTCTGCACTAGACTGCATCATAGCGAAAAGCTTTGACAGTGTGTCTCGCAGGGAGATAGCTTAGGAGCGCAGCGCACTTATGCCTCCCTTGTCCAGAAACACGGATTTGCTGCACACTCCAAAAACACTGCTCTTTCCATGGTACTATGTAAGCTGCTGTCTGACGCCCGTTCTCTTCTGCCCACTCTTGCCCAGCTGGTTGTTGCAGCGTGCACGTGCCTTCCTGGCATTAAGAGCACAGTGAAAGCAATCGCAAAAGTCCAGCAGCTGCTGACTCCCAAACACAAGGCGCTTGTCTACGTTCTTGCTTCTCGACAACTCAACGCAGCCCTTCATTTCTGCAGCTGCCATCGAGTTTTCTGTATCTTGAGCCTTCTGGGACGAGCACCAATTTCCCAGGAGGGGCTGCATCAGGACGAAGTCAAAACCCAGGAAAGTTGTCTCGGAACACCTTCAATAAAGCATGCCAGCAGTGCATTGAAAAGGCAGGGAGCTTTAGCCACCGTCCTCTAGCAGTCGCGAAGCTGTGCACACAATGTCGTCTGCCTGCGGCAACGTTCTTCGCCCTCGTGCAAGCTACCGCTCTGTCCGGCTCCCGGAGCAGGAGAAGCGGCTGCTTCGCGCACACAGCAGCGGAGCGGCAGCCCTACGCTCCGAAGCGCTGCTTCAGCCGAAAGACGCCGGCCACCGGCGCTTGGCTTCGGACAGCTCCGGAGAGCCGTAGTGTGCGTGTGCAACTAGACTGCATCATAGCGAAAAGCTTTGACAGTGTGTCTCGCAGGGAGATAGCTTAGGAGCGCAGCGCACTTATGCCTCCCTTGTCCAGAAACACGGATTTGCTGCACACTCCAAAAACACTGCTCTTTCCATGGTACTATGTAAGCTGCTGTCTGACGCCCGTTCTCTTCTGCCCACTCTTGCCCAGCTGGTTGTTGCAGCGCGCACGTGCCTTCCTGGCATTAAGAGCACAGTGAAAGCAATCGCAAAAGTCCAGCAGCTGCTGACTCCCAAACACAAGGCGCTTGTCTACGTTCTTGCTTCTCGACAACTCAACGCAGCCCTTCATTTCTGCAGCTGCCATCGAGTTTTCTGTATCTTGAGCCTTCTGGGACGAGCACCAATTTCCCAGGAGGGGCTGCCTCAGGACGAAGTCAAAACCCAGGAAAGTTGTCTCGGAACACCTTCAATAAAGCATGCCAGCAGTGCATTGAAAAGGCAGGTAGCTTTAGCCACCGTCCTCTAGCAGTCGCGAAGCTGTGCACACAATGTCGTCTGCCTGCGGCAACGTTCTTCGCCCTCGTGCAAGCTACCGCTCTGTCCGGCTCCCGGAGCAGGAGAAGCGGCTGCTTCGCGCACACAACAGCGGAGCGGCAGCCCTACGCTCCGAAGCGCTGCTTCAGCCGAAAGACGCCGGCCACCGGCGCTTGGCTTCGGACAGCTCCGGAGAGCCGTAGTGTGCGTCTGCACTAGACTGCATCATAGCGAAAAGCTTTGGCAGTGTGTCTCGCAGAGAGATAGCTTAGGAGCGCAGCGCACTTATGCCTCCCTTGTCCAGAAACACGATTTTACTGCACACTCCAAAAACAGTACTCTTCCCAGGGCAAGATGCCAGATGCTCTCTGATGCCCGTGCTCCCTTCCTACTCTTGCCCAGCTCGTTGTTGTAACGCGCACATGCCGTCCTGGCATTCAGTGCACAGTGAAAGCAATCGCAAAAGTCCAGCAGCTGCTGACTCCCAAACACAAGGCGCTGGCTATGTTCTTGCTTCTCGACAACTCAACGCAGCCCTCCATTTCTGCAGTTGCCATCGAGGTCTCTGCATGTCGGAGAGTCAGAGGACGAGCACGAGTTTCCCACGAGGGGCTGAATCAGGAGGAATTCAAAACTCAGGGAATTTGTCCTGGAACACCTTCCATAAGGATGCTAGAAGGGAATTGAAGAGGCAGGCGAGCGGCCACCACCGTCCTCTAGCAGTCCTTAGGGTGCGCGCAGAAGCCCGGTGCTCTGCGGCTTCGTTCTTCGCCCTCGTGCAAGCTACCGCTCTGTCCGGCTCCCGGAGCAGGAGAAGCGGCTGCTTCGCGCACACAACAGCGGAGCGGCAGCCCTACGCTCCGAAGCGCTGCTTCAGCCGAAAGACGCCGGCCACCGGCGCTTGGCTTCGGACAGCTCCGGAGAGCCGTAGTGTGCGTCTGCAACTAGACTGCATCATAGCGAAAAGCTTTGGCAGTGTGTCTCGCAGGGAGATAGCTTAGGAGCGCAGCGCACTTATGCCTCCCTTGTCCAGAAACACGATTTTACTGCACACTCCAAAAACAGTACTCTTCCCAGGGCAATATATAAGCTGCTTTCTGACGGCCGTGATCTTTCGATTACTCTTGCGCAGCTCGGTGTTGCAGAGTGCACGTGCCTTCCTGGAATTCAGCGCACAGTGAAAGCAATCGCAAAAGTCCAGCAGCTGCTGACTCCCAAACACAAGGCGCTTGTCTACGTTCTTGCTTCTCGACAACTCAACGCAGCCCTCCATTTCTGCAGTTGCCATCGAGGTCTCTGCATGTCGGAGACTCAGAGGACGAGCACGAGTTTCCCAGGAGGGGCTGCATCAGGAGGAATTCAAAACTCCAGAAAATTGTCCTGGAACACCTTCCATAAGGATGCTAGAAAGGGAATTGAAGAGGCAGGCGTGCCGCCACCACGGTCCTCTAGCAGTCCTTCGGGTGTGCGCAGAAGCCCGGTGCTCTGCGGCTTCGTTCTTCGCCCCCGTACAAACTACCGCTCTGTCCGGCTCCCGGAGCAGGAGAAGCGGCTGCTTCGCGCACACAACAGCGGAGAGGCAGCCCTACGCTCCGAAGCGCTGCTTCAGCCGAAAGACGCCGGCCACCGGCGCTTGGCTTCGGACAGCTCCGGAGAGCCGTAGTGTGCGTCTGCACTAGACTGCATCATAGCGAAAAGCTTTGACAGTGTGTCTCGCAGGGAGATAGCTTAGGAGCGCAGCGCACTTATGCCTCCCTTGTCCAGAAACACGGATTTGCTGCACACTCCAAAAACACTGCTCTTTCCATGGTACTATGTAAGCTGCTGTCTGACGCCCGTTCTCTTCTGCCCACTCTTGCCCAGCTGGTTGTTGCAGCGTGCACGTGCCTTCCTGGCATTAAGAGCACAGTGAAAGCAATCGCAAAAGTCCAGCAGCTGCTGACTCCCAAACACAAGGCGCTTGTCTACGTTCTTGCTTCTCGACAACTCAACGCAGCCCTTCATTTCTGCAGCTGCCATCGAGTTTTCTGTATCTTGAGCCTTCTGGGACGAGCACCAATTTCCCAGGAGGGGCTGCATCAGGACGAAGTCAAAACCCAGGAAAGTTGTCTCGGAACACCTTCAATAAAGCATGCCAGCAGTGCATTGAAAAGGCAGGTAGCTTTAGCCACCGTCCTCTAGCAGTCGCGAAGCTGTGCACACAATGTCGTCTCCCTGCGGCAACGTTCTTCGCCCTCGTGCAAGCTACCGCTCTGTCCGGCTCCCGGAGCAGGAGAAGCGGCTGCTTCGCGCACACAGCAGCGGAGCGGCAGCCCTACGCTCCGAAGCGCTGCTTCAGCCGAAAGACGCCGGCCACCGGCGCTTGGCTTCGGACAGCTCCGGAGAGCCGTAGTGTGCGTCTGCAACTAGACTGCATCATAGCGAAAAGCTTTGGCAGTGTGTCTCGCAGGGAGATAGCTTAGGAGCGCAGCGCACTTATGCCTCCCTTGTCCAGAAACACGATTTTACTGCACACTCCAAAAACAGTACTCTTCCCAGGGCAATATATAAGCTGCTTTCTGACGGCCGTGATCTTTCGATTACTCTTGCCCAGATCGTTGTTTTAACGTGCACATGCCGTCCTGGCATTCAGTGCACAGTGAAAGCAATCGCAAAAGTCCAGCAGCTGCTGACTCCCAAACACAAGGCGCTGGCTATGTTCTTGCTTCTCGACAACTCAACGCAGCCCTTCATTTCTGCAGTTGCCATCGAGGTCTCTGCATGTAGGAGACTCAGAGGACGAGCACGAGTTTCCCAGGAGGGGCTGCATCAGGAGGAATTCAAAACTCCAGAAAATTGTCCTGGAACACCTTCCATAAGGATGCTAGAAGGGAATTGAAGAGGCAGGCGAGCGGCCACCACGGTCCTCTAGCAGTCCTTCGGGTGTGCGCAGAAGCCCGGTGCTCTGCGGCTTCGTTCTTCGCCCCCGTACAAACTACCGCTCTGTCCGGCTCCCGGAGCAGGAGAAGCGGCTGCTTCGCGCACACAACAGCGGAGCGGCAGCCCTACGCTCCGAAGCGCTGCTTCAGCCGAAAGACGCCGGCCACCGGCGCTTGGCTTCGGACAGCTCCGGAGAGCCGTAGTGTGCGTGTGCAACTAGACTGCATCATAGCGAAAAGCTTTGACAGTGTGTCTCGCAGGGAGATAGCTTAGGAGCGCAGCGCACTTATGCCTCCCTTGTCCAGAAACACGGATTTGCTGCACACTCCAAAAACACTGCTCTTTCCATGGTACTATGTAAGCTGCTGTCTGACGCCCGTTCTCTTCTGCCCACTCTTGCCCAGCTGGTTGTTGCAGCGTGCACGTGCCTTCCTGGCATTAAGAGCACAGTGAAAGCAATCGCAAAAGTCCAGCAGCTGCTGACTCCCAAACACAAGGCGCTTGTCTACGTTCTTGCTTCTCGACAACTCAACGCAGCCCTTCATTTCTGCAGCTGCCATCGAGTTTTCTGTATCTTGAGCCTTCTGGGACGAGCACCAATTTCCCAGGAGGGGCTGCCTCAGGACGAAGTCAAAACCCAGGAAAGTTGTCTCGGAACACCTTCAATAAAGCATGCCAGCAGTGCATTGAAAAGGCAGGTAGCTTTAGCCACCGTCCTCTAGCAGTCGCGAAGCTGTGCACACAATGTCGTCTGCCTGCGGCAACGTTCTTCGCCCTCGTGCAAGCTACCGCTCTGTCCGGCTCCCGGAGCAGGAGAAGCGGCTGCTTCGCGCACACAACAGCGGAGCGGCAGCCCTACGCTCCGAAGCGCTGCTTCAGCCGAAAGACGCCGGCCACCGGCGCTTGGCTTCGGACAGCTCCGGAGAGCCGTAGTGTGCGTCTGCACTAGACTGCATCATAGCGAAAAGCTTTGGCAGTGTGTCTCGCAGAGAGATAGCTTAGGAGCGCAGCGCACTTATGCCTCCCTTGTCCAGAAACACGATTTTACTGCACACTCCAAAAACAGTACTCTTCCCAGGGCAAGATGCCAGATGCTCTCTGATGCCCGTGCTCCCTTCCTACTCTTGCCCAGCTCGTTGTTGTAACGCGCACATGCCGTCCTGGCATTCAGTGCACAGTGAAAGCAATCGCAAAAGTCCAGCAGCTGCTGACTCCCAAACACAAGGCGCTGGCTATGTTCTTGCTTCTCGACAACTCAACGCAGCCCTCCATTTCTGCAGTTGCCATCGAGGTCTCTGCATGTCGGAGAGTCAGAGGACAAGCACGAGTTTCCCACGAGGGGCTGAATCAGGAGGAATTCAAAACTCAGGGAATTTGTCCTGGAACACCTTCCATAAGGATGCTAGAAGGGAATTGAAGAGGCAGGCGAGCGGCCACCACCGTCCTCTAGCAGTCCTTAGGGTGCGCGCAGAAGCCCGGTGCTCTGCGGCTTCGTTCTTCGCCCTCGTGCAAGCTACCGCTCTGTCCGGCTCCCGGAGCAGGAGAAGCGGCTGCTTCGCGCACACAACAGCGGAGCGGCAGCCCTACGCTCCGAAGCGCTGCTTCAGCCGAAAGACGCCGGCCACCGGCGCTTGGCTTCGGACAGCTCCGGAGAGCCGTAGTGTGCGTCTGCAACTAGACTGCATCATAGCGAAAAGCTTTGGCAGTGTGTCTCGCAGGGAGATAGCTTAGGAGCGCAGCGCACTTATGCCTCCCTTGTCCAGAAACACGATTTTACTGCACACTCCAAAAACAGTACTCTTCCCAGGGCAATATATAAGCTGCTTTCTGACGGCCGTGATCTTTCGATTACTCTTGCGCAGCTCGGTGTTGCAGAGTGCACGTGCCTTCCTGGAATTCAGCGCACAGTGAAAGCAATCGCAAAAGTCCAGCAGCTGCTGACTCCCAAACACAAGGCGCTTGTCTACGTTCTTGCTTCTCGACAACTCAACGCAGCCCTCCATTTCTGCAGTTGCCATCGAGGTCTCTGCATGTCGGAGACTGAGAGGACGAGCACGAGTTTCCCAGGAGGGGCTGCATCAGGAGGAATTCAAAACTCCAGAAAATTGTCCTGGAACACCTTCCATAAGGATGCTAGAAGGGAATTGAAGAGGCAGGCGTGCCGCCACCACGGTCCTCTAGCAGTCCTTCGGGTGTGCGCAGAAGCCCGGTGCTCTGCGGCTTCGTTCTTCGCCCCCGTACAAACTACCGCTCTGTCCGGCTCCCGGAGCAGGAGAAGCGGCTGCTTCGCGCACACAACAGCGGAGAGGCAGCCCTACGCTCCGAAGCGCTGCTTCAGCCGAAAGACGCCGGCCACCGGCGCTTGGCTTCGGACAGCTCCGGAGAGCCGTAGTGTGCGTCTGCACTAGACTGCATCATAGCGAAAAGCTTTGACAGTGTGTCTCGCAGGGAGATAGCTTAGGAGCGCAGCGCACTTATGCCTCCCTTGTCCAGAAACACGGATTTGCTGCACACTCCAAAAACACTGCTCTTTCCATGGTACTATGTAAGCTGCTGTCTGACGCCCGTTCTCTTCTGCCCACTCTTGCCCAGCTGGTTGTTGCAGCGTGCACGTGCCTTCCTGGCATTAAGAGCACAGTGAAAGCAATCGCAAAAGTCCAGCAGCTGCTGACTCCCAAACACAAGGCGCTTGTCTACGTTCTTGCTTCTCGACAACTCAACGCAGCCCTTCATTTCTGCAGCTGCCATCGAGTTTTCTGTATCTTGAGCCTTCTGGGACGAGCACCAATTTCCCAGGAGGGGCTGCATCAGGACGAAGTCAAAACCCAGGAAAGTTGTCTCGGAACACCTTCAATAAAGCATGCCAGCAGTGCATTGAAAAGGCAGGGAGCTTTAGCCACCGTCCTCTAGCAGTCGCGAAGCTGTGCACACAATGTCGTCTGCCTGCGGCAACGTTCTTCGCCCTCGTGCAAGCTACCGCTCTGTCCGGCTCCCGGAGCAGGAGAAGCGGCTGCTTCGCGCACACAGCAGCGGAGCGGCAGCCCTACGCTCCGAAGCGCTGCTTCAGCCGAAAGACGCCGGCCACCGGCGCTTGGCTTCGGACAGCTCCGGAGAGCCGTAGTGTGCGTGTGCAACTAGACTGCATCATAGCGAAAAGCTTTGACAGTGTGTCTCGCAGGGAGATAGCTTAGGAGCGCAGCGCACTTATGCCTCCCTTGTCCAGAAACACGGATTTGCTGCACACTCCAAAAACACTGCTCTTTCCATGGTACTATGTAAGCTGCTGTCTGACGCCCGTTCTCTTCTGCCCACTCTTGCCCAGCTGGTTGTTGCAGCGCGCACGTGCCTTCCTGGCATTAAGAGCACAGTGAAAGCAATCGCAAAAGTCCAGCAGCTGCTGACTCCCAAACACAAGGCGCTTGTCTACGTTCTTGCTTCTCGACAACTCAACGCAGCCCTTCATTTCTGCAGCTGCCATCGAGTTTTCTGTATCTTGAGCCTTCTGGGACGAGCACCAATTTCCCAGGAGGGGCTGCCTCAGGACGAAGTCAAAACCCAGGAAAGTTGTCTCGGAACACCTTCAATAAAGCATGCCAGCAGTGCATTGAAAAGGCAGGTAGCTTTAGCCACCGTCCTCTAGCAGTCGCGAAGCTGTGCACACAATGTCGTCTGCCTGCGGCAACGTTCTTCGCCCTCGTGCAAGCTACCGCTCTGTCCGGCTCCCGGAGCAGGAGAAGCGGCTGCTTCGCGCACACAACAGCGGAGCGGCAGCCCTACGCTCCGAAGCGCTGCTTCAGCCGAAAGACGCCGGCCACCGGCGCTTGGCTTCGGACAGCTCCGGAGAGCCGTAGTGTGCGTCTGCACTAGACTGCATCATAGCGAAAAGCTTTGGCAGTGTGTCTCGCAGAGAGATAGCTTAGGAGCGCAGCGCACTTATGCCTCCCTTGTCCAGAAACACGATTTTACTGCACACTCCAAAAACAGTACTCTTCCCAGGGCAAGATGCCAGATGCTCTCTGATGCCCGTGCTCCCTTCCTACTCTTGCCCAGCTCGTTGTTGTAACGCGCACATGCCGTCCTGGCATTCAGTGCACAGTGAAAGCAATCGCAAAAGTCCAGCAGCTGCTGACTCCCAAACACAAGGCGCTGGCTATGTTCTTGCTTCTCGACAACTCAACGCAGCCCTCCATTTCTGCAGTTGCCATCGAGGTCTCTGCATGTCGGAGAGTCAGAGGACGAGCACGAGTTTCCCACGAGGGGCTGAATCAGGAGGAATTCAAAACTCAGGGAATTTGTCCTGGAACACCTTCCATAAGGATGCTAGAAGGGAATTGAAGAGGCAGGCGAGCGGCCACCACCGTCCTCTAGCAGTCCTTAGGGTGCGCGCAGAAGCCCGGTGCTCTGCGGCTTCGTTCTTCGCCCTCGTGCAAGCTACCGCTCTGTCCGGCTCCCGGAGCAGGAGAAGCGGCTGCTTCGCGCACACAACAGCGGAGCGGCAGCCCTACGCTCCGAAGCGCTGCTTCAGCCGAAAGACGCCGGCCACCGGCGCTTGGCTTCGGACAGCTCCGGAGAGCCGTAGTGTGCGTCTGCAACTAGACTGCATCATAGCGAAAAGCTTTGGCAGTGTGTCTCGCAGGGAGATAGCTTAGGAGCGCAGCGCACTTATGCCTCCCTTGTCCAGAAACACGATTTTACTGCACACTCCAAAAACAGTACTCTTCCCAGGGCAATATATAAGCTGCTTTCTGACGGCCGTGATCTTTCGATTACTCTTGCGCAGCTCGGTGTTGCAGAGTGCACGTGCCTTCCTGGAATTCAGCGCACAGTGAAAGCAATCGCAAAAGTCCAGCAGCTGCTGACTCCCAAACACAAGGCGCTTGTCTACGTTCTTGCTTCTCGACAACTCAACGCAGCCCTCCATTTCTGCAGTTGCCATCGAGGTCTCTGCATGTCGGAGACTCAGAGGACGAGCACGAGTTTCCCAGGAGGTGCTGCATCAGGAGGAATTCAAAACTCCAGAAAATTGTCCTGGAACACCTTCCATAAGGATGCTAGAAAGGGAATTGAAGAGGCAGGCGTGCCGCCACCACGGTCCTCTAGCAGTCCTTCGGGTGTGCGCAGAAGCCCGGTGCTCTGCGGCTTCGTTCTTCGCCCCCGTACAAACTACCGCTCTGTCCGGCTCCCGGAGCAGGAGAAGCGGCTGCTTCGCGCACACAACAGCGGAGAGGCAGCCCTACGCTCCGAAGCGCTGCTTCAGCCGAAAGACGCCGGCCACCGGCGCTTGGCTTCGGACAGCTCCGGAGAGCCGTAGTGTGCGTCTGCACTAGACTGCATCATAGCGAAAAGCTTTGACAGTGTGTCTCGCAGGGAGATAGCTTAGGAGCGCAGCGCACTTATGCCTCCCTTGTCCAGAAACACGGATTTGCTGCACACTCCAAAAACACTGCTCTTTCCATGGTACTATGTAAGCTGCTGTCTGACGCCCGTTCTCTTCTGCCCACTCTTGCCCAGCTGGTTGTTGCAGCGTGCACGTGCCTTCCTGGCATTAAGAGCACAGTGAAAGCAATCGCAAAAGTCCAGCAGCTGCTGACTCCCAAACACAAGGCGCTTGTCTACGTTCTTGCTTCTCGACAACTCAACGCAGCCCTTCATTTCTGCAGCTGCCATCGAGTTTTCTGTATCTTGAGCCTTCTGGGACGAGCACCAATTTCCCAGGAGGGGCTGCATCAGGACGAAGTCAAAACCCAGGAAAGTTGTCTCGGAACACCTTCAATAAAGCATGCCAGAAGGGAATTGAAGAGGCAGGCGTGCCGCCACCACGGTCCTCTAGCAGTCCTTCGGGTGTGCGCAGAAGCCCGGTGCTCTGCGGCTTCGTTCTTCGCCCCCGTACAAACTACCGCTCTGTCCGGCTCCCGGAGCAGGAGAAGCGGCTGCTTCGCGCACACAACAGCGGAGAGGCAGCCCTACGCTCCGAAGCGCTGCTTCAGCCGAAAGACGCCGGCCACCGGCGCTTGGCTTCGGACAGCTCCGGAGAGCCGTAGTGTGCGTCTGCACTAGACTGCATCATAGCGAAAAGCTTTGACAGTGTGTCTCGCAGGGAGATAGCTTAGGAGCGCAGCGCACTTATGCCTCCCTTGTCCAGAAACACGGATTTGCTGCACACTCCAAAAACACTGCTCTTTCCATGGTACTATGTAAGCTGCTGTCTGACGCCCGTTCTCTTCTGCCCACTCTTGCCCAGCTGGTTGTTGCAGCGTGCACGTGCCTTCCTGGCATTAAGAGCACAGTGAAAGCAATCGCAAAAGTCCAGCAGCTGCTGACTCCCAAACACAAGGCGCTTGTCTACGTTCTTGCTTCTCGACAACTCAACGCAGCCCTTCATTTCTGCAGCTGCCATCGAGTTTTCTGTATCTTGAGCCTTCTGGGACGAGCACCAATTTCCCAGGAGGGGCTGCATCAGGACGAAGTCAAAACCCAGGAAAGTTGTCTCGGAACACCTTCAATAAAGCATGCCAGCAGTGCATTGAAAAGGAAGGGAGCTTTAGCCACCGTCCTCTAGCAGTCGCGAAGCTGTGCACACAATGTCGTCTGCCTGCGGCAACGTTCTTCGCCCTCGTGCAAGCTACCACTCTGTCCGGCTCCCGGAGCAGGAGAAGCGGCTGCTTCGCGCACACAGCAGCGGAGCGGCAGCCCTACGCTCCGAAGCGCTGCTTCAGCCGAAAGACGCCGGCCACCGGCGCTTGGCTTCGGACAGCTCCGGAGAGCCGTAGTGTGCGTCTGCACTAGACTGCATCATAGCGAAAAGCTTTGACAGTGTGTCTCGCAGGGAGATAGCTTAGGAGCGCAGCGCACTTATGCCTCCCTTGTCCAGAAACACGGATTTGCTGCACACTCCAAAAACACTGCTCTTTCCATGGTACTATGTAAGCTGCTGTCTGACGCCCGTTCTCTTCTGCCCACTCTTGCCCAGCTGGTTGTTGCAGCGCGCACGTGCCTTCCTGGCATTAAGAGCACAGTGAAAGCAATCGCAAAAGTCCAGCAGCTGCTGACTCCCAAACACAAGGCGCTTGTCTACGTTCTTGCTTCTCGACAACTCAACGCAGCCCTTCATTTCTGCAGCTGCCATCGAGTTTTCTGTATCTTGAGCCTTCTGGGACGAGCACCAATTTCCCAGGAGGGGCTGCCTCAGGACGAAGTCAAAACCCAGGAAAGTTGTCTCGGAACACCTTCAATAAAGCATGCCAGCAGTGCATTGAAAAGGCAGGTAGCTTTAGCCACCGTCCTCTAGCAGTCGCGAAGCTGTGCACACAATGTCGTCTGCCTGCGGCAACGTTCTTCGCCCTCGTGCAAGCTACCGCTCTGTCCGGCTCCCGGAGCAGGAGAAGCGGCTGCTTCGCGCACACAACAGCGGAGCGGCAGCCCTACGCTCCGAAGCGCTGCTTCAGCCGAAAGACGCCGGCCACCGGCGCTTGGCTTCGGACAGCTCCGGAGAGCCGTAGTGTGCGTCTGCACTAGACTGCATCATAGCGAAAAGCTTTGACAGTGTGTCTCGCAGAGAGATAGCTTAGGAGCGCAGCGCACTTATGCCTCCCTTGTCCAGAAACACGATTTTACTGCACACTCCAAAAACAGTACTCTTCCCAGGGCAAGATGCCAGATGCTCTCTGATGCCCGTGCTCCCTTCCTACTCTTGCCCAGCTCGTTGTTGTAACGCGCACATGCCGTCCTGGCATTCAGTGCACAGTGAAAGCAATCGCAAAAGTCCAGCAGCTGCTGACTCCCAAACACAAGGCGCTGGCTATGTTCTTGCTTCTCGACAACTCAACGCAGCCCTCCATTTCTGCAGTTGCCATCGAGGTCTCTGCATGTCGGAGAGTCAGAGGACGAGCACGAGTTTCCCACGAGGGGCTGAATCAGGAGGAATTCAAAACTCAGGGAATTTGTCCTGGAACACCTTCCATAAGGATGCTAGAAGGGAATTGAAGAGGCAGGCGAGCGGCCACCACCGTCCTCTAGCAGTCCTTAGGGTGCGCGCAGAAGCCCGGTGCTCTGCGGCTTCGTTCTTCGCCCTCGTGCAAGCTACCGCTCTGTCCGGCTCCCGGAGCAGGAGAAGCGGCTGCTTCGCGCACACAACAGCGGAGCGGCAGCCCTACGCTCCGAAGCGCTGCTTCAGCCGAAAGACGCCGGCCACCGGCGCTTGGCTTCGGACAGCTCCGGAGAGCCGTAGTGTGCGTCTGCAACTAGACTGCATCATAGCGAAAAGCTTTGGCAGTGTGTCTCGCAGGGAGATAGCTTAGGAGCGCAGCGCACTTATGCCTCCCTTGTCCAGAAACACGATTTTACTGCACACTCCAAAAACAGTACTCTTCCCAGGGCAATATATAAGCTGCTTTCTGACGGCCGTGATCTTTCGATTACTCTTGCGCAGCTCGGTGTTGCAGAGTGCACGTGCCTTCCTGGAATTCAGCGCACAGTGAAAGCAATCGCAAAAGTCCAGCAGCTGCTGACTCCCAAACACAAGGCGCTTGTCTACGTTCTTGCTTCTCGACAACTCAACGCAGCCCTCCATTTCTGCAGTTGCCATCGAGGTCTCTGCATGTCGGAGACTCAGAGGACGAGCACGAGTTTCCCAGGAGGGGCTGCATCAGGAGGAATTCAAAACTCCAGAAAATTGTCCTGGAACACCTTCCATAAGGATGCTAGAAAGGGAATTGAAGAGGCAGGCGTGCCGCCACCACGGTCCTCTAGCAGTCCTTCGGGTGTGCGCAGAAGCCCGGTGCTCTGCGGCTTCGTTCTTCGCCCCCGTACAAACTACCGCTCTGTCCGGCTCCCGGAGCAGGAGAAGCGGCTGCTTCGCGCACACAACAGCGGAGCGGCAGCCCTACGCTCCGAAGCGCTGCTTCAGCCGAAAGACGCCGGCCACCGGCGCTTGGCTTCGGACAGCTCCGGAGAGCCGTAGTGTGCGTCTGCACTAGACTGCATCATAGCGAAAAGCTTTGACAGTGTGTCTCGCAGGGAGATAGCTTAGGAGCGCAGCGCACTTATGCCTCCCTTGTCCAGAAACACGGATTTGCTGCACACTCCAAAAACACTGCTCTTTCCATGGTACTATGTAAGCTGCTGTCTGACGCCCGTTCTCTTCTGCCCACTCTTGCCCAGCTGGTTGTTGCAGCGTGCACGTGCCTTCCTGGCATTAAGAGCACAGTGAAAGCAATCGCAAAAGTCCAGCAGCTGCTGACTCCCAAACACAAGGCGCTTGTCTACGTTCTTGCTTCTCGACAACTCAACGCAGCCCTTCATTTCTGCAGCTGCCATCGAGTTTTCTGTATCTTGAGCCTTCTGGGACGAGCACCAATTTCCCAGGAGGGGCTGCATCAGGACGAAGTCAAAACCCAGGAAAGTTGTCTCGGAACACCTTCAATAAAGCATGCCAGCAGTGCATTGAAAAGGCAGGGAGCTTTAGCCACCGTCCTCTAGCAGTCGCGAAGCTGTGCACACAATGTCGTCTCCCTGCGGCAACGTTCTTCGCCCTCGTGCAAGCTACCGCTCTGTCCGGCTCCCGGAGCAGGAGAAGCGGCTGCTTCGCGCACACAGCAGCGGAGCGGCAGCCCTACGCTCCGAAGCGCTGCTTCAGCCGAAAGACGCCGGCCACCGGCGCTTGGCTTCGGACAGCTCCGGAGAGCCGTAGTGTGCGTCTGCAACTAGACTGCATCATAGCGAAAAGCTTTGGCAGTGTGTCTCGCAGGGAGATAGCTTAGGAGCGCAGCGCACTTATGCCTCCCTTGTCCAGAAACACGATTTTACTGCACACTCCAAAAACAGTACTCTTCCCAGGGCAATATATAAGCTGCTTTCTGACGGCCGTGATCTTTCGATTACTCTTGCCCAGATCGTTGTTTTAACGTGCACATGCCGTCCTGGCATTCAGTGCACAGTGAAAGCAATCGCAAAAGTCCAGCAGCTGCTGACTCCCAAACACAAGGCGCTGGCTATGTTCTTGCTTCTCGACAACTCAACGCAGCCCTTCATTTCTGCAGTTGCCATCGAGGTCTCTGCATGTCGGAGAGTCAGAGGACGAGCACGAGTTTCCCACGAGGGGCTGAATCAGGAGGAATTCAAAACTCCAGAAAATTGTCCTGGAACACCTTCCATAAGGATGCTAGAAGGGAATTGAAGAGGCAGGCGAGCGGCCACCACGGTCCTCTAGCAGTCCTTCGGGTGTGCGCAGAAGCCCGGTGCTCTGCGGCTTCGTTCTTCGCCCCCGTACAAACTACCGCTCTGTCCGGCTCCCGGAGCAGGAGAAGCGGCTGCTTCGCGCACACAACAGCGGAGCGGCAGCCCTACGCTCCGAAGCGCTGCTTCAGCCGAAAGACGCCGGCCACCGGCGCTTGGCTTCGGACAGCTCCGGAGAGCCGTAGTGTGCGTGTGCAACTAGACTGCATCATAGCGAAAAGCTTTGACAGTGTGTCTCGCAGGGAGATAGCTTAGGAGCGCAGCGCACTTATGCCTCCCTTGTCCAGAAACACGGATTTGCTGCACACTCCAAAAACACTGCTCTTTCCATGGTACTATGTAAGCTGCTGTCTGACGCCCGTTCTCTTCTGCCCACTCTTGCCCAGCTGGTTGTTGCAGCGTGCACGTGCCTTCCTGGCATTAAGAGCACAGTGAAAGCAATCGCAAAAGTCCAGCAGCTGCTGACTCCCAAACACAAGGCGCTTGTCTACGTTCTTGCTTCTCGACAACTCAACGCAGCCCTTCATTTCTGCAGCTGCCATCGAGTTTTCTGTATCTTGAGCCTTCTGGGACGAGCACCAATTTCCCAGGAGGGGCTGCCTCAGGACGAAGTCAAAACCCAGGAAAGTTGTCTCGGAACACCTTCAATAAAGCATGCCAGCAGTGCATTGAAAAGGCAGGGAGCTTTAGCCACCGTCCTCTAGCAGTCGCGAAGCTGTGCACACAATGTCGTCTGCCTGCGGCAACGTTCTTCGCCCTCGTGCAAGCTACCGCTCTGTCCGGCTCCCGGAGCAGGAGAAGCGGCTGCTTCGCGCACACAACAGCGGAGCGGCAGCCCTACGCTCCGAAGCGCTGCTTCAGCCGAAAGACGCCGGCCACCGGCGCTTGGCTTCGGACAGCTCCGGAGAGCCGTAGTGTGCGTCTGCACTAGACTGCATCATAGCGAAAAGCTTTGGCAGTGTGTCTCGCAGAGAGATAGCTTAGGAGCGCAGCGCACTTATGCCTCCCTTGTCCAGAAACACGATTTTACTGCACACTCCAAAAACAGTACTCTTCCCAGGGCAAGATGCCAGATGCTCTCTGATGCCCGTGCTCCCTTCCTACTCTTGCCCAGCTCGTTGTTGTAACGCGCACATGCCGTCCTGGCATTCAGTGCACAGTGAAAGCAATCGCAAAAGTCCAGCAGCTGCTGACTCCCAAACACAAGGCGCTGGCTATGTTCTTGCTTCTCGACAACTCAACGCAGCCCTCCATTTCTGCAGTTGCCATCGAGGTCTCTGCATGTCGGAGAGTCAGAGGACGAGCACGAGTTTCCCACGAGGGGCTGAATCAGGAGGAATTCAAAACTCAGGGAATTTGTCCTGGAACACCTTCCATAAGCATGCTAGAAGGGAATTGAAGAGGCAGGCGAGCGGCCACCACCGTCCTCTAGCAGTCCTTAGGGTGCGCGCAGAAGCCCGGTGCTCTGCGGCTTCGTTCTTCGCCCTCGTGCAAGCTACCGCTCTGTCCGGCTCCCGGAGCAGGAGAAGCGGCTGCTTCGCGCACACAACAGCGGAGCGGCAGCCCTACGCTCCGAAGCGCTGCTTCAGCCGAAAGACGCCGGCCACCGGCACTTGGCTTCGGACAGCTCCGGAGAGCCGTAGTGTGCGTCTGCAACTAGACTGCATCATAGCGAAAAGCTTTGGCAGTGTGTCTCGCAGGGAGATAGCTTAGGAGCGCAGCGCACTTATGCCTCCCTTGTCCAGAAACACGATTTTACTGCACACTCCAAAAACAGTACTCTTCCCAGGGCAATATATAAGCTGCTTTCTGACGGCCGTGATCTTTCGATTACTCTTGCGCAGCTCGGTGTTGCAGAGTGCACGTGCCTTCCTGGAATTCAGCGCACAGTGAAAGCAATCGCAAAAGTCCAGCAGCTGCTGACTCCCAAACACAAGGCGCTTGTCTACGTTCTTGCTTCTCGACAACTCAACGCAGCCCTCCATTTCTGCAGTTGCCATCGAGGTCTCTGCATGTCGGAGACTCAGAGGACGAGCACGAGTTTCCCAGGAGGGGCTGCATCAGGAGGAATTCAAAACTCCAGAAAATTGTCCTGGAACACCTTCCATAAGGATGCTAGAAAGGGAATTGAAGAGGCAGGCGTGCCGCCACCACGGTCCTCTAGCAGTCCTTCGGGTGTGCGCAGAAGCCCGGTGCTCTGCGGCTTCGTTCTTCGCCCCCGTACAAACTACCGCTCTGTCCGGCTCCCGGAGCAGGAGAAGCGGCTGCTTCGCGCACACAACAGCGGAGAGGCAGCCCTACGCTCCGAAGCGCTGCTTCAGCCGAAAGACGCCGGCCACCGGCGCTTGGCTTCGGACAGCTCCGGAGAGCCGTAGTGTGCGTCTGCACTAGACTGCATCATAGCGAAAAGCTTTGACAGTGTGTCTCGCAGGGAGATAGCTTAGGAGCGCAGCGCACTTATGCCTCCCTTGTCCAGAAACACGGATTTGCTGCACACTCCAAAAACACTGCTCTTTCCATGGTACTATGTAAGCTGCTGTCTGACGCCCGTTCTCTTCTGCCCACTCTTGCCCAGCTGGTTGTTGCAGCGTGCACGTGCCTTCCTGGCATTAAGAGCACAGTGAAAGCAATCGCAAAAGTCCAGCAGCTGCTGACTCCCAAACACAAGGCGCTTGTCTACGTTCTTGCTTCTCGACAACTCAACGCAGCCCTTCATTTCTGCAGCTGCCATCGAGTTTTCTGTATCTTGAGCCTTCTGGGACGAGCACCAATTTCCCAGGAGGGGCTGCATCAGGACGAAGTCAAAACCCAGGAAAGTTGTCTCGGAACACCTTCAATAAAGCATGCCAGCAGTGCATTGAAAAGGCAGGGAGCTTTAGCCACCGTCCTCTAGCAGTCGCGAAGCTGTGCACACAATGTCGTCTGCCTGCGGCAACGTTCTTCGCCCTCGTGCAAGCTACCGCTCTGTCCGGCTCCCGGAGCAGGAGAAGCGGCTGCTTCGCGCACACAGCAGCGGAGCGGCAGCCCTACGCTCCGAAGCGCTGCTTCAGCCGAAAGACGCCGGCCACCGGCGCTTGGCTTCGGACAGCTCCGGAGAGCCGTAGTGTGCGTGTGCAACTAGACTGCATCATAGCGAAAAGCTTTGGCAGTGTGTCTCGCAGGGAGATAGCTTAGGAGCGTAGCGCACTTATGCCTCCCTTGTCCAGAAACACGATTTTACTGCACACTCCAAAAACAGTACTCTTCCCAGGCCAATATATAAGCTGCTTTCTGACGGCCGTGATCTTTCGATTACTCTTGCGCAGCTCGGTGTTGCAGAGTGCACGTGCCTTCCTGGAATTCAGTGCACAGTGAAAGCAATCGCAAAAGTCCAGCAGCTGCTGACTCCCAAACACAAGGCGCTGTCTACGTTCTTGCTTCTCAACACTTCAACAGAGTCCTTCATTTCTGCAGCTGCCATCGAGTTTTCTGCATCTCGAGCCTTCTGGGACGAGCACCAATTTCCCAGGAGGGGTTGCATCAGGACGAAGTCAAAACCCAGGAAAGTTGTCTCGGAACACCTTCAATAAAGCATGCCAGCAGTGCATTGAAAAGGCAGGTAGCTTTAGCCACCGTCCTCTAGCAGTCGCGAAGCTGTGCACACAATGTCGTCTGCCTGCGGCAACGTTCTTCGCCCTCGTGCAAGCTACCGCTCTGTCCGGCTCCCGGAGCAGGAGAAGCGGCTGCTTCGCGCACACAACAGCGGAGCGGCAGCCCTACGCTCCGAAGCGCTGCTTCAGCCGAAAGACGCCGGCCACCGGCGCTTGGCTTCGGACAGCTCCGGAGAGCCGTAGTGTGCGTCTGCACTAGACTGCATCATAGCGAAAAGCTTTGGCAGTGTGTCTCGCAGAGAGATAGCTTAGGAGCGCAGCGCACTTATGCCTCCCTTGTCCAGAAACACGATTTTACTGCACACTCCAAAAACAGTACTCTTCCCAGGGCAAGATGCCAGATGCTCTCTGATGCCCGTGCTCCCTTCCTACTCTTGCCCAGCTCGTTGTTGTAACGCGCACATGCCGTCCTGGCATTCAGTGCACAGTGAAAGCAATCGCAAAAGTCCAGCAGCTGCTGACTCCCAAACACAAGGCGCTGGCTATGTTCTTGCTTCTCGACAACTCAACGCAGCCCTCCATTTCTGCAGTTGCCATCGAGGTCTCTGCATGTCGGAGAGTCAGAGGACGAGCACGAGTTTCCCACGAGGGGCTGAATCAGGAGGAATTCAAAACTCAGGGAATTTGTCCTGGAACACCTTCCATAAGGATGCTAGAAGGGAATTGAAGAGGCAGGCGAGCGGCCACCACCGTCCTCTAGCAGTCCTTAGGGTGCGCGCAGAAGCCCGGTGCTCTGCGGCTTCGTTCTTCGCCCTCGTGCAAGCTACCGCTCTGTCCGGCTCCCGGAGCAGGAGAAGCGGCTGCTTCGCGCACACAACAGCGGAGCGGCAGCCCTACGCTCCGAAGCGCTGCTTCAGCCGAAAGACGCCGGCCACCGGCGCTTGGCTTCGGACAGCTCCGGAGAGCCGTAGTGTGGGTCTGCACTAGACTGCATCATAGCGAAAAGCTTTGGCAGTGTGTCTCGCAGGGAGATAGCTTAGGAGCGCAGCGCACTTATGCCTCCCTTGTCCAGAAACACGATTTTACTGCACACTCCAAAAACAGTACTCTTCCCAGGGCAATATATAAGCTGCTTTCTGACGGCCGTGATCTTTCGATTACTCTTGCGCAGCTCGGTTTTGCAGAGTGCACGTGCCTTCCTGGACTTCAGTGCACAGTGAAAGCAATCGCAAAAGTCCAGCAGCTGCTGACTCCCAAACACAAGGCGCTGTCTACGTTCTTGCTTCGCAACACTTCAACAGAGTCCTTCATTTCTGCAGCTGCCATCGAGTTTTCTGCATCTCGAGCCTTCTGGGACGAGCACCAATTTCCCAGGAGGGGCTGCATCAGGACGAAGTCAAAACTCAGGAAAGTTGTCTCGGAACACCTTCAATAAAGCATGCCAGCAGTGCATTGAAAAGGCAGGGAGCTTTAGCCACCGTCCTCTAGCAGTCGCGAAGCTGTGCACACAATGTCGTCTGCCTGCGGCAACGTTCTTCGCCCTCGTGCAAGCTACCGCTCTGTCCGGCTCCCGGAGCAGGAGAAGCGGCTGCTTCGCGCACACAGCAGCGGAGAGGCAGCCCTACGCTCCGAAGCGCTGCTTCAGCCGAAAGACGCCGGCCACCGGCGCTTGGCTTCGGACAGCTCCGGAGAGCCGTAGTGTGCGTCTGCACTAGACTGCATCATAGCGAAAAGCTTTGACAGTGTGTCTCGCAGGGAGATAGCTTAGGAGCGCAGCGCACTTATGCCTCCCTTGTCCAGAAACACGGATTTGCTGCACACTCCAAAAACACTGCTCTTTCCATGGTACTATGTAAGCTGCTGTCTGACGCCCGTTCTCTTCTGCCCACTCTTGCCCAGCTGGTTGTTGCAGCGTGCACGTGCCTTCCTGGCATTAAGAGCACAGTGAAAGCAATCGCAAAAGTCCAGCAGCTGCTGACTCCCAAACACAAGGCGCTTGTCTACGTTCTTGCTTCTCGACAACTCAACGCAGCCCTTCATTTCTGCAGCTGCCATCGAGTTTTCTGTATCTTGAGCCTTCTGGGACGAGCACCAATTTCCCAGGAGGGGCTGCATCAGGACGAAGTCAAAACCCAGGAAAGTTGTCTCGGAACACCTTCAATAAAGCATGCCAGCAGTGCATTGAAAAGGCAGGGAGCTTTAGCCACCGTCCTCTAGCAGTCGCGAAGCTGTGCACACAATGTCGTCTCCCTGCGGCAACGTTCTTCGCCCTCGTGCAAGCTACCGCTCTGTCCGGCTCCCGGAGCAGGAGAAGCGGCTGCTTCGCGCACACAGCAGCGGAGCGGCAGCCCTACGCTCCGAAGCGCTGCTTCAGCCGAAAGACGCCGGCCACCGGCGCTTGGCTTCGGACAGCTCCGGAGAGCCGTAGTGTGCGTCTGCACTAGACTGCATCATAGCGAAAAGCTTTGGCAGTGTGTCTCGCAGAGAGATAGCTTAGGAGCGCAGCGCACTTATGCCTCCCTTGTCCAGAAACACGATTTTACTGCACACTCCAAAAACAGTACTCTTCCCAGGGCAAGATGCCAGATGCTCTCTGATGCCCGTGCTCCCTTCCTACTCTTGCCCAGCTCGTTGTTGTAACGCGCACATGCCGTCCTGGCATTCAGTGCACAGTGAAAGCAATCGCAAAAGTCCAGCAGCTGCTGACTCCCAAACACAAGGCGCTGGCTATGTTCTTGCTTCTCGACAACTCAACGCAGCCCTCCATTTCTGCAGTTGCCATCGAGGTCTCTGCATGTCGGAGAGTCAGAGGACGAGCACGAGTTTCCCACGAGGGGCTGAATCAGGAGGAATTCAAAACTCAGGGAATTTGTCCTGGAACACCTTCCATAAGGATGCTCGAAGGGAATTGAAGAGGCAGGCGAGCGGCCACCACCGTCCTCTAGCAGTCCTTAGGGTGCGCGCAGAAGCCCGGTGCTCTGCGGCTTCGTTCTTCGCCCTCGTGCAAGCTACCGCTCTGTCCGGCTCCCGGAGCAGGAGAAGCGGCTGCTTCGCGCACACAACAGCGGAGCGGCAGCCCTACGCTCCGAAGCGCTGCTTCAGCCGAAAGACGCCGGCCACCGGCGCTTGGCTTCGGACAGCTCCGGAGAGCCGTAGTGTGGGTCTGCACTAGACTGCATCATAGCGAAAAGCTTTGGCAGTGTGTCTCGCAGGGAGATAGCTTAGGAGCGCAGCGCACTTATGCCTCCCTTGTCCAGAAACACGATTTTACTGCACACTCCAAAAACAGTACTCTTCCCAGGCCAATATATAAGCTGCTTTCTGACGGCCGTGATCTTTCGATTACTCTTGCGCAGCTCGGTGTTGCAGAGTGCACGTGCCTTCCTGGAATTCAGTGCACAGTGAAAGCAATCGCAAAAGTCCAGCAGCTGCTGACTCCCAAACACAAGGCGCTGTCTACGTTCTTGCTTCGCAACACTTCAACAGAGTCCTTCATTTCTGCAGCTGCCATCGAGTTTTCTGCATCTCGAGCCTTCTGGGACGAGCACCAATTTCCCAGGAGGGGCTGCATCAGGACGAAGTCAAAACCCAGGAAAGTTGTCTCGGAACACCTTCAATAAAGCATGCCAGCAGTGCATTGAAAAGGCAGGTAGCTTTAGCCACCGTCCTCTAGCAGTCGCGAAGCTGTGCACACAATGTCGTCTCCCTGCGGCAACGTTCTTCGCCCTCGTGCAAGCTACCGCTCTGTCCGGCTCCCGGAGCAGGAGAAGCGGCTGCTTCGCGCACACAGCAGCGGAGCGGCAGCCCTACGCTCCGAAGCGCTGCTTCAGCCGAAAGACGCCGGCCACCGGCGCTTGGCTTCGGACAGCTCCGGAGAGCCGTAGTGTGCGTCTGCAACTAGACTGCATCATAGCGAAAAGCTTTGGCAGTGTGTCTCGCAGGGAGATAGCTTAGGAGCGCAGCGCACTTATGCCTCCCTTGTCCAGAAACACGATTTTACTGCACACTCCAAAAACAGTACTCTTCCCAGGGCAATATATAAGCTGCTTTCTGACGGCCGTGATCTTTCGATTACTCTTGCGCAGCTCGGTGTTGCAGAGTGCACGTGCCTTCCTGGAATTCAGCGCACAGTGAAAGCAATCGCAAAAGTCCAGCAGCTGCTGACTCCCAAACACAAGGCGCTTGTCTACGTTCTTGCTTCTCGACAACTCAACGCAGCCCTCCATTTCTGCAGTTGCCATCGAGGTCTCTGCATGTCGGAGACTCAGAGGACGAGCACGAGTTTCCCAGGAGGGGCTGCATCAGGAGGAATTCAAAACTCCAGAAAATTGTCCTGGAACACCTTCCATAAGGATGCTAGAAAGGGAATTGAAGAGGCAGGCGTGCCGCCACCACGGTCCTCTAGCAGTCCTTCGGGTGTGCGCAGAAGCCCGGTGCTCTGCGGCTTCGTTCTTCGCCCCCGTACAAACTACCGCTCTGTCCGGCTCCCGGAGCAGGAGAAGCGGCTGCTTCGCGCACACAACAGCGGAGAGGCAGCCCTACGCTCCGAAGCGCTGCTTCAGCCGAAAGACGCCGGCCACCGGCGCTTGGCTTCGGACAGCTCCGGAGAGCCGTAGTGTGCGTCTGCACTAGACTGCATCATAGCGAAAAGCTTTGACAGTGTGTCTCGCAGGGAGATAGCTTAGGAGCGCAGCGCACTTATGCCTCCCTTGTCCAGAAACACGGATTTGCTGCACACTCCAAAAACACTGCTCTTTCCATGGTACTATGTAAGCTGCTGTCTGACGCCCGTTCTCTTCTGCCCACTCTTGCCCAGCTGGTTGTTGCAGCGTGCACGTGCCTTCCTGGCATTAAGAGCACAGTGAAAGCAATCGCAAAAGTCCAGCAGCTGCTGACTCCCAAACACAAGGCGCTTGTCTACGTTCTTGCTTCTCGACAACTCAACGCAGCCCTTCATTTCTGCAGCTGCCATCGAGTTTTCTGTATCTTGAGCCTTCTGGGACGAGCACCAATTTCCCAGGAGGGGCTGCATCAGGACGAAGTCAAAACCCAGGAAAGTTGTCTCGGAACACCTTCAATAAAGCATGCCAGCAGTGCATTGAAAAGGCAGGGAGCTTTAGCCACCGTCCTCTAGCAGTCGCGAAGCTGTGCACACAATGTCGTCTGCCTGCGGCAACGTTCTTCGCCCTCGTGCAAGCTACCGCTCTGTCCGGCTCCCGGAGCAGGAGAAGCGGCTGCTTCGCGCACACAGCAGCGGAGCGGCAGCCCTACGCTCCGAAGCGCTGCTTCAGCCGAAAGACGCCGGCCACCGGCGCTTGGCTTCGGACAGCTCCGGAGAGCCGTAGTGTGCGTGTGCAACTAGACTGCATCATAGCGAAAAGCTTTGGCATTGTGTCTCGCAGGGAGATAGCTTAGGAGCGTAGCGCACTTATGCCTCCCTTGTCCAGAAACACGATTTTACTGCACACTCCAAAAACAGTACTCTTCCCAGGCCAATATATAAGCTGCTTTCTGACGGCCGTGATCTTTCGATTACTCTTGCGCAGCTCGGTGTTGCAGAGTGCACGTGCCTTCCTGGAATTCAGGGCACAGTGAAAGCAATCGCAAAAGTCCAGCAGCTGCTGACTCCCAAACACAAGGCGCTGTCTACGTTCTTGCTTCGCAACACTTCAACAGAGTCCTTCATTTCTGCAGCTGCCATCGAGTTTTCTGCATCTCGAGCCTTCTGGGACGAGCACCAATTTCCCAGGAGGGGCTGCATCAGGACGAAGTCAAAACCCAGGAAAGTTGTCTCGGAACACCTTCAATAAAGCATGCCAGCAGTGCATTGAAAAGGCAGGTAGCTTTAGCCACCGTCCTCTAGCAGTCGCGAAGCTGTGCACACAATGTCGTCTGCCTGCGGCAACGTTCTTCGCCCTCGTGCAAGCTACCGCTCTGTCCGGCTCCCGGAGCAGGAGAAGCGGCTGCTTCGCGCACACAGCAGCGGAGCGGCAGCCCTACGCTCCGAAGCGCTGCTTCAGCCGAAAGACGCCGGCCACCGGCGCTTGGCTTCGGACAGCTCCGGAGAGCCGTAGTGTGCGTCTGCAACTAGACTGCATCATAGCGAAAGCTTTGGCAGTGTGTCTCGCAGGGAGATAGCTTAGGAGCGCAGCGCACTTATGCCTCCCTTGTCCAGAAACACGATTTTACTGCACACTCCAAAAACAGTACTCTTCCCAGGGCAATATATAAGCTGCTTTCTGACGGCCGTGATCTTTCGATTACTCTTGCCCAGCTCGTTGTTTTAACGCGCACATGCCGTCCTGGCATTCAGTGCACAGTGAAAGCAATCGCAAAAGTCCAGCAGCTGCTGACTCCCAAACACAAGGCGCTGGCTATGTTCTTGCTTCTCGACAACTCAACGCAGCCCTTCATTTCTGCAGTTGCCATCGAGGTCTCTGCATGTCGGAGAGTCAGAGGACGAGCACGAGTTTCCCACGAGGGGCTGCATCAGGAGGAATTCAAAACTTCTGAAAATCGTCCTGGAACACCTTCCATAAGGATGCTAGAAGGGAATTGAAGAGGCAGGCGTGCGGCCACCACGGTCCTCTAGCAGTCCTTCGGGTGTGCGCAGAAGCCCGGTGCTCTGCGGCTTCGTTCTTCGCCCCCGTACAAACTACCGCTCTGTCCGGCTCCCGGAGCAGGAGAAGCGGCTGCTTCGCGCACACAACAGCGGAGCGGCAGCCCTACGCTCCGAAGCGCTGCTTCAGCCGAAAGACGCCGGCCACCGGCGCTTGGCTTCGGACAGCTCCGGAGAGCCGTAGTGTGCGTCTGCACTAGACTGCATCATAGCGAAAAGCTTTGGCAGTGTGTCTCGCAGAGAGATAGCTTAGGAGCGCAGCGCACTTATGCCTCCCTTGTCCAGAAACACGATTTTACTGCACACTCCAAAAACAGTACTCTTCCCAGGGCAAGATGCCAGATGCTCTCTGATGCCCGTGCTCCCTTCCTACTCTTGCCCAGCTCGTTGTTGTAACGCGCACATGCCGTCCTGGCATTCAGTGCACAGTGAAAGCAATCGCAAAAGTCCAGCAGCTGCTGACTCCCAAACACAAGGCGCTGGCTATGTTCTTGCTTCTCGACAACTCAACGCAGCCCTCCATTTCTGCAGTTGCCATCGAGGTCTCTGCATGTCGGAGAGTCAGAGGACGAGCACGAGTTTCCCACGAGGGGCTGAATCAGGAGGAATTCAAAACTCAGGGAATTTGTCCTGGAACACCTTCCATAAGGATGCTAGAAGGGAATTGAAGAGGCAGGCGAGCGGCCACCACCGTCCTCTAGCAGTCCTTAGGGTGCGCGCAGAAGCCCGGTGCTCTGCGGCTTCGTTCTTCGCCCTCGTGCAAGCTACCGCTCTGTCCGGCTCCCGGAGCAGGAGAAGCGGCTGCTTCGCGCACACAACAGCGGAGCGGCAGCCCTACGCTCCGAAGCGCTGCTTCAGCCGAAAGACGCCGGCCACCGGCGCTTGGCTTCGGACAGCTCCGGAGAGCCGTAGTGTGGGTCTGCACTAGACTGCATCATAGCGAAAAGCTTTGGCAGTGTGTCTCGCAGGGAGATAGCTTAGGAGCGCAGCGCACTTATGCCTCCCTTGTCCAGAAACACGATTTTACTGCACACTCCAAAAACAGTACTCTTCCCAGGGCAATATATAAGCTGCTTTCTGACGGCCGTGATCTTTCGATTACTCTTGCGCAGCTCGGTTTTGCAGAGTGCACGTGCCTTCCTGGACTTCAGTGCACAGTGAAAGCAATCGCAAAAGTCCAGCAGCTGCTGACTCCCAAACACAAGGCGCTGTCTACGTTCTTGCTTCGCAACACTTCAACAGAGTCCTTCATTTCTGCAGCTGCCATCGAGTTTTCTGCATCTCGAGCCTTCTGGGACGAGCACCAATTTCCCAGGAGGGGCTGCATCAGGACGAAGTCAAAACTCAGGAAAGTTGTCTCGGAACACCTTCAATAAAGCATGCCAGCAGTGCATTGAAAAGGCAGGGAGCTTTAGCCACCGTCCTCTAGCAGTCGCGAAGCTGTGCACACAATGTCGTCTCCCTGCGGCAACGTTCTTCGCCCTCGTGCAAGCTACCGCTCTGTCCGGCTCCCGGAGCAGGAGAAGCGGCTGCTTCGCGCACACAGCAGCGGAGAGGCAGCCCTACGCTCCGAAGCGCTGCTTCAGCCGAAAGACGCCGGCCACCGGCGCTTGGCTTCGGACAGCTCCGGAGAGCCGTAGTGTGCGTCTGCACTAGACTGCATCATAGCGAAAAGCTTTGACAGTGTGTCTCGCAGGGAGATAGCTTAGGAGCGCAGCGCACTTATGCCTCCCTTGTCCAGAAACACGGATTTGCTGCACACTCCAAAAACACTGCTCTTTCCATGGTACTATGTAAGCTGCTGTCTGACGCCCGTTCTCTTCTGCCCACTCTTGCCCAGCTGGTTGTTGCAGCGTGCACGTGCCTTCCTGGCATTAAGAGCACAGTGAAAGCAATCGCAAAAGTCCAGCAGCTGCTGACTCCCAAACACAAGGCGCTTGTCTACGTTCTTGCTTCTCGACAACTCAACGCAGCCCTTCATTTCTGCAGCTGCCATCGAGTTTTCTGTATCTTGAGCCTTCTGGGACGAGCACCAATTTCCCAGGAGGGGCTGCATCAGGACGAAGTCAAAACCCAGGAAAGTTGTCTCGGAACACCTTCAATAAAGCATGCCAGCAGTGCATTGAAAAGGCAGGGAGCTTTAGCCACCGTCCTCTAGCAGTCGCGAAGCTGTGCACACAATGTCGTCTCCCTGCGGCAACGTTCTTCGCCCTCGTGCAAGCTACCGCTCTGTCCGGCTCCCGGAGCAGGAGAAGCGGCTGCTTCGCGCACACAGCAGCGGAGCGGCAGCCCTACGCTCCGAAGCGCTGCTTCAGCCGAAAGACGCCGGCCACCGGCGCTTGGCTTCGGACAGCTCCGGAGAGCCGTAGTGTGCGTCTGCACTAGACTGCATCATAGCGAAAAGCTTTGGCAGTGTGTCTCGCAGAGAGATAGCTTAGGAGCGCAGCGCACTTATGCCTCCCTTGTCCAGAAACACGATTTTACTGCACACTCCAAAAACAGTACTCTTCCCAGGGCAAGATGCCAGATGCTCTCTGATGCCCGTGCTCCCTTCCTACTCTTGCCCAGCTCGTTGTTGTAACGCGCACATGCCGTCCTGGCATTCAGTGCACAGTGAAAGCAATCGCAAAAGTCCAGCAGCTGCTGACTCCCAAACACAAGGCGCTGGCTATGTTCTTGCTTCTCGACAACTCAACGCAGCCCTCCATTTCTGCAGTTGCCATCGAGGTCTCTGCATGTCGGAGAGTCAGAGGACGAGCACGAGTTTCCCACGAGGGGCTGAATCAGGAGGAATTCAAAACTCAGGGAATTTGTCCTGGAACACCTTCCATAAGGATGCTCGAAGGGAATTGAAGAGGCAGGCGAGCGGCCACCACCGTCCTCTAGCAGTCCTTAGGGTGCGCGCAGAAGCCCGGTGCTCTGCGGCTTCGTTCTTCGCCCTCGTGCAAGCTACCGCTCTGTCCGGCTCCCGGAGCAGGAGAAGCGGCTGCTTCGCGCACACAACAGCGGAGCGGCAGCCCTACGCTCCGAAGCGCTGCTTCAGCCGAAAGACGCCGGCCACCGGCGCTTGGCTTCGGACAGCTCCGGAGAGCCGTAGTGTGGGTCTGCACTAGACTGCATCATAGCGAAAAGCTTTGGCAGTGTGTCTCGCAGGGAGATAGCTTAGGAGCGCAGCGCACTTATGCCTCCCTTGTCCAGAAACACGATTTTACTGCACACTCCAAAAACAGTACTCTTCCCAGGCCAATATATAAGCTGCTTTCTGACGGCCGTGATCTTTCGATTACTCTTGCGCAGCTCGGTGTTGCAGAGTGCACGTGCCTTCCTGGAATTCAGTGCACAGTGAAAGCAATCGCAAAAGTCCAGCAGCTGCTGACTCCCAAACACAAGGCGCTGTCTACGTTCTTGCTTCGCAACACTTCAACAGAGTCCTTCATTTCTGCAGCTGCCATCGAGTTTTCTGCATCTCGAGCCTTCTGGGACGAGCACCAATTTCCCAGGAGGGGCTGCATCAGGACGAAGTCAAAACCCAGGAAAGTTGTCTCGGAACACCTTCAATAAAGCATGCCAGCAGTGCATTGAAAAGGCAGGTAGCTTTAGCCACCGTCCTCTAGCAGTCGCGAAGCTGTGCACACAATGTCGTCTCCCTGCGGCAACGTTCTTCGCCCTCGTGCAAGCTACCGCTCTGTCCGGCTCCCGGAGCAGGAGAAGCGGCTGCTTCGCGCACACAGCAGCGGAGCGGCAGCCCTACGCTCCGAAGCGCTGCTTCAGCCGAAAGACGCCGGCCACCGGCGCTTGGCTTCGGACAGCTCCGGAGAGCCGTAGTGTGCGTCTGCAACTAGACTGCATCATAGCGAAAAGCTTTGGCAGTGTGTCTCGCAGGGAGATAGCTTAGGAGCGCAGCGCACTTATGCCTCCCTTGTCCAGAAACACGATTTTACTGCACACTCCAAAAACAGTACTCTTCCCAGGGCAATATATAAGCTGCTTTCTGACGGCCGTGATCTTTCGATTACTCTTGCGCAGCTCGGTGTTGCAGAGTGCACGTGCCTTCCTGGAATTCAGCGCACAGTGAAAGCAATCGCAAAAGTCCAGCAGCTGCTGACTCCCAAACACAAGGCGCTTGTCTACGTTCTTGCTTCTCGACAACTCAACGCAGCCCTCCATTTCTGCAGTTGCCATCGAGGTCTCTGCATGTCGGAGACTCAGAGGACGAGCACGAGTTTCCCAGGAGGGGCTGCATCAGGAGGAATTCAAAACTCCAGAAAATTGTCCTGGAACACCTTCCATAAGGATGCTAGAAAGGGAATTGAAGAGGCAGGCGTGCCGCCACCACGGTCCTCTAGCAGTCCTTCGGGTGTGCGCAGAAGCCCGGTGCTCTGCGGCTTCGTTCTTCGCCCCCGTACAAACTACCGCTCTGTCCGGCTCCCGGAGCAGGAGAAGCGGCTGCTTCGCGCACACAACAGCGGAGAGGCAGCCCTACGCTCCGAAGCGCTGCTTCAGCCGAAAGACGCCGGCCACCGGCGCTTGGCTTCGGACAGCTCCGGAGAGCCGTAGTGTGCGTCTGCACTAGACTGCATCATAGCGAAAAGCTTTGACAGTGTGTCTCGCAGGGAGATAGCTTAGGAGCGCAGCGCACTTATGCCTCCCTTGTCCAGAAACACGGATTTGCTGCACACTCCAAAAACACTGCTCTTTCCATGGTACTATGTAAGCTGCTGTCTGACGCCCGTTCTCTTCTGCCCACTCTTGCCCAGCTGGTTGTTGCAGCGTGCACGTGCCTTCCTGGCATTAAGAGCACAGTGAAAGCAATCGCAAAAGTCCAGCAGCTGCTGACTCCCAAACACAAGGCGCTTGTCTACGTTCTTGCTTCTCGACAACTCAACGCAGCCCTTCATTTCTGCAGCTGCCATCGAGTTTTCTGTATCTTGAGCCTTCTGGGACGAGCACCAATTTCCCAGGAGGGGCTGCATCAGGACGAAGTCAAAACCCAGGAAAGTTGTCTCGGAACACCTTCAATAAAGCATGCCAGCAGTGCATTGAAAAGGCAGGGAGCTTTAGCCACCGTCCTCTAGCAGTCGCGAAGCTGTGCACACAATGTCGTCTGCCTGCGGCAACGTTCTTCGCCCTCGTGCAAGCTACCGCTCTGTCCGGCTCCCGGAGCAGGAGAAGCGGCTGCTTCGCGCACACAGCAGCGGAGCGGCAGCCCTACGCTCCGAAGCGCTGCTTCAGCCGAAAGACGCCGGCCACCGGCGCTTGGCTTCGGACAGCTCCGGAGAGCCGTAGTGTGCGTGTGCAACTAGACTGCATCATAGCGAAAAGCTTTGGCATTGTGTCTCGCAGGGAGATAGCTTAGGAGCGTAGCGCACTTATGCCTCCCTTGTCCAGAAACACGATTTTACTGCACACTCCAAAAACAGTACTCTTCCCAGGCCAATATATAAGCTGCTTTCTGACGGCCGTGATCTTTCGATTACTCTTGCGCAGCTCGGTGTTGCAGAGTGCACGTGCCTTCCTGGAATTCAGGGCACAGTGAAAGCAATCGCAAAAGTCCAGCAGCTGCTGACTCCCAAACACAAGGCGCTGTCTACGTTCTTGCTTCGCAACACTTCAACAGAGTCCTTCATTTCTGCAGCTGCCATCGAGTTTTCTGCATCTCGAGCCTTCTGGGACGAGCACCAATTTCCCAGGAGGGGCTGCATCAGGACGAAGTCAAAACCCAGGAAAGTTGTCTCGGAACACCTTCAATAAAGCATGCCAGCAGTGCATTGAAAAGGCAGGTAGCTTTAGCCACCGTCCTCTAGCAGTCGCGAAGCTGTGCACACAATGTCGTCTGCCTGCGGCAACGTTCTTCGCCCTCGTGCAAGCTACCGCTCTGTCCGGCTCCCGGAGCAGGAGAAGCGGCTGCTTCGCGCACACAGCAGCGGAGCGGCAGCCCTACGCTCCGAAGCGCTGCTTCAGCCGAAAGACGCCGGCCACCGGCGCTTGGCTTCGGACAGCTCCGGAGAGCCGTAGTGTGCGTCTGCAACTAGACTGCATCATAGCGAAAGCTTTGGCAGTGTGTCTCGCAGGGAGATAGCTTAGGAGCGCAGCGCACTTATGCCTCCCTTGTCCAGAAACACGATTTTACTGCACACTCCAAAAACAGTACTCTTCCCAGGGCAATATATAAGCTGCTTTCTGACGGCCGTGATCTTTCGATTACTCTTGCCCAGCTCGTTGTTTTAACGTGCACATGCCGTCCTGGCATTCAGTGCACAGTGAAAGCAATCGCAAAAGTCCAGCAGCTGCTGACTCCCAAACACAAGGCGCTGGCTATGTTCTTGCTTCTCGACAACTCAACGCAGCCCTTCATTTCTGCAGTTGCCATCGAGGTCTCTGCATGTCGGAGAGTCAGAGGACGAGCACGAGTTTCCCACGAGGGGCTGCATCAGGAGGAATTCAAAACTTCTGAAAATCGTCCTGGAACACCTTCCATAAGGATGCTAGAAGGGAATTGAAGAGGCAGGCGTGCGGCCACCACGGTCCTCTAGCAGTCCTTCGGGTGTGCGCAGAAGCCCGGTGCTCTGCGGCTTCGTTCTTCGCCCCCGTACAAACTACCGCTCTGTCCGGCTCCCGGAGCAGGAGAAGCGGTTGCTTCGCGCACACAACAGCGGAGCGGCAGCCCTACGCTCCGAAGCGCTGCTTCAGCCGAAAGACGCCGGCCACCGGCGCTTGGCTTCGGAAAGCTCCGGAGAGCCGTAGTGTGCGTCTGCACTAGACTGCATCATAGCGAAAAGCTTTGGCAGTGTGTCTCGCAGAGAGATAGCTTAGGAGCGCAGCGCACTTATGCCTCCCTTGTCCAGAAACACGATTTTACTGCACACTCCAAAAACAGTACTCTTCCCAGGGCAAGATGCCAGATGCTCTCTGATGCCCGTGCTCCCTTCCTACTCTTGCCCAGCTCGTTGTTGTAACGCGCACATGCCGTCCTGGCATTCAGTGCACAGTGAAAGCAATCGCAAAAGTCCAGCAGCTGCTGACTCCCAAACACAAGGCGCTGGCTATGTTCTTGCTACTCGACGACTCAACGCAGCCCTTCATTTCTGCAGCTGCCATCGAGGTCTCTGCATGTCGGAGAGTCAGAGGACGAGCACGAGTTTCCCACGAGGGGCTGAATCAGGAGGAATTCAAAACTCAGGGAATTTGTCCTGGAACACCTTCCATAAGGATGCTCGAAGGGAATTGAAGAGGCAGGCGAGCGGCCACCACCGTCCTCTAGCAGTCCTTAGGGTGCGCGCAGAAGCCCGGTGCTCTGCGGCTTCGTTCTTCGCCCTCGTGCAAGCTACCGCTCTGTCCGGCTCCCGGAGCAGGAGAAGCGGCTGCTTCGCGCACACAACAGCGGAGCGGCAGCCGTACGCTCCGAAGCGCTGCTTCAGCCGAAAGACGCCGGCCACCGGCGCTTGGCTTCGGACAGCTCCGGAGAGCCGTAGTGTGCGTCTGCACTAGACTGCATCATAGCGAAAAGCTTTGGCAGTGTGTCTCGCAGGGAGATAGCTTAGGAGCGCAGCGCACTTATGCCTCCCTTGTCCAGAAACACGATTTTACTGCACACTCCAAAAACAGTACTCTTCCCAGGGCAATATATAAGCTGCTTTCTGACGGCCGTGATCTTTCGATTACTCTTGCGCAGCTCGGTGTTGCAGAGTGCACGTGCCTTCCTGGAATTCAGCGCACAGTGAAAGCAATCGCAAAAGTCCAGCAGCTGCTGACTCCCAAACACAAGGCGCTTGTCTACGTTCTTGCTTCTCGACAACTCAACGCAGCCCTCCATTTCTGCAGTTGCCATCGAGGTCTCTGCATGTCGGAGACTCAGAGGACGAGCACGAGTTTCCCAGGAGGGGCTGCATCAGGAGGAATTCAAAACTCCAGAAAATTGTCCTGGAACACCTTCCATAAGGATGCTAGAAAGGGAATTGAAGAGGCAGGCGTGCCGCCACCACGGTCCTCTAGCAGTCCTTCGGGTGTGCGCAGAAGCCCGGTGCTCTGCGGCTTCGTTCTTCGCCCCCGTACAAACTACCGCTCTGTCCGGCTCCCGGAGCAGGAGAAGCGGCTGCTTCGCGCACACAACAGCGGAGAGGCAGCCCTACGCTCCGAAGCGCTGCTTCAGCCGAAAGACGCCGGCCACCGGCGCTTGGCTTCGGACAGCTCCGGAGAGCCGTAGTGTGCGTCTGCACTAGACTGCATCATAGCGAAAAGCTTTGACAGTGTGTCTCGCAGGGAGATAGCTTAGGAGCGCAGCGCACTTATGCCTCCCTTGTCCAGAAACACGGATTTGCTGCACACTCCAAAAACACTGCTCTTTCCATGGTACTATGTAAGCTGCTGTCTGACGCCCGTTCTCTTCTGCCCACTCTTGCCCAGCTGGTTGTTGCAGCGTGCACGTGCCTTCCTGGCATTAAGAGCACAGTGAAAGCAATCGCAAAAGTCCAGCAGCTGCTGACTCCCAAACACAAGGCGCTTGTCTACGTTCTTGCTTCTCGACAACTCAACGCAGCCCTTCATTTCTGCAGCTGCCATCGAGTTTTCTGTATCTTGAGCCTTCTGGGACGAGCACCAATTTCCCAGGAGGGGCTGCATCAGGACGAAGTCAAAACCCAGGAAAGTTGTCTCGGAACACCTTCAATAAAGCATGCCAGCAGTGCATTGAAAAGGCAGGGAGCTTTAGCCACCGTCCTCTAGCAGTCGCGAAGCTGTGCACACAATGTCGTCTGCCTGCGGCAACGTTCTTCGCCCTCGTGCAAGCTACCGCTCTGTCCGGCTCCCGGAGCAGGAGAAGCGGCTGCTTCGCGCACACAGCAGCGGAGCGGCAGCCCTACGCTCCGAAGCGCTGCTTCAGCCGAAAGACGCCGGCCACCGGCGCTTGGCTTCGGACAGCTCCGGAGAGCCGTAGTGTGCGTGTGCAACTAGACTGCATCATAGCGAAAAGCTTTGGCAGTGTGTCTCGCAGGGAGATAGCTTAGGAGCGTAGCGCACTTATGCCTCCCTTGTCCAGAAACACGATTTTACTGCACACTCCAAAAACAGTACTCTTCCCAGGCCAATATATAAGCTGCTTTCTGACGGCCGTGATCTTTCGATTACTCTTGCGCAGCTCGGTGTTGCAGAGTGCACGTGCCTTCCTGGAATTCAGTGCACAGTGAAAGCAATCGCAAAAGTCCAGCAGCTGCTGACTCCCAAACACAAGGCGCTGTCTACGTTCTTGCTTCTCAACACTTCAACAGAGTCCTTCATTTCTGCAGCTGCCATCGAGTTTTCTGCATCTCGAGCCTTCTGGGACGAGCACCAATTTCCCAGGAGGGGCTGCATCAGGACGAAGTCAAAACCCAGGAAAGTTGTCTCGGAACACCTTCAATAAAGCATGCCAGCAGTGCATTGAAAAGGCAGGTAGCTTTAGCCACCGTCCTCTAGCAGTCGCGAAGCTGTGCACACAATGTCGTCTGCCTGCGGCAACGTTCTTCGCCCTCGTGCAAGCTACCGCTCTGTCCGGCTCCCGGAGCAGGAGAAGCGGCTGCTTCGCGCACACAACAGCGGAGCGGCAGCCCTACGCTCCGAAGCGCTGCTTCAGCCGAAAGACGCCGGCCACCGGCGCTTGGCTTCGGACAGCTCCGGAGAGCCGTAGTGTGCGTCTGCACTAGACTGCATCATAGCGAAAAGCTTTGGCAGTGTGTCTCGCAGAGAGATAGCTTAGGAGCGCAGCGCACTTATGCCTCCCTTGTCCAGAAACACGATTTTACTGCACACTCCAAAAACAGTACTCTTCCCAGGCAAGATGCCAGATGCTCTCTGATGCCCGTGCTCCCTTCCTACTCTTGCCCAGCTCGTTGTTGTAACGCGCACATGCCGTCCTGGCATTCAGTGCACAGTGAAAGCAATCGCAAAAGTCCAGCAGCTGCTGACTCCCAAACACAAGGCGCTGGCTATGTTCTTGCTTCTCGACAACTCAACGCAGCCCTCCATTTCTGCAGTTGCCATCGAGGTCTCTGCATGTCGGAGAGTCAGAGGACGAGCACGAGTTTCCCACGAGGGGCTGAATCAGGAGGAATTCAAAACTCAGGGAATTTGTCCTGGAACACCTTCCATAAGGATGCTAGAAGGGAATTGAAGAGGCAGGCGAGCGGCCACCACCGTCCTCTAGCAGTCCTTAGGGTGCGCGCAGAAGCCCGGTGCTCTGCGGCTTCGTTCTTCGCCCTCGTGCAAGCTACCGCTCTGTCCGGCTCCCGGAGCAGGAGAAGCGGCTGCTTCGCGCACACAACAGCGGAGCGGCAGCCCTACGCTCCGAAGCGCTGCTTCAGCCGAAAGACGCCGGCCACCGGCGCTTGGCTTCGGACAGCTCCGGAGAGCCGTAGTGTGGGTCTGCACTAGACTGCATCATAGCGAAAAGCTTTGGCAGTGTGTCTCGCAGGGAGATAGCTTAGGAGCGCAGCGCACTTATGCCTCCCTTGTCCAGAAACACGATTTTACTGCACACTCCAAAAACAGTACTCTTCCCAGGGCAATATATAAGCTGCTTTCTGACGGCCGTGATCTTTCGATTACTCTTGCGCAGCTCGGTTTTGCAGAGTGCACGTGCCTTCCTGGACTTCAGTGCACAGTGAAAGCAATCGCAAAAGTCCAGCAGCTGCTGACTCCCAAACACAAGGCGCTGTCTACGTTCTTGCTTCGCAACACTTCAACAGAGTCCTTCATTTCTGCAGCTGCCATCGAGTTTTCTGCATCTCGAGCCTTCTGGGACGAGCACCAATTTCCCAGGAGGGGCTGCATCAGGACGAAGTCAAAACTCAGGAAAGTTGTCTCGGAACACCTTCAATAAAGCATGCCAGCAGTGCATTGAAAAGGCAGGGAGCTTTAGCCACCGTCCTCTAGCAGTCGCGAAGCTGTGCACACAATGTCGTCTCCCTGCGGCAACGTTCTTCGCCCTCGTGCAAGCTACCGCTCTGTCCGGCTCCCGGAGCAGGAGAAGCGGCTGCTTCGCGCACACAGCAGCGGAGAGGCAGCCCTACGCTCCGAAGCGCTGCTTCAGCCGAAAGACGCCGGCCACCGGCGCTTGGCTTCGGACAGCTCCGGAGAGCCGTAGTGTGCGTCTGCACTAGACTGCATCATAGCGAAAAGCTTTGACAGTGTGTCTCGCAGGGAGATAGCTTAGGAGCGCAGCGCACTTATGCCTCCCTTGTCCAGAAACACGGATTTGCTGCACACTCCAAAAACACTGCTCTTTCCATGGTACTATGTAAGCTGCTGTCTGACGCCCGTTCTCTTCTGCCCACTCTTGCCCAGCTGGTTGTTGCAGCGTGCACGTGCCTTCCTGGCATTAAGAGCACAGTGAAAGCAATCGCAAAAGTCCAGCAGCTGCTGACTCCCAAACACAAGGCGCTTGTCTACGTTCTTGCTTCTCGACAACTCAACGCAGCCCTTCATTTCTGCAGCTGCCATCGAGTTTTCTGTATCTTGAGCCTTCTGGGACGAGCACCAATTTCCCAGGAGGGGCTGCATCAGGACGAAGTCAAAACCCAGGAAAGTTGTCTCGGAACACCTTCAATAAAGCATGCCAGCAGTGCATTGAAAAGGCAGGGAGCTTTAGCCACCGTCCTCTAGCAGTCGCGAAGCTGTGCACACAATGTCGTCTCCCTGCGGCAACGTTCTTCGCCCTCGTGCAAGCTACCGCTCTGTCCGGCTCCCGGAGCAGGAGAAGCGGCTGCTTCGCGCACACAGCAGCGGAGCGGCAGCCCTACGCTCCGAAGCGCTGCTTCAGCCGAAAGACGCCGGCCACCGGCGCTTGGCTTCGGACAGCTCCGGAGAGCCGTAGTGTGCGTCTGCACTAGACTGCATCATAGCGAAAAGCTTTGGCAGTGTGTCTCGCAGAGAGATAGCTTAGGAGCGCAGCGCACTTATGCCTCCCTTGTCCAGAAACACGATTTTACTGCACACTCCAAAAACAGTACTCTTCCCAGGGCAAGATGCCAGATGCTCTCTGATGCCCGTGCTCCCTTCCTACTCTTGCCCAGCTCGTTGTTGTAACGCGCACATGCCGTCCTGGCATTCAGTGCACAGTGAAAGCAATCGCAAAAGTCCAGCAGCTGCTGACTCCCAAACACAAGGCGCTGGCTATGTTCTTGCTTCTCGACAACTCAACGCAGCCCTCCATTTCTGCAGTTGCCATCGAGGTCTCTGCATGTCGGAGAGTCAGAGGACGAGCACGAGTTTCCCACGAGGGGCTGAATCAGGAGGAATTCAAAACTCAGGGAATTTGTCCTGGAACACCTTCCATAAGGATGCTCGAAGGGAATTGAAGAGGCAGGCGAGCGGCCACCACCGTCCTCTAGCAGTCCTTAGGGTGCGCGCAGAAGCCCGGTGCTCTGCGGCTTCGTTCTTCGCCCTCGTGCAAGCTACCGCTCTGTCCGGCTCCCGGAGCAGGAGAAGCGGCTGCTTCGCGCACACAACAGCGGAGCGGCAGCCCTACGCTCCGAAGCGCTGCTTCAGCCGAAAGACGCCGGCCACCGGCGCTTGGCTTCGGACAGCTCCGGAGAGCCGTAGTGTGGGTCTGCACTAGACTGCATCATAGCGAAAAGCTTTGGCAGTGTGTCTCGCAGGGAGATAGCTTAGGAGCGCAGCGCACTTATGCCTCCCTTGTCCAGAAACACGATTTTACTGCACACTCCAAAAACAGTACTCTTCCCAGGCCAATATATAAGCTGCTTTCTGACGGCCGTGATCTTTCGATTACTCTTGCGCAGCTCGGTGTTGCAGAGTGCACGTGCCTTCCTGGAATTCAGTGCACAGTGAAAGCAATCGCAAAAGTCCAGCAGCTGCTGACTCCCAAACACAAGGCGCTGTCTACGTTCTTGCTTCGCAACACTTCAACAGAGTCCTTCATTTCTGCAGCTGCCATCGAGTTTTCTGCATCTCGAGCCTTCTGGGACGAGCACCAATTTCCCAGGAGGGGCTGCATCAGGACGAAGTCAAAACCCAGGAAAGTTGTCTCGGAACACCTTCAATAAAGCATGCCAGCAGTGCATTGAAAAGGCAGGTAGCTTTAGCCACCGTCCTCTAGCAGTCGCGAAGCTGTGCACACAATGTCGTCTCCCTGCGGCAACGTTCTTCGCCCTCGTGCAAGCTACCGCTCTGTCCGGCTCCCGGAGCAGGAGAAGCGGCTGCTTCGCGCACACAGCAGCGGAGCGGCAGCCCTACGCTCCGAAGCGCTGCTTCAGCCGAAAGACGCCGGCCACCGGCGCTTGGCTTCGGACAGCTCCGGAGAGCCGTAGTGTGCGTCTGCAACTAGACTGCATCATAGCGAAAAGCTTTGGCAGTGTGTCTCGCAGGGAGATAGCTTAGGAGCGCAGCGCACTTATGCCTCCCTTGTCCAGAAACACGATTTTACTGCACACTCCAAAAACAGTACTCTTCCCAGGGCAATATATAAGCTGCTTTCTGACGGCCGTGATCTTTCGATTACTCTTGCGCAGCTCGGTGTTGCAGAGTGCACGTGCCTTCCTGGAATTCAGCGCACAGTGAAAGCAATCGCAAAAGTCCAGCAGCTGCTGACTCCCAAACACAAGGCGCTTGTCTACGTTCTTGCTTCTCGACAACTCAACGCAGCCCTCCATTTCTGCAGTTGCCATCGAGGTCTCTGCATGTCGGAGACTCAGAGGACGAGCACGAGTTTCCCAGGAGGGGCTGCATCAGGAGGAATTCAAAACTCCAGAAAATTGTCCTGGAACACCTTCCATAAGGATGCTAGAAAGGGAATTGAAGAGGCAGGCGTGCCGCCACCACGGTCCTCTAGCAGTCCTTCGGGTGTGCGCAGAAGCCCGGTGCTCTGCGGCTTCGTTCTTCGCCCCCGTACAAACTACCGCTCTGTCCGGCTCCCGGAGCAGGAGAAGCGGCTGCTTCGCGCACACAACAGCGGAGAGGCAGCCCTACGCTCCGAAGCGCTGCTTCAGCCGAAAGACGCCGGCCACCGGCGCTTGGCTTCGGACAGCTCCGGAGAGCCGTAGTGTGCGTCTGCACTAGACTGCATCATAGCGAAAAGCTTTGACAGTGTGTCTCGCAGGGAGATAGCTTAGGAGCGCAGCGCACTTATGCCTCCCTTGTCCAGAAACACGGATTTGCTGCACACTCCAAAAACACTGCTCTTTCCATGGTACTATGTAAGCTGCTGTCTGACGCCCGTTCTCTTCTGCCCACTCTTGCCCAGCTGGTTGTTGCAGCGTGCACGTGCCTTCCTGGCATTAAGAGCACAGTGAAAGCAATCGCAAAAGTCCAGCAGCTGCTGACTCCCAAACACAAGGCGCTTGTCTACGTTCTTGCTTCTCGACAACTCAACGCAGCCCTTCATTTCTGCAGCTGCCATCGAGTTTTCTGTATCTTGAGCCTTCTGGGACGAGCACCAATTTCCCAGGAGGGGCTGCATCAGGACGAAGTCAAAACCCAGGAAAGTTGTCTCGGAACACCTTCAATAAAGCATGCCAGCAGTGCATTGAAAAGGCAGGGAGCTTTAGCCACCGTCCTCTAGCAGTCGCGAAGCTGTGCACACAATGTCGTCTGCCTGCGGCAACGTTCTTCGCCCTCGTGCAAGCTACCGCTCTGTCCGGCTCCCGGAGCAGGAGAAGCGGCTGCTTCGCGCACACAGCAGCGGAGCGGCAGCCCTACGCTCCGAAGTGCTGCTTCAGCCGAAAGACGCCGGCCACCGGCGCTTGGCTTCGGACAGCTCCGGAGAGCCGTAGTGTGCGTGTGCAACTAGACTGCATCATAGCGAAAAGCTTTGGCATTGTGTCTCGCAGGGAGATAGCTTAGGAGCGTAGCGCACTTATGCCTCCCTTGTCCAGAAACACGATTTTACTGCACACTCCAAAAACAGTACTCTTCCCAGGCCAATATATAAGCTGCTTTCTGACGGCCGTGATCTTTCGATTACTCTTGCGCAGCTCGGTGTTGCAGAGTGCACGTGCCTTCCTGGAATTCAGTGCACAGTGAAAGCAATCGCAAAAGTCCAGCAGCTGCTGACTCCCAAACACAAGGCGCTGTCTACGTTCTTGCTTCTCAACACTTCAACAGAGTCCTTCATTTCTGCAGCTGCCATCGAGTTTTCTGCATCTCGAGCCTTCTGGGACGAGCACCAATTTCCCAGGAGGGGCTGCATCAGGACGAAGTCAAAACCCAGGAAAGTTGTCTCGGAACACCTTCAATAAAGCATGCCAGCAGTGCATTGAAAAGGCAGGTAGCTTTAGCCACCGTCCTCTAGCAGTCGCGAAGCTGTGCACACAATGTCGTCTGCCTGCGGCAACGTTCTTCGCCCTCGTGCAAGCTACCGCTCTGTCCGGCTCCCGGAGCAGGAGAAGCGGCTGCTTCGCGCACACAGCAGCGGAGCGGCAGCCCTACGCTCCGAAGCGCTGCTTCAGCCGAAAGACGCCGGCCACCGGCGCTTGGCTTCGGACAGCTCCGGAGAGCCGTAGTGTGCGTCTGCAACTAGACTGCATCATAGCGAAAGCTTTGGCAGTGTGTCTCGCAGGGAGATAGCTTAGGAGCGCAGCGCACTTATGCCTCCCTTGTCCAGAAACACGATTTTACTGCACACTCCAAAAACAGTACTCTTCCCAGGGCAATATATAAGCTGCTTTCTGACGGCCGTGATCTTTCGATTACTCTTGCCCAGCTCGTTGTTTTAACGTGCACATGCCGTCCTGGCATTCAGTGCACAGTGAAAGCAATCGCAAAAGTCCAGCAGCTGCTGACTCCCAAACACAAGGCGCTGGCTATGTTCTTGCTTCTCGACAACTCAACGCAGCCCTTCATTTCTGCAGTTGCCATCGAGGTCTCTGCATGTCGGAGAGTCAGAGGACGAGCACGAGTTTCCCACGAGGGGCTGCATCAGGAGGAATTCAAAACTTCTGAAAATCGTCCTGGAACACCTTCCATAAGGATGCTAGAAGGGAATTGAAGAGGCAGGCGTGCGGCCACCACGGTCCTCTAGCAGTCCTTCGGGTGTGCGCAGAAGCCCGGTGCTCTGCGGCTTCGTTCTTCGCCCCCGTACAAACTACCGCTCTGTCCGGCTCCCGGAGCAGGAGAAGCGGTTGCTTCGCGCACACAACAGCGGAGAGGCAGCCCTACGCTCCGAAGCGCTGCTTCAGCCGAAAGACGCCGGCCACCGGCGCTTGGCTTCGGAAAGCTCCGGAGAGCCGTAGTGTGCGTCTGCACTAGACTGCATCATAGCGAAAAGCTTTGGCAGTGTGTCTCGCAGAGAGATAGCTTAGGAGCGCAGCGCACTTATGCCTCCCTTGTCCAGAAACACGATTTTACTGCACACTCCAAAAACAGTACTCTTCCCAGGGCAAGATGCCAGATGCTCTCTGATGCCCGTGCTCCCTTCCTACTCTTGCCCAGCTCGTTGTTGTAACGCGCACATGCCGTCCTGGCATTCAGTGCACAGTGAAAGCAATCGCAAAAGTCCAGCAGCTGCTGACTCCCAAACACAAGGCGCTGGCTATGTTCTTGCTACTCGACGACTCAACGCAGCCCTTCATTTCTGCAGCTGCCATCGAGGTCTCTGCATGTCGGAGAGTCAGAGGACGAGCACGAGTTTCCCACGAGGGGCTGAATCAGGAGGAATTCAAAACTCAGGGAATTTGTCCTGGAACACCTTCCATAAGGATGCTCGAAGGGAATTGAAGAGGCAGGCGAGCGGCCACCACCGTCCTCTAGCAGTCCTTAGGGTGCGCGCAGAAGCCCGGTGCTCTGCGGCTTCGTTCTTCGCCCTCGTGCAAGCTACCGCTCTGTCCGGCTCCCGGAGCTGGAGAAGCGGCTGCTTCGCGCACACAACAGCGGAGCGGCAGCCGTACGCTCCGAAGCGCTGCTTCAGCCGAAAGACGCCGGCCACCGGCGCTTGGCTTCGGACAGCTCCGGAGAGCCGTAGTGTGGGTCTGCACTAGACTGCATCATAGCGAAAAGCTTTGGCAGTGTGTCTCGCAGGGAGATAGCTTAGGAGCGCAGCGCACTTATGCCTCCCTTGTCCAGAAACACGATTTTACTGCACACTCCAAAAACAGTACTCTTCCCAGGGCAATATATAAGCTGCTTTCTGACGGCCGTGATCTTTCGATTACTCTTGCGCAGCTCGGTGTTGCAGAGTGCACGTGCCTTCCTGGACTTCAGTGCACAGTGAAAGCAATCGCAAAAGTCCAGCAGCTGCTGACTCCCAAACACAAGGCGCTGTCTACGTTCTTGCTTCGCAACACTTCAACAGAGTCCTTCATTTCTGCAGCTGCCATCGAGTTTTCTGCATCTCGAGCCTTCTGGGACGAGCACCAATTTCCCAGGAGGGGCTGCATCAGGACGAAGTCAAAACCCAGGAAAGTTGTCTCGGAACACCTTCAATAAAGCATGCCAGCAGTGCATTGAAAAGGCAGGGAGCTTTAGCCACCGTCCTCTAGCAGTCGCGAAGCTGTGCACACAATGTCGTCTCCCTGCGGCAACGTTCTTCGCCCTCGTGCAAGCTACCGCTCTGTCCGGCTCCCGGAGCAGGAGAAGCGGCTGCTTCGCGCACACAGCAGCGGAGCGGCAGCCCTACGCTCAGAAGCGCTGCTTCAGCCGAAAGACGCCGGCCACCGGCGCTTGGCTTCGGACAGCTCCGGAGAGCCGTAGTGTGCGTCTGCACTAGACTGCATCATAGCGAAAAGCTTTGACAGTGTGTCTCGCAGGGAGATAGCTTAGGAGCGCAGCGCACTTATGCCTCCCTTGTCCAGAAACACGGATTTGCTGCACACTCCAAAAACACTGCTCTTTCCATGGTACTATGTAAGCTGCTGTCTGACGCCCGTTCTCTTCTGCCCACTCTTGCCCAGCTGGTTGTTGCAGCGTGCACGTGCCTTCCTGGCATTAAGAGCACAGTGAAAGCAATCGCAAAAGTCCAGCAGCTGCTGACTCCCAAACACAAGGCGCTTGTCTACGTTCTTGCTTCTCGACAACTCAACGCAGCCCTTCATTTCTGCAGCTGCCATCGAGTTTTCTGTATCTTGAGCCTTCTGGGACGAGCACCAATTTCCCAGGAGGGGCTGCATCAGGACGAAGTCAAAACCCAGGAAAGTTGTCTCGGAACACCTTCAATAAAGCATGCCAGCAGTGCATTGAAAAGGCAGGGAGCTTTAGCCACCGTCCTCTAGCAGTCGCGAAGCTGTGCACACAATGTCGTCTCCCTGCGGCAACGTTCTTCGCCCTCGTGCAAGCTACCGCTCTGTCCGGCTCCCGGAGCAGGAGAAGCGGCTGCTTCGCGCACACAGCAGCGGAGCGGCAGCCCTACGCTCCGAAGCGCTGCTTCAGCCGAAAGACGCCGGCCACCGGCGCTTGGCTTCGGACAGCTCCGGAGAGCCGTAGTGTGCGTCTGCAACTAGACTGCATCATAGCGAAAAGCTTTGGCAGTGTGTCTCGCAGGGAGATAGCTTAGGAGCGCAGCGCACTTATGCCTCCCTTGTCCAGAAACACGATTTTACTGCACACTCCAAAAACAGTACTCTTCCCAGGGCAATATATAAGCTGCTTTCTGACGGCCGTGATCTTTCGATTACTCTTGCCCAGCTCGTTGTTTTAACGTGCACATGCCGTCCTGGCATTCAGTGCACAGTGAAAGCAATCGCAAAAGTCCAGCAGCTGCTGACTCCCAAACACAAGGCGCTGGCTATGTTCTTGCTTCTCGACAACTCAACGCAGCCCTTCATTTCTGCAGTTGCCATCGAGGTCTCTGCATGTCGGAGACTCAGAGGACGAGCACGAGTTTCCCACGAGGGGCTGCATCAGGAGGAATTCAAAACTCAGGGAATTTGTCCTGGAACACCTTCCATAAGGATGCTAGAAGGGAATTGAAGAGGCAGGCGTGCGGCCACCACGGTCCTCTAGCAGTCCTTCGGGTGTGCGCAGAAGCCCGGTGCTCTGCGGCTTCGTTCTTCGCCCCCGTACAAACTACCGCTCTGTCCGGCTCCCGGAGCAGGAGAAGCGGCTGCTTCGCGCACACAACAGCGGAGCGGCAGCCCTACGCTCCGAAGCGCTGCTTCAGCCGAAAGACGCCGGCCACCGGCGCTTGGCTTCGGACAGCTCCGGAGAGCCGTAGTGTGCGTCTGCACTAGACTGCATCATAGCGAAAAGCTTTGACAGTGTGTCTCGCAGGGAGATAGCTTAGGAGCGCAGCGCACTTATGCCTCCCTTGTCCAGAAACACGGATTTGCTGCACACTCCAAAAACACTGCTCTTTCCATGGTACTATGTAAGCTGCTGTCTGACGCCCGTTCTCTTCTGCCCACTCTTGCCCAGCTGGTTGTTGCAGCGTGCACGTGCCTTCCTGGCATTAAGAGCACAGTGAAAGCAATCGCAAAAGTCCAGCAGCTGCTGACTCCCAAACACAAGGCGCTTGTCTACGTTCTTGCTTCTCGACAACTCAACGCAGCCCTTCATTTCTGCAGCTGCCATCGAGTTTTCTGTATCTTGAGCCTTCTGGGACGAGCACCAATTTCCCAGGAGGGGCTGCATCAGGACGAAGTCAAAACCCAGGAAAGTTGTCTCGGAACACCTTCAATAAAGCATGCCAGCAGTGCATTGAAAAGGCAGGGTGCTTTAGACACCGTCCTCTAGCAGTCGCGAAGCTGTGCACACAATGTCGTCTGCCTGCGGCAACGTTCTTCGCCCTCGTGCAAGCTACCGCTCTGTCCGGCTCCCGGAGCAGGAGAAGCGGCTGCTTCGCGCACACAGCAGCGGAGCGGCAGCCCTACGCTCCAAAGCGCTGCTTCAGCCGAAAGACGCCGGCCACCGGCGCTTGGCTTCGGACAGCTCCGGAGAGCCGTAGTGTGCGTCTGCACTAGACTGCATCATAGCGAAAAGCTTTGGCAGTGTGTCTCGCAGAGAGATAGCTTAGGAGCGCAGCGCACTTATGCCTCCCTTGTCCAGAAACACGATTTTACTGCACACTCCAAAAACAGTACTCTTCCCAGGGCAAGATGCCAGATGCTCTCTGATGCCCGTGCTCCCTTCCTACTCTTGCCCAGCTCGTTGTTGTAACGCGCACATGCCGTCCTGGCATTCAGTGCACAGTGAAAGCAATCGCAAAAGTCCAGCAGCTGCTGACTCCCAAACACAAGGCGCTGGCTATGTTCTTGCTTCTCGACAACTCAACGCAGCCCTCCATTTCTGCAGTTGCCATCGAGGTCTCTGCATGTCGGAGAGTCAGAGGACGAGCACGAGTTTCCCACGAGGGGCTGAATCAGGAGGAATTCAAAACTCAGGGAATTTGTCCTGGAACACCTTCCATAAGGATGCTCGAAGGGAATTGAAGAGGCAGGCGAGCGGCCACCACCGTCCTCTAGCAGTCCTTAGGGTGCGCGCAGAAGCCCGGTGCTCTGCGGCTTCGTTCTTCGCCCTCGTGCAAGCTACCGCTCTGTCCGGCTCCCGGAGCAGGAGAAGCGGCTGCTTCGCGCACACAACAGCGGAGCGGCAGCCCTACGCTCCGAAGCGCTGCTTCAGCCGAAAGACGCCGGCCACCGGCGCTTGGCTTCGGACAGCTCCGGAGAGCCGTAGTGTGGGTCTGCACTAGACTGCATCATAGCGAAAAGCTTTGGCAGTGTGTCTCGCAGGGAGATAGCTTAGGAGCGCAGCGCACTTATGCCTCCCTTGTCCAGAAACACGATTTTACTGCACACTCCAAAAACAGTACTCTTCCCAGGGCAATATATAAGCTGCTTTCTGACGGCCGTGATCTTTCGATTACTCTTGCGCAGCTCGGTGTTGCAGAGTGCACGTGCCTTCCTGGAATTCAGTGCACAGTGAAAGCAATCGCAAAAGTCCAGCAGCTGCTGACTCCCAAACACAAGGCGCTGTCTACGTTCTTGCTTCGCAACACTTCAACAGAGTCCTTCATTTCTGCAGCTGCCATCGAGTTTTCTGCATCTCGAGCCTTCTGGGACGAGCACCAATTTCCCAGGAGGGGCTGCATCAGGACGAAGTCAAAACCCAGGAAAGTTGTCTCGGAACACCTTCAATAAAGCATGCCAGCAGTGCATTGAAAAGGCAGGTAGCTTTAGCCACCGTCCTCTAGCAGTCGCGAAGCTGTGCACACAATGTCGTCTCCCTGCGGCAACGTTCTTCGCCCTCGTGCAAGCTACCGCTCTGTCCGGCTCCCGGAGCAGGAGAAGCGGCTGCTTCGCGCACACAGCAGCGGAGCGGCAGCCCTACGCTCCGAAGCGCTGCTTCAGCCGAAAGACGCCGGCCACCGGCGCTTGGCTTCGGACAGCTCCGGAGAGCCGTAGTGTGCGTCTGCAACTAGACTGCATCATAGCGAAAAGCTTTGGCAGTGTGTCTCGCAGGGAGATAGCTTAGGAGCGCAGCGCACTTATGCCTCCCTTGTCCAGAAACACGATTTTACTGCACACTCCAAAAACAGTACTCCTCCCAGGGCAATATATAAGCTGCTTTCTGACGGCCGTGATCTTTCGATTACTCTTGCGCAGCTCGGTGTTGCAGAGTGCACGTGCCTTCCTGGAATTCAGCGCACAGTGAAAGCAATCGCAAAAGTCCAGCAGCTGCTGACTCCCAAACACAAGGCGCTTGTCTACGTTCTTGCTTCTCGACAACTCAACGCAGCCCTCCATTTCTGCAGTTGCCATCGAGGTCTCTGCATGTCGGAGACTCAGAGGACGAGCACGAGTTTCCCAGGAGGGGCTGCATCAGGAGGAATTCAAAACTCCAGAAAATTGTCCTGGAACACCTTCCATAAGGATGCTAGAAAGGGAATTGAAGAGGCAGGCGTGCCGCCACCACGGTCCTCTAGCAGTCCTTCGGGTGTGCGCAGAAGCCCGGTGCTCTGCGGCTTCGTTCTTCGCCCCCGTACAAACTACCGCTCTGTCCGGCTCCCGGAGCAGGAGAAGCGGCTGCTTCGCGCACACAACAGCGGAGCGGCAGCCCTACGCTCCGAAGCGCTGCTTCAGCCGAAAGACGCCGGCCACCGGCGCTTGGCTTCGGACAGCTCCGGAGAGCCGTAGTGTGCGTCTGCACTAGACTGCATCATAGCGAAAAGCTTTGACAGTGTGTCTCGCAGGGAGATAGCTTAGGAGCGCAGCGCACTTATGCCTCCCTTGTCCAGAAACACGGATTTGCTGCACACTCCAAAAACACTGCTCTTTCCATGGTACTATGTAAGCTGCTGTCTGACGCCCGTTCTCTTCTGCCCACTCTTGCCCAGCTGGTTGTTGCAGCGTGCACGTGCCTTCCTGGCATTAAGAGCACAGTGAAAGCAATCGCAAAAGTCCAGCAGCTGCTGACTCCCAAACACAAGGCGCTTGTCTACGTTCTTGCTTCTCGACAACTCAACGCAGCCCTTCATTTCTGCAGCTGCCATCGAGTTTTCTGTATCTTGAGCCTTCTGGGACGAGCACCAATTTCCCAGGAGGGGCTGCATCAGGACGAAGTCAAAACCCAGGAAAGTTGTCTCGGAACACCTTCAATAAAGCATGCCAGCAGTGCATTGAAAAGGCAGGTAGCTTTAGCCACCGTCCTCTAGCAGTCGCGAAGCTGTGCACACAATGTCGTCTCCCTGCGGCAACGTTCTTCGCCCTCGTGCAAGCTACCGCTCTGTCCGGCTCCCGGAGCAGGAGAAGCGGCTGCTTCGCGCACACAGCAGCGGAGCGGCAGCCCTACGCTCCGAAGCGCTGCTTCAGCCGAAAGACGCCGGCCACCGGCGCTTGGCTTCGGACAGCTCCGGAGAGCCGTAGTGTGCGTCTGCAACTAGACTGCATCATAGCGAAAAGCTTTGGCAGTGTGTCTCGCAGGGAGATAGCTTAGGAGCGCAGCGCACTTATGCCTCCCTTGTCCAGAAACACGATTTTACTGCACACTCCAAAAACAGTACTCTTCCCAGGGCAATATATAAGCTGCTTTCTGACGGCCGTGATCTTTCGATTACTCTTGCCCAGCTCGTTGTTTTAACGTGCACATGCCGTCCTGGCATTCAGTGCACAGTGAAAGCAATCGCAAAAGTCCAGCAGCTGCTGACTCCCAAACACAAGGCGCTTGTCTACGTTCTTGCTTCTCGACAACTCAACGCAGCCCTTCATTTCTGCAGTTGCCATCGAGGTCTCTGCATGTCGGAGACTCAGAGGACGAGCACGAGTTTCCCAGGAGGGGCTGCATCAGGAGGAATTCAAAACTCCAGAAAATTGTCCTGGAACACCTTCCATAAGGATGCTAGAAGGGAATTGAAGAGGCAGGCGTGCGGCCACCACGGTCCTCTAGCAGTCCTTCGGGTGTGCGCAGAAGCCCGGTGCTCTGCGGCTTCGTTCTTCGCCCCCGTACAAACTACCGCTCTGTCCGGCTCCCGGAGCAGGAGAAGCGGCTGCTTCGCGCACACAACAGCGGAGCGGCAGCCCTACGCTCCGAAGCGCTGCTTCAGCCGAAAGACGCCGGCCACCGGCGCTTGGCTTCGGACAGCTCCGGAGAGCCGTAGTGTGCGTCTGCACTAGACTGCATCATAGCGAAAAGCTTTGGCAGTGTGTCTCGCAGAGAGATAGCTTAGGAGCGCAGCGCACTTATGCCTCCCTTGTCCAGAAACACGATTTTACTGCACACTCCAAAAACAGTACTCTTCCCAGGGCAAGATGCCAGATGCTCTCTGATGCCCGTGCTCCCTTCCTACTCTTGCCCAGCTCGTTGTTGTAACGTGCACATGCCGTCCTGGCATTCAGTGCACAGTGAAAGCAATCGCAAAAGTCCAGCAGCTGCTGACTCCCAAACACAAGGCGCTGGCTATGTTCTTGCTTCTCGACAACTCAACGCAGCCCTCCATTTCTGCAGTTGCCATCGAGGTCTCTGCATGTCGGAGAGTCAGAGGACGAGCACGAGTTTCCCACGAGGGGCTGAATCAGGAGGAATTCAAAACTCAGGGAATTTGTCCTGGAACACCTTCCATAAGGATGCTCGAAGGGAATTGAAGAGGCAGGCGAGCGGCCACCACCGTCCTCTAGCAGTCCTTAGGGTGCGCGCAGAAGCCCGGTGCTCTGCGGCTTCGTTCTTCGCCCTCGTGCAAGCTACCGCTCTGTCCGGCTCCCGGAGCAGGAGAAGCGGCTGCTTCGCGCACACAACAGCGGAGCGGCAGCCCTACGCTCCGAAGCGCTGCTTCAGCCGAAAGACGCCGGCCACCGGCGCTTGGCTTCGGACAGCTCCGGAGAGCCGTAGTGTGGGTCTGCACTAGACTGCATCATAGCGAAAAGCTTTGGCAGTGTGTCTCGCAGGGAGATAGCTTAGGAGCGCAGCGCACTTATGCCTCCCTTGTCCAGAAACACGATTTTACTGCACACTCCAAAAACAGTACTCTTCCCAGGGCAATATATAAGCTGCTTTCTGACGGCCGTGATCTTTCGATTACTCTTGCGCAGCTCGGTGTTGCAGAGTGCACGTGCCTTCCTGGAATTCAGTGCACAGTGAAAGCAATCGCAAAAGTCCAGCAGCTGCTGACTCCCAAACACAAGGCGCTGTCTACGTTCTTGCTTCGCAACACTTCAACAGAGTCCTTCATTTCTGCAGCTGCCATCGAGTTTTCTGCATCTCGAGCCTTCTGGGACGAGCACCAATTTCCCAGGAGGGGCTGCATCAGGACGAAGTCAAAACCCAGGAAAGTTGTCTCGGAACACCTTCAATAAAGCATGCCAGCAGTGCATTGAAAAGGCAGGTAGCTTTAGCCACCGTCCTCTAGCAGTCGCGAAGCTGTGCACACAATGTCGTCTCCCTGCGGCAACGTTCTTCGCCCTCGTGCAAGCTACCGCTCTGTCCGGCTCCCGGAGCAGGAGAAGCGGCTGCTTCGCGCACACAGCAGCGGAGCGGCAGCCCTACGCTCCGAAGCGCTGCTTCAGCCGAAAGACGCCGGCCACCGGCGCTTGGCTTCGGACAGCTCCGGAGAGCCGTAGTGTGCGTCTGCACTAGACTGCATCATAGCGAAAAGCTTTGACAGTGTGTCTCGCAGGGAGATAGCTTAGGAGCGCAGCGCACTTATGCCTCCCTTGTCCAGAAACACGATTTTACTGCACACTCCAAAAACAGTACTCCTCCCAGGGCAATATATAAGCTGCTTTCTGACGGCCGTGATCTTTCGATTACTCTTGCCCAGCTCGTTGTTTTAACGTGCACATGCCGTCCTGGCATTCAGTGCACAGTGAAAGCAATCGCAAAAGTCCAGCAGCTGCTGACTCCCAAACACAAGGCGCTGGCTATGTTCTTGCTTCTCGACAACTCAACGCAGCCCTCCATTTCTGCAGTTGCCATCGAGGTCTCTGCATGTCGGAGACTCAGAGGACGAGCACGAATTTCCCACGAGGGGCTGCATCAGGAGGAATTCAAAACTCCAGAAAATTGTCCTGGAACACCTTCCATAAGGATGCTAGAAGGGAATTGAAGAGGCAGGCGAGCGGCCACCACGGTCCTCTAGCAGTCCTTCGGGTGTGCGCAGAAGCCCGGTGCTCTGCGGCTTCGTTCTTCGCCCCCGTACAAACTACCGCTCTGTCCGGCTCCCGGAGCAGGAGAAGCGGCTGCTTCGCGCACACAACAGCGGAGCGGCAGCCCTACGCTCCGAAGCGCTGCTTCAGCCGAAAGACGCCGGCCACCGGCGCTTGGCTTCGGACAGCTCCGGAGAGCCGTAGTGTGCGTCTGCAACTAGACTGCATCATAGCGAAAAGCTTTGGCAGTGTGTCTCGCAGGGAGATAGCTTAGGAGCGCAGCGCACTTATGCCTCCCTTGTCCAGAAACACGATTTTACTGCACACTCCAAAAACAGTACTCCTCCCAGGGCAATATATAAGCTGCTTTCTGACGGCCGTGATCTTTCGATTACTCTTGCGCAGCTCGGTGTTGCAGAGTGCACGTGCCTTCCTGGAATTCAGCGCACAGTGAAAGCAATCGCAAAAGTCCAGCAGCTGCTGACTCCCAAACACAAGGCGCTTGTCTACGTTCTTGCTTCTCGACAACTCAACGCAGCCCTCCATTTCTGCAGTTGCCATCGAGGTCTCTGCATGTCGGAGACTCAGAGGACGAGCACGAGTTTCCCAGGAGGGGCTGCATCAGGAGGAATTCAAAACTCCAGAAAATTGTCCTGGAACACCTTCCATAAGGATGCTAGAAAGGGAATTGAAGAGGCAGGCGTGCCGCCACCACGGTCCTCTAGCAGTCCTTCGGGTGTGCGCAGAAGCCCGGTGCTCTGCGGCTTCGTTCTTCGCCCCCGTACAAACTACCGCTCTGTCCGGCTCCCGGAGCAGGAGAAGCGGCTGCTTCGCGCACACAACAGCGGAGAGGCAGCCCTACGCTCCGAAGCGCTGCTTCAGCCGAAAGACGCCGGCCACCGGCGCTTGGCTTCGGACAGCTCCGGAGAGCCGTAGTGTGCGTCTGCACTAGACTGCATCATAGCGAAAAGCTTTGACAGTGTGTCTCGCAGGGAGATAGCTTAGGAGCGCAGCGCACTTATGCCTCCCTTGTCCAGAAACACGGATTTGCTGCACACTCCAAAAACACTGCTCTTTCCATGGTACTATGTAAGCTGCTGTCTGACGCCCGTTCTCTTCTGCCCACTCTTGCCCAGCTGGTTGTTGCAGCGTGCACGTGCCTTCCTGGCATTAAGAGCACAGTGAAAGCAATCGCAAAAGTCCAGCAGCTGCTGACTCCCAAACACAAGGCGCTTGTCTACGTTCTTGCTTCTCGACAACTCAACGCAGCCCTTCATTTCTGCAGCTGCCATCGAGTTTTCTGTATCTTGAGCCTTCTGGGACGAGCACCAATTTCCCAGGAGGGGCTGCATCAGGACGAAGTCAAAACCCAGGAAAGTTGTCTCGGAACACCTTCAATAAAGCATGCCAGCAGTGCATTGAAAAGGCAGGTAGCTTTAGCCACCGTCCTCTAGCAGTCGCGAAGCTGTGCACACAATGTCGTCTCCCTGCGGCAACGTTCTTCGCCCTCGTGCAAGCTACCGCTCTGTCCGGCTCCCGGAGCAGGAGAAGCGGCTGCTTCGCGCACACAGCAGCGGAGCGGCAGCCCTACGCTCCGAAGCGCTGCTTCAGCCGAAAGACGCCGGCCACCGGCGCTTGGCTTCGGACAGCTCCGGAGAGCCGTAGTGTGCGTCTGCAACTAGACTGCATCATAGCGAAAAGCTTTGGCAGTGTGTCTCGCAGGGAGATAGCTTAGGAGCGCAGCGCACTTATGCCTCCCTTGTCCAGAAACACGATTTTACTGCACACTCCAAAAACAGTACTCTTCCCAGGGCAATATATAAGCTGCTTTCTGACGGCCGTGATCTTTCGATTACTCTTGCCCAGCTCGTTGTTTTAACGTGCACATGCCGTCCTGGCATTCAGTGCACAGTGAAAGCAATCGCAAAAGTCCAGCAGCTGCTGACTCCCAAACACAAGGCGCTTGTCTACGTTCTTGCTTCTCGACAACTCAACGCAGCCCTTCATTTCTGCAGTTGCCATCGAGGTCTCTGCATGTCGGAGACTCAGAGGACGAGCACGAGTTTCCCAGGAGGGGCTGCATCAGGAGGAATTCAAAACTCCAGAAAATTGTCCTGGAACACCTTCCATAAGGATGCTAGAAGGGAATTGAAGAGGCAGGCGTGCGGCCACCACGGTCCTCTAGCAGTCCTTCGGGTGTGCGCAGAAGCCCGGTGCTCTGCGGCTTCGTTCTTCGCCCCCGTACAAACTACCGCTCTGTCCGGCTCCCGGAGCAGGAGAAGCGGCTGCTTCGCGCACACAACAGCGGAGCGGCAGCCCTACGCTCCGAAGCGCTGCTTCAGCCGAAAGACGCCGGCCACCGGCGCTTGGCTTCGGACAGCTCCGGAGAGCCGTAGTGTGCGTCTGCACTAGACTGCATCATAGCGAAAAGCTTTGGCAGTGTGTCTCGCAGAGAGATAGCTTAGGAGCGCAGCGCACTTATGCCTCCCTTGTCCAGAAACACGATTTTACTGCACACTCCAAAAACAGTACTCTTCCCAGGGCAAGATGCCAGATGCTCTCTGATGCCCGTGCTCCCTTCCTACTCTTGCCCAGCTCGTTGTTGTAACGTGCACATGCCGTCCTGGCATTCAGTGCACAGTGAAAGCAATCGCAAAAGTCCAGCAGCTGCTGACTCCCAAACACAAGGCGCTGGCTATGTTCTTGCTTCTCGACAACTCAACGCAGCCCTCCATTTCTGCAGTTGCCATCGAGGTCTCTGCATGTCGGAGAGTCAGAGGACGAGCACGAGTTTCCCACGAGGGGCTGAATCAGGAGGAATTCAAAACTCAGGGAATTTGTCCTGGAACACCTTCCATAAGGATGCTCGAAGGGAATTGAAGAGGCAGGCGAGCGGCCACCACCGTCCTCTAGCAGTCCTTAGGGTGCGCGCAGAAGCCCGGTGCTCTGCGGCTTCGTTCTTCGCCCTCGTGCAAGCTACCGCTCTGTCCGGCTCCCGGAGCAGGAGAAGCGGCTGCTTCGCGCACACAACAGCGGAGCGGCAGCCCTACGCTCCGAAGCGCTGCTTCAGCCGAAAGACGCCGGCCACCGGCGCTTGGCTTCGGACAGCTCCGGAGAGCCGTAGTGTGGGTCTGCACTAGACTGCATCATAGCGAAAAGCTTTGGCAGTGTGTCTCGCAGGGAGATAGCTTAGGAGCGCAGCGCACTTATGCCTCCCTTGTCCAGAAACACGATTTTACTGCACACTCCAAAAACAGTACTCTTCCCAGGGCAATATATAAGCTGCTTTCTGACGGCCGTGATCTTTCGATTACTCTTGCGCAGCTCGGTGTTGCAGAGTGCACGTGCCTTCCTGGAATTCAGTGCACAGTGAAAGCAATCGCAAAAGTCCAGCAGCTGCTGACTCCCAAACACAAGGCGCTGTCTACGTTCTTGCTTCGCAACACTTCAACAGAGTCCTTCATTTCTGCAGCTGCCATCGAGTTTTCTGCATCTTGAGCCTTCTGGGACGAGCACCAATTTCCCAGGAGGGGCTGCATCAGGACGAAGTCAAAACCCAGGAAAGTTGTCTCGGAACACCTTCAATAAAGCATGCCAGCAGTGCATTGAAAAGGCAGGTAGCTTTAGCCACCGTCCTCTAGCAGTCGCGAAGCTGTGCACACAATGTCGTCTCCCTGCGGCAACGTTCTTCGCCCTCGTGCAAGCTACCGCTCTGTCCGGCTCCCGGAGCAGGAGAAGCGGCTGCTTCGCGCACACAGCAGCGGAGCGGCAGCCCTACGCTCCGAAGCGCTGCTTCAGCCGAAAGACGCCGGCCACCGGCGCTTGGCTTCGGACAGCTCCGGAGAGCCGTAGTGTGCGTCTGCACTAGACTGCATCATAGCGAAAAGCTTTGACAGTGTGTCTCGCAGGGAGATAGCTTAGGAGCGCAGCGCACTTATGCCTCCCTTGTCCAGAAACACGATTTTACTGCACACTCCAAAAACAGTACTCCTCCCAGGGCAATATATAAGCTGCTTTCTGACGGCCGTGATCTTTCGATTACTCTTGCCCAGCTCGTTGTTTTAACGTGCACATGCCGTCCTGGCATTCAGTGCACAGTGAAAGCAATCGCAAAAGTCCAGCAGCTGCTGACTCCCAAACACAAGGCGCTGGCTATGTTCTTGCTTCTCGACAACTCAACGCAGCCCTCCATTTCTGCAGTTGCCATCGAGGTCTCTGCATGTCGGAGACTCAGAGGACGAGCACGAATTTCCCACGAGGGGCTGCATCAGGAGGAATTCAAAACTCCAGAAAATTGTCCTGGAACACCTTCCATAAGGATGCTAGAAGGGAATTGAAGAGGCAGGCGAGCGGCCACCACGGTCCTCTAGCAGTCCTTCGGGTGTGCGCAGAAGCCCGGTGCTCTGCGGCTTCGTTCTTCGCCCCCGTACAAACTACCGCTCTGTCCGGCTCCCGGAGCAGGAGAAGCGGCTGCTTCGCGCACACAACAGCGGAGCGGCAGCCCTACGCTCCGAAGCGCTGCTTCAGCCGAAAGACGCCGGCCACCGGCGCTTGGCTTCGGACAGCTCCGGAGAGCCGTAGTGTGCGTCTGCACTAGACTGCATCATAGCGAAAAGCTTTGACAGTGTGTCTCGCAGGGAGATAGCTTAGGAGCGCAGCGCACTTATGCCTCCCTTGTCCAGAAACACGGATTTGCTGCACACTCCAAAAACACTGCTCTTTCCATGGTACTATGTAAGCTGCTGTCTGACGCCCGTTCTCTTCTGCCCACTCTTGCCCAGCTGGTTGTTGCAGCGTGCACGTGCCTTCCTGGCATTAAGAGCACAGTGAAAGCAATCGCAAAAGTCCAGCAGCTGCTGACTCCCAAACACAAGGCGCTTGTCTACGTTCTTGCTTCTCGACAACTCAACGCAGCCCTTCATTTCTGCAGCTGCCATCGAGTTTTCTGTATCTTGAGCCTTCTGGGACGAGCACCAATTTCCCAGGAGGGGCTGCATCAGGACGAAGTCAAAACCCAGGAAAGTTGTCTCGGAACACCTTCAATAAAGCATGCCAGCAGTGCATTGAAAAGGCAGGTATCTTTAGCCACCGTCCTCTAGCAGTCCCAAGGCTGTGCACACAATGTCGTCTGCCTGCGGCAACGTTCTTCGCCCTCGTGCAAGCTACCGCTCTGTCCGGCTCCCGGAGCAGGAGAAGCGGCTGCTTCGCGCACACAACAGCGGAGCGGCAGCCCTACGCTCCGAAGCGCTGCTTCAGCCGAAAGACGCCGGCCACCGGCGCTTGGCTTCGGACAGCTCCGGAGAGCCGTAGTGTGCGTCTGCAACTAGACTGCATCATAGCGAAAAGCTTTGGCAGTGTGTCTCGCAGGGAGATAGCTTAGGAGCGCAGCGCACTTATGCCTCCCTTGTCCAGAAACACGATTTTACTGCACACTCCAAAAACAGTACTCTTCCCAGGGCAATATATAAGCTGCTTTCTGACGGCCGTTCTCTTCTGCCCACTCTTGCCCAGCTGGTTGTTGCAGCGTGCACGTGCCTTCCTGGCATTAAGAGCACAGTGAAAGCAATCGCAAAAGTCCAGCAGCTGCTGACTCCCAAACACAAGGCGCTTGTCTACGTTCTTGCTTCTCGACAACTCAACGCAGCCCTTCATTTCTGCAGCTGCCATCGAGTTTTCTGTATCTTGAGCCTTCTGGGACGAGCACCAATTTCCCAGGAGGGGCTGCATCAGGACGAAGTCAAAACCCAGGAAAGTTGTCTCGGAACACCTTCAATAAAGCATGCCAGCAGTGCATTGAAAAGGCAGGTATCTTTAGCCACCGTCCTCTAGCAGTCCCAAGGCTGTGCACACAATGTCGTCTGCCTGCGGCAACGTTCTTCGCCCTCGTGCAAGCTACCGCTCTGTCCGGCTCCCGGAGCAGGAGAAGCGGCTGCTTCGCGCACACAGCAGCGGAGCGGCAGCCCTACGCTCCGAAGCGCTGCTTCAGCCGAAAGACGCCGGCCACCGGCGCTTCGCTTCGGACAGCTCCGGAGAGCCGTAGTGTGCGTCTGCACTAGACTGCATCATAGCGAAAAGCTTTGGCAGTGTGTCTCGCAGAGAGATAGCTTAGGAGCGCAGCGCACTTATGCCTCCCTTGTCCAGAAACACGATTTTACTGCACACTCCAAAAACAGTACTCTTCCCAGGGCAAGATGCCAGATGCTCTCTGATGCCCGTGCTCCCTTCCTACTCTTGCCCAGCTCGTTGTTGTAACGCGCACATGCCGTCCTGGCATTCAGTGCACAGTGAAAGCAATCGCAAAAGTCCAGCAGCTGCTGACTCCCAAACACAAGGCGCTGGCTATGTTCTTGCTACTCGACGACTCAACGCAGCCATTCATTTCTGCAGTTGCCATCGAGGTCTCTGCATGTCGGAGAGTCAGAGGACGAGCACGAGTTTCCCACGAGGGGCTGAATCAGGAGGAATTCAAAACTCAGGGAATTTGTCCTGGAACACCTTCCATAAGGATGCTAGAAGGGAATTGAAGAGGCAGGCGAGCGGCCACCACCGTCCTCTAGCAGTCCTTAGGGTGCGCGCAGAAGCCCGGTGCTCTGCGGCTTCGTTCTTCGCCCTCGTGCAAGCTACCGCTCTGTCCGGCTCCCGGAGCAGGAGAAGCGGCTGCTTCGCGCACACAACAGCGGAGCGGCAGCCCTACGCTCCGAAGCGCTGCTTCAGCCGAAAGACGCCGGCCACCGGCGCTTGGCTTCGGACAGCTCCGGAGAGCCGTAGTGTGCGTCTGCACTAGACTGCATCATAGCGAAAAGCTTTGGCAGTGTGTCTCGCAGAGAGATAGCTTAGGAGCGCAGCGCACTTATGCCTCCCTTGTCCAGAAACACGATTTTACTGCACACTCCAAAAACAGTACTCTTCCCAGGGCAAGATGCCAGATGCTCTCTGATGCCCGTGCTCCCTTCCTACTCTTGCCCAGCTCGTTGTTGTAACGCGCACATGCCGTCCTGGCATTCAGTGCACAGTGAAAGCAATCGCAAAAGTCCAGCAGCTGCTGACTCCCAAACACAAGGCGCTGGCTATGTTCTTGCTTCTCGACAACTCAACGCAGCCCTCCATTTCTGCAGTTGCCATCGAGGTCTCTGCATGTCGGAGAGTCAGAGGACGAGCACGAGTTTCCCACGAGGGGCTGAATCAGGAGGAATTCAAAACTCAGGGAATTTGTCCTGGAACACCTTCCATAAGGATGCTCGAAGGGAATTGAAGAGGCAGGCGAGCGGCCACCACCGTCCTCTAGCAGTCCTTAGGGTGCGCGCAGAAGCCCGGTGCTCTGCGGCTTCGTTCTTCGCCCTCGTGCAAGCTACCGCTCTGTCCGGCTCCCGGAGCAGGAGAAGCGGCTGCTTCGCGCACACAACAGCGGAGCGGCAGCCCTACGCTCCGAAGCGCTGCTTCAGCCGAAAGACGCCGGCCACCGGCGCTTGGCTTCGGACAGCGCCGGAGAGCCGTAGTGTGGGTCTGCACTAGACTGCATCATAGCGAAAAGCTTTGGCAGTGTGTCTCGCAGGGAGATAGCTTAGGAGCGCAGCGCACTTATGCCTCCCTTGTCCAGAAACACGATTTTACTGCACACTCCAAAAACAGTACTCTTCCCAGGCCAATATATAAGCTGCTTTCTGACGGCCGTGATCTTTCGATTACTCTTGCGCAGCTCGGTGTTGCAGAGTGCACGTGCCTTCCTGGAATTCAGTGCACAGTGAAAGCAATCGCAAAAGTCCAGCAGCTGCTGACTCCCAAACACAAGGCGCTGTCTACGTTCTTGCTTCGCAACACTTCAACAGAGTCCTTCATTTCTGCAGCTGCCATCAAGTTTTCTGCATCTCGAGCCTTCTGGGACGAGCACCAATTTCCCAGGAGGGGCTGCATCAGGACGAAGTCAAAACCCAGGAAAGTTGTCTCGGAACACCTTCAATAAAGCATGCCAGCAGTGCATTGAAAAGGCAGGTAGCTTTAGCCACCGTCCTCTAGCAGTCGCGAAGCTGTGCACACAATGTCGTCTCCCTGCGGCAACGTTCTTCGCCCTCGTGCAAGCTACCGCTCTGTCCGGCTCCCGGAGCAGGAGAAGCGGCTGCTTCGCGCACACAGCAGCGGAGCGGCAGCCCTACGCTCCGAAGCGCTGCTTCAGCCGAAAGACGCCGGCCACCGGCGCTTGGCTTCGGACAGCTCCGGAGAGCCGTAGTGTGCGTCTGCAACTAGACTGCATCATAGCGAAAAGCTTTGGCAGTGTGTCTCGCAGGGAGATAGCTTAGGAGCGCAGCGCACTTATGCCTCCCTTGTCCAGAAACACGATTTTACTGCACACTCCAAAAACAGTACTCTTCCCAGGGCAATATATAAGCTGCTTTCTGACGGCCGTGATCTTTCGATTACTCTTGCGCAGCTCGGTGTTGCAGAGTGCACGTGCCTTCCTGGAATTCAGCGCACAGTGAAAGCAATCGCAAAAGTCCAGCAGCTGCTGACTCCCAAACACAAGGCGCTTGTCTACGTTCTTGCTTCTCGACAACTCAACGCAGCCCTCCATTTCTGCAGTTGCCATCGAGGTCTCTGCATGTCGGAGACTCAGAGGACGAGCACGAGTTTCCCAGGAGGGGCTGCATCAGGAGGAATTCAAAACTCCAGAAAATTGTCCTGGAACACCTTCCATAAGGATGCTAGAAAGGGAATTGAAGAGGCAGGCGTGCCGCCACCACGGTCCTCTAGCAGTCCTTCGGGTGTGCGCAGAAGCCCGGTGCTCTGCGGCTTCGTTCTTCGCCCCCGTACAAACTACCGCTCTGTCCGGCTCCCGGAGCAGGAGAAGCGGCTGCTTCGCGCACACAACAGCGGAGAGGCAGCCCTACGCTCCGAAGCGCTGCTTCAGCCGAAAGACGCCGGCCACCGGCGCTTGGCTTCGGACAGCTCCGGAGAGCCGTAGTGTGCGTCTGCACTAGACTGCATCATAGCGAAAAGCTTTGACAGTGTGTCTCGCAGGGAGATAGCTTAGGAGCGCAGCGCACTTATGCCTCCCTTGTCCAGAAACACGGATTTGCTGCACACTCCAAAAACACTGCTCTTTCCATGGTACTATGTAAGCTGCTGTCTGACGCCCGTTCTCTTCTGCCCACTCTTGCCCAGCTGGTTGTTGCAGCGTGCACGTGCCTTCCTGGCATTAAGAGCACAGTGAAAGCAATCGCAAAAGTCCAGCAGCTGCTGACTCCCAAACACAAGGCGCTTGTCTACGTTCTTGCTTCTCGACAACTCAACGCAGCCCTTCATTTCTGCAGCTGCCATCGAGTTTTCTGTATCTTGAGCCTTCTGGGACGAGCACCAATTTCCCAGGAGGGGCTGCATCAGGACGAAGTCAAAACCCAGGAAAGTTGTCTCGGAACACCTTCAATAAAGCATGCCAGCAGTGCATTGAAAAGGCAGGTAGCTTTAGCCACCGTCCTCTAGCAGTCGCGAAGCTGTGCACACAATGTCGTCTCCCTGCGGCAACGTTCTTCGCCCTCGTGCAAGCTACCGCTCTGTCCGGCTCCCGGAGCAGGAGAAGCGGCTGCTTCGCGCACACAGCAGCGGAGCGGCAGCCCTACGCTCCGAAGCGCTGCTTCAGCCGAAAGACGCCGGCCACCGGCGCTTGGCTTCGGACAGCTCCGGAGAGCCGTAGTGTGCGTCTGCAACTAGACTGCATCATAGCGAAAAGCTTTGGCAGTGTGTCTCGCAGGGAGATAGCTTAGGAGCGCAGCGCACTTATGCCTCCCTTGTCCAGAAACACGGATTTGCTGCACACTCCAAAAACACTGCTCTTTCCATGGTACTATGTAAGCTGCTGTCTGACGCCCGTTCTCTTCTGCCCACTCTTGCCCAGCTGGTTGTTGCAGCGTGCACGTGCCTTCCTGGCATTAAGAGCACAGTGAAAGCAATCGCAAAAGTCCAGCAGCTGCTGACTCCCAAACACAAGGCGCTTGTCTACGTTCTTGCTTCTCGACAACTCAACGCAGCCCTTCATTTCTGCAGCTGCCATCGAGTTTTCTGTATCTTGAGCCTTCTGGGACGAGCACCAATTTCCCAGGAGGGGCTGCATCAGGACGAAGTCAAAACCCAGGAAAGTTGTCTCGGAACACCTTCAATAAAGCATGCCAGCAGTGCATTGAAAAGGCAGGTATCTTTAGCCACCGTCCTCTAGCAGTCCCAAGGCTGTGCACACAATGTCGTCTGCCTGCGGCAACGTTCTTCGCCCTCGTGCAAGCTACCGCTCTGTCCGGCTCCCGGAGCAGGAGAAGCGGCTGCTTCGCGCACACAACAGCGGAGCGGCAGCCCTACGCTCCGAAGCGCTGCTTCAGCCGAAAGACGCCGGCCACCGGCGCTTGGCTTCGGACAGCTCCGGAGAGCCGTAGTGTGCGTCTGCAACTAGACTGCATCATAGCGAAAAGCTTTGGCAGTGTGTCTCGCAGGGAGATAGCTTAGGAGCGCAGCGCACTTATGCCTCCCTTGTCCAGAAACACGATTTTACTGCACACTCCAAAAACAGTACTCTTCCCAGGGCAATATATAAGCTGCTTTCTGACGGCCGTTCTCTTCTGCCCACTCTTGCCCAGCTGGTTGTTGCAGCGTGCACGTGCCTTCCTGGCATTAAGAGCACAGTGAAAGCAATCGCAAAAGTCCAGCAGCTGCTGACTCCCAAACACAAGGCGCTTGTCTACGTTCTTGCTTCTCGACAACTCAACGCAGCCCTTCATTTCTGCAGCTGCCATCGAGTTTTCTGTATCTTGAGCCTTCTGGGACGAGCACCAATTTCCCAGGAGGGGCTGCATCAGGACGAAGTCAAAACCCAGGAAAGTTGTCTCGGAACACCTTCAATAAAGCATGCCAGCAGTGCATTGAAAAGGCAGGTATCTTTAGCCACCGTCCTCTAGCAGTCCCAAGGCTGTGCACACAATGTCGTCTGCCTGCGGCAACGTTCTTCGCCCTCGTGCAAGCTACCGCTCTGTCCGGCTCCCGGAGCAGGAGAAGCGGCTGCTTCGCGCACACAGCAGCGGAGCGGCAGCCCTACGCTCCGAAGCGCTGCTTCAGCCGAAAGACGCCGGCCACCGGCGCTTCGCTTCGGACAGCTCCGGAGAGCCGTAGTGTGCGTCTGCACTAGACTGCATCATAGCGAAAAGCTTTGGCAGTGTGTCTCGCAGAGAGATAGCTTAGGAGCGCAGCGCACTTATGCCTCCCTTGTCCAGAAACACGATTTTACTGCACACTCCAAAAACAGTACTCTTCCCAGGGCAAGATGCCAGATGCTCTCTGATGCCCGTGCTCCCTTCCTACTCTTGCCCAGCTCGTTGTTGTAACGCGCACATGCCGTCCTGGCATTCAGTGCACAGTGAAAGCAATCGCAAAAGTCCAGCAGCTGCTGACTCCCAAACACAAGGCGCTGGCTATGTTCTTGCTACTCGACGACTCAACGCAGCCATTCATTTCTGCAGTTGCCATCGAGGTCTCTGCATGTCGGAGAGTCAGAGGACGAGCACGAGTTTCCCACGAGGGGCTGAATCAGGAGGAATTCAAAACTCAGGGAATTTGTCCTGGAACACCTTCCATAAGGATGCTAGAAGGGAATTGAAGAGGCAGGCGAGCGGCCACCACCGTCCTCTAGCAGTCCTTAGGGTGCGCGCAGAAGCCCGGTGCTCTGCGGCTTCGTTCTTCGCCCTCGTGCAAGCTACCGCTCTGTCCGGCTCCCGGAGCAGGAGAAGCGGCTGCTTCGCGCACACAACAGCGGAGCGGCAGCCCTACGCTCCGAAGCGCTGCTTCAGCCGAAAGACGCCGGCCACCGGCGCTTGGCTTCGGACAGCTCCGGAGAGCCGTAGTGTGCGTCTGCACTAGACTGCATCATAGCGAAAAGCTTTGGCAGTGTGTCTCGCAGAGAGATAGCTTAGGAGCGCAGCGCACTTATGCCTCCCTTGTCCAGAAACACGATTTTACTGCACACTCCAAAAACAGTACTCTTCCCAGGGCAAGATGCCAGATGCTCTCTGATGCCCGTGCTCCCTTCCTACTCTTGCCCAGCTCGTTGTTGTAACGCGCACATGCCGTCCTGGCATTCAGTGCACAGTGAAAGCAATCGCAAAAGTCCAGCAGCTGCTGACTCCCAAACACAAGGCGCTGGCTATGTTCTTGCTTCTCGACAACTCAACGCAGCCCTCCATTTCTGCAGTTGCCATCGAGGTCTCTGCATGTCGGAGAGTCAGAGGACGAGCACGAGTTTCCCACGAGGGGCTGAATCAGGAGGAATTCAAAACTCAGGGAATTTGTCCTGGAACACCTTCCATAAGGATGCTCGAAGGGAATTGAAGAGGCAGGCGAGCGGCCACCACCGTCCTCTAGCAGTCCTTAGGGTGCGCGCAGAAGCCCGGTGCTCTGCGGCTTCGTTCTTCGCCCTCGTGCAAGCTACCGCTCTGTCCGGCTCCCGGAGCAGGAGAAGCGGCTGCTTCGCGCACACAACAGCGGAGCGGCAGCCCTACGCTCCGAAGCGCTGCTTCAGCCGAAAGACGCCGGCCACCGGCGCTTGGCTTCGGACAGCGCCGGAGAGCCGTAGTGTGGGTCTGCACTAGACTGCATCATAGCGAAAAGCTTTGGCAGTGTGTCTCGCAGGGAGATAGCTTAGGAGCGCAGCGCACTTATGCCTCCCTTGTCCAGAAACACGATTTTACTGCACACTCCAAAAACAGTACTCTTCCCAGGCCAATATATAAGCTGCTTTCTGACGGCCGTGATCTTTCGATTACTCTTGCGCAGCTCGGTGTTGCAGAGTGCACGTGCCTTCCTGGAATTCAGTGCACAGTGAAAGCAATCGCAAAAGTCCAGCAGCTGCTGACTCCCAAACACAAGGCGCTGTCTACGTTCTTGCTTCGCAACACTTCAACAGAGTCCTTCATTTCTGCAGCTGCCATCAAGTTTTCTGCATCTCGAGCCTTCTGGGACGAGCACCAATTTCCCAGGAGGGGCTGCATCAGGACGAAGTCAAAACCCAGGAAAGTTGTCTCGGAACACCTTCAATAAAGCATGCCAGCAGTGCATTGAAAAGGCAGGTAGCTTTAGCCACCGTCCTCTAGCAGTCGCGAAGCTGTGCACACAATGTCGTCTCCCTGCGGCAACGTTCTTCGCCCTCGTGCAAGCTACCGCTCTGTCCGGCTCCCGGAGCAGGAGAAGCGGCTGCTTCGCGCACACAGCAGCGGAGCGGCAGCCCTACGCTCCGAAGCGCTGCTTCAGCCGAAAGACGCCGGCCACCGGCGCTTGGCTTCGGACAGCTCCGGAGAGCCGTAGTGTGCGTCTGCAACTAGACTGCATCATAGCGAAAAGCTTTGGCAGTGTGTCTCGCAGGGAGATAGCTTAGGAGCGCAGCGCACTTATGCCTCCCTTGTCCAGAAACACGATTTTACTGCACACTCCAAAAACAGTACTCTTCCCAGGGCAATATATAAGCTGCTTTCTGACGGCCGTGATCTTTCGATTACTCTTGCGCAGCTCGGTGTTGCAGAGTGCACGTGCCTTCCTGGAATTCAGCGCACAGTGAAAGCAATCGCAAAAGTCCAGCAGCTGCTGACTCCCAAACACAAGGCGCTTGTCTACGTTCTTGCTTCTCGACAACTCAACGCAGCCCTCCATTTCTGCAGTTGCCATCGAGGTCTCTGCATGTCGGAGACTCAGAGGACGAGCACGAGTTTCCCAGGAGGGGCTGCATCAGGAGGAATTCAAAACTCCAGAAAATTGTCCTGGAACACCTTCCATAAGGATGCTAGAAAGGGAATTGAAGAGGCAGGCGTGCCGCCACCACGGTCCTCTAGCAGTCCTTCGGGTGTGCGCAGAAGCCCGGTGCTCTGCGGCTTCGTTCTTCGCCCCCGTACAAACTACCGCTCTGTCCGGCTCCCGGAGCAGGAGAAGCGGCTGCTTCGCGCACACAACAGCGGAGAGGCAGCCCTACGCTCCGAAGCGCTGCTTCAGCCGAAAGACGCCGGCCACCGGCGCTTGGCTTCGGACAGCTCCGGAGAGCCGTAGTGTGCGTCTGCACTAGACTGCATCATAGCGAAAAGCTTTGACAGTGTGTCTCGCAGGGAGATAGCTTAGGAGCGCAGCGCACTTATGCCTCCCTTGTCCAGAAACACGGATTTGCTGCACACTCCAAAAACACTGCTCTTTCCATGGTACTATGTAAGCTGCTGTCTGACGCCCGTTCTCTTCTGCCCACTCTTGCCCAGCTGGTTGTTGCAGCGTGCACGTGCCTTCCTGGCATTAAGAGCACAGTGAAAGCAATCGCAAAAGTCCAGCAGCTGCTGACTCCCAAACACAAGGCGCTTGTCTACGTTCTTGCTTCTCGACAACTCAACGCAGCCCTTCATTTCTGCAGCTGCCATCGAGTTTTCTGTATCTTGAGCCTTCTGGGACGAGCACCAATTTCCCAGGAGGGGCTGCATCAGGACGAAGTCAAAACCCAGGAAAGTTGTCTCGGAACACCTTCAATAAAGCATGCCAGCAGTGCATTGAAAAGGCAGGGAGCTTTAGCCACCGTCCTCTAGCAGTCGCGAAGCTGTGCACACAATGTCGTCTGCCTGCGGCAACGTTCTTCGCCCTCGTGCAAGCTACCGCTCTGTCCGGCTCCCGGAGCAGGAGAAGCGGCTGCTTCGCGCACACAGCAGCGGAGCGGCAGCCCTACGCTCCGAAGCGCTGCTTCAGCCGAAAGACGCCGGCCACCGGCGCTTGGCTTCGGACAGCTCCGGAGAGCCGTAGTGTGCGTGTGCAACTAGACTGCATCATAGCGAAAAGCTTTGGCATTGTGTCTCGCAGGGAGATAGCTTAGGAGCGTAGCGCACTTATGCCTCCCTTGTCCAGAAACACGATTTTACTGCACACTCCAAAAACAGTACTCTTCCCAGGCCAATATATAAGCTGCTTTCTGACGGCCGTGATCTTTCGATTACTCTTGCGCAGCTCGGTGTTGCAGAGTGCACGTGCCTTCCTGGAATTCAGTGCACAGTGAAAGCAATCGCAAAAGTCCAGCAGCTGCTGACTCCCAAACACAAGGCGCTGTCTACGTTCTTGCTTCTCAACACTTCAACAGAGTCCTTCATTTCTGCAGCTGCCATCGAGTTTTCTGTATCTTGAGCCTTCTGGGACAAGCACCAATTTCCCAGGAGGGGCTGCATCAGGACGAAGTCAAAACCCAGGAAAGTTGTCTCGGAACACCTTCAATAAAGCATGCCAGCAGTGCATTGAAAAGGCAGGTAGCTTTAGCCACCGTCCTCTAGCAGTCGCGAAGCTGTGCACACAATGTCGTCTGCCTGCGGCAACGTTCTTCGCCCTCGTGCAAGCTACCGCTCTGTCCAGCTCCCGGAGCAGGAGAAGCGGCTGCTTCGCGCACACAACAGCGGAGCGGCAGCCCTACGCTCCGAAGCGCTGCTTCAGCCGAAAGACGCCGGCCACCGGCGCTTGGCTTCGGACAGCTCCGGAGAGCCGTAGTGTGCGTCTGCACTAGACTGCATCATAGCGAAAAGCTTTGGCAGTGTGTCTCGCAGAGAGATAGCTTAGGAGCGCAGCGCACTTATGCCTCCCTTGTCCAGAAACACGATTTTACTGCACACTCCAAAAACAGTACTCTTCCCAGGGCAAGATGCCAGATGCTCTCTGATGCCCGTGCTCCCTTCCTACTCTTGCCCAGCTCGTTGTTGTAACGCGCACATGCCGTCCTGGCATTCAGTGCACAGTGAAAGCAATCGCAAAAGTCCAGCAGCTGCTGACTCCCAAACACAAGGCGCTGGCTATGTTCTTGCTTCTCGACAACTCAATGCAGCCCTCCATTTCTGCAGTTGCCATCGAGGTCTCTGCATGTCGGAGAGTCAGAGGACGAGCACGAGTTTCCCACGAGGGGCTGAATCAGGAGGAATTCAAAACTCAGGGAATTTGTCCTGGAACACCTTCCATAAGGATGCTCGAAGGGAATTGAAGAGGCAGGCGAGAGGCCACCACCGTCCTCTAGCAGTCCTTAGGGTGCGCGCAGAAGCCCGGTGCTCTGCGGCTTCGTTCTTCGCCCTCGTGCAAGCTACCGCTCTGTCCGGCTCCCGGAGCAGGAGAAGCGGCTGCTTCGCGCACACAACAGCGGAGCGGCAGCCCTACGCTCCGAAGCGCTGCTTCAGCCGAAAGACGCCGGCCACCGGCGCTTGGCTTCGGACAGCTCCGGAGAGCCGTAGTGTGGGTCTGCACTAGACTGCATCATAGCGAAAAGCTTTGGCAGTGTGTCTCGCAGGGACATAGCTTAGGAGCGCAGCGCACTTATGCCTCCCTTGTCCAGAAACACGATTTTACTGCACACTCCAAAAACAGTACTCTTCCCAGGGCAATATATAAGCTGCTTTCTGACGGCCGTTCTCTTCTGCCCACTCTTGCCCAGCTGGTTGTTGCAGCGTGCACGTGCCTTCCTGGCATTAAGAGCACAGTGAAAGCAATCGCAAAAGTCCAGCAGCTGCTGACTCCCAAACACAAGGCGCTTGTCTACGTTCTTGCTTCTCGACAACTCAACGCAGCCCTTCATTTCTGCAGCTGCCATCGAGTTTTCTGTATCTTGAGCCTTCTGGGACGAGCACCAATTTCCCAGGAGGGGCTGCATCAGGACGAAGTCAAAACCCAGGAAAGTTGTCTCGGAACACCTTCAATAAAGCATGCCAGCAGTGCATTGAAAAGGCAGGTATCTTTAGCCACCGTCCTCTAGCAGTCCCAAGGCTGTGCACACAATGTCGTCTGCCTGCGGCAACGTTCTTCGCCCTCGTGCAAGCTACCGCTCTGTCCGGCTCCCGGAGCAGGAGAAGCGGCTGCTTCGCGCACACAGCAGCGGAGCGGCAGCCCTACGCTCCGAAGCGCTGCTTCAGCCGAAAGACGCCGGCCACCGGCGCTTCGCTTCGGACAGCTCCGGAGAGCCGTAGTGTGCGTCTGCACTAGACTGCATCATAGCGAAAAGCTTTGGCAGTGTGTCTCGCAGAGAGATAGCTTAGGAGCGCAGCGCACTTATGCCTCCCTTGTCCAGAAACACGATTTTACTGCACACTCCAAAAACAGTACTCTTCCCAGGGCAAGATGCCAGATGCTCTCTGATGCCCGTGCTCCCTTCCTACTCTTGCCCAGCTCGTTGTTGTAACGCGCACATGCCGTCCTGGCATTCAGTGCACAGTGAAAGCAATCGCAAAAGTCCAGCAGCTGCTGACTCCCAAACACAAGGCGCTGGCTATGTTCTTGCTACTCGACGACTCAACGCAGCCATTCATTTCTGCAGTTGCCATCGAGGTCTCTGCATGTCGGAGAGTCAGAGGACGAGCACGAGTTTCCCACGAGGGGCTGAATCAGGAGGAATTCAAAACTCAGGGAATTTGTCCTGGAACACCTTCCATAAGGATGCTAGAAGGGAATTGAAGAGGCAGGCGAGCGGCCACCACCGTCCTCTAGCAGTCCTTAGGGTGCGCGCAGAAGCCCGGTGCTCTGCGGCTTCGTTCTTCGCCCTCGTGCAAGCTACCGCTCTGTCCGGCTCCCGGAGCAGGAGAAGCGGCTGCTTCGCGCACACAACAGCGGAGCGGCAGCCCTACGCTCCGAAGCGCTGCTTCAGCCGAAAGACGCCGGCCACCGGCGCTTGGCTTCGGACAGCTCCGGAGAGCCGTAGTGTGCGTCTGCACTAGACTGCATCATAGCGAAAAGCTTTGGCAGTGTGTCTCGCAGAGAGATAGCTTAGGAGCGCAGCGCACTTATGCCTCCCTTGTCCAGAAACACGATTTTACTGCACACTCCAAAAACAGTACTCTTCCCAGGGCAAGATGCCAGATGCTCTCTGATGCCCGTGCTCCCTTCCTACTCTTGCCCAGCTCGTTGTTGTAACGCGCACATGCCGTCCTGGCATTCAGTGCACAGTGAAAGCAATCGCAAAAGTCCAGCAGCTGCTGACTCCCAAACACAAGGCGCTGGCTATGTTCTTGCTTCTCGACAACTCAACGCAGCCCTCCATTTCTGCAGTTGCCATCGAGGTCTCTGCATGTCGGAGAGTCAGAGGACGAGCACGAGTTTCCCACGAGGGGCTGAATCAGGAGGAATTCAAAACTCAGGGAATTTGTCCTGGAACACCTTCCATAAGGATGCTCGAAGGGAATTGAAGAGGCAGGCGAGCGGCCACCACCGTCCTCTAGCAGTCCTTAGGGTGCGCGCAGAAGCCCGGTGCTCTGCGGCTTCGTTCTTCGCCCTCGTGCAAGCTACCGCTCTGTCCGGCTCCCGGAGCAGGAGAAGCGGCTGCTTCGCGCACACAACAGCGGAGCGGCAGCCCTACGCTCCGAAGCGCTGCTTCAGCCGAAAGACGCCGGCCACCGGCGCTTGGCTTCGGACAGCGCCGGAGAGCCGTAGTGTGGGTCTGCACTAGACTGCATCATAGCGAAAAGCTTTGGCAGTGTGTCTCGCAGGGAGATAGCTTAGGAGCGCAGCGCACTTATGCCTCCCTTGTCCAGAAACACGATTTTACTGCACACTCCAAAAACAGTACTCTTCCCAGGCCAATATATAAGCTGCTTTCTGACGGCCGTGATCTTTCGATTACTCTTGCGCAGCTCGGTGTTGCAGAGTGCACGTGCCTTCCTGGAATTCAGTGCACAGTGAAAGCAATCGCAAAAGTCCAGCAGCTGCTGACTCCCAAACACAAGGCGCTGTCTACGTTCTTGCTTCGCAACACTTCAACAGAGTCCTTCATTTCTGCAGCTGCCATCGAGTTTTCTGCATCTCGAGCCTTCTGGGACGAGCACCAATTTCCCAGGAGGGGCTGCATCAGGACGAAGTCAAAACCCAGGAAAGTTGTCTCGGAACACCTTCAATAAAGCATGCCAGCAGTGCATTGAAAAGGCAGGTAGCTTTAGCCACCGTCCTCTAGCAGTCGCGAAGCTGTGCACACAATGTCGTCTCCCTGCGGCAACGTTCTTCGCCCTCGTGCAAGCTACCGCTCTGTCCGGCTCCCGGAGCAGGAGAAGCGGCTGCTTCGCGCACACAGCAGCGGAGCGGCAGCCCTACGCTCCGAAGCGCTGCTTCAGCCGAAAGACGCCGGCCACCGGCGCTTGGCTTCGGACAGCTCCGGAGAGCCGTAGTGTGCGTCTGCAACTAGACTGCATCATAGCGAAAAGCTTTGGCAGTGTGTCTCGCAGGGAGATAGCTTAGGAGCGCAGCGCACTTATGCCTCCCTTGTCCAGAAACACGATTTTACTGCACACTCCAAAAACAGTACTCTTCCCAGGGCAATATATAAGCTGCTTTCTGACGGCCGTGATCTTTCGATTACTCTTGCGCAGCTCGGTGTTGCAGAGTGCACGTGCCTTCCTGGAATTCAGCGCACAGTGAAAGCAATCGCAAAAGTCCAGCAGCTGCTGACTCCCAAACACAAGGCGCTTGTCTACGTTCTTGCTTCTCGACAACTCAACGCAGCCCTCCATTTCTGCAGTTGCCATCGAGGTCTCTGCATGTCGGAGACTCAGAGGACGAGCACGAGTTTCCCAGGAGGGGCTGCATCAGGAGGAATTCAAAACTCCAGAAAATTGTCCTGGAACACCTTCCATAAGGATGCTAGAAAGGGAATTGAAGAGGCAGGCGTGCCGCCACCACGGTCCTCTAGCAGTCCTTCGGGTGTGCGCAGAAGCCCGGTGCTCTGCGGCTTCGTTCTTCGCCCCCGTACAAACTACCGCTCTGTCCGGCTCCCGGAGCAGGAGAAGCGGCTGCTTCGCGCACACAACAGCGGAGAGGCAGCCCTACGCTCCGAAGCGCTGCTTCAGCCGAAAGACGCCGGCCACCGGCGCTTGGCTTCGGACAGCTCCGGAGAGCCGTAGTGTGCGTCTGCACTAGACTGCATCATAGCGAAAAGCTTTGACAGTGTGTCTCGCAGGGAGATAGCTTAGGAGCGCAGCGCACTTATGCCTCCCTTGTCCAGAAACACGGATTTGCTGCACACTCCAAAAACACTGCTCTTTCCATGGTACTATGTAAGCTGCTGTCTGACGCCCGTTCTCTTCTGCCCACTCTTGCCCAGCTGGTTGTTGCAGCGTGCACGTGCCTTCCTGGCATTAAGAGCACAGTGAAAGCAATCGCAAAAGTCCAGCAGCTGCTGACTCCCAAACACAAGGCGCTTGTCTACGTTCTTGCTTCTCGACAACTCAACGCAGCCCTTCATTTCTGCAGCTGCCATCGAGTTTTCTGTATCTTGAGCCTTCTGGGACGAGCACCAATTTCCCAGGAGGGGCTGCATCAGGACGAAGTCAAAACCCAGGAAAGTTGTCTCGGAACACCTTCAATAAAGCATGCCAGCAGTGCATTGAAAAGGCAGGGAGCTTTAGCCACCGTCCTCTAGCAGTCGCGAAGCTGTGTACACAATGTCGTCTCCCTGCGGCAACGTTCTTCGCCCTCGTGCAAGCTACCGCTCTGTCCGGCTCCCGGAGCAGGAGAAGCGGCTGCTTCGCGCACACAGCAGCGGAGCGGCAGCCCTACGCTCCGAAGCGCTGCTTCAGCCGAAAGACGCCGGCCACCGGCGCTTGGCTTCGGACAGCTCCGGAGAGCCGTAGTGTGCGTGTGCAACTAGACTGCATCATAGCGAAAAGCTTTGGCATTGTGTCTCGCAGGGAGATAGCTTAGGAGCGTAGCGCACTTATGCCTCCCTTGTCCAGAAACACGATTTTACTGCACACTCCAAAAACAGTACTCTTCCCAGGCCAATATATAAGCTGCTTTCTGACGGCCGTGATCTTTCGATTACTCTTGCGCAGCTCGGTGTTGCAGAGTGCACGTGCCTTCCTGGAATTCAGTGCACAGTGAAAGCAATCGCAAAAGTCCAGCAGCTGCTGACTCCCAAACACAAGGCGCTGTCTACGTTCTTGCTTCTCAACACTTCAACAGAGTCCTTCATTTCTGCAGCTGCCATCGAGTTTTCTGTATCTTGAGCCTTCTGGGACAAGCACCAATTTCCCAGGAGGGGCTGCATCAGGACGAAGTCAAAACCCAGGAAAGTTGTCTCGGAACACCTTCAATAAAGCATGCCAGCAGTGCATTGAAAAGGCAGGTAGCTTTAGCCACCGTCCTCTAGCAGTCGCGAAGCTGTGCACACAATGTCGTCTGCCTGCGGCAACGTTCTTCGCCCTCGTGCAAGCTACCGCTCTGTCCAGCTCCCGGAGCAGGAGAAGCGGCTGCTTCGCGCACACAACAGCGGAGCGGCAGCCCTACGCTCCGAAGCGCTGCTTCAGCCGAAAGACGCCGGCCACCGGCGCTTGGCTTCGGACAGCTCCGGAGAGCCGTAGTGTGCGTCTGCACTAGACTGCATCATAGCGAAAAGCTTTGGCAGTGTGTCTCGCAGAGAGATAGCTTAGGAGCGCAGCGCACTTATGCCTCCCTTGTCCAGAAACACGATTTTACTGCACACTCCAAAAACAGTACTCTTCCCAGGGCAAGATGCCAGATGCTCTCTGATGCCCGTGCTCCCTTCCTACTCTTGCCCAGCTCGTTGTTGTAACGCGCACATGCCGTCCTGGCATTCAGTGCACAGTGAAAGCAATCGCAAAAGTCCAGCAGCTGCTGACTCCCAAACACAAGGCGCTGGCTATGTTCTTGCTTCTCGACAACTCAATGCAGCCCTCCATTTCTGCAGTTGCCATCGAGGTCTCTGCATGTCGGAGAGTCAGAGGACGAGCACGAGTTTCCCACGAGGGGCTGAATCAGGAGGAATTCAAAACTCAGGGAATTTGTCCTGGAACACCTTCCATAAGGATGCTCGAAGGGAATTGAAGAGGCAGGCGAGAGGCCACCACCGTCCTCTAGCAGTCCTTAGGGTGCGCGCAGAAGCCCGGTGCTCTGCGGCTTCGTTCTTCGCCCTCGTGCAAGCTACCGCTCTGTCCGGCTCCCGGAGCAGGAGAAGCGGCTGCTTCGCGCACACAACAGCGGAGCGGCAGCCCTACGCTCCGAAGCGCTGCTTCAGCCGAAAGACGCCGGCCACCGGCGCTTGGCTTCGGACAGCTCCGGAGAGCCGTAGTGTGGGTCTGCACTAGACTGCATCATAGCGAAAAGCTTTGGCAGTGTGTCTCGCAGGGACATAGCTTAGGAGCGCAGCGCACTTATGCCTCCCTTGTCCAGAAACACGATTTTACTGCACACTCCAAAAACAGTACTCTTCCCAGGGCAATATATAAGCTGCTTTCTGACGGCCGTGATCTTTCGATTACTCTTGCGCAGCTCGGTTTTGCAGAGTGCACGTGCCTTCCTGGACTTCAGTGCACAGTGAAAGCAATCGCAAAAGTCCAGCAGCTGCTGACTCCCAAACACAAGGCGCTGTCTACGTTCTTGCTTCGCAACACTTCAACAGAGTCCTTCATTTCTGCAGCTGCCATCGAGTTTTCTGCATCTCGAGCCTTCTGGGACAAGCACCAATTTCCCAGGAGGGGCTGCATCAGGACGAAGTCAAAACCCAGGAAAGTTGTCTCGGAACACCTTCAATAAAGCATGCCAGCAGTGCATTGAAAAGGCAGGGAGCTTTAGCCACCGTCCTCTAGCAGTCGCGAAGCTGTGCACACAATGTCGTCTCCCTGCGGCAACGTTCTTCGCCCTCGTGCAAGCTACCGCTCTGTCCGGCTCCCGGAGCAGGAGAAGCGGCTGCTTCGCGCACACAGCAGCGGAGAGGCAGCCCTACGCTCCGAAGCGCTGCTTCAGCCGAAAGACGCCGGCCACCGGCGCTTGGCTTCGGACAGCTCCGGAGAGCCGTAGTGTGCGTCTGCACTAGACTGCATCATAGCGAAAAGCTTTGACAGTGTGTCTCGCAGGGAGATAGCTTAGGAGCGCAGCGCACTTATGCCTCCCTTGTCCAGAAACACGGATTTGCTGCACACTCCAAAAACACTGCTCTTTCCATGGTACTATGTAAGCTGCTGTCTGACGCCCGTTCTCTTCTGCCCACTCTTGCCCAGCTGGTTGTTGCAGCGTGCACGTGCCTTCCTGGCATTAAGAGCACAGTGAAAGCAATCACAAAAGTCCAGCAGCTGCTGACTCCCAAACACAAGGCGCTTGTCTACGTTCTTGCTTCTCGACAACTCAACGCAGCCCTTCATTTCTGCAGCTGCCATCGAGTTTTCTGTATCTTGAGCCTTCTGGGACGAGCACCAATTTCCCAGGAGGGGCTGCATCAGGACGAAGTCAAAACCCAGGAAAGTTGTCTCGGAACACCTTCAATAAAGCATGCCAGCAGTGCATTGAAAAGGCAGGGAGCTTTAGCCACCGTCCTCTAGCAGTCGCGAAGCTGTGCACACAATGTCGTCTCCCTGCGGCAACGTTCTTCGCCCTCGTGCAAGCTACCGCTCTGTCCGGCTCCCGGAGCAGGAGAAGCGGCTGCTTCGCGCACACAGCAGCGGAGCGGCAGCCCTACGCTCCGAAGCGCTGCTTCAGCCGAAAGACGCCGGCCACCGGCGCTTGGCTTCGGACAGCTCCGGAGAGCCGTAGTGTGCGTCTGCAACTAGACTGCATCATAGCGAAAAGCTTTGGCAGTGTGTCTCGCAGGGAGATAGCTTAGGAGCGCAGCGCACTTATGCCTCCCTTGTCCAGAAACACGATTTTACTGCACACTCCAAAAACAGTACTCTTCCCAGGGCAATATATAAGCTGCTTTCTGACGGCCGTGATCTTTCGATTACTCTTGCCCAGCTCGTTGTTTTAACGTGCACATGCCGTCCTGGCATTCAGTGCACAGTGAAAGCAATCGCAAAAGTCCAGCAGCTGCTGACTCCCAAACACAAGGCGCTGGCTATGTTCTTGCTTCTTGACAACTCAACGCAGCCCTTCATTTCTGCAGTTGCCATCGAGGTCTCTGCATGTAGGAGACTCAGAGGACGAGCACGAGTTTCCCACGAGGGGCTGCATCAGGAGGAATTCAAAACTCCAGAAAATTGTCCTGGAACACCTTCCATAAGGATGCTAGAAGGGAATTGAAGAGGCAGGCGTGCGGCCACCACGGTCCTCTAGCAGTCCTTCGGGTGTGCGCAGAAGCCCGGTGCTCTGCGGCTTCGTTCTTCGCCCCCGTACAAACTACCGCTCTGTCCGGCTCCCGGAGCAGGAGAAGCGGCTGCTTCGCGCACACAACAGCGGAGCGGCAGCCCTACGCTCCGAAGCGCTGCTTCAGCCGAAAGACGCCGGCCACCGGCGCTTGGCTTCGGACAGCTCCGGAGAGCCGTAGTGTGCGTCTGCAACTAGACTGCATCATAGCGAAAAGCTTTGACAGTGTGTCTCGCAGGGAGATAGCTTAGGAGCGCAGCGCACTTATGCCTCCCTTGTCCAGAAACACGGATTTGCTGCACACTCCAAAAACACTGCTCTTTCCATGGTACTATGTAAGCTGCTGTCTGACGCCCGTTCTCTTCTGCCCACTCTTGCCCAGCTGGTTGTTGCAGCGTGCACGTGCCTTCCTGGCATTAAGAGCACAGTGAAAGCAATCGCAAAAGTCCAGCAGCTGCTGACTCCCAAACACAAGGCGCTTGTCTACGTTCTTGCTTCTCGACAACTCAACGCAGCCCTTCATTTCTGCAGCTGCCATCGAGTTTTCTGTATCTTGAGCCTTCTGGGACGAGCACCAATTTCCCAGGAGGGGCTGCATCAGGACGAAGTCAAAACCCAGGAAAGTTGTCTCGGAACACCTTCAATAAAGCATGCCAGCAGTGCATTGAAAAGGCAGGGAGCTTTAGCCACCGTCCTCTAGCAGTCGCGAAGCTGTGCACACAATGTCGTCTGCCTGCGGCAACGTTCTTCGCCCTCGTGCAAGCTACCGCTCTGTCCGGCTCCCGGAGCAGGAGAAGCGGCTGCTTCGCGCACACAGCAGCGGAGCGGCAGCCCTACGCTCCGAAGCGCTGCTTCAGCCGAAAGACGCCGGCCACCGGCGCTTGGCTTCGGACAGCTCCGGAGAGCCGTAGTGTGCGTCTGCACTAGACTGCATCATAGCGAAAAGCTTTGGCAGTGTGTCTCGCAGAGAGATAGCTTAGGAGCGCAGCGCACTTATGCCTCCCTTGTCCAGAAACACGATTTTACTGCACACTCCAAAAACAGTACTCTTCCCAGGGCAAGATGCCAGATGCTCTCTGATGCCCGTGCTCCCTTCCTACTCTTGCCCAGCTCGTTGTTGTAACGCGCACATGCCGTCCTGGCATTCAGTGCACAGTGAAAGCAATCGCAAAAGTCCAGCAGCTGCTGACTCCCAAACACAAGGCGCTGGCTATGTTCTTGCTTCTCGACAACTCAACGCAGCCCTCCATTTCTGCAGTTGCCATCGAGGTCTCTGCATGTCGGAGAGTCAGAGGACGAGCACGAGTTTCCCACGAGGGGCTGAATCAGGAGGAATTCAAAACTCAGGGAATTTGTCCTGGAACACCTTCCATAAGGATGCTCGAAGGGAATTGAAGAGGCAGGCGAGCGGCCACCACCGTCCTCTAGCAGTCCTTAGGGTGCGCGCAGAAGCCCGGTGCTCTGCGGCTTCGTTCTTCGCCCTCGTGCAAGCTACCGCTCTGTCCGGCTCCCGGAGCAGGAGAAGCGGCTGCTTCGCGCACACAACAGCGGAGCGGCAGCCCTACGCTCCGAAGCGCTGCTTCAGCCGAAAGACGCCGGCCACCGGCGCTTGGCTTCGGACAGCTCCGGAGAGCCGTAGTGTGGGTCTGCACTAGACTGCATCATAGCGAAAAGCTTTGGCAGTGTGTCTCGCAGGGAGATAGCTTAGGAGCGCAGCGCACTTATGCCTCCCTTGTCCAGAAACACGATTTTACTGCACACTCCAAAAACAGTACTCTTCCCAGGGCAATATATAAGCTGCTTTCTGACGGCCGTGATCTTTCGATTACTCTTGCGCAGCTCGGTGTTGCAGAGTGCACGTGCCGTCCTGGAATTCAGTGCACAGTGAAAGCAATCGCAAAAGTCCAGCAGCTGCTGACTCCCAAACACAAGGCGCTGTCTACGTTCTTGCTTCGCAACACTTCAACAGAGTCCTTCATTTCTGCAGCTGCCATCGAGTTTTCTGCATCTCGAGCCTTCTGGGACGAGCACCAATTTCCCAGGAGGGGCTGCATCAGGACGAAGTCAAAACCCAGGAAAGTTGTCTCGGAACACCTTCAATAAAGCATGCCAGCAGTGCATTGAAAAGGCAGGTAGCTTTAGCCACCGTCCTCTAGCAGTCGCGAAGCTGTGCACACAATGTCGTCTCCCTGCGGCAACGTTCTTCGCCCTCGTGCAAGCTACCGCTCTGTCCGGCTCCCGGAGCAGGAGAAGCGGCTGCTTCGCGCACACAGCAGCGGAGCGGCAGCCCTACGCTCCGAAGCGCTGCTTCAGCCGAAAGACGCCGGCCACCGGCGCTTGGCTTCGGACAGCTCCGGAGAGCCGTAGTGTGCGTCTGCAACTAGACTGCATCATAGCGAAAAGCTTTGGCAGTGTGTCTCGCAGGGAGATAGCTTAGGAGCGCAGCGCACTTATGCCTCCCTTGTCCAGAAACACGATTTTACTGCACACTCCAAAAACAGTACTCCTCCCAGGGCAATATATAAGCTGCTTTCTGACGGCCGTGATCTTTCGATTACTCTTGCGCAGCTCGGTGTTGCAGAGTGCACGTGCCTTCCTGGAATTCAGCGCACAGTGAAAGCAATCGCAAAAGTCCAGCAGCTGCTGACTCCCAAACACAAGGCGCTTGTCTACGTTCTTGCTTCTCGACAACTCAACGCAGCCCTCCATTTCTGCAGTTGCCATCGAGGTCTCTGCATGTCGGAGACTCAGAGGACGAGCACGAGTTTCCCAGGAGGGGCTGCATCAGGAGGAATTCAAAACTCCAGAAAATTGTCCTGGAACACCTTCCATAAGGATGCTAGAAAGGGAATTGAAGAGGCAGGCGTGCCGCCACCACGGTCCTCTAGCAGTCCTTCGGGTGTGCGCAGAAGCCCGGTGCTCTGCGGCTTCGTTCTTCGCCCCCGTACAAACTACCGCTCTGTCCGGCTCCCGGAGCAGGAGAAGCGGCTGCTTCGCGCACACAACAGCGGAGCGGCAGCCCTACGCTCCGAAGCGCTGCTTCAGCCGAAAGACGCCGGCCACCGGCGCTTGGCTTCGGACAGCTCCGGAGAGCCGTAGTGTGCGTCTGCACTAGACTGCATCATAGCGAAAAGCTTTGACAGTGTGTCTCGCAGGGAGATAGCTTAGGAGCGCAGCGCACTTATGCCTCCCTTGTCCAGAAACACGGATTTGCTGCACACTCCAAAAACACTGCTCTTTCCATGGTACTATGTAAGCTGCTGTCTGACGCCCGTTCTCTTCTGCCCACTCTTGCCCAGCTGGTTGTTGCAGCGTGCACGTGCCTTCCTGGCATTAAGAGCACAGTGAAAGCAATCGCAAAAGTCCAGCAGCTGCTGACTCCCAAACACAAGGCGCTTGTCTACGTTCTTGCTTCTCGACAACTCAACGCAGCCCTTCATTTCTGCAGCTGCCATCGAGTTTTCTGTATCTTGAGCCTTCTGGGACGAGCACCAATTTCCCAGGAGGGGCTGCATCAGGACGAAGTCAAAACCCAGGAAAGTTGTCTCGGAACACCTTCAATAAAGCATGCCAGCAGTGCATTGAAAAGGCAGGTAGCTTTAGCCACCGTCCTCTAGCAGTCGCGAAGCTGTGCACACAATGTCGTCTCCCTGCGGCAACGTTCTTCGCCCTCGTGCAAGCTACCGCTCTGTCCGGCTCCCGGAGCAGGAGAAGCGGCTGCTTCGCGCACACAGCAGCGGAGCGGCAGCCCTACGCTCCGAAGCGCTGCTTCAGCCGAAAGACGCCGGCCACCGGCGCTTGGCTTCGGACAGCTCCGGAGAGCCGTAGTGTGCGTCTGCAACTAGACTGCATCATAGCGAAAAGCTTTGGCAGTGTGTCTCGCAGGGAGATAGCTTAGGAGCGCAGCGCACTTATGCCTCCCTTGTCCAGAAACACGATTTTACTGCACACTCCAAAAACAGTACTCTTCCCAGGGCAATATATAAGCTGCTTTCTGACGGCCGTGATCTTTCGATTACTCTTGCCCAGATCGTTGTTTTAACGTGCACATGCCGTCCTGGCATTCAGTGCACAGTGAAAGCAATCGCAAAAGTCCAGCAGCTGCTGACTCCCAAACACAAGGCGCTGGCTATGTTCTTGCTTCTCGACAACTCAACGCAGCCCTTCATTTCTGCAGTTGCCATCGAGGTCTCTGCATGTCGGAGAGTCAGAGGACGAGCACGAGTTTCCCACGAGGGGCTGAATCAGGAGGAATTCAAAACTCCAGAAAATTGTCCTGGAACACCTTCCATAAGGATGCTAGAAGGGAATTGAAGAGGCAGGCGAGCGGCCACCACGGTCCTCTAGCAGTCCTTCGGGTGTGCGCAGAAGCCCGGTGCTCTGCGGCTTCGTTCTTCGCCCCCGTACAAACTACCGCTCTGTCCGGCTCCCGGAGCAGGAGAAGCGGCTGCTTCGCGCACACAACAGCGGAGCGGCAGCCCTACGCTCCGAAGCGCTGCTTCAGCCGAAAGACGCCGGCCACCGGCGCTTGGCTTCGGACAGCTCCGGAGAGCCGTAGTGTGCGTGTGCAACTAGACTGCATCATAGCGAAAAGCTTTGACAGTGTGTCTCGCAGGGAGATAGCTTAGGAGCGCAGCGCACTTATGCCTCCCTTGTCCAGAAACACGGATTTGCTGCACACTCCAAAAACACTGCTCTTTCCATGGTACTATGTAAGCTGCTGTCTGACGCCCGTTCTCTTCTGCCCACTCTTGCCCAGCTGGTTGTTGCAGCGTGCACGTGCCTTCCTGGCATTAAGAGCACAGTGAAAGCAATCGCAAAAGTCCAGCAGCTGCTGACTCCCAAACACAAGGCGCTTGTCTACGTTCTTGCTTCTCGACAACTCAACGCAGCCCTTCATTTCTGCAGCTGCCATCGAGTTTTCTGTATCTTGAGCCTTCTGGGACGAGCACCAATTTCCCAGGAGGGGCTGCATCAGGACGAAGTCAAAACCCAGGAAAGTTGTCTCGGAACACCTTCAATAAAGCATGCCAGCAGTGCATTGAAAAGGCAGGTAGCTTTAGCCACCGTCCTCTAGCAGTCGCGAAGCTGTGCACACAATGTCGTCTGCCTGCGGCAACGTTCTTCGCCCTCGTGCAAGCTACCGCTCTGTCCGGCTCCCGGAGCAGGAGAAGCGGCTGCTTCGCGCACACAACAGCGGAGCGGCAGCCCTACGCTCCGAAGCGCTGCTTCAGCCGAAAGACGCCGGCCACCGGCGCTTGGCTTCGGACAGCTCCGGAGAGCCGTAGTGTGCGTCTGCACTAGACTGCATCATAGCGAAAAGCTTTGGCAGTGTGTCTCGCAGAGAGATAGCTTAGGAGCGCAGCGCACTTATGCCTCCCTTGTCCAGAAACACGATTTTACTGCACACTCCAAAAACAGTACTCTTCCCAGGGCAAGATGCCAGATGCTCTCTGATGCCCGTGCTCCCTTCCTACTCTTGCCCAGCTCGTTGTTGTAACGCGCACATGCCGTCCTGGCATTCAGTGCACAGTGAAAGCAATCGCAAAAGTCCAGCAGCTGCTGACTCCCAAACACAAGGCGCTGGCTATGTTCTTGCTTCTCGACAACTCAACGCAGCCCTCCATTTCTGCAGTTGCCATCGAGGTCTCTGCATGTCGGAGAGTCAGAGGACGAGCACGAGTTTCCCACGAGGGGCTGAATCAGGAGGAATTCAAAACTCAGGGAATTTGTCCTGGAACACCTTCCATAAGGATGCTAGAAGGGAATTGAAGAGGCAGGCGAGCGGCCACCACCGTCCTCTAGCAGTCCTTAGGGTGCGCGCAGAAGCCCGGTGCTCTGCGGCTTCGTTCTTCGCCCTCGTGCAAGCTACCGCTCTGTCCGGCTCCCGGAGCAGGAGAAGCGGCTGCTTCGCGCACACAACAGCGGAGCGGCAGCCCTACGCTCCGAAGCGCTGCTTCAGCCGAAAGACGCCGGCCACCGGCACTTGGCTTCGGACAGCTCCGGAGAGCCGTAGTGTGCGTCTGCAACTAGACTGCATCATAGCGAAAAGCTTTGGCAGTGTGTCTCGCAGGGAGATAGCTTAGGAGCGCAGCGCACTTATGCCTCCCTTGTCCAGAAACACGATTTTACTGCACACTCCAAAAACAGTACTCTTCCCAGGGCAATATATAAGCTGCTTTCTGACGGCCGTGATCTTTCGATTACTCTTGCGCAGCTCGGTGTTGCAGAGTGCACGTGCCTTCCTGGAATTCAGCGCACAGTGAAAGCAATCGCAAAAGTCCAGCAGCTGCTGACTCCCAAACACAAGGCGCTTGTCTACGTTCTTGCTTCTCGACAACTCAACGCAGCCCTCCATTTCTGCAGTTGCCATCGAGGTCTCTGCATGTCGGAGACTCAGAGGACGAGCACGAGTTTCCCAGGAGGGGCTGCATCAGGAGGAATTCAAAACTCCAGAAAATTGTCCTGGAACACCTTCCATAAGGATGCTAGAAAGGGAATTGAAGAGGCAGGCGTGCCGCCACCACGGTCCTCTAGCAGTCCTTCGGGTGTGCGCAGAAGCCCGGTGCTCTGCGGCTTCGTTCTTCGCCCCCGTACAAACTACCGCTCTGTCCGGCTCCCGGAGCAGGAGAAGCGGCTGCTTCGCGCACACAACAGCGGAGAGGCAGCCCTACGCTCCGAAGCGCTGCTTCAGCCGAAAGACGCCGGCCACCGGCGCTTGGCTTCGGACAGCTCCGGAGAGCCGTAGTGTGCGTCTGCACTAGACTGCATCATAGCGAAAAGCTTTGACAGTGTGTCTCGCAGGGAGATAGCTTAGGAGCGCAGCGCACTTATGCCTCCCTTGTCCAGAAACACGGATTTACTGCACACTCCAAAAACACTGCTCTTTCCATGGTACTATGTAAGCTGCTGTCTGACGCCCGTTCTCTTCTGCCCACTCTTGCCCAGCTGGTTGTTGCAGCGTGCACGTGCCTTCCTGGCATTAAGAGCACAGTGAAAGCAATCGCAAAAGTCCAGCAGCTGCTGACTCCCAAACACAAGGCGCTTGTCTACGTTCTTGCTTCTCGACAACTCAACGCAGCCCTTCATTTCTGCAGCTGCCATCGAGTTTTCTGTATCTTGAGCCTTCTGGGACGAGCACCAATTTCCCAGGAGGGGCTGCATCAGGACGAAGTCAAAACCCAGGAAAGTTGTCTCGGAACACCTTCAATAAAGCATGCCAGCAGTGCATTGAAAAGGCAGGGAGCTTTAGCCACCGTCCTCTAGCAGTCGCGAAGCTGTGCACACAATGTCGTCTCCCTGCGGCAACGTTCTTCGCCCTCGTGCAAGCTACCGCTCTGTCCGGCTCCCGGAGCAGGAGAAGCGGCTGCTTCGCGCACACAGCAGCGGAGCGGCAGCCCTACGCTCCGAAGCGCTGCTTCAGCCGAAAGACGCCGGCCACCGGCGCTTGGCTTCGGACAGCTCCGGAGAGCCGTAGTGTGCGTCTGCAACTAGACTGCATCATAGCGAAAAGCTTTGGCAGTGTGTCTCGCAGGGAGATAGCTTAGGAGCGCAGCGCACTTATGCCTCCCTTGTCCAGAAACACGATTTTACTGCACACTCCAAAAACAGTACTCTTCCCAGGGCAATATATAAGCTGCTTTCTGACGGCCGTGATCTTTCGATTACTCTTGCCCAGATCGTTGTTTTAACGTGCACATGCCGTCCTGGCATTCAGTGCACAGTGAAAGCAATCGCAAAAGTCCAGCAGCTGCTGACTCCCAAACACAAGGCGCTGGCTATGTTCTTGCTTCTCGACAACTCAACGCAGCCCTTCATTTCTGCAGTTGCCATCGAGGTCTCTGCATGTCGGAGAGTCAGAGGACGAGCACGAGTTTCCCACGAGGGGCTGAATCAGGAGGAATTCAAAACTTCTGAAAATCGTCCTGGAACACCTTCCATAAGGATGCTAGAAGGGAATTGAAGAGGCAGGCGTGCGGCCACCACGGTCCTCTAGCAGTCCTTCGGGTGTGCGCAGAAGCCCGGTGCTCTGCGGCTTCGTTCTTCGCCCCCGTACAAACTACCGCTCTGTCCGGCTCCCGGAGCAGGAGAAGCGGTTGCTTCGCGCACACAACAGCGGAGCGGCAGCCCTACGCTCCGAAGCGCTGCTTCAGCCGAAAGACGCCGGCCACCGGCGCTTGGCTTCGGAAAGCTCCGGAGAGCCGTAGTGTGCGTCTGCACTAGACTGCATCATAGCGAAAAGCTTTGGCAGTGTGTCTCGCAGAGAGATAGCTTAGGAGCGCAGCGCACTTATGCCTCCCTTGTCCAGAAACACGATTTTACTGCACACTCCAAAAACAGTACTCTTCCCAGGGCAAGATGCCAGATGCTCTCTGATGCCCGTGCTCCCTTCCTACTCTTGCCCAGCTCGTTGTTGTAACGCGCACATGCCGTCCTGGCATTCAGTGCACAGTGAAAGCAATCGCAAAAGTCCAGCAGCTGCTGACTCCCAAACACAAGGCGCTGGCTATGTTCTTGCTACTCGACGACTCAACGCAGCCCTTCATTTCTGCAGCTGCCATCGAGGTCTCTGCATGTCGGAGAGTCAGAGGACGAGCACGAGTTTCCCACGAGGGGCTGAATCAGGAGGAATTCAAAACTCAGGGAATTTGTCCTGGAACACCTTCCATAAGGATGCTCGAAGGGAATTGAAGAGGCAGGCGAGCGGCCACCACCGTCCTCTAGCAGTCCTTAGGGTGCGCGCAGAAGCCCGGTGCTCTGCGGCTTCGTTCTTCGCCCTCGTGCAAGCTACCGCTCTGTCCGGCTCCCGGAGCAGGAGAAGCGGCTGCTTCGCGCACACAACAGCGGAGCGGCAGCCGTACGCTCCGAAGCGCTGCTTCAGCCGAAAGACGCCGGCCACCGGCGCTTGGCTTCGGACAGCTCCGGAGAGCCGTAGTGTGGGTCTGCACTAGACTGCATCATAGCGAAAAGCTTTGGCAGTGTGTCTCGCAGGGAGATAGCTTAGGAGCGCAGCGCACTTATGCCTCCCTTGTCCAGAAACACGATTTTACTGCACACTCCAAAAACAGTACTCTTCCCAGGGCAATATATAAGCTGCTTTCTGACGGCCGTGATCTTTCGATTACTCTTGCGCAGCTCGGTGTTGCAGAGTGCACGTGCCTTCCTGGACTTCAGTGCACAGTGAAAGCAATCGCAAAAGTCCAGCAGCTGCTGACTCCCAAACACAAGGCGCTGTCTACGTTCTTGCTTCGCAACACTTCAACAGAGTCCTTCATTTCTGCAGCTGCCATCGAGTTTTCTGCATCTCGAGCCTTCTGGGACGAGCACCAATTTCCCAGGAGGGGCTGCATCAGGACGAAGTCAAAACCCAGGAAAGTTGTCTCGGAACACCTTCAATAAAGCATGCCAGCAGTGCATTGAAAAGGCAGGGAGCTTTAGCCACCGTCCTCTAGCAGTCGCGAAGCTGTGCACACAATGTCGTCTCCCTGCGGCAACGTTCTTCGCCCTCGTGCAAGCTACCGCTCTGTCCGGCTCCCGGAGCAGGAGAAGCGGCTGCTTCGCGCACACAGCAGCGGAGCGGCAGCCCTACGCTCCGAAGCGCTGCTTCAGCCGAAAGACGCCGGCCACCGGCGCTTGGCTTCGGACAGCTCCGGAGAGCCGTAGTGTGCGTCTGCACTAGACTGCATCATAGCGAAAAGCTTTGACAGTGTGTCTCGCAGGGAGATAGCTTAGGAGCGCAGCGCACTTATGCCTCCCTTGTCCAGAAACACGGATTTGCTGCACACTCCAAAAACACTGCTCTTTCCATGGTACTATGTAAGCTGCTGTCTGACGCCCGTTCTCTTCTGCCCACTCTTGCCCAGCTGGTTGTTGCAGCGTGCACGTGCCTTCCTGGCATTAAGAGCACAGTGAAAGCAATCGCAAAAGTCCAGCAGCTGCTGACTCCCAAACACAAGGCGCTTGTCTACGTTCTTGCTTCTCGACAACTCAACGCAGCCCTTCATTTCTGCAGCTGCCATCGAGTTTTCTGTATCTTGAGCCTTCTGGGACGAGCACCAATTTCCCAGGAGGGGCTGCATCAGGACGAAGTCAAAACCCAGGAAAGTTGTCTCGGAACACCTTCAATAAAGCATGCCAGCAGTGCATTGAAAAGGCAGGGAGCTTTAGCCACCGTCCTCTAGCAGTCGCGAAGCTGTGCACACAATGTCGTCTCCCTGCGGCAACGTTCTTCGCCCTCGTGCAAGCTACCGCTCTGTCCGGCTCCCGGAGCAGGAGAAGCGGCTGCTTCGCGCACACAGCAGCGGAGCGGCAGCCCTACGCTCCGAAGCGCTGCTTCAGCCGAAAGACGCCGGCCACCGGCGCTTGGCTTCGGACAGCTCCGGAGAGCCGTAGTGTGCGTCTGCAACTAGACTGCATCATAGCGAAAAGCTTTGGCAGTGTGTCTCGCAGGGAGATAGCTTAGGAGCGCAGCGCACTTATGCCTCCCTTGTCCAGAAACACGATTTTACTGCACACTCCAAAAACAGTACTCTTCCCAGGGCAATATATAAGCTGCTTTCTGACGGCCGTGATCTTTCGATTACTCTTGCCCAGCTCGTTGTTTTAACGTGCACATGCCGTCCTGGCATTCAGTGCACAGTGAAAGCAATCGCAAAAGTCCAGCAGCTGCTGACTCCCAAACACAAGGCGCTGGCTATGTTCTTGCTTCTCGACAACTCAACGCAGCCCTTCATTTCTGCAGTTGCCATCGAGGTCTCTGCATGTCGGAGACTCAGAGGACGAGCACGAGTTTCCCACGAGGGGCTGCATCAGGAGGAATTCAAAACTCAGGGAATTTGTCCTGGAACACCTTCCATAAGGATGCTAGAAGGGAATTGAAGAGGCAGGCGTGCGGCCACCACGGTCCTCTAGCAGTCCTTCGGGTGTGCGCAGAAGCCCGGTGCTCTGCGGCTTCGTTCTTCGCCCCCGTACAAACTACCGCTCTGTCCAGCTCCCGGAGCAGGAGAAGCGGCTGCTTCGCGCACACAACAGCGGAGCGGCAGCCCTACGCTCCGAAGCGCTGCTTCAGCCGAAAGACGCCGGCCACCGGCGCTTGGCTTCGGACAGCTCCGGAGAGCCGTAGTGTGCGTCTGCACTAGACTGCATCATAGCGAAAAGCTTTGACAGTGTGTCTCGCAGGGAGATAGCTTAGGAGCGCAGCGCACTTATGCCTCCCTTGTCCAGAAACACGGATTTGCTGCACACTCCAAAAACAGTACTCTTTCCATGGTACTATGTAAGCTGCTGTCTGACGCCCGTTCTCTTCTGCCCACTCTTGCCCAGCTGGTTGTTGCAGCGTGCACGTGCCTTCCTGGCATTAAGAGCACAGTGAAAGCAATCGCAAAAGTCCAGCAGCTGCTGACTCCCAAACACAAGGCGCTTGTCTACGTTCTTGCTTCTCGACAACTCAACGCAGCCCTTCATTTCTGCAGCTGCCATCGAGTTTTCTGTATCTTGAGCCTTCTGGGACGAGCACCAATTTCCCAGGAGGGGCTGCATCAGGACGAAGTCAAAACCCAGGAAAGTTGTCTCGGAACACCTTCAATAAAGCATGCCAGCAGTGCATTGAAAAGGCAGGTAGCTTTAGCCACCGTCCTCTAGCAGTCGCGAAGCTGTGCACACAATGTCGTCTCCCTGCGGCAACGTTCTTCGCCCTCGTGCAAGCTACCGCTCTGTCCGGCTCCCGGAGCAGGAGAAGCGGCTGCTTCGCGCACACAGCAGCGGAGCGGCAGCCCTACGCTCCGAAGCGCTGCTTCAGCCGAAAGACGCCGGCCACCGGCGCTTGGCTTCGGACAGCTCCGGAGAGCCGTAGTGTGCGTCTGCAACTAGACTGCATCATAGCGAAAAGCTTTGGCAGTGTGTCTCGCAGGGAGATAGCTTAGGAGCGCAGCGCACTTATGCCTCCCTTGTCCAGAAACACGATTTTACTGCACACTCCAAAAACAGTACTCTTCCCAGGGCAATATATAAGCTGCTTTCTGACGGCCGTGATCTTTCGATTACTCTTGCCCAGATCGTTGTTTTAACGTGCACATGCCGTCCTGGCATTCAGTGCACAGTGAAAGCAATCGCAAAAGTCCAGCAGCTGCTGACTCCCAAACACAAGGCGCTGGCTATGTTCTTGCTTCTCGACAACTCAACGCAGCCCTTCATTTCTGCAGTTGCCATCGAGGTCTCTGCATGTAGGAGACTCAGAGGACGAGCACGAGTTTCCCAGGAGGGGCTGCATCAGGAGGAATTCAAAACTCCAGAAAATTGTCCTGGAACACCTTCCATAAGGATGCTAGAAGGGAATTGAAGAGGCAGGCGAGCGGCCACCACGGTCCTCTAGCAGTCCTTCGGGTGTGCGCAGAAGCCCGGTGCTCTGCGGCTTCGTTCTTCGCCCCCGTACAAACTACCGCTCTGTCCGGCTCCCGGAGCAGGAGAAGCGGCTGCTTCGCGCACACAACAGCGGAGCGGCAGCCCTACGCTCCGAAGCGCTGCTTCAGCCGAAAGACGCCGGCCACCGGCGCTTGGCTTCGGACAGCTCCGGAGAGCCGTAGTGTGCGTGTGCAACTAGACTGCATCATAGCGAAAAGCTTTGACAGTGTGTCTCGCAGGGAGATAGCTTAGGAGCGCAGCGCACTTATGCCTCCCTTGTCCAGAAACACGGATTTGCTGCACACTCCAAAAACACTGCTCTTTCCATGGTACTATGTAAGCTGCTGTCTGACGCCCGTTCTCTTCTGCCCACTCTTGCCCAGCTGGTTGTTGCAGCGTGCACGTGCCTTCCTGGCATTAAGAGCACAGTGAAAGCAATCGCAAAAGTCCAGCAGCTGCTGACTCCCAAACACAAGGCGCTTGTCTACGTTCTTGCTTCTCGACAACTCAACGCAGCCCTTCATTTCTGCAGCTGCCATCGAGTTTTCTGTATCTTGAGCCTTCTGGGACGAGCACCAATTTCCCAGGAGGGGCTGCCTCAGGACGAAGTCAAAACCCAGGAAAGTTGTCTCGGAACACCTTCAATAAAGCATGCCAGCAGTGCATTGAAAAGGCAGGTAGCTTTAGCCACCGTCCTCTAGCAGTCGCGAAGCTGTGCACACAATGTCGTCTGCCTGCGGCAACGTTCTTCGCCCTCGTGCAAGCTACCGCTCTGTCCGGCTCCCGGAGCAGGAGAAGCGGCTGCTTCGCGCACACAACAGCGGAGCGGCAGCCCTACGCTCCGAAGCGCTGCTTCAGCCGAAAGACGCCGGCCACCGGCGCTTGGCTTCGGACAGCTCCGGAGAGCCGTAGTGTGCGTCTGCACTAGACTGCATCATAGCGAAAAGCTTTGGCAGTGTGTCTCGCAGAGAGATAGCTTAGGAGCGCAGCGCACTTATGCCTCCCTTGTCCAGAAACACGATTTTACTGCACACTCCAAAAACAGTACTCTTCCCAGGGCAAGATGCCAGATGCTCTCTGATGCCCGTGCTCCCTTCCTACTCTTGCCCAGCTCGTTGTTGTAACGCGCACATGCCGTCCTGGCATTCAGTGCACAGTGAAAGCAATCGCAAAAGTCCAGCAGCTGCTGACTCCCAAACACAAGGCGCTGGCTATGTTCTTGCTTCTCGACAACTCAACGCAGCCCTCCATTTCTGCAGTTGCCATCGAGGTCTCTGCATGTCGGAGAGTCAGAGGACGAGCACGAGTTTCCCACGAGGGGCTGAATCAGGAGGAATTCAAAACTCAGGGAATTTGTCCTGGAACACCTTCCATAAGGATGCTAGAAGGGAATTGAAGAGGCAGGCGAGCGGCCACCACCGTCCTCTAGCAGTCCTTAGGGTGCGCGCAGAAGCCCGGTGCTCTGCGGCTTCGTTCTTCGCCCTCGTGCAAGCTACCGCTCTGTCCGGCTCCCGGAGCAGGAGAAGCGGCTGCTTCGCGCACACAACAGCGGAGCGGCAGCCCTACGCTCCGAAGCGCTGCTTCAGCCGAAAGACGCCGGCCACCGGCGCTTGGCTTCGGACAGCTCCGGAGAGCCGTAGTGTGCGTCTGCAACTAGACTGCATCATAGCGAAAAGCTTTGGCAGTGTGTCTCGCAGGGAGATAGCTTAGGAGCGCAGCGCACTTATGCCTCCCTTGTCCAGAAACACGATTTTACTGCACACTCCAAAAACAGTACTCTTCCCAGGGCAATATATAAGCTGCTTTCTGACGGCCGTGATCTTTCGATTACTCTTGCGCAGCTCGGTGTTGCAGAGTGCACGTGCCTTCCTGGAATTCAGCGCACAGTGAAAGCAATCGCAAAAGTCCAGCAGCTGCTGACTCCCAAACACAAGGCGCTTGTCTACGTTCTTGCTTCTCGACAACTCAACGCAGCCCTCCATTTCTGCAGTTGCCATCGAGGTCTCTGCATGTCGGAGACTCAGAGGACGAGCACGAGTTTCCCAGGAGGGGCTGCATCAGGAGGAATTCAAAACTCCAGAAAATTGTCCTGGAACACCTTCCATAAGGATGCTAGAAGGGAATTGAAGAGGCAGGCGTGCCGCCACCACGGTCCTCTAGCAGTCCTTCGGGTGTGCGCAGAAGCCCGGTGCTCTGCGGCTTCGTTCTTCGCCCCCGTACAAACTACCGCTCTGTCCGGCTCCCGGAGCAGGAGAAGCGGCTGCTTCGCGCACACAACAGCGGAGAGGCAGCCCTACGCTCCGAAGCGCTGCTTCAGCCGAAAGACGCCGGCCACCGGCGCTTGGCTTCGGACAGCTCCGGAGAGCCGTAGTGTGCGTCTGCACTAGACTGCATCATAGCGAAAAGCTTTGACAGTGTGTCTCGCAGGGAGATAGCTTAGGAGCGCAGCGCACTTATGCCTCCCTTGTCCAGAAACACGGATTTGCTGCACACTCCAAAAACACTGCTCTTTCCATGGTACTATGTAAGCTGCTGTCTGACGCCCGTTCTCTTCTGCCCACTCTTGCCCAGCTGGTTGTTGCAGCGTGCACGTGCCTTCCTGGCATTAAGAGCACAGTGAAAGCAATCGCAAAAGTCCAGCAGCTGCTGACTCCCAAACACAAGGCGCTTGTCTACGTTCTTGCTTCTCGACAACTCAACGCAGCCCTTCATTTCTGCAGCTGCCATCGAGTTTTCTGTATCTTGAGCCTTCTGGGACGAGCACCAATTTCCCAGGAGGGGCTGCATCAGGACGAAGTCAAAACCCAGGAAAGTTGTCTCGGAACACCTTCAATAAAGCATGCCAGCAGTGCATTGAAAAGGCAGGGAGCTTTAGCCACCGTCCTCTAGCAGTCGCGAAGCTGTGCACACAATGTCGTCTGCCTGCGGCAACGTTCTTCGCCCTCGTGCAAGCTACCGCTCTGTCCGGCTCCCGGAGCAGGAGAAGCGGCTGCTTCGCGCACACAGCAGCGGAGCGGCAGCCCTACGCTCCGAAGCGCTGCTTCAGCCGAAAGACGCCGGCCACCGGCGCTTGGCTTCGGACAGCTCCGGAGAGCCGTAGTGTGCGTGTGCAACTAGACTGCATCATAGCGAAAAGCTTTGACAGTGTGTCTCGCAGGGAGATAGCTTAGGAGCGCAGCGCACTTATGCCTCCCTTGTCCAGAAACACGGATTTGCTGCACACTCCAAAAACACTGCTCTTTCCATGGTACTATGTAAGCTGCTGTCTGACGCCCGTTCTCTTCTGCCCACTCTTGCCCAGCTGGTTGTTGCAGCGCGCACGTGCCTTCCTGGCATTAAGAGCACAGTGAAAGCAATCGCAAAAGTCCAGCAGCTGCTGACTCCCAAACACAAGGCGCTTGTCTACGTTCTTGCTTCTCGACAACTCAACGCAGCCCTTCATTTCTGCAGCTGCCATCGAGTTTTCTGTATCTTGAGCCTTCTGGGACGAGCACCAATTTCCCAGGAGGGGCTGCCTCAGGACGAAGTCAAAACCCAGGAAAGTTGTCTCGGAACACCTTCAATAAAGCATGCCAGCAGTGCATTGAAAAGGCAGGGAGCTTTAGCCACCGTCCTCTAGCAGTCGCGAAGCTGTGCACACAATGTCGTCTGCCTGCGGCAACGTTCTTCGCCCTCGTGCAAGCTACCGCTCTGTCCGGCTCCCGGAGCAGGAGAAGCGGCTGCTTCGCGCACACAACAGCGGAGCGGCAGCCCTACGCTCCGAAGCGCTGCTTCAGCCGAAAGACGCCGGCCACCGGCGCTTGGCTTCGGACAGCTCCGGAGAGCCGTAGTGTGCGTCTGCACTAGACTGCATCATAGCGAAAAGCTTTGGCAGTGTGTCTCGCAGAGAGATAGCTTAGGAGCGCAGCGCACTTATGCCTCCCTTGTCCAGAAACACGATTTTACTGCACACTCCAAAAACAGTACTCTTCCCAGGGCAAGATGCCAGATGCTCTCTGATGCCCGTGCTCCCTTCCTACTCTTGCCCAGCTCGTTGTTGTAACGCGCACATGCCGTCCTGGCATTCAGTGCACAGTGAAAGCAATCGCAAAAGTCCAGCAGCTGCTGACTCCCAAACACAAGGCGCTGGCTATGTTCTTGCTTCTCGACAACTCAACGCAGCCCTCCATTTCTGCAGTTGCCATCGAGGTCTCTGCATGTCGGAGAGTCAGAGGACGAGCACGAGTTTCCCACGAGGGGCTGAATCAGGAGGAATTCAAAACTCAGGGAATTTGTCCTGGAACACCTTCCATAAGGATGCTAGAAGGGAATTGAAGAGGCAGGCGAGCGGCCACCACCGTCCTCTAGCAGTCCTTAGGGTGCGCGCAGAAGCCCGGTGCTCTGCGGCTTCGTTCTTCGCCCTCGTGCAAGCTACCGCTCTGTCCGGCTCCCGGAGCAGGAGAAGCGGCTGCTTCGCGCACACAACAGCGGAGCGGCAGCCCTACGCTCCGAAGCGCTGCTTCAGCCGAAAGACGCCGGCCACCGGCGCTTGGCTTCGGACAGCTCCGGAGAGCCGTAGTGTGCGTCTGCAACTAGACTGCATCATAGCGAAAAGCTTTGGCAGTGTGTCTCGCAGGGAGATAGCTTAGGAGCGCAGCGCACTTATGCCTCCCTTGTCCAGAAACACGATTTTACTGCACACTCCAAAAACAGTACTCTTCCCAGGGCAATATATAAGCTGCTTTCTGACGGCCGTGATCTTTCGATTACTCTTGCGCAGCTCGGTGTTGCAGAGTGCACGTGCCTTCCTGGAATTCAGCGCACAGTGAAAGCAATCGCAAAAGTCCAGCAGCTGCTGACTCCCAAACACAAGGCGCTTGTCTACGTTCTTGCTTCTCGACAACTCAACGCAGCCCTCCATTTCTGCAGTTGCCATCGAGGTCTCTGCATGTCGGAGACTCAGAGGACGAGCACGAGTTTCCCAGGAGGGGCTGCATCAGGAGGAATTCAAAACTCCAGAAAATTGTCCTGGAACACCTTCCATAAGGATGCTAGAAAGGGAATTGAAGAGGCAGGCGTGCCGCCACCACGGTCCTCTAGCAGTCCTTCGGGTGTGCGCAGAAGCCCGGTGCTCTGCGGCTTCGTTCTTCGCCCCCGTACAAACTACCGCTCTGTCCGGCTCCCGGAGCAGGAGAAGCGGCTGCTTCGCGCACACAACAGCGGAGAGGCAGCCCTACGCTCCGAAGCGCTGCTTCAGCCGAAAGACGCCGGCCACCGGCGCTTGGCTTCGGACAGCTCCGGAGAGCCGTAGTGTGCGTCTGCACTAGACTGCATCATAGCGAAAAGCTTTGACAGTGTGTCTCGCAGGGAGATAGCTTAGGAGCGCAGCGCACTTATGCCTCCCTTGTCCAGAAACACGGATTTGCTGCACACTCCAAAAACACTGCTCTTTCCATGGTACTATGTAAGCTGCTGTCTGACGCCCGTTCTCTTCTGCCCACTCTTGCCCAGCTGGTTGTTGCAGCGTGCACGTGCCTTCCTGGCATTAAGAGCACAGTGAAAGCAATCGCAAAAGTCCAGCAGCTGCTGACTCCCAAACACAAGGCGCTTGTCTACGTTCTTGCTTCTCGACAACTCAACGCAGCCCTTCATTTCTGCAGCTGCCATCGAGTTTTCTGTATCTTGAGCCTTCTGGGACGAGCACCAATTTCCCAGGAGGGGCTGCATCAGGACGAAGTCAAAACCCAGGAAAGTTGTCTCGGAACACCTTCAATAAAGCATGCCAGCAGTGCATTGAAAAGGCAGGTAGCTTTAGCCACCGTCCTCTAGCAGTCGCGAAGCTGTGCACACAATGTCGTCTCCCTGCGGCAACGTTCTTCGCCCTCGTGCAAGCTACCGCTCTGTCCGGCTCCCGGAGCAGGAGAAGCGGCTGCTTCGCGCACACAGCAGCGGAGCGGCAGCCCTACGCTCCGAAGCGCTGCTTCAGCCGAAAGACGCCGGCCACCGGCGCTTGGCTTCGGACAGCTCCGGAGAGCCGTAGTGTGCGTCTGCAACTAGACTGCATCATAGCGAAAAGCTTTGGCAGTGTGTCTCGCAGGGAGATAGCTTAGGAGCGCAGCGCACTTATGCCTCCCTTGTCCAGAAACACGATTTTACTGCACACTCCAAAAACAGTACTCTTCCCAGGGCAATATATAAGCTGCTTTCTGACGGCCGTGATCTTTCGATTACTCTTGCCCAGATCGTTGTTTTAACGTGCACATGCCGTCCTGGCATTCAGTGCACAGTGAAAGCAATCGCAAAAGTCCAGCAGCTGCTGACTCCCAAACACAAGGCGCTGGCTATGTTCTTGCTTCTCGACAACTCAACGCAGCCCTTCATTTCTGCAGTTGCCATCGAGGTCTCTGCATGTAGGAGACTCAGAGGACGAGCACGAGTTTCCCAGGAGGGGCTGCATCAGGAGGAATTCAAAACTCCAGAAAATTGTCCTGGAACACCTTCCATAAGGATGCTAGAAGGGAATTGAAGAGGCAGGCGAGCGGCCACCACGGTCCTCTAGCAGTCCTTCGGGTGTGCGCAGAAGCCCGGTGCTCTGCGGCTTCGTTCTTCGCCCCCGTACAAACTACCGCTCTGTCCGGCTCCCGGAGCAGGAGAAGCGGCTGCTTCGCGCACACAACAGCGGAGCGGCAGCCCTACGCTCCGAAGCGCTGCTTCAGCCGAAAGACGCCGGCCACCGGCGCTTGGCTTCGGACAGCTCCGGAGAGCCGTAGTGTGCGTGTGCAACTAGACTGCATCATAGCGAAAAGCTTTGACAGTGTGTCTCGCAGGGAGATAGCTTAGGAGCGCAGCGCACTTATGCCTCCCTTGTCCAGAAACACGGATTTGCTGCACACTCCAAAAACACTGCTCTTTCCATGGTACTATGTAAGCTGCTGTCTGACGCCCGTTCTCTTCTGCCCACTCTTGCCCAGCTGGTTGTTGCAGCGTGCACGTGCCTTCCTGGCATTAAGAGCACAGTGAAAGCAATCGCAAAAGTCCAGCAGCTGCTGACTCCCAAACACAAGGCGCTTGTCTACGTTCTTGCTTCTCGACAACTCAACGCAGCCCTTCATTTCTGCAGCTGCCATCGAGTTTTCTGTATCTTGAGCCTTCTGGGACGAGCACCAATTTCCCAGGAGGGGCTGCCTCAGGACGAAGTCAAAACCCAGGAAAGTTGTCTCGGAACACCTTCAATAAAGCATGCCAGCAGTGCATTGAAAAGGCAGGGAGCTTTAGCCACCGTCCTCTAGCAGTCGCGAAGCTGTGCACACAATGTCGTCTGCCTGCGGCAACGTTCTTCGCCCTCGTGCAAGCTACCGCTCTGTCCGGCTCCCGGAGCAGGAGAAGCGGCTGCTTCGCGCACACAACAGCGGAGCGGCAGCCCTACGCTCCGAAGCGCTGCTTCAGCCGAAAGACGCCGGCCACCGGCGCTTGGCTTCGGACAGCTCCGGAGAGCCGTAGTGTGCGTCTGCACTAGACTGCATCATAGCGAAAAGCTTTGGCAGTGTGTCTCGCAGAGAGATAGCTTAGGAGCGCAGCGCACTTATGCCTCCCTTGTCCAGAAACACGATTTTACTGCACACTCCAAAAACAGTACTCTTCCCAGGGCAAGATGCCAGATGCTCTCTGATGCCCGTGCTCCCTTCCTACTCTTGCCCAGCTCGTTGTTGTAACGCGCACATGCCGTCCTGGCATTCAGTGCACAGTGAAAGCAATCGCAAAAGTCCAGCAGCTGCTGACTCCCAAACACAAGGCGCTGGCTATGTTCTTGCTTCTCGACAACTCAACGCAGCCCTCCATTTCTGCAGTTGCCATCGAGGTCTCTGCATGTCGGAGAGTCAGAGGACGAGCACGAGTTTCCCACGAGGGGCTGAATCAGGAGGAATTCAAAACTCAGGGAATTTGTCCTGGAACACCTTCCATAAGGATGCTAGAAGGGAATTGAAGAGGCAGGCGAGCGGCCACCACCGTCCTCTAGCAGTCCTTAGGGTGCGCGCAGAAGCCCGGTGCTCTGCGGCTTCGTTCTTCGCCCTCGTGCAAGCTACCGCTCTGTCCGGCTCCCGGAGCAGGAGAAGCGGCTGCTTCGCGCACACAACAGCGGAGCGGCAGCCCTACGCTCCGAAGCGCTGCTTCAGCCGAAAGACGCCGGCCACCGGCGCTTGGCTTCGGACAGCTCCGGAGAGCCGTAGTGTGCGTCTGCAACTAGACTGCATCATAGCGAAAAGCTTTGGCAGTGTGTCTCGCAGGGAGATAGCTTAGGAGCGCAGCGCACTTATGCCTCCCTTGTCCAGAAACACGATTTTACTGCACACTCCAAAAACAGTACTCTTCCCAGGGCAATATATAAGCTGCTTTCTGACGGCCGTGATCTTTCGATTACTCTTGCGCAGCTCGGTGTTGCAGAGTGCACGTGCCTTCCTGGAATTCAGCGCACAGTGAAAGCAATCGCAAAAGTCCAGCAGCTGCTGACTCCCAAACACAAGGCGCTTGTCTACGTTCTTGCTTCTCGACAACTCAACGCAGCCCTCCATTTCTGCAGTTGCCATCGAGGTCTCTGCATGTCGGAGACTCAGAGGACGAGCACGAGTTTCCCAGGAGGGGCTGCATCAGGAGGAATTCAAAACTCCAGAAAATTGTCCTGGAACACCTTCCATAAGGATGCTAGAAGGGAATTGAAGAGGCAGGCGTGCCGCCACCACGGTCCTCTAGCAGTCCTTCGGGTGTGCGCAGAAGCCCGGTGCTCTGCGGCTTCGTTCTTCGCCCCCGTACAAACTACCGCTCTGTCCGGCTCCCGGAGCAGGAGAAGCGGCTGCTTCGCGCACACAGCAGCGGAGCGGCAGCCCTACGCTCCGAAGCGCTGCTTCAGCCGAAAGACGCCGGCCACCGGCGCTTGGCTTCGGACAGCTCCGGAGAGCCGTAGTGTGCGTGTGCAACTAGACTGCATCATAGCGAAAAGCTTTGACAGTGTGTCTCGCAGGGAGATAGCTTAGGAGCGCAGCGCACTTATGCCTCCCTTGTCCAGAAACACGGATTTGCTGCACACTCCAAAAACACTGCTCTTTCCATGGTACTATGTAAGCTGCTGTCTGACGCCCGTTCTCTTCTGCCCACTCTTGCCCAGCTGGTTGTTGCAGCGCGCACGTGCCTTCCTGGCATTAAGAGCACAGTGAAAGCAATCGCAAAAGTCCAGCAGCTGCTGACTCCCAAACACAAGGCGCTTGTCTACGTTCTTGCTTCTCGACAACTCAACGCAGCCCTTCATTTCTGCAGCTGCCATCGAGTTTTCTGTATCTTGAGCCTTCTGGGACGAGCACCAATTTCCCAGGAGGGGCTGCCTCAGGACGAAGTCAAAACCCAGGAAAGTTGTCTCGGAACACCTTCAATAAAGCATGCCAGCAGTGCATTGAAAAGGCAGGTAGCTTTAGCCACCGTCCTCTAGCAGTCGCGAAGCTGTGCACACAATGTCGTCTGCCTGCGGCAACGTTCTTCGCCCTCGTGCAAGCTATCGCTCTGTCCGGCTCCCGGAGCAGGAGAAGCGGCTGCTTCGCGCACACAACAGCGGAGCGGCAGCCCTACGCTCCGAAGCGCTGCTTCAGCCGAAAGACGCCGGCCACCGGCGCTTGGCTTCGGACAGCTCCGGAGAGCCGTAGTGTGCGTCTGCACTAGACTGCATCATAGCGAAAAGCTTTGGCAGTGTGTCTCGCAGAGAGATAGCTTAGGAGCGCAGCGCACTTATGCCTCCCTTGTCCAGAAACACGATTTTACTGCACACTCCAAAAACAGTACTCTTCCCAGGGCAAGATGCCAGATGCTCTCTGATGCCCGTGCTCCCTTCCTACTCTTGCCCAGCTCGTTGTTGTAACGCGCACATGCCGTCCTGGCATTCAGTGCACAGTGAAAGCAATCGCAAAAGTCCAGCAGCTGCTGACTCCCAAACACAAGGCGCTGGCTATGTTCTTGCTTCTCGACAACTCAACGCAGCCCTCCATTTCTGCAGTTGCCATCGAGGTCTCTGCATGTCGGAGAGTCAGAGGACGAGCACGAGTTTCCCACGAGGGGCTGAATCAGGAGGAATTCAAAACTCAGGGAATTTGTCCTGGAACACCTTCCATAAGGATGCTAGAAGGGAATTGAAGAGGCAGGCGAGCGGCCACCACCGTCCTCTAGCAGTCCTTAGGGTGCGCGCAGAAGCCCGGTGCTCTGCGGCTTCGTTCTTCGCCCTCGTGCAAGCTACCGCTCTGTCCGGCTCCCGGAGCAGGAGAAGCGGCTGCTTCGCGCACACAACAGCGGAGCGGCAGCCCTACGCTCCGAAGCGCTGCTTCAGCCGAAAGACGCCGGCCACCGGCGCTTGGCTTCGGACAGCTCCGGAGAGCCGTAGTGTGCGTCTGCAACTAGACTGCATCATAGCGAAAAGCTTTGGCAGTGTGTCTCGCAGGGAGATAGCTTAGGAGCGCAGCGCACTTATGCCTCCCTTGTCCAGAAACACGATTTTACTGCACACTCCAAAAACAGTACTCTTCCCAGGGCAATATATAAGCTGCTTTCTGACGGCCGTGATCTTTCGATTACTCTTGCGCAGCTCGGTGTTGCAGAGTGCACGTGCCTTCCTGGAATTCAGCGCACAGTGAAAGCAATCGCAAAAGTCCAGCAGCTGCTGACTCCCAAACACAAGGCGCTTGTCTACGTTCTTGCTTCTCGACAACTCAACGCAGCCCTCCATTTCTGCAGTTGCCATCGAGGTCTCTGCATGTCGGAGACTCAGAGGACGAGCACGAGTTTCCCAGGAGGGGCTGCATCAGGAGGAATTCAAAACTCCAGAAAATTGTCCTGGAACACCTTCCATAAGGATGCTAGAAAGGGAATTGAAGAGGCAGGCGTGCCGCCACCACGGTCCTCTAGCAGTCCTTCGGGTGTGCGCAGAAGCCCGGTGCTCTGCGGCTTCGTTCTTCGCCCCCGTACAAACTACCGCTCTGTCCGGCTCCCGGAGCAGGAGAAGCGGCTGCTTCGCGCACACAACAGCGGAGAGGCAGCCCTACGCTCCGAAGCGCTGCTTCAGCCGAAAGACGCCGGCCACCGGCGCTTGGCTTCGGACAGCTCCGGAGAGCCGTAGTGTGCGTCTGCACTAGACTGCATCATAGCGAAAAGCTTTGACAGTGTGTCTCGCAGGGAGATAGCTTAGGAGCGCAGCGCACTTATGCCTCCCTTGTCCAGAAACACGGATTTGCTGCACACTCCAAAAACACTGCTCTTTCCATGGTACTATGTAAGCTGCTGTCTGACGCCCGTTCTCTTCTGCCCACTCTTGCCCAGCTGGTTGTTGCAGCGTGCACGTGCCTTCCTGGCATTAAGAGCACAGTGAAAGCAATCGCAAAAGTCCAGCAGCTGCTGACTCCCAAACACAAGGCGCTTGTCTACGTTCTTGCTTCTCGACAACTCAACGCAGCCCTTCATTTCTGCAGCTGCCATCGAGTTTTCTGTATCTTGAGCCTTCTGGGACGAGCACCAATTTCCCAGGAGGGGCTGCATCAGGACAAAGTCAAAACCCAGGAAAGTTGTCTCGGAACACCTTCAATAAAGCATGCCAGCAGTGCATTGAAAAGGCAGGTAGCTTTAGCCACCGTCCTCTAGCAGTCGCGAAGCTGTGCACACAATGTCGTCTCCCTGCGGCAACGTTCTTCGCCCTCGTGCAAGCTACCGCTCTGTCCGGCTCCCGGAGCAGGAGAAGCGGCTGCTTCGCGCACACAGCAGCGGAGCGGCAGCCCTACGCTCCGAAGCGCTGCTTCAGCCGAAAGACGCCGGCCACCGGCGCTTGGCTTCGGACAGCTCCGGAGAGCCGTAGTGTGCGTCTGCAACTAGACTGCATCATAGCGAAAAGCTTTGGCAGTGTGTCTCGCAGGGAGATAGCTTAGGAGCGCAGCGCACTTATGCCTCCCTTGTCCAGAAACACGATTTTACTGCACACTCCAAAAACAGTACTCTTCCCAGGGCAATATATAAGCTGCTTTCTGACGGCCGTGATCTTTCGATTACTCTTGCCCAGATCGTTGTTTTAACGTGCACATGCCGTCCTGGCATTCAGTGCACAGTGAAAGCAATCGCAAAAGTCCAGCAGCTGCTGACTCCCAAACACAAGGCGCTGGCTATGTTCTTGCTTCTCGACAACTCAACGCAGCCCTTCATTTCTGCAGTTGCCATCGAGGTCTCTGCATGTAGGAGACTCAGAGGACGAGCACGAGTTTCCCAGGAGGGGCTGCATCAGGAGGAATTCAAAACTCCAGAAAATTGTCCTGGAACACCTTCCATAAGGATGCTAGAAGGGAATTGAAGAGGCAGGCGAGCGGCCACCACGGTCCTCTAGCAGTCCTTCGGGTGTGCGCAGAAGCCCGGTGCTCTGCGGCTTCGTTCTTCGCCCCCGTACAAACTACCGCTCTGTCCGGCTCCCGGAGCAGGAGAAGCGGCTGCTTCGCGCACACAACAGCGGAGCGGCAGCCCTACGCTCCGAAGCGCTGCTTCAGCCGAAAGACGCCGGCCACCGGCGCTTGGCTTCGGACAGCTCCGGAGAGCCGTAGTGTGCGTGTGCAACTAGACTGCATCATAGCGAAAAGCTTTGACAGTGTGTCTCGCAGGGAGATAGCTTAGGAGCGCAGCGCACTTATGCCTCCCTTGTCCAGAAACACGGATTTGCTGCACACTCCAAAAACACTGCTCTTTCCATGGTACTATGTAAGCTGCTGTCTGACGCCCGTTCTCTTCTGCCCACTCTTGCCCAGCTGGTTGTTGCAGCGTGCACGTGCCTTCCTGGCATTAAGAGCACAGTGAAAGCAATCGCAAAAGTCCAGCAGCTGCTGACTCCCAAACACAAGGCGCTTGTCTACGTTCTTGCTTCTCGACAACTCAACGCAGCCCTTCATTTCTGCAGCTGCCATCGAGTTTTCTGTATCTTGAGCCTTCTGGGACGAGCACCAATTTCCCAGGAGGGGCTGCCTCAGGACGAAGTCAAAACCCAGGAAAGTTGTCTCGGAACACCTTCAATAAAGCATGCCAGCAGTGCATTGAAAAGGCAGGTAGCTTTAGCCACCGTCCTCTAGCAGTCGCGAAGCTGTGCACACAATGTCGTCTGCCTGCGGCAACGTTCTTCGCCCTCGTGCAAGCTACCGCTCTGTCCGGCTCCCGGAGCAGGAGAAGCGGCTGCTTCGCGCACACAACAGCGGAGCGGCAGCCCTACGCTCCGAAGCGCTGCTTCAGCCGAAAGACGCCGGCCACCGGCGCTTGGCTTCGGACAGCTCCGGAGAGCCGTAGTGTGCGTCTGCACTAGACTGCATCATAGCGAAAAGCTTTGGCAGTGTGTCTCGCAGAGAGATAGCTTAGGAGCGCAGCGCACTTATGCCTCCCTTGTCCAGAAACACGATTTTACTGCACACTCCAAAAACAGTACTCTTCCCAGGGCAAGATGCCAGATGCTCTCTGATGCCCGTGCTCCCTTCCTACTCTTGCCCAGCTCGTTGTTGTAACGCGCACATGCCGTCCTGGCATTCAGTGCACAGTGAAAGCAATCGCAAAAGTCCAGCAGCTGCTGACTCCCAAACACAAGGCGCTGGCTATGTTCTTGCTTCTCGACAACTCAACGCAGCCCTCCATTTCTGCAGTTGCCATCGAGGTCTCTGCATGTCGGAGAGTCAGAGGACGAGCACGAGTTTCCCACGAGGGGCTGAATCAGGAGGAATTCAAAACTCAGGGAATTTGTCCTGGAACACCTTCCATAAGGATGCTAGAAGGGAATTGAAGAGGCAGGCGAGCGGCCACCACCGTCCTCTAGCAGTCCTTAGGGTGCGCGCAGAAGCCCGGTGCTCTGCGGCTTCGTTCTTCGCCCTCGTGCAAGCTACCGCTCTGTCCGGCTCCCGGAGCAGGAGAAGCGGCTGCTTCGCGCACACAACAGCGGAGCGGCAGCCCTACGCTCCGAAGCGCTGCTTCAGCCGAAAGACGCCGGCCACCGGCGCTTGGCTTCGGACAGCTCCGGAGAGCCGTAGTGTGCGTCTGCAACTAGACTGCATCATAGCGAAAAGCTTTGGCAGTGTGTCTCGCAGGGAGATAGCTTAGGAGCGCAGCGCACTTATGCCTCCCTTGTCCAGAAACACGATTTTACTGCACACTCCAAAAACAGTACTCTTCCCAGGGCAATATATAAGCTGCTTTCTGACGGCCGTGATCTTTCGATTACTCTTGCGCAGCTCGGTGTTGCAGAGTGCACGTGCCTTCCTGGAATTCAGCGCACAGTGAAAGCAATCGCAAAAGTCCAGCAGCTGCTGACTCCCAAACACAAGGCGCTTGTCTACGTTCTTGCTTCTCGACAACTCAACGCAGCCCTCCATTTCTGCAGTTGCCATCGAGGTCTCTGCATGTCGGAGACTCAGAGGACGAGCACGAGTTTCCCAGGAGGGGCTGCATCAGGAGGAATTCAAAACTCCAGAAAATTGTCCTGGAACACCTTCCATAAGGATGCTAGAAGGGAATTGAAGAGGCAGGCGTGCCGCCACCACGGTCCTCTAGCAGTCCTTCGGGTGTGCGCAGAAGCCCGGTGCTCTGCGGCTTCGTTCTTCGCCCCCGTACAAACTACCGCTCTGTCCGGCTCCCGGAGCAGGAGAAGCGGCTGCTTCGCGCACACAACAGCGGAGAGGCAGCCCTACGCTCCGAAGCGCTGCTTCAGCCGAAAGACGCCGGCCACCGGCGCTTGGCTTCGGACAGCTCCGGAGAGCCGTAGTGTGCGTCTGCACTAGACTGCATCATAGCGAAAAGCTTTGACAGTGTGTCTCGCAGGGAGATAGCTTAGGAGCGCAGCGCACTTATGCCTCCCTTGTCCAGAAACACGGATTTGCTGCACACTCCAAAAACACTGCTCTTTCCATGGTACTATGTAAGCTGCTGTCTGACGCCCGTTCTCTTCTGCCCACTCTTGCCCAGCTGGTTGTTGCAGCGTGCACGTGCCTTCCTGGCATTAAGAGCACAGTGAAAGCAATCGCAAAAGTCCAGCAGCTGCTGACTCCCAAACACAAGGCGCTTGTCTACGTTCTTGCTTCTCGACAACTCAACGCAGCCCTTCATTTCTGCAGCTGCCATCGAGTTTTCTGTATCTTGAGCCTTCTGGGACGAGCACCAATTTCCCAGGAGGGGCTGCATCAGGACGAAGTCAAAACCCAGGAAAGTTGTCTCGGAACACCTTCAATAAAGCATGCCAGCAGTGCATTGAAAAGGCAGGGAGCTTTAGCCACCGTCCTCTAGCAGTCGCGAAGCTGTGCACACAATGTCGTCTGCCTGCGGCAACGTTCTTCGCCCTCGTGCAAGCTACCGCTCTGTCCGGCTCCCGGAGCAGGAGAAGCGGCTGCTTCGCGCACACAGCAGCGGAGCGGCAGCCCTACGCTCCGAAGCGCTGCTTCAGCCGAAAGACGCCGGCCACCGGCGCTTGGCTTCGGACAGCTCCGGAGAGCCGTAGTGTGCGTGTGCAACTAGACTGCATCATAGCGAAAAGCTTTGACAGTGTGTCTCGCAGGGAGATAGCTTAGGAGCGCAGCGCACTTATGCCTCCCTTGTCCAGAAACACGGATTTGCTGCACACTCCAAAAACACTGCTCTTTCCATGGTACTATGTAAGCTGCTGTCTGACGCCCGTTCTCTTCTGCCCACTCTTGCCCAGCTGGTTGTTGCAGCGCGCACGTGCCTTCCTGGCATTAAGAGCACAGTGAAAGCAATCGCAAAAGTCCAGCAGCTGCTGACTCCCAAACACAAGGCGCTTGTCTACGTTCTTGCTTCTCGACAACTCAACGCAGCCCTTCATTTCTGCAGCTGCCATCGAGTTTTCTGTATCTTGAGCCTTCTGGGACGAGCACCAATTTCCCAGGAGGGGCTGCCTCAGGACGAAGTCAAAACCCAGGAAAGTTGTCTCGGAACACCTTCAATAAAGCATGCCAGCAGTGCATTGAAAAGGCAGGGAGCTTTAGCCACCGTCCTCTAGCAGTCGCGAAGCTGTGCACACAATGTCGTCTGCCTGCGGCAACGTTCTTCGCCCTCGTGCAAGCTACCGCTCTGTCCGGCTCCCGGAGCAGGAGAAGCGGCTGCTTCGCGCACACAACAGCGGAGCGGCAGCCCTACGCTCCGAAGCGCTGCTTCAGCCGAAAGACGCCGGCCACCGGCGCTTGGCTTCGGACAGCTCCGGAGAGCCGTAGTGTGCGTCTGCACTAGACTGCATCATAGCGAAAAGCTTTGGCAGTGTGTCTCGCAGAGAGATAGCTTAGGAGCGCAGCGCACTTATGCCTCCCTTGTCCAGAAACACGATTTTACTGCACACTCCAAAAACAGTACTCTTCCCAGGGCAAGATGCCAGATGCTCTCTGATGCCCGTGCTCCCTTCCTACTCTTGCCCAGCTCGTTGTTGTAACGCGCACATGCCGTCCTGGCATTCAGTGCACAGTGAAAGCAATCGCAAAAGTCCAGCAGCTGCTGACTCCCAAACACAAGGCGCTGGCTATGTTCTTGCTTCTCGACAACTCAACGCAGCCCTCCATTTCTGCAGTTGCCATCGAGGTCTCTGCATGTCGGAGAGTCAGAGGACGAGCACGAGTTTCCCACGAGGGGCTGAATCAGGAGGAATTCAAAACTCAGGGAATTTGTCCTGGAACACCTTCCATAAGGATGCTAGAAGGGAATTGAAGAGGCAGGCGAGCGGCCACCACCGTCCTCTAGCAGTCCTTAGGGTGCGCGCAGAAGCCCGGTGCTCTGCGGCTTCGTTCTTCGCCCGCGTGCAAGCTACCGCTCTGTCCGGCTCCCGGAGCAGGAGAAGCGGCTGCTTCGCGCACACAACAGCGGAGCGGCAGCCCTACGCTCCGAAGCGCTGCTTCAGCCGAAAGACGCCGGCCACCGGCGCTTGGCTTCGGACAGCTCCGGAGAGCCGTAGTGTGCGTCTGCAACTAGACTGCATCATAGCGAAAAGCTTTGGCAGTGTGTCTCGCAGGGAGATAGCTTAGGAGCGCAGCGCACTTATGCCTCCCTTGTCCAGAAACACGATTTTACTGCACACTCCAAAAACAGTACTCTTCCCAGGGCAATATATAAGCTGCTTTCTGACGGCCGTGATCTTTCGATTACTCTTGCGCAGCTCGGTGTTGCAGAGTGCACGTGCCTTCCTGGAATTCAGCGCACAGTGAAAGCAATCGCAAAAGTCCAGCAGCTGCTGACTCCCAAACACAAGGCGCTTGTCTACGTTCTTGCTTCTCGACAACTCAACGCAGCCCTCCATTTCTGCAGTTGCCATCGAGGTCTCTGCATGTCGGAGACTCAGAGGACGAGCACGAGTTTCCCAGGAGGGGCTGCATCAGGAGGAATTCAAAACTCCAGAAAATTGTCCTGGAACACCTTCCATAAGGATGCTAGAAAGGGAATTGAAGAGGCAGGCGTGCCGCCACCACGGTCCTCTAGCAGTCCTTCGGGTGTGCGCAGAAGCCCGGTGCTCTGCGGCTTCGTTCTTCGCCCCCGTACAAACTACCGCTCTGTCCGGCTCCCGGAGCAGGAGAAGCGGCTGCTTCGCGCACACAACAGTGGAGAGGCAGCCCTACGCTCCGAAGCGCTGCTTCAGCCGAAAGACGCCGGCCACCGGCGCTTGGCTTCGGACAGCTCCGGAGAGCCGTAGTGTGCGTCTGCACTAGACTGCATCATAGCGAAAAGCTTTGACAGTGTGTCTCGCAGGGAGATAGCTTAGGAGCGCAGCGCACTTATGCCTCCCTTGTCCAGAAACACGGATTTGCTGCACACTCCAAAAACACTGCTCTTTCCATGGTACTATGTAAGCTGCTGTCTGACGCCCGTTCTCTTCTGCCCACTCTTGCCCAGCTGGTTGTTGCAGCGTGCACGTGCCTTCCTGGCATTAAGAGCACAGTGAAAGCAATCGCAAAAGTCCAGCAGCTGCTGACTCCCAAACACAAGGCGCTTGTCTACGTTCTTGCTTCTCGACAACTCAACGCAGCCCTTCATTTCTGCAGCTGCCATCGAGTTTTCTGTATCTTGAGCCTTCTGGGACGAGCACCAATTTCCCAGGAGGGGCTGCATCAGGACAAAGTCAAAACCCAGGAAAGTTGTCTCGGAACACCTTCAATAAAGCATGCCAGCAGTGCATTGAAAAGGCAGGGAGCTTTAGCCACCGTCCTCTAGCAGTCGCGAAGCTGTGCACACAATGTCGTCTCCCTGCGGCAACGTTCTTCGCCCTCGTGCAAGCTACCGCTCTGTCCGGCTCCCGGAGCAGGAGAAGCGGCTGCTTCGCGCACACAACAGCGGAGCGGCAGCCCTACGCTCCGAAGCGCTGCTTCAGCCGAAAGACGCCGGCCACCGGCGCTTGGCTTCGGACAGCTCCGGAGAGCCGTAGTGTGCGTCTGCAACTAGACTGCATCATAGCGAAAAGCTTTGGCAGTGTGTCTCGCAGGGAGATAGCTTAGGAGCGCAGCGCACTTATGCCTCCCTTGTCCAGAAACACGATTTTACTGCACACTCCAAAAACAGTACTCTTCCCAGGGCAATATATAAGCTGCTTTCTGACGGCCGTGATCTTTCGATTACTCTTGCCCAGATCGTTGTTTTAACGTGCACATGCCGTCCTGGCATTCAGTGCACAGTGAAAGCAATCGCAAAAGTCCAGCAGCTGCTGACTCCCAAACACAAGGCGCTGGCTATGTTCTTGCTTCTCGACAACTCAACGCAGCCCTTCATTTCTGCAGTTGCCATCGAGGTCTCTGCATGTAGGAGACTCAGAGGACGAGCACGAGTTTCCCAGGAGGGGCTGCATCAGGAGGAATTCAAAACTCCAGAAAATTGTCCTGGAACACCTTCCATAAGGATGCTAGAAGGGAATTGAAGAGGCAGGCGAGCGGCCACCACGGTCCTCTAGCAGTCCTTCGGGTGTGCGCAGAAGCCCGGTGCTCTGCGGCTTCGTTCTTCGCCCCCGTACAAACTACCGCTCTGTCCGGCTCCCGGAGCAGGAGAAGCAGCTGCTTCGCGCACACAACAGCGGAGCGGCAGCCCTACGCTCCGAAGCGCTGCTTCAGCCGAAAGACGCCGGCCACCGGCGCTTGGCTTCGGACAGCTCCGGAGAGCCGTAGTGTGCGTGTGCAACTAGACTGCATCATAGCGAAAAGCTTTGACAGTGTGTCTCGCAGGGAGATAGCTTAGGAGCGCAGCGCACTTATGCCTCCCTTGTCCAGAAACACGGATTTGCTGCACACTCCAAAAACACTGCTCTTTCCATGGTACTATGTAAGCTGCTGTCTGACGCCCGTTCTCTTCTGCCCACTCTTGCCCAGCTGGTTGTTGCAGCGTGCACGTGCCTTCCTGGCATTAAGAGCACAGTGAAAGCAATCGCAAAAGTCCAGCAGCTGCTGACTCCCAAACACAAGGCGCTTGTCTACGTTCTTGCTTCTCGACAACTCAACGCAGCCCTTCATTTCTGCAGCTGCCATCGAGTTTTCTGTATCTTGAGCCTTCTGGGACGAGCACCAATTTCCCAGGAGGGGCTGCCTCAGGACGAAGTCAAAACCCAGGAAAGTTGTCTCGGAACACCTTCAATAAAGCATGCCAGCAGTGCATTGAAAAGGCAGGTAGCTTTAGCCACCGTCCTCTAGCAGTCGCGAAGCTGTGCACACAATGTCGTCTGCCTGCGGCAACGTTCTTCGCCCTCGTGCAAGCTACCGCTCTGTCCGGCTCCCGGAGCAGGAGAAGCGGCTGCTTCGCGCACACAACAGCGGAGCGGCAGCCCTACGCTCCGAAGCGCTGCTTCAGCCGAAAGACGCCGGCCACCGGCGCTTGGCTTCGGACAGCTCCGGAGAGCCGTAGTGTGCGTCTGCACTAGACTGCATCATAGCGAAAAGCTTTGGCAGTGTGTCTCGCAGAGAGATAGCTTAGGAGCGCAGCGCACTTATGCCTCCCTTGTCCAGAAACACGATTTTACTGCACACTCCAAAAACAGTACTCTTCCCAGGGCAAGATGCCAGATGCTCTCTGATGCCCGTGCTCCCTTCCTACTCTTGCCCAGCTCGTTGTTGTAACGCGCACATGCCGTCCTGGCATTCAGTGCACAGTGAAAGCAATCGCAAAAGTCCAGCAGCTGCTGACTCCCAAACACAAGGCGCTGGCTATGTTCTTGCTTCTCGACAACTCAACGCAGCCCTCCATTTCTGCAGTTGCCATCGAGGTCTCTGCATGTCGGAGAGTCAGAGGACGAGCACGAGTTTCCCACGAGGGGCTGAATCAGGAGGAATTCAAAACTCAGGGAATTTGTCCTGGAACACCTTCCATAAGGATGCTAGAAGGGAATTGAAGAGGCAGGCGAGCGGCCACCACCGTCCTCTAGCAGTCCTTAGGGTGCGCGCAGAAGCCCGGTGCTCTGCGGCTTCGTTCTTCGCCCTCGTGCAAGCTACCGCTCTGTCCGGCTCCCGGAGCAGGAGAAGCGGCTGCTTCGCGCACACAACAGCGGAGCGGCAGCCCTACGCTCCGAAGCGCTGCTTCAGCCGAAAGACGCCGGCCACCGGCGCTTGGCTTCGGACAGCTCCGGAGAGCCGTAGTGTGCGTCTGCAACTAGACTGCATCATAGCGAAAAGCTTTGGCAGTGTGTCTCGCAGGGAGATAGCTTAGGAGCGCAGCGCACTTATGCCTCCCTTGTCCAGAAACACGATTTTACTGCACACTCCAAAAACAGTACTCTTCCCAGGGCAATATATAAGCTGCTTTCTGACGGCCGTGATCTTTCGATTACTCTTGCGCAGCTCGGTGTTGCAGAGTGCACGTGCCTTCCTGGAATTCAGCGCACAGTGAAAGCAATCGCAAAAGTCCAGCAGCTGCTGACTCCCAAACACAAGGCGCTTGTCTACGTTCTTGCTTCTCGACAACTCAACGCAGCCCTCCATTTCTGCAGTTGCCATCGAGGTCTCTGCATGTCGGAGACTGAGAGGACGAGCACGAGTTTCCCAGGAGGGGCTGCATCAGGAGGAATTCAAAACTCCAGAAAATTGTCCTGGAACACCTTCCATAAGGATGCTAGAAGGGAATTGAAGAGGCAGGCGTGCCGCCACCACGGTCCTCTAGCAGTCCTTCGGGTGTGCGCAGAAGCCCGGTGCTCTGCGGCTTCGTTCTTCGCCCCCGTACAAACTACCGCTCTGTCCGGCTCCCGGAGCAGGAGAAGCGGCTGCTTCGCGCACACAGCAGCGGAGCGGCAGCCCTACGCTCCGAAGCGCTGCTTCAGCCGAAAGACGCCGGCCACCGGCGCTTGGCTTCGGACAGCTCCGGAGAGCCGTAGTGTGCGTGTGCAACTAGACTGCATCATAGCGAAAAGCTTTGACAGTGTGTCTCGCAGGGAGATAGCTTAGGAGCGCAGCGCACTTATGCCTCCCTTGTCCAGAAACACGGATTTGCTGCACACTCCAAAAACACTGCTCTTTCCATGGTACTATGTAAGCTGCTGTCTGACGCCCGTTCTCTTCTGCCCACTCTTGCCCAGCTGGTTGTTGCAGCGCGCACGTGCCTTCCTGGCATTAAGAGCACAGTGAAAGCAATCGCAAAAGTCCAGCAGCTGCTGACTCCCAAACACAAGGCGCTTGTCTACGTTCTTGCTTCTCGACAACTCAACGCAGCCCTTCATTTCTGCAGCTGCCATCGAGTTTTCTGTATCTTGAGCCTTCTGGGACGAGCACCAATTTCCCAGGAGGGGCTGCCTCAGGACGAAGTCAAAACCCAGGAAAGTTGTCTCGGAACACCTTCAATAAAGCATGCCAGCAGTGCATTGAAAAGGCAGGTAGCTTTAGCCACCGTCCTCTAGCAGTCGCGAAGCTGTGCACACAATGTCGTCTGCCTGCGGCAACGTTCTTCGCCCTCGTGCAAGCTATCGCTCTGTCCGGCTCCCGGAGCAGGAGAAGCGGCTGCTTCGCGCACACAACAGCGGAGCGGCAGCCCTACGCTCCGAAGCGCTGCTTCAGCCGAAAGACGCCGGCCACCGGCGCTTGGCTTCGGACAGCTCCGGAGAGCCGTAGTGTGCGTCTGCACTAGACTGCATCATAGCGAAAAGCTTTGGCAGTGTGTCTCGCAGAGAGATAGCTTAGGAGCGCAGCGCACTTATGCCTCCCTTGTCCAGAAACACGATTTTACTGCACACTCCAAAAACAGTACTCTTCCCAGGGCAAGATGCCAGATGCTCTCTGATGCCCGTGCTCCCTTCCTACTCTTGCCCAGCTCGTTGTTGTAACGCGCACATGCCGTCCTGGCATTCAGTGCACAGTGAAAGCAATCGCAAAAGTCCAGCAGCTGCTGACTCCCAAACACAAGGCGCTGGCTATGTTCTTGCTTCTCGACAACTCAACGCAGCCCTCCATTTCTGCAGTTGCCATCGAGGTCTCTGCATGTCGGAGAGTCAGAGGACGAGCACGAGTTTCCCACGAGGGGCTGAATCAGGAGGAATTCAAAACTCAGGGAATTTGTCCTGGAACACCTTCCATAAGGATGCTAGAAGGGAATTGAAGAGGCAGGCGAGCGGCCACCACCGTCCTCTAGCAGTCCTTAGGGTGCGCGCAGAAGCCCGGTGCTCTGCGGCTTCGTTCTTCGCCCTCGTGCAAGCTACCGCTCTGTCCGGCTCCCGGAGCAGGAGAAGCGGCTGCTTCGCGCACACAACAGCGGAGCGGCAGCCCTACGCTCCGAAGCGCTGCTTCAGCCGAAAGACGCCGGCCACCGGCGCTTGGCTTCGGACAGCTCCGGAGAGCCGTAGTGTGCGTCTGCAACTAGACTGCATCATAGCGAAAAGCTTTGGCAGTGTGTCTCGCAGGGAGATAGCTTAGGAGCGCAGCGCACTTATGCCTCCCTTGTCCAGAAACACGATTTTACTGCACACTCCAAAAACAGTACTCTTCCCAGGGCAATATATAAGCTGCTTTCTGACGGCCGTGATCTTTCGATTACTCTTGCGCAGCTCGGTGTTGCAGAGTGCACGTGCCTTCCTGGAATTCAGCGCACAGTGAAAGCAATCGCAAAAGTCCAGCAGCTGCTGACTCCCAAACACAAGGCGCTTGTCTACGTTCTTGCTTCTCGACAACTCAACGCAGCCCTCCATTTCTGCAGTTGCCATCGAGGTCTCTGCATGTCGGAGACTCAGAGGACGAGCACGAGTTTCCCAGGAGGGGCTGCATCAGGAGGAATTCAAAACTCCAGAAAATTGTCCTGGAACACCTTCCATAAGGATGCTAGAAGGGAATTGAAGAGGCAGGCGTGCCGCCACCACGGTCCTCTAGCAGTCCTTCGGGTGTGCGCAGAAGCCCGGTGCTCTGCGGCTTCGTTCTTCGCCCCCGTACAAACTACCGCTCTGTCCGGCTCCCGGAGCAGGAGAAGCGGCTGCTTCGCGCACACAACAGCGGAGAGGCAGCCCTACGCTCCGAAGCGCTGCTTCAGCCGAAAGACGCCGGCCACCGGCGCTTGGCTTCGGACAGCTCCGGAGAGCCGTAGTGTGCGTCTGCACTAGACTGCATCATAGCGAAAAGCTTTGACAGTGTGTCTCGCAGGGAGATAGCTTAGGAGCGCAGCGCACTTATGCCTCCCTTGTCCAGAAACACGGATTTGCTGCACACTCCAAAAACACTGCTCTTTCCATGGTACTATGTAAGCTGCTGTCTGACGCCCGTTCTCTTCTGCCCACTCTTGCCCAGCTGGTTGTTGCAGCGTGCACGTGCCTTCCTGGCATTAAGAGCACAGTGAAAGCAATCGCAAAAGTCCAGCAGCTGCTGACTCCCAAACACAAGGCGCTTGTCTACGTTCTTGCTTCTCGACAACTCAACGCAGCCCTTCATTTCTGCAGCTGCCATCGAGTTTTCTGTATCTTGAGCCTTCTGGGACGAGCACCAATTTCCCAGGAGGGGCTGCCTCAGGACGAAGTCAAAACCCAGGAAAGTTGTCTCGGAACACCTTCAATAAAGCATGCCAGCAGTGCATTGAAAAGGCAGGGAGCTTTAGCCACCGTCCTCTAGCAGTCGCGAAGCTGTGCACACAATGTCGTCTGCCTGCGGCAACGTTCTTCGCCCTCGTGCAAGCTACCGCTCTGTCCGGCTCCCGGAGCAGGAGAAGCGGCTGCTTCGCGCACACAACAGCGGAGCGGCAGCCCTACGCTCCGAAGCGCTGCTTCAGCCGAAAGACGCCGGCCACCGGCGCTTGGCTTCGGACAGCTCCGGAGAGCCGTAGTGTGCGTCTGCACTAGACTGCATCATAGCGAAAAGCTTTGGCAGTGTGTCTCGCAGAGAGATAGCTTAGGAGCGCAGCGCACTTATGCCTCCCTTGTCCAGAAACACGATTTTACTGCACACTCCAAAAACAGTACTCTTCCCAGGGCAAGATGCCAGATGCTCTCTGATGCCCGTGCTCCCTTCCTACTCTTGCCCAGCTCGTTGTTGTAACGCGCACATGCCGTCCTGGCATTCAGTGCACAGTGAAAGCAATCGCAAAAGTCCAGCAGCTGCTGACTCCCAAACACAAGGCGCTGGCTATGTTCTTGCTTCTCGACAACTCAACGCAGCCCTCCATTTCTGCAGTTGCCATCGAGGTCTCTGCATGTCGGAGAGTCAGAGGACGAGCACGAGTTTCCCACGAGGGGCTGAATCAGGAGGAATTCAAAACTCAGGGAATTTGTCCTGGAACACCTTCCATAAGGATGCTAGAAGGGAATTGAAGAGGCAGGCGAGCGGCCACCACCGTCCTCTAGCAGTCCTTAGGGTGCGCGCAGAAGCCCGGTGCTCTGCGGCTTCGTTCTTCGCCCTCGTGCAAGCTACCGCTCTGTCCGGCTCCCGGAGCAGGAGAAGCGGCTGCTTCGCGCACACAACAGCGGAGCGGCAGCCCTACGCTCCGAAGCGCTGCTTCAGCCGAAAGACGCCGGCCACCGGCGCTTGGCTTCGGACAGCTCCGGAGAGCCGTAGTGTGCGTCTGCAACTAGACTGCATCATAGCGAAAAGCTTTGGCAGTGTGTCTCGCAGGGAGATAGCTTAGGAGCGCAGCGCACTTATGCCTCCCTTGTCCAGAAACACGATTTTACTGCACACTCCAAAAACAGTACTCTTCCCAGGGCAAGATGCCAGATGCTCTCTGATGCCCGTGCTCCCTTCCTACTCTTGCCCAGCTCGTTGTTGTAACGCGCACATGCCGTCCTGGAATTCAGCGCACAGTGAAAGCAATCGCAAAAGTCCAGCAGCTGCTGACTCCCAAACACAAGGCGCTGGCTATGTTCTTGCTACTCGACGACTCAACGCAGCCCTTCATTTCTGCAGTTGCCATCGAGGTCTCTGCATGTCGGAGAGTCAGAGGACGAGCACGAGTTTCCCACGAGGGGCTGAATCAGGAGGAATTCAAAACTCAGGGAATTTGTCCTGGAACACCTTCCATAAGGATGCTAGAAGTGAATTGAAGAGGCAGGCGAGCGGCCACCACCGTCCTCTAGCAGTCCTTAGGGTGCGCGCAGAAGCCCGGTGCTCTGCGGCTTCGTTCTTCGCCCTCGTGCAAGCTACCGCTCTGTCCGGCTCCCGGAGCAGGAGAAGCGGCTGCTTCGCGCACACAACAGCGGAGCGGCAGCCGTACGCTCCGAAGCGCTGCTTCAGCCGAAAGACGCCGGCCACCGGCGCTTGGCTTCGGACAGCTCCGGAGAGCCGTAGTGTGCGTCTGCAACTAGACTGCATCATAGCGAAAAGCTTTGGCATTGTGTCTCGCAGGGAGATAGCTTAGGAGCGCAGCGCACTTATGCCTCCCTTGTCCAGAAACACGATTTTACTGCACACTCCAAAAACAGTACTCTTCCCAGGGCAATATATAAGCTGCTTTCTGACGGCCGTGATCTTTCGATTACTCTTGCGCAGCTCGGTGTTGCAGAGTGCACGTGCCTTCCTGGAATTCAGCGCACAGTGAAAGCAATCGCAAAAGTCCAGCAGCTGCTGACTCCCAAACACAAGGCGCTTGTCTACGTTCTTGCTTCTCGACAACTCAACGCAGCCCTCCATTTCTGCAGTTGCCATCGAGGTCTCTGCATGTCGGAGACTCAGAGGACGAGCACGAGTTTCCCAGGAGGGGCTGCATCAGGAGGAATTCAAAACTCCAGAAAATTGTCCTGGAACACCTTCCATAAGGATGCTAGAAAGGGAATTGAAGAGGCAGGCGTGCCGCCACCACGGTCCTCTAGCAGTCCTTCGGGTGTGCGCAGAAGCCCGGTGCTCTGCGGCTTCGTTCTTCGCCCCCGTACAAACTACCGCTCTGTCCGGCTCCCGGAGCAGGAGAAGCGGCTGCTTCGCGCACACAACAGCGGAGAGGCAGCCCTACGCTCCGAAGCGCTGCTTCAGCCGAAAGACGCCGGCCACCGGCGCTTGGCTTCGGACAGCTCCGGAGAGCCGTAGTGTGCGTCTGCACTAGACTGCATCATAGCGAAAAGCTTTGACAGTGTGTCTCGCAGGGAGATAGCTTAGGAGCGCAGCGCACTTATGCCTCCCTTGTCCAGAAACACGGATTTGCTGCACACTCCAAAAACACTGCTCTTTCCATGGTACTATGTAAGCTGCTGTCTGACGCCCGTTCTCTTCTGCCCACTCTTGCCCAGCTGGTTGTTGCAGCGTGCACGTGCCTTCCTGGCATTAAGAGCACAGTGAAAGCAATCGCAAAAGTCCAGCAGCTGCTGACTCCCAAACACAAGGCGCTTGTCTACGTTCTTGCTTCTCGACAACTCAACGCAGCCCTTCATTTCTGCAGCTGCCATCGAGTTTTCTGTATCTTGAGCCTTCTGGGACGAGCACCAATTTCCCAGGAGGGGCTGCATCAGGACGAAGTCAAAACCCAGGAAAGTTGTCTCGGAACACCTTCAATAAAGCATGCCAGCAGTGCATTGAAAAGGCAGGTAGCTTTAGCCACCGTCCTCTAGCAGTCGCGAAGCTGTGCACACAATGTCGTCTCCCTGCGGCAACGTTCTTCGCCCTCGTGCAAGCTACCGCTCTGTCCGGCTCCCGGAGCAGGAGAAGCGGCTGCTTCGCGCACACAGCAGCGGAGCGGCAGCCCTACGCTCCGAAGCGCTGCTTCAGCCGAAAGACGCCGGCCACCGGCGCTTGGCTTCGGACAGCTCCGGAGAGCCGTAGTGTGCGTCTGCAACTAGACTGCATCATAGCGAAAAGCTTTGGCAGTGTGTCTCGCAGGGAGATAGCTTAGGAGCGCAGCGCACTTATGCCTCCCTTGTCCAGAAACACGATTTTACTGCACACTCCAAAAACAGTACTCTTCCCAGGGCAATATATAAGCTGCTTTCTGACGGCCGTGATCTTTCGATTACTCTTGCCCAGATCGTTGTTTTAACGTGCACATGCCGTCCTGGCATTCAGTGCACAGTGAAAGCAATCGCAAAAGTCCAGCAGCTGCTGACTCCCAAACACAAGGCGCTTGTCTACGTTCTTGCTTCTCGACAACTCAACGCAGCCCTCCATTTCTGCAGTTGCCATCGAGGTCTCTGCATGTAGGAGACTCAGAGGACGAGCACGAGTTTCCCAGAAGGGGCTGCATCAGGAGGAATTCAAAACTCCAGAAAATTGTCCTGGAACACCTTCCATAAGGATGCTAGAAGGGAATTGAAGAGGCAGGCGAGCGGCCACCACGGTCCTCTAGCAGTCCTTCGGGTGTGCGCAGAAGCCCGGTGCTCTGCGGCTTCGTTCTTCGCCCCCGTACAAACTACCGCTCTGTCCGGCTCCCGGAGCAGGAGAAGCGGCTGCTTCGCGCACACAACAGCGGAGCGGCAGCCCTACGCTCCGAAGCGCTGCTTCAGCCGAAAGACGCCGGCCACCGGCGCTTGGCTTCGGACAGCTCCGGAGAGCCGTAGTGTGCGTGTGCAACTAGACTGCATCATAGCGAAAAGCTTTGACAGTGTGTCTCGCAGGGAGATAGCTTAGGAGCGCAGCGCACTTATGCCTCCCTTGTCCAGAAACACGGATTTGCTGCACACTCCAAAAACACTGCTCTTTCCATGGTACTATGTAAGCTGCTGTCTGACGCCCGTTCTCTTCTGCCCACTCTTGCCCAGCTGGTTGTTGCAGCGTGCACGTGCCTTCCTGGCATTAAGAGCACAGTGAAAGCAATCGCAAAAGTCCAGCAGCTGCTGACTCCCAAACACAAGGCGCTTGTCTACGTTCTTGCTTCTCGACAACTCAACGCAGCCCTTCATTTCTGCAGCTGCCATCGAGTTTTCTGTATCTTGAGCCTTCTGGGACGAGCACCAATTTCCCAGGAGGGGCTGCCTCAGGACGAAGTCAAAACCCAGGAAAGTTGTCTCGGAACACCTTCAATAAAGCATGCCAGCAGTGCATTGAAAAGGCAGGTAGCTTTAGCCACCGTCCTCTAGCAGTCGCGAAGCTGTGCACACAATGTCGTCTGCCTGCGGCAACGTTCTTCGCCCTCGTGCAAGCTACCGCTCTGTCCGGCTCCCGGAGCAGGAGAAGCGGCTGCTTCGCGCACACAACAGCGGAGCGGCAGCCCTACGCTCCGAAGCGCTGCTTCAGCCGAAAGACGCCGGCCACCGGCGCTTGGCTTCGGACAGCTCCGGAGAGCCGTAGTGTGCGTCTGCACTAGACTGCATCATAGCGAAAAGCTTTGGCAGTGTGTCTCGCAGAGAGATAGCTTAGGAGCGCAGCGCACTTATGCCTCCCTTGTCCAGAAACACGATTTTACTGCACACTCCAAAAACAGTACTCTTCCCAGGGCAAGATGCCAGATGCTCTCTGATGCCCGTGCTCCCTTCCTACTCTTGCCCAGCTCGTTGTTGTAACGCGCACATGCCGTCCTGGCATTCAGTGCACAGTGAAAGCAATCGCAAAAGTCCAGCAGCTGCTGACTCCCAAACACAAGGCGCTGGCTATGTTCTTGCTTCTCGACAACTCAACGCAGCCCTCCATTTCTGCAGTTGCCATCGAGGTCTCTGCATGTCGGAGAGTCAGAGGACGAGCACGAGTTTCCCACGAGGGGCTGAATCAGGAGGAATTCAAAACTCAGGGAATTTGTCCTGGAACACCTTCCATAAGGATGCTAGAAGGGAATTGAAGAGGCAGGCGAGCGGCCACCACCGTCCTCTAGCAGTCCTTAGGGTGCGCGCAGAAGCCCGGTGCTCTGCGGCTTCGTTCTTCGCCCTCGTGCAAGCTACCGCTCTGTCCGGCTCCCGGAGCAGGAGAAGCGGCTGCTTCGCGCACACAGCAGCGGAGCGGCAGCCCTACGCTCCGAAGCGCTGCTTCAGCCGAAAGACGCCGGCCACCGGCGCTTGGCTTCGGACAGCTCCGGAGAGCCGTAGTGTGCGTCTGCAACTAGACTGCATCATAGCGAAAAGCTTTGGCAGTGTGTCTCGCAGGGAGATAGCTTAGGAGCGCAGCGCACTTATGCCTCCCTTGTCCAGAAACACGATTTTACTGCACACTCCAAAAACAGTACTCTTCCCAGGGCAATATATAAGCTGCTTTCTGACGGCCGTGATCTTTCGATTACTCTTGCGCAGCTCGGTGTTGCAGAGTGCACGTGCCTTCCTGGAATTCAGCGCACAGTGAAAGCAATCGCAAAAGTCCAGCAGCTGCTGACTCCCAAACACAAGGCGCTTGTCTACGTTCTTGCTTCTCGACAACTCAACGCAGCCCTCCATTTCTGCAGTTGCCATCGAGGTCTCTGCATGTCGGAGACTGAGAGGACGAGCACGAGTTTCCCAGGAGGGGCTGCATCAGGAGGAATTCAAAACTCCAGAAAATTGTCCTGGAACACCTTCCATAAGGATGCTAGAAGGGAATTGAAGAGGCAGGCGTGCCGCCACCACGGTCCTCTAGCAGTCCTTCGGGTGTGCGCAGAAGCCCGGTGCTCTGCGGCTTCGTTCTTCGCCCCCGTACAAACTACCGCTCTGTCCGGCTCCCGGAGCAGGAGAAGCGGCTGCTTCGCGCACACAACAGCGGAGAGGCAGCCCTACGCTCCGAAGCGCTGCTTCAGCCGAAAGACGCCGGCCACCGGCGCTTGGCTTCGGACAGCTCCGGAGAGCCGTAGTGTGCGTCTGCACTAGACTGCATCATAGCGAAAAGCTTTGACAGTGTGTCTCGCAGGGAGATAGCTTAGGAGCGCAGCGCACTTATGCCTCCCTTGTCCAGAAACACGGATTTGCTGCACACTCCAAAAACACTGCTCTTTCCATGGTACTATGTAAGCTGCTGTCTGACGCCCGTTCTCTTCTGCCCACTCTTGCCCAGCTGGTTGTTGCAGCGTGCACGTGCCTTCCTGGCATTAAGAGCACAGTGAAAGCAATCGCAAAAGTCCAGCAGCTGCTGACTCCCAAACACAAGGCGCTTGTCTACGTTCTTGCTTCTCGACAACTCAACGCAGCCCTTCATTTCTGCAGCTGCCATCGAGTTTTCTGTATCTTGAGCCTTCTGGGACGAGCACCAATTTCCCAGGAGGGGCTGCATCAGGACGAAGTCAAAACCCAGGAAAGTTGTCTCGGAACACCTTCAATAAAGCATGCCAGCAGTGCATTGAAAAGGCAGGGAGCTTTAGCCACCGTCCTCTAGCAGTCGCGAAGCTGTGCACACAATGTCGTCTGCCTGCGGCAACGTTCTTCGCCCTCGTGCAAGCTACCGCTCTGTCCGGCTCCCGGAGCAGGAGAAGCGGCTGCTTCGCGCACACAGCAGCGGAGCGGCAGCCCTACGCTCCGAAGCGCTGCTTCAGCCGAAAGACGCCGGCCACCGGCGCTTGGCTTCGGACAGCTCCGGAGAGCCGTAGTGTGCGTGTGCAACTAGACTGCATCATAGCGAAAAGCTTTGACAGTGTGTCTCGCAGGGAGATAGCTTAGGAGCGCAGCGCACTTATGCCTCCCTTGTCCAGAAACACGGATTTGCTGCACACTCCAAAAACACTGCTCTTTCCATGGTACTATGTAAGCTGCTGTCTGACGCCCGTTCTCTTCTGCCCACTCTTGCCCAGCTGGTTGTTGCAGCGCGCACGTGCCTTCCTGGCATTAAGAGCACAGTGAAAGCAATCGCAAAAGTCCAGCAGCTGCTGACTCCCAAACACAAGGCGCTTGTCTACGTTCTTGCTTCTCGACAACTCAACGCAGCCCTTCATTTCTGCAGCTGCCATCGAGTTTTCTGTATCTTGAGCCTTCTGGGACGAGCACCAATTTCCCAGGAGGGGCTGCCTCAGGACGAAGTCAAAACCCAGGAAAGTTGTCTCGGAACACCTTCAATAAAGCATGCCAGCAGTGCATTGAAAAGGCAGGTAGCTTTAGCCACCGTCCTCTAGCAGTCGCGAAGCTGTGCACACAATGTCGTCTGCCTGCGGCAACGTTCTTCGCCCTCGTGCAAGCTACCGCTCTGTCCGGCTCCCGGAGCAGGAGAAGCGGCTGCTTCGCGCACACAACAGCGGAGCGGCAGCCCTACGCTCCGAAGCGCTGCTTCAGCCGAAAGACGCCGGCCACCGGCGCTTGGCTTCGGACAGCTCCGGAGAGCCGTAGTGTGCGTCTGCACTAGACTGCATCATAGCGAAAAGCTTTGGCAGTGTGTCTCGCAGAGAGATAGCTTAGGAGCGCAGCGCACTTATGCCTCCCTTGTCCAGAAACACGATTTTACTGCACACTCCAAAAACAGTACTCTTCCCAGGGCAAGATGCCAGATGCTCTCTGATGCCCGTGCTCCCTTCCTACTCTTGCCCAGCTCGTTGTTGTAACGCGCACATGCTGTCCTGGCATTCAGTGCACAGTGAAAGCAATCGCAAAAGTCCAGCAGCTGCTGACTCCCAAACACAAGGCGCTGGCTATGTTCTTGCTTCTCGACAACTCAACGCAGCCCTCCATTTCTGCAGTTGCCATCGAGGTCTCTGCATGTCGGAGAGTCAGAGGACGAGCACGAGTTTCCCACGAGGGGCTGAATCAGGAGGAATTCAAAACTCAGGGAATTTGTCCTGGAACACCTTCCATAAGGATGCTAGAAGGGAATTGAAGAGGCAGGCGAGCGGCCACCACCGTCCTCTAGCAGTCCTTAGGGTGCGCGCAGAAGCCCGGTGCTCTGCGGCTTCGTTCTTCGCCCTCGTGCAAGCTACCGCTCTGTCCGGCTCCCGGAGCAGGAGAAGCGGCTGCTTCGCGCACACAACAGCGGAGCGGCAGCCCTACGCTCCGAAGCGCTGCTTCAGCCGAAAGACGCCGGCCACCGGCGCTTGGCTTCGGACAGCTCCGGAGAGCCGTAGTGTGCGTCTGCAACTAGACTGCATCATAGCGAAAAGCTTTGGCAGTGTGTCTCGCAGGGAGATAGCTTAGGAGCGCAGCGCACTTATGCCTCCCTTGTCCAGAAACACGATTTTACTGCACACTCCAAAAACAGTACTCTTCCCAGGGCAATATATAAGCTGCTTTCTGACGGCCGTGATCTTTCGATTACTCTTGCGCAGCTCGGTGTTGCAGAGTGCACGTGCCTTCCTGGAATTCAGCGCACAGTGAAAGCAATCGCAAAAGTCCAGCAGCTGCTGACTCCCAAACACAAGGCGCTTGTCTACGTTCTTGCTTCTCGACAACTCAACGCAGCCCTCCATTTCTGCAGTTGCCATCGAGGTCTCTGCATGTCGGAGACTCAGAGGACGAGCACGAGTTTCCCAGGAGGGGCTGCATCAGGAGGAATTCAAAACTCCAGAAAATTGTCCTGGAACACCTTCCATAAGGATGCTAGAAAGGGAATTGAAGAGGCAGGCGTGCCGCCACCACGGTCCTCTAGCAGTCCTTCGGGTGTGCGCAGAAGCCCGGTGCTCTGCGGCTTCGTTCTTCGCCCCCGTACAAACTACCGCTCTGTCCGGCTCCCGGAGCAGGAGAAGCGGCTGCTTCGCGCACACAACAGCGGAGAGGCAGCCCTACGCTCCGAAGCGCTGCTTCAGCCGAAAGACGCCGGCCACCGGCGCTTGGCTTCGGACAGCTCCGGAGAGCCGTAGTGTGCGTCTGCACTAGACTGCATCATAGCGAAAAGCTTTGACAGTGTGTCTCGCAGGGAGATAGCTTAGGAGCGCAGCGCACTTATGCCTCCCTTGTCCAGAAACACGGATTTGCTGCACACTCCAAAAACACTGCTCTTTCCATGGTACTATGTAAGCTGCTGTCTGACGCCCGTTCTCTTCTGCCCACTCTTGCCCAGCTGGTTGTTGCAGCGTGCACGTGCCTTCCTGGCATTAAGAGCACAGTGAAAGCAATCGCAAAAGTCCAGCAGCTGCTGACTCCCAAACACAAGGCGCTTGTCTACGTTCTTGCTTCTCGACAACTCAACGCAGCCCTTCATTTCTGCAGCTGCCATCGAGTTTTCTGTATCTTGAGCCTTCTGGGACGAGCACCAATTTCCCAGGAGGGGCTGCATCAGGACGAAGTCAAAACCCAGGAAAGTTGTCTCGGAACACCTTCAATAAAGCATGCCAGCAGTGCATTGAAAAGGCAGGTAGCTTTAGCCACCGTCCTCTAGCAGTCGCGAAGCTGTGCACACAATGTCGTCTCCCTGCGGCAACGTTCTTCGCCCTCGTGCAAGCTACCGCTCTGTCCGGCTCCCGGAGCAGGAGAAGCGGCTGCTTCGCGCACACAGCAGCGGAGCGGCAGCCCTACGCTCCGAAGCGCTGCTTCAGCCGAAAGACGCCGGCCACCGGCGCTTGGCTTCGGACAGCTCCGGAGAGCCGTAGTGTGCGTCTGCAACTAGACTGCATCATAGCGAAAAGCTTTGGCAGTGTGTCTCGCAGGGAGATAGCTTAGGAGCGCAGCGCACTTATGCCTCCCTTGTCCAGAAACACGATTTTACTGCACACTCCAAAAACAGTACTCTTCCCAGGGCAATATATAAGCTGCTTTCTGACGGCCGTGATCTTTCGATTACTCTTGCCCAGATCGTTGTTTTAACGTGCACATGCCGTCCTGGCATTCAGTGCACAGTGAAAGCAATCGCAAAAGTCCAGCAGCTGCTGACTCCCAAACACAAGGCGCTGGCTATGTTCTTGCTTCTCGACAACTCAACGCAGCCCTTCATTTCTGCAGTTGCCATCGAGGTCTCTGCATGTAGGAGACTCAGAGGACGAGCACGAGTTTCCCAGGAGGGGCTGCATCAGGAGGAATTCAAAACTCCAGAAAATTGTCCTGGAACACCTTCCATAAGGATGCTAGAAGGGAATTGAAGAGGCAGGCGAGCGGCCACCACGGTCCTCTAGCAGTCCTTCGGGTGTGCGCAGAAGCCCGGTGCTCTGCGGCTTCGTTCTTCGCCCCCGTACAAACTACCGCTCTGTCCGGCTCCCGGAGCAGGAGAAGCGGCTGCTTCGCGCACACAACAGCGGAGCGGCAGCCCTACGCTCCGAAGCGCTGCTTCAGCCGAAAGACGCCGGCCACCGGCGCTTGGCTTCGGACAGCTCCGGAGAGCCGTAGTGTGCGTGTGCAACTAGACTGCATCATAGCGAAAAGCTTTGACAGTGTGTCTCGCAGGGAGATAGCTTAGGAGCGCAGCGCACTTATGCCTCCCTTGTCCAGAAACACGGATTTGCTGCACACTCCAAAAACACTGCTCTTTCCATGGTACTATGTAAGCTGCTGTCTGACGCCCGTTCTCTTCTGCCCACTCTTGCCCAGCTGGTTGTTGCAGCGTGCACGTGCCTTCCTGGCATTAAGAGCACAGTGAAAGCAATCGCAAAAGTCCAGCAGCTGCTGACTCCCAAACACAAGGCGCTTGTCTACGTTCTTGCTTCTCGACAACTCAACGCAGCCCTTCATTTCTGCAGCTGCCATCGAGTTTTCTGTATCTTGAGCCTTCTGGGACGAGCACCAATTTCCCAGGAGGGGCTGCCTCAGGACGAAGTCAAAACCCAGGAAAGTTGTCTCGGAACACCTTCAATAAAGCATGCCAGCAGTGCATTGAAAAGGCAGGTAGCTTTAGCCACCGTCCTCTAGCAGTCGCGAAGCTGTGCACACAATGTCGTCTGCCTGCGGCAACGTTCTTCGCCCTCGTGCAAGCTACCGCTCTGTCCGGCTCCCGGAGCAGGAGAAGCGGCTGCTTCGCGCACACAACAGCGGAGCGGCAGCCCTACGCTCCGAAGCGCTGCTTCAGCCGAAAGACGCCGGCCACCGGCGCTTGGCTTCGGACAGCTCCGGAGAGCCGTAGTGTGCGTCTGCACTAGACTGCATCATAGCGAAAAGCTTTGGCAGTGTGTCTCGCAGAGAGATAGCTTAGGAGCGCAGCGCACTTATGCCTCCCTTGTCCAGAAACACGATTTTACTGCACACTCCAAAAACAGTACTCTTCCCAGGGCAAGATGCCAGATGCTCTCTGATGCCCGTGCTCCCTTCCTACTCTTGCCCAGCTCGTTGTTGTAACGCGCACATGCCGTCCTGGCATTCAGTGCACAGTGAAAGCAATCGCAAAAGTCCAGCAGCTGCTGACTCCCAAACACAAGGCGCTGGCTATGTTCTTGCTTCTCGACAACTCAACGCAGCCCTCCATTTCTGCAGTTGCCATCGAGGTCTCTGCATGTCGGAGAGTCAGAGGACGAGCACGAGTTTCCCACGAGGGGCTGAATCAGGAGGAATTCAAAACTCAGGGAATTTGTCCTGGAACACCTTCCATAAGGATGCTAGAAGGGAATTGAAGAGGCAGGCGAGCGGCCACCACCGTCCTCTAGCAGTCCTTAGGGTGCGCGCAGAAGCCCGGTGCTCTGCGGCTTCGTTCTTCGCCCTCGTGCAAGCTACCGCTCTGTCCGGCTCCCGGAGCAGGAGAAGCGGCTGCTTCGCGCACACAACAGCGGAGCGGCAGCCCTACGCTCCGAAGCGCTGCTTCAGCCGAAAGACGCCGGCCACCGGCGCTTGGCTTCGGACAGCTCCGGAGAGCCGTAGTGTGCGTCTGCAACTAGACTGCATCATAGCGAAAAGCTTTGGCAGTGTGTCTCGCAGGGAGATAGCTTAGGAGCGCAGCGCACTTATGCCTCCCTTGTCCAGAAACACGATTTTACTGCACACTCCAAAAACAGTACTCTTCCCAGGGCAATATATAAGCTGCTTTCTGACGGCCGTGATCTTTCGATTACTCTTGCGCAGCTCGGTGTTGCAGAGTGCACGTGCCTTCCTGGAATTCAGCGCACAGTGAAAGCAATCGCAAAAGTCCAGCAGCTGCTGACTCCCAAACACAAGGCGCTTGTCTACGTTCTTGCTTCTCGACAACTCAACGCAGCCCTCCATTTCTGCAGTTGCCATCGAGGTCTCTGCATGTCGGAGACTCAGAGGACGAGCACGAGTTTCCCAGGAGGGGCTGCATCAGGAGGAATTCAAAACTCCAGAAAATTGTCCTGGAACACCTTCCATAAGGATGCTAGAAGGGAATTGAAGAGGCAGGCGTGCCGCCACCACGGTCCTCTAGCAGTCCTTCGGGTGTGCGCAGAAGCCCGGTGCTCTGCGGCTTCGTTCTTCGCCCCCGTACAAACTACCGCTCTGTCCGGCTCCCGGAGCAGGAGAAGCGGCTGCTTCGCGCACACAACAGCGGAGAGGCAGCCCTACGCTCCGAAGCGCTGCTTCAGCCGAAAGACGCCGGCCACCGGCGCTTGGCTTCGGACAGCTCCGGAGAGCCGTAGTGTGCGTCTGCACTAGACTGCATCATAGCGAAAAGCTTTGACAGTGTGTCTCGCAGGGAGATAGCTTAGGAGCGCAGCGCACTTATGCCTCCCTTGTCCAGAAACACGGATTTGCTGCACACTCCAAAAACACTGCTCTTTCCATGGTACTATGTAAGCTGCTGTCTGACGCCCGTTCTCTTCTGCCCACTCTTGCCCAGCTGGTTGTTGCAGCGTGCACGTGCCTTCCTGGCATTAAGAGCACAGTGAAAGCAATCGCAAAAGTCCAGCAGCTGCTGACTCCCAAACACAAGGCGCTTGTCTACGTTCTTGCTTCTCGACAACTCAACGCAGCCCTTCATTTCTGCAGCTGCCATCGAGTTTTCTGTATCTTGAGCCTTCTGGGACGAGCACCAATTTCCCAGGAGGGGCTGCCTCAGGACGAAGTCAAAACCCAGGAAAGTTGTCTCGGAACACCTTCAATAAAGCATGCCAGCAGTGCATTGAAAAGGCAGGGAGCTTTAGCCACCGTCCTCTAGCAGTCGCGAAGCTGTGCACACAATGTCGTCTGCCTGCGGCAACGTTCTTCGCCCTCGTGCAAGCTACCGCTCTGTCCGGCTCCCGGAGCAGGAGAAGCGGCTGCTTCGCGCACACAACAGCGGAGCGGCAGCCCTACGCTCCGAAGCGCTGCTTCAGCCGAAAGACGCCGGCCACCGGCGCTTGGCTTCGGACAGCTCCGGAGAGCCGTAGTGTGCGTCTGCACTAGACTGCATCATAGCGAAAAGCTTTGGCAGTGTGTCTCGCAGAGAGATAGCTTAGGAGCGCAGCGCACTTATGCCTCCCTTGTCCAGAAACACGATTTTACTGCACACTCCAAAAACAGTACTCTTCCCAGGGCAAGATGCCAGATGCTCTCTGATGCCCGTGCTCCCTTCCTACTCTTGCCCAGCTCGTTGTTGTAACGCGCACATGCCGTCCTGGCATTCAGTGCACAGTGAAAGCAATCGCAAAAGTCCAGCAGCTGCTGACTCCCAAACACAAGGCGCTGGCTATGTTCTTGCTTCTCGACAACTCAACGCAGCCCTCCATTTCTGCAGTTGCCATCGAGGTCTCTGCATGTCGGAGAGTCAGAGGACGAGCACGAGTTTCCCACGAGGGGCTGAATCAGGAGGAATTCAAAACTCAGGGAATTTGTCCTGGAACACCTTCCATAAGGATGCTAGAAGGGAATTGAAGAGGCAGGCGAGCGGCCACCACCGTCCTCTAGCAGTCCTTAGGGTGCGCGCAGAAGCCCGGTGCTCTGCGGCTTCGTTCTTCGCCCTCGTGCAAGCTACCGCTCTGTCCGGCTCCCGGAGCAGGAGAAGCGGCTGCTTCGCGCACACAACAGCGGAGCGGCAGCCCTACGCTCCGAAGCGCTGCTTCAGCCGAAAGACGCCGGCCACCGGCGCTTGGCTTCGGACAGCTCCGGAGAGCCGTAGTGTGCGTCTGCAACTAGACTGCATCATAGCGAAAAGCTTTGGCAGTGTGTCTCGCAGGGAGATAGCTTAGGAGCGCAGCGCACTTATGCCTCCCTTGTCCAGAAACACGATTTTACTGCACACTCCAAAAACAGTACTCTTCCCAGGGCAAGATGCCAGATGCTCTCTGATGCCCGTGCTCCCTTCCTACTCTTGCCCAGCTCGTTGTTGTAACGCGCACATGCCGTCCTGGAATTCAGCGCACAGTGAAAGCAATCGCAAAAGTCCAGCAGCTGCTGACTCCCAAACACAAGGCGCTGGCTATGTTCTTGCTACTCGACGACTCAACGCAGCCCTTCATTTCTGCAGTTGCCATCGAGGTCTCTGCATGTCGGAGAGTCAGAGGACGAGCACGAGTTTCCCACGAGGGGCTGAATCAGGAGGAATTCAAAACTCAGGGAATTTGTCCTGGAACACCTTCCATAAGGATGCTAGAAGTGAATTGAAGAGGCAGGCGAGCGGCCACCACCGTCCTCTAGCAGTCCTTAGGGTGCGCGCAGAAGCCCGGTGCTCTGCGGCTTCGTTCTTCGCCCTCGTGCAAGCTACCGCTCTGTCCGGCTCCCGGAGCAGGAGAAGCGGCTGCTTCGCGCACACAACAGCGGAGCGGCAGCCGTACGCTCCGAAGCGCTGCTTCAGCCGAAAGACGCCGGCCACCGGCGCTTGGCTTCGGACAGCTCCGGAGAGCCGTAGTGTGCGTCTGCAACTAGACTGCATCATAGCGAAAAGCTTTGGCATTGTGTCTCGCAGGGAGATAGCTTAGGAGCGCAGCGCACTTATGCCTCCCTTGTCCAGAAACACGATTTTACTGCACACTCCAAAAACAGTACTCTTCCCAGGGCAATATATAAGCTGCTTTCTGACGGCCGTGATCTTTCGATTACTCTTGCGCAGCTCGGTGTTGCAGAGTGCACGTGCCTTCCTGGAATTCAGCGCACAGTGAAAGCAATCGCAAAAGTCCAGCAGCTGCTGACTCCCAAACACAAGGCGCTTGTCTACGTTCTTGCTTCTCGACAACTCAACGCAGCCCTCCATTTCTGCAGTTGCCATCGAGGTCTCTGCATGTCGGAGACTCAGAGGACGAGCACGAGTTTCCCAGGAGGGGCTGCATCAGGAGGAATTCAAAACTCCAGAAAATTGTCCTGGAACACCTTCCATAAGGATGCTAGAAAGGGAATTGAAGAGGCAGGCGTGCCGCCACCACGGTCCTCTAGCAGTCCTTCGGGTGTGCGCAGAAGCCCGGTGCTCTGCGGCTTCGTTCTTCGCCCCCGTACAAACTACCGCTCTGTCCGGCTCCCGGAGCAGGAGAAGCGGCTGCTTCGCGCACACAACAGCGGAGAGGCAGCCCTACGCTCCGAAGCGCTGCTTCAGCCGAAAGACGCCGGCCACCGGCGCTTGGCTTCGGACAGCTCCGGAGAGCCGTAGTGTGCGTCTGCACTAGACTGCATCATAGCGAAAAGCTTTGACAGTGTGTCTCGCAGGGAGATAGCTTAGGAGCGCAGCGCACTTATGCCTCCCTTGTCCAGAAACACGGATTTGCTGCACACTCCAAAAACACTGCTCTTTCCATGGTACTATGTAAGCTGCTGTCTGACGCCCGTTCTCTTCTGCCCACTCTTGCCCAGCTGGTTGTTGCAGCGTGCACGTGCCTTCCTGGCATTAAGAGCACAGTGAAAGCAATCGCAAAAGTCCAGCAGCTGCTGACTCCCAAACACAAGGCGCTTGTCTACGTTCTTGCTTCTCGACAACTCAACGCAGCCCTTCATTTCTGCAGCTGCCATCGAGTTTTCTGTATCTTGAGCCTTCTGGGACGAGCACCAATTTCCCAGGAGGGGCTGCATCAGGACGAAGTCAAAACCCAGGAAAGTTGTCTCGGAACACCTTCAATAAAGCATGCCAGCAGTGCATTGAAAAGGCAGGTAGCTTTAGCCACCGTCCTCTAGCAGTCGCGAAGCTGTGCACACAATGTCGTCTCCCTGCGGCAACGTTCTTCGCCCTCGTGCAAGCTACCGCTCTGTCCGGCTCCCGGAGCAGGAGAAGCGGCTGCTTCGCGCACACAGCAGCGGAGCGGCAGCCCTACGCTCCGAAGCGCTGCTTCAGCCGAAAGACGCCGGCCACCGGCGCTTGGCTTCGGACAGCTCCGGAGAGCCGTAGTGTGCGTCTGCAACTAGACTGCATCATAGCGAAAAGCTTTGGCAGTGTGTCTCGCAGGGAGATAGCTTAGGAGCGCAGCGCACTTATGCCTCCCTTGTCCAGAAACACGATTTTACTGCACACTCCAAAAACAGTACTCTTCCCAGGGCAATATATAAGCTGCTTTCTGACGGCCGTGATCTTTCGATTACTCTTGCCCAGATCGTTGTTTTAACGTGCACATGCCGTCCTGGCATTCAGTGCACAGTGAAAGCAATCGCAAAAGTCCAGCAGCTGCTGACTCCCAAACACAAGGCGCTTGTCTACGTTCTTGCTTCTCGACAACTCAACGCAGCCCTCCATTTCTGCAGTTGCCATCGAGGTCTCTGCATGTAGGAGACTCAGAGGACGAGCACGAGTTTCCCAGAAGGGGCTGCATCAGGAGGAATTCAAAACTCCAGAAAATTGTCCTGGAACACCTTCCATAAGGATGCTAGAAGGGAATTGAAGAGGCAGGCGAGCGGCCACCACGGTCCTCTAGCAGTCCTTCGGGTGTGCGCAGAAGCCCGGTGCTCTGCGGCTTCGTTCTTCGCCCCCGTACAAACTACCGCTCTGTCCGGCTCCCGGAGCAGGAGAAGCGGCTGCTTCGCGCACACAACAGCGGAGCGGCAGCCCTACGCTCCGAAGCGCTGCTTCAGCCGAAAGACGCCGGCCACCGGCGCTTGGCTTCGGACAGCTCCGGAGAGCCGTAGTGTGCGTGTGCAACTAGACTGCATCATAGCGAAAAGCTTTGACAGTGTGTCTCGCAGGGAGATAGCTTAGGAGCGCAGCGCACTTATGCCTCCCTTGTCCAGAAACACGGATTTGCTGCACACTCCAAAAACACTGCTCTTTCCATGGTACTATGTAAGCTGCTGTCTGACGCCCGTTCTCTTCTGCCCACTCTTGCCCAGCTGGTTGTTGCAGCGTGCACGTGCCTTCCTGGCATTAAGAGCACAGTGAAAGCAATCGCAAAAGTCCAGCAGCTGCTGACTCCCAAACACAAGGCGCTTGTCTACGTTCTTGCTTCTCGACAACTCAACGCAGCCCTTCATTTCTGCAGCTGCCATCGAGTTTTCTGTATCTTGAGCCTTCTGGGACGAGCACCAATTTCCCAGGAGGGGCTGCCTCAGGACGAAGTCAAAACCCAGGAAAGTTGTCTCGGAACACCTTCAATAAAGCATGCCAGCAGTGCATTGAAAAGGCAGGTAGCTTTAGCCACCGTCCTCTAGCAGTCGCGAAGCTGTGCACACAATGTCGTCTGCCTGCGGCAACGTTCTTCGCCCTCGTGCAAGCTACCGCTCTGTCCGGCTCCCGGAGCAGGAGAAGCGGCTGCTTCGCGCACACAACAGCGGAGCGGCAGCCCTACGCTCCGAAGCGCTGCTTCAGCCGAAAGACGCCGGCCACCGGCGCTTGGCTTCGGACAGCTCCGGAGAGCCGTAGTGTGCGTCTGCACTAGACTGCATCATAGCGAAAAGCTTTGGCAGTGTGTCTCGCAGAGAGATAGCTTAGGAGCGCAGCGCACTTATGCCTCCCTTGTCCAGAAACACGATTTTACTGCACACTCCAAAAACAGTACTCTTCCCAGGGCAAGATGCCAGATGCTCTCTGATGCCCGTGCTCCCTTCCTACTCTTGCCCAGCTCGTTGTTGTAACGCGCACATGCCGTCCTGGCATTCAGTGCACAGTGAAAGCAATCGCAAAAGTCCAGCAGCTGCTGACTCCCAAACACAAGGCGCTGGCTATGTTCTTGCTTCTCGACAACTCAACGCAGCCCTCCATTTCTGCAGTTGCCATCGAGGTCTCTGCATGTCGGAGAGTCAGAGGACGAGCACGAGTTTCCCACGAGGGGCTGAATCAGGAGGAATTCAAAACTCAGGGAATTTGTCCTGGAACACCTTCCATAAGGATGCTAGAAGGGAATTGAAGAGGCAGGCGAGCGGCCACCACCGTCCTCTAGCAGTCCTTAGGGTGCGCGCAGAAGCCCGGTGCTCTGCGGCTTCGTTCTTCGCCCTCGTGCAAGCTACCGCTCTGTCCGGCTCCCGGAGCAGGAGAAGCGGCTGCTTCGCGCACACAGCAGCGGAGCGGCAGCCCTACGCTCCGAAGCGCTGCTTCAGCCGAAAGACGCCGGCCACCGGCGCTTGGCTTCGGACAGCTCCGGAGAGCCGTAGTGTGCGTCTGCAACTAGACTGCATCATAGCGAAAAGCTTTGGCAGTGTGTCTCGCAGGGAGATAGCTTAGGAGCGCAGCGCACTTATGCCTCCCTTGTCCAGAAACACGATTTTACTGCACACTCCAAAAACAGTACTCTTCCCAGGGCAATATATAAGCTGCTTTCTGACGGCCGTGATCTTTCGATTACTCTTGCGCAGCTCGGTGTTGCAGAGTGCACGTGCCTTCCTGGAATTCAGCGCACAGTGAAAGCAATCGCAAAAGTCCAGCAGCTGCTGACTCCCAAACACAAGGCGCTTGTCTACGTTCTTGCTTCTCGACAACTCAACGCAGCCCTCCATTTCTGCAGTTGCCATCGAGGTCTCTGCATGTCGGAGACTGAGAGGACGAGCACGAGTTTCCCAGGAGGGGCTGCATCAGGAGGAATTCAAAACTCCAGAAAATTGTCCTGGAACACCTTCCATAAGGATGCTAGAAGGGAATTGAAGAGGCAGGCGTGCCGCCACCACGGTCCTCTAGCAGTCCTTCGGGTGTGCGCAGAAGCCCGGTGCTCTGCGGCTTCGTTCTTCGCCCCCGTACAAACTACCGCTCTGTCCGGCTCCCGGAGCAGGAGAAGCGGCTGCTTCGCGCACACAACAGCGGAGAGGCAGCCCTACGCTCCGAAGCGCTGCTTCAGCCGAAAGACGCCGGCCACCGGCGCTTGGCTTCGGACAGCTCCGGAGAGCCGTAGTGTGCGTCTGCACTAGACTGCATCATAGCGAAAAGCTTTGACAGTGTGTCTCGCAGGGAGATAGCTTAGGAGCGCAGCGCACTTATGCCTCCCTTGTCCAGAAACACGGATTTGCTGCACACTCCAAAAACACTGCTCTTTCCATGGTACTATGTAAGCTGCTGTCTGACGCCCGTTCTCTTCTGCCCACTCTTGCCCAGCTGGTTGTTGCAGCGTGCACGTGCCTTCCTGGCATTAAGAGCACAGTGAAAGCAATCGCAAAAGTCCAGCAGCTGCTGACTCCCAAACACAAGGCGCTTGTCTACGTTCTTGCTTCTCGACAACTCAACGCAGCCCTTCATTTCTGCAGCTGCCATCGAGTTTTCTGTATCTTGAGCCTTCTGGGACGAGCACCAATTTCCCAGGAGGGGCTGCATCAGGACGAAGTCAAAACCCAGGAAAGTTGTCTCGGAACACCTTCAATAAAGCATGCCAGCAGTGCATTGAAAAGGCAGGGAGCTTTAGCCACCGTCCTCTAGCAGTCGCGAAGCTGTGCACACAATGTCGTCTGCCTGCGGCAACGTTCTTCGCCCTCGTGCAAGCTACCGCTCTGTCCGGCTCCCGGAGCAGGAGAAGCGGCTGCTTCGCGCACACAGCAGCGGAGCGGCAGCCCTACGCTCCGAAGCGCTGCTTCAGCCGAAAGACGCCGGCCACCGGCGCTTGGCTTCGGACAGCTCCGGAGAGCCGTAGTGTGCGTGTGCAACTAGACTGCATCATAGCGAAAAGCTTTGACAGTGTGTCTCGCAGGGAGATAGCTTAGGAGCGCAGCGCACTTATGCCTCCCTTGTCCAGAAACACGGATTTGCTGCACACTCCAAAAACACTGCTCTTTCCATGGTACTATGTAAGCTGCTGTCTGACGCCCGTTCTCTTCTGCCCACTCTTGCCCAGCTGGTTGTTGCAGCGCGCACGTGCCTTCCTGGCATTAAGAGCACAGTGAAAGCAATCGCAAAAGTCCAGCAGCTGCTGACTCCCAAACACAAGGCGCTTGTCTACGTTCTTGCTTCTCGACAACTCAACGCAGCCCTTCATTTCTGCAGCTGCCATCGAGTTTTCTGTATCTTGAGCCTTCTGGGACGAGCACCAATTTCCCAGGAGGGGCTGCCTCAGGACGAAGTCAAAACCCAGGAAAGTTGTCTCGGAACACCTTCAATAAAGCATGCCAGCAGTGCATTGAAAAGGCAGGTAGCTTTAGCCACCGTCCTCTAGCAGTCGCGAAGCTGTGCACACAATGTCGTCTGCCTGCGGCAACGTTCTTCGCCCTCGTGCAAGCTACCGCTCTGTCCGGCTCCCGGAGCAGGAGAAGCGGCTGCTTCGCGCACACAACAGCGGAGCGGCAGCCCTACGCTCCGAAGCGCTGCTTCAGCCGAAAGACGCCGGCCACCGGCGCTTGGCTTCGGACAGCTCCGGAGAGCCGTAGTGTGCGTCTGCACTAGACTGCATCATAGCGAAAAGCTTTGGCAGTGTGTCTCGCAGAGAGATAGCTTAGGAGCGCAGCGCACTTATGCCTCCCTTGTCCAGAAACACGATTTTACTGCACACTCCAAAAACAGTACTCTTCCCAGGGCAAGATGCCAGATGCTCTCTGATGCCCGTGCTCCCTTCCTACTCTTGCCCAGCTCGTTGTTGTAACGCGCACATGCCGTCCTGGCATTCAGTGCACAGTGAAAGCAATCGCAAAAGTCCAGCAGCTGCTGACTCCCAAACACAAGGCGCTGGCTATGTTCTTGCTTCTCGACAACTCAACGCAGCCCTCCATTTCTGCAGTTGCCATCGAGGTCTCTGCATGTCGGAGAGTCAGAGGACGAGCACGAGTTTCCCACGAGGGGCTGAATCAGGAGGAATTCAAAACTCAGGGAATTTGTCCTGGAACACCTTCCATAAGGATGCTAGAAGGGAATTGAAGAGGCAGGCGAGCGGCCACCACCGTCCTCTAGCAGTCCTTAGGGTGCGCGCAGAAGCCCGGTGCTCTGCGGCTTCGTTCTTCGCCCTCGTGCAAGCTACCGCTCTGTCCGGCTCCCGGAGCAGGAGAAGCGGCTGCTTCGCGCACACAACAGCGGAGCGGCAGCCCTACGCTCCGAAGCGCTGCTTCAGCCGAAAGACGCCGGCCACCGGCGCTTGGCTTCGGACAGCTCCGGAGAGCCGTAGTGTGCGTCTGCAACTAGACTGCATCATAGCGAAAAGCTTTGGCAGTGTGTCTCGCAGGGAGATAGCTTAGGAGCGCAGCGCACTTATGCCTCCCTTGTCCAGAAACACGATTTTACTGCACACTCCAAAAACAGTACTCTTCCCAGGGCAATATATAAGCTGCTTTCTGACGGCCGTGATCTTTCGATTACTCTTGCGCAGCTCGGTGTTGCAGAGTGCACGTGCCTTCCTGGAATTCAGCGCACAGTGAAAGCAATCGCAAAAGTCCAGCAGCTGCTGACTCCCAAACACAAGGCGCTTGTCTACGTTCTTGCTTCTCGACAACTCAACGCAGCCCTCCATTTCTGCAGTTGCCATCGAGGTCTCTGCATGTCGGAGACTCAGAGGACGAGCACGAGTTTCCCAGGAGGGGCTGCATCAGGAGGAATTCAAAACTCCAGAAAATTGTCCTGGAACACCTTCCATAAGGATGCTAGAAAGGGAATTGAAGAGGCAGGCGTGCCGCCACCACGGTCCTCTAGCAGTCCTTCGGGTGTGCGCAGAAGCCCGGTGCTCTGCGGCTTCGTTCTTCGCCCCCGTACAAACTACCGCTCTGTCCGGCTCCCGGAGCAGGAGAAGCGGCTGCTTCGCGCACACAACAGCGGAGAGGCAGCCCTACGCTCCGAAGCGCTGCTTCAGCCGAAAGACGCCGGCCACCGGCGCTTGGCTTCGGACAGCTCCGGAGAGCCGTAGTGTGCGTCTGCACTAGACTGCATCATAGCGAAAAGCTTTGACAGTGTGTCTCGCAGGGAGATAGCTTAGGAGCGCAGCGCACTTATGCCTCCCTTGTCCAGAAACACGGATTTGCTGCACACTCCAAAAACACTGCTCTTTCCATGGTACTATGTAAGCTGCTGTCTGACGCCCGTTCTCTTCTGCCCACTCTTGCCCAGCTGGTTGTTGCAGCGTGCACGTGCCTTCCTGGCATTAAGAGCACAGTGAAAGCAATCGCAAAAGTCCAGCAGCTGCTGACTCCCAAACACAAGGCGCTTGTCTACGTTCTTGCTTCTCGACAACTCAACGCAGCCCTTCATTTCTGCAGCTGCCATCGAGTTTTCTGTATCTTGAGCCTTCTGGGACGAGCACCAATTTCCCAGGAGGGGCTGCATCAGGACGAAGTCAAAACCCAGGAAAGTTGTCTCGGAACACCTTCAATAAAGCATGCCAGCAGTGCATTGAAAAGGCAGGTAGCTTTAGCCACCGTCCTCTAGCAGTCGCGAAGCTGTGCACACAATGTCGTCTCCCTGCGGCAACGTTCTTCGCCCTCGTGCAAGCTACCGCTCTGTCCGGCTCCCGGAGCAGGAGAAGCGGCTGCTTCGCGCACACAGCAGCGGAGCGGCAGCCCTACGCTCCGAAGCGCTGCTTCAGCCGAAAGACGCCGGCCACCGGCGCTTGGCTTCGGACAGCTCCGGAGAGCCGTAGTGTGCGTCTGCAACTAGACTGCATCATAGCGAAAAGCTTTGGCAGTGTGTCTCGCAGGGAGATAGCTTAGGAGCGCAGCGCACTTATGCCTCCCTTGTCCAGAAACACGATTTTACTGCACACTCCAAAAACAGTACTCTTCCCAGGGCAATATATAAGCTGCTTTCTGACGGCCGTGATCTTTCGATTACTCTTGCCCAGATCGTTGTTTTAACGTGCACATGCCGTCCTGGCATTCAGTGCACAGTGAAAGCAATCGCAAAAGTCCAGCAGCTGCTGACTCCCAAACACAAGGCGCTGGCTATGTTCTTGCTTCTCGACAACTCAACGCAGCCCTTCATTTCTGCAGTTGCCATCGAGGTCTCTGCATGTAGGAGACTCAGAGGACGAGCACGAGTTTCCCAGGAGGGGCTGCATCAGGAGGAATTCAAAACTCCAGAAAATTGTCCTGGAACACCTTCCATAAGGATGCTAGAAGGGAATTGAAGAGGCAGGCGAGCGGCCACCACGGTCCTCTAGCAGTCCTTCGGGTGTGCGCAGAAGCCCGGTGCTCTGCGGCTTCGTTCTTCGCCCCCGTACAAACTACCGCTCTGTCCGGCTCCCGGAGCAGGAGAAGCGGCTGCTTCGCGCACACAACAGCGGAGCGGCAGCCCTACGCTCCGAAGCGCTGCTTCAGCCGAAAGACGCCGGCCACCGGCGCTTGGCTTCGGACAGCTCCGGAGAGCCGTAGTGTGCGTGTGCAACTAGACTGCATCATAGCGAAAAGCTTTGACAGTGTGTCTCGCAGGGAGATAGCTTAGGAGCGCAGCGCACTTATGCCTCCCTTGTCCAGAAACACGGATTTGCTGCACACTCCAAAAACACTGCTCTTTCCATGGTACTATGTAAGCTGCTGTCTGACGCCCGTTCTCTTCTGCCCACTCTTGCCCAGCTGGTTGTTGCAGCGTGCACGTGCCTTCCTGGCATTAAGAGCACAGTGAAAGCAATCGCAAAAGTCCAGCAGCTGCTGACTCCCAAACACAAGGCGCTTGTCTACGTTCTTGCTTCTCGACAACTCAACGCAGCCCTTCATTTCTGCAGCTGCCATCGAGTTTTCTGTATCTTGAGCCTTCTGGGACGAGCACCAATTTCCCAGGAGGGGCTGCCTCAGGACGAAGTCAAAACCCAGGAAAGTTGTCTCGGAACACCTTCAATAAAGCATGCCAGCAGTGCATTGAAAAGGCAGGTAGCTTTAGCCACCGTCCTCTAGCAGTCGCGAAGCTGTGCACACAATGTCGTCTGCCTGCGGCAACGTTCTTCGCCCTCGTGCAAGCTACCGCTCTGTCCGGCTCCCGGAGCAGGAGAAGCGGCTGCTTCGCGCACACAACAGCGGAGCGGCAGCCCTACGCTCCGAAGCGCTGCTTCAGCCGAAAGACGCCGGCCACCGGCGCTTGGCTTCGGACAGCTCCGGAGAGCCGTAGTGTGCGTCTGCACTAGACTGCATCATAGCGAAAAGCTTTGGCAGTGTGTCTCGCAGAGAGATAGCTTAGGAGCGCAGCGCACTTATGCCTCCCTTGTCCAGAAACACGATTTTACTGCACACTCCAAAAACAGTACTCTTCCCAGGGCAAGATGCCAGATGCTCTCTGATGCCCGTGCTCCCTTCCTACTCTTGCCCAGCTCGTTGTTGTAACGCGCACATGCCGTCCTGGCATTCAGTGCACAGTGAAAGCAATCGCAAAAGTCCAGCAGCTGCTGACTCCCAAACACAAGGCGCTGGCTATGTTCTTGCTTCTCGACAACTCAACGCAGCCCTCCATTTCTGCAGTTGCCATCGAGGTCTCTGCATGTCGGAGAGTCAGAGGACGAGCACGAGTTTCCCACGAGGGGCTGAATCAGGAGGAATTCAAAACTCAGGGAATTTGTCCTGGAACACCTTCCATAAGGATGCTAGAAGGGAATTGAAGAGGCAGGCGAGCGGCCACCACCGTCCTCTAGCAGTCCTTAGGGTGCGCGCAGAAGCCCGGTGCTCTGCGGCTTCGTTCTTCGCCCTCGTGCAAGCTACCGCTCTGTCCGGCTCCCGGAGCAGGAGAAGCGGCTGCTTCGCGCACACAACAGCGGAGCGGCAGCCCTACGCTCCGAAGCGCTGCTTCAGCCGAAAGACGCCGGCCACCGGCGCTTGGCTTCGGACAGCTCCGGAGAGCCGTAGTGTGCGTCTGCAACTAGACTGCATCATAGCGAAAAGCTTTGGCAGTGTGTCTCGCAGGGAGATAGCTTAGGAGCGCAGCGCACTTATGCCTCCCTTGTCCAGAAACACGATTTTACTGCACACTCCAAAAACAGTACTCTTCCCAGGGCAATATATAAGCTGCTTTCTGACGGCCGTGATCTTTCGATTACTCTTGCGCAGCTCGGTGTTGCAGAGTGCACGTGCCTTCCTGGAATTCAGCGCACAGTGAAAGCAATCGCAAAAGTCCAGCAGCTGCTGACTCCCAAACACAAGGCGCTTGTCTACGTTCTTGCTTCTCGACAACTCAACGCAGCCCTCCATTTCTGCAGTTGCCATCGAGGTCTCTGCATGTCGGAGACTGAGAGGACGAGCACGAGTTTCCCAGGAGGGGCTGCATCAGGAGGAATTCAAAACTCCAGAAAATTGTCCTGGAACACCTTCCATAAGGATGCTAGAAGGGAATTGAAGAGGCAGGCGTGCCGCCACCACGGTCCTCTAGCAGTCCTTCGGGTGTGCGCAGAAGCCCGGTGCTCTGCGGCTTCGTTCTTCGCCCCCGTACAAACTACCGCTCTGTCCGGCTCCCGGAGCAGGAGAAGCGGCTGCTTCGCGCACACAACAGCGGAGAGGCAGCCCTACGCTCCGAAGCGCTGCTTCAGCCGAAAGACGCCGGCCACCGGCGCTTGGCTTCGGACAGCTCCGGAGAGCCGTAGTGTGCGTCTGCACTAGACTGCATCATAGCGAAAAGCTTTGACAGTGTGTCTCGCAGGGAGATAGCTTAGGAGCGCAGCGCACTTATGCCTCCCTTGTCCAGAAACACGGATTTGCTGCACACTCCAAAAACACTGCTCTTTCCATGGTACTATGTAAGCTGCTGTCTGACGCCCGTTCTCTTCTGCCCACTCTTGCCCAGCTGGTTGTTGCAGCGTGCACGTGCCTTCCTGGCATTAAGAGCACAGTGAAAGCAATCGCAAAAGTCCAGCAGCTGCTGACTCCCAAACACAAGGCGCTTGTCTACGTTCTTGCTTCTCGACAACTCAACGCAGCCCTTCATTTCTGCAGCTGCCATCGAGTTTTCTGTATCTTGAGCCTTCTGGGACGAGCACCAATTTCCCAGGAGGGGCTGCATCAGGACGAAGTCAAAACCCAGGAAAGTTGTCTCGGAACACCTTCAATAAAGCATGCCAGAAGGGAATTGAAGAGGCAGGCGTGCCGCCACCACGGTCCTCTAGCAGTCCTTCGGGTGTGCGCAGAAGCCCGGTGCTCTGCGGCTTCGTTCTTCGCCCCCGTACAAACTACCGCTCTGTCCGGCTCCCGGAGCAGGAGAAGCGGCTGCTTCGCGCACACAACAGCGGAGAGGCAGCCCTACGCTCCGAAGCGCTGCTTCAGCCGAAAGACGCCGGCCACCGGCGCTTGGCTTCGGACAGCTCCGGAGAGCCGTAGTGTGCGTCTGCACTAGACTGCATCATAGCGAAAAGCTTTGACAGTGTGTCTCGCAGGGAGATAGCTTAGGAGCGCAGCGCACTTATGCCTCCCTTGTCCAGAAACACGGATTTGCTGCACACTCCAAAAACATTGCTCTTTCCATGGTACTATGTAAGCTGCTGTCTGACGCCCGTTCTCTTCTGCCCACTCTTGCCCAGCTGGTTGTTGCAGCGTGCACGTGCCTTCCTGGCATTAAGAGCACAGTGAAAGCAATCGCAAAAGTCCAGCAGCTGCTGACTCCCAAACACAAGGCGCTTGTCTACGTTCTTGCTTCTCGACAACTCAACGCAGCCCTTCATTTCTGCAGCTGCCATCGAGTTTTCTGTATCTTGAGCCTTCTGGGACGAGCACCAATTTCCCAGGAGGGGCTGCCTCAGGACGAAGTCAAAACCCAGGAAAGTTGTCTCGGAACACCTTCAATAAAGCATGCCAGCAGTGCATTGAAAAGGCAGGTAGCTTTAGCCACCGTCCTCTAGCAGTCGCGAAGCTGTGCACACAATGTCGTCTGCCTGCGGCAACGTTCTTCGCCCTCGTGCAAGCTACCGCTCTGTCCGGCTCCCGGAGCAGGAGAAGCGGCTGCTTCGCGCACACAACAGCGGAGCGGCAGCCCTACGCTCCGAAGCGCTGCTTCAGCCGAAAGACGCCGGCCACCGGCGCTTGGCTTCGGACAGCTCCGGAGAGCCGTAGTGTGCGTCTGCACTAGACTGCATCATAGCGAAAAGCTTTGGCAGTGTGTCTCGCAGAGAGATAGCTTAGGAGCGCAGCGCACTTATGCCTCCCTTGTCCAGAAACACGATTTTACTGCACACTCCAAAAACAGTACTCTTCCCAGGGCAAGATGCCAGATGCTCTCTGATGCCCGTGCTCCCTTCCTACTCTTGCCCAGCTCGTTGTTGTAACGCGCACATGCCGTCCTGGCATTCAGTGCACAGTGAAAGCAATCGCAAAAGTCCAGCAGCTGCTGACTCCCAAACACAAGGCGCTGGCTATGTTCTTGCTTCTCGACAACTCAACGCAGCCCTCCATTTCTGCAGTTGCCATCGAGGTCTCTGCATGTCGGAGAGTCAGAGGACGAGCACGAGTTTCCCACGAGGGGCTGAATCAGGAGGAATTCAAAACTCAGGGAATTTGTCCTGGAACACCTTCCATAAGGATGCTAGAAGGGAATTGAAGAGGCAGGCGAGCGGCCACCACCGTCCTCTAGCAGTCCTTAGGGTGCGCGCAGAAGCCCGGTGCTCTGCGGCTTCGTTCTTCGCCCTCGTGCAAGCTACCGCTCTGTCCGGCTCCCGGAGCAGGAGAAGCGGCTGCTTCGCGCACACAACAGCGGAGCGGCAGCCCTACGCTCCGAAGCGCTGCTTCAGCCGAAAGACGCCGGCCACCGGCGCTTGGCTTCGGACAGCTCCGGAGAGCCGTAGTGTGCGTCTGCAACTAGACTGCATCATAGCGAAAAGCTTTGGCAGTGTGTCTCGCAGGGAGATAGCTTAGGAGCGCAGCGCACTTATGCCTCCCTTGTCCAGAAACACGATTTTACTGCACACTCCAAAAACAGTACTCTTCCCAGGGCAATATATAAGCTGCTTTCTGACGGCCGTGATCTTTCGATTACTCTTGCGCAGCTCGGTGTTGCAGAGTGCACGTGCCTTCCTGGAATTCAGCGCACAGTGAAAGCAATCGCAAAAGTCCAGCAGCTGCTGACTCCCAAACACAAGGCGCTTGTCTACGTTCTTGCTTCTCGACAACTCAACGCAGCCCTCCATTTCTGCAGTTGCCATCGAGGTCTCTGCATGTCGGAGACTCAGAGGACGAGCACGAGTTTCCCAGGAGGGGCTGCATCAGGAGGAATTCAAAACTCCAGAAAATTGTCCTGGAACACCTTCCATAAGGATGCTAGAAAGGGAATTGAAGAGGCAGGCGTGCCGCCACCACGGTCCTCTAGCAGTCCTTCGGGTGTGCGCAGAAGCCCGGTGCTCTGCGGCTTCGTTCTTCGCCCCCGTACAAACTACCGCTCTGTCCGGCTCCCGGAGCAGGAGAAGCGGCTGCTTCGCGCACACAACAGCGGAGCGGCAGCCCTACGCTCCGAAGCGCTGCTTCAGCCGAAAGACGCCGGCCACCGGCGCTTGGCTTCGGACAGCTCCGGAGAGCCGTAGTGTGCGTCTGCACTAGACTGCATCATAGCGAAAAGCTTTGACAGTGTGTCTCGCAGGGAGATAGCTTAGGAGCGCAGCGCACTTATGCCTCCCTTGTCCAGAAACACGGATTTGCTGCACACTCCAAAAACACTGCTCTTTCCATGGTACTATGTAAGCTGCTGTCTGACGCCCGTTCTCTTCTGCCCACTCTTGCCCAGCTGGTTGTTGCAGCGTGCACGTGCCTTCCTGGCATTAAGAGCACAGTGAAAGCAATCGCAAAAGTCCAGCAGCTGCTGACTCCCAAACACAAGGCGCTTGTCTACGTTCTTGCTTCTCGACAACTCAACGCAGCCCTTCATTTCTGCAGCTGCCATCGAGTTTTCTGTATCTTGAGCCTTCTGGGACGAGCACCAATTTCCCAGGAGGGGCTGCATCAGGACGAAGTCAAAACCCAGGAAAGTTGTCTCGGAACACCTTCAATAAAGCATGCCAGCAGTGCATTGAAAAGGAAGGGAGCTTTAGCCACCGTCCTCTAGCAGTCGCGAAGCTGTGCACACAATGTCGTCTGCCTGCGGCAACGTTCTTCGCCCTCGTGCAAGCTACCGCTCTGTCCGGCTCCCGGAGCAGGAGAAGCGGCTGCTTCGCGCACACAGCAGCGGAGCGGCAGCCCTACGCTCCGAAGCGCTGCTTCAGCCGAAAGACGCCGGCCACCGGCGCTTGGCTTCGGACAGCTCCGGAGAGCCGTAGTGTGCGTCTGCAACTAGACTGCATCATAGCGAAAAGCTTTGGCAGTGTGTCTCGCAGGGAGATAGCTTAGGAGCGCAGCGCACTTATGCCTCCCTTGTCCAGAAACACGATTTTACTGCACACTCCAAAAACAGTACTCTTCCCAGGGCAATATATAAGCTGCTTTCTGACGGCCGTGATCTTTCGATTACTCTTGCCCAGATCGTTGTTTTAACGTGCACATGCCGTCCTGGCATTCAGTGCACAGTGAAAGCAATCGCAAAAGTCCAGCAGCTGCTGACTCCCAAACACAAGGCGCTGGCTATGTTCTTGCTTCTCGACAACTCAACGCAGCCCTTCATTTCTGCAGCTGCCATCGAGGTCTCTGCATGTCGGAGAGTCAGAGGACGAGCACGAGTTTCCCACGAGGGGCTGAATCAGGAGGAATTCAAAACTCAGGGAATTTGTCCTGGAACACCTTCCATAAGGATGCTAGAAGGGAATTGAAGAGGCAGGCGAGCGGCCACCACGGTCCTCTAGCAGTCCTTCGGGTGTGCGCAGAAGCCCGGTGCTCTGCGGCTTCGTTCTTCGCCCCCGTACAAACTACCGCTCTGTCCGGCTCCCGGAGCAGGAGAAGCGGCTGCTTCGCGCACACAACAGCGGAGCGGCAGCCCTACGCTCCGAAGCGCTGCTTCAGCCGAAAGACGCCGGCCACCGGCGCTTGGCTTCGGACAGCTCCGGAGAGCCGTAGTGTGCGTCTGCAACTAGACTGCATCATAGCGAAAAGCTTTGACAGTGTGTCTCGCAGGGAGATAGCTTAGGAGCGCAGCGCACTTATGCCTCCCTTGTCCAGAAACACGGATTTGCTGCACACTCCAAAAACACTGCTCTTTCCATGGTACTATGTAAGCTGCTGTCTGACGCCCGTTCTCTTCTGCCCACTCTTGCCCAGCTGGTTGTTGCAGCGTGCACGTGCCTTCCTGGCATTAAGAGCACAGTGAAAGCAATCGCAAAAGTCCAGCAGCTGCTGACTCCCAAACACAAGGCGCTTGTCTACGTTCTTGCTTCTCGACAACTCAACGCAGCCCTTCATTTCTGCAGCTGCCATCGAGTTTTCTGTATCTTGAGCCTTCTGGGACGAGCACCAATTTCCCAGGAGGGGCTGCCTCAGGACGAAGTCAAAACCCAGGAAAGTTGTCTCGGAACACCTTCAATAAAGCATGCCAGCAGTGCATTGAAAAGGCAGGGAGCTTTAGCCACCGTCCTCTAGCAGTCGCGAAGCTGTGCACACAATGTCGTCTGCCTGCGGCAACGTTCTTCGCCCTCGTGCAAGCTACCGCTCTGTCCGGCTCCCGGAGCAGGAGAAGCGGCTGCTTCGCGCACACAACAGCGGAGCGGCAGCCCTACGCTCCGAAGCGCTGCTTCAGCCGAAAGACGCCGGCCACCGGCGCTTGGCTTCGGACAGCTCCGGAGAGCCGTAGTGTGCGTCTGCACTAGACTGCATCATAGCGAAAAGCTTTGGCAGTGTGTCTCGCAGAGAGATAGCTTAGGAGCGCAGCGCACTTATGCCTCCCTTGTCCAGAAACACGATTTTACTGCACACTCCAAAAACAGTACTCTTCCCAGGGCAAGATGCCAGATGCTCTCTGATGCCCGTGCTCCCTTCCTACTCTTGCCCAGCTCGTTGTTGTAACGCGCACATGCCGTCCTGGCATTCAGTGCACAGTGAAAGCAATCGCAAAAGTCCAGCAGCTGCTGACTCCCAAACACAAGGCGCTTGTCTACGTTCTTGCTTCTCGACAACTCAACGCAGCCCTCCATTTCTGCAGTTGCCATCGAGGTCTCTGCATGTCGGAGAGTCAGAGGACGAGCACGAGTTTCCCACGAGGGGCTGAATCAGGAGGAATTCAAAACTCAGGGAATTTGTCCTGGAACACCTTCCATAAGCATGCTAGAAGGGAATTGAAGAGGCAGGCGAGCGGCCACCACCGTCCTCTAGCAGTCCTTAGGGTGCGCGCAGAAGCCCGGTGCTCTGCGGCTTCGTTCTTCGCCCTCGTGCAAGCTACCGCTCTGTCCGGCTCCCGGAGCAGGAGAAGCGGCTGCTTCGCGCACACAACAGCGGAGCGGCAGCCCTACGCTCCGAAGCGCTGCTTCAGCCGAAAGACGCCGGCCACCGGCACTTGGCTTCGGACAGCTCCGGAGAGCCGTAGTGTGCGTCTGCAACTAGACTGCATCATAGCGAAAAGCTTTGGCAGTGTGTCTCGCAGGGAGATAGCTTAGGAGCGCAGCGCACTTATGCCTCCCTTGTCCAGAAACACGATTTTACTGCACACTCCAAAAACAGTACTCTTCCCAGGGCAATATATAAGCTGCTTTCTGACGGCCGTGATCTTTCGATTACTCTTGCGCAGCTCGGTGTTGCAGAGTGCACGTGCCTTCCTGGAATTCAGCGCACAGTGAAAGCAATCGCAAAAGTCCAGCAGCTGCTGACTCCCAAACACAAGGCGCTTGTCTACGTTCTTGCTTCTCGACAACTCAACGCAGCCCTCCATTTCTGCAGTTGCCATCGAGGTCTCTGCATGTCGGAGACTCAGAGGACGAGCACGAGTTTCCCAGGAGGGGCTGCATCAGGAGGAATTCAAAACTCCAGAAAATTGTCCTGGAACACCTTCCATAAGGATGCTAGAAAGGGAATTGAAGAGGCAGGCGTGCCGCCACCACGGTCCTCTAGCAGTCCTTCGGGTGTGCGCAGAAGCCCGGTGCTCTGCGGCTTCGTTCTTCGCCCCCGTACAAACTACCGCTCTGTCCGGCTCCCGGAGCAGGAGAAGCGGCTGCTTCGCGCACACAACAGCGGAGCGGCAGCCCTACGCTCCGAAGCGCTGCTTCAGCCGAAAGACGCCGGCCACCGGCGCTTGGCTTCGGACAGCTCCGGAGAGCCGTAGTGTGCGTCTGCACTAGACTGCATCATAGCGAAAAGCTTTGACAGTGTGTCTCGCAGGGAGATAGCTTAGGAGCGCAGCGCACTTATGCCTCCCTTGTCCAGAAACACGGATTTGCTGCACACTCCAAAAACACTGCTCTTTCCATGGTACTATGTAAGCTGCTGTCTGACGCCCGTTCTCTTCTGCCCACTCTTGCCCAGCTGGTTGTTGCAGCGTGCACGTGCCTTCCTGGCATTAAGAGCACAGTGAAAGCAATCGCAAAAGTCCAGCAGCTGCTGACTCCCAAACACAAGGCGCTTGTCTACGTTCTTGCTTCTCGACAACTCAACGCAGCCCTTCATTTCTGCAGCTGCCATCGAGTTTTCTGTATCTTGAGCCTTCTGGGACGAGCACCAATTTCCCAGGAGGGGCTGCATCAGGACGAAGTCAAAACCCAGGAAAGTTGTCTCGGAACACCTTCAATAAAGCATGCCAGCAGTGCATTGAAAAGGCAGGTAGCTTTAGCCACCGTCCTCTAGCAGTCGCGAAGCTGTGCACACAATGTCGTCTGCCTGCGGCAACGTTCTTCGCCCTCGTGCAAGCTACCGCTCTGTCCGGCTCCCGGAGCAGGAGAAGCGGCTGCTTCGCGCACACAGCAGCGGAGCGGCAGCCCTACGCTCCGAAGCGCTGCTTCAGCCGAAAGACGCCGGCCACCGGCGCTTGGCTTCGGACAGCTCCGGAGAGCCGTAGTGTGCGTGTGCAACTAGACTGCATCATAGCGAAAAGCTTTGGCAGTGTGTCTCGCAGGGAGATAGCTTAGGAGCGTAGCGCACTTATGCCTCCCTTGTCCAGAAACACGATTTTACTGCACACTCCAAAAACAGTACTCTTCCCAGGCCAATATATAAGCTGCTTTCTGACGGCCGTGATCTTTCGATTACTCTTGCGCAGCTCGGTGTTGCAGAGTGCACGTGCCTTCCTGGAATTCAGTGCACAGTGAAAGCAATCGCAAAAGTCCAGCAGCTGCTGACTCCCAAACACAAGGCGCTGTCTACGTTCTTGCTTCTCAACACTTCAACAGAGTCCTTCATTTCTGCAGCTGCCATCGAGTTTTCTGCATCTCGAGCCTTCTGGGACGAGCACCAATTTCCCAGGAGGGGCTGCATCAGGACGAAGTCAAAACCCAGGAAAGTTGTCTTGGAACACCTTCAATAAAGCATGCCAGCAGTGCATTGAAAAGGCAGGTAGCTTTAGCCACCGTCCTCTAGCAGTCGCGAAGCTGTGCACACAATGTCGTCTGCCTGCGGCAACGTTCTTCGCCCTCGTGCAAGCTACCGCTCTGTCCGGCTCCCGGAGCAGGAGAAGCGGCTGCTTCGCGCACACAACAGCGGAGCGGCAGCCCTACGCTCCGAAGCGCTGCTTCAGCCGAAAGACGCCGGCCACCGGCGCTTGGCTTCGGACAGCTCCGGAGAGCCGTAGTGTGCGTCTGCACTAGACTGCATCATAGCGAAAAGCTTTGGCAGTGTGTCTCGCAGAGAGATAGCTTAGGAGCGCAGCGCACTTATGCCTCCCTTGTCCAGAAACACGATTTTACTGCACACTCCAAAAACAGTACTCTTCCCAGGGCAAGATGCCAGATGCTCTCTGATGCCCGTGCTCCCTTCCTACTCTTGCCCAGCTCGTTGTTGTAACGCGCACATGCCGTCCTGGCATTCAGTGCACAGTGAAAGCAATCGCAAAAGTCCAGCAGCTGCTGACTCCCAAACACAAGGCGCTGGCTATGTTCTTGCTTCTCGACAACTCAACGCAGCCCTCCATTTCTGCAGTTGCCATCGAGGTCTCTGCATGTCGGAGAGTCAGAGGACGAGCACGAGTTTCCCACGAGGGGCTGAATCAGGAGGAATTCAAAACTCAGGGAATTTGTCCTGGAACACCTTCCATAAGGATGCTAGAAGGGAATTGAAGAGGCAGGCGAGCGGCCACCACCGTCCTCTAGCAGTCCTTAGGGTGCGCGCAGAAGCCCGGTGCTCTGCGGCTTCGTTCTTCGCCCTCGTGCAAGCTACCTCTCTGTCCGGCTCCCGGAGCAGGAGAAGCGGCTGCTTCGCGCACACAACAGCGGAGCGGCAGCCCTACGCTCCGAAGCGCTGCTTCAGCCGAAAGACGCCGGCCACCGGCGCTTGGCTTCGGACAGCTCCGGAGAGCCGTAGTGTGGGTCTGCACTAGACTGCATCATAGCGAAAAGCTTTGGCAGTGTGTCTCGCAGGGAGATAGCTTAGGAGCGCAGCGCACTTATGCCTCCCTTGTCCAGAAACACGATTTTACTGCACACTCCAAAAACAGTACTCTTCCCAGGGCAATATATAAGCTGCTTTCTGACGGCCGTGATCTTTCGATTACTCTTGCGCAGCTCGGTTTTGCAGAGTGCACGTGCCTTCCTGGACTTCAGTGCACAGTGAAAGCAATCGCAAAAGTCCAGCAGCTGCTGACTCCCAAACACAAGGCGCTGTCTACGTTCTTGCTTCGCAACACTTCAACAGAGTCCTTCATTTCTGCAGCTGCCATCGAGTTTTCTGCATCTCGAGCCTTCTGGGACGAGCACCAATTTCCCAGGAGGGGCTGCATCAGGACGAAGTCAAAACCCAGGAAAGTTGTCTCGGAACACCTTCAATAAAGCATGCCAGCAGTGCATTGAAAAGGCAGGTAGCTTTAGCCACCGTCCTCTAGCAGTCGCGAAGCTGTGCACACAATGTCGTCTCCCTGCGGCAACGTTCTTCGCCCTCGTGCAAGCTACCGCTCTGTCCGGCTCCCGGAGCAGGAGAAGCGGCTGCTTCGCGCACACAGCAGCGGAGAGGCAGCCCTACGCTCCGAAGCGCTGCTTCAGCCGAAAGACGCCGGCCACCGGCGCTTGGCTTCGGACAGCTCCGGAGAGCCGTAGTGTGCGTCTGCACTAGACTGCATCATAGCGAAAAGCTTTGACAGTGTGTCTCGCAGGGAGATAGCTTAGGAGCGCAGCGCACTTATGCCTCCCTTGTCCAGAAACACGGATTTGCTGCACACTCCAAAAACACTGCTCTTTCCATGGTACTATGTAAGCTGCTGTCTGACGCCCGTTCTCTTCTGCCCACTCTTGCCCAGCTGGTTGTTGCAGCGTGCACGTGCCTTCCTGGCATTAAGAGCACAGTGAAAGCAATCGCAAAAGTCCAGCAGCTGCTGACTCCCAAACACAAGGCGCTTGTCTACGTTCTTGCTTCTCGACAACTCAACGCAGCCCTTCATTTCTGCAGCTGCCATCGAGTTTTCTGTATCTTGAGCCTTCTGGGACGAGCACCAATTTCCCAGGAGGGGCTGCATCAGGACGAAGTCAAAACCCAGGAAAGTTGTCTCGGAACACCTTCAATAAAGCATGCCAGCAGTGCATTGAAAAGGCAGGGAGCTTTAGCCACCGTCCTCTAGCAGTCGCGAAGCTGTGCACACAATGTCGTCTCCCTGCGGCAACGTTCTTCGCCCTCGTGCAAGCTACCGCTCTGTCCGGCTCCCGGAGCAGGAGAAGCGGCTGCTTCGCGCACACAGCAGCGGAGCGGCAGCCCTACGCTCCGAAGCGCTGCTTCAGCCGAAAGACGCCGGCCACCGGCGCTTGGCTTCGGACAGCTCCGGAGAGCCGTAGTGTGCGTCTGCAACTAGACTGCATCATAGCGAAAAGCTTTGGCAGTGTGTCTCGCAGGGAGATAGCTTAGGAGCGCAGCGCACTTATGCCTCCCTTGTCCAGAAACACGATTTTACTGCACACTCCAAAAACAGTACTCTTCCCAGGGCAATATATAAGCTGCTTTCTGACGGCCGTGATCTTTCGATTACTCTTGCCCAGCTCGTTGTTTTAACGTGCACATGCCGTCCTGGCATTCAGTGCACAGTGAAAGCAATCGCAAAAGTCCAGCAGCTGCTGACTCCCAAACACAAGGCGCTGGCTATGTTCTTGCTTCTCGACAACTCAACGCAGCCCTTCATTTCTGCAGTTGCCATCGAGGTCTCTGCATGTCGGAGACTCAGAGGACGAGCACGAGTTTCCCACGAGGGGCTGCATCAGGAGGAATTCAAAACTCCAGAAAATTGTCCTGGAACACCTTCCATAAGGATGCTAGAAGGGAATTGAAGAGGCAGGCGTGCGGCCACCACGGTCCTCTAGCAGTCCTTCGGGTGTGCGCAGAAGCCCGGTGCTCTGCGGCTTCGTTCTTCGCCCCCGTACAAACTACCGCTCTGTCCGGCTCCCGGAGCAGGAGAAGCGGCTGCTTCGCGCACACAACAGCGGAGCGGCAGCCCTACGCTCCGAAGCGCTGCTTCAGCCGAAAGACGCCGGCCACCGGCGCTTGGCTTCGGACAGCTCCGGAGAGCCGTAGTGTGCGTCTGCACTAGACTGCATCATAGCGAAAAGCTTTGACAGTGTGTCTCGCAGGGAGATAGCTTAGGAGCGCAGCGCACTTATGCCTCCCTTGTCCAGAAACACGGATTTGCTGCACACTCCAAAAACACTGCTCTTTCCATGGTACTATGTAAGCTGCTGTCTGACGCCCGTTCTCTTCTGCCCACTCTTGCCCAGCTGGTTGTTGCAGCGTGCACGTGCCTTCCTGGCATTAAGAGCACAGTGAAAGCAATCGCAAAAGTCCAGCAGCTGCTGACTCCCAAACACAAGGCGCTTGTCTACGTTCTTGCTTCTCGACAACTCAACGCAGCCCTTCATTTCTGCAGCTGCCATCGAGTTTTCTGTATCTTGAGCCTTCTGGGACGAGCACCAATTTCCCAGGGGGGGCTGCATCAGGACGAAGTCAAAACCCAGGAAAGTTGTCTCGGAACACCTTCAATAAAGCATGCCAGCAGTGCATTGAAAAGGCAGGGAGCTTTAGCCACCGTCCTCTAGCAGTCGCGAAGCTGTGCACACAATGTCGTCTCCCTGCGGCAACGTTCTTCGCCCTCGTGCAAGCTACCGCTCTGTCCGGCTCCCGGAGCAGGAGAAGCGGCTGCTTCGCGCACACAGCAGCGGAGCGGCAGCCCTACGCTCCGAAGCGCTGCTTCAGCCGAAAGACGCCGGCCACCGGCGCTTGGCTTCGGACAGCTCCGGAGAGCCGTAGTGTGCGTCTGCACTAGACTGCATCATAGCGAAAAGCTTTGGCAGTGTGTCTCGCAGAGAGATAGCTTAGGAGCGCAGCGCACTTATGCCTCCCTTGTCCAGAAACACGATTTTACTGCACACTCCAAAAACAGTACTCTTCCCAGGGCAAGATGCCAGATGCTCTCTGATGCCCGTGCTCCCTTCCTACTCTTGCCCAGCTCGTTGTTGTAACGCGCACATGCCGTCCTGGCATTCAGTGCACAGTGAAAGCAATCGCAAAAGTCCAGCAGCTGCTGACTCCCAAACACAAGGCGCTGGCTATGTTCTTGCTTCTCGACAACTCAACGCAGCCCTCCATTTCTGCAGTTGCCATCGAGGTCTCTGCATGTCGGAGAGTCAGAGGACGAGCACGAGTTTCCCACGAGGGGCTGAATCAGGAGGAATTCAAAACTCAGGGAATTTGTCCTGGAACACCTTCCATAAGGATGCTCGAAGGGAATTGAAGAGGCAGGCGAGCGGCCACCACCGTCCTCTAGCAGTCCTTAGGGTGCGCGCAGAAGCCCGGTGCTCTGCGGCTTCGTTCTTCGCCCTCGTGCAAGCTACCGCTCTGTCCGGCTCCCGGAGCAGGAGAAGCGGCTGCTTCGCGCACACAACAGCGGAGCGGCAGCCCTACGCTCCGAAGCGCTGCTTCAGCCGAAAGACGCCGGCCACCGGCGCTTGGCTTCGGACAGCTCCGGAGAGCCGTAGTGTGGGTCTGCACTAGACTGCATCATAGCGAAAAGCTTTGGCAGTGTGTCTCGCAGGGAGATAGCTTAGGAGCGCAGCGCACTTATGCCTCCCTTGTCCAGAAACACGATTTTACTGCACACTCCAAAAACAGTACTCTTCCCAGGGCAATATATAAGCTGCTTTCTGACGGCCGTGATCTTTCGATTACTCTTGCGCAGCTCGGTGTTGCAGAGTGCACGTGCCTTCCTGGAATTCAGTGCACAGTGAAAGCAATCGCAAAAGTCCAGCAGCTGCTGACTCCCAAACACAAGGCGCTGTCTACGTTCTTGCTTCGCAACACTTCAACAGAGTCCTTCATTTCTGCAGCTGCCATCGAGTTTTCTGCATCTCGAGCCTTCTGGGACGAGCACCAATTTCCCAGGAGGGGCTGCATCAGGACGAAGTCAAAACCCAGGAAAGTTGTCTCGGAACACCTTCAATAAAGCATGCCAGCAGTGCATTGAAAAGGCAGGTAGCTTTAGCCACCGTCCTCTAGCAGTCGCGAAGCTGTGCACACAATGTCGTCTCCCTGCGGCAACGTTCTTCGCCCTCGTGCAAGCTACCGCTCTGTCCGGCTCCCGGAGCAGGAGAAGCGGCTGCTTCGCGCACACAGCAGCGGAGCGGCAGCCCTACGCTCCGAAGCGCTGCTTCAGCCGAAAGACGCCGGCCACCGGCGCTTGGCTTCGGACAGCTCCGGAGAGCCGTAGTGTGCGTCTGCAACTAGACTGCATCATAGCGAAAAGCTTTGGCAGTGTGTCTCGCAGGGAGATAGCTTAGGAGCGCAGCGCACTTATGCCTCCCTTGTCCAGAAACACGATTTTACTGCACACTCCAAAAACAGTACTCTTCCCAGGGCAATATATAAGCTGCTTTCTGACGGCCGTGATCTTTCGATTACTCTTGCGCAGCTCGGTGTTGCAGAGTGCACGTGCCTTCCTGGAATTCAGCGCACAGTGAAAGCAATCGCAAAAGTCCAGCAGCTGCTGACTCCCAAACACAAGGCGCTTGTCTACGTTCTTGCTTCTCGACAACTCAACGCAGCCCTCCATTTCTGCAGTTGCCATCGAGGTCTCTGCATGTCGGAGACTCAGAGGACGAGCACGAGTTTCCCAGGAGGGGCTGCATCAGGAGGAATTCAAAACTCCAGAAAATTGTCCTGGAACACCTTCCATAAGGATGCTAGAAAGGGAATTGAAGAGGCAGGCGTGCCGCCACCACGGTCCTCTAGCAGTCCTTCGGGTGTGCGCAGAAGCCCGGTGCTCTGCGGCTTCGTTCTTCGCCCCCGTACAAACTACCGCTCTGTCCGGCTCCCGGAGCAGGAGAAGCGGCTGCTTCGCGCACACAACAGCGGAGAGGCAGCCCTACGCTCCGAAGCGCTGCTTCAGCCGAAAGACGCCGGCCACCGGCGCTTGGCTTCGGACAGCTCCGGAGAGCCGTAGTGTGCGTCTGCACTAGACTGCATCATAGCGAAAAGCTTTGACAGTGTGTCTCGCAGGGAGATAGCTTAGGAGCGCAGCGCACTTATGCCTCCCTTGTCCAGAAACACGGATTTGCTGCACACTCCAAAAACACTGCTCTTTCCATGGTACTATGTAAGCTGCTGTCTGACGCCCGTTCTCTTCTGCCCACTCTTGCCCAGCTGGTTGTTGCAGCGTGCACGTGCCTTCCTGGCATTAAGAGCACAGTGAAAGCAATCGCAAAAGTCCAGCAGCTGCTGACTCCCAAACACAAGGCGCTTGTCTACGTTCTTGCTTCTCGACAACTCAACGCAGCCCTTCATTTCTGCAGCTGCCATCGAGTTTTCTGTATCTCGAGCCTTCTGGGACGAGCACCAATTTCCCAGGAGGGGCTGCATCAGGACGAAGTCAAAACCCAGGAAAGTTGTCTCGGAACACCTTCAATAAAGCATGCCAGCAGTGCATTGAAAAGGCAGGGAGCTTTAGCCACCGTCCTCTAGCAGTCGCGAAGCTGTGCACACAATGTCGTCTGCCTGCGGCAACGTTCTTCGCCCTCGTGCAAGCTACCGCTCTGTCCGGCTCCCGGAGCAGGAGAAGCGGCTGCTTCGCGCACACAGCAGCGGAGCGGCAGCCCTACGCTCCGAAGCGCTGCTTCAGCCGAAAGACGCCGGCCACCGGCGCTTGGCTTCGGACAGCTCCGGAGAGCCGTAGTGTGCGTGTGCAACTAGACTGCATCATAGCGAAAAGCTTTGGCATTGTGTCTCGCAGGGAGATAGCTTAGGAGCGTAGCGCACTTATGCCTCCCTTGTCCAGAAACACGATTTTACTGCACACTCCAAAAACAGTACTCTTCCCAGGCCAATATATAAGCTGCTTTCTGACGGCCGTGATCTTTCGATTACTCTTGCGCAGCTCGGTGTTGCAGAGTGCACGTGCCTTCCTGGAATTCAGTGCACAGTGAAAGCAATCGCAAAAGTCCAGCAGCTGCTGACTCCCAAACACAAGGCGCTGTCTACGTTCTTGCTTCTCAACACTTCAACAGAGTCCTTCATTTCTGCAGCTGCCATCGAGTTTTCTGCATCTCGAGCCTTCTGGGACGAGCACCAATTTCCCAGGAGGGGCTGCATCAGGACGAAGTCAAAACCCAGGAAAGTTGTCTCGGAACACCTTCAATAAAGCATGCCAGCAGTGCATTGAAAAGGCAGGTAGCTTTAGCCACCGTCCTCTAGCAGTCGCGAAGCTGTGCACACAATGTCGTCTCCCTGCGGCAACGTTCTTCGCCCTCGTGCAAGCTACCGCTCTGTCCGGCTCCCGGAGCAGGAGAAGCGGCTGCTTCGCGCACACAGCAGCGGAGCGGCAGCCCTACGCTCCGAAGCGCTGCTTCAGCCGAAAGACGCCGGCCACCGGCGCTTGGCTTCGGACAGCTCCGGAGAGCCGTAGTGTGCGTCTGCACTAGACTGCATCATAGCGAAAAGCTTTGGCAGTGTGTCTCGCAGAGAGATAGCTTAGGAGCGCAGCGCACTTATGCCTCCCTTGTCCAGAAACACGATTTTACTGCACACTCCAAAAACAGTACTCTTCCCAGGGCAAGATGCCAGATGCTCTCTGATGCCCGTGCTCCCTTCCTACTCTTGCCCAGCTCGTTGTTGTAACGCGCACATGCCGTCCTGGCATTCAGTGCACAGTGAAAGCAATCGCAAAAGTCCAGCAGCTGCTGACTCCCAAACACAAGGCGCTGGCTATGTTCTTGCTTCTCGACAACTCAACGCAGCCCTCCATTTCTGCAGTTGCCATCGAGGTCTCTGCATGTCGGAGAGTCAGAGGACGAGCACGAGTTTCCCACGAGGGGCTGAATCAGGAGGAATTCAAAACTCAGGGAATTTGTCCTGGAACACCTTCCATAAGGATGCTCGAAGGGAATTGAAGAGGCAGGCGAGCGGCCACCACCGTCCTCTAGCAGTCCTTAGGGTGCGCGCAGAAGCCCGGTGCTCTGCGGCTTCGTTCTTCGCCCTCGTGCAAGCTACCGCTCTGTCCGGCTCCCGGAGCAGGAGAAGCGGCTGCTTCGCGCACACAACAGCGGAGCGGCAGCCCTACGCTCCGAAGCGCTGCTTCAGCCGAAAGACGCCGGCCACCGGCGCTTGGCTTCGGACAGCTCCGGAGAGCCGTAGTGTGGGTCTGCACTAGACTGCATCATAGCGAAAAGCTTTGGCAGTGTGTCTCGCAGGGAGATAGCTTAGGAGCGCAGCGCACTTATGCCTCCCTTGTCCAGAAACACGATTTTACTGCACACTCCAAAAACAGTACTCTTCCCAGGGCAATATATAAGCTGCTTTCTGACGGCCGTGATCTTTCGATTACTCTTGCGCAGCTCGGTTTTGCAGAGTGCACGTGCCTTCCTGGACTTCAGTGCACAGTGAAAGCAATCGCAAAAGTCCAGCAGCTGCTGACTCCCAAACACAAGGCGCTTGTCTACGTTCTTGCTTCTCGACAACTCAACGCAGCCCTTCATTTCTGCAGCTGCCATCGAGTTTTCTGTATCTTGAGCCTTCTGGGACGAGCACCAATTTCCCAGGAGGGGCTGCATCAGGACGAAGTCAAAACCCAGGAAAGTTGTCTCGGAACACCTTCAATAAAGCATGCCAGCAGTGCATTGAAAAGGCAGGGAGCTTTAGCCACCGTCCTCTAGCAGTCGCGAAGCTGTGCACACAATGTCGTCTCCCTGCGGCAACGTTCTTCGCCCTCGTGCAAGCTACCGCTCTGTCCGGCTCCCGGAGCAGGAGAAGCGGCTGCTTCGCGCACACAGCAGCGGAGCGGCAGCCCTACGCTCCGAAGCGCTGCTTCAGCCGAAAGACGCCGGCCACCGGCGCTTGGCTTCGGACAGCTCCGGAGAGCCGTAGTGTGCGTCTGCAACTAGACTGCATCATAGCGAAAAGCTTTGGCAGTGTGTCTCGCAGGGAGATAGCTTAGGAGCGCAGCGCACTTATGCCTCCCTTGTCCAGAAACACGATTTTACTGCACACTCCAAAAACAGTACTCTTCCCAGGGCAATATATAAGCTGCTTTCTGACGGCCGTGATCTTTCGATTACTCTTGCCCAGCTCGTTGTTTTAACGTGCACATGCCGTCCTGGCATTCAGTGCACAGTGAAAGCAATCGCAAAAGTCCAGCAGCTGCTGACTCCCAAACACAAGGCGCTGGCTATGTTCTTGCTTCTCGACAACTCAACGCAGCCCTTCATTTCTGCAGTTGCCATCGAGGTCTCTGCATGTCGGAGACTCAGAGGACGAGCACGAGTTTCCCACGAGGGGCTGCATCAGGAGGAATTCAAAACTCCAGAAAATTGTCCTGGAACACCTTCCATAAGGATGCTAGAAGGGAATTGAAGAGGCAGGCGTGCGGCCACCACGGTCCTCTAGCAGTCCTTCGGGTGTGCGCAGAAGCCCGGTGCTCTGCGGCTTCGTTCTTCGCCCCCGTACAAACTACCGCTCTGTCCGGCTCCCGGAGCAGGAGAAGCGGCTGCTTCGCGCACACAACAGCGGAGCGGCAGCCCTACGCTCCGAAGCGCTGCTTCAGCCGAAAGACGCCGGCCACCGGCGCTTGGCTTCGGACAGCTCCGGAGAGCCGTAGTGTGCGTCTGCACTAGACTGCATCATAGCGAAAAGCTTTGACAGTGTGTCTCGCAGGGAGATAGCTTAGGAGCGCAGCGCACTTATGCCTCCCTTGTCCAGAAACACGGATTTGCTGCACACTCCAAAAACACTGCTCTTTCCATGGTACTATGTAAGCTGCTGTCTGACGCCCGTTCTCTTCTGCCCACTCTTGCCCAGCTGGTTGTTGCAGCGTGCACGTGCCTTCCTGGCATTAAGAGCACAGTGAAAGCAATCGCAAAAGTCCAGCAGCTGCTGACTCCCAAACACAAGGCGCTTGTCTACGTTCTTGCTTCTCGACAACTCAACGCAGCCCTTCATTTCTGCAGCTGCCATCGAGTTTTCTGTATCTTGAGCCTTCTGGGACGAGCACCAATTTCCCAGGAGGGGCTGCATCAGGACGAAGTCAAAACCCAGGAAAGTTGTCTCGGAACACCTTCAATAAAGCATGCCAGCAGTGCATTGAAAAGGCAGGGAGCTTTAGCCACCGTCCTCTAGCAGTCGCGAAGCTGTGCACACAATGTCGTCTCCCTGCGGCAACGTTCTTCGCCCTCGTGCAAGCTACCGCTCTGTCCGGCTCCCGGAGCAGGAGAAGCGGCTGCTTCGCGCACACAGCAGCGGAGCGGCAGCCCTACGCTCCGAAGCGCTGCTTCAGCCGAAAGACGCCGGCCACCGGCGCTTGGCTTCGGACAGCTCCGGAGAGCCGTAGTGTGCGTCTGCACTAGACTGCATCATAGCGAAAAGCTTTGGCAGTGTGTCTCGCAGAGAGATAGCTTAGGAGCGCAGCGCACTTATGCCTCCCTTGTCCAGAAACACGATTTTACTGCACACTCCAAAAACAGTACTCTTCCCAGGGCAAGATGCCAGATGCTCTCTGATGCCCGTGCTCCCTTCCTACTCTTGCCCAGCTCGTTGTTGTAACGCGCACATGCCGTCCTGGCATTCAGTGCACAGTGAAAGCAATCGCAAAAGTCCAGCAGCTGCTGACTCCCAAACACAAGGCGCTGGCTATGTTCTTGCTTCTCGACAACTCAACGCAGCCCTCCATTTCTGCAGTTGCCATCGAGGTCTCTGCATGTCGGAGAGTCAGAGGACGAGCACGAGTTTCCCACGAGGGGCTGAATCAGGAGGAATTCAAAACTCAGGGAATTTGTCCTGGAACACCTTCCATAAGGATGCTCGAAGGGAATTGAAGAGGCAGGCGTGCCGCCACCACGGTCCTCTAGCAGTCCTTAGGGTGCGCGCAGAAGCCCGGTGCTCTGCGGCTTCGTTCTTCGCCCTCGTGCAAGCTACCGCTCTGTCCGGCTCCCGGAGCAGGAGAAGCGGCTGCTTCGCGCACACAACAGCGGAGCGGCAGCCCTACGCTCCGAAGCGCTGCTTCAGCCGAAAGACGCCGGCCACCGGCGCTTGGCTTCGGACAGCTCCGGAGAGCCGTAGTGTGGGTCTGCACTAGACTGCATCATAGCGAAAAGCTTTGGCAGTGTGTCTCGCAGGGAGATAGCTTAGGAGCGCAGCGCACTTATGCCTCCCTTGTCCAGAAACACGATTTTACTGCACACTCCAAAAACAGTACTCTTCCCAGGGCAATATATAAGCTGCTTTCTGACGGCCGTGATCTTTCGATTACTCTTGCGCAGCTCGGTGTTGCAGAGTGCACGTGCCTTCCTGGAATTCAGTGCACAGTGAAAGCAATCGCAAAAGTCCAGCAGCTGCTGACTCCCAAACACAAGGCGCTGTCTACGTTCTTGCTTCGCAACACTTCAACAGAGTCCTTCATTTCTGCAGCTGCCATCGAGTTTTCTGCATCTCGAGCCTTCTGGGACGAGCACCAATTTCCCAGGAGGGGCTGCATCAGGACGAAGTCAAAACCCAGGAAAGTTGTCTCGGAACACCTTCAATAAAGCATGCCAGCAGTGCATTGAAAAGGCAGGTAGCTTTAGCCACCGTCCTCTAGCAGTCGCGAAGCTGTGCACACAATGTCGTCTCCCTGCGGCAACGTTCTTCGCCCTCGTGCAAGCTACCGCTCTGTCCGGCTCCCGGAGCAGGAGAAGCGGCTGCTTCGCGCACACAGCAGCGGAGCGGCAGCCCTACGCTCCGAAGCGCTGCTTCAGCCGAAAGACGCCGGCCACCGGCGCTTGGCTTCGGACAGCTCCGGAGAGCCGTAGTGTGCGTCTGCAACTAGACTGCATCATAGCGAAAAGCTTTGGCAGTGTGTCTCGCAGGGAGATAGCTTAGGAGCGCAGCGCACTTATGCCTCCCTTGTCCAGAAACACGATTTTACTGCACACTCCAAAAACAGTACTCCTCCCAGGGCAATATATAAGCTGCTTTCTGACGGCCGTGATCTTTCGATTACTCTTGCGCAGCTCGGTGTTGCAGAGTGCACGTGCCTTCCTGGAATTCAGCGCACAGTGAAAGCAATCGCAAAAGTCCAGCAGCTGCTGACTCCCAAACACAAGGCGCTTGTCTACGTTCTTGCTTCTCGACAACTCAACGCAGCCCTCCATTTCTGCAGTTGCCATCGAGGTCTCTGCATGTCGGAGACTCAGAGGACGAGCACGAGTTTCCCAGGAGGGGCTGCATCAGGAGGAATTCAAAACTCCAGAAAATTGTCCTGGAACACCTTCCATAAGGATGCTAGAAAGGGAATTGAAGAGGCAGGCGTGCCGCCACCACGGTCCTCTAGCAGTCCTTCGGGTGTGCGCAGAAGCCCGGTGCTCTGCGGCTTCGTTCTTCGCCCCCGTACAAACTACCGCTCTGTCCGGCTCCCGGAGCAGGAGAAGCGGCTGCTTCGCGCACACAACAGCGGAGCGGCAGCCCTACGCTCCGAAGCGCTGCTTCAGCCGAAAGACGCCGGCCACCGGCGCTTGGCTTCGGACAGCTCCGGAGAGCCGTAGTGTGCGTCTGCACTAGACTGCATCATAGCGAAAAGCTTTGACAGTGTGTCTCGCAGGGAGATAGCTTAGGAGCGCAGCGCACTTATGCCTCCCTTGTCCAGAAACACGGATTTGCTGCACACTCCAAAAACACTGCTCTTTCCATGGTACTATGTAAGCTGCTGTCTGACGCCCGTTCTCTTCTGCCCACTCTTGCCCAGCTGGTTGTTGCAGCGTGCACGTGCCTTCCTGGCATTAAGAGCACAGTGAAAGCAATCGCAAAAGTCCAGCAGCTGCTGACTCCCAAACACAAGGCGCTTGTCTACGTTCTTGCTTCTCGACAACTCAACGCAGCCCTTCATTTCTGCAGCTGCCATCGAGTTTTCTGTATCTTGAGCCTTCTGGGACGAGCACCAATTTCCCAGGAGGGGCTGCATCAGGACGAAGTCAAAACCCAGGAAAGTTGTCTCGGAACACCTTCAATAAAGCATGCCAGCAGTGCATTGAAAAGGCAGGTAGCTTTAGCCACCGTCCTCTAGCAGTCGCGAAGATGTGCACACAATGTCGTCTCCCTGCGGCAACGTTCTTCGCCCTCGTGCAAGCTACCGCTCTGTCCGGCTCCCGGAGCAGGAGAAGCGGCTGCTTCGCGCACACAGCAGCGGAGCGGCAGCCCTACGCTCCGAAGCGCTGCTTCAGCCGAAAGACGCCGGCCACCGGCGCTTGGCTTCGGACAGCTCCGGAGAGCCGTAGTGTGCGTCTGCAACTAGACTGCATCATAGCGAAAAGCTTTGGCAGTGTGTCTCGCAGGGAGATAGCTTAGGAGCGCAGCGCACTTATGCCTCCCTTGTCCAGAAACACGATTTTACTGCACACTCCAAAAACAGTACTCTTCCCAGGGCAATATATAAGCTGCTTTCTGACGGCCGTGATCTTTCGATTACTCTTGCCCAGCTCGTTGTTTTAACGTGCACATGCCGTCCTGGCATTCAGTGCACAGTGAAAGCAATCGCAAAAGTCCAGCAGCTGCTGACTCCCAAACACAAGGCGCTGGCTATGTTCTTGCTTCTCGACAACTCAACGCAGCCCTTCATTTCTGCAGTTGCCATCGAGGTCTCTGCATGTCGGAGAGTCAGAGGACGAGCACGAGTTTCCCACGAGGGGCTGAATCAGGAGGAATTCAAAACTCCAGAAAATTGTCCTGGAACACCTTCCATAAGGATGCTAGAAAGGGAATTGAAGAGGCAGGCGAGCGGCCACCACGGTCCTCTAGCAGTCCTTCGGGTGTGCGCAGAAGCCCGGTGCTCTGCGGCTTCGTTCTTCGCCCCCGTACAAACTACCGCTCTGTCCGGCTCCCGGAGCAGGAGAAGCGGCTGCTTCGCGCACACAACAGCGGAGCGGCAGCCCTACGCTCCGAAGCGCTGCTTCAGCCGAAAGACGCCGGCCACCGGCGCTTGGCTTCGGACAGCTCCGGAGAGCCGTAGTGTGCGTGTGCAACTAGACTGCATCATAGCGAAAAGCTTTGACAGTGTGTCTCGCAGGGAGATAGCTTAGGAGCGCAGCGCACTTATGCCTCCCTTGTCCAGAAACACGGATTTGCTGCACACTCCAAAAACACTGCTCTTTCCATGGTACTATGTAAGCTGCTGTCTGACGCCCGTTCTCTTCTGCCCACTCTTGCCCAGCTGGTTGTTGCAGCGTGCACGTGCCTTCCTGGCATTAAGAGCACAGTGAAAGCAATCGCAAAAGTCCAGCAGCTGCTGACTCCCAAACACAAGGCGCTTGTCTACGTTCTTGCTTCTCGACAACTCAACGCAGCCCTTCATTTCTGCAGCTGCCATCGAGTTTTCTGTATCTTGAGCCTTCTGGGACGAGCACCAATTTCCCAGGAGGGGCTGCATCAGGACGAAGTCAAAACCCAGGAAAGTTGTCTCGGAACACCTTCAATAAAGCATGCCAGCAGTGCATTGAAAAGGCAGGTAGCTTTAGCCACCGTCCTCTAGCAGTCGCGAAGCTGTGCACACAATGTCGTCTGCCTGCGGCAACGTTCTTCGCCCTCGTGCAAGCTACCGCTCTGTCCGGCTCCCGGAGCAGGAGAAGCGGCTGCTTCGCGCACACAACAGCGGAGCGGCAGCCCTACGCTCCGAAGCGCTGCTTCAGCCGAAAGACGCCGGCCACCGGCGCTTGGCTTCGGACAGCTCCGGAGAGCCGTAGTGTGCGTCTGCACTAGACTGCATCATAGCGAAAAGCTTTGGCAGTGTGTCTCGCAGAGAGATAGCTTAGGAGCGCAGCGCACTTATGCCTCCCTTGTCCAGAAACACGATTTTACTGCACACTCCAAAAACAGTACTCTTCCCAGGGCAAGATGCCAGATGCTCTCTGATGCCCGTGCTCCCTTCCTACTCTTGCCCAGCTCGTTGTTGTAACGCGCACATGCCGTCCTGGCATTCAGTGCACAGTGAAAGCAATCGCAAAAGTCCAGCAGCTGCTGACTCCCAAACACAAGGCGCTGGCTATGTTCTTGCTTCTCGACAACTCAACGCAGCCCTCCATTTCTGCAGTTGCCATCGAGGTCTCTGCATGTCGGAGAGTCAGAGGACGAGCACGAGTTTCCCACGAGGGGCTGAATCAGGAGGAATTCAAAACTCAGGGAATTTGTCCTGGAACACCTTCCATAAGGATGCTAGAAGGGAATTGAAGAGGCAGGCGAGCGGCCACCACCGTCCTCTAGCAGTCCTTAGGGTGCGCGCAGAAGCCCGGTGCTCTGCGGCTTCGTTCTTCGCCCTCGTGCAAGCTACCGCTCTGTCCGGCTCCCGGAGCAGGAGAAGCGGCTGCTTCGCGCACACAACAGCGGAGCGGCAGCCCTACGCTCCGAAGCGCTGCTTCAGCCGAAAGACGCCGGCCACCGGCACTTGGCTTCGGACAGCTCCGGAGAGCCGTAGTGTGCGTCTGCAACTAGACTGCATCATAGCGAAAAGCTTTGGCAGTGTGTCTCGCAGGGAGATAGCTTAGGAGCGCAGCGCACTTATGCCTCCCTTGTCCAGAAACACGATTTTACTGCACACTCCAAAAACAGTACTCTTCCCAGGGCAATATATAAGCTGCTTTCTGACGGCCGTGATCTTTCGATTACTCTTGCGCAGCTCGGTGTTGCAGAGTGCACGTGCCTTCCTGGAATTCAGCGCACAGTGAAAGCAATCGCAAAAGTCCAGCAGCTGCTGACTCCCAAACACAAGGCGCTTGTCTACGTTCTTGCTTCTCGACAACTCAACGCAGCCCTCCATTTCTGCAGTTGCCATCGAGGTCTCTGCATGTCGGAGACTCAGAGGACGAGCACGAGTTTCCCAGGAGGGGCTGCATCAGGAGGAATTCAAAACTCCAGAAAATTGTCCTGGAACACCTTCCATAAGGATGCTAGAAAGGGAATTGAAGAGGCAGGCGTGCCGCCACCACGGTCCTCTAGCAGTCCTTCGGGTGTGCGCAGAAGCCCGGTGCTCTGCGGCTTCGTTCTTCGCCCCCGTACAAACTACCGCTCTGTCCGGCTCCCGGAGCAGGAGAAGCGGCTGCTTCGCGCACACAACAGCGGAGAGGCAGCCCTACGCTCCGAAGCGCTGCTTCAGCCGAAAGACGCCGGCCACCGGCGCTTGGCTTCGGACAGCTCCGGAGAGCCGTAGTGTGCGTCTGCACTAGACTGCATCATAGCGAAAAGCTTTGACAGTGTGTCTCGCAGGGAGATAGCTTAGGAGCGCAGCGCACTTATGCCTCCCTTGTCCAGAAACACGGATTTGCTGCACACTCCAAAAACACTGCTCTTTCCATGGTACTATGTAAGCTGCTGTCTGACGCCCGTTCTCTTCTGCCCACTCTTGCCCAGCTGGTTGTTGCAGCGTGCACGTGCCTTCCTGGCATTAAGAGCACAGTGAAAGCAATCGCAAAAGTCCAGCAGCTGCTGACTCCCAAACACAAGGCGCTTGTCTACGTTCTTGCTTCTCGACAACTCAACGCAGCCCTTCATTTCTGCAGCTGCCATCGAGTTTTCTGTATCTTGAGCCTTCTGGGACGAGCACCAATTTCCCAGGAGGGGCTGCATCAGGACGAAGTCAAAACCCAGGAAAGTTGTGTCGGAACACCTTCAATAAAGCATGCCAGCAGTGCATTGAAAAGGCAGGGAGCTTTAGCCACCGTCCTCTAGCAGTCGCGAAGCTGTGCACACAATGTCGTCTCCCTGCGTCAACGTTCTTCGCCCTCGTGCAAGCTACCGCTCTGTCCGGCTCCCGGAGCAGGAGAAGCGGCTGCTTCGCGCACACAGCAGCGGAGCGGCAGCCCTACGCTCCGAAGCGCTGCTTCAGCCGAAAGACGCCGGCCACCGGCGCTTGGCTTCGGACAGCTCCGGAGAGCCGTAGTGTGCGTCTGCAACTAGACTGCATCATAGCGAAAAGCTTTGGCAGTGTGTCTCGCAGGGAGATAGCTTAGGAGCGCAGCGCACTTATGCCTCCCTTGTCCAGAAACACGATTTTACTGCACACTCCAAAAACAGTACTCTTCCCAGGGCAATATATAAGCTGCTTTCTGACGGCCGTGATCTTTCGATTACTCTTGCCCAGCTCGTTGTTTTAACGTGCACATGCCGTCCTGGCATTCAGTGCACAGTGAAAGCAATCGCAAAAGTCCAGCAGCTGCTGACTCCCAAACACAAGGCGCTGGCTATGTTCTTGCTTCTCGACAACTCAACGCAGCCCTTCATTTCTGCAGTTGCCATCGAGGTCTCTGCATGTAGGAGACTCAGAGGACGAGCACGAGTTTCCCAGGAGGGGCTGCATCAGGAGGAATTCAAAACTCCAGAAAATTGTCCTGGAACACCTTCCATAAGGATGCTAGAAGGGAATTGAAGAGGCAGGCGAGCGGCCACCACGGTCCTCTAGCAGTCCTTCGGGTGTGCGCAGAAGCCCGGTGCTCTGCGGCTTCGTTCTTCGCCCCCGTACAAACTACCGCTCTGTCCGGCTCCCGGAGCAGGAGAAGCGGCTGCTTCGCGCACACAACAGCGGAGCGGCAGCCCTACGCTCCGAAGCGCTGCTTCAGCCGAAAGACGCCGGCCACCGGCGCTTGGCTTCGGACAGCTCCGGAGAGCCGTAGTGTGCGTCTGCACTAGACTGCATCATAGCGAAAAGCTTTGACAGTGTGTCTCGCAGGGAGATAGCTTAGGAGCGCAGCGCACTTATGCCTCCCTTGTCCAGAAACACGGATTTGCTGCACACTCCAAAAACACTGCTCTTTCCATGGTACTATGTAAGCTGCTGTCTGACGCCCGTTCTCTTCTGCCCACTCTTGCCCAGCTGGTTGTTGCAGCGTGCACGTGCCTTCCTGGCATTCAGAGCACAGTGAAAGCAATCGCAAAAGTCCAGCAGCTGCTGACTCCCAAACACAAGGCGCTTGTCTACGTTCTTGCTTCTCGACAACTCAACGCAGCCCTTCATTTCTGCAGCTGCCATCGAGTTTTCTGTATCTTGAGCCTTCTGGGACGAGCACCAATTTCCCAAGAGGGGCTGCATCAGGACGAAGTCAAAACCCAGGAAAGTTGTCTCGGAACACCTTCTATAAAGCATGCCAGCAGTGCATTGAAAAGGCAGGGAGCTTTAGCCACCGTCCTCTAGCAGTCGCGAAGCTGTGCACACAATGTCGTCTCCCTGCGGCAACGTTCTTCGCCCTCGTGCAAGCTACCGCTCTGTCCGGCTCCCGGAGCAGGAGAAGCGGCTGCTTCGCGCACACAGCAGCGGAGCGGCAGCCCTACGCTCCGAAGCGCTGCTTCAGCCGAAAGACGCCGGCCACCGGCGCTTGGCTTCGGACAGCTCCGGAGAGCCGTAGTGTGCGTCTGCAACTAGACTGCATCATAGCGAAAGCTTTGGCAGTGTGTCTCGCAGGGAGATAGCTTAGGAGCGCAGCGCACTTATGCCTCCCTTGTCCAGAAACACGATTTTACTGCACACTCCAAAAACAGTACTCTTCCCAGGGCAATATATAAGCTGCTTTCTGACGGCCGTGATCTTTCGATTACTCTTGCCCAGCTCGTTGTTTTAACGTGCACATGCCGTCCTGGCATTCAGTGCACAGTGAAAGCAATCGCAAAAGTCCAGCAGCTGCTGACTCCCAAACACAAGGCGCTGGCTATGTTCTTGCTTCTCGACAACTCAACGCAGCCCTTCATTTCTGCAGTTGCCATCGAGGTCTCTGCATGTCGGAGACTCAGAGGACGAGCACGAGTTTCCCACGAGGGGCTGCATCAGGAGGAATTCAAAACTTCTGAAAATCGTCCTGGAACACCTTCCATAAGGATGCTAGAAGGGAATTGAAGAGGCAGGCGTGCGGCCACCACGGTCCTCTAGCAGTCCTTCGGGTGTGCGCAGAAGCCCGGTGCTCTGCGGCTTCGTTCTTCGCCCCCGTACAAACTACCGCTCTGTCCGGCTCCCGGAGCAGGAGAAGCGGTTGCTTCGCGCACACAACAGCGGAGCGGCAGCCCTACGCTCCGAAGCGCTGCTTCAGCCGAAAGACGCCGGCCACCGGCGCTTGGCTTCGGAAAGCTCCGGAGAGCCGTAGTGTGCGTCTGCACTAGACTGCATCATAGCGAAAAGCTTTGGCAGTGTGTCTCGCAGAGAGATAGCTTAGGAGCGCAGCGCACTTATGCCTCCCTTGTCCAGAAACACGATTTTACTGCACACTCCAAAAACAGTACTCTTCCCAGGGCAAGATGCCAGATGCTCTCTGATGCCCGTGCTCCCTTCCTACTCTTGCCCAGCTCGTTGTTGTAACGCGCACATGCCGTCCTGGCATTCAGTGCACAGTGAAAGCAATCGCAAAAGTCCAGCAGCTGCTGACTCCCAAACACAAGGCGCTGGCTATGTTCTTGCTACTCGACGACTCAACGCAGCCCTTCATTTCTGCAGCTGCCATCGAGGTCTCTGCATGTCGGAGAGTCAGAGGACGAGCACGAGTTTCCAACGAGGGGCTGCATCAGGACGAATTCAAAACTCAGGGAAATTGTCCTGGAACACCTTCCATAAGGATGCTCGAAGGGAATTGAAGAGGCAGGCGAGCGGCCACCACCGTCCTCTAGCAGTCCTTAGGGTGCGCGCAGAAGCCCGGTGCTCTGCGGCTTCGTTCTTCGCCCTCGTGCAAGCTACCGCTCTGTCCGGCTCCCGGAGCAGGAGAAGCGGCTGCTTCGCGCACACAACAGCGGAGCGGCAGCCCTACGCTCCGAAGCGCTGCTTCAGCCGAAAGACGCCGGCCACCGGCGCTTGGCTTCGGACAGCTCCGGAGAGCCGTAGTGTGGGTCTGCACTAGACTGCATCATAGCGAAAAGCTTTGGCAGTGTGTCTCGCAGGGAGATAGCTTAGGAGCGCAGCGCACTTATGCCTCCCTTGTCCAGAAACACGATTTTACTGCACACTCCAAAAACAGTACTCTTCCCAGGGCAATATATAAGCTGCTTTCTGACGGCCGTGATCTTTCGATTACTCTTGCGCAGCTCGGTTTTGCAGAGTGCACGTGCCTTCCTGGACTTCAGTGCACAGTGAAAGCAATCGCAAAAGTCCAGCAGCTGCTGACTCCCAAACACAAGGCGCTGTCTACGTTCTTGCTTCGCAACACTTCAACAGAGTCCTTCATTTCTGCAGCTGCCATCGAGTTTTCTGCATCTCGAGCCTTCTGGGACGAGCACCAATTTCCCAGGAGGGGCTGCATCAGGACGAAGTCAAAACCCAGGAAAGTTGTCTCGGAACACCTTCAATAAAGCATGCCAGCAGTGCATTGAAAAGGCAGGTAGCTTTAGCCACCGTCCTCTAGCAGTCGCGAAGCTGTGCACACAATGTCGTCTCCCTGCGGCAACGTTCTTCGCCCTCGTGCAAGCTACCGCTCTGTCCGGCTCCCGGAGCAGGAGAAGCGGCTGCTTCGCGCACACAGCAGCGGAGCGGCAGCCCTACGCTCCGAAGCGCTGCTTCAGCCGAAAGACGCCGGCCACCGGCGCTTGGCTTCGGACAGCTCCGGAGAGCCGTAGTGTGCGTCTGCAACTAGACTGCATCATAGCGAAAAGCTTTGGCAGTGTGTCTCGCAGGGAGATAGCTTAGGAGCGCAGCGCACTTATGCCTCCCTTGTCCAGAAACACGATTTTACTGCACACTCCAAAAACAGTACTCCTCCCAGGGCAATATATAAGCTGCTTTCTGACGGCCGTGATCTTTCGATTACTCTTGCGCAGCTCGGTGTTGCAGAGTGCACGTGCCTTCCTGGAATTCAGCGCACAGTGAAAGCAATCGCAAAAGTCCAGCAGCTGCTGACTCCCAAACACAAGGCGCTTGTCTACGTTCTTGCTTCTCGACAACTCAACGCAGCCCTCCATTTCTGCAGTTGCCATCGAGGTCTCTGCATGTCGGAGACTCAGAGGACGAGCACGAGTTTCCCAGGAGGGGCTGCATCAGGAGGAATTCAAAACTCCAGAAAATTGTCCTGGAACACCTTCCATAAGGATGCTAGAAAGGGAATTGAAGAGGCAGGCGTGCCGCCACCACGGTCCTCTAGCAGTCCTTCGGGTGTGCGCAGAAGCCCGGTGCTCTGCGGCTTCGTTCTTCGCCCCCGTACAAACTACCGCTCTGTCCGGCTCCCGGAGCAGGAGAAGCGGCTGCTTCGCGCACACAACAGCGGAGCGGCAGCCCTACGCTCCGAAGCGCTGCTTCAGCCGAAAGACGCCGGCCACCGGCGCTTGGCTTCGGACAGCTCCGGAGAGCCGTAGTGTGCGTCTGCACTAGACTGCATCATAGCGAAAAGCTTTGACAGTGTGTCTCGCAGGGAGATAGCTTAGGAGCGCAGCGCACTTATGCCTCCCTTGTCCAGAAACACGGATTTGCTGCACACTCCAAAAACACTGCTCTTTCCATGGTACTATGTAAGCTGCTGTCTGACGCCCGTTCTCTTCTGCCCACTCTTGCCCAGCTGGTTGTTGCAGCGTGCACGTGCCTTCCTGGCATTAAGAGCACAGTGAAAGCAATCGCAAAAGTCCAGCAGCTGCTGACTCCCAAACACAAGGCGCTTGTCTACGTTCTTGCTTCTCGACAACTCAACGCAGCCCTTCATTTCTGCAGCTGCCATCGAGTTTTCTGTATCTTGAGCCTTCTGGGACGAGCACCAATTTCCCAGGAGGGGCTGCATCAGGACGAAGTCAAAACCCAGGAAAGTTGTCTCGGAACACCTTCAATAAAGCATGCCAGCAGTGCATTGAAAAGGCAGGTAGCTTTAGCCACCGTCCTCTAGCAGTCGCGAAGCTGTGCACACAATGTCGTCTGCCTGCGGCAACGTTCTTCGCCCTCGTGCAAGCTACCGCTCTGTCCGGCTCCCGGAGCAGGAGAAGCGGCTGCTTCGCGCACACAGCAGCGGAGCGGCAGCCCTACGCTCCGAAGCGCTGCTTCAGCCGAAAGACGCCGGCCACCGGCGCTTGGCTTCGGACAGCTCCGGAGAGCCGTAGTGTGCGTCTGCAACTAGACTGCATCATAGCGAAAAGCTTTGGCAGTGTGTCTCGCAGGGAGATAGCTTAGGAGCGCAGCGCACTTATGCCTCCCTTGTCCAGAAACACGATTTTACTGCACACTCCAAAAACAGTACTCTTCCCAGGGCAATATATAAGCTGCTTTCTGACGGCCGTGATCTTTCGATTACTCTTGCCCAGCTCGTTGTTTTAACGTGCACATGCCGTCCTGGCATTCAGTGCACAGTGAAAGCAATCGCAAAAGTCCAGCAGCTGCTGACTCCCAAACACAAGGCGCTGGCTATGTTCTTGCTTCTCGACAACTCAACGCAGCCCTTCATTTCTGCAGTTGCCATCGAGGTCTCTGCATGTCGGAGAGTCAGAGGACGAGCACGAGTTTCCCACGAGGGGCTGAATCAGGAGGAATTCAAAACTCCAGAAAATTGTCCTGGAACACCTTCCATAAGGATGCTAGAAGGGAATTGAAGAGGCAGGCGAGCGGCCACCACGGTCCTCTAGCAGTCCTTCGGGTGTGCGCAGAAGCCCGGTGCTCTGCGGCTTCGTTCTTCGCCCCCGTACAAACTACCGCTCTGTCCGGCTCCCGGAGCAGGAGAAGCGGCTGCTTCGCGCACACAACAGCGGAGCGGCAGCCCTACGCTCCGAAGCGCTGCTTCAGCCGAAAGACGCCGGCCACCGGCGCTTGGCTTCGGACAGCTCCGGAGAGCCGTAGTGTGCGTGTGCAACTAGACTGCATCATAGCGAAAAGCTTTGACAGTGTGTCTCGCAGGGAGATAGCTTAGGAGCGCAGCGCACTTATGCCTCCCTTGTCCAGAAACACGGATTTGCTGCACACTCCAAAAACACTGCTCTTTCCATGGTACTATGTAAGCTGCTGTCTGACGCCCGTTCTCTTCTGCCCACTCTTGCCCAGCTGGTTGTTGCAGCGTGCACGTGCCTTCCTGGCATTAAGAGCACAGTGAAAGCAATCGCAAAAGTCCAGCAGCTGCTGACTCCCAAACACAAGGCGCTTGTCTACGTTCTTGCTTCTCGACAACTCAACGCAGCCCTTCATTTCTGCAGCTGCCATCGAGTTTTCTGTATCTTGAGCCTTCTGGGACGAGCACCAATTTCCCAGGAGGGGCTGCATCAGGACGAAGTCAAAACCCAGGAAAGTTGTCTCGGAACACCTTCAATAAAGCATGCCAGCAGTGCATTGAAAAGGCAGGTAGCTTTAGCCACCGTCCTCTAGCAGTCGCGAAGCTGTGCACACAATGTCGTCTGCCTGCGGCAACGTTCTTCGCCCTCGTGCAAGCTACCGCTCTGTCCGGCTCCCGGAGCAGGAGAAGCGGCTGCTTCGCGCACACAACAGCGGAGCGGCAGCCCTACGCTCCGAAGCGCTGCTTCAGCCGAAAGACGCCGGCCACCGGCGCTTGGCTTCGGACAGCTCCGGAGAGCCGTAGTGTGCGTCTGCACTAGACTGCATCATAGCGAAAAGCTTTGGCAGTGTGTCTCGCAGAGAGATAGCTTAGGAGCGCAGCGCACTTATGCCTCCCTTGTCCAGAAACACGATTTTACTGCACACTCCAAAAACAGTACTCTTCCCAGGGCAAGATGCCAGATGCTCTCTGATGCCCGTGCTCCCTTCCTACTCTTGCCCAGCTCGTTGTTGTAACGCGCACATGCCGTCCTGGCATTCAGTGCACAGTGAAAGCAATCGCAAAAGTCCAGCAGCTGCTGACTCCCAAACACAAGGCGCTGGCTATGTTCTTGCTTCTCGACAACTCAACGCAGCCCTCCATTTCTGCAGTTGCCATCGAGGTCTCTGCATGTCGGAGAGTCAGAGGACGAGCACGAGTTTCCCACGAGGGGCTGAATCAGGAGGAATTCAAAACTCAGGGAATTTGTCCTGGAACACCTTCCATAAGGATGCTAGAAGGGAATTGAAGAGGCAGGCGAGCGGCCACCACCGTCCTCTAGCAGTCCTTAGGGTGCGCGCAGAAGCCCGGTGCTCTGCGGCTTCGTTCTTCGCCCTCGTGCAAGCTACCGCTCTGTCCGGCTCCCGGAGCAGGAGAAGCGGCTGCTTCGCGCACACAACAGCGGAGCGGCAGCCCTACGCTCCGAAGCGCTGCTTCAGCCGAAAGACGCCGGCCACCGGCACTTGGCTTCGGACAGCTCCGGAGAGCCGTAGTGTGCGTCTGCAACTAGACTGCATCATAGCGAAAAGCTTTGGCAGTGTGTCTCGCAGGGAGATAGCTTAGGAGCGCAGCGCACTTATGCCTCCCTTGTCCAGAAACACGATTTTACTGCACACTCCAAAAACAGTACTCTTCCCAGGGCAATATATAAGCTGCTTTCTGACGGCCGTGATCTTTCGATTACTCTTGCGCAGCTCGGTGTTGCAGAGTGCACGTGCCTTCCTGGAATTCAGCGCACAGTGAAAGCAATCGCAAAAGTCCAGCAGCTGCTGACTCCCAAACACAAGGCGCTTGTCTACGTTCTTGCTTCTCGACAACTCAACGCAGCCCTCCATTTCTGCAGTTGCCATCGAGGTCTCTGCATGTCGGAGACTCAGAGGACGAGCACGAGTTTCCCAGGAGGGGCTGCATCAGGAGGAATTCAAAACTCCAGAAAATTGTCCTGGAACACCTTCCATAAGGATGCTAGAAAGGGAATTGAAGAGGCAGGCGTGCCGCCACCACGGTCCTCTAGCAGTCCTTCGGGTGTGCGCAGAAGCCCGGTGCTCTGCGGCTTCGTTCTTCGCCCCCGTACAAACTACCGCTCTGTCCGGCTCCCGGAGCAGGAGAAGCGGCTGCTTCGCGCACACAACAGCGGAGAGGCAGCCCTACGCTCCGAAGCGCTGCTTCAGCCGAAAGACGCCGGCCACCGGCGCTTGGCTTCGGACAGCTCCGGAGAGCCGTAGTGTGCGTCTGCACTAGACTGCATCATAGCGAAAAGCTTTGACAGTGTGTCTCGCAGGGAGATAGCTTAGGAGCGCAGCGCACTTATGCCTCCCTTGTCCAGAAACACGGATTTGCTGCACACTCCAAAAACACTGCTCTTTCCATGGTACTATGTAAGCTGCTGTCTGACGCCCGTTCTCTTCTGCCCACTCTTGCCCAGCTGGTTGTTGCAGCGTGCACGTGCCTTCCTGGCATTAAGAGCACAGTGAAAGCAATCGCAAAAGTCCAGCAGCTGCTGACTCCCAAACACAAGGCGCTTGTCTACGTTCTTGCTTCTCGACAACTCAACGCAGCCCTTCATTTCTGCAGCTGCCATCGAGTTTTCTGTATCTTGAGCCTTCTGGGACGAGCACCAATTTCCCAGGAGGGGCTGCATCAGGACGAAGTCAAAACCCAGGAAAGTTGTCTCGGAACACCTTCAATAAAGCATGCCAGCAGTGCATTGAAAAGGCAGGGAGCTTTAGCCACCGTCCTCTAGCAGTCGCGAAGCTGTGCACACAATGTCGTCTCCCTGCGTCAACGTTCTTCGCCCTCGTGCAAGCTACCGCTCTGTCCGGCTCCCGGAGCAGGAGAAGCGGCTGCTTCGCGCACACAGCAGCGGAGCGGCAGCCCTACGCTCCGAAGCGCTGCTTCAGCCGAAAGACGCCGGCCACCGGCGCTTGGCTTCGGACAGCTCCGGAGAGCCGTAGTGTGCGTCTGCAACTAGACTGCATCATAGCGAAAAGCTTTGGCAGTGTGTCTCGCAGGGAGATAGCTTAGGAGCGCAGCGCACTTATGCCTCCCTTGTCCAGAAACACGATTTTACTGCACACTCCAAAAACAGTACTCTTCCCAGGGCAATATATAAGCTGCTTTCTGACGGCCGTGATCTTTCGATTACTCTTGCCCAGCTCGTTGTTTTAACGTGCACATGCCGTCCTGGCATTCAGTGCACAGTGAAAGCAATCGCAAAAGTCCAGCAGCTGCTGACTCCCAAACACAAGGCGCTGGCTATGTTCTTGCTTCTCGACAACTCAACGCAGCCCTTCATTTCTGCAGTTGCCATCGAGGTCTCTGCATGTAGGAGACTCAGAGGACGAGCACGAGTTTCCCAGGAGGGGCTGCATCAGGAGGAATTCAAAACTCCAGAAAATTGTCCTGGAACACCTTCCATAAGGATGCTAGAAGGGAATTGAAGAGGCAGGCGAGCGGCCACCACGGTCCTCTAGCAGTCCTTCGGGTGTGCGCAGAAGCCCGGTGCTCTGCGGCTTCGTTCTTCGCCCCCGTACAAACTACCGCTCTGTCCGGCTCCCGGAGCAGGAGAAGCGGCTGCTTCGCGCACACAACAGCGGAGCGGCAGCCCTACGCTCCGAAGCGCTGCTTCAGCCGAAAGACGCCGGCCACCGGCGCTTGGCTTCGGACAGCTCCGGAGAGCCGTAGTGTGCGTCTGCACTAGACTGCATCATAGCGAAAAGCTTTGACAGTGTGTCTCGCAGGGAGATAGCTTAGGAGCGCAGCGCACTTATGCCTCCCTTGTCCAGAAACACGGATTTGCTGCACACTCCAAAAACACTGCTCTTTCCATGGTACTATGTAAGCTGCTGTCTGACGCCCGTTCTCTTCTGCCCACTCTTGCCCAGCTGGTTGTTGCAGCGTGCACGTGCCTTCCTGGCATTCAGAGCACAGTGAAAGCAATCGCAAAAGTCCAGCAGCTGCTGACTCCCAAACACAAGGCGCTTGTCTACGTTCTTGCTTCTCGACAACTCAACGCAGCCCTTCATTTCTGCAGCTGCCATCGAGTTTTCTGTATCTTGAGCCTTCTGGGACGAGCACCAATTTCCCAAGAGGGGCTGCATCAGGACGAAGTCAAAACCCAGGAAAGTTGTCTCGGAACACCTTCTATAAAGCATGCCAGCAGTGCATTGAAAAGGCAGGGAGCTTTAGCCACCGTCCTCTAGCAGTCGCGAAGCTGTGCACACAATGTCGTCTCCCTGCGGCAACGTTCTTCGCCCTCGTGCAAGCTACCGCTCTGTCCGGCTCCCGGAGCAGGAGAAGCGGCTGCTTCGCGCACACAGCAGCGGAGCGGCAGCCCTACGCTCCGAAGCGCTGCTTCAGCCGAAAGACGCCGGCCACCGGCGCTTGGCTTCGGACAGCTCCGGAGAGCCGTAGTGTGCGTCTGCAACTAGACTGCATCATAGCGAAAGCTTTGGCAGTGTGTCTCGCAGGGAGATAGCTTAGGAGCGCAGCGCACTTATGCCTCCCTTGTCCAGAAACACGATTTTACTGCACACTCCAAAAACAGTACTCTTCCCAGGGCAATATATAAGCTGCTTTCTGACGGCCGTGATCTTTCGATTACTCTTGCCCAGCTCGTTGTTTTAACGTGCACATGCCGTCCTGGCATTCAGTGCACAGTGAAAGCAATTGCAAAAGTCCAGCAGCTGCTGACTCCCAAACACAAGGCGCTGGCTATGTTCTTGCTTCTCGACAACTCAACGCAGCCCTTCATTTCTGCAGTTGCCATCGAGGTCTATGCATGTCGGAGACTCAGAGGACGAGCACGAGTTTCCCACGAGGGGCTGCATCAGGAGGAATTCAAAACTTCTGAAAATCGTCCTGGAACACCTTCCATAAGGATGCTAGAAGGGAATTGAAGAGGCAGGCGTGCGGCCACCACGGTCCTCTAGCAGTCCTTCGGGTGTGCGCAGAAGCCCGGTGCTCTGCGGCTTCGTTCTTCGCCCCCGTACAAACTACCGCTCTGTCCGGCTCCCGGAGCAGGAGAAGCGGTTGCTTCGCGCACACAACAGCGGAGCGGCAGCCCTACGCTCCGAAGCGCTGCTTCAGCCGAAAGACGCCGGCCACCGGCGCTTGGCTTCGGAAAGCTCCGGAGAGCCGTAGTGTGCGTCTGCACTAGACTGCATCATAGCGAAAAGCTTTGGCAGTGTGTCTCGCAGAGAGATAGCTTAGGAGCGCAGCGCACTTATGCCTCCCTTGTCCAGAAACACGATTTTACTGCACACTCCAAAAACAGTACTCTTCCCAGGGCAAGATGCCAGATGCTCTCTGATGCCCGTGCTCCCTTCCTACTCTTGCCCAGCTCGTTGTTGTAACGCGCACATGCCGTCCTGGCATTCAGTGCACAGTGAAAGCAATCGCAAAAGTCCAGCAGCTGCTGACTCCCAAACACAAGGCGCTGGCTATGTTCTTGCTACTCTACGACTCAACGCAGCCCTTCATTTCTGCAGCTGCCATCGAGGTCTCTGCATGTCGGAGAGTCAGAGGACGAGCACGAGTTTCCCACGAGGGGCTGAATCAGGAGGAATTCAAAACTCAGGGAATTTGTCCTGGAACACCTTCCATAAGGATGCTCGAAGGGAATTGAAGAGGCAGGCGAGCGGCCACCACCGTCCTCTAGCAGTCCTTAGGGTGCGCGCAGAAGCCCGGTGCTCTGCGGCTTCGTTCTTCGCCCTCGTGCAAGCTACCGCTCTGTCCGGCTCCCGGAGCAGGAGAAGCGGCTGCTTCGCGCACACAACAGCGGAGCGGCAGCCCTACGCTCCGAAGCGCTGCTTCAGCCGAAAGACGCCGGCCACCGGCGCTTGGCTTCGGACAGCTCCGGAGAGCCGTAGTGTGGGTCTGCACTAGACTGCATCATAGCGAAAAGCTTTGGCAGTGTGTCTCGCAGGGAGATAGCTTAGGAGCGCAGCGCACTTATGCCTCCCTTGTCCAGAAACACGATTTTACTGCACACTCCAAAAACAGTACTCTTCCCAGGGCAATATATAAGCTGCTTTCTGACGGCCGTGATCTTTCGATTACTCTTGCGCAGCTCGGTTTTGCAGAGTGCACGTGCCTTCCTGGACTTCAGTGCACAGTGAAAGCAATCGCAAAAGTCCAGCAGCTGCTGACTCCCAAACACAAGGCGCTGTCTACGTTCTTGCTTCGCAACACTTCAACAGAGTCCTTCATTTCTGCAGCTGCCATCGAGTTTTCTGCATCTCGAGCCTTCTGGGACGAGCACCAATTTCCCAGGAGGGGCTGCATCAGGACGAAGTCAAAACCCAGGAAAGTTGTCTCGGAACACCTTCAATAAAGCATGCCAGCAGTGCATTGAAAAGGCAGGGAGCTTTAGCCACCGTCCTCTAGCAGTCGCGAAGCTGTGCACACAATGTCGTCTCCCTGCGGCAACGTTCTTCGCCCTCGTGCAAGCTACCGCTCTGTCCGGCTCCCGGAGCAGGAGAAGCGGCTGCTTCGCGCACACAGCAGCGGAGCGGCAGCCCTACACTCCGAAGCGCTGCTTCAGCCGAAAGACGCCGGCCACCGGCGCTTGGCTTCGGACAGCTCCGGAGAGCCGTAGTGTGCGTCTGCACTAGACTGCATCATAGCGAAAAGCTTTGACAGTGTGTCTCGCAGGGAGATAGCTTAGGAGCGCAGCGCACTTATGCCTCCCTTGTCCAGAAACACGGATTTGCTGCACACTCCAAAAACACTGCTCTTTCCATGGTACTATGTAAGCTGCTGTCTGACGCCCGTTCTCTTCTGCCCACTCTTGCCCAGCTGGTTGTTGCAGCGTGCACGTGCCTTCCTGGCATTAAGAGCACAGTGAAAGCAATCGCAAAAGTCCAGCAGCTGCTGACTCCCAAACACAAGGCGCTTGTCTACGTTCTTGCTTCTCGACAACTCAACGCAGCCCTTCATTTCTGCAGCTGCCATCGAGTTTTCTGTATCTTGAGCCTTCTGGGACGAGCACCAATTTCCCAGGAGGGGCTGCATCAGGACGAAGTCAAAACCCAGGAAAGTTGTCTCGGAACACCTTCAATAAAGCATGCCAGCAGTGCATTGAAAAGGCAGGTAGCTTTAGCCACCGTCCTCTAGCAGTCGCGAAGCTGTGCACACAATGTCGTCTCCCTGCGGCAACGTTCTTCGCCCTCGTGCAAGCTACCGCTCTGTCCGGCTCCCGGAGCAGGAGAAGCGGCTGCTTCGCGCACACAGCAGCGGAGCGGCAGCCCTACGCTCCGAAGCGCTGCTTCAGCCGAAAGACGCCGGCCACCGGCGCTTGGCTTCGGACAGCTCCGGAGAGCCGTAGTGTGCGTCTGCAACTAGACTGCATCATAGCGAAAAGCTTTGGCAGTGTGTCTCGCAGGGAGATAGCTTAGGAGCGCAGCGCACTTATGCCTCCCTTGTCCAGAAACACGATTTTACTGCACACTCCAAAAACAGTACTCTTCCCAGGGCAATATATAAGCTGCTTTCTGACGGCCGTGATCTTTCGATTACTCTTGCCCAGCTCGTTGTTTTAACGTGCACATGCCGTCCTGGCATTCAGTGCACAGTGAAAGCAATCGCAAAAGTCCAGCAGCTGCTGACTCCCAAACACAAGGCGCTGGCTATGTTCTTGCTTCTCGACAACTCAACGCAGCCCTTCATTTCTGCAGTTGCCATCGAGGTCTCTGCATGTCGGAGACTCAGAGGACGAGCACGAGTTTCCCAGGAGGGGCTGCATCAGGAGGAATTCAAAACTCAGGGAATTTGTCCTGGAACACCTTCCATAAGGATGCTAGAAGGGAATTGAAGAGGCAGGCGTGCCGCCACCACGGTCCTCTAGCAGTCCTTCGGGTGTGCGCAGAAGCCCGGTGCTCTGCGGCTTCGTTCTTCGCCCCCGTACAAACTACCGCTCTGTCCGGCTCCCGGAGCAGGAGAAGCGGCTGCTTCGCGCACACAACAGCGGAGCGGCAGCCCTACGCTCCGAAGCGCTGCTTCAGCCGAAAGACGCCGGCCACCGGCGCTTGGCTTCGGACAGCTCCGGAGAGCCGTAGTGTGCGTCTGCACTAGACTGCATCATAGCGAAAAGCTTTGACAGTGTGTCTCGCAGGGAGATAGCTTAGGAGCGCAGCCCACTTATGCCTCCCTTGTCCAGAAACACGGATTTGCTGCACACTCCAAAAACAGTACTCTTTCCATGGTACTATGTAAGCTGCTGTCTGACGCCCGTTCTCTTCTGCCCACTCTTGCCCAGCTGGTTGTTGCAGCGTGCACGTGCCTTCCTGGCATTAAGAGCACAGTGAAAGCAATCGCAAAAGTCCAGCAGCTGCTGACTCCCAAACACAAGGCGCTTGTCTACGTTCTTGCTTCTCGACAACTCAACGCAGCCCTTCATTTCTGCAGCTGCCATCGAGTTTTCTGTATCTTGAGCCTTCTGGGACGAGCACCAATTTCCCAGGAGGGGCTGCATCAGGACGAAGTCAAAACCCAGGAAAGTTGTCTCGGAACACCTTCAATAAAGCATGCCAGCAGTGCATTGAAAAGGCAGGGAGCTTTAGCCACCGTCCTCTAGCAGTCGCGAAGCTGTGCACACAATGTCGTCTCCCTGCGGCAACGTTCTTCGCCCTCGTGCAAGCTACCGCTCTGTCCGGCTCCCGGAGCAGGAGAAGCGGCTGCTTCGCGCACACAGCAGCGGAGCGGCAGCCCTACGCTCCGAAGCGCTGCTTCAGCCGAAAGACGCCGGCCACCGGCGCTTGGCTTCGGACAGCTCCGGAGAGCCGTAGTGTGCGTCTGCACTAGACTGCATCATAGCGAAAAGCTTTGGCAGTGTGTCTCGCAGAGAGATAGCTTAGGAGCGCAGCGCACTTATGCCTCCCTTGTCCAGAAACACGATTTTACTGCACACTCCAAAAACAGTACTCTTCCCAGGGCAAGATGCCAGATGCTCTCTGATGCCCGTGCTCCCTTCCTACTCTTGCCCAGCTCGTTGTTGTAACGCGCACATGCCGTCCTGGCATTCAGTGCACAGTGAAAGCAATCGCAAAAGTCCAGCAGCTGCTGACTCCCAAACACAAGGCGCTGGCTATGTTCTTGCTACTCGACGACTCAACGCAGCCCTTCATTTCTGCAGCTGCCATCGAGGTCTCTGCATGTCGGAGAGTCAGAGGACGAGCACGAGTTTCCCACGAGGGGCTGAATCAGGAGGAATTCAAAACTCAGGGAATTTGTCCTGGAACACCTTCCATAAGGATGCTCGAAGGGAATTGAAGAGGCAGGCGAGCGGCCACCACCGTCCTCTAGCAGTCCTTAGGGTGCGCGCAGAAGCCCGGTGCTCTGCGGCTTCGTTCTTCGCCCTCGTGCAAGCTACCGCTCTGTCCGGCTCCCGGAGCAGGAGAAGCGGCTGCTTCGCGCACACAACAGCGGAGCGGCAGCCCTACGCTCCGAAGCGCTGCTTCAGCCGAAAGACGCCGGCCACCGGCGCTTGGCTTCGGACAGCTCCGGAGAGCCGTAGTGTGCGTCTGCAACTAGACTGCATCATAGCGAAAAGCTTTGGCAGTGTGTCTCGCAGGGAGATAGCTTAGGAGCGCAGCGCACTTATGCCTCCCTTGTCCAGAAACACGATTTTACTGCACACTCCAAAAACAGTACTCTTCCCAGGGCAATATATAAGCTGCTTTCTGACGGCCGTGATCTTTCGATTACTCTTGCGCAGCTCGGTGTTGCAGAGTGCACGTGCCTTCCTGGACTTCAGTGCACAGTGAAAGCAATCGCAAAAGTCCAGCAGCTGCTGACTCCCAAACACAAGGCGCTGTCTACGTTCTTGCTTCGCAACACTTCAACAGAGTCCTTCATTTCTGCAGCTGCCATCGAGTTTTCTGCATCTCGAGCCTTCTGGGACGAGCACCAATTTCCCAGGAGGGGCTGCATCAGGACGAAGTCAAAACCCAGGAAAGTTGTCTCGGAACACCTTCAATAAAGCATGCCAGCAGTGCATTGAAAAGGCAGGGAGCTTTAGCCACCGTCCTCTAGCAGTCGCGAAGCTGTGCACACAATGTCGTCTCCCTGCGGCAACGTTCTTCGCCCTCGTGCAAGCTACCGCTCTGTCCGGCTCCCGGAGCAGGAGAAGCGGCTGCTTCGCGCACACAACAGCGGAGCGGCAGCCCTACGCTCCGAAGCGCTGCTTCAGCCGAAAGACGCCGGCCACCGGCGCTTGGCTTCGGACAGCTCCGGAGAGCCGTAGTGTGCGTCTGCACTAGACTGCATCATAGCGAAAAGCTTTGACAGTGTGTCTCGCAGGGAGATAGCTTAGGAGCGCAGCGCACTTATGCCTCCCTTGTCCAGAAACACGGATTTGCTGCACACTCCAAAAACACTGCTCTTTCCATGGTACTATGTAAGCTGCTGTCTGACGCCCGTTCTCTTCTGCCCACTCTTGCCCAGCTGGTTGTTGCAGCGTGCACGTGCCTTCCTGGCATTAAGAGCACAGTGAAAGCAATCGCAAAAGTCCAGCAGCTGCTGACTCCCAAACACAAGGCGCTTGTCTACGTTCTTGCTTCTCGACAACTCAACGCAGCCCTTCATTTCTGCAGCTGCCATCGAGTTTTCTGTATCTTGAGCCTTCTGGGACGAGCACCAATTTCCCAGGAGGGGCTGCATCAGGACGAAGTCAAAACCCAGGAAAGTTGTCTCGGAACACCTTCAATAAAGCATGCCAGCAGTGCATTGAAAAGGCAGGGAGCTTTAGCCACCGTCCTCTAGCAGTCGCGAAGCTGTGCACACAATGTCGTCTCCCTGCGGCAACGTTCTTCGCCCTCGTGCAAGCTACCGCTCTGTCCGGCTCCCGGAGCAGGAGAAGCGGCTGCTTCGCGCACACAGCAGCGGAGCGGCAGCCCTACGCTCCGAAGCGCTGCTTCAGCCGAAAGACGCCGGCCACCGGCGCTTGGCTTCGGACAGCTCCGGAGAGCCGTAGTGTGCGTCTGCAACTAGACTGCATCATAGCGAAAAGCTTTGGCAGTGTGTCTCGCAGGGAGATAGCTTAGGAGCGCAGCGCACTTATGCCTCCCTTGTCCAGAAACACGATTTTACTGCACACTCCAAAAACAGTACTCTTCCCAGGGCAATATATAAGCTGCTTTCTGACGGCCGTGATCTTTCGATTACTCTTGCCCAGCTCGTTGTTTTAACGTGCACATGCCGTCCTGGCATTCAGTGCACAGTGAAAGCAATCGCAAAAGTCCAGCAGCTGCTGACTCCCAAACACAAGGCGCTGGCTATGTTCTTGCTTCTCGACAACTCAACGCAGCCCTTCATTTCTGCAGTTGCCATCGAGGTCTCTGCATGTCGGAGACTCAGAGGACGAGCACGAGTTTCCCACGAGGGGCTGCATCAGGAGGAATTCAAAACTCAGGGAATTTGTCCTGGAACACCTTCCATAAGGATGCTAGAAGGGAATTGAAGAGGCAGGCGTGCGGCCACCACGGTCCTCTAGCAGTCCTTCGGGTGTGCGCAGAAGCCCGGTGCTCTGCGGCTTCGTTCTTCGCCCCCGTACAAACTACCGCTCTGTCCGGCTCCCGGAGCAGGAGAAGCGGCTGCTTCGCGCACACAGCAGCGGAGCGGCAGCCCTACGCTCCGAAGCGCTGCTTCAGCCGAAAGACGCCGGCCACCGGCGCTTGGCTTCGGACAGCTCCGGAGAGCCGTAGTGTGCGTCTGCACTAGACTGCATCATAGCGAAAAGCTTTGACAGTGTGTCTCGCAGGGAGATAGCTTAGGAGCGCAGCGCACTTATGCCTCCCTTGTCCAGAAACACGGATTTGCTGCACACTCCAAAAACACTGCTCTTTCCATGGTACTATGTAAGCTGCTGTCTGACGCCCGTTCTCTTCTGCCCACTCTTGCCCAGCTGGTTGTTGCAGCGTGCACGTGCCTTCCTGGCATTAAGAGCACAGTGAAAGCAATCGCAAAAGTCCAGCAGCTGCTGACTCCCAAACACAAGGCGCTTGTCTACGTTCTTGCTTCTCGACAACTCAACGCAGCCCTTCATTTCTGCAGCTGCCATCGAGTTTTCTGTATCTTGAGCCTTCTGGGACGAGCACCAATTTCCCAGGAGGGGCTGCATCAGGACGAAGTCAAAACCCAGGAAAGTTGTCTCGGAACACCTTCAATAAAGCATGCCAGCAGTGCATTGAAAAGGCAGGGAGCTTTAGCCACCGTCCTCTAGCAGTCGCGAAGCTGTGCACACAATGTCGTCTCCCTGCGGCAACGTTCTTCGCCCTCGTGCAAGCTACCGCTCTGTCCGGCTCCCGGAGCAGGAGAAGCGGCTGCTTCGCGCACACAGCAGCGGAGCGGCAGCCCTACGCTCCGAAGCGCTGCTTCAGCCGAAAGACGCCGGCCACCGGCGCTTGGCTTCGGACAGCTCCGGAGAGCCGTAGTGTGCGTCTGCACTAGACTGCATCATAGCGAAAAGCTTTGGCAGTGTGTCTCGCAGAGAGATAGCTTAGGAGCGCAGCGCACTTATGCCTCCCTTGTCCAGAAACACGATTTTACTGCACACTCCAAAAACAGTACTCTTCCCAGGGCAAGATGCCAGATGCTCTCTGATGCCCGTGCTCCCTTCCTACTCTTGCCCAGCTCGTTGTTGTAACGCGCACATGCCGTCCTGGCATTCAGTGCACAGTGAAAGCAATCGCAAAAGTCCAGCAGCTGCTGACTCCCAAACACAAGGCGCTGGCTATGTTCTTGCTTCTCGACAACTCAACGCAGCCCTCCATTTCTGCAGTTGCCATCGAGGTCTCTGCATGTCGGAGAGTCAGAGGACGAGCACGAGTTTCCCACGAGGGGCTGAATCAGGAGGAATTCAAAACTCAGGGAATTTGTCCTGGAACACCTTCCATAAGGATGCTCGAAGGGAATTGAAGAGGCAGGCGAGCGGCCACCACCGTCCTCTAGCAGGCCTTAGGGTGCGCGCAGAAGCCCGGTGCTCTGCGGCTTCGTTCTTCGCCCTCGTGCAAGCTACCGCTCTGTCCGGCTCCCGGAGCAGGAGAAGCGGCTGCTTCGCGCACACAACAGCGGAGCGGCAGCCCTACGCTCCGAAGCGCTGCTTCAGCCGAAAGACGCCGGCCACCGGCGCTTGGCTTCGGACAGCTCCGTAGAGCCGTAGTGTGGGTCTGCACTAGACTGCATCATAGCGAAAAGCTTTGGCAGTGTGTCTCGCAGGGAGATAGCTTAGGAGCGCAGCGCACTTATGCCTCCCTTGTCCAGAAACACGATTTTACTGCACACTCCAAAAACAGTACTCTTCCCAGGGCAATATATAAGCTGCTTTCTGACGGCCGTGATCTTTCGATTACTCTTGCGCAGCTCGGTTTTGCAGAGTGCACGTGCCTTCCTGGACTTCAGTGCACAGTGAAAGCAATCGCAAAAGTCCAGCAGCTGCTGACTCCCAAACACAAGGCGCTGTCTACGTTCTTGCTTCGCAACACTTCAACAGAGTCCTTCATTTCTGCAGCTGCCATCGAGTTTTCTGCATCTCGAGCCTTCTGGGACGAGCACCAATTTCCCAGGAGGGGCTGCATCAGGACGAAGTCAAAACCCAGGAAAGTTGTCTCGGAACACCTTCAATAAAGCATGCCAGCAGTGCATTGAAAAGGCAGGGAGCTTTAGCCACCGTCCTCTAGCAGTCGCGAAGCTGTGCACACAATGTCGTCTCCCTGCGGCAACGTTCTTCGCCCTCGTGCAAGCTACCGCTCTGTCCGGCTCCCGGAGCAGGAGAAGCGGCTGCTTCGCGCACACAACAGCGGAGCGGCAGCCCTACGCTCCGAAGCGCTGCTTCAGCCGAAAGACGCCGGCCACCGGCGCTTGGCTTCGGACAGCTCCGGAGAGCCGTAGTGTGCGTCTGCACTAGACTGCATCATAGCGAAAAGCTTTGACAGTGTGTCTCGCAGGGAGATAGCTTAGGAGCGCAGCGCACTTATGCCTCCCTTGTCCAGAAACACGGATTTGCTGCACACTCCAAAAACACTGCTCTTTCCATGGTACTATGTAAGCTGCTGTCTGACGCCCGTTCTCTTCTGCCCACTCTTGCCCAGCTGGTTGTTGCAGCGTGCACGTGCCTTCCTGGCATTAAGAGCACAGTGAAAGCAATCGCAAAAGTCCAGCAGCTGCTGACTCCCAAACACAAGGCGCTTGTCTACGTTCTTGCTTCTCGACAACTCAACGCAGCCCTTCATTTCTGCAGCTGCCATCGAGTTTTCTGTATCTTGAGCCTTCTGGGACGAGCACCAATTTCCCAGGAGGGGCTGCATCAGGACGAAGTCAAAACCCAGGAAAGTTGTCTCGGAACACCTTCAATAAAGCATGCCAGCAGTGCATTGAAAAGGCAGGGAGCTTTAGCCACCGTCCTCTAGCAGTCGCGAAGCTGTGCACACAATGTCGTCTCCCTGCGGCAACGTTCTTCGCCCTCGTGCAAGCTACCGCTCTGTCCGGCTCCCGGAGCAGGAGAAGCGGCTGCTTCGCGCACACAGCAGCGGAGCGGCAGCCCTACGCTCCGAAGCGCTGCTTCAGCCGAAAGACGCCGGCCACCGGCGCTTGGCTTCGGACAGCTCCGGAGAGCCGTAGTGTGCGTCTGCAACTAGACTGCATCATAGCGAAAAGCTTTGGCAGTGTGTCTCGCAGGGAGATAGCTTAGGAGCGCAGCGCACTTATGCCTCCCTTGTCCAGAAACACGATTTTACTGCACACTCCAAAAACAGTACTCTTCCCAGGGCAATATATAAGCTGCTTTCTGACGGCCGTGATCTTTCGATTACTCTTGCCCAGCTCGTTGTTTTAACGTGCACATGCCGTCCTGGCATTCAGTGCACAGTGAAAGCAATCGCAAAAGTCCAGCAGCTGCTGACTCCCAAACACAAGGCGCTGGCTATGTTCTTGCTTCTCGACAACTCAACGCAGCCCTTCATTTCTGCAGTTGCCATCGAGGTCTCTGCATGTCGGAGACTCAGAGGACGAGCACGAGTTTCCCACGAGGGGCTGCATCAGGAGGAATTCAAAACTCAGGGAATTTGTCCTGGAACACCTTCCATAAGGATGCTAGAAGGGAATTGAAGAGGCAGGCGTGCGGCCACCACGGTCCTCTAGCAGTCCTTCGGGTGTGCGCAGAAGCCCGGTGCTCTGCGGCTTCGTTCTTCGCCCCCGTACAAACTACCGCTCTGTCCGGCTCCCGGAGCAGGAGAAGCGGCTGCTTCGCGCACACAGCAGCGGAGCGGCAGCCCTACGCTCCGAAGCGCTGCTTCAGCCGAAAGACGCCGGCCACCGGCGCTTGGCTTCGGACAGCTCCGGAGAGCCGTAGTGTGCGTCTGCACTAGACTGCATCATAGCGAAAAGCTTTGACAGTGTGTCTCGCAGGGAGATAGCTTAGGAGCGCAGCGCACTTATGCCTCCCTTGTCCAGAAACACGGATTTGCTGCACACTCCAAAAACACTGCTCTTTCCATGGTACTATGTAAGCTGCTGTCTGACGCCCGTTCTCTTCTGCCCACTCTTGCCCAGCTGGTTGTTGCAGCGTGCACGTGCCTTCCTGGCATTAAGAGCACAGTGAAAGCAATCGCAAAAGTCCAGCAGCTGCTGACTCCCAAACACAAGGCGCTTGTCTACGTTCTTGCTTCTCGACAACTCAACGCAGCCCTTCATTTCTGCAGCTGCCATCGAGTTTTCTGTATCTTGAGCCTTCTGGGACGAGCACCAATTTCCCAGGAGGGGCTGCATCAGGACGAAGTCAAAACCCAGGAAAGTTGTCTCGGAACACCTTCAATAAAGCATGCCAGCAGTGCATTGAAAAGGCAGGGAGCTTTAGCCACCGTCCTCTAGCAGTCGCGAAGCTGTGCACACAATGTCGTCTCCCTGCGGCAACGTTCTTCGCCCTCGTGCAAGCTACCGCTCTGTCCGGCTCCCGGAGCAGGAGAAGCGGCTGCTTCGCGCACACAGCAGCGGAGCGGCAGCCCTACGCTCCGAAGCGCTGCTTCAGCCGAAAGACGCCGGCCACCGGCGCTTGGCTTCGGACAGCTCCGGAGAGCCGTAGTGTGCGTCTGCACTAGACTGCATCATAGCGAAAAGCTTTGGCAGTGTGTCTCGCAGAGAGATAGCTTAGGAGCGCAGCGCACTTATGCCTCCCTTGTCCAGAAACACGATTTTACTGCACACTCCAAAAACAGTACTCTTCCCAGGGCAAGATGCCAGATGCTCTCTGATGCCCGTGCTCCCTTCCTACTCTTGCCCAGCTCGTTGTTGTAACGCGCACATGCCGTCCTGGCATTCAGTGCACAGTGAAAGCAATCGCAAAAGTCCAGCAGCTGCTGACTCCCAAACACAAGGCGCTGGCTATGTTCTTGCTTCTCGACAACTCAACGCAGCCCTTCATTTCTGCAGTTGCCATCGAGGTCTCTGCATGTCGGAGACTCAGAGGACGAGCACGAGTTTCCCACGAGGGGCTGCATCAGGAGGAATTCAAAACTTCTGAAAATCGTCCTGGAACACCTTCCATAAGGATGCTAGAAGGGAATTGAAGAGGCAGGCGTGCGGCCACCACGGTCCTCTAGCAGTCCTTCGGGTGTGCGCAGAAGCCCGGTGCTCTGCGGCTTCGTTCTTCGCCCCCGTACAAACTACCGCTCTGTCCGGCTCCCGGAGCAGGAGAAGCGGTTGCTTCGCGCACACAACAGCGGAGCGGCAGCCCTACGCTCCGAAGCGCTGCTTCAGCCGAAAGACGCCGGCCACCGGCGCTTGGCTTCGGAAAGCTCCGGAGAGCCGTAGTGTGCGTCTGCACTAGACTGCATCATAGCGAAAAGCTTTGGCAGTGTGTCTCGCAGAGAGATAGCTTAGGAGCGCAGCGCACTTATGCCTCCCTTGTCCAGAAACACGATTTTACTGCACACTCCAAAAACAGTACTCTTCCCAGGGCAAGATGCCAGATGCTCTCTGATGCCCGTGCTCCCTTCCTACTCTTGCCCAGCTCGTTGTTGTAACGCGCACATGCCGTCCTGGCATTCAGTGCACAGTGAAAGCAATCGCAAAAGTCCAGCAGCTGCTGACTCCCAAACACAAGGCGCTGGCTATGTTCTTGCTACTCTACGACTCAACGCAGCCCTTCATTTCTGCAGCTGCCATCGAGGTCTCTGCATGTCGGAGAGTCAGAGGACGAGCACGAGTTTCCCACGAGGGGCTGAATCAGGAGGAATTCAAAACTCAGGGAATTTGTCCTGGAACACCTTCCATAAGGATGCTCGAAGGGAATTGAAGAGGCAGGCGAGCGGCCACCACCGTCCTCTAGCAGTCCTTAGGGTGCGCGCAGAAGCCCGGTGCTCTGCGGCTTCGTTCTTCGCCCTCGTGCAAGCTACCGCTCTGTCCGGCTCCCGGAGCAGGAGAAGCGGCTGCTTCGCGCACACAACAGCGGAGCGGCAGCCCTACGCTCCGAAGCGCTGCTTCAGCCGAAAGACGCCGGCCACCGGCGCTTGGCTTCGGACAGCTCCGGAGAGCCGTAGTGTGGGTCTGCACTAGACTGCATCATAGCGAAAAGCTTTGGCAGTGTGTCTCGCAGGGAGATAGCTTAGGAGCGCAGCGCACTTATGCCTCCCTTGTCCAGAAACACGATTTTACTGCACACTCCAAAAACAGTACTCTTCCCAGGGCAATATATAAGCTGCTTTCTGACGGCCGTGATCTTTCGATTACTCTTGCGCAGCTCGGTGTTGCAGAGTGCACGTGCCTTCCTGGACTTCAGTGCACAGTGAAAGCAATCGCAAAAGTCCAGCAGCTGCTGACTCCCAAACACAAGGCGCTGTCTACGTTCTTGCTTCGCAACACTTCAACAGAGTCCTTCATTTCTGCAGCTGCCATCGAGTTTTCTGCATCTCGAGCCTTCTGGGACGAGCACCAATTTCCCAGGAGGGGCTGCATCAGGACGAAGTCAAAACCCAGGAAAGTTGTCTCGGAACACCTTCAATAAAGCATGCCAGCAGTGCATTGAAAAGGCAGGGAGCTTTAGCCACCGTCCTCTAGCAGTCGCGAAGCTGTGCACACAATGTCGTCTCCCTGCGGCAACGTTCTTCGCCCTCGTGCAAGCTACCGCTCTGTCCGGCTCCCGGAGCAGGAGAAGCGGCTGCTTCGCGCACACAGCAGCGGAGCGGCAGCCCTACGCTCCGAAGCGCTGCTTCAGCCGAAAGACGCCGGCCACCGGCGCTTGGCTTCGGACAGCTCCGGAGAGCCGTAGTGTGCGTCTGCACTAGACTGCATCATAGCGAAAAGCTTTGACAGTGTGTCTCGCAGGGAGATAGCTTAGGAGCGCAGCGCACTTATGCCTCCCTTGTCCAGAAACACGGATTTGCTGCACACTCCAAAAACACTGCTCTTTCCATGGTACTATGTAAGCTGCTGTCTGACGCCCGTTCTCTTCTGCCCACTCTTGCCCAGCTGGTTGTTGCAGCGTGCACGTGCCTTCCTGGCATTAAGAGCACAGTGAAAGCAATCGCAAAAGTCCAGCAGCTGCTGACTCCCAAACACAAGGCGCTTGTCTACGTTCTTGCTTCTCGACAACTCAACGCAGCCCTTCATTTCTGCAGCTGCCATCGAGTTTTCTGTATCTTGAGCCTTCTGGGACGAGCACCAATTTCCCAGGAGGGGCTGCATCAGGACGAAGTCAAAACCCAGGAAAGTTGTCTCGGAACACCTTCAATAAAGCATGCCAGCAGTGCATTGAAAAGGCAGGGAGCTTTAGCCACCGTCCTCTAGCAGTCGCGAAGCTGTGCACACAATGTCGTCTCCCTGCGGCAACGTTCTTCGCCCTCGTGCAAGCTACCGCTCTGTCCGGCTCCCGGAGCAGGAGAAGCGGCTGCTTCGCGCACACAGCAGCGGAGCGGCAGCCCTACGCTCCGAAGCGCTGCTTCAGCCGAAAGACGCCGGCCACCGGCGCTTGGCTTCGGACAGCTCCGGAGAGCCGTAGTGTGCGTCTGCAACTAGACTGCATCATAGCGAAAAGCTTTGGCAGTGTGTCTCGCAGGGAGATAGCTTAGGAGCGCAGCGCACTTATGCCTCCCTTGTCCAGAAACACGATTTTACTGCACACTCCAAAAACAGTACTCTTCCCAGGGCAATATATAAGCTGCTTTCTGACGGCCGTGATCTTTCGATTACTCTTGCCCAGCTCGTTGTTTTAACGTGCACATGCCGTCCTGGCATTCAGTGCACAGTGAAAGCAATCGCAAAAGTCCAGCAGCTGCTGACTCCCAAACACAAGGCGCTGGCTATGTTCTTGCTTCTCGACAACTCAACGCAGCCCTTCATTTCTGCAGTTGCCATCGAGGTCTCTGCATGTCGGAGACTCAGAGGACGAGCACGAGTTTCCCAGGAGGGGCTGCATCAGGAGGAATTCAAAACTCAGGGAATTTGTCCTGGAACACCTTCCATAAGGATGCTAGAAGGGAATTGAAGAGGCAGGCGTGCCGCCACCACGGTCCTCTAGCAGTCCTTCGGGTGTGCGCAGAAGCCCGGTGCTCTGCGGCTTCGTTCTTCGCCCTCGTACAAACTACCGCTCTGTCCGGCTCCCGGAGCAGGAGAAGCGGCTGCTTCGCGCACACAACAGCGGAGCGGCAGCCCTACGCTCCGAAGCGCTGCTTCAGCCGAAAGACGCCGGCCACCGGCGCTTGGCTTCGGACAGCTCCGGAGAGCCGTAGTGTGCGTCTGCACTAGACTGCATCATAGCGAAAAGCTTTGGCAGTGTGTCTCGCAGGGAGATAGCTTAGGAGCGCAGCCCACTTATGCCTCCCTTGTCCAGAAACACGGATTTGCTGCACACTCCAAAAACAGTACTCTTTCCATGGTACTATGTAAGCTGCTGTCTGACGCCCGTTCTCTTCTGCCCACTCTTGCCCAGCTGGTTGTTGCAGCGTGCACGTGCCTTCCTGGCATTAAGAGCACAGTGAAAGCAATCGCAAAAGTCCAGCAGCTGCTGACTCCCAAACACAAGGCGCTTGTCTACGTTCTTGCTTCTCGACAACTCAACGCAGCCCTTCATTTCTGCAGCTGCCATCGAGTTTTCTGTATCTTGAGCCTTCTGGGACGAGCACCAATTTCCCAGGAGGGGCTGCATCAGGACGAAGTCAAAACCCAGGAAAGTTGTCTCGGAACACCTTCAATAAAGCATGCCAGCAGTGCATTGAAAAGGCAGGGAGCTTTAGCCACCGTCCTCTAGCAGTCGCGAAGCTGTGCACACAATGTCGTCTCCCTGCGGCAACGTTCTTCGCCCTCGTGCAAGCTACCGCTCTGTCCGGCTCCCGGAGCAGGAGAAGCGGCTGCTTCGCGCACACAGCAGCGGAGCGGCAGCCCTACGCTCCGAAGCGCTGCTTCAGCCGAAAGACGCCGGCCACCGGCGCTTGGCTTCGGACAGCTCCGGAGAGCCGTAGTGTGCGTCTGCACTAGACTGCATCATAGCGAAAAGCTTTGGCAGTGTGTCTCGCAGAGAGATAGCTTAGGAGCGCAGCGCACTTATGCCTCCCTTGTCCAGAAACACGATTTTACTGCACACTCCAAAAACAGTACTCTTCCCAGGGCAAGATGCCAGATGCTCTCTGATGCCCGTGCTCCCTTCCTACTCTTGCCCAGCTCGTTGTTGTAACGCGCACATGCCGTCCTGGCATTCAGTGCACAGTGAAAGCAATCGCAAAAGTCCAGCAGCTGCTGACTCCCAAACACAAGGCGCTGGCTATGTTCTTGCTACTCGACGACTCAACGCAGCCCTTCATTTCTGCAGCTGCCATCGAGGTCTCTGCATGTCGGAGAGTCAGAGGACGAGCACGAGTTTCCCACGAGGGGCTGAATCAGGAGGAATTCAAAACTCAGGGAATTTGTCCTGGAACACCTTCCATAAGGATGCTCGAAGGGAATTGAAGAGGCAGGCGAGCGGCCACCACCGTCCTCTAGCAGTCCTTAGGGTGCGCGCAGAAGCCCGGTGCTCTGCGGCTTCGTTCTTCGCCCTCGTGCAAGCTACCGCTCTGTCCGGCTCCCGGAGCAGGAGAAGCGGCTGCTTCGCGCACACAACAGCGGAGCGGCAGCCCTACGCTCCGAAGCGCTGCTTCAGCCGAAAGACGCCGGCCACCGGCGCTTGGCTTCGGACAGCTCCGGAGAGCCGTAGTGTGCGTCTGCAACTAGACTGCATCATAGCGAAAAGCTTTGGCAGTGTGTCTCGCAGGGAGATAGCTTAGGAGCGCAGCGCACTTATGCCTCCCTTGTCCAGAAACACGATTTTACTGCACACTCCAAAAACAGTACTCTTCCCAGGGCAATATATAAGCTGCTTTCTGACGGCCGTGATCTTTCGATTACTCTTGCGCAGCTCGGTGTTGCAGAGTGCACGTGCCTTCCTGGACTTCAGTGCACAGTGAAAGCAATCGCAAAAGTCCAGCAGCTGCTGACTCCCAAACACAAGGCGCTGTCTACGTTCTTGCTTCGCAACACTTCAACAGAGTCCTTCATTTCTGCAGCTGCCATCGAGTTTTCTGCATCTCGAGCCTTCTGGGACGAGCACCAATTTCCCAGGAGGGGCTGCATCAGGACGAAGTCAAAACCCAGGAAAGTTGTCTCGGAACACCTTCAATAAAGCATGCCAGCAGTGCATTGAAAAGGCAGGGAGCTTTAGCCACCGTCCTCTAGCAGTCGCGAAGCTGTGCACACAATGTCGTCTCCCTGCGGCAACGTTCTTCGCCCTCGTGCAAGCTACCGCTCTGTCCGGCTCCCGGAGCAGGAGAAGCGGCTGCTTCGCGCACACAACAGCGGAGCGGCAGCCCTACGCTCCGAAGCGCTGCTTCAGCCGAAAGACGCCGGCCACCGGCGCTTGGCTTCGGACAGCTCCGGAGAGCCGTAGTGTGCGTCTGCACTAGACTGCATCATAGCGAAAAGCTTTGACAGTGTGTCTCGCAGGGAGATAGCTTAGGAGCGCAGCGCACTTATGCCTCCCTTGTCCAGAAACACGGATTTGCTGCACACTCCAAAAACACTGCTCTTTCCATGGTACTATGTAAGCTGCTGTCTGACGCCCGTTCTCTTCTGCCCACTCTTGCCCAGCTGGTTGTTGCAGCGTGCACGTGCCTTCCTGGCATTAAGAGCACAGTGAAAGCAATCGCAAAAGTCCAGCAGCTGCTGACTCCCAAACACAAGGCGCTTGTCTACGTTCTTGCTTCTCGACAACTCAACGCAGCCCTTCATTTCTGCAGCTGCCATCGAGTTTTCTGTATCTTGAGCCTTCTGGGACGAGCACCAATTTCCCAGGAGGGGCTGCATCAGGACGAAGTCAAAACCCAGGAAAGTTGTCTCGGAACACCTTCAATAAAGCATGCCAGCAGTGCATTGAAAAGGCAGGGAGCTTTAGCCACCGTCCTCTAGCAGTCGCGAAGCTGTGCACACAATGTCGTCTCCCTGCGGCAACGTTCTTCGCCCTCGTGCAAGCTACCGCTCTGTCCGGCTCCCGGAGCAGGAGAAGCGGCTGCTTCGCGCACACAGCAGCGGAGCGGCAGCCCTACGCTCCGAAGCGCTGCTTCAGCCGAAAGACGCCGGCCACCGGCGCTTGGCTTCGGACAGCTCCGGAGAGCCGTAGTGTGCGTCTGCAACTAGACTGCATCATAGCGAAAAGCTTTGGCAGTGTGTCTCGCAGGGAGATAGCTTAGGAGCGCAGCGCACTTATGCCTCCCTTGTCCAGAAACACGATTTTACTGCACACTCCAAAAACAGTACTCTTCCCAGGGCAATATATAAGCTGCTTTCTGACGGCCGTGATCTTTCGATTACTCTTGCCCAGCTCGTTGTTTTAACGTGCACATGCCGTCCTGGCATTCAGTGCACAGTGAAAGCAATCGCAAAAGTCCAGCAGCTGCTGACTCCCAAACACAAGGCGCTGGCTATGTTCTTGCTTCTCGACAACTCAACGCAGCCCTTCATTTCTGCAGTTGCCATCGAGGTCTCTGCATGTCGGAGACTCAGAGGACGAGCACGAGTTTCCCACGAGGGGCTGCATCAGGAGGAATTCAAAACTCAGGGAATTTGTCCTGGAACACCTTCCATAAGGATGCTAGAAGGGAATTGAAGAGGCAGGCGTGCGGCCACCACGGTCCTCTAGCAGTCCTTCGGGTGTGCGCAGAAGCCCGGTGCTCTGCGGCTTCGTTCTTCGCCCCCGTACAAACTACCGCTCTGTCCGGCTCCCGGAGCAGGAGAAGCGGCTGCTTCGCGCACACAGCAGCGGAGCGGCAGCCCTACGCTCCGAAGCGCTGCTTCAGCCGAAAGACGCCGGCCACCGGCGCTTGGCTTCGGACAGCTCCGGAGAGCCGTAGTGTGCGTCTGCACTAGACTGCATCATAGCGAAAAGCTTTGACAGTGTGTCTCGCAGGGAGATAGCTTAGGAGCGCAGCGCACTTATGCCTCCCTTGTCCAGAAACACGGATTTGCTGCACACTCCAAAAACACTGCTCTTTCCATGGTACTATGTAAGCTGCTGTCTGACGCCCGTTCTCTTCTGCCCACTCTTGCCCAGCTGGTTGTTGCAGCGTGCACGTGCCTTCCTGGCATTAAGAGCACAGTGAAAGCAATCGCAAAAGTCCAGCAGCTGCTGACTCCCAAACACAAGGCGCTTGTCTACGTTCTTGCTTCTCGACAACTCAACGCAGCCCTTCATTTCTGCAGCTGCCATCGAGTTTTCTGTATCTTGAGCCTTCTGGGACGAGCACCAATTTCCCAGGAGGGGCTGCATCAGGACGAAGTCAAAACCCAGGAAAGTTGTCTCGGAACACCTTCAATAAAGCATGCCAGCAGTGCATTGAAAAGGCAGGGAGCTTTAGCCACCGTCCTCTAGCAGTCGCGAAGCTGTGCACACAATGTCGTCTCCCTGCGGCAACGTTCTTCGCCCTCGTGCAAGCTACCGCTCTGTCCGGCTCCCGGAGCAGGAGAAGCGGCTGCTTCGCGCACACAGCAGCGGAGCGGCAGCCCTACGCTCCGAAGCGCTGCTTCAGCCGAAAGACGCCGGCCACCGGCGCTTGGCTTCGGACAGCTCCGGAGAGCCGTAGTGTGCGTCTGCACTAGACTGCATCATAGCGAAAAGCTTTGGCAGTGTGTCTCGCAGAGAGATAGCTTAGGAGCGCAGCGCACTTATGCCTCCCTTGTCCAGAAACACGATTTTACTGCACACTCCAAAAACAGTACTCTTCCCAGGGCAAGATGCCAGATGCTCTCTGATGCCCGTGCTCCCTTCCTACTCTTGCCCAGCTCGTTGTTGTAACGCGCACATGCCGTCCTGGCATTCAGTGCACAGTGAAAGCAATCGCAAAAGTCCAGCAGCTGCTGACTCCCAAACACAAGGCGCTGGCTATGTTCTTGCTTCTCGACAACTCAACGCAGCCCTCCATTTCTGCAGTTGCCATCGAGGTCTCTGCATGTCGGAGAGTCAGAGGACGAGCACGAGTTTCCCACGAGGGGCTGAATCAGGAGGAATTCAAAACTCAGGGAATTTGTCCTGGAACACCTTCCATAAGGATGCTCGAAGGGAATTGAAGAGGCAGGCGAGCGGCCACCACCGTCCTCTAGCAGGCCTTAGGGTGCGCGCAGAAGCCCGGTGCTCTGCGGCTTCGTTCTTCGCCCTCGTGCAAGCTACCGCTCTGTCCGGCTCCCGGAGCAGGAGAAGCGGCTGCTTCGCGCACACAACAGCGGAGCGGCAGCCCTACGCTCCGAAGCGCTGCTTCAGCCGAAAGACGCCGGCCACCGGCGCTTGGCTTCGGACAGCTCCGTAGAGCCGTAGTGTGGGTCTGCACTAGACTGCATCATAGCGAAAAGCTTTGGCAGTGTGTCTCGCAGGGAGATAGCTTAGGAGCGCAGCGCACTTATGCCTCCCTTGTCCAGAAACACGATTTTACTGCACACTCCAAAAACAGTACTCTTCCCAGGGCAATATATAAGCTGCTTTCTGACGGCCGTGATCTTTCGATTACTCTTGCGCAGCTCGGTGTTGCAGAGTGCACGTGCCTTCCTGGACTTCAGTGCACAGTGAAAGCAATCGCAAAAGTCCAGCAGCTGCTGACTCCCAAACACAAGGCGCTGTCTACGTTCTTGCTTCGCAACACTTCAACAGAGTCCTTCATTTCTGCAGCTGCCATCGAGTTTTCTGCATCTCGAGCCTTCTGGGACGAGCACCAATTTCCCAGGAGGGGCTGCATCAGGACGAAGTCAAAACCCAGGAAAGTTGTCTCGGAACACCTTCAATAAAGCATGCCAGCAGTGCATTGAAAAGGCAGGGAGCTTTAGCCACCGTCCTCTAGCAGTCGCGAAGCTGTGCACACAATGTCGTCTCCCTGCGGCAACGTTCTTCGCCCTCGTGCAAGCTACCGCTCTGTCCGGCTCCCGGAGCAGGAGAAGCGGCTGCTTCGCGCACACAGCAGCGGAGCGGCAGCCCTACGCTCCGAAGCGCTGCTTCAGCCGAAAGACGCCGGCCACCGGCGCTTGGCTTCGGACAGCTCCGGAGAGCCGTAGTGTGCGTCTGCACTAGACTGCATCATAGCGAAAAGCTTTGACAGTGTGTCTCGCAGGGAGATAGCTTAGGAGCGCAGCGCACTTATGCCTCCCTTGTCCAGAAACACGGATTTGCTGCACACTCCAAAAACACTGCTCTTTCCATGGTACTATGTAAGCTGCTGTCTGACGCCCGTTCTCTTCTGCCCACTCTTGCCCAGCTGGTTGTTGCAGCGTGCACGTGCCTTCCTGGCATTAAGAGCACAGTGAAAGCAATCGCAAAAGTCCAGCAGCTGCTGACTCCCAAACACAAGGCGCTTGTCTACGTTCTTGCTTCTCGACAACTCAACGCAGCCCTTCATTTCTGCAGCTGCCATCGAGTTTTCTGTATCTTGAGCCTTCTGGGACGAGCACCAATTTCCCAGGAGGGGCTGCATCAGGACGAAGTCAAAACCCAGGAAAGTTGTCTCGGAACACCTTCAATAAAGCATGCCAGCAGTGCATTGAAAAGGCAGGGAGCTTTAGCCACCGTCCTCTAGCAGTCGCGAAGCTGTGCACACAATGTCGTCTCCCTGCGGCAACGTTCTTCGCCCTCGTGCAAGCTACCGCTCTGTCCGGCTCCCGGAGCAGGAGAAGCGGCTGCTTCGCGCACACAGCAGCGGAGCGGCAGCCCTACGCTCCGAAGCGCTGCTTCAGCCGAAAGACGCCGGCCACCGGCGCTTGGCTTCGGACAGCTCCGGAGAGCCGTAGTGTGCGTCTGCAACTAGACTGCATCATAGCGAAAAGCTTTGGCAGTGTGTCTCGCAGGGAGATAGCTTAGGAGCGCAGCGCACTTATGCCTCCCTTGTCCAGAAACACGATTTTACTGCACACTCCAAAAACAGTACTCTTCCCAGGGCAATATATAAGCTGCTTTCTGACGGCCGTGATCTTTCGATTACTCTTGCCCAGCTCGTTGTTTTAACGTGCACATGCCGTCCTGGCATTCAGTGCACAGTGAAAGCAATCGCAAAAGTCCAGCAGCTGCTGACTCCCAAACACAAGGCGCTGGCTATGTTCTTGCTTCTCGACAACTCAACGCAGCCCTTCATTTCTGCAGTTGCCATCGAGGTCTCTGCATGTCGGAGACTCAGAGGACGAGCACGAGTTTCCCAGGAGGGGCTGCATCAGGAGGAATTCAAAACTCAGGGAATTTGTCCTGGAACACCTTCCATAAGGATGCTAGAAGGGAATTGAAGAGGCAGGCGTGCCGCCACCACGGTCCTCTAGCAGTCCTTCGGGTGTGCGCAGAAGCCCGGTGCTCTGCGGCTTCGTTCTTCGCCCCCGTACAAACTACCGCTCTGTCCGGCTCCCGGAGCAGGAGAAGCGGCTGCTTCGCGCACACAACAGCGGAGCGGCAGCCCTACGCTCCGAAGCGCTGCTTCAGCCGAAAGACGCCGGCCACCGGCGCTTGGCTTCGGACAGCTCCGGAGAGCCGTAGTGTGCGTCTGCACTAGACTGCATCATAGCGAAAAGCTTTGGCAGTGTGTCTCGCAGGGAGATAGCTTAGGAGCGCAGCCCACTTATGCCTCCCTTGTCCAGAAACACGGATTTGCTGCACACTCCAAAAACAGTACTCTTTCCATGGTACTATGTAAGCTGCTGTCTGACGCCCGTTCTCTTCTGCCCACTCTTGCCCAGCTGGTTGTTGCAGCGTGCACGTGCCTTCCTGGCATTAAGAGCACAGTGAAAGCAATCGCAAAAGTCCAGCAGCTGCTGACTCCCAAACACAAGGCGCTTGTCTACGTTCTTGCTTCTCGACAACTCAACGCAGCCCTTCATTTCTGCAGCTGCCATCGAGTTTTCTGTATCTTGAGCCTTCTGGGACGAGCACCAATTTCCCAGGAGGGGCTGCATCAGGACGAAGTCAAAACCCAGGAAAGTTGTCTCGGAACACCTTCAATAAAGCATGCCAGCAGTGCATTGAAAAGGCAGGGAGCTTTAGCCACCGTCCTCTAGCAGTCGCGAAGCTGTGCACACAATGTCGTCTCCCTGCGGCAACGTTCTTCGCCCTCGTGCAAGCTACCGCTCTGTCCGGCTCCCGGAGCAGGAGAAGCGGCTGCTTCGCGCACACAGCAGCGGAGCGGCAGCCCTACGCTCCGAAGCGCTGCTTCAGCCGAAAGACGCCGGCCACCGGCGCTTGGCTTCGGACAGCTCCGGAGAGCCGTAGTGTGCGTCTGCACTAGACTGCATCATAGCGAAAAGCTTTGGCAGTGTGTCTCGCAGAGAGATAGCTTAGGAGCGCAGCGCACTTATGCCTCCCTTGTCCAGAAACACGATTTTACTGCACACTCCAAAAACAGTACTCTTCCCAGGGCAAGATGCCAGATGCTCTCTGATGCCCGTGCTCCCTTCCTACTCTTGCCCAGCTCGTTGTTGTAACGCGCACATGCCGTCCTGGCATTCAGTGCACAGTGAAAGCAATCGCAAAAGTCCAGCAGCTGCTGACTCCCAAACACAAGGCGCTGGCTATGTTCTTGCTACTCGACGACTCAACGCAGCCCTTCATTTCTGCAGCTGCCATCGAGGTCTCTGCATGTCGGAGAGTCAGAGGACGAGCACGAGTTTCCCACGAGGGGCTGAATCAGGAGGAATTCAAAACTCAGGGAATTTGTCCTGGAACACCTTCCATAAGGATGCTCGAAGGGAATTGAAGAGGCAGGCGAGCGGCCACCACCGTCCTCTAGCAGTCCTTAGGGTGCGCGCAGAAGCCCGGTGCTCTGCGGCTTCGTTCTTCGCCCTCGTGCAAGCTACCGCTCTGTCCGGCTCCCGGAGCAGGAGAAGCGGCTGCTTCGCGCACACAACAGCGGAGCGGCAGCCCTACGCTCCGAAGCGCTGCTTCAGCCGAAAGACGCCGGCCACCGGCGCTTGGCTTCGGACAGCTCCGGAGAGCCGTAGTGTGCGTCTGCAACTAGACTGCATCATAGCGAAAAGCTTTGGCAGTGTGTCTCGCAGGGAGATAGCTTAGGAGCGCAGCGCACTTATGCCTCCCTTGTCCAGAAACACGATTTTACTGCACACTCCAAAAACAGTACTCTTCCCAGGGCAATATATAAGCTGCTTTCTGACGGCCGTGATCTTTCGATTACTCTTGCGCAGCTCGGTGTTGCAGAGTGCACGTGCCTTCCTGGACTTCAGTGCACAGTGAAAGCAATCGCAAAAGTCCAGCAGCTGCTGACTCCCAAACACAAGGCGCTGTCTACGTTCTTGCTTCGCAACACTTCAACAGAGTCCTTCATTTCTGCAGCTGCCATCGAGTTTTCTGCATCTCGAGCCTTCTGGGACGAGCACCAATTTCCCAGGAGGGGCTGCATCAGGACGAAGTCAAAACCCAGGAAAGTTGTCTCGGAACACCTTCAATAAAGCATGCCAGCAGTGCATTGAAAAGGCAGGGAGCTTTAGCCACCGTCCTCTAGCAGTCGCGAAGCTGTGCACACAATGTCGTCTCCCTGCGGCAACGTTCTTCGCCCTCGTGCAAGCTACCGCTCTGTCCGGCTCCCGGAGCAGGAGAAGCGGCTGCTTCGCGCACACAACAGCGGAGCGGCAGCCCTACGCTCCGAAGCGCTGCTTCAGCCGAAAGACGCCGGCCACCGGCGCTTGGCTTCGGACAGCTCCGGAGAGCCGTAGTGTGCGTCTGCACTAGACTGCATCATAGCGAAAAGCTTTGACAGTGTGTCTCGCAGGGAGATAGCTTAGGAGCGCAGCGCACTTATGCCTCCCTTGTCCAGAAACACGGATTTGCTGCACACTCCAAAAACACTGCTCTTTCCATGGTACTATGTAAGCTGCTGTCTGACGCCCGTTCTCTTCTGCCCACTCTTGCCCAGCTGGTTGTTGCAGCGTGCACGTGCCTTCCTGGCATTAAGAGCACAGTGAAAGCAATCGCAAAAGTCCAGCAGCTGCTGACTCCCAAACACAAGGCGCTTGTCTACGTTCTTGCTTCTCGACAACTCAACGCAGCCCTTCATTTCTGCAGCTGCCATCGAGTTTTCTGTATCTTGAGCCTTCTGGGACGAGCACCAATTTCCCAGGAGGGGCTGCATCAGGACGAAGTCAAAACCCAGGAAAGTTGTCTCGGAACACCTTCAATAAAGCATGCCAGCAGTGCATTGAAAAGGCAGGGAGCTTTAGCCACCGTCCTCTAGCAGTCGCGAAGCTGTGCACACAATGTCGTCTCCCTGCGGCAACGTTCTTCGCCCTCGTGCAAGCTACCGCTCTGTCCGGCTCCCGGAGCAGGAGAAGCGGCTGCTTCGCGCACACAGCAGCGGAGCGGCAGCCCTACGCTCCGAAGCGCTGCTTCAGCCGAAAGACGCCGGCCACCGGCGCTTGGCTTCGGACAGCTCCGGAGAGCCGTAGTGTGCGTCTGCAACTAGACTGCATCATAGCGAAAAGCTTTGGCAGTGTGTCTCGCAGGGAGATAGCTTAGGAGCGCAGCGCACTTATGCCTCCCTTGTCCAGAAACACGATTTTACTGCACACTCCAAAAACAGTACTCTTCCCAGGGCAATATATAAGCTGCTTTCTGACGGCCGTGATCTTTCGATTACTCTTGCCCAGCTCGTTGTTTTAACGTGCACATGCCGTCCTGGCATTCAGTGCACAGTGAAAGCAATCGCAAAAGTCCAGCAGCTGCTGACTCCCAAACACAAGGCGCTGGCTATGTTCTTGCTTCTCGACAACTCAACGCAGCCCTTCATTTCTGCAGTTGCCATCGAGGTCTCTGCATGTCGGAGACTCAGAGGACGAGCACGAGTTTCCCACGAGGGGCTGCATCAGGAGGAATTCAAAACTCAGGGAATTTGTCCTGGAACACCTTCCATAAGGATGCTAGAAGGGAATTGAAGAGGCAGGCGTGCGGCCACCACGGTCCTCTAGCAGTCCTTCGGGTGTGCGCAGAAGCCCGGTGCTCTGCGGCTTCGTTCTTCGCCCCCGTACAAACTACCGCTCTGTCCGGCTCCCGGAGCAGGAGAAGCGGCTGCTTCGCGCACACAGCAGCGGAGCGGCAGCCCTACGCTCCGAAGCGCTGCTTCAGCCGAAAGACGCCGGCCACCGGCGCTTGGCTTCGGACAGCTCCGGAGAGCCGTAGTGTGCGTCTGCACTAGACTGCATCATAGCGAAAAGCTTTGACAGTGTGTCTCGCAGGGAGATAGCTTAGGAGCGCAGCGCACTTATGCCTCCCTTGTCCAGAAACACGGATTTGCTGCACACTCCAAAAACACTGCTCTTTCCATGGTACTATGTAAGCTGCTGTCTGACGCCCGTTCTCTTCTGCCCACTCTTGCCCAGCTGGTTGTTGCAGCGTGCACGTGCCTTCCTGGCATTAAGAGCACAGTGAAAGCAATCGCAAAAGTCCAGCAGCTGCTGACTCCCAAACACAAGGCGCTTGTCTACGTTCTTGCTTCTCGACAACTCAACGCAGCCCTTCATTTCTGCAGCTGCCATCGAGTTTTCTGTATCTTGAGCCTTCTGGGACGAGCACCAATTTCCCAGGAGGGGCTGCATCAGGACGAAGTCAAAACCCAGGAAAGTTGTCTCGGAACACCTTCAATAAAGCATGCCAGCAGTGCATTGAAAAGGCAGGGAGCTTTAGCCACCGTCCTCTAGCAGTCGCGAAGCTGTGCACACAATGTCGTCTCCCTGCGGCAACGTTCTTCGCCCTCGTGCAAGCTACCGCTCTGTCCGGCTCCCGGAGCAGGAGAAGCGGCTGCTTCGCGCACACAGCAGCGGAGCGGCAGCCCTACGCTCCGAAGCGCTGCTTCAGCCGAAAGACGCCGGCCACCGGCGCTTGGCTTCGGACAGCTCCGGAGAGCCGTAGTGTGCGTCTGCACTAGACTGCATCATAGCGAAAAGCTTTGGCAGTGTGTCTCGCAGAGAGATAGCTTAGGAGCGCAGCGCACTTATGCCTCCCTTGTCCAGAAACACGATTTTACTGCACACTCCAAAAACAGTACTCTTCCCAGGGCAAGATGCCAGATGCTCTCTGATGCCCGTGCTCCCTTCCTACTCTTGCCCAGCTCGTTGTTGTAACGCGCACATGCCGTCCTGGCATTCAGTGCACAGTGAAAGCAATCGCAAAAGTCCAGCAGCTGCTGACTCCCAAACACAAGGCGCTGGCTATGTTCTTGCTTCTCGACAACTCAACGCAGCCCTCCATTTCTGCAGTTGCCATCGAGGTCTCTGCATGTCGGAGAGTCAGAGGACGAGCACGAGTTTCCCACGAGGGGCTGAATCAGGAGGAATTCAAAACTCAGGGAATTTGTCCTGGAACACCTTCCATAAGGATGCTCGAAGGGAATTGAAGAGGCAGGCGAGCGGCCACCACCGTCCTCTAGCAGGCCTTAGGGTGCGCGCAGAAGCCCGGTGCTCTGCGGCTTCGTTCTTCGCCCTCGTGCAAGCTACCGCTCTGTCCGGCTCCCGGAGCAGGAGAAGCGGCTGCTTCGCGCACACAACAGCGGAGCGGCAGCCCTACGCTCCGAAGCGCTGCTTCAGCCGAAAGACGCCGGCCACCGGCGCTTGGCTTCGGACAGCTCCGTAGAGCCGTAGTGTGGGTCTGCACTAGACTGCATCATAGCGAAAAGCTTTGGCAGTGTGTCTCGCAGGGAGATAGCTTAGGAGCGCAGCGCACTTATGCCTCCCTTGTCCAGAAACACGATTTTACTGCACACTCCAAAAACAGTACTCTTCCCAGGGCAATATATAAGCTGCTTTCTGACGGCCGTGATCTTTCGATTACTCTTGCGCAGCTCGGTGTTGCAGAGTGCACGTGCCTTCCTGGACTTCAGTGCACAGTGAAAGCAATCGCAAAAGTCCAGCAGCTGCTGACTCCCAAACACAAGGCGCTGTCTACGTTCTTGCTTCGCAACACTTCAACAGAGTCCTTCATTTCTGCAGCTGCCATCGAGTTTTCTGCATCTCGAGCCTTCTGGGACGAGCACCAATTTCCCAGGAGGGGCTGCATCAGGACGAAGTCAAAACCCAGGAAAGTTGTCTCGGAACACCTTCAATAAAGCATGCCAGCAGTGCATTGAAAAGGCAGGGAGCTTTAGCCACCGTCCTCTAGCAGTCGCGAAGCTGTGCACACAATGTCGTCTCCCTGCGGCAACGTTCTTCGCCCTCGTGCAAGCTACCGCTCTGTCCGGCTCCCGGAGCAGGAGAAGCGGCTGCTTCGCGCACACAACAGCGGAGCGGCAGCCCTACGCTCCGAAGCGCTGCTTCAGCCGAAAGACGCCGGCCACCGGCGCTTGGCTTCGGACAGCTCCGGAGAGCCGTAGTGTGCGTCTGCACTAGACTGCATCATAGCGAAAAGCTTTGACAGTGTGTCTCGCAGGGAGATAGCTTAGGAGCGCAGCGCACTTATGCCTCCCTTGTCCAGAAACACGGATTTGCTGCACACTCCAAAAACACTGCTCTTTCCATGGTACTATGTAAGCTGCTGTCTGACGCCCGTTCTCTTCTGCCCACTCTTGCCCAGCTGGTTGTTGCAGCGTGCACGTGCCTTCCTGGCATTAAGAGCACAGTGAAAGCAATCGCAAAAGTCCAGCAGCTGCTGACTCCCAAACACAAGGCGCTTGTCTACGTTCTTGCTTCTCGACAACTCAACGCAGCCCTTCATTTCTGCAGCTGCCATCGAGTTTTCTGTATCTTGAGCCTTCTGGGACGAGCACCAATTTCCCAGGAGGGGCTGCATCAGGACGAAGTCAAAACCCAGGAAAGTTGTCTCGGAACACCTTCAATAAAGCATGCCAGCAGTGCATTGAAAAGGCAGGGAGCTTTAGCCACCGTCCTCTAGCAGTCGCGAAGCTGTGCACACAATGTCGTCTCCCTGCGGCAACGTTCTTCGCCCTCGTGCAAGCTACCGCTCTGTCCGGCTCCCGGAGCAGGAGAAGCGGCTGCTTCGCGCACACAGCAGCGGAGCGGCAGCCCTACGCTCCGAAGCGCTGCTTCAGCCGAAAGACGCCGGCCACCGGCGCTTGGCTTCGGACAGCTCCGGAGAGCCGTAGTGTGCGTCTGCAACTAGACTGCATCATAGCGAAAAGCTTTGGCAGTGTGTCTCGCAGGGAGATAGCTTAGGAGCGCAGCGCACTTATGCCTCCCTTGTCCAGAAACACGATTTTACTGCACACTCCAAAAACAGTACTCTTCCCAGGGCAATATATAAGCTGCTTTCTGACGGCCGTGATCTTTCGATTACTCTTGCCCAGCTCGTTGTTTTAACGTGCACATGCCGTCCTGGCATTCAGTGCACAGTGAAAGCAATCGCAAAAGTCCAGCAGCTGCTGACTCCCAAACACAAGGCGCTGGCTATGTTCTTGCTTCTCGACAACTCAACGCAGCCCTTCATTTCTGCAGTTGCCATCGAGGTCTCTGCATGTCGGAGACTCAGAGGACGAGCACGAGTTTCCCACGAGGGGCTGCATCAGGAGGAATTCAAAACTCAGGGAATTTGTCCTGGAACACCTTCCATAAGGATGCTAGAAGGGAATTGAAGAGGCAGGCGTGCGGCCACCACGGTCCTCTAGCAGTCCTTCGGGTGTGCGCAGAAGCCCGGTGCTCTGCGGCTTCGTTCTTCGCCCCCGTACAAACTACCGCTCTGTCCGGCTCCCGGAGCAGGAGAAGCGGCTGCTTCGCGCACACAGCAGCGGAGCGGCAGCCCTACGCTCCGAAGCGCTGCTTCAGCCGAAAGACGCCGGCCACCGGCGCTTGGCTTCGGACAGCTCTGGAGAGCCGTAGTGTGCGTCTGCACTAGACTGCATCATAGCGAAAAGCTTTGACAGTGTGTCTCGCAGGGAGATAGCTTAGGAGCGCAGCGCACTTATGCCTCCCTTGTCCAGAAACACGGATTTGCTGCACACTCCAAAAACACTGCTCTTTCCATGGTACTATGTAAGCTGCTGTCTGACGCCCGTTCTCTTCTGCCCACTCTTGCCCAGCTGGTTGTTGCAGCGTGCACGTGCCTTCCTGGCATTAAGAGCACAGTGAAAGCAATCGCAAAAGTCCAGCAGCTGCTGACTCCCAAACACAAGGCGCTTGTCTACGTTCTTGCTTCTCGACAACTCAACGCAGCCCTTCATTTCTGCAGCTGCCATCGAGTTTTCTGTATCTTGAGCCTTCTGGGACGAGCACCAATTTCCCAGGAGGGGCTGCATCAGGACGAAGTCAAAACCCAGGAAAGTTGTCTCGGAACACCTTCAATAAAGCATGCCAGCAGTGCATTGAAAAGGCAGGGAGCTTTAGCCACCGTCCTCTAGCAGTCGCGAAGCTGTGCACACAATGTCGTCTCCCTGCGGCAACGTTCTTCGCCCTCGTGCAAGCTACCGCTCTGTCCGGCTCCCGGAGCAGGAGAAGCGGCTGCTTCGCGCACACAGCAGCGGAGCGGCAGCCCTACGCTCCGAAGCGCTGCTTCAGCCGAAAGACGCCGGCCACCGGCGCTTGGCTTCGGACAGCTCCGGAGAGCCGTAGTGTGCGTCTGCACTAGACTGCATCATAGCGAAAAGCTTTGGCAGTGTGTCTCGCAGAGAGATAGCTTAGGAGCGCAGCGCACTTATGCCTCCCTTGTCCAGAAACACGATTTTACTGCACACTCCAAAAACAGTACTCTTCCCAGGGCAAGATGCCAGATGCTCTCTGATGCCCGTGCTCCCTTCCTACTCTTGCCCAGCTCGTTGTTGTAACGCGCACATGCCGTCCTGGCATTCAGTGCACAGTGAAAGCAATCGCAAAAGTCCAGCAGCTGCTGACTCCCAAACACAAGGCGCTGGCTATGTTCTTGCTTCTCGACAACTCAACGCAGCCCTTCATTTCTGCAGCTGCCATCGAGGTCTCTGCATGTCGGAGAGTCAGAGGACGAGCACGAGTTTCCCACGAGGGGCTGAATCAGGAGGAATTCAAAACTCAGGGAATTTGTCCTGGAACACCTTCCATAAGGATGCTCGAAGGGAATTGAAGAGGCAGGCGAGCGGCCACCACCGTCCTCTAGCAGTCCTTAGGGTGCGCGCAGAAGCCCGGTGCTCTGCGGCTTCGTTCTTCGCCCTCGTGCAAGCTACCGCTCTGTCCGGCTCCCGGAGCAGGAGAAGCGGCTGCTTCGCGCACACAACAGCGGAGCGGCAGCCCTACGCTCCGAAGCGCTGCTTCAGCCGAAAGACGCCGGCCACCGGCGCTTGGCTTCGGACAGCTCCGGAGAGCCGTAGTGTGCGTCTGCACTAGACTGCATCATAGCGAAAAGCTTTGACAGTGTGTCTCGCAGGGAGATAGCTTAGGAGCGCAGCGCACTTATGCCTCCCTTGTCCAGAAACACGGATTTGCTGCACACTCCAAAAACACTGCTCTTTCCATGGTACTATGTAAGCTGCTGTCTGACGCCCGTTCTCTTCTGCCCACTCTTGCCCAGCTGGTTGTTGCAGCGTGCACGTGCCTTCCTGGCATTAAGAGCACAGTGAAAGCAATCGCAAAAGTCCAGCAGCTGCTGACTCCCAAACACAAGGCGCTTGTCTACGTTCTTGCTTCTCGACAACTCAACGCAGCCCTTCATTTCTGCAGCTGCCATCGAGTTTTCTGTATCTTGAGCCTTCTGGGACGAGCACCAATTTCCCAGGAGGGGCTGCATCAGGACGAAGTCAAAACCCAGGAAAGTTGTCTCGGAACACCTTCAATAAAGCATGCCAGCAGTGCATTGAAAAGGCAGGGAGCTTTAGCCACCGTCCTCTAGCAGTCGCGAAGCTGTGCACACAATGTCGTCTCCCTGCGGCAACGTTCTTCGCCCTCGTGCAAGCTACCGCTCTGTCCGGCTCCCGGAGCAGGAGAAGCGGCTGCTTCGCGCACACAGCAGCGGAGCGGCAGCCCTACGCTCCGAAGCGCTGCTTCAGCCGAAAGACGCCGGCCACCGGCGCTTGGCTTCGGACAGCTCCGGAGAGCCGTAGTGTGCGTCTGCAACTAGACTGCATCATAGCGAAAAGCTTTGGCAGTGTGTCTCGCAGGGAGATAGCTTAGGAGCGCAGCGCACTTATGCCTCCCTTGTCCAGAAACACGATTTTACTGCACACTCCAAAAACAGTACTCTTCCCAGGGCAATATATAAGCTGCTTTCTGACGGCCGTGATCTTTCGATTACTCTTGCCCAGCTCGTTGTTTTAACGTGCACATGCCGTCCTGGCATTCAGTGCACAGTGAAAGCAATCGCAAAAGTCCAGCAGCTGCTGACTCCCAAACACAAGGCGCTGGCTATGTTCTTGCTTCTCGACAACTCAACGCAGCCCTTCATTTCTGCAGTTGCCATCGAGGTCTCTGCATGTCGGAGACTCAGAGGACGAGCACGAGTTTCCCACGAGGGGCTGCATCAGGAGGAATTCAAAACTCAGGGAATTTGTCCTGGAACACCTTCCATAAGGATGCTAGAAGGGAATTGAAGAGGCAGGCGTGCGGCCACCACGGTCCTCTAGCAGTCCTTCGGGTGTGCGCAGAAGCCCGGTGCTCTGCGGCTTCGTTCTTCGCCCCCGTACAAACTACCGCTCTGTCCGGCTCCCGGAGCAGGAGAAGCGGCTGCTTCGCGCACACAGCAGCGGAGCGGCAGCCCTACGCTCCGAAGCGCTGCTTCAGCCGAAAGACGCCGGCCACCGGCGCTTGGCTTCGGACAGCTCCGGAGAGCCGTAGTGTGCGTCTGCACTAGACTGCATCATAGCGAAAAGCTTTGACAGTGTGTCTCGCAGGGAGATAGCTTAGGAGCGCAGCGCACTTATGCCTCCCTTGTCCAGAAACACGGATTTGCTGCACACTCCAAAAACACTGCTCTTTCCATGGTACTATGTAAGCTGCTGTCTGACGCCCGTTCTCTTCTGCCCACTCTTGCCCAGCTGGTTGTTGCAGCGTGCACGTGCCTTCCTGGCATTAAGAGCACAGTGAAAGCAATCGCAAAAGTCCAGCAGCTGCTGACTCCCAAACACAAGGCGCTTGTCTACGTTCTTGCTTCTCGACAACTCAACGCAGCCCTTCATTTCTGCAGCTGCCATCGAGTTTTCTGTATCTTGAGCCTTCTGGGACGAGCACCAATTTCCCAGGAGGGGCTGCATCAGGACGAAGTCAAAACCCAGGAAAGTTGTCTCGGAACACCTTCAATAAAGCATGCCAGCAGTGCATTGAAAAGGCAGGGAGCTTTAGCCACCGTCCTCTAGCAGTCGCGAAGCTGTGCACACAATGTCGTCTCCCTGCGGCAACGTTCTTCGCCCTCGTGCAAGCTACCGCTCTGTCCGGCTCCCGGAGCAGGAGAAGCGGCTGCTTCGCGCACACAGCAGCGGAGCGGCAGCCCTACGCTCCGAAGCGCTGCTTCAGCCGAAAGACGCCGGCCACCGGCGCTTGGCTTCGGACAGCTCCGGAGAGCCGTAGTGTGCGTCTGCACTAGACTGCATCATAGCGAAAAGCTTTGGCAGTGTGTCTCGCAGAGAGATAGCTTAGGAGCGCAGCGCACTTATGCCTCCCTTGTCCAGAAACACGATTTTACTGCACACTCCAAAAACAGTACTCTTCCCAGGGCAAGATGCCAGATGCTCTCTGATGCCCGTGCTCCCTTCCTACTCTTGCCCAGCTCGTTGTTGTAACGCGCACATGCCGTCCTGGCATTCAGTGCACAGTGAAAGCAATCGCAAAAGTCCAGCAGCTGCTGACTCCCAAACACAAGGCGCTGGCTATGTTCTTGCTTCTCGACAACTCAACGCAGCCCTTCATTTCTGCAGCTGCCATCGAGGTCTCTGCATGTCGGAGAGTCAGAGGACGAGCACGAGTTTCCCACGAGGGGCTGAATCAGGAGGAATTCAAAACTCAGGGAATTTGTCCTGGAACACCTTCCATAAGGATGCTCGAAGGGAATTGAAGAGGCAGGCGAGCGGCCACCACCGTCCTCTAGCAGTCCTTAGGGTGCGCGCAGAAGCCCGGTGCTCTGCGGCTTCGTTCTTCGCCCTCGTGCAAGCTACCGCTCTGTCCGGCTCCCGGAGCAGGAGAAGCGGCTGCTTCGCGCACACAACAGCGGAGCGGCAGCCCTACGCTCCGAAGCGCTGCTTCAGCCGAAAGACGCCGGCCACCGGCGCTTGGCTTCGGACAGCTCCGGAGAGCCGTAGTGTGCGTCTGCAACTAGACTGCATCATAGCGAAAAGCTTTGGCAGTGTGTCTCGCAGGGAGATAGCTTAGGAGCGCAGCGCACTTATGCCTCCCTTGTCCAGAAACACGATTTTACTGCACACTCCAAAAACAGTACTCTTCCCAGGGCAATATATAAGCTGCTTTCTGACGGCCGTGATCTTTCGATTACTCTTGCGCAGCTCGGTGTTGCAGAGTGCACGTGCCTTCCTGGACTTCAGTGCACAGTGAAAGCAATCGCAAAAGTCCAGCAGCTGCTGACTCCCAAACACAAGGCGCTTGTCTACGTTCTTGCTTCGCAACACTTCAACAGAGTCCTTCATTTCTGCAGCTGCCATCGAGTTTTCTGCATCTCGAGCCTTCTGGGACGAGCACCAATTTCCCAGGAGGGGCTGCATCAGGACGAAGTCAAAACCCAGGAAAGTTGTCTCGGAACACCTTCAATAAAGCATGCCAGCAGTGCATTGAAAAGGCAGGGAGCTTTAGCCACCGTCCTCTAGCAGTCGCGAAGCTGTGCACACAATGTCGTCTCCCTGCGGCAACGTTCTTCGCCCTCGTGCAAGCTACCGCTCTGTCCGGCTCCCGGAGCAGGAGAAGCGGCTGCTTCGCGCACACAACAGCGGAGCGGCAGCCCTACGCTCCGAAGCGCTGCTTCAGCCGAAAGACGCCGGCCACCGGCGCTTGGCTTCGGACAGCTCCGGAGAGCCGTAGTGTGCGTCTGCACTAGACTGCATCATAGCGAAAAGCTTTGACAGTGTGTCTCGCAGGGAGATAGCTTAGGAGCGCAGCCCACTTATGCCTCCCTTGTCCAGAAACACGGATTTGCTGCACACTCCAAAAACAGTACTCTTTCCATGGTACTATGTAAGCTGCTGTCTGACGCCCGTTCTCTTCTGCCCACTCTTGCCCAGCTGGTTGTTGCAGCGTGCACGTGCCTTCCTGGCATTAAGAGCACAGTGAAAGCAATCGCAAAAGTCCAGCAGCTGCTGACTCCCAAACACAAGGCGCTTGTCTACGTTCTTGCTTCTCGACAACTCAACGCAGCCCTTCATTTCTGCAGCTGCCATCGAGTTTTCTGTATCTTGAGCCTTCTGGGACGAGCACCAATTTCCCAGGAGGGGCTGCATCAGGACGAAGTCAAAACCCAGGAAAGTTGTCTCGGAACACCTTCAATAAAGCATGCCAGCAGTGCATTGAAAAGGCAGGGAGCTTTAGCCACCGTCCTCTAGCAGTCGCGAAGCTGTGCACACAATGTCGTCTCCCTGCGGCAACGTTCTTCGCCCTCGTGCAAGCTACCGCTCTGTCCGGCTCCCGGAGCAGGAGAAGCGGCTGCTTCGCGCACACAGCAGCGGAGCGGCAGCCCTACGCTCCGAAGCGCTGCTTCAGCCGAAAGACGCCGGCCACCGGCGCTTGGCTTCGGACAGCTCCGGAGAGCCGTAGTGTGCGTCTGCAACTAGACTGCATCATAGCGAAAAGCTTTGGCAGTGTGTCTCGCAGAGAGATAGCTTAGGAGCGCAGCGCACTTATGCCTCCCTTGTCCAGAAACACGATTTTACTGCACACTCCAAAAACAGTACTCTTCCCAGGGCAATATATAAGCTGCTTTCTGACGGCCGTGATCTTTCGATTACTCTTGCCCAGCTCGTTGTTTTAACGTGCACATGCCGTCCTGGCATTCAGTGCACAGTGAAAGCAATCGCAAAAGTCCAGCAGCTGCTGACTCCCAAACACAAGGCGCTGGCTATGTTCTTGCTTCTCGACAACTCAACGCAGCCCTTCATTTCTGCAGTTGCCATCGAGGTCTCTGCATGTCGGAGACTCAGAGGACGAGCACGAGTTTCCCACGAGGGGCTGCATCAGGAGGAATTCAAAACTCAGGGAATTTGTCCTGGAACACCTTCCATAAGGATGCTAGAAGGGAATTGAAGAGGCAGGCGTGCGGCCACCACGGTCCTCTAGCAGTCCTTCGGGTGTGCGCAGAAGCCCGGTGCTCTGCGGCTTCGTTCTTCGCCCCCGTACAAACTACCGCTCTGTCCGGCTCCCGGAGCAGGAGAAGCGGCTGCTTCGCGCACACAGCAGCGGAGCGGCAGCCCTACGCTCCGAAGCGCTGCTTCAGCCGAAAGACGCCGGCCACCGGCGCTTGGCTTCGGACAGCTCCGGAGAGCCGTAGTGTGCGTCTGCACTAGACTGCATCATAGCGAAAAGCTTTGACAGTGTGTCTCGCAGGGAGATAGCTTAGGAGCGCAGCGCACTTATGCCTCCCTTGTCCAGAAACACGGATTTGCTGCACACTCCAAAAACACTGCTCTTTCCATGGTACTATGTAAGCTGCTGTCTGACGCCCGTTCTCTTCTGCCCACTCTTGCCCAGCTGGTTGTTGCAGCGTGCACGTGCCTTCCTGGCATTAAGAGCACAGTGAAAGCAATCGCAAAAGTCCAGCAGCTGCTGACTCCCAAACACAAGGCGCTTGTCTACGTTCTTGCTTCTCGACAACTCAACGCAGCCCTTCATTTCTGCAGCTGCCATCGAGTTTTCTGTATCTTGAGCCTTCTGGGACGAGCACCAATTTCCCAGGAGGGGCTGCATCAGGACGAAGTCAAAACCCAGGAAAGTTGTCTCGGAACACCTTCAATAAAGCATGCCAGCAGTGCATTGAAAAGGCAGGGAGCTTTAGCCACCGTCCTCTAGCAGTCGCGAAGCTGTGCACACAATGTCGTCTCCCTGCGGCAACGTTCTTCGCCCTCGTGCAAGCTACCGCTCTGTCCGGCTCCCGGAGCAGGAGAAGCGGCTGCTTCGCGCACACAACAGCGGAGCGGCAGCCCTACGCTCCGAAGCGCTGCTTCAGCCGAAAGACGCCGGCCACCGGCGCTTGGCTTCGGACAGCTCCGGAGAGCCGTAGTGTGCGTCTGCACTAGACTGCATCATAGCGAAAAGCTTTGACAGTGTGTCTCGCAGGGAGATAGCTTAGGAGCGCAGCGCACTTATGCCTCCCTTGTCCAGAAACACGGATTTGCTGCACACTCCAAAAACACTGCTCTTTCCATGGTACTATGTAAGCTGCTGTCTGACGCCCGTTCTCTTCTGCCCACTCTTGCCCAGCTGGTTGTTGCAGCGTGCACGTGCCTTCCTGGCATTAAGAGCACAGTGAAAGCAATCGCAAAAGTCCAGCAGCTGCTGACTCCCAAACACAAGGCGCTTGTCTACGTTCTTGCTTCTCGACAACTCAACGCAGCCCTTCATTTCTGCAGCTGCCATCGAGTTTTCTGTATCTTGAGCCTTCTGGGACGAGCACCAATTTCCCAGGAGGGGCTGCATCAGGACGAAGTCAAAACCCAGGAAAGTTGTCTCGGAACACCTTCAATAAAGCATGCCAGCAGTGCATTGAAAAGGCAGGGAGCTTTAGCCACCGTCCTCTAGCAGTCGCGAAGCTGTGCACACAATGTCGTCTCCCTGCGGCAACGTTCTTCGCCCTCGTGCAAGCTACCGCTCTGTCCGGCTCCCGGAGCAGGAGAAGCGGCTGCTTCGCGCACACAGCAGCGGAGCGGCAGCCCTACGCTCCGAAGCGCTGCTTCAGCCGAAAGACGCCGGCCACCGGCGCTTGGCTTCGGACAGCTCCGGAGAGCCGTAGTGTGCGTCTGCAACTAGACTGCATCATAGCGAAAAGCTTTGGCAGTGTGTCTCGCAGGGAGATAGCTTAGGAGCGCAGCGCACTTATGCCTCCCTTGTCCAGAAACACGATTTTACTGCACACTCCAAAAACAGTACTCTTCCCAGGGCAATATATAAGCTGCTTTCTGACGGCCGTGATCTTTCGATTACTCTTGCCCAGCTCGTTGTTTTAACGTGCACATGCCGTCCTGGCATTCAGTGCACAGTGAAAGCAATCGCAAAAGTCCAGCAGCTGCTGACTCCCAAACACAAGGCGCTGGCTATGTTCTTGCTTCTCGACAACTCAACGCAGCCCTTCATTTCTGCAGTTGCCATCGAGGTCTCTGCATGTCGGAGACTCAGAGGACGAGCACGAGTTTCCCACGAGGGGCTGCATCAGGAGGAATTCAAAACTCAGGGAATTTGTCCTGGAACACCTTCCATAAGGATGCTAGAAGGGAATTGAAGAGGCAGGCGTGCGGCCACCACGGTCCTCTAGCAGTCCTTCGGGTGTGCGCAGAAGCCCGGTGCTCTGCGGCTTCGTTCTTCGCCCCCGTACAAACTACCGCTCTGTCCGGCTCCCGGAGCAGGAGAAGCGGCTGCTTCGCGCACACAGCAGCGGAGCGGCAGCCCTACGCTCCGAAGCGCTGCTTCAGCCGAAAGACGCCGGCCACCGGCGCTTGGCTTCGGACAGCTCCGGAGAGCCGTAGTGTGCGTCTGCACTAGACTGCATCATAGCGAAAAGCTTTGACAGTGTGTCTCGCAGGGAGATAGCTTAGGAGCGCAGCGCACTTATGCCTCCCTTGTCCAGAAACACGGATTTGCTGCACACTCCAAAAACACTGCTCTTTCCATGGTACTATGTAAGCTGCTGTCTGACGCCCGTTCTCTTCTGCCCACTCTTGCCCAGCTGGTTGTTGCAGCGTGCACGTGCCTTCCTGGCATTAAGAGCACAGTGAAAGCAATCGCAAAAGTCCAGCAGCTGCTGACTCCCAAACACAAGGCGCTTGTCTACGTTCTTGCTTCTCGACAACTCAACGCAGCCCTTCATTTCTGCAGCTGCCATCGAGTTTTCTGTATCTTGAGCCTTCTGGGACGAGCACCAATTTCCCAGGAGGGGCTGCATCAGGACGAAGTCAAAACCCAGGAAAGTTGTCTCGGAACACCTTCAATAAAGCATGCCAGCAGTGCATTGAAAAGGCAGGGAGCTTTAGCCACCGTCCTCTAGCAGTCGCGAAGCTGTGCACACAATGTCGTCTCCCTGCGGCAACGTTCTTCGCCCTCGTGCAAGCTACCGCTCTGTCCGGCTCCCGGAGCAGGAGAAGCGGCTGCTTCGCGCACACAGCAGCGGAGCGGCAGCCCTACGCTCCGAAGCGCTGCTTCAGCCGAAAGACGCCGGCCACCGGCGCTTGGCTTCGGACAGCTCCGGAGAGCCGTAGTGTGCGTCTGCACTAGACTGCATCATAGCGAAAAGCTTTGGCAGTGTGTCTCGCAGAGAGATAGCTTAGGAGCGCAGCGCACTTATGCCTCCCTTGTCCAGAAACACGATTTTACTGCACACTCCAAAAACAGTACTCTTCCCAGGGCAAGATGCCAGATGCTCTCTGATGCCCGTGCTCCCTTCCTACTCTTGCCCAGCTCGTTGTTGTAACGCGCACATGCCGTCCTGGCATTCAGTGCACAGTGAAAGCAATCGCAAAAGTCCAGCAGCTGCTGACTCCCAAACACAAGGCGCTGGCTATGTTCTTGCTTCTCGACAACTCAACGCAGCCCTCCATTTCTGCAGTTGCCATCGAGGTCTCTGCATGTCGGAGAGTCAGAGGACGAGCACGAGTTTCCCACGAGGGGCTGAATCAGGAGGAATTCAAAACTCAGGGAATTTGTCCTGGAACACCTTCCATAAGGATGCTAGAAGGGAATTGAAGAGGCAGGCGAGCGGCCACCACCGTCCTCTAGCAGGCCTTAGGGTGCGCGCAGAAGCCCGGTGCTCTGCGGCTTCGTTCTTCGCCCTCGTGCAAGCTACCGCTCTGTCCGGCTCCCGGAGCAGGAGAAGCGGCTGCTTCGCGCACACAACAGCGGAGCGGCAGCCCTACGCTCCGAAGCGCTGCTTCAGCCGAAAGACGCCGGCCACCGGCGCTTGGCTTCGGACAGCTCCGGAGAGCCGTAGTGTGGGTCTGCACTAGACTGCATCATAGCGAAAAGCTTTGGCAGTGTGTCTCGCAGGGAGATAGCTTAGGAGCGCAGCGCACTTATGCCTCCCTTGTCCAGAAACACGATTTTACTGCACACTCCAAAAACAGTACTCTTCCCAGGGCAATATATAAGCTGCTTTCTGACGGCCGTGATCTTTCGATTACTCTTGCGCAGCTCGGTTTTGCAGAGTGCACGTGCCTTCCTGGACTTCAGTGCACAGTGAAAGCAATCGCAAAAGTCCAGCAGCTGCTGACTCCCAAACACAAGGCGCTGTCTACGTTCTTGCTTCGCAACACTTCAACAGAGTCCTTCATTTCTGCAGCTGCCATCGAGTTTTCTGCATCTCGAGCCTTCTGGGACGAGCACCAATTTCCCAGGAGGGGCTGCATCAGGACGAAGTCAAAACCCAGGAAAGTTGTCTCGGAACACCTTCAATAAAGCATGCCAGCAGTGCATTGAAAAGGCAGGGAGCTTTAGCCACCGTCCTCTAGCAGTCGCGAAGCTGTGCACACAATGTCGTCTCCCTGCGGCAACGTTCTTCGCCCTCGTGCAAGCTACCGCTCTGTCCGGCTCCCGGAGCAGGAGAAGCGGCTGCTTCGCGCACACAGCAGCGGAGCGGCAGCCCTACGCTCCGAAGCGCTGCTTCAGCCGAAAGACGCCGGCCACCGGCGCTTGGCTTCGGACAGCTCCGGAGAGCCGTAGTGTGCGTCTGCAACTAGACTGCATCATAGCGAAAAGCTTTGGCAGTGTGTCTCGCAGGGAGATAGCTTAGGAGCGCAGCGCACTTATGCCTCCCTTGTCCAGAAACACGATTTTACTGCACACTCCAAAAACAGTACTCTTCCCAGGGCAATATATAAGCTGCTTTCTGACGGCCGTGATCTTTCGATTACTCTTGCGCAGCTCGGTGTTGCAGAGTGCACGTGCCTTCCTGGAATTCAGCGCACAGTGAAAGCAATCGCAAAAGTCCAGCAGCTGCTGACTCCCAAACACAAGGCGCTTGTCTACGTTCTTGCTTCTCGACAACTCAACGCAGCCCTCCATTTCTGCAGTTGCCATCGAGGTCTCTGCATGTCGGAGACTCAGAGGACGAGCACGAGTTTCCCAGGAGGGGCTGCATCAGGAGGAATTCAAAACTCCAGAAAATTGTCCTGGAACACCTTCCATAAGGATGCTAGAAAGGGAATTGAAGAGGCAGGCGTGCCGCCACCACGGTCCTCTAGCAGTCCTTCGGGTGTGCGCAGAAGCCCGGTGCTCTGCGGCTTCGTTCTTCGCCCCCGTACAAACTACCGCTCTGTCCGGCTCCCGGAGCAGGAGAAGCGGCTGCTTCGCGCACACAACAGCGGAGAGGCAGCCCTACGCTCCGAAGCGCTGCTTCAGCCGAAAGACGCCGGCCACCGGCGCTTGGCTTCGGACAGCTCCGGAGAGCCGTAGTGTGCGTCTGCACTAGACTGCATCATAGCGAAAAGCTTTGACAGTGTGTCTCGCAGGGAGATAGCTTAGGAGCGCAGCGCACTTATGCCTCCCTTGTCCAGAAACACGGATTTGCTGCACACTCCAAAAACACTGCTCTTTCCATGGTACTATGTAAGCTGCTGTCTGACGCCCGTTCTCTTCTGCCCACTCTTGCCCAGCTGGTTGTTGCAGCGTGCACGTGCCTTCCTGGCATTAAGAGCACAGTGAAAGCAATCGCAAAAGTCCAGCAGCTGCTGACTCCCAAACACAAGGCGCTTGTCTACGTTCTTGCTTCTCGACAACTCAACGCAGCCCTTCATTTCTGCAGCTGCCATCGAGTTTTCTGTATCTTGAGCCTTCTGGGACGAGCACCAATTTCCCAGGAGGGGCTGCATCAGGACGAAGTCAAAACCCAGGAAAGTTGTCTCGGAACACCTTCAATAAAGCATGCCAGCAGTGCATTGAAAAGGCAGGTAGCTTTAGCCACCGTCCTCTAGCAGTCGCGAAGCTGTGCACACAATGTCGTCTCCCTGCGGCAACGTTCTTCGCCCTCGTGCAAGCTACCGCTCTGTCCGGCTCCCGGAGCAGGAGAAGCGGCTGCTTCGCGCACACAGCAGCGGAGCGGCAGCCCTACGCTCCGAAGCGCTGCTTCAGCCGAAAGACGCCGGCCACCGGCGCTTGGCTTCGGACAGCTCCGGAGAGCCGTAGTGTGCGTCTGCAACTAGACTGCATCATAGCGAAAAGCTTTGGCAGTGTGTCTCGCAGGGAGATAGCTTAGGAGCGCAGCGCACTTATGCCTCCCTTGTCCAGAAACACGATTTTACTGCACACTCCAAAAACAGTACTCTTCCCAGGGCAATATATAAGCTGCTTTCTGACGGCCGTGATCTTTCGATTACTCTTGCCCAGATCGTTGTTTTAACGTGCACATGCCGTCCTGGCATTCAGTGCACAGTGAAAGCAATCGCAAAAGTCCAGCAGCTGCTGACTCCCAAACACAAGGCGCTTGTCTACGTTCTTGCTTCTCGACAACTCAACGCAGCCCTCCATTTCTGCAGTTGCCATCGAGGTCTCTGCATGTAGGAGACTCAGAGGACGAGCACGAGTTTCCCAGAAGGGGCTGCATCAGGAGGAATTCAAAACTCCAGAAAATTGTCCTGGAACACCTTCCATAAGGATGCTAGAAGGGAATTGAAGAGGCAGGCGAGCGGCCACCACGGTCCTCTAGCAGTCCTTCGGGTGTGCGCAGAAGCCCGGTGCTCTGCGGCTTCGTTCTTCGCCCCCGTACAAACTACCGCTCTGTCCGGCTCCCGGAGCAGGAGAAGCGGCTGCTTCGCGCACACAACAGCGGAGCGGCAGCCCTACGCTCCGAAGCGCTGCTTCAGCCGAAAGACGCCGGCCACCGGCGCTTGGCTTCGGACAGCTCCGGAGAGCCGTAGTGTGCGTGTGCAACTAGACTGCATCATAGCGAAAAGCTTTGACAGTGTGTCTCGCAGGGAGATAGCTTAGGAGCGCAGCGCACTTATGCCTCCCTTGTCCAGAAACACGGATTTGCTGCACACTCCAAAAACACTGCTCTTTCCATGGTACTATGTAAGCTGCTGTCTGACGCCCGTTCTCTTCTGCCCACTCTTGCCCAGCTGGTTGTTGCAGCGTGCACGTGCCTTCCTGGCATTAAGAGCACAGTGAAAGCAATCGCAAAAGTCCAGCAGCTGCTGACTCCCAAACACAAGGCGCTTGTCTACGTTCTTGCTTCTCGACAACTCAACGCAGCCCTTCATTTCTGCAGCTGCCATCGAGTTTTCTGTATCTTGAGCCTTCTGGGACGAGCACCAATTTCCCAGGAGGGGCTGCCTCAGGACGAAGTCAAAACCCAGGAAAGTTGTCTCGGAACACCTTCAATAAAGCATGCCAGCAGTGCATTGAAAAGGCAGGTAGCTTTAGCCACCGTCCTCTAGCAGTCGCGAAGCTGTGCACACAATGTCGTCTGCCTGCGGCAACGTTCTTCGCCCTCGTGCAAGCTACCGCTCTGTCCGGCTCCCGGAGCAGGAGAAGCGGCTGCTTCGCGCACACAACAGCGGAGCGGCAGCCCTACGCTCCGAAGCGCTGCTTCAGCCGAAAGACGCCGGCCACCGGCGCTTGGCTTCGGACAGCTCCGGAGAGCCGTAGTGTGCGTCTGCACTAGACTGCATCATAGCGAAAAGCTTTGGCAGTGTGTCTCGCAGAGAGATAGCTTAGGAGCGCAGCGCACTTATGCCTCCCTTGTCCAGAAACACGATTTTACTGCACACTCCAAAAACAGTACTCTTCCCAGGGCAAGATGCCAGATGCTCTCTGATGCCCGTGCTCCCTTCCTACTCTTGCCCAGCTCGTTGTTGTAACGCGCACATGCCGTCCTGGCATTCAGTGCACAGTGAAAGCAATCGCAAAAGTCCAGCAGCTGCTGACTCCCAAACACAAGGCGCTGGCTATGTTCTTGCTTCTCGACAACTCAACGCAGCCCTCCATTTCTGCAGTTGCCATCGAGGTCTCTGCATGTCGGAGAGTCAGAGGACGAGCACGAGTTTCCCACGAGGGGCTGAATCAGGAGGAATTCAAAACTCAGGGAATTTGTCCTGGAACACCTTCCATAAGGATGCTAGAAGGGAATTGAAGAGGCAGGCGAGCGGCCACCACCGTCCTCTAGCAGTCCTTAGGGTGCGCGCAGAAGCCCGGTGCTCTGCGGCTTCGTTCTTCGCCCTCGTGCAAGCTACCGCTCTGTCCGGCTCCCGGAGCAGGAGAGGCGGCTGCTTCGCGCACACAACAGCGGAGCGGCAGCCCTACGCTCCGAAGCGCTGCTTCAGCCGAAAGACGCCGGCCACCGGCGCTTGGCTTCGGACAGCTCCGGAGAGCCGTAGTGTGCGTCTGCAACTAGACTGCATCATAGCGAAAAGCTTTGGCAGTGTGTCTCGCAGGGAGATAGCTTAGGAGCGCAGCGCACTTATGCCTCCCTTGTCCAGAAACACGATTTTACTGCACACTCCAAAAACAGTACTCTTCCCAGGGCAATATATAAGCTGCTTTCTGACGGCCGTGATCTTTCGATTACTCTTGCGCAGCTCGGTGTTGCAGAGTGCACGTGCCTTCCTGGAATTCAGCGCACAGTGAAAGCAATCGCAAAAGTCCAGCAGCTGCTGACTCCCAAACACAAGGCGCTTGTCTACGTTCTTGCTTCTCGACAACTCAACGCAGCCCTCCATTTCTGCAGTTGCCATCGAGGTCTCTGCATGTCGGAGACTCAGAGGACGAGCACGAGTTTCCCAGGAGGGGCTGCATCAGGAGGAATTCAAAACTCCAGAAAATTGTCCTGGAACACCTTCCATAAGGATGCTAGAAAGGGAATTGAAGAGGCAGGCGTGCCGCCACCACGGTCCTCTAGCAGTCCTTCGGGTGTGCGCAGAAGCCCGGTGCTCTGCGGCTTCGTTCTTCGCCCCCGTACAAACTACCGCTCTGTCCGGCTCCCGGAGCAGGAGAAGCGGCTGCTTCGCGCACACAACAGCGGAGAGGCAGCCCTACGCTCCGAAGCGCTGCTTCAGCCGAAAGACGCCGGCCACCGGCGCTTGGCTTCGGACAGCTCCGGAGAGCCGTAGTGTGCGTCTGCACTAGACTGCATCATAGCGAAAAGCTTTGACAGTGTGTCTCGCAGGGAGATAGCTTAGGAGCGCAGCGCACTTATGCCTCCCTTGTCCAGAAACACGGATTTGCTGCACACTCCAAAAACACTGCTCTTTCCATGGTACTATGTAAGCTGCTGTCTGACGCCCGTTCTCTTCTGCCCACTCTTGCCCAGCTGGTTGTTGCAGCGTGCACGTGCCTTCCTGGCATTAAGAGCACAGTGAAAGCAATCGCAAAAGTCCAGCAGCTGCTGACTCCCAAACACAAGGCGCTTGTCTACGTTCTTGCTTCTCGACAACTCAACGCAGCCCTTCATTTCTGCAGCTGCCATCGAGTTTTCTGTATCTTGAGCCTTCTGGGACGAGCACCAATTTCCCAGGAGGGGCTGCATCAGGACGAAGTCAAAACCCAGGAAAGTTGTCTCGGAACACCTTCAATAAAGCATGCCAGCAGTGCATTGAAAAGGCAGGTAGCTTTAGCCACCGTCCTCTAGCAGTCGCGAAGCTGTGCACACAATGTCGTCTCCCTGCGGCAACGTTCTTCGCCCTCGTGCAAGCTACCGCTCTGTCCGGCTCCCGGAGCAGGAGAAGCGGCTGCTTCGCGCACACAGCAGCGGAGCGGCAGCCCTACGCTCCGAAGCGCTGCTTCAGCCGAAAGACGCCGGCCACCGGCGCTTGGCTTCGGACAGCTCCGGAGAGCCGTAGTGTGCGTCTGCAACTAGACTGCATCATAGCGAAAAGCTTTGGCAGTGTGTCTCGCAGGGAGATAGCTTAGGAGCGCAGCGCACTTATGCCTCCCTTGTCCAGAAACACGATTTTACTGCACACTCCAAAAACAGTACTCTTCCCAGGGCAATATATAAGCTGCTTTCTGACGGCCGTGATCTTTCGATTACTCTTGCCCAGATCGTTGTTTTAACGTGCACATGCCGTCCTGGCATTCAGTGCACAGTGAAAGCAATCGCAAAAGTCCAGCAGCTGCTGACTCCCAAACACAAGGCGCTGGCTATGTTCTTGCTTCTCGACAACTCAACGCAGCCCTTCATTTCTGCAGTTGCCATCGAGGTCTCTGCATGTCGGAGACTCAGAGGACGAGCACGAGTTTCCCAGGAGGGGCTGCATCAGGAGGAATTCAAAACTCCAGAAAATTGTCCTGGAACACCTTCCATAAGGATGCTAGAAGGGAATTGAAGAGGCAGGCGAGCGGCCACCACGGTCCTCTAGCAGTCCTTCGGGTGTGCGCAGAAGCCCGGTGCTCTGCGGCTTCGTTCTTCGCCCCCGTACAAACTACCGCTCTGTCCGGCTCCCGGAGCAGGAGAAGCGGCTGCTTCGCGCACACAACAGCGGAGCGGCAGCCCTACGCTCCGAAGCGCTGCTTCAGCCGAAAGACGCCGGCCACCGGCGCTTGGCTTCGGACAGCTCCGGAGAGCCGTAGTGTGCGTGTGCAACTAGACTGCATCATAGCGAAAAGCTTTGACAGTGTGTCTCGCAGGGAGATAGCTTAGGAGCGCAGCGCACTTATGCCTCCCTTGTCCAGAAACACGGATTTGCTGCACACTCCAAAAACACTGCTCTTTCCATGGTACTATGTAAGCTGCTGTCTGACGCCCGTTCTCTTCTGCCCACTCTTGCCCAGCTGGTTGTTGCAGCGTGCACGTGCCTTCCTGGCATTAAGAGCACAGTGAAAGCAATCGCAAAAGTCCAGCAGCTGCTGACTCCCAAACACAAGGCGCTTGTCTACGTTCTTGCTTCTCGACAACTCAACGCAGCCCTTCATTTCTGCAGCTGCCATCGAGTTTTCTGTATCTTGAGCCTTCTGGGACGAGCACCAATTTCCCAGGAGGGGCTGCCTCAGGACGAAGTCAAAACCCAGGAAAGTTGTCTCGGAACACCTTCAATAAAGCATGCCAGCAGTGCATTGAAAAGGCAGGTAGCTTTAGCCACCGTCCTCTAGCAGTCGCGAAGCTGTGCACACAATGTCGTCTGCCTGCGGCTTCGTTCTTCGCCCTCGTGCAAGCTACCGCTCTGTCCGGCTCCCGGAGCAGGAGAAGCGGCTGCTTCGCGCACACAACAGCGGAGCGGCAGCCCTACGCTCCGAAGCGCTGCTTCAGCCGAAAGACGCCGGCCACCGGCGCTTGGCTTCGGACAGCTCCGGAGAGCCGTAGTGTGCGTCTGCACTAGACTGCATCATAGCGAAAAGCTTTGGCAGTGTGTCTCGCAGAGAGATAGCTTAGGAGCGCAGCGCACTTATGCCTCCCTTGTCCAGAAACACGATTTTACTGCACACTCCAAAAACAGTACTCTTCCCAGGGCAAGATGCCAGATGCTCTCTGATGCCCGTGCTCCCTTCCTACTCTTGCCCAGCTCGTTGTTGTAACGCGCACATGCCGTCCTGGCATTCAGTGCACAGTGAAAGCAATCGCAAAAGTCCAGCAGCTGCTGACTCCCAAACACAAGGCGCTGGCTATGTTCTTGCTTCTCGACAACTCAACGCAGCCCTCCATTTCTGCAGTTGCCATCGAGGTCTCTGCATGTCGGAGAGTCAGAGGACGAGCACGAGTTTCCCACGAGGGGCTGAATCAGGAGGAATTCAAAACTCAGGGAATTTGTCCTGGAACACCTTCCATAAGGATGCTAGAAGGGAATTGAAGAGGCAGGCGAGCGGCCACCACCGTCCTCTAGCAGTCCTTAGGGTGCGCGCAGAAGCCCGGTGCTCTGCGGCTTCGTTCTTCGCCCTCGTGCAAGCTACCGCTCTGTCCGGCTCCCGGAGCAGGAGAAGCGGCTGCTTCGCGCACACAACAGCGGAGCGGCAGCCCTACGCTCCGAAGCGCTGCTTCAGCCGAAAGACGCCGGCCACCGGCGCTTGGCTTCGGACAGCTCCGGAGAGCCGTAGTGTGCGTCTGCAACTAGACTGCATCATAGCGAAAAGCTTTGGCAGTGTGTCTCGCAGGGAGATAGCTTAGGAGCGCAGCGCACTTATGCCTCCCTTGTCCAGAAACACGATTTTACTGCACACTCCAAAAACAGTACTCTTCCCAGGGCAATATATAAGCTGCTTTCTGACGGCCGTGATCTTTCGATTACTCTTGCGCAGCTCGGTGTTGCAGAGTGCACGTGCCTTCCTGGAATTCAGCGCACAGTGAAAGCAATCGCAAAAGTCCAGCAGCTGCTGACTCCCAAACACAAGGCGCTTGTCTACGTTCTTGCTTCTCGACAACTCAACGCAGCCCTCCATTTCTGCAGTTGCCATCGAGGTCTCTGCATGTCGGAGACTCAGAGGACGAGCACGAGTTTCCCAGGAGGGGCTGCATCAGGAGGAATTCAAAACTCCAGAAAATTGTCCTGGAACACCTTCCATAAGGATGCTAGAAGGGAATTGAAGAGGCAGGCGTGCCGCCACCACGGTCCTCTAGCAGTCCTTCGGGTGTGCGCAGAAGCCCGGTGCTCTGCGGCTTCGTTCTTCGCCCCCGTACAAACTACCGCTCTGTCCGGCTCCCGGAGCAGGAGAAGCGGCTGCTTCGCGCACACAACAGCGGAGAGGCAGCCCTACGCTCCGAAGCGCTGCTTCAGCCGAAAGACGCCGGCCACCGGCGCTTGGCTTCGGACAGCTCCGGAGAGCCGTAGTGTGCGTCTGCACTAGACTGCATCATAGCGAAAAGCTTTGACAGTGTGTCTCGCAGGGAGATAGCTTAGGAGCGCAGCGCACTTATGCCTCCCTTGTCCAGAAACACGGATTTGCTGCACACTCCAAAAACACTGCTCTTTCCATGGTACTATGTAAGCTGCTGTCTGACGCCCGTTCTCTTCTGCCCACTCTTGCCCAGCTGGTTGTTGCAGCGTGCACGTGCCTTCCTGGCATTAAGAGCACAGTGAAAGCAATCGCAAAAGTCCAGCAGCTGCTGACTCCCAAACACAAGGCGCTTGTCTACGTTCTTGCTTCTCGACAACTCAACGCAGCCCTTCATTTCTGCAGCTGCCATCGAGTTTTCTGTATCTTGAGCCTTCTGGGACGAGCACCAATTTCCCAGGAGGGGCTGCATCAGGACGAAGTCAAAACCCAGGAAAGTTGTCTCGGAACACCTTCAATAAAGCATGCCAGAAGGGAATTGAAGAGGCAGGCGTGCCGCCACCACGGTCCTCTAGCAGTCCTTCGGGTGTGCGCAGAAGCCCGGTGCTCTGCGGCTTCGTTCTTCGCCCCCGTACAAACTACCGCTCTGTCCGGCTCCCGGAGCAGGAGAAGCGGCTGCTTCGCGCACACAACAGCGGAGAGGCAGCCCTACGCTCCGAAGCGCTGCTTCAGCCGAAAGACGCCGGCCACCGGCGCTTGGCTTCGGACAGCTCCGGAGAGCCGTAGTGTGCGTCTGCACTAGACTGCATCATAGCGAAAAGCTTTGACAGTGTGTCTCGCAGGGAGATAGCTTAGGAGCGCAGCGCACTTATGCCTCCCTTGTCCAGAAACACGGATTTGCTGCACACTCCAAAAACATTGCTCTTTCCATGGTACTATGTAAGCTGCTGTCTGACGCCCGTTCTCTTCTGCCCACTCTTGCCCAGCTGGTTGTTGCAGCGTGCACGTGCCTTCCTGGCATTAAGAGCACAGTGAAAGCAATCACAAAAGTCCAGCAGCTGCTGACTCCCAAACACAAGGCGCTTGTCTACGTTCTTGCTTCTCGACAACTCAACGCAGCCCTTCATTTCTGCAGCTGCCATCGAGTTTTCTGTATCTTGAGCCTTCTGGGACGAGCACCAATTTCCCAGGAGGGGCTGCATCAGGACGAAGTCAAAACCCAGGAAAGTTGTCTCGGAACACCTTCAATAAAGCATGCCAGCAGTGCATTGAAAAGGAAGGGAGCTTTAGCCACCGTCCTCTAGCAGTCGCGAAGCTGTGCACACAATGTCGTCTGCCTGCGGCAACGTTCTTCGCCCTCGTGCAAGCTACCGCTCTGTCCGGCTCCCGGAGCAGGAGAAGCGGCTGCTTCGCGCACACAGCAGCGGAGCGGCAGCCCTACGCTCCGAAGCGCTGCTTCAGCCGAAAGACGCCGGCCACCGGCGCTTGGCTTCGGACAGCTCCGGAGAGCCGTAGTGTGCGTGTGCAACTAGACTGCATCATAGCGAAAAGCTTTGACAGTGTGTCTCGCAGGGAGATAGCTTAGGAGCGCAGCGCACTTATGCCTCCCTTGTCCAGAAACACGGATTTGCTGCACACTCCAAAAACACTGCTCTTTCCATGGTACTATGTAAGCTGCTGTCTGACGCCCGTTCTCTTCTGCCCACTCTTGCCCAGCTGGTTGTTGCAGCGCGCACGTGCCTTCCTGGCATTAAGAGCACAGTGAAAGCAATCGCAAAAGTCCAGCAGCTGCTGACTCCCAAACACAAGGCGCTTGTCTACGTTCTTGCTTCTCGACAACTCAACGCAGCCCTTCATTTCTGCAGCTGCCATCGAGTTTTCTGTATCTTGAGCCTTCTGGGACGAGCACCAATTTCCCAGGAGGGGCTGCCTCAGGACGAAGTCAAAACCCAGGAAAGTTGTCTCGGAACACCTTCAATAAAGCATGCCAGCAGTGCATTGAAAAGGCAGGTAGCTTTAGCCACCGTCCTCTAGCAGTCGCGAAGCTGTGCACACAATGTCGTCTGCCTGCGGCAACGTTCTTCGCCCTCGTGCAAGCTACCGCTCTGTCCGGCTCCCGGAGCAGGAGAAGCGGCTGCTTCGCGCACACAACAGCGGAGCGGCAGCCCTACGCTCCGAAGCGCTGCTTCAGCCGAAAGACGCCGGCCACCGGCGCTTGGCTTCGGACAGCTCCGGAGAGCCGTAGTGTGCGTCTGCACTAGACTGCATCATAGCGAAAAGCTTTGACAGTGTGTCTCGCAGAGAGATAGCTTAGGAGCGCAGCGCACTTATGCCTCCCTTGTCCAGAAACACGATTTTACTGCACACTCCAAAAACAGTACTCTTCCCAGGGCAAGATGCCAGATGCTCTCTGATGCCCGTGCTCCCTTCCTACTCTTGCCCAGCTCGTTGTTGTAACGCGCACATGCCGTCCTGGCATTCAGTGCACAGTGAAAGCAATCGCAAAAGTCCAGCAGCTGCTGACTCCCAAACACAAGGCGCTGGCTATGTTCTTGCTTCTCGACAACTCAACGCAGCCCTCCATTTCTGCAGTTGCCATCGAGGTCTCTGCATGTCGGAGAGTCAGAGGACGAGCACGAGTTTCCCACGAGGGGCTGAATCAGGAGGAATTCAAAACTCAGGGAATTTGTCCTGGAACACCTTCCATAAGGATGCTAGAAGGGAATTGAAGAGGCAGGCGAGCGGCCACCACCGTCCTCTAGCAGTCCTTAGGGTGCGCGCAGAAGCCCGGTGCTCTGCGGCTTCGTTCTTCGCCCTCGTGCAAGCTACCGCTCTGTCCGGCTCCCGGAGCAGGAGAAGCGGCTGCTTCGCGCACACAACAGCGGAGCGGCAGCCCTACGCTCCGAAGCGCTGCTTCAGCCGAAAGACGCCGGCCACCGGCGCTTGGCTTCGGACAGCTCCGGAGAGCCGTAGTGTGCGTCTGCAACTAGACTGCATCATAGCGAAAAGCTTTGGCAGTGTGTCTCGCAGGGAGATAGCTTAGGAGCGCAGCGCACTTATGCCTCCCTTGTCCAGAAACACGATTTTACTGCACACTTCAAAAACAGTACTCTTCCCAGGGCAATATATAAGCTGCTTTCTGACGGCCGTGATCTTTCGATTACTCTTGCGCAGCTCGGTGTTGCAGAGTGCACGTGCCTTCCTGGAATTCAGCGCACAGTGAAAGCAATCGCAAAAGTCCAGCAGCTGCTGACTCCCAAACACAAGGCGCTTGTCTACGTTCTTGCTTCTCGACAACTCAACGCAGCCCTCCATTTCTGCAGTTGCCATCGAGGTCTCTGCATGTCGGAGACTCAGAGGACGAGCACGAGTTTCCCAGGAGGGGCTGCATCAGGAGGAATTCAAAACTCCAGAAAATTGTCCTGGAACACCTTCCATAAGGATGCTAGAAAGGGAATTGAAGAGGCAGGCGTGCCGCCACCACGGTCCTCTAGCAGTCCTTCGGGTGTGCGCAGAAGCCCGGTGCTCTGCGGCTTCGTTCTTCGCCCCCGTACAAACTACCGCTCTGTCCGGCTCCCGGAGCAGGAGAAGCGGCTGCTTCGCGCACACAACAGCGGAGCGGCAGCCCTACGCTCCGAAGCGCTGCTTCAGCCGAAAGACGCCGGCCACCGGCGCTTGGCTTCGGACAGCTCCGGAGAGCCGTAGTGTGCGTCTGCACTAGACTGCATCATAGCGAAAAGCTTTGACAGTGTGTCTCGCAGGGAGATAGCTTAGGAGCGCAGCGCACTTATGCCTCCCTTGTCCAGAAACACGGATTTGCTGCACACTCCAAAAACACTGCTCTTTCCATGGTACTATGTAAGCTGCTGTCTGACGCCCGTTCTCTTCTGCCCACTCTTGCCCAGCTGGTTGTTGCAGCGTGCACGTGCCTTCCTGGCATTAAGAGCACAGTGAAAGCAATCGCAAAAGTCCAGCAGCTGCTGACTCCCAAACACAAGGCGCTTGTCTACGTTCTTGCTTCTCGACAACTCAACGCAGCCCTTCATTTCTGCAGCTGCCATCGAGTTTTCTGTATCTTGAGCCTTCTGGGACGAGCACCAATTTCCCAGGAGGGGCTGCATCAGGACGAAGTCAAAACCCAGGAAAGTTGTCTCGGAACACCTTCAATAAAGCATGCCAGCAGTGCATTGAAAAGGAAGGGAGCTTTAGCCACCGTCCTCTAGCAGTCGCGAAGCTGTGCACACAATGTCGTCTGCCTGCGGCAACGTTCTTCGCCCTCGTGCAAGCTACCGCTCTGTCCGGCTCCCGGAGCAGGAGAAGCGGCTGCTTCGCGCACACAGCAGCGGAGCGGCAGCCCTACGCTCCGAAGCGCTGCTTCAGCCGAAAGACGCCGGCCACCGGCGCTTGGCTTCGGACAGCTCCGGAGAGCCGTAGTGTGCGTCTGCAACTAGACTGCATCATAGCGAAAAGCTTTGGCAGTGTGTCTCGCAGGGAGATAGCTTAGGAGCGCAGCGCACTTATGCCTCCCTTGTCCAGAAACACGATTTTACTGCACACTCCAAAAACAGTACTCTTCCCAGGGCAATATATAAGCTGCTTTCTGACGGCCGTGATCTTTCGATTACTCTTGCCCAGATCGTTGTTTTAACGTGCACATGCCGTCCTGGCATTCAGTGCACAGTGAAAGCAATCGCAAAAGTCCAGCAGCTGCTGACTCCCAAACACAAGGCGCTGGCTATGTTCTTGCTTCTCGACAACTCAACGCAGCCCTTCATTTCTGCAGTTGCCATCGAGGTCTCTGCATGTCGGAGAGTCAGAGGACGAGCACGAGTTTCCCACGAGGGGCTGAATCAGGAGGAATTCAAAACTCCAGAAAATTGTCCTGGAACACCTTCCATAAGGATGCTAGAAGGGAATTGAAGAGGCAGGCGAGCGGCCACCACGGTCCTCTAGCAGTCCTTCGGGTGTGCGCAGAAGCCCGGTGCTCTGCGGCTTCGTTCTTCGCCCCCGTACAAACTACCGCTCTGTCCGGCTCCCGGAGCAGGAGAAGCGGCTGCTTCGCGCACACAACAGCGGAGCGGCAGCCCTACGCTCCGAAGCGCTGCTTCAGCCGAAAGACGCCGGCCACCGGCGCTTGGCTTCGGACAGCTCCGGAGAGCCGTAGTGTGCGTGTGCAACTAGACTGCATCATAGCGAAAAGCTTTGACAGTGTGTCTCGCAGGGAGATAGCTTAGGAGCGCAGCGCACTTATGCCTCCCTTGTCCAGAAACACGGATTTGCTGCACACTCCAAAAACACTGCTCTTTCCATGGTACTATGTAAGCTGCTGTCTGACGCCCGTTCTCTTCTGCCCACTCTTGCCCAGCTGGTTGTTGCAGCGTGCACGTGCCTTCCTGGCATTAAGAGCACAGTGAAAGCAATCGCAAAAGTCCAGCAGCTGCTGACTCCCAAACACAAGGCGCTTGTCTACGTTCTTGCTTCTCGACAACTCAACGCAGCCCTTCATTTCTGCAGCTGCCATCGAGTTTTCTGTATCTTGAGCCTTCTGGGACGAGCACCAATTTCCCAGGAGGGGCTGCATCAGGACGAAGTCAAAACCCAGGAAAGTTGTCTCGGAACACCTTCAATAAAGCATGCCAGCAGTGCATTGAAAAGGCAGGGAGCTTTAGCCACCGTCCTCTAGCAGTCGCGAAGCTGTGCACACAATGTCGTCTGCCTGCGGCAACGTTCTTTGCCCTCGTGCAAGCTACCGCTCTGTCCGGCTCCCGGAGCAGGAGAAGCGGCTGCTTCGCGCACACAACAGCGGAGCGGCAGCCCTACGCTCCGAAGCGCTGCTTCAGCCGAAAGACGCCGGCCACCGGCGCTTGGCTTCGGACAGCTCCGGAGAGCCGTAGTGTGCGTCTGCACTAGACTGCATCATAGCGAAAAGCTTTGGCAGTGTGTCTCGCAGAGAGATAGCTTAGGAGCGCAGCGCACTTATGCCTCCCTTGTCCAGAAACACGATTTTACTGCACACTCCAAAAACAGTACTCTTCCCAGGGCAAGATGCCAGATGCTCTCTGATGCCCGTGCTCCCTTCCTACTCTTGCCCAGCTCGTTGTTGTAACGCGCACATGCCGTCCTGGCATTCAGTGCACAGTGAAAGCAATCGCAAAAGTCCAGCAGCTGCTGACTCCCAAACACAAGGCGCTTGTCTACGTTCTTGCTTCTCGACAACTCAACGCAGCCCTCCATTTCTGCAGTTGCCATCGAGGTCTCTGCATGTCGGAGAGTCAGAGGACGAGCACGAGTTTCCCACGAGGGGCTGAATCAGGAGGAATTCAAAACTCAGGGAATTTGTCCTGGAACACCTTCCATAAGCATGCTAGAAGGGAATTGAAGAGGCAGGCGAGCGGCCACCACCGTCCTCTAGCAGTCCTTAGGGTGCGCGCAGAAGCCCGGTGCTCTGCGGCTTCGTTCTTCGCCCTCGTGCAAGCTACCGCTCTGTCCGGCTCCCGGAGCAGGAGAAGCGGCTGCTTCGCGCACACAACAGCGGAGCGGCAGCCCTACGCTCCGAAGCGCTGCTTCAGCCGAAAGACGCCGGCCACCGGCACTTGGCTTCGGACAGCTCCGGAGAGCCGTAGTGTGCGTCTGCAACTAGACTGCATCATAGCGAAAAGCTTTGGCAGTGTGTCTCGCAGGGAGATAGCTTAGGAGCGCAGCGCACTTATGCCTCCCTTGTCCAGAAACACGATTTTACTGCACACTCCAAAAACAGTACTCTTCCCAGGGCAATATATAAGCTGCTTTCTGACGGCCGTGATCTTTCGATTACTCTTGCGCAGCTCGGTGTTGCAGAGTGCACGTGCCTTCCTGGAATTCAGCGCACAGTGAAAGCAATCGCAAAAGTCCAGCAGCTGCTGACTCCCAAACACAAGGCGCTTGTCTACGTTCTTGCTTCTCGACAACTCAACGCAGCCCTTCATTTCTGCAGTTGCCATCGAGGTCTCTGCATGTCGGAGACTCAGAGGACGAGCACGAGTTTCCCAGGAGGGGCTGCATCAGGAGGAATTCAAAACTCCAGAAAATTGTCCTGGAACACCTTCCATAAGGATGCTAGAAAGGGAATTGAAGAGGCAGGCGTGCCGCCACCACGGTCCTCTAGCAGTCCTTCGGGTGTGCGCAGAAGCCCGGTGCTCTGCGGCTTCGTTCTTCGCCCCCGTACAAACTACCGCTCTGTCCGGCTCCCGGAGCAGGAGAAGCGGCTGCTTCGCGCACACAACAGCGGAGAGGCAGCCCTACGCTCCGAAGCGCTGCTTCAGCCGAAAGACGCCGGCCACCGGCGCTTGGCTTCGGACAGCTCCGGAGAGCCGTAGTGTGCGTCTGCACTAGACTGCATCATAGCGAAAAGCTTTGACAGTGTGTCTCGCAGGGAGATAGCTTAGGAGCGCAGCGCACTTATGCCTCCCTTGTCCAGAAACACGGATTTGCTGCACACTCCAAAAACACTGCTCTTTCCATGGTACTATGTAAGCTGCTGTCTGACGCCCGTTCTCTTCTGCCCACTCTTGCCCAGCTGGTTGTTGCAGCGTGCACGTGCCTTCCTGGCATTAAGAGCACAGTGAAAGCAATCGCAAAAGTCCAGCAGCTGCTGACTCCCAAACACAAGGCGCTTGTCTACGTTCTTGCTTCTCGACAACTCAACGCAGCCCTTCATTTCTGCAGCTGCCATCGAGTTTTCTGTATCTTGAGCCTTCTGGGACGAGCACCAATTTCCCAGGAGGGGCTGCCTCAGGACGAAGTCAAAACCCAGGAAAGTTGTCTCGGAACACCTTCAATAAAGCATGCCAGCAGTGCATTGAAAAGGCAGGTAGCTTTAGCCACCGTCCTCTAGCAGTCGCGAAGCTGTGCACACAATGTCGTCTGCCTGCGGCTTCGTTCTTCGCCCTCGTGCAAGCTACCGCTCTGTCCGGCTCCCGGAGCAGGAGAAGCGGCTGCTTCGCGCACACAACAGCGGAGCGGCAGCCCTACGCTCCGAAGCGCTGCTTCAGCCGAAAGACGCCGGCCACCGGCGCTTGGCTTCGGACAGCTCCGGAGAGCCGTAGTGTGCGTCTGCACTAGACTGCATCATAGCGAAAAGCTTTGGCAGTGTGTCTCGCAGAGAGATAGCTTAGGAGCGCAGCGCACTTATGCCTCCCTTGTCCAGAAACACGATTTTACTGCACACTCCAAAAACAGTACTCTTCCCAGGGCAAGATGCCAGATGCTCTCTGATGCCCGTGCTCCCTTCCTACTCTTGCCCAGCTCGTTGTTGTAACGCGCACATGCCGTCCTGGCATTCAGTGCACAGTGAAAGCAATCGCAAAAGTCCAGCAGCTGCTGACTCCCAAACACAAGGCGCTGGCTATGTTCTTGCTTCTCGACAACTCAACGCAGCCCTCCATTTCTGCAGTTGCCATCGAGGTCTCTGCATGTCGGAGAGTCAGAGGACGAGCACGAGTTTCCCACGAGGGGCTGAATCAGGAGGAATTCAAAACTCAGGGAATTTGTCCTGGAACACCTTCCATAAGGATGCTAGAAGGGAATTGAAGAGGCAGGCGAGCGGCCACCACCGTCCTCTAGCAGTCCTTAGGGTGCGCGCAGAAGCCCGGTGCTCTGCGGCTTCGTTCTTCGCCCTCGTGCAAGCTACCGCTCTGTCCGGCTCCCGGAGCAGGAGAAGCGGCTGCTTCGCGCACACAACAGCGGAGCGGCAGCCCTACGCTCCGAAGCGCTGCTTCAGCCGAAAGACGCCGGCCACCGGCGCTTGGCTTCGGACAGCTCCGGAGAGCCGTAGTGTGCGTCTGCAACTAGACTGCATCATAGCGAAAAGCTTTGGCAGTGTGTCTCGCAGGGAGATAGCTTAGGAGCGCAGCGCACTTATGCCTCCCTTGTCCAGAAACACGATTTTACTGCACACTCCAAAAACAGTACTCTTCCCAGGGCAATATATAAGCTGCTTTCTGACGGCCGTGATCTTTCGATTACTCTTGCGCAGCTCGGTGTTGCAGAGTGCACGTGCCTTCCTGGAATTCAGCGCACAGTGAAAGCAATCGCAAAAGTCCAGCAGCTGCTGACTCCCAAACACAAGGCGCTTGTCTACGTTCTTGCTTCTCGACAACTCAACGCAGCCCTCCATTTCTGCAGTTGCCATCGAGGTCTCTGCATGTCGGAGACTCAGAGGACGAGCACGAGTTTCCCAGGAGGGGCTGCATCAGGAGGAATTCAAAACTCCAGAAAATTGTCCTGGAACACCTTCCATAAGGATGCTAGAAGGGAATTGAAGAGGCAGGCGTGCCGCCACCACGGTCCTCTAGCAGTCCTTCGGGTGTGCGCAGAAGCCCGGTGCTCTGCGGCTTCGTTCTTCGCCCCCGTACAAACTACCGCTCTGTCCGGCTCCCGGAGCAGGAGAAGCGGCTGCTTCGCGCACACAACAGCGGAGAGGCAGCCCTACGCTCCGAAGCGCTGCTTCAGCCGAAAGACGCCGGCCACCGGCGCTTGGCTTCGGACAGCTCCGGAGAGCCGTAGTGTGCGTCTGCACTAGACTGCATCATAGCGAAAAGCTTTGACAGTGTGTCTCGCAGGGAGATAGCTTAGGAGCGCAGCGCACTTATGCCTCCCTTGTCCAGAAACACGGATTTGCTGCACACTCCAAAAACACTGCTCTTTCCATGGTACTATGTAAGCTGCTGTCTGACGCCCGTTCTCTTCTGCCCACTCTTGCCCAGCTGGTTGTTGCAGCGTGCACGTGCCTTCCTGGCATTAAGAGCACAGTGAAAGCAATCGCAAAAGTCCAGCAGCTGCTGACTCCCAAACACAAGGCGCTTGTCTACGTTCTTGCTTCTCGACAACTCAACGCAGCCCTTCATTTCTGCAGCTGCCATCGAGTTTTCTGTATCTTGAGCCTTCTGGGACGAGCACCAATTTCCCAGGAGGGGCTGCATCAGGACGAAGTCAAAACCCAGGAAAGTTGTCTCGGAACACCTTCAATAAAGCATGCCAGAAGGGAATTGAAGAGGCAGGCGTGCCGCCACCACGGTCCTCTAGCAGTCCTTCGGGTGTGCGCAGAAGCCCGGTGCTCTGCGGCTTCGTTCTTCGCCCCCGTACAAACTACCGCTCTGTCCGGCTCCCGGAGCAGGAGAAGCGGCTGCTTCGCGCACACAACAGCGGAGAGGCAGCCCTACGCTCCGAAGCGCTGCTTCAGCCGAAAGACGCCGGCCACCGGCGCTTGGCTTCGGACAGCTCCGGAGAGCCGTAGTGTGCGTCTGCACTAGACTGCATCATAGCGAAAAGCTTTGACAGTGTGTCTCGCAGGGAGATAGCTTAGGAGCGCAGCGCACTTATGCCTCCCTTGTCCAGAAACACGGATTTGCTGCACACTCCAAAAACATTGCTCTTTCCATGGTACTATGTAAGCTGCTGTCTGACGCCCGTTCTCTTCTGCCCACTCTTGCCCAGCTGGTTGTTGCAGCGTGCACGTGCCTTCCTGGCATTAAGAGCACAGTGAAAGCAATCACAAAAGTCCAGCAGCTGCTGACTCCCAAACACAAGGCGCTTGTCTACGTTCTTGCTTCTCGACAACTCAACGCAGCCCTTCATTTCTGCAGCTGCCATCGAGTTTTCTGTATCTTGAGCCTTCTGGGACGAGCACCAATTTCCCAGGAGGGGCTGCATCAGGACGAAGTCAAAACCCAGGAAAGTTGTCTCGGAACACCTTCAATAAAGCATGCCAGCAGTGCATTGAAAAGGAAGGGAGCTTTAGCCACCGTCCTCTAGCAGTCGCGAAGCTGTGCACACAATGTCGTCTGCCTGCGGCAACGTTCTTCGCCCTCGTGCAAGCTACCGCTCTGTCCGGCTCCCGGAGCAGGAGAAGCGGCTGCTTCGCGCACACAGCAGCGGAGCGGCAGCCCTACGCTCCGAAGCGCTGCTTCAGCCGAAAGACGCCGGCCACCGGCGCTTGGCTTCGGACAGCTCCGGAGAGCCGTAGTGTGCGTGTGCAACTAGACTGCATCATAGCGAAAAGCTTTGACAGTGTGTCTCGCAGGGAGATAGCTTAGGAGCGCAGCGCACTTATGCCTCCCTTGTCCAGAAACACGGATTTGCTGCACACTCCAAAAACACTGCTCTTTCCATGGTACTATGTAAGCTGCTGTCTGACGCCCGTTCTCTTCTGCCCACTCTTGCCCAGCTGGTTGTTGCAGCGCGCACGTGCCTTCCTGGCATTAAGAGCACAGTGAAAGCAATCGCAAAAGTCCAGCAGCTGCTGACTCCCAAACACAAGGCGCTTGTCTACGTTCTTGCTTCTCGACAACTCAACGCAGCCCTTCATTTCTGCAGCTGCCATCGAGTTTTCTGTATCTTGAGCCTTCTGGGACGAGCACCAATTTCCCAGGAGGGGCTGCCTCAGGACGAAGTCAAAACCCAGGAAAGTTGTCTCGGAACACCTTCAATAAAGCATGCCAGCAGTGCATTGAAAAGGCAGGTAGCTTTAGCCACCGTCCTCTAGCAGTCGCGAAGCTGTGCACACAATGTCGTCTGCCTGCGGCAACGTTCTTCGCCCTCGTGCAAGCTACCGCTCTGTCCGGCTCCCGGAGCAGGAGAAGCGGCTGCTTCGCGCACACAACAGCGGAGCGGCAGCCCTACGCTCCGAAGCGCTGCTTCAGCCGAAAGACGCCGGCCACCGGCGCTTGGCTTCGGACAGCTCCGGAGAGCCGTAGTGTGCGTCTGCACTAGACTGCATCATAGCGAAAAGCTTTGACAGTGTGTCTCGCAGAGAGATAGCTTAGGAGCGCAGCGCACTTATGCCTCCCTTGTCCAGAAACACGATTTTACTGCACACTCCAAAAACAGTACTCTTCCCAGGGCAAGATGCCAGATGCTCTCTGATGCCCGTGCTCCCTTCCTACTCTTGCCCAGCTCGTTGTTGTAACGCGCACATGCCGTCCTGGCATTCAGTGCACAGTGAAAGCAATCGCAAAAGTCCAGCAGCTGCTGACTCCCAAACACAAGGCGCTGGCTATGTTCTTGCTTCTCGACAACTCAACGCAGCCCTCCATTTCTGCAGTTGCCATCGAGGTCTCTGCATGTCGGAGAGTCAGAGGACGAGCACGAGTTTCCCACGAGGGGCTGAATCAGGAGGAATTCAAAACTCAGGGAATTTGTCCTGGAACACCTTCCATAAGGATGCTAGAAGGGAATTGAAGAGGCAGGCGAGCGGCCACCACCGTCCTCTAGCAGTCCTTAGGGTGCGCGCAGAAGCCCGGTGCTCTGCGGCTTCGTTCTTCGCCCTCGTGCAAGCTACCGCTCTGTCCGGCTCCCGGAGCAGGAGAAGCGGCTGCTTCGCGCACACAACAGCGGAGCGGCAGCCCTACGCTCCGAAGCGCTGCTTCAGCCGAAAGACGCCGGCCACCGGCGCTTGGCTTCGGACAGCTCCGGAGAGCCGTAGTGTGCGTCTGCAACTAGACTGCATCATAGCGAAAAGCTTTGGCAGTGTGTCTCGCAGGGAGATAGCTTAGGAGCGCAGCGCACTTATGCCTCCCTTGTCCAGAAACACGATTTTACTGCACACTTCAAAAACAGTACTCTTCCCAGGGCAATATATAAGCTGCTTTCTGACGGCCGTGATCTTTCGATTACTCTTGCGCAGCTCGGTGTTGCAGAGTGCACGTGCCTTCCTGGAATTCAGCGCACAGTGAAAGCAATCGCAAAAGTCCAGCAGCTGCTGACTCCCAAACACAAGGCGCTTGTCTACGTTCTTGCTTCTCGACAACTCAACGCAGCCCTCCATTTCTGCAGTTGCCATCGAGGTCTCTGCATGTCGGAGACTCAGAGGACGAGCACGAGTTTCCCAGGAGGGGCTGCATCAGGAGGAATTCAAAACTCCAGAAAATTGTCCTGGAACACCTTCCATAAGGATGCTAGAAAGGGAATTGAAGAGGCAGGCGTGCCGCCACCACGGTCCTCTAGCAGTCCTTCGGGTGTGCGCAGAAGCCCGGTGCTCTGCGGCTTCGTTCTTCGCCCCCGTACAAACTACCGCTCTGTCCGGCTCCCGGAGCAGGAGAAGCGGCTGCTTCGCGCACACAACAGCGGAGCGGCAGCCCTACGCTCCGAAGCGCTGCTTCAGCCGAAAGACGCCGGCCACCGGCGCTTGGCTTCGGACAGCTCCGGAGAGCCGTAGTGTGCGTCTGCACTAGACTGCATCATAGCGAAAAGCTTTGACAGTGTGTCTCGCAGGGAGATAGCTTAGGAGCGCAGCGCACTTATGCCTCCCTTGTCCAGAAACACGGATTTGCTGCACACTCCAAAAACACTGCTCTTTCCATGGTACTATGTAAGCTGCTGTCTGACGCCCGTTCTCTTCTGCCCACTCTTGCCCAGCTGGTTGTTGCAGCGTGCACGTGCCTTCCTGGCATTAAGAGCACAGTGAAAGCAATCGCAAAAGTCCAGCAGCTGCTGACTCCCAAACACAAGGCGCTTGTCTACGTTCTTGCTTCTCGACAACTCAACGCAGCCCTTCATTTCTGCAGCTGCCATCGAGTTTTCTGTATCTTGAGCCTTCTGGGACGAGCACCAATTTCCCAGGAGGGGCTGCATCAGGACGAAGTCAAAACCCAGGAAAGTTGTCTCGGAACACCTTCAATAAAGCATGCCAGCAGTGCATTGAAAAGGAAGGGAGCTTTAGCCACCGTCCTCTAGCAGTCGCGAAGCTGTGCACACAATGTCGTCTGCCTGCGGCAACGTTCTTCGCCCTCGTGCAAGCTACCGCTCTGTCCGGCTCCCGGAGCAGGAGAAGCGGCTGCTTCGCGCACACAGCAGCGGAGCGGCAGCCCTACGCTCCGAAGCGCTGCTTCAGCCGAAAGACGCCGGCCACCGGCGCTTGGCTTCGGACAGCTCCGGAGAGCCGTAGTGTGCGTCTGCAACTAGACTGCATCATAGCGAAAAGCTTTGGCAGTGTGTCTCGCAGGGAGATAGCTTAGGAGCGCAGCGCACTTATGCCTCCCTTGTCCAGAAACACGATTTTACTGCACACTCCAAAAACAGTACTCTTCCCAGGGCAATATATAAGCTGCTTTCTGACGGCCGTGATCTTTCGATTACTCTTGCCCAGATCGTTGTTTTAACGTGCACATGCCGTCCTGGCATTCAGTGCACAGTGAAAGCAATCGCAAAAGTCCAGCAGCTGCTGACTCCCAAACACAAGGCGCTGGCTATGTTCTTGCTTCTCGACAACTCAACGCAGCCCTTCATTTCTGCAGTTGCCATCGAGGTCTCTGCATGTCGGAGAGTCAGAGGACGAGCACGAGTTTCCCACGAGGGGCTGAATCAGGAGGAATTCAAAACTCCAGAAAATTGTCCTGGAACACCTTCCATAAGGATGCTAGAAGGGAATTGAAGAGGCAGGCGAGCGGCCACCACGGTCCTCTAGCAGTCCTTCGGGTGTGCGCAGAAGCCCGGTGCTCTGCGGCTTCGTTCTTCGCCCCCGTACAAACTACCGCTCTGTCCGGCTCCCGGAGCAGGAGAAGCGGCTGCTTCGCGCACACAACAGCGGAGCGGCAGCCCTACGCTCCGAAGCGCTGCTTCAGCCGAAAGACGCCGGCCACCGGCGCTTGGCTTCGGACAGCTCCGGAGAGCCGTAGTGTGCGTGTGCAACTAGACTGCATCATAGCGAAAAGCTTTGACAGTGTGTCTCGCAGGGAGATAGCTTAGGAGCGCAGCGCACTTATGCCTCCCTTGTCCAGAAACACGGATTTGCTGCACACTCCAAAAACACTGCTCTTTCCATGGTACTATGTAAGCTGCTGTCTGACGCCCGTTCTCTTCTGCCCACTCTTGCCCAGCTGGTTGTTGCAGCGTGCACGTGCCTTCCTGGCATTAAGAGCACAGTGAAAGCAATCGCAAAAGTCCAGCAGCTGCTGACTCCCAAACACAAGGCGCTTGTCTACGTTCTTGCTTCTCGACAACTCAACGCAGCCCTTCATTTCTGCAGCTGCCATCGAGTTTTCTGTATCTTGAGCCTTCTGGGACGAGCACCAATTTCCCAGGAGGGGCTGCATCAGGACGAAGTCAAAACCCAGGAAAGTTGTCTCGGAACACCTTCAATAAAGCATGCCAGCAGTGCATTGAAAAGGCAGGGAGCTTTAGCCACCGTCCTCTAGCAGTCGCGAAGCTGTGCACACAATGTCGTCTGCCTGCGGCAACGTTCTTCGCCCTCGTGCAAGCTACCGCTCTGTCCGGCTCCCGGAGCAGGAGAAGCGGCTGCTTCGCGCACACAACAGCGGAGCGGCAGCCCTACGCTCCGAAGCGCTGCTTCAGCCGAAAGACGCCGGCCACCGGCGCTTGGCTTCGGACAGCTCCGGAGAGCCGTAGTGTGCGTCTGCACTAGACTGCATCATAGCGAAAAGCTTTGGCAGTGTGTCTCGCAGAGAGATAGCTTAGGAGCGCAGCGCACTTATGCCTCCCTTGTCCAGAAACACGATTTTACTGCACACTCCAAAAACAGTACTCTTCCCAGGGCAAGATGCCAGATGCTCTCTGATGCCCGTGCTCCCTTCCTACTCTTGCCCAGCTCGTTGTTGTAACGCGCACATGCCGTCCTGGCATTCAGTGCACAGTGAAAGCAATCGCAAAAGTCCAGCAGCTGCTGACTCCCAAACACAAGGCGCTTGTCTACGTTCTTGCTTCTCGACAACTCAACGCAGCCCTCCATTTCTGCAGTTGCCATCGAGGTCTCTGCATGTCGGAGAGTCAGAGGACGAGCACGAGTTTCCCACGAGGGGCTGAATCAGGAGGAATTCAAAACTCAGGGAATTTGTCCTGGAACACCTTCCATAAGCATGCTAGAAGGGAATTGAAGAGGCAGGCGAGCGGCCACCACCGTCCTCTAGCAGTCCTTAGGGTGCGCGCAGAAGCCCGGTGCTCTGCGGCTTCGTTCTTCGCCCTCGTGCAAGCTACCGCTCTGTCCGGCTCCCGGAGCAGGAGAAGCGGCTGCTTCGCGCACACAACAGCGGAGCGGCAGCCCTACGCTCCGAAGCGCTGCTTCAGCCGAAAGACGCCGGCCACCGGCACTTGGCTTCGGACAGCTCCGGAGAGCCGTAGTGTGCGTCTGCAACTAGACTGCATCATAGCGAAAAGCTTTGGCAGTGTGTCTCGCAGGGAGATAGCTTAGGAGCGCAGCGCACTTATGCCTCCCTTGTCCAGAAACACGATTTTACTGCACACTCCAAAAACAGTACTCTTCCCAGGGCAATATATAAGCTGCTTTCTGACGGCCGTGATCTTTCGATTACTCTTGCGCAGCTCGGTGTTGCAGAGTGCACGTGCCTTCCTGGAATTCAGCGCACAGTGAAAGCAATCGCAAAAGTCCAGCAGCTGCTGACTCCCAAACACAAGGCGCTTGTCTACGTTCTTGCTTCTCGACAACTCAACGCAGCCCTTCATTTCTGCAGTTGCCATCGAGGTCTCTGCATGTCGGAGACTCAGAGGACGAGCACGAGTTTCCCAGGAGGGGCTGCATCAGGAGGAATTCAAAACTCCAGAAAATTGTCCTGGAACACCTTCCATAAGGATGCTAGAAAGGGAATTGAAGAGGCAGGCGTGCCGCCACCACGGTCCTCTAGCAGTCCTTCGGGTGTGCGCAGAAGCCCGGTGCTCTGCGGCTTCGTTCTTCGCCCCCGTACAAACTACCGCTCTGTCCGGCTCCCGGAGCAGGAGAAGCGGCTGCTTCGCGCACACAACAGCGGAGAGGCAGCCCTACGCTCCGAAGCGCTGCTTCAGCCGAAAGACGCCGGCCACCGGCGCTTGGCTTCGGACAGCTCCGGAGAGCCGTAGTGTGCGTCTGCACTAGACTGCATCATAGCGAAAAGCTTTGACAGTGTGTCTCGCAGGGAGATAGCTTAGGAGCGCAGCGCACTTATGCCTCCCTTGTCCAGAAACACGGATTTGCTGCACACTCCAAAAACACTGCTCTTTCCATGGTACTATGTAAGCTGCTGTCTGACGCCCGTTCTCTTCTGCCCACTCTTGCCCAGCTGGTTGTTGCAGCGTGCACGTGCCTTCCTGGCATTAAGAGCACAGTGAAAGCAATCGCAAAAGTCCAGCAGCTGCTGACTCCCAAACACAAGGCGCTTGTCTACGTTCTTGCTTCTCGACAACTCAACGCAGCCCTTCATTTCTGCAGCTGCCATCGAGTTTTCTGTATCTTGAGCCTTCTGGGACGAGCACCAATTTCCCAGGAGGGGCTGCCTCAGGACGAAGTCAAAACCCAGGAAAGTTGTCTCGGAACACCTTCAATAAAGCATGCCAGCAGTGCATTGAAAAGGCAGGTAGCTTTAGCCACCGTCCTCTAGCAGTCGCGAAGCTGTGCACACAATGTCGTCTGCCTGCGGCTTCGTTCTTCGCCCTCGTGCAAGCTACCGCTCTGTCCGGCTCCCGGAGCAGGAGAAGCGGCTGCTTCGCGCACACAACAGCGGAGCGGCAGCCCTACGCTCCGAAGCGCTGCTTCAGCCGAAAGACGCCGGCCACCGGCGCTTGGCTTCGGACAGCTCCGGAGAGCCGTAGTGTGCGTCTGCACTAGACTGCATCATAGCGAAAAGCTTTGGCAGTGTGTCTCGCAGAGAGATAGCTTAGGAGCGCAGCGCACTTATGCCTCCCTTGTCCAGAAACACGATTTTACTGCACACTCCAAAAACAGTACTCTTCCCAGGGCAAGATGCCAGATGCTCTCTGATGCCCGTGCTCCCTTCCTACTCTTGCCCAGCTCGTTGTTGTAACGCGCACATGCCGTCCTGGCATTCAGTGCACAGTGAAAGCAATCGCAAAAGTCCAGCAGCTGCTGACTCCCAAACACAAGGCGCTGGCTATGTTCTTGCTTCTCGACAACTCAACGCAGCCCTCCATTTCTGCAGTTGCCATCGAGGTCTCTGCATGTCGGAGAGTCAGAGGACGAGCACGAGTTTCCCACGAGGGGCTGAATCAGGAGGAATTCAAAACTCAGGGAATTTGTCCTGGAACACCTTCCATAAGGATGCTAGAAGGGAATTGAAGAGGCAGGCGAGCGGCCACCACCGTCCTCTAGCAGTCCTTAGGGTGCGCGCAGAAGCCCGGTGCTCTGCGGCTTCGTTCTTCGCCCTCGTGCAAGCTACCGCTCTGTCCGGCTCCCGGAGCAGGAGAAGCGGCTGCTTCGCGCACACAACAGCGGAGCGGCAGCCCTACGCTCCGAAGCGCTGCTTCAGCCGAAAGACGCCGGCCACCGGCGCTTGGCTTCGGACAGCTCCGGAGAGCCGTAGTGTGCGTCTGCAACTAGACTGCATCATAGCGAAAAGCTTTGGCAGTGTGTCTCGCAGGGAGATAGCTTAGGAGCGCAGCGCACTTATGCCTCCCTTGTCCAGAAACACGATTTTACTGCACACTCCAAAAACAGTACTCTTCCCAGGGCAATATATAAGCTGCTTTCTGACGGCCGTGATCTTTCGATTACTCTTGCGCAGCTCGGTGTTGCAGAGTGCACGTGCCTTCCTGGAATTCAGCGCACAGTGAAAGCAATCGCAAAAGTCCAGCAGCTGCTGACTCCCAAACACAAGGCGCTTGTCTACGTTCTTGCTTCTCGACAACTCAACGCAGCCCTCCATTTCTGCAGTTGCCATCGAGGTCTCTGCATGTCGGAGACTCAGAGGACGAGCACGAGTTTCCCAGGAGGGGCTGCATCAGGAGGAATTCAAAACTCCAGAAAATTGTCCTGGAACACCTTCCATAAGGATGCTAGAAGGGAATTGAAGAGGCAGGCGTGCCGCCACCACGGTCCTCTAGCAGTCCTTCGGGTGTGCGCAGAAGCCCGGTGCTCTGCGGCTTCGTTCTTCGCCCCCGTACAAACTACCGCTCTGTCCGGCTCCCGGAGCAGGAGAAGCGGCTGCTTCGCGCACACAACAGCGGAGAGGCAGCCCTACGCTCCGAAGCGCTGCTTCAGCCGAAAGACGCCGGCCACCGGCGCTTGGCTTCGGACAGCTCCGGAGAGCCGTAGTGTGCGTCTGCACTAGACTGCATCATAGCGAAAAGCTTTGACAGTGTGTCTCGCAGGGAGATAGCTTAGGAGCGCAGCGCACTTATGCCTCCCTTGTCCAGAAACACGGATTTGCTGCACACTCCAAAAACACTGCTCTTTCCATGGTACTATGTAAGCTGCTGTCTGACGCCCGTTCTCTTCTGCCCACTCTTGCCCAGCTGGTTGTTGCAGCGTGCACGTGCCTTCCTGGCATTAAGAGCACAGTGAAAGCAATCGCAAAAGTCCAGCAGCTGCTGACTCCCAAACACAAGGCGCTTGTCTACGTTCTTGCTTCTCGACAACTCAACGCAGCCCTTCATTTCTGCAGCTGCCATCGAGTTTTCTGTATCTTGAGCCTTCTGGGACGAGCACCAATTTCCCAGGAGGGGCTGCATCAGGACGAAGTCAAAACCCAGGAAAGTTGTCTCGGAACACCTTCAATAAAGCATGCCAGAAGGGAATTGAAGAGGCAGGCGTGCCGCCACCACGGTCCTCTAGCAGTCCTTCGGGTGTGCGCAGAAGCCCGGTGCTCTGCGGCTTCGTTCTTCGCCCCCGTACAAACTACCGCTCTGTCCGGCTCCCGGAGCAGGAGAAGCGGCTGCTTCGCGCACACAACAGCGGAGAGGCAGCCCTACGCTCCGAAGCGCTGCTTCAGCCGAAAGACGCCGGCCACCGGCGCTTGGCTTCGGACAGCTCCGGAGAGCCGTAGTGTGCGTCTGCACTAGACTGCATCATAGCGAAAAGCTTTGACAGTGTGTCTCGCAGGGAGATAGCTTAGGAGCGCAGCGCACTTATGCCTCCCTTGTCCAGAAACACGGATTTGCTGCACACTCCAAAAACATTGCTCTTTCCATGGTACTATGTAAGCTGCTGTCTGACGCCCGTTCTCTTCTGCCCACTCTTGCCCAGCTGGTTGTTGCAGCGTGCACGTGCCTTCCTGGCATTAAGAGCACAGTGAAAGCAATCACAAAAGTCCAGCAGCTGCTGACTCCCAAACACAAGGCGCTTGTCTACGTTCTTGCTTCTCGACAACTCAACGCAGCCCTTCATTTCTGCAGCTGCCATCGAGTTTTCTGTATCTTGAGCCTTCTGGGACGAGCACCAATTTCCCAGGAGGGGCTGCATCAGGACGAAGTCAAAACCCAGGAAAGTTGTCTCGGAACACCTTCAATAAAGCATGCCAGCAGTGCATTGAAAAGGAAGGGAGCTTTAGCCACCGTCCTCTAGCAGTCGCGAAGCTGTGCACACAATGTCGTCTGCCTGCGGCAACGTTCTTCGCCCTCGTGCAAGCTACCGCTCTGTCCGGCTCCCGGAGCAGGAGAAGCGGCTGCTTCGCGCACACAGCAGCGGAGCGGCAGCCCTACGCTCCGAAGCGCTGCTTCAGCCGAAAGACGCCGGCCACCGGCGCTTGGCTTCGGACAGCTCCGGAGAGCCGTAGTGTGCGTGTGCAACTAGACTGCATCATAGCGAAAAGCTTTGACAGTGTGTCTCGCAGGGAGATAGCTTAGGAGCGCAGCGCACTTATGCCTCCCTTGTCCAGAAACACGGATTTGCTGCACACTCCAAAAACACTGCTCTTTCCATGGTACTATGTAAGCTGCTGTCTGACGCCCGTTCTCTTCTGCCCACTCTTGCCCAGCTGGTTGTTGCAGCGCGCACGTGCCTTCCTGGCATTAAGAGCACAGTGAAAGCAATCGCAAAAGTCCAGCAGCTGCTGACTCCCAAACACAAGGCGCTTGTCTACGTTCTTGCTTCTCGACAACTCAACGCAGCCCTTCATTTCTGCAGCTGCCATCGAGTTTTCTGTATCTTGAGCCTTCTGGGACGAGCACCAATTTCCCAGGAGGGGCTGCCTCAGGACGAAGTCAAAACCCAGGAAAGTTGTCTCGGAACACCTTCAATAAAGCATGCCAGCAGTGCATTGAAAAGGCAGGTAGCTTTAGCCACCGTCCTCTAGCAGTCGCGAAGCTGTGCACACAATGTCGTCTGCCTGCGGCAACGTTCTTCGCCCTCGTGCAAGCTACCGCTCTGTCCGGCTCCCGGAGCAGGAGAAGCGGCTGCTTCGCGCACACAACAGCGGAGCGGCAGCCCTACGCTCCGAAGCGCTGCTTCAGCCGAAAGACGCCGGCCACCGGCGCTTGGCTTCGGACAGCTCCGGAGAGCCGTAGTGTGCGTCTGCACTAGACTGCATCATAGCGAAAAGCTTTGACAGTGTGTCTCGCAGAGAGATAGCTTAGGAGCGCAGCGCACTTATGCCTCCCTTGTCCAGAAACACGATTTTACTGCACACTCCAAAAACAGTACTCTTCCCAGGGCAAGATGCCAGATGCTCTCTGATGCCCGTGCTCCCTTCCTACTCTTGCCCAGCTCGTTGTTGTAACGCGCACATGCCGTCCTGGCATTCAGTGCACAGTGAAAGCAATCGCAAAAGTCCAGCAGCTGCTGACTCCCAAACACAAGGCGCTGGCTATGTTCTTGCTTCTCGACAACTCAACGCAGCCCTCCATTTCTGCAGTTGCCATCGAGGTCTCTGCATGTCGGAGAGTCAGAGGACGAGCACGAGTTTCCCACGAGGGGCTGAATCAGGAGGAATTCAAAACTCAGGGAATTTGTCCTGGAACACCTTCCATAAGGATGCTAGAAGGGAATTGAAGAGGCAGGCGAGCGGCCACCACCGTCCTCTAGCAGTCCTTAGGGTGCGCGCAGAAGCCCGGTGCTCTGCGGCTTCGTTCTTCGCCCTCGTGCAAGCTACCGCTCTGTCCGGCTCCCGGAGCAGGAGAAGCGGCTGCTTCGCGCACACAACAGCGGAGCGGCAGCCCTACGCTCCGAAGCGCTGCTTCAGCCGAAAGACGCCGGCCACCGGCGCTTGGCTTCGGACAGCTCCGGAGAGCCGTAGTGTGCGTCTGCAACTAGACTGCATCATAGCGAAAAGCTTTGGCAGTGTGTCTCGCAGGGAGATAGCTTAGGAGCGCAGCGCACTTATGCCTCCCTTGTCCAGAAACACGATTTTACTGCACACTTCAAAAACAGTACTCTTCCCAGGGCAATATATAAGCTGCTTTCTGACGGCCGTGATCTTTCGATTACTCTTGCGCAGCTCGGTGTTGCAGAGTGCACGTGCCTTCCTGGAATTCAGCGCACAGTGAAAGCAATCGCAAAAGTCCAGCAGCTGCTGACTCCCAAACACAAGGCGCTTGTCTACGTTCTTGCTTCTCGACAACTCAACGCAGCCCTCCATTTCTGCAGTTGCCATCGAGGTCTCTGCATGTCGGAGACTCAGAGGACGAGCACGAGTTTCCCAGGAGGGGCTGCATCAGGAGGAATTCAAAACTCCAGAAAATTGTCCTGGAACACCTTCCATAAGGATGCTAGAAAGGGAATTGAAGAGGCAGGCGTGCCGCCACCACGGTCCTCTAGCAGTCCTTCGGGTGTGCGCAGAAGCCCGGTGCTCTGCGGCTTCGTTCTTCGCCCCCGTACAAACTACCGCTCTGTCCGGCTCCCGGAGCAGGAGAAGCGGCTGCTTCGCGCACACAACAGCGGAGCGGCAGCCCTACGCTCCGAAGCGCTGCTTCAGCCGAAAGACGCCGGCCACCGGCGCTTGGCTTCGGACAGCTCCGGAGAGCCGTAGTGTGCGTCTGCACTAGACTGCATCATAGCGAAAAGCTTTGACAGTGTGTCTCGCAGGGAGATAGCTTAGGAGCGCAGCGCACTTATGCCTCCCTTGTCCAGAAACACGGATTTGCTGCACACTCCAAAAACACTGCTCTTTCCATGGTACTATGTAAGCTGCTGTCTGACGCCCGTTCTCTTCTGCCCACTCTTGCCCAGCTGGTTGTTGCAGCGTGCACGTGCCTTCCTGGCATTAAGAGCACAGTGAAAGCAATCGCAAAAGTCCAGCAGCTGCTGACTCCCAAACACAAGGCGCTTGTCTACGTTCTTGCTTCTCGACAACTCAACGCAGCCCTTCATTTCTGCAGCTGCCATCGAGTTTTCTGTATCTTGAGCCTTCTGGGACGAGCACCAATTTCCCAGGAGGGGCTGCATCAGGACGAAGTCAAAACCCAGGAAAGTTGTCTCGGAACACCTTCAATAAAGCATGCCAGCAGTGCATTGAAAAGGAAGGGAGCTTTAGCCACCGTCCTCTAGCAGTCGCGAAGCTGTGCACACAATGTCGTCTGCCTGCGGCAACGTTCTTCGCCCTCGTGCAAGCTACCGCTCTGTCCGGCTCCCGGAGCAGGAGAAGCGGCTGCTTCGCGCACACAGCAGCGGAGCGGCAGCCCTACGCTCCGAAGCGCTGCTTCAGCCGAAAGACGCCGGCCACCGGCGCTTGGCTTCGGACAGCTCCGGAGAGCCGTAGTGTGCGTCTGCAACTAGACTGCATCATAGCGAAAAGCTTTGGCAGTGTGTCTCGCAGGGAGATAGCTTAGGAGCGCAGCGCACTTATGCCTCCCTTGTCCAGAAACACGATTTTACTGCACACTCCAAAAACAGTACTCTTCCCAGGGCAATATATAAGCTGCTTTCTGACGGCCGTGATCTTTCGATTACTCTTGCCCAGATCGTTGTTTTAACGTGCACATGCCGTCCTGGCATTCAGTGCACAGTGAAAGCAATCGCAAAAGTCCAGCAGCTGCTGACTCCCAAACACAAGGCGCTGGCTATGTTCTTGCTTCTCGACAACTCAACGCAGCCCTTCATTTCTGCAGTTGCCATCGAGGTCTCTGCATGTCGGAGAGTCAGAGGACGAGCACGAGTTTCCCACGAGGGGCTGAATCAGGAGGAATTCAAAACTCCAGAAAATTGTCCTGGAACACCTTCCATAAGGATGCTAGAAGGGAATTGAAGAGGCAGGCGAGCGGCCACCACGGTCCTCTAGCAGTCCTTCGGGTGTGCGCAGAAGCCCGGTGCTCTGCGGCTTCGTTCTTCGCCCCCGTACAAACTACCGCTCTGTCCGGCTCCCGGAGCAGGAGAAGCGGCTGCTTCGCGCACACAACAGCGGAGCGGCAGCCCTACGCTCCGAAGCGCTGCTTCAGCCGAAAGACGCCGGCCACCGGCGCTTGGCTTCGGACAGCTCCGGAGAGCCGTAGTGTGCGTGTGCAACTAGACTGCATCATAGCGAAAAGCTTTGACAGTGTGTCTCGCAGGGAGATAGCTTAGGAGCGCAGCGCACTTATGCCTCCCTTGTCCAGAAACACGGATTTGCTGCACACTCCAAAAACACTGCTCTTTCCATGGTACTATGTAAGCTGCTGTCTGACGCCCGTTCTCTTCTGCCCACTCTTGCCCAGCTGGTTGTTGCAGCGTGCACGTGCCTTCCTGGCATTAAGAGCACAGTGAAAGCAATCGCAAAAGTCCAGCAGCTGCTGACTCCCAAACACAAGGCGCTTGTCTACGTTCTTGCTTCTCGACAACTCAACGCAGCCCTTCATTTCTGCAGCTGCCATCGAGTTTTCTGTATCTTGAGCCTTCTGGGACGAGCACCAATTTCCCAGGAGGGGCTGCATCAGGACGAAGTCAAAACCCAGGAAAGTTGTCTCGGAACACCTTCAATAAAGCATGCCAGCAGTGCATTGAAAAGGCAGGGAGCTTTAGCCACCGTCCTCTAGCAGTCGCGAAGCTGTGCACACAATGTCGTCTGCCTGCGGCAACGTTCTTCGCCCTCGTGCAAGCTACCGCTCTGTCCGGCTCCCGGAGCAGGAGAAGCGGCTGCTTCGCGCACACAACAGCGGAGCGGCAGCCCTACGCTCCGAAGCGCTGCTTCAGCCGAAAGACGCCGGCCACCGGCGCTTGGCTTCGGACAGCTCCGGAGAGCCGTAGTGTGCGTCTGCACTAGACTGCATCATAGCGAAAAGCTTTGGCAGTGTGTCTCGCAGAGAGATAGCTTAGGAGCGCAGCGCACTTATGCCTCCCTTGTCCAGAAACACGATTTTACTGCACACTCCAAAAACAGTACTCTTCCCAGGGCAAGATGCCAGATGCTCTCTGATGCCCGTGCTCCCTTCCTACTCTTGCCCAGCTCGTTGTTGTAACGCGCACATGCCGTCCTGGCATTCAGTGCACAGTGAAAGCAATCGCAAAAGTCCAGCAGCTGCTGACTCCCAAACACAAGGCGCTTGTCTACGTTCTTGCTTCTCGACAACTCAACGCAGCCCTCCATTTCTGCAGTTGCCATCGAGGTCTCTGCATGTCGGAGAGTCAGAGGACGAGCACAAGTTTCCCACGAGGGGCTGAATCAGGAGGAATTCAAAACTCAGGGAATTTGTCCTGGAACACCTTCCATAAGCATGCTAGAAGGGAATTGAAGAGGCAGGCGAGCGGCCACCACCGTCCTCTAGCAGTCCTTAGGGTGCGCGCAGAAGCCCGGTGCTCTGCGGCTTCGTTCTTCGCCCTCGTGCAAGCTACCGCTCTGTCCGGCTCCCGGAGCAGGAGAAGCGGCTGCTTCGCGCACACAACAGCGGAGCGGCAGCCCTACGCTCCGAAGCGCTGCTTCAGCCGAAAGACGCCGGCCACCGGCACTTGGCTTCGGACAGCTCCGGAGAGCCGTAGTGTGCGTCTGCAACTAGACTGCATCATAGCGAAAAGCTTTGGCAGTGTGTCTCGCAGGGAGATAGCTTAGGAGCGCAGCGCACTTATGCCTCCCTTGTCCAGAAACACGATTTTACTGCACACTCCAAAAACAGTACTCTTCCCAGGGCAATATATAAGCTGCTTTCTGACGGCCGTGATCTTTCGATTACTCTTGCGCAGCTCGGTGTTGCAGAGTGCACGTGCCTTCCTGGAATTCAGCGCACAGTGAAAGCAATCGCAAAAGTCCAGCAGCTGCTGACTCCCAAACACAAGGCGCTTGTCTACGTTCTTGCTTCTCGACAACTCAACGCAGCCCTTCATTTCTGCAGTTGCCATCGAGGTCTCTGCATGTCGGAGACTCAGAGGACGAGCACGAGTTTCCCAGGAGGGGCTGCATCAGGAGGAATTCAAAACTCCAGAAAATTGTCCTGGAACACCTTCCATAAGGATGCTAGAAAGGGAATTGAAGAGGCAGGCGTGCCGCCACCACGGTCCTCTAGCAGTCCTTCGGGTGTGCGCAGAAGCCCGGTGCTCTGCGGCTTCGTTCTTCGCCCCCGTACAAACTACCGCTCTGTCCGGCTCCCGGAGCAGGAGAAGCGGCTGCTTCGCGCACACAACAGCGGAGAGGCAGCCCTACGCTCCGAAGCGCTGCTTCAGCCGAAAGACGCCGGCCACCGGCGCTTGGCTTCGGACAGCTCCGGAGAGCCGTAGTGTGCGTCTGCACTAGACTGCATCATAGCGAAAAGCTTTGACAGTGTGTCTCGCAGGGAGATAGCTTAGGAGCGCAGCGCACTTATGCCTCCCTTGTCCAGAAACACGGATTTGCTGCACACTCCAAAAACACTGCTCTTTCCATGGTACTATGTAAGCTGCTGTCTGACGCCCGTTCTCTTCTGCCCACTCTTGCCCAGCTGGTTGTTGCAGCGTGCACGTGCCTTCCTGGCATTAAGAGCACAGTGAAAGCAATCGCAAAAGTCCAGCAGCTGCTGACTCCCAAACACAAGGCGCTTGTCTACGTTCTTGCTTCTCGACAACTCAACGCAGCCCTTCATTTCTGCAGCTGCCATCGAGTTTTCTGTATCTTGAGCCTTCTGGGACGAGCACCAATTTCCCAGGAGGGGCTGCATCAGGACGAAGTCAAAACCCAGGAAAGTTGTCTCGGAACACCTTCAATAAAGCATGCCAGCAGTGCATTGAAAAGGCAGGTAGCTTTAGCCACCGTCCTCTAGCAGTCGCGAAGCTGTGCACACAATGTCGTCTGCCTGCGGCAACGTTCTTCGCCCTCGTGCAAGCTACCGCTCTGTCCGGCTCCCGGAGCAGGAGAAGCGGCTGCTTCGCGCACACAGCAGCGGAGCGGCAGCCCTACGCTCCGAAGCGCTGCTTCAGCCGAAAGACGCCGGCCACCGGCGCTTGGCTTCGGACAGCTCCGGAGAGCCGTAGTGTGCGTGTGCAACTAGACTGCATCATAGCGAAAAGCTTTGGCAGTGTGTCTCGCAGGGAGATAGCTTAGGAGCGTAGCGCACTTATGCCTCCCTTGTCCAGAAACACGATTTTACTGCACACTCCAAAAACAGTACTCTTCCCAGGCCAATATATAAGCTGCTTTCTGACGGCCGTGATCTTTCGATTACTCTTGCGCAGCTCGGTGTTGCAGAGTGCACGTGCCTTCCTGGAATTCAGTGCACAGTGAAAGCAATCGCAAAAGTCCAGCAGCTGCTGACTCCCAAACACAAGGCGCTGTCTACGTTCTTGCTTCTCAACACTTCAACAGAGTCCTTCATTTCTGCAGCTGCCATCGAGTTTTCTGCATCTCGAGCCTTCTGGGACGAGCACCAATTTCCCAGGAGGGGCTGCATCAGGACGAAGTCAAAACCCAGGAAAGTTGTCTTGGAACACCTTCAATAAAGCATGCCAGCAGTGCATTGAAAAGGCAGGTAGCTTTAGCCACCGTCCTCTAGCAGTCGCGAAGCTGTGCACACAATGTCGTCTGCCTGCGGCAACGTTCTTCGCCCTCGTGCAAGCTACCGCTCTGTCCGGCTCCCGGAGCAGGAGAAGCGGCTGCTTCGCGCACACAACAGCGGAGCGGCAGCCCTACGCTCCGAAGCGCTGCTTCAGCCGAAAGACGCCGGCCACCGGCGCTTGGCTTCGGACAGCTCCGGAGAGCCGTAGTGTGCGTCTGCACTAGACTGCATCATAGCGAAAAGCTTTGGCAGTGTGTCTCGCAGAGAGATAGCTTAGGAGCGCAGCGCACTTATGCCTCCCTTGTCCAGAAACACGATTTTACTGCACACTCCAAAAACAGTACTCTTCCCAGGGCAAGATGCCAGATGCTCTCTGATGCCCGTGCTCCCTTCCTACTCTTGCCCAGCTCGTTGTTGTAACGCGCACATGCCGTCCTGGCATTCAGTGCACAGTGAAAGCAATCGCAAAAGTCCAGCAGCTGCTGACTCCCAAACACAAGGCGCTGGCTATGTTCTTGCTTCTCGACAACTCAACGCAGCCCTCCATTTCTGCAGTTGCCATCGAGGTCTCTGCATGTCGGAGAGTCAGAGGACGAGCACGAGTTTCCCACGAGGGGCTGAATCAGGAGGAATTCAAAACTCAGGGAATTTGTCCTGGAACACCTTCCATAAGGATGCTAGAAGGGAATTGAAGAGGCAGGCGAGCGGCCACCACCGTCCTCTAGCAGTCCTTAGGGTGCGCGCAGAAGCCCGGTGCTCTGCGGCTTCGTTCTTCGCCCTCGTGCAAGCTACCTCTCTGTCCGGCTCCCGGAGCAGGAGAAGCGGCTGCTTCGCGCACACAACAGCGGAGCGGCAGCCCTACGCTCCGAAGCGCTGCTTCAGCCGAAAGACGCCGGCCACCGGCGCTTGGCTTCGGACAGCTCCGGAGAGCCGTAGTGTGGGTCTGCACTAGACTGCATCATAGCGAAAAGCTTTGGCAGTGTGTCTCGCAGGGAGATAGCTTAGGAGCGCAGCGCACTTATGCCTCCCTTGTCCAGAAACACGATTTTACTGCACACTCCAAAAACAGTACTCTTCCCAGGGCAATATATAAGCTGCTTTCTGACGGCCGTGATCTTTCGATTACTCTTGCGCAGCTCGGTTTTGCAGAGTGCACGTGCCTTCCTGGACTTCAGTGCACAGTGAAAGCAATCGCAAAAGTCCAGCAGCTGCTGACTCCCAAACACAAGGCGCTGTCTACGTTCTTGCTTCGCAACACTTCAACAGAGTCCTTCATTTCTGCAGCTGCCATCGAGTTTTCTGCATCTCGAGCCTTCTGGGACGAGCACCAATTTCCCAGGAGGGGCTGCATCAGGACGAAGTCAAAACCCAGGAAAGTTGTCTCGGAACACCTTCAATAAAGCATGCCAGCAGTGCATTGAAAAGGCAGGTAGCTTTAGCCACCGTCCTCTAGCAGTCGCGAAGCTGTGCACACAATGTCGTCTCCCTGCGGCAACGTTCTTCGCCCTCGTGCAAGCTACCGCTCTGTCCGGCTCCCGGAGCAGGAGAAGCGGCTGCTTCGCGCACACAGCAGCGGAGAGGCAGCCCTACGCTCCGAAGCGCTGCTTCAGCCGAAAGACGCCGGCCACCGGCGCTTGGCTTCGGACAGCTCCGGAGAGCCGTAGTGTGCGTCTGCACTAGACTGCATCATAGCGAAAAGCTTTGACAGTGTGTCTCGCAGGGAGATAGCTTAGGAGCGCAGCGCACTTATGCCTCCCTTGTCCAGAAACACGGATTTGCTGCACACTCCAAAAACACTGCTCTTTCCATGGTACTATGTAAGCTGCTGTCTGACGCCCGTTCTCTTCTGCCCACTCTTGCCCAGCTGGTTGTTGCAGCGTGCACGTGCCTTCCTGGCATTAAGAGCACAGTGAAAGCAATCGCAAAAGTCCAGCAGCTGCTGACTCCCAAACACAAGGCGCTTGTCTACGTTCTTGCTTCTCGACAACTCAACGCAGCCCTTCATTTCTGCAGCTGCCATCGAGTTTTCTGTATCTTGAGCCTTCTGGGACGAGCACCAATTTCCCAGGAGGGGCTGCATCAGGACGAAGTCAAAACCCAGGAAAGTTGTCTCGGAACACCTTCAATAAAGCATGCCAGCAGTGCATTGAAAAGGCAGGGAGCTTTAGCCACCGTCCTCTAGCAGTCGCGAAGCTGTGCACACAATGTCGTCTCCCTGCGGCAACGTTCTTCGCCCTCGTGCAAGCTACCGCTCTGTCCGGCTCCCGGAGCAGGAGAAGCGGCTGCTTCGCGCACACAGCAGCGGAGCGGCAGCCCTACGCTCCGAAGCGCTGCTTCAGCCGAAAGACGCCGGCCACCGGCGCTTGGCTTCGGACAGCTCCGGAGAGCCGTAGTGTGCGTCTGCAACTAGACTGCATCATAGCGAAAAGCTTTGGCAGTGTGTCTCGCAGGGAGATAGCTTAGGAGCGCAGCGCACTTATGCCTCCCTTGTCCAGAAACACGATTTTACTGCACACTCCAAAAACAGTACTCTTCCCAGGGCAATATATAAGCTGCTTTCTGACGGCCGTGATCTTTCGATTACTCTTGCCCAGCTCGTTGTTTTAACGTGCACATGCCGTCCTGGCATTCAGTGCACAGTGAAAGCAATCGCAAAAGTCCAGCAGCTGCTGACTCCCAAACACAAGGCGCTGGCTATGTTCTTGCTTCTCGACAACTCAACGCAGCCCTTCATTTCTGCAGTTGCCATCGAGGTCTCTGCATGTCGGAGACTCAGAGGACGAGCACGAGTTTCCCACGAGGGGCTGCATCAGGAGGAATTCAAAACTCCAGAAAATTGTCCTGGAACACCTTCCATAAGGATGCTAGAAGGGAATTGAAGAGGCAGGCGTGCGGCCACCACGGTCCTCTAGCAGTCCTTCGGGTGTGCGCAGAAGCCCGGTGCTCTGCGGCTTCGTTCTTCGCCCCCGTACAAACTACCGCTCTGTCCGGCTCCCGGAGCAGGAGAAGCGGCTGCTTCGCGCACACAACAGCGGAGCGGCAGCCCTACGCTCCGAAGCGCTGCTTCAGCCGAAAGACGCCGGCCACCGGCGCTTGGCTTCGGACAGCTCCGGAGAGCCGTAGTGTGCGTCTGCACTAGACTGCATCATAGCGAAAAGCTTTGACAGTGTGTCTCGCAGGGAGATAGCTTAGGAGCGCAGCGCACTTATGCCTCCCTTGTCCAGAAACACGGATTTGCTGCACACTCCAAAAACACTGCTCTTTCCATGGTACTATGTAAGCTGCTGTCTGACGCCCGTTCTCTTCTGCCCACTCTTGCCCAGCTGGTTGTTGCAGCGTGCACGTGCCTTCCTGGCATTAAGAGCACAGTGAAAGCAATCGCAAAAGTCCAGCAGCTGCTGACTCCCAAACACAAGGCGCTTGTCTACGTTCTTGCTTCTCGACAACTCAACGCAGCCCTTCATTTCTGCAGCTGCCATCGAGTTTTCTGTATCTTGAGCCTTCTGGGACGAGCACCAATTTCCCAGGAGGGGCTGCATCAGGACGAAGTCAAAACCCAGGAAAGTTGTCTCGGAACACCTTCAATAAAGCATGCCAGCAGTGCATTGAAAAGGCAGGGAGCTTTAGCCACCGTCCTCTAGCAGTCGCGAAGCTGTGCACACAATGTCGTCTCCCTGCGGCAACGTTCTTCGCCCTCGTGCAAGCTACCGCTCTGTCCGGCTCCCGGAGCAGGAGAAGCGGCTGCTTCGCGCACACAGCAGCGGAGCGGCAGCCCTACGCTCCGAAGCGCTGCTTCAGCCGAAAGACGCCGGCCACCGGCGCTTGGCTTCGGACAGCTCCGGAGAGCCGTAGTGTGCGTCTGCACTAGACTGCATCATAGCGAAAAGCTTTGGCAGTGTGTCTCGCAGAGAGATAGCTTAGGAGCGCAGCGCACTTATGCCTCCCTTGTCCAGAAACACGATTTTACTGCACACTCCAAAAACAGTACTCTTCCCAGGGCAAGATGCCAGATGCTCTCTGATGCCCGTGCTCCCTTCCTACTCTTGCCCAGCTCGTTGTTGTAACGCGCACATGCCGTCCTGGCATTCAGTGCACAGTGAAAGCAATCGCAAAAGTCCAGCAGCTGCTGACTCCCAAACACAAGGCGCTGGCTATGTTCTTGCTTCTCGACAACTCAACGCAGCCCTCCATTTCTGCAGTTGCCATCGAGGTCTCTGCATGTCGGAGAGTCAGAGGACGAGCACGAGTTTCCCACGAGGGGCTGAATCAGGAGGAATTCAAAACTCAGGGAATTTGTCCTGGAACACCTTCCATAAGGATGCTCGAAGGGAATTGAAGAGGCAGGCGAGCGGCCACCACCGTCCTCTAGCAGTCCTTAGGGTGCGCGCAGAAGCCCGGTGCTCTGCGGCTTCGTTCTTCGCCCTCGTGCAAGCTACCGCTCTGTCCGGCTCCCGGAGCAGGAGAAGCGGCTGCTTCGCGCACACAACAGCGGAGCGGCAGCCCTACGCTCCGAAGCGCTGCTTCAGCCGAAAGACGCCGGCCACCGGCGCTTGGCTTCGGACAGCTCCGGAGAGCCGTAGTGTGGGTCTGCACTAGACTGCATCATAGCGAAAAGCTTTGGCAGTGTGTCTCGCAGGGAGATAGCTTAGGAGCGCAGCGCACTTATGCCTCCCTTGTCCAGAAACACGATTTTACTGCACACTCCAAAAACAGTACTCTTCCCAGGGCAATATATAAGCTGCTTTCTGACGGCCGTGATCTTTCGATTACTCTTGCGCAGCTCGGTGTTGCAGAGTGCACGTGCCTTCCTGGAATTCAGTGCACAGTGAAAGCAATCGCAAAAGTCCAGCAGCTGCTGACTCCCAAACACAAGGCGCTGTCTACGTTCTTGCTTCGCAACACTTCAACAGAGTCCTTCATTTCTGCAGCTGCCATCGAGTTTTCTGCATCTCGAGCCTTCTGGGACGAGCACCAATTTCCCAGGAGGGGCTGCATCAGGACGAAGTCAAAACCCAGGAAAGTTGTCTCGGAACACCTTCAATAAAGCATGCCAGCAGTGCATTGAAAAGGCAGGTAGCTTTAGCCACCGTCCTCTAGCAGTCGCGAAGCTGTGCACACAATGTCGTCTCCCTGCGGCAACGTTCTTCGCCCTCGTGCAAGCTACCGCTCTGTCCGGCTCCCGGAGCAGGAGAAGCGGCTGCTTCGCGCACACAGCAGCGGAGCGGCAGCCCTACGCTCCGAAGCGCTGCTTCAGCCGAAAGACGCCGGCCACCGGCGCTTGGCTTCGGACAGCTCCGGAGAGCCGTAGTGTGCGTCTGCAACTAGACTGCATCATAGCGAAAAGCTTTGGCAGTGTGTCTCGCAGGGAGATAGCTTAGGAGCGCAGCGCACTTATGCCTCCCTTGTCCAGAAACACGATTTTACTGCACACTCCAAAAACAGTACTCTTCCCAGGGCAATATATAAGCTGCTTTCTGACGGCCGTGATCTTTCGATTACTCTTGCGCAGCTCGGTGTTGCAGAGTGCACGTGCCTTCCTGGAATTCAGCGCACAGTGAAAGCAATCGCAAAAGTCCAGCAGCTGCTGACTCCCAAACACAAGGCGCTTGTCTACGTTCTTGCTTCTCGACAACTCAACGCAGCCCTCCATTTCTGCAGTTGCCATCGAGGTCTCTGCATGTCGGAGACTCAGAGGACGAGCACGAGTTTCCCAGGAGGGGCTGCATCAGGAGGAATTCAAAACTCCAGAAAATTGTCCTGGAACACCTTCCATAAGGATGCTAGAAAGGGAATTGAAGAGGCAGGCGTGCCGCCACCACGGTCCTCTAGCAGTCCTTCGGGTGTGCGCAGAAGCCCGGTGCTCTGCGGCTTCGTTCTTCGCCCCCGTACAAACTACCGCTCTGTCCGGCTCCCGGAGCAGGAGAAGCGGCTGCTTCGCGCACACAACAGCGGAGAGGCAGCCCTACGCTCCGAAGCGCTGCTTCAGCCGAAAGACGCCGGCCACCGGCGCTTGGCTTCGGACAGCTCCGGAGAGCCGTAGTGTGCGTCTGCACTAGACTGCATCATAGCGAAAAGCTTTGACAGTGTGTCTCGCAGGGAGATAGCTTAGGAGCGCAGCGCACTTATGCCTCCCTTGTCCAGAAACACGGATTTGCTGCACACTCCAAAAACACTGCTCTTTCCATGGTACTATGTAAGCTGCTGTCTGACGCCCGTTCTCTTCTGCCCACTCTTGCCCAGCTGGTTGTTGCAGCGTGCACGTGCCTTCCTGGCATTAAGAGCACAGTGAAAGCAATCGCAAAAGTCCAGCAGCTGCTGACTCCCAAACACAAGGCGCTTGTCTACGTTCTTGCTTCTCGACAACTCAACGCAGCCCTTCATTTCTGCAGCTGCCATCGAGTTTTCTGTATCTCGAGCCTTCTGGGACGAGCACCAATTTCCCAGGAGGGGCTGCATCAGGACGAAGTCAAAACCCAGGAAAGTTGTCTCGGAACACCTTCAATAAAGCATGCCAGCAGTGCATTGAAAAGGCAGGGAGCTTTAGCCACCGTCCTCTAGCAGTCGCGAAGCTGTGCACACAATGTCGTCTGCCTGCGGCAACGTTCTTCGCCCTCGTGCAAGCTACCGCTCTGTCCGGCTCCCGGAGCAGGAGAAGCGGCTGCTTCGCGCACACAGCAGCGGAGCGGCAGCCCTACGCTCCGAAGCGCTGCTTCAGCCGAAAGACGCCGGCCACCGGCGCTTGGCTTCGGACAGCTCCGGAGAGCCGTAGTGTGCGTGTGCAACTAGACTGCATCATAGCGAAAAGCTTTGGCATTGTGTCTCGCAGGGAGATAGCTTAGGAGCGTAGCGCACTTATGCCTCCCTTGTCCAGAAACACGATTTTACTGCACACTCCAAAAACAGTACTCTTCCCAGGCCAATATATAAGCTGCTTTCTGACGGCCGTGATCTTTCGATTACTCTTGCGCAGCTCGGTGTTGCAGAGTGCACGTGCCTTCCTGGAATTCAGTGCACAGTGAAAGCAATCGCAAAAGTCCAGCAGCTGCTGACTCCCAAACACAAGGCGCTGTCTACGTTCTTGCTTCTCAACACTTCAACAGAGTCCTTCATTTCTGCAGCTGCCATCGAGTTTTCTGCATCTCGAGCCTTCTGGGACGAGCACCAATTTCCCAGGAGGGGCTGCATCAGGACGAAGTCAAAACCCAGGAAAGTTGTCTCGGAACACCTTCAATAAAGCATGCCAGCAGTGCATTGAAAAGGCAGGTAGCTTTAGCCACCGTCCTCTAGCAGTCGCGAAGCTGTGCACACAATGTCGTCTGCCTGCGGCAACGTTCTTCGCCCTCGTGCAAGCTACCGCTCTGTCCGGCTCCCGGAGCAGGAGAAGCGGCTGCTTCGCGCACACAGCAGCGGAGCGGCAGCCCTACGCTCCGAAGCGCTGCTTCAGCCGAAAGACGCCGGCCACCGGCGCTTGGCTTCGGACAGCTCCGGAGAGCCGTAGTGTGCGTCTGCACTAGACTGCATCATAGCGAAAAGCTTTGGCAGTGTGTCTCGCAGAGAGATAGCTTAGGAGCGCAGCGCACTTATGCCTCCCTTGTCCAGAAACACGATTTTACTGCACACTCCAAAAACAGTACTCTTCCCAGGGCAAGATGCCAGATGCTCTCTGATGCCCGTGCTCCCTTCCTACTCTTGCCCAGCTCGTTGTTGTAACGCGCACATGCCGTCCTGGCATTCAGTGCACAGTGAAAGCAATCGCAAAAGTCCAGCAGCTGCTGACTCCCAAACACAAGGCGCTGGCTATGTTCTTGCTTCTCGACAACTCAACGCAGCCCTCCATTTCTGCAGTTGCCATCGAGGTCTCTGCATGTCGGAGAGTCAGAGGACGAGCACGAGTTTCCCACGAGGGGCTGAATCAGGAGGAATTCAAAACTCAGGGAATTTGTCCTGGAACACCTTCCATAAGGATGCTCGAAGGGAATTGAAGAGGCAGGCGAGCGGCCACCACCGTCCTCTAGCAGTCCTTAGGGTGCGCGCAGAAGCCCGGTGCTCTGCGGCTTCGTTCTTCGCCCTCGTGCAAGCTACCGCTCTGTCCGGCTCCCGGAGCAGGAGAAGCGGCTGCTTCGCGCACACAACAGCGGAGCGGCAGCCCTACGCTCCGAAGCGCTGCTTCAGCCGAAAGACGCCGGCCACCGGCGCTTGGCTTCGGACAGCTCCGGAGAGCCGTAGTGTGGGTCTGCACTAGACTGCATCATAGCGAAAAGCTTTGGCAGTGTGTCTCGCAGGGAGATAGCTTAGGAGCGCAGCGCACTTATGCCTCCCTTGTCCAGAAACACGATTTTACTGCACACTCCAAAAACAGTACTCTTCCCAGGGCAATATATAAGCTGCTTTCTGACGGCCGTGATCTTTCGATTACTCTTGCGCAGCTCGGTTTTGCAGAGTGCACGTGCCTTCCTGGACTTCAGTGCACAGTGAAAGCAATCGCAAAAGTCCAGCAGCTGCTGACTCCCAAACACAAGGCGCTTGTCTACGTTCTTGCTTCTCGACAACTCAACGCAGCCCTTCATTTCTGCAGCTGCCATCGAGTTTTCTGTATCTTGAGCCTTCTGGGACGAGCACCAATTTCCCAGGAGGGGCTGCATCAGGACGAAGTCAAAACCCAGGAAAGTTGTCTCGGAACACCTTCAATAAAGCATGCCAGCAGTGCATTGAAAAGGCAGGGAGCTTTAGCCACCGTCCTCTAGCAGTCGCGAAGCTGTGCACACAATGTCGTCTCCCTGCGGCAACGTTCTTCGCCCTCGTGCAAGCTACCGCTCTGTCCGGCTCCCGGAGCAGGAGAAGCGGCTGCTTCGCGCACACAGCAGCGGAGCGGCAGCCCTACGCTCCGAAGCGCTGCTTCAGCCGAAAGACGCCGGCCACCGGCGCTTGGCTTCGGACAGCTCCGGAGAGCCGTAGTGTGCGTCTGCAACTAGACTGCATCATAGCGAAAAGCTTTGGCAGTGTGTCTCGCAGGGAGATAGCTTAGGAGCGCAGCGCACTTATGCCTCCCTTGTCCAGAAACACGATTTTACTGCACACTCCAAAAACAGTACTCTTCCCAGGGCAATATATAAGCTGCTTTCTGACGGCCGTGATCTTTCGATTACTCTTGCCCAGCTCGTTGTTTTAACGTGCACATGCCGTCCTGGCATTCAGTGCACAGTGAAAGCAATCGCAAAAGTCCAGCAGCTGCTGACTCCCAAACACAAGGCGCTGGCTATGTTCTTGCTTCTCGACAACTCAACGCAGCCCTTCATTTCTGCAGTTGCCATCGAGGTCTCTGCATGTCGGAGACTCAGAGGACGAGCACGAGTTTCCCACGAGGGGCTGCATCAGGAGGAATTCAAAACTCCAGAAAATTGTCCTGGAACACCTTCCATAAGGATGCTAGAAGGGAATTGAAGAGGCAGGCGTGCGGCCACCACGGTCCTCTAGCAGTCCTTCGGGTGTGCGCAGAAGCCCGGTGCTCTGCGGCTTCGTTCTTCGCCCCCGTACAAACTACCGCTCTGTCCGGCTCCCGGAGCAGGAGAAGCGGCTGCTTCGCGCACACAACAGCGGAGCGGCAGCCCTACGCTCCGAAGCGCTGCTTCAGCCGAAAGACGCCGGCCACCGGCGCTTGGCTTCGGACAGCTCCGGAGAGCCGTAGTGTGCGTCTGCACTAGACTGCATCATAGCGAAAAGCTTTGACAGTGTGTCTCGCAGGGAGATAGCTTAGGAGCGCAGCGCACTTATGCCTCCCTTGTCCAGAAACACGGATTTGCTGCACACTCCAAAAACACTGCTCTTTCCATGGTACTATGTAAGCTGCTGTCTGACGCCCGTTCTCTTCTGCCCACTCTTGCCCAGCTGGTTGTTGCAGCGTGCACGTGCCTTCCTGGCATTAAGAGCACAGTGAAAGCAATCGCAAAAGTCCAGCAGCTGCTGACTCCCAAACACAAGGCGCTTGTCTACGTTCTTGCTTCTCGACAACTCAACGCAGCCCTTCATTTCTGCAGCTGCCATCGAGTTTTCTGTATCTTGAGCCTTCTGGGACGAGCACCAATTTCCCAGGAGGGGCTGCATCAGGACGAAGTCAAAACCCAGGAAAGTTGTCTCGGAACACCTTCAATAAAGCATGCCAGCAGTGCATTGAAAAGGCAGGGAGCTTTAGCCACCGTCCTCTAGCAGTCGCGAAGCTGTGCACACAATGTCGTCTCCCTGCGGCAACGTTCTTCGCCCTCGTGCAAGCTACCGCTCTGTCCGGCTCCCGGAGCAGGAGAAGCGGCTGCTTCGCGCACACAGCAGCGGAGCGGCAGCCCTACGCTCCGAAGCGCTGCTTCAGCCGAAAGACGCCGGCCACCGGCGCTTGGCTTCGGACAGCTCCGGAGAGCCGTAGTGTGCGTCTGCACTAGACTGCATCATAGCGAAAAGCTTTGGCAGTGTGTCTCGCAGAGAGATAGCTTAGGAGCGCAGCGCACTTATGCCTCCCTTGTCCAGAAACACGATTTTACTGCACACTCCAAAAACAGTACTCTTCCCAGGGCAAGATGCCAGATGCTCTCTGATGCCCGTGCTCCCTTCCTACTCTTGCCCAGCTCGTTGTTGTAACGCGCACATGCCGTCCTGGCATTCAGTGCACAGTGAAAGCAATCGCAAAAGTCCAGCAGCTGCTGACTCCCAAACACAAGGCGCTGGCTATGTTCTTGCTTCTCGACAACTCAACGCAGCCCTCCATTTCTGCAGTTGCCATCGAGGTCTCTGCATGTCGGAGAGTCAGAGGACGAGCACGAGTTTCCCACGAGGGGCTGAATCAGGAGGAATTCAAAACTCAGGGAATTTGTCCTGGAACACCTTCCATAAGGATGCTCGAAGGGAATTGAAGAGGCAGGCGAGCGGCCACCACCGTCCTCTAGCAGTCCTTAGGGTGCGCGCAGAAGCCCGGTGCTCTGCGGCTTCGTTCTTCGCCCTCGTGCAAGCTACCGCTCTGTCCGGCTCCCGGAGCAGGAGAAGCGGCTGCTTCGCGCACACAACAGCGGAGCGGCAGCCCTACGCTCCGAAGCGCTGCTTCAGCCGAAAGACGCCGGCCACCGGCGCTTGGCTTCGGACAGCTCCGGAGAGCCGTAGTGTGGGTCTGCACTAGACTGCATCATAGCGAAAAGCTTTGGCAGTGTGTCTCGCAGGGAGATAGCTTAGGAGCGCAGCGCACTTATGCCTCCCTTGTCCAGAAACACGATTTTACTGCACACTCCAAAAACAGTACTCTTCCCAGGGCAATATATAAGCTGCTTTCTGACGGCCGTGATCTTTCGATTACTCTTGCGCAGCTCGGTGTTGCAGAGTGCACGTGCCTTCCTGGAATTCAGTGCACAGTGAAAGCAATCGCAAAAGTCCAGCAGCTGCTGACTCCCAAACACAAGGCGCTGTCTACGTTCTTGCTTCGCAACACTTCAACAGAGTCCTTCATTTCTGCAGCTGCCATCGAGTTTTCTGCATCTCGAGCCTTCTGGGACGAGCACCAATTTCCCAGGAGGGGCTGCATCAGGACGAAGTCAAAACCCAGGAAAGTTGTCTCGGAACACCTTCAATAAAGCATGCCAGCAGTGCATTGAAAAGGCAGGTAGCTTTAGCCACCGTCCTCTAGCAGTCGCGAAGCTGTGCACACAATGTCGTCTCCCTGCGGCAACGTTCTTCGCCCTCGTGCAAGCTACCGCTCTGTCCGGCTCCCGGAGCAGGAGAAGCGGCTGCTTCGCGCACACAGCAGCGGAGCGGCAGCCCTACGCTCCGAAGCGCTGCTTCAGCCGAAAGACGCCGGCCACCGGCGCTTGGCTTCGGACAGCTCCGGAGAGCCGTAGTGTGCGTCTGCAACTAGACTGCATCATAGCGAAAAGCTTTGGCAGTGTGTCTCGCAGGGAGATAGCTTAGGAGCGCAGCGCACTTATGCCTCCCTTGTCCAGAAACACGATTTTACTGCACACTCCAAAAACAGTACTCCTCCCAGGGCAATATATAAGCTGCTTTCTGACGGCCGTGATCTTTCGATTACTCTTGCGCAGCTCGGTGTTGCAGAGTGCACGTGCCTTCCTGGAATTCAGCGCACAGTGAAAGCAATCGCAAAAGTCCAGCAGCTGCTGACTCCCAAACACAAGGCGCTTGTCTACGTTCTTGCTTCTCGACAACTCAACGCAGCCCTCCATTTCTGCAGTTGCCATCGAGGTCTCTGCATGTCGGAGACTCAGAGGACGAGCACGAGTTTCCCAGGAGGGGCTGCATCAGGAGGAATTCAAAACTCCAGAAAATTGTCCTGGAACACCTTCCATAAGGATGCTAGAAAGGGAATTGAAGAGGCAGGCGTGCCGCCACCACGGTCCTCTAGCAGTCCTTCGGGTGTGCGCAGAAGCCCGGTGCTCTGCGGCTTCGTTCTTCGCCCCCGTACAAACTACCGCTCTGTCCGGCTCCCGGAGCAGGAGAAGCGGCTGCTTCGCGCACACAACAGCGGAGCGGCAGCCCTACGCTCCGAAGCGCTGCTTCAGCCGAAAGACGCCGGCCACCGGCGCTTGGCTTCGGACAGCTCCGGAGAGCCGTAGTGTGCGTCTGCACTAGACTGCATCATAGCGAAAAGCTTTGACAGTGTGTCTCGCAGGGAGATAGCTTAGGAGCGCAGCGCACTTATGCCTCCCTTGTCCAGAAACACGGATTTGCTGCACACTCCAAAAACACTGCTCTTTCCATGGTACTATGTAAGCTGCTGTCTGACGCCCGTTCTCTTCTGCCCACTCTTGCCCAGCTGGTTGTTGCAGCGTGCACGTGCCTTCCTGGCATTAAGAGCACAGTGAAAGCAATCGCAAAAGTCCAGCAGCTGCTGACTCCCAAACACAAGGCGCTTGTCTACGTTCTTGCTTCTCGACAACTCAACGCAGCCCTTCATTTCTGCAGCTGCCATCGAGTTTTCTGTATCTTGAGCCTTCTGGGACGAGCACCAATTTCCCAGGAGGGGCTGCATCAGGACGAAGTCAAAACCCAGGAAAGTTGTCTCGGAACACCTTCAATAAAGCATGCCAGCAGTGCATTGAAAAGGCAGGTAGCTTTAGCCACCGTCCTCTAGCAGTCGCGAAGATGTGCACACAATGTCGTCTCCCTGCGGCAACGTTCTTCGCCCTCGTGCAAGCTACCGCTCTGTCCGGCTCCCGGAGCAGGAGAAGCGGCTGCTTCGCGCACACAGCAGCGGAGCGGCAGCCCTACGCTCCGAAGCGCTGCTTCAGCCGAAAGACGCCGGCCACCGGCGCTTGGCTTCGGACAGCTCCGGAGAGCCGTAGTGTGCGTCTGCAACTAGACTGCATCATAGCGAAAAGCTTTGGCAGTGTGTCTCGCAGGGAGATAGCTTAGGAGCGCAGCGCACTTATGCCTCCCTTGTCCAGAAACACGATTTTACTGCACACTCCAAAAACAGTACTCTTCCCAGGGCAATATATAAGCTGCTTTCTGACGGCCGTGATCTTTCGATTACTCTTGCCCAGCTCGTTGTTTTAACGTGCACATGCCGTCCTGGCATTCAGTGCACAGTGAAAGCAATCGCAAAAGTCCAGCAGCTGCTGACTCCCAAACACAAGGCGCTGGCTATGTTCTTGCTTCTCGACAACTCAACGCAGCCCTTCATTTCTGCAGTTGCCATCGAGGTCTCTGCATGTCGGAGAGTCAGAGGACGAGCACGAGTTTCCCACGAGGGGCTGAATCAGGAGGAATTCAAAACTCCAGAAAATTGTCCTGGAACACCTTCCATAAGGATGCTAGAAGGGAATTGAAGAGGCAGGCGAGCGGCCACCACGGTCCTCTAGCAGTCCTTCGGGTGTGCGCAGAAGCCCGGTGCTCTGCGGCTTCGTTCTTCGCCCCCGTACAAACTACCGCTCTGTCCGGCTCCCGGAGCAGGAGAAGCGGCTGCTTCGCGCACACAACAGCGGAGCGGCAGCCCTACGCTCCGAAGCGCTGCTTCAGCCGAAAGACGCCGGCCACCGGCGCTTGGCTTCGGACAGCTCCGGAGAGCCGTAGTGTGCGTGTGCAACTAGACTGCATCATAGCGAAAAGCTTTGACAGTGTGTCTCGCAGGGAGATAGCTTAGGAGCGCAGCGCACTTATGCCTCCCTTGTCCAGAAACACGGATTTGCTGCACACTCCAAAAACACTGCTCTTTCCATGGTACTATGTAAGCTGCTGTCTGACGCCCGTTCTCTTCTGCCCACTCTTGCCCAGCTGGTTGTTGCAGCGTGCACGTGCCTTCCTGGCATTAAGAGCACAGTGAAAGCAATCGCAAAAGTCCAGCAGCTGCTGACTCCCAAACACAAGGCGCTTGTCTACGTTCTTGCTTCTCGACAACTCAACGCAGCCCTTCATTTCTGCAGCTGCCATCGAGTTTTCTGTATCTTGAGCCTTCTGGGACGAGCACCAATTTCCCAGGAGGGGCTGCATCAGGACGAAGTCAAAACCCAGGAAAGTTGTCTCGGAACACCTTCAATAAAGCATGCCAGCAGTGCATTGAAAAGGCAGGTAGCTTTAGCCACCGTCCTCTAGCAGTCGCGAAGCTGTGCACACAATGTCGTCTGCCTGCGGCAACGTTCTTCGCCCTCGTGCAAGCTACCGCTCTGTCCGGCTCCCGGAGCAGGAGAAGCGGCTGCTTCGCGCACACAACAGCGGAGCGGCAGCCCTACGCTCCGAAGCGCTGCTTCAGCCGAAAGACGCCGGCCACCGGCGCTTGGCTTCGGACAGCTCCGGAGAGCCGTAGTGTGCGTCTGCACTAGACTGCATCATAGCGAAAAGCTTTGGCAGTGTGTCTCGCAGAGAGATAGCTTAGGAGCGCAGCGCACTTATGCCTCCCTTGTCCAGAAACACGATTTTACTGCACACTCCAAAAACAGTACTCTTCCCAGGGCAAGATGCCAGATGCTCTCTGATGCCCGTGCTCCCTTCCTACTCTTGCCCAGCTCGTTGTTGTAACGCGCACATGCCGTCCTGGCATTCAGTGCACAGTGAAAGCAATCGCAAAAGTCCAGCAGCTGCTGACTCCCAAACACAAGGCGCTGGCTATGTTCTTGCTTCTCGACAACTCAACGCAGCCCTCCATTTCTGCAGTTGCCATCGAGGTCTCTGCATGTCGGAGAGTCAGAGGACGAGCACGAGTTTCCCACGAGGGGCTGAATCAGGAGGAATTCAAAACTCAGGGAATTTGTCCTGGAACACCTTCCATAAGGATGCTAGAAGGGAATTGAAGAGGCAGGCGAGCGGCCACCACCGTCCTCTAGCAGTCCTTAGGGTGCGCGCAGAAGCCCGGTGCTCTGCGGCTTCGTTCTTCGCCCTCGTGCAAGCTACCGCTCTGTCCGGCTCCCGGAGCAGGAGAAGCGGCTGCTTCGCGCACACAACAGCGGAGCGGCAGCCCTACGCTCCGAAGCGCTGCTTCAGCCGAAAGACGCCGGCCACCGGCACTTGGCTTCGGACAGCTCCGGAGAGCCGTAGTGTGCGTCTGCAACTAGACTGCATCATAGCGAAAAGCTTTGGCAGTGTGTCTCGCAGGGAGATAGCTTAGGAGCGCAGCGCACTTATGCCTCCCTTGTCCAGAAACACGATTTTACTGCACACTCCAAAAACAGTACTCTTCCCAGGGCAATATATAAGCTGCTTTCTGACGGCCGTGATCTTTCGATTACTCTTGCGCAGCTCGGTGTTGCAGAGTGCACGTGCCTTCCTGGAATTCAGCGCACAGTGAAAGCAATCGCAAAAGTCCAGCAGCTGCTGACTCCCAAACACAAGGCGCTTGTCTACGTTCTTGCTTCTCGACAACTCAACGCAGCCCTCCATTTCTGCAGTTGCCATCGAGGTCTCTGCATGTCGGAGACTCAGAGGACGAGCACGAGTTTCCCAGGAGGGGCTGCATCAGGAGGAATTCAAAACTCCAGAAAATTGTCCTGGAACACCTTCCATAAGGATGCTAGAAAGGGAATTGAAGAGGCAGGCGTGCCGCCACCACGGTCCTCTAGCAGTCCTTCGGGTGTGCGCAGAAGCCCGGTGCTCTGCGGCTTCGTTCTTCGCCCCCGTACAAACTACCGCTCTGTCCGGCTCCCGGAGCAGGAGAAGCGGCTGCTTCGCGCACACAACAGCGGAGAGGCAGCCCTACGCTCCGAAGCGCTGCTTCAGCCGAAAGACGCCGGCCACCGGCGCTTGGCTTCGGACAGCTCCGGAGAGCCGTAGTGTGCGTCTGCACTAGACTGCATCATAGCGAAAAGCTTTGACAGTGTGTCTCGCAGGGAGATAGCTTAGGAGCGCAGCGCACTTATGCCTCCCTTGTCCAGAAACACGGATTTGCTGCACACTCCAAAAACACTGCTCTTTCCATGGTACTATGTAAGCTGCTGTCTGACGCCCGTTCTCTTCTGCCCACTCTTGCCCAGCTGGTTGTTGCAGCGTGCACGTGCCTTCCTGGCATTAAGAGCACAGTGAAAGCAATCGCAAAAGTCCAGCAGCTGCTGACTCCCAAACACAAGGCGCTTGTCTACGTTCTTGCTTCTCGACAACTCAACGCAGCCCTTCATTTCTGCAGCTGCCATCGAGTTTTCTGTATCTTGAGCCTTCTGGGACGAGCACCAATTTCCCAGGAGGGGCTGCATCAGGACGAAGTCAAAACCCAGGAAAGTTGTGTCGGAACACCTTCAATAAAGCATGCCAGCAGTGCATTGAAAAGGCAGGGAGCTTTAGCCACCGTCCTCTAGCAGTCGCGAAGCTGTGCACACAATGTCGTCTCCCTGCGTCAACGTTCTTCGCCCTCGTGCAAGCTACCGCTCTGTCCGGCTCCCGGAGCAGGAGAAGCGGCTGCTTCGCGCACACAGCAGCGGAGCGGCAGCCCTACGCTCCGAAGCGCTGCTTCAGCCGAAAGACGCCGGCCACCGGCGCTTGGCTTCGGACAGCTCCGGAGAGCCGTAGTGTGCGTCTGCAACTAGACTGCATCATAGCGAAAAGCTTTGGCAGTGTGTCTCGCAGGGAGATAGCTTAGGAGCGCAGCGCACTTATGCCTCCCTTGTCCAGAAACACGATTTTACTGCACACTCCAAAAACAGTACTCTTCCCAGGGCAATATATAAGCTGCTTTCTGACGGCCGTGATCTTTCGATTACTCTTGCCCAGCTCGTTGTTTTAACGTGCACATGCCGTCCTGGCATTCAGTGCACAGTGAAAGCAATCGCAAAAGTCCAGCAGCTGCTGACTCCCAAACACAAGGCGCTGGCTATGTTCTTGCTTCTCGACAACTCAACGCAGCCCTTCATTTCTGCAGTTGCCATCGAGGTCTCTGCATGTAGGAGACTCAGAGGACGAGCACGAGTTTCCCAGGAGGGGCTGCATCAGGAGGAATTCAAAACTCCAGAAAATTGTCCTGGAACACCTTCCATAAGGATGCTAGAAGGGAATTGAAGAGGCAGGCGAGCGGCCACCACGGTCCTCTAGCAGTCCTTCGGGTGTGCGCAGAAGCCCGGTGCTCTGCGGCTTCGTTCTTCGCCCCCGTACAAACTACCGCTCTGTCCGGCTCCCGGAGCAGGAGAAGCGGCTGCTTCGCGCACACAACAGCGGAGCGGCAGCCCTACGCTCCGAAGCGCTGCTTCAGCCGAAAGACGCCGGCCACCGGCGCTTGGCTTCGGACAGCTCCGGAGAGCCGTAGTGTGCGTCTGCACTAGACTGCATCATAGCGAAAAGCTTTGACAGTGTGTCTCGCAGGGAGATAGCTTAGGAGCGCAGCGCACTTATGCCTCCCTTGTCCAGAAACACGGATTTGCTGCACACTCCAAAAACACTGCTCTTTCCATGGTACTATGTAAGCTGCTGTCTGACGCCCGTTCTCTTCTGCCCACTCTTGCCCAGCTGGTTGTTGCAGCGTGCACGTGCCTTCCTGGCATTCAGAGCACAGTGAAAGCAATCGCAAAAGTCCAGCAGCTGCTGACTCCCAAACACAAGGCGCTTGTCTACGTTCTTGCTTCTCGACAACTCAACGCAGCCCTTCATTTCTGCAGCTGCCATCGAGTTTTCTGTATCTTGAGCCTTCTGGGACGAGCACCAATTTCCCAAGAGGGGCTGCATCAGGACGAAGTCAAAACCCAGGAAAGTTGTCTCGGAACACCTTCTATAAAGCATGCCAGCAGTGCATTGAAAAGGCAGGGAGCTTTAGCCACCGTCCTCTAGCAGTCGCGAAGCTGTGCACACAATGTCGTCTCCCTGCGGCAACGTTCTTCGCCCTCGTGCAAGCTACCGCTCTGTCCGGCTCCCGGAGCAGGAGAAGCGGCTGCTTCGCGCACACAGCAGCGGAGCGGCAGCCCTACGCTCCGAAGCGCTGCTTCAGCCGAAAGACGCCGGCCACCGGCGCTTGGCTTCGGACAGCTCCGGAGAGCCGTAGTGTGCGTCTGCAACTAGACTGCATCATAGCGAAAGCTTTGGCAGTGTGTCTCGCAGGGAGATAGCTTAGGAGCGCAGCGCACTTATGCCTCCCTTGTCCAGAAACACGATTTTACTGCACACTCCAAAAACAGTACTCTTCCCAGGGCAATATATAAGCTGCTTTCTGACGGCCGTGATCTTTCGATTACTCTTGCCCAGCTCGTTGTTTTAACGTGCACATGCCGTCCTGGCATTCAGTGCACAGTGAAAGCAATCGCAAAAGTCCAGCAGCTGCTGACTCCCAAACACAAGGCGCTGGCTATGTTCTTGCTTCTCGACAACTCAACGCAGCCCTTCATTTCTGCAGTTGCCATCGAGGTCTCTGCATGTCGGAGACTCAGAGGACGAGCACGAGTTTCCCACGAGGGGCTGCATCAGGAGGAATTCAAAACTTCTGAAAATCGTCCTGGAACACCTTCCATAAGGATGCTAGAAGGGAATTGAAGAGGCAGGCGTGCGGCCACCACGGTCCTCTAGCAGTCCTTCGGGTGTGCGCAGAAGCCCGGTGCTCTGCGGCTTCGTTCTTCGCCCCCGTACAAACTACCGCTCTGTCCGGCTCCCGGAGCAGGAGAAGCGGTTGCTTCGCGCACACAACAGCGGAGCGGCAGCCCTACGCTCCGAAGCGCTGCTTCAGCCGAAAGACGCCGGCCACCGGCGCTTGGCTTCGGAAAGCTCCGGAGAGCCGTAGTGTGCGTCTGCACTAGACTGCATCATAGCGAAAAGCTTTGGCAGTGTGTCTCGCAGAGAGATAGCTTAGGAGCGCAGCGCACTTATGCCTCCCTTGTCCAGAAACACGATTTTACTGCACACTCCAAAAACAGTACTCTTCCCAGGGCAAGATGCCAGATGCTCTCTGATGCCCGTGCTCCCTTCCTACTCTTGCCCAGCTCGTTGTTGTAACGCGCACATGCCGTCCTGGCATTCAGTGCACAGTGAAAGCAATCGCAAAAGTCCAGCAGCTGCTGACTCCCAAACACAAGGCGCTGGCTATGTTCTTGCTACTCGACGACTCAACGCAGCCCTTCATTTCTGCAGCTGCCATCGAGGTCTCTGCATGTCGGAGAGTCAGAGGACGAGCACGAGTTTCCAACGAGGGGCTGCATCAGGACGAATTCAAAACTCAGGGAAATTGTCCTGGAACACCTTCCATAAGGATGCTCGAAGGGAATTGAAGAGGCAGGCGAGCGGCCACCACCGTCCTCTAGCAGTCCTTAGGGTGCGCGCAGAAGCCCGGTGCTCTGCGGCTTCGTTCTTCGCCCTCGTGCAAGCTACCGCTCTGTCCGGCTCCCGGAGCAGGAGAAGCGGCTGCTTCGCGCACACAACAGCGGAGCGGCAGCCCTACGCTCCGAAGCGCTGCTTCAGCCGAAAGACGCCGGCCACCGGCGCTTGGCTTCGGACAGCTCCGGAGAGCCGTAGTGTGGGTCTGCACTAGACTGCATCATAGCGAAAAGCTTTGGCAGTGTGTCTCGCAGGGAGATAGCTTAGGAGCGCAGCGCACTTATGCCTCCCTTGTCCAGAAACACGATTTTACTGCACACTCCAAAAACAGTACTCTTCCCAGGGCAATATATAAGCTGCTTTCTGACGGCCGTGATCTTTCGATTACTCTTGCGCAGCTCGGTTTTGCAGAGTGCACGTGCCTTCCTGGACTTCAGTGCACAGTGAAAGCAATCGCAAAAGTCCAGCAGCTGCTGACTCCCAAACACAAGGCGCTGTCTACGTTCTTGCTTCGCAACACTTCAACAGAGTCCTTCATTTCTGCAGCTGCCATCGAGTTTTCTGCATCTCGAGCCTTCTGGGACGAGCACCAATTTCCCAGGAGGGGCTGCATCAGGACGAAGTCAAAACCCAGGAAAGTTGTCTCGGAACACCTTCAATAAAGCATGCCAGCAGTGCATTGAAAAGGCAGGTAGCTTTAGCCACCGTCCTCTAGCAGTCGCGAAGCTGTGCACACAATGTCGTCTCCCTGCGGCAACGTTCTTCGCCCTCGTGCAAGCTACCGCTCTGTCCGGCTCCCGGAGCAGGAGAAGCGGCTGCTTCGCGCACACAGCAGCGGAGCGGCAGCCCTACGCTCCGAAGCGCTGCTTCAGCCGAAAGACGCCGGCCACCGGCGCTTGGCTTCGGACAGCTCCGGAGAGCCGTAGTGTGCGTCTGCAACTAGACTGCATCATAGCGAAAAGCTTTGGCAGTGTGTCTCGCAGGGAGATAGCTTAGGAGCGCAGCGCACTTATGCCTCCCTTGTCCAGAAACACGATTTTACTGCACACTCCAAAAACAGTACTCCTCCCAGGGCAATATATAAGCTGCTTTCTGACGGCCGTGATCTTTCGATTACTCTTGCGCAGCTCGGTGTTGCAGAGTGCACGTGCCTTCCTGGAATTCAGCGCACAGTGAAAGCAATCGCAAAAGTCCAGCAGCTGCTGACTCCCAAACACAAGGCGCTTGTCTACGTTCTTGCTTCTCGACAACTCAACGCAGCCCTCCATTTCTGCAGTTGCCATCGAGGTCTCTGCATGTCGGAGACTCAGAGGACGAGCACGAGTTTCCCAGGAGGGGCTGCATCAGGAGGAATTCAAAACTCCAGAAAATTGTCCTGGAACACCTTCCATAAGGATGCTAGAAAGGGAATTGAAGAGGCAGGCGTGCCGCCACCACGGTCCTCTAGCAGTCCTTCGGGTGTGCGCAGAAGCCCGGTGCTCTGCGGCTTCGTTCTTCGCCCCCGTACAAACTACCGCTCTGTCCGGCTCCCGGAGCAGGAGAAGCGGCTGCTTCGCGCACACAACAGCGGAGCGGCAGCCCTACGCTCCGAAGCGCTGCTTCAGCCGAAAGACGCCGGCCACCGGCGCTTGGCTTCGGACAGCTCCGGAGAGCCGTAGTGTGCGTCTGCACTAGACTGCATCATAGCGAAAAGCTTTGACAGTGTGTCTCGCAGGGAGATAGCTTAGGAGCGCAGCGCACTTATGCCTCCCTTGTCCAGAAACACGGATTTGCTGCACACTCCAAAAACACTGCTCTTTCCATGGTACTATGTAAGCTGCTGTCTGACGCCCGTTCTCTTCTGCCCACTCTTGCCCAGCTGGTTGTTGCAGCGTGCACGTGCCTTCCTGGCATTAAGAGCACAGTGAAAGCAATCGCAAAAGTCCAGCAGCTGCTGACTCCCAAACACAAGGCGCTTGTCTACGTTCTTGCTTCTCGACAACTCAACGCAGCCCTTCATTTCTGCAGCTGCCATCGAGTTTTCTGTATCTTGAGCCTTCTGGGACGAGCACCAATTTCCCAGGAGGGGCTGCATCAGGACGAAGTCAAAACCCAGGAAAGTTGTCTCGGAACACCTTCAATAAAGCATGCCAGCAGTGCATTGAAAAGGCAGGTAGCTTTAGCCACCGTCCTCTAGCAGTCGCGAAGCTGTGCACACAATGTCGTCTGCCTGCGGCAACGTTCTTCGCCCTCGTGCAAGCTACCGCTCTGTCCGGCTCCGGGAGCAGGAGAAGCGGCTGCTTCGCGCACACAGCAGCGGAGCGGCAGCCCTACGCTCCGAAGCGCTGCTTCAGCCGAAAGACGCCGGCCACCGGCGCTTGGCTTCGGACAGCTCCGGAGAGCCGTAGTGTGCGTCTGCAACTAGACTGCATCATAGCGAAAAGCTTTGGCAGTGTGTCTCGCAGGGAGATAGCTTAGGAGCGCAGCGCACTTATGCCTCCCTTGTCCAGAAACACGATTTTACTGCACACTCCAAAAACAGTACTCTTCCCAGGGCAATATATAAGCTGCTTTCTGACGGCCGTGATCTTTCGATTACTCTTGCCCAGCTCGTTGTTTTAACGTGCACATGCCGTCCTGGCATTCAGTGCACAGTGAAAGCAATCGCAAAAGTCCAGCAGCTGCTGACTCCCAAACACAAGGCGCTGGCTATGTTCTTGCTTCTCGACAACTCAACGCAGCCCTTCATTTCTGCAGTTGCCATCGAGGTCTCTGCATGTCGGAGAGTCAGAGGACGAGCACGAGTTTCCCACGAGGGGCTGAATCAGGAGGAATTCAAAACTCCAGAAAATTGTCCTGGAACACCTTCCATAAGGATGCTAGAAGGGAATTGAAGAGGCAGGCGAGCGGCCACCACGGTCCTCTAGCAGTCCTTCGGGTGTGCGCAGAAGCCCGGTGCTCTGCGGCTTCGTTCTTCGCCCCCGTACAAACTACCGCTCTGTCCGGCTCCCGGAGCAGGAGAAGCGGCTGCTTCGCGCACACAACAGCGGAGCGGCAGCCCTACGCTCCGAAGCGCTGCTTCAGCCGAAAGACGCCGGCCACCGGCGCTTGGCTTCGGACAGCTCCGGAGAGCCGTAGTGTGCGTGTGCAACTAGACTGCATCATAGCGAAAAGCTTTGACAGTGTGTCTCGCAGGGAGATAGCTTAGGAGCGCAGCGCACTTATGCCTCCCTTGTCCAGAAACACGGATTTGCTGCACACTCCAAAAACACTGCTCTTTCCATGGTACTATGTAAGCTGCTGTCTGACGCCCGTTCTCTTCTGCCCACTCTTGCCCAGCTGGTTGTTGCAGCGTGCACGTGCCTTCCTGGCATTAAGAGCACAGTGAAAGCAATCGCAAAAGTCCAGCAGCTGCTGACTCCCAAACACAAGGCGCTTGTCTACGTTCTTGCTTCTCGACAACTCAACGCAGCCCTTCATTTCTGCAGCTGCCATCGAGTTTTCTGTATCTTGAGCCTTCTGGGACGAGCACCAATTTCCCAGGAGGGGCTGCATCAGGACGAAGTCAAAACCCAGGAAAGTTGTCTCGGAACACCTTCAATAAAGCATGCCAGCAGTGCATTGAAAAGGCAGGTAGCTTTAGCCACCGTCCTCTAGCAGTCGCGAAGCTGTGCACACAATGTCGTCTGCCTGCGGCAACGTTCTTCGCCCTCGTGCAAGCTACCGCTCTGTCCGGCTCCCGGAGCAGGAGAAGCGGCTGCTTCGCGCACACAACAGCGGAGCGGCAGCCCTACGCTCCGAAGCGCTGCTTCAGCCGAAAGACGCCGGCCACCGGCGCTTGGCTTCGGACAGCTCCGGAGAGCCGTAGTGTGCGTCTGCACTAGACTGCATCATAGCGAAAAGCTTTGGCAGTGTGTCTCGCAGAGAGATAGCTTAGGAGCGCAGCGCACTTATGCCTCCCTTGTCCAGAAACACGATTTTACTGCACACTCCAAAAACAGTACTCTTCCCAGGGCAAGATGCCAGATGCTCTCTGATGCCCGTGCTCCCTTCCTACTCTTGCCCAGCTCGTTGTTGTAACGCGCACATGCCGTCCTGGCATTCAGTGCACAGTGAAAGCAATCGCAAAAGTCCAGCAGCTGCTGACTCCCAAACACAAGGCGCTGGCTATGTTCTTGCTTCTCGACAACTCAACGCAGCCCTCCATTTCTGCAGTTGCCATCGAGGTCTCTGCATGTCGGAGAGTCAGAGGACGAGCACGAGTTTCCCACGAGGGGCTGAATCAGGAGGAATTCAAAACTCAGGGAATTTGTCCTGGAACACCTTCCATAAGGATGCTAGAAGGGAATTGAAGAGGCAGGCGAGCGGCCACCACCGTCCTCTAGCAGTCCTTAGGGTGCGCGCAGAAGCCCGGTGCTCTGCGGCTTCGTTCTTCGCCCTCGTGCAAGCTACCGCTCTGTCCGGCTCCCGGAGCAGGAGAAGCGGCTGCTTCGCGCACACAACAGCGGAGCGGCAGCCCTACGCTCCGAAGCGCTGCTTCAGCCGAAAGACGCCGGCCACCGGCACTTGGCTTCGGACAGCTCCGGAGAGCCGTAGTGTGCGTCTGCAACTAGACTGCATCATAGCGAAAAGCTTTGGCAGTGTGTCTCGCAGGGAGATAGCTTAGGAGCGCAGCGCACTTATGCCTCCCTTGTCCAGAAACACGATTTTACTGCACACTCCAAAAACAGTACTCTTCCCAGGGCAATATATAAGCTGCTTTCTGACGGCCGTGATCTTTCGATTACTCTTGCGCAGCTCGGTGTTGCAGAGTGCACGTGCCTTCCTGGAATTCAGCGCACAGTGAAAGCAATCGCAAAAGTCCAGCAGCTGCTGACTCCCAAACACAAGGCGCTTGTCTACGTTCTTGCTTCTCGACAACTCAACGCAGCCCTCCATTTCTGCAGTTGCCATCGAGGTCTCTGCATGTCGGAGACTCAGAGGACGAGCACGAGTTTCCCAGGAGGGGCTGCATCAGGAGGAATTCAAAACTCCAGAAAATTGTCCTGGAACACCTTCCATAAGGATGCTAGAAAGGGAATTGAAGAGGCAGGCGTGCCGCCACCACGGTCCTCTAGCAGTCCTTCGGGTGTGCGCAGAAGCCCGGTGCTCTGCGGCTTCGTTCTTCGCCCCCGTACAAACTACCGCTCTGTCCGGCTCCCGGAGCAGGAGAAGCGGCTGCTTCGCGCACACAACAGCGGAGAGGCAGCCCTACGCTCCGAAGCGCTGCTTCAGCCGAAAGACGCCGGCCACCGGCGCTTGGCTTCGGAAAGCTCCGGAGAGCCGTAGTGTGCGTCTGCACTAGACTGCATCATAGCGAAAAGCTTTGACAGTGTGTCTCGCAGGGAGATAGCTTAGGAGCGCAGCGCACTTATGCCTCCCTTGTCCAGAAACACGGATTTGCTGCACACTCCAAAAACACTGCTCTTTCCATGGTACTATGTAAGCTGCTGTCTGACGCCCGTTCTCTTCTGCCCACTCTTGCCCAGCTGGTTGTTGCAGCGTGCACGTGCCTTCCTGGCATTAAGAGCACAGTGAAAGCAATCGCAAAAGTCCAGCAGCTGCTGACTCCCAAACACAAGGCGCTTGTCTACGTTCTTGCTTCTCGACAACTCAACGCAGCCCTTCATTTCTGCAGCTGCCATCGAGTTTTCTGTATCTTGAGCCTTCTGGGACGAGCACCAATTTCCCAGGAGGGGCTGCATCAGGACGAAGTCAAAACCCAGGAAAGTTGTCTCGGAACACCTTCAATAAAGCATGCCAGCAGTGCATTGAAAAGGCAGGGAGCTTTAGCCACCGTCCTCTAGCAGTCGCGAAGCTGTGCACACAATGTCGTCTCCCTGCGTCAACGTTCTTCGCCCTCGTGCAAGCTACCGCTCTGTCCGGCTCCCGGAGCAGGAGAAGCGGCTGCTTCGCGCACACAGCAGCGGAGCGGCAGCCCTACGCTCCGAAGCGCTGCTTCAGCCGAAAGACGCCGGCCACCGGCGCTTGGCTTCGGACAGCTCCGGAGAGCCGTAGTGTGCGTCTGCAACTAGACTGCATCATAGCGAAAAGCTTTGGCAGTGTGTCTCGCAGGGAGATAGCTTAGGAGCGCAGCGCACTTATGCCTCCCTTGTCCAGAAACACGATTTTACTGCACACTCCAAAAACAGTACTCTTCCCAGGGCAATATATAAGCTGCTTTCTGACGGCCGTGATCTTTCGATTACTCTTGCCCAGCTCGTTGTTTTAACGTGCACATGCCGTCCTGGCATTCAGTGCACAGTGAAAGCAATCGCAAAAGTCCAGCAGCTGCTGACTCCCAAACACAAGGCGCTGGCTATGTTCTTGCTTCTCGACAACTCAACGCAGCCCTTCATTTCTGCAGTTGCCATCGAGGTCTCTGCATGTAGGAGACTCAGAGGACGAGCACGAGTTTCCCAGGAGGGGCTGCATCAGGAGGAATTCAAAACTCCAGAAAATTGTCCTGGAACACCTTCCATAAGGATGCTAGAAGGGAATTGAAGAGGCAGGCGAGCGGCCACCACGGTCCTCTAGCAGTCCTTCGGGTGTGCGCAGAAGCCCGGTGCTCTGCGGCTTCGTTCTTCGCCCCCGTACAAACTACCGCTCTGTCCGGCTCCCGGAGCAGGAGAAGCGGCTGCTTCGCGCACACAACAGCGGAGCGGCAGCCCTACGCTCCGAAGCGCTGCTTCAGCCGAAAGACGCCGGCCACCGGCGCTTGGCTTCGGACAGCTCCGGAGAGCCGTAGTGTGCGTCTGCACTAGACTGCATCATAGCGAAAAGCTTTGACAGTGTGTCTCGCAGGGAGATAGCTTAGGAGCGCAGCGCACTTATGCCTCCCTTGTCCAGAAACACGGATTTGCTGCACACTCCAAAAACACTGCTCTTTCCATGGTACTATGTAAGCTGCTGTCTGACGCCCGTTCTCTTCTGCCCACTCTTGCCCAGCTGGTTGTTGCAGCGTGCACGTGCCTTCCTGGCATTCAGAGCACAGTGAAAGCAATCGCAAAAGTCCAGCAGCTGCTGACTCCCAAACACAAGGCGCTTGTCTACGTTCTTGCTTCTCGACAACTCAACGCAGCCCTTCATTTCTGCAGCTGCCATCGAGTTTTCTGTATCTTGAGCCTTCTGGGACGAGCACCAATTTCCCAAGAGGGGCTGCATCAGGACGAAGTCAAAACCCAGGAAAGTTGTCTCGGAACACCTTCTATAAAGCATGCCAGCAGTGCATTGAAAAGGCAGGGAGCTTTAGCCACCGTCCTCTAGCAGTCGCGAAGCTGTGCACACAATGTCGTCTCCCTGCGGCAACGTTCTTCGCCCTCGTGCAAGCTACCGCTCTGTCCGGCTCCCGGAGCAGGAGAAGCGGCTGCTTCGCGCACACAGCAGCGGAGCGGCAGCCCTACGCTCCGAAGCGCTGCTTCAGCCGAAAGACGCCGGCCACCGGCGCTTGGCTTCGGACAGCTCCGGAGAGCCGTAGTGTGCGTCTGCAACTAGACTGCATCATAGCGAAAGCTTTGGCAGTGTGTCTCGCAGGGAGATAGCTTAGGAGCGCAGCGCACTTATGCCTCCCTTGTCCAGAAACACGATTTTACTGCACACTCCAAAAACAGTACTCTTCCCAGGGCAATATATAAGCTGCTTTCTGACGGCCGTGATCTTTCGATTACTCTTGCCCAGCTCGTTGTTTTAACGTGCACATGCCGTCCTGGCATTCAGTGCACAGTGAAAGCAATCGCAAAAGTCCAGCAGCTGCTGACTCCCAAACACAAGGCGCTGGCTATGTTCTTGCTTCTCGACAACTCAACGCAGCCCTTCATTTCTGCAGTTGCCATCGAGGTCTATGCATGTCGGAGACTCAGAGGACGAGCACGAGTTTCCCACGAGGGGCTGCATCAGGAGGAATTCAAAACTTCTGAAAATCGTCCTGGAACACCTTCCATAAGGATGCTAGAAGGGAATTGAAGAGGCAGGCGTGCGGCCACCACGGTCCTCTAGCAGTCCTTCGGGTGTGCGCAGAAGCCCGGTGCTCTGCGGCTTCGTTCTTCGCCCCCGTACAAACTACCGCTCTGTCCGGCTCCCGGAGCAGGAGAAGCGGTTGCTTCGCGCACACAACAGCGGAGCGGCAGCCCTACGCTCCGAAGCGCTGCTTCAGCCGAAAGACGCCGGCCACCGGCGCTTGGCTTCGGAAAGCTCCGGAGAGCCGTAGTGTGCGTCTGCACTAGACTGCATCATAGCGAAAAGCTTTGGCAGTGTGTCTCGCAGAGAGATAGCTTAGGAGCGCAGCGCACTTATGCCTCCCTTGTCCAGAAACACGATTTTACTGCACACTCCAAAAACAGTACTCTTCCCAGGGCAAGATGCCAGATGCTCTCTGATGCCCGTGCTCCCTTCCTACTCTTGCCCAGCTCGTTGTTGTAACGCGCACATGCCGTCCTGGCATTCAGTGCACAGTGAAAGCAATCGCAAAAGTCCAGCAGCTGCTGACTCCCAAACACAAGGCGCTGGCTATGTTCTTGCTACTCTACGACTCAACGCAGCCCTTCATTTCTGCAGCTGCCATCGAGGTCTCTGCATGTCGGAGAGTCAGAGGACGAGCACGAGTTTCCCACGAGGGGCTGAATCAGGAGGAATTCAAAACTCAGGGAATTTGTCCTGGAACACCTTCCATAAGGATGCTCGAAGGGAATTGAAGAGGCAGGCGAGCGGCCACCACCGTCCTCTAGCAGTCCTTAGGGTGCGCGCAGAAGCCCGGTGCTCTGCGGCTTCGTTCTTAGCCCTCGTGCAAGCTACCGCTCTGTCCGGCTCCCGGAGCAGGAGAAGCGGCTGCTTCGCGCACACAACAGCGGAGCGGCAGCCCTACGCTCCGAAGCGCTGCTTCAGCCGAAAGACGCCGGCCACCGGCGCTTGGCTTCGGACAGCTCCGGAGAGCCGTAGTGTGGGTCTGCACTAGACTGCATCATAGCGAAAAGCTTTGGCAGTGTGTCTCGCAGGGAGATAGCTTAGGAGCGCAGCGCACTTATGCCTCCCTTGTCCAGAAACACGATTTTACTGCACACTCCAAAAACAGTACTCTTCCCAGGGCAATATATAAGCTGCTTTCTGACGGCCGTGATCTTTCGATTACTCTTGCGCAGCTCGGTTTTGCAGAGTGCACGTGCCTTCCTGGACTTCAGTGCACAGTGAAAGCAATCGCAAAAGTCCAGCAGCTGCTGACTCCCAAACACAAGGCGCTGTCTACGTTCTTGCTTCGCAACACTTCAACAGAGTCCTTCATTTCTGCAGCTGCCATCGAGTTTTCTGCATCTCGAGCCTTCTGGGACGAGCACCAATTTCCCAGGAGGGGCTGCATCAGGACGAAGTCAAAACCCAGGAAAGTTGTCTCGGAACACCTTCAATAAAGCATGCCAGCAGTGCATTGAAAAGGCAGGGAGCTTTAGCCACCGTCCTCTAGCAGTCGCGAAGCTGTGCACACAATGTCGTCTCCCTGCGGCAACGTTCTTCGCCCTCGTGCAAGCTACCGCTCTGTCCGGCTCCCGGAGCAGGAGAAGCGGCTGCTTCGCGCACACAGCAGCGGAGCGGCAGCCCTACGCTCCGAAGCGCTGCTTCAGCCGAAAGACGCCGGCCACCGGCGCTTGGCTTCGGACAGCTCCGGAGAGCCGTAGTGTGCGTCTGCACTAGACTGCATCATAGCGAAAAGCTTTGACAGTGTGTCTCGCAGGGAGATAGCTTAGGAGCGCAGCGCACTTATGCCTCCCTTGTCCAGAAACACGGATTTGCTGCACACTCCAAAAACACTGCTCTTTCCATGGTACTATGTAAGCTGCTGTCTGACGCCCGTTCTCTTCTGCCCACTCTTGCCCAGCTGGTTGTTGCAGCGTGCACGTGCCTTCCTGGCATTAAGAGCACAGTGAAAGCAATCGCAAAAGTCCAGCAGCTGCTGACTCCCAAACACAAGGCGCTTGTCTACGTTCTTGCTTCTCGACAACTCAACGCAGCCCTTCATTTCTGCAGCTGCCATCGAGTTTTCTGTATCTTGAGCCTTCTGGGACGAGCACCAATTTCCCAGGAGGGGCTGCATCAGGACGAAGTCAAAACCCAGGAAAGTTGTCTCGGAACACCTTCAATAAAGCATGCCAGCAGTGCATTGAAAAGGCAGGTAGCTTTAGCCACCGTCCTCTAGCAGTCGCGAAGCTGTGCACACAATGTCGTCTCCCTGCGGCAACGTTCTTCGCCCTCGTGCAAGCTACCGCTCTGTCCGGCTCCCGGAGCAGGAGAAGCGGCTGCTTCGCGCACACAGCAGCGGAGCGGCAGCCCTACGCTCCGAAGCGCTGCTTCAGCCGAAAGACGCCGGCCACCGGCGCTTGGCTTCGGACAGCTCCGGAGAGCCGTAGTGTGCGTCTGCAACTAGACTGCATCATAGCGAAAAGCTTTGGCAGTGTGTCTCGCAGGGAGATAGCTTAGGAGCGCAGCGCACTTATGCCTCCCTTGTCCAGAAACACGATTTTACTGCACACTCCAAAAACAGTACTCTTCCCAGGGCAATATATAAGCTGCTTTCTGACGGCCGTGATCTTTCGATTACTCTTGCCCAGCTCGTTGTTTTAACGTGCACATGCCGTCCTGGCATTCAGTGCACAGTGAAAGCAATCGCAAAAGTCCAGCAGCTGCTGACTCCCAAACACAAGGCGCTGGCTATGTTCTTGCTTCTCGACAACTCAACGCAGCCCTTCATTTCTGCAGTTGCCATCGAGGTCTCTGCATGTCGGAGACTCAGAGGACGAGCACGAGTTTCCCAGGAGGGGCTGCATCAGGAGGAATTCAAAACTCAGGGAATTTGTCCTGGAACACCTTCCATAAGGATGCTAGAAGGGAATTGAAGAGGCAGGCGTGCCGCCACCACGGTCCTCTAGCAGTCCTTCGGGTGTGCGCAGAAGCCCGGTGCTCTGCGGCTTCGTTCTTCGCCCCCGTACAAACTACCGCTCTGTCCGGCTCCCGGAGCAGGAGAAGCGGCTGCTTCGCGCACACAACAGCGGAGCGGCAGCCCTACGCTCCGAAGCGCTGCTTCAGCCGAAAGACGCCGGCCACCGGCGCTTGGCTTCGGACAGCTCCGGAGAGCCGTAGTGTGCGTCTGCACTAGACTGCATCATAGCGAAAAGCTTTGACAGTGTGTCTCGCAGGGAGATAGCTTAGGAGCGCAGCCCACTTATGCCTCCCTTGTCCAGAAACACGGATTTGCTGCACACTCCAAAAACAGTACTCTTTCCATGGTACTATGTAAGCTGCTGTCTGACGCCCGTTCTCTTCTGCCCACTCTTGCCCAGCTGGTTGTTGCAGCGTGCACGTGCCTTCCTGGCATTAAGAGCACAGTGAAAGCAATCGCAAAAGTCCAGCAGCTGCTGACTCCCAAACACAAGGCGCTTGTCTACGTTCTTGCTTCTCGACAACTCAACGCAGCCCTTCATTTCTGCAGCTGCCATCGAGTTTTCTGTATCTTGAGCCTTCTGGGACGAGCACCAATTTCCCAGGAGGGGCTGCATCAGGACGAAGTCAAAACCCAGGAAAGTTGTCTCGGAACACCTTCAATAAAGCATGCCAGCAGTGCATTGAAAAGGCAGGGAGCTTTAGCCACCGTCCTCTAGCAGTCGCGAAGCTGTGCACACAATGTCGTCTCCCTGCGGCAACGTTCTTCGCCCTCGTGCAAGCTACCGCTCTGTCCGGCTCCCGGAGCAGGAGAAGCGGCTGCTTCGCGCACACAGCAGCGGAGCGGCAGCCCTACGCTCCGAAGCGCTGCTTCAGCCGAAAGACGCCGGCCACCGGCGCTTGGCTTCGGACAGCTCCGGAGAGCCGTAGTGTGCGTCTGCACTAGACTGCATCATAGCGAAAAGCTTTGGCAGTGTGTCTCGCAGAGAGATAGCTTAGGAGCGCAGCGCACTTATGCCTCCCTTGTCCAGAAACACGATTTTACTGCACACTCCAAAAACAGTACTCTTCCCAGGGCAAGATGCCAGATGCTCTCTGATGCCCGTGCTCCCTTCCTACTCTTGCCCAGCTCGTTGTTGTAACGCGCACATGCCGTCCTGGCATTCAGTGCACAGTGAAAGCAATCGCAAAAGTCCAGCAGCTGCTGACTCCCAAACACAAGGCGCTGGCTATGTTCTTGCTACTCGACGACTCAACGCAGCCCTTCATTTCTGCAGCTGCCATCGAGGTCTCTGCATGTCGGAGAGTCAGAGGACGAGCACGAGTTTCCCACGAGGGGCTGAATCAGGAGGAATTCAAAACTCAGGGAATTTGTCCTGGAACACCTTCCATAAGGATGCTCGAAGGGAATTGAAGAGGCAGGCGAGCGGCCACCACCGTCCTCTAGCAGTCCTTAGGGTGCGCGCAGAAGCCCGGTGCTCTGCGGCTTCGTTCTTCGCCCTCGTGCAAGCTACCGCTCTGTCCGGCTCCCGGAGCAGGAGAAGCGGCTGCTTCGCGCACACAGCAGCGGAGCGGCAGCCCTACGCTCCGAAGCGCTGCTTCAGCCGAAAGACGCCGGCCACCGGCGCTTGGCTTCGGACAGCTCCGGAGAGCCGTAGTGTGCGTCTGCAACTAGACTGCATCATAGCGAAAAGCTTTGGCAGTGTGTCTCGCAGGGAGATAGCTTAGGAGCGCAGCGCACTTATGCCTCCCTTGTCCAGAAACACGATTTTACTGCACACTCCAAAAACAGTACTCTTCCCAGGGCAATATATAAGCTGCTTTCTGACGGCCGTGATCTTTCGATTACTCTTGCCCAGCTCGTTGTTTTAACGTGCACATGCCGTCCTGGCATTCAGTGCACAGTGAAAGCAATCGCAAAAGTCCAGCAGCTGCTGACTCCCAAACACAAGGCGCTGGCTATGTTCTTGCTTCTCGACAACTCAACGCAGCCCTTCATTTCTGCAGTTGCCATCGAGGTCTCTGCATGTCGGAGAGTCAGAGGACGAGCACGAGTTTCCCACGAGGGGCTGAATCAGGAGGAATTCAAAACTCCAGAAAATTGTCCTGGAACACCTTCCATAAGGATGCTAGAAGGGAATTGAAGAGGCAGGCGAGCGGCCACCACGGTCCTCTAGCAGTCCTTCGGGTGTGCGCAGAAGCCCGGTGCTCTGCGGCTTCGTTCTTCGCCCCCGTACAAACTACCGCTCTGTCCGGCTCCCGGAGCAGGAGAAGCGGCTGCTTCGCGCACACAACAGCGGAGCGGCAGCCCTACGCTCCGAAGCGCTGCTTCAGCCGAAAGACGCCGGCCACCGGCGCTTGGCTTCGGACAGCTCCGGAGAGCCGTAGTGTGCGTGTGCAACTAGACTGCATCATAGCGAAAAGCTTTGACAGTGTGTCTCGCAGGGAGATAGCTTAGGAGCGCAGCGCACTTATGCCTCCCTTGTCCAGAAACACGGATTTGCTGCACACTCCAAAAACACTGCTCTTTCCATGGTACTATGTAAGCTGCTGTCTGACGCCCGTTCTCTTCTGCCCACTCTTGCCCAGCTGGTTGTTGCAGCGTGCACGTGCCTTCCTGGCATTAAGAGCACAGTGAAAGCAATCGCAAAAGTCCAGCAGCTGCTGACTCCCAAACACAAGGCGCTTGTCTACGTTCTTGCTTCTCGACAACTCAACGCAGCCCTTCATTTCTGCAGCTGCCATCGAGTTTTCTGTATCTTGAGCCTTCTGGGACGAGCACCAATTTCCCAGGAGGGGCTGCATCAGGACGAAGTCAAAACCCAGGAAAGTTGTCTCGGAACACCTTCAATAAAGCATGCCAGCAGTGCATTGAAAAGGCAGGGAGCTTTAGCCACCGTCCTCTAGCAGTCGCGAAGCTGTGCACACAATGTCGTCTGCCTGCGGCAACGTTCTTCGCCCTCGTGCAAGCTACCGCTCTGTCCGGCTCCCGGAGCAGGAGAAGCGGCTGCTTCGCGCACACAACAGCGGAGCGGCAGCCCTACGCTCCGAAGCGCTGCTTCAGCCGAAAGACGCCGGCCACCGGCGCTTGGCTTCGGACAGCTCCGGAGAGCCGTAGTGTGCGTCTGCACTAGACTGCATCATAGCGAAAAGCTTTGGCAGTGTGTCTCGCAGAGAGATAGCTTAGGAGCGCAGCGCACTTATGCCTCCCTTGTCCAGAAACACGATTTTACTGCACACTCCAAAAACAGTACTCTTCCCAGGGCAAGATGCCAGATGCTCTCTGATGCCCGTGCTCCCTTCCTACTCTTGCCCAGCTCGTTGTTGTAACGCGCACATGCCGTCCTGGCATTCAGTGCACAGTGAAAGCAATCGCAAAAGTCCAGCAGCTGCTGACTCCCAAACACAAGGCGCTGGCTATGTTCTTGCTTCTCGACAACTCAACGCAGCCCTCCATTTCTGCAGTTGCCATCGAGGTCTCTGCATGTCGGAGAGTCAGAGGACGAGCACGAGTTTCCCACGAGGGGCTGAATCAGGAGGAATTCAAAACTCAGGGAATTTGTCCTGGAACACCTTCCATAAGGATGCTAGAAGGGAATTGAAGAGGCAGGCGAGCGGCCACCACCGTCCTCTAGCAGTCCTTAGGGTGCGCGCAGAAGCCCGGTGCTCTGCGGCTTCGTTCTTCGCCCTCGTGCAAGCTACCGCTCTGTCCGGCTCCCGGAGCAGGAGAAGCGGCTGCTTCGCGCACACAACAGCGGAGCGGCAGCCCTACGCTCCGAAGCGCTGCTTCAGCCGAAAGACGCCGGCCACCGGCACTTGGCTTCGGACAGCTCCGGAGAGCCGTAGTGTGCGTCTGCAACTAGACTGCATCATAGCGAAAAGCTTTGGCAGTGTGTCTCGCAGGGAGATAGCTTAGGAGCGCAGCGCACTTATGCCTCCCTTGTCCAGAAACACGATTTTACTGCACACTCCAAAAACAGTACTCTTCCCAGGGCAATATATAAGCTGCTTTCTGACGGCCGTGATCTTTCGATTACTCTTGCGCAGCTCGGTGTTGCAGAGTGCACGTGCCTTCCTGGAATTCAGCGCACAGTGAAAGCAATCGCAAAAGTCCAGCAGCTGCTGACTCCCAAACACAAGGCGCTTGTCTACGTTCTTGCTTCTCGACAACTCAACGCAGCCCTCCATTTCTGCAGTTGCCATCGAGGTCTCTGCATGTCGGAGACTCAGAGGACGAGCACGAGTTTCCCAGGAGGGGCTGCATCAGGAGGAATTCAAAACTCCAGAAAATTGTCCTGGAACACCTTCCATAAGGATGCTAGAAAGGGAATTGAAGAGGCAGGCGTGCCGCCACCACGGTCCTCTAGCAGTCCTTCGGGTGTGCGCAGAAGCCCGGTGCTCTGCGGCTTCGTTCTTCGCCCCCGTACAAACTACCGCTCTGTCCGGCTCCCGGAGCAGGAGAAGCGGCTGCTTCGCGCACACAACAGCGGAGAGGCAGCCCTACGCTCCGAAGCGCTGCTTCAGCCGAAAGACGCCGGCCACCGGCGCTTGGCTTCGGACAGCTCCGGAGAGCCGTAGTGTGCGTCTGCACTAGACTGCATCATAGCGAAAAGCTTTGACAGTGTGTCTCGCAGGGAGATAGCTTAGGAGCGCAGCGCACTTATGCCTCCCTTGTCCAGAAACACGGATTTGCTGCACACTCCAAAAACACTGCTCTTTCCATGGTACTATGTAAGCTGCTGTCTGACGCCCGTTCTCTTCTGCCCACTCTTGCCCAGCTGGTTGTTGCAGCGTGCACGTGCCTTCCTGGCATTAAGAGCACAGTGAAAGCAATCGCAAAAGTCCAGCAGCTGCTGACTCCCAAACACAAGGCGCTTGTCTACGTTCTTGCTTCTCGACAACTCAACGCAGCCCTTCATTTCTGCAGCTGCCATCGAGTTTTCTGTATCTTGAGCCTTCTGGGACGAGCACCAATTTCCCAGGAGGGGCTGCATCAGGACGAAGTCAAAACCCAGGAAAGTTGTCTCGGAACACCTTCAATAAAGCATGCCAGCAGTGCATTGAAAAGGCAGGGAGCTTTAGCCACCGTCCTCTAGCAGTCGCGAAGCTGTGCACACAATGTCGTCTCCCTGCGTCAACGTTCTTCGCCCTCGTGCAAGCTACCGCTCTGTCCGGCTCCCGGAGCAGGAGAAGCGGCTGCTTCGCGCACACAGCAGCGGAGCGGCAGCCCTACGCTCCGAAGCGCTGCTTCAGCCGAAAGACGCCGGCCACCGGCGCTTGGCTTCGGACAGCTCCGGAGAGCCGTAGTGTGCGTCTGCAACTAGACTGCATCATAGCGAAAAGCTTTGGCAGTGTGTCTCGCAGGGAGATAGCTTAGGAGCGCAGCGCACTTATGCCTCCCTTGTCCAGAAACACGATTTTACTGCACACTCCAAAAACAGTACTCTTCCCAGGGCAATATATAAGCTGCTTTCTGACGGCCGTAATCTTTCGATTTCTCTTGCCCAGCTCGTTGTTTTAACGTGCACATGCCGTCCTGGCATTCAGTGCACAGTGAAAGCAATCGCAAAAGTCCAGCAGCTGCTGACTCCCAAACACAAGGCGCTGGCTATGTTCTTGCTTCTCGACAACTCAACGCAGCCCTTCATTTCTGCAGTTGCCATCGAGGTCTCTGCATGTAGGAGACTCAGAGGACGAGCACGAGTTTCCCAGGAGGGGCTGCATCAGGAGGAATTCAAAACTCCAGAAAATTGTCCTGGAACACCTTCCATAAGGATGCTAGAAGGGAATTGAAGAGGCAGGCGAGCGGCCACCACGGTCCTCTAGCAGTCCTTCGGGTGTGCGCAGAAGCCCGGTGCTCTGCGGCTTCGTTCTTCGCCCCCGTACAAACTACCGCTCTGTCCGGCTCCCGGAGCAGGAGAAGCGGCTGCTTCGCGCACACAACAGCGGAGCGGCAGCCCTACGCTCCGAAGCGCTGCTTCAGCCGAAAGACGCCGGCCACCGGCGCTTGGCTTCGGACAGCTCCGGAGAGCCGTAGTGTGCGTCTGCACTAGACTGCATCATAGCGAAAAGCTTTGACAGTGTGTCTCGCAGGGAGATAGCTTAGGAGCGCAGCGCACTTATGCCTCCCTTGTCCAGAAACACGGATTTGCTGCACACTCCAAAAACACTGCTCTTTCCATGGTACTATGTAAGCTGCTGTCTGACGCCCGTTCTCTTCTGCCCACTCTTGCCCAGCTGGTTGTTGCAGCGTGCACGTGCCTTCCTGGCATTCAGAGCACAGTGAAAGCAATCGCAAAAGTCCAGCAGCTGCTGACTCCCAAACACAAGGCGCTTGTCTACGTTCTTGCTTCTCGACAACTCAACGCAGCCCTTCATTTCTGCAGCTGCCATCGAGTTTTCTGTATCTTGAGCCTTCTGGGACGAGCACCAATTTCCCAAGAGGGGCTGCATCAGGACGAAGTCAAAACCCAGGAAAGTTGTCTCGGAACACCTTCTATAAAGCATGCCAGCAGTGCATTGAAAAGGCAGGGAGCTTTAGCCACCGTCCTCTAGCAGTCGCGAAGCTGTGCACACAATGTCGTCTCCCTGCGGCAACGTTCTTCGCCCTCGTGCAAGCTACCGCTCTGTCCGGCTCCCGGAGCAGGAGAAGCGGCTGCTTCGCGCACACAGCAGCGGAGCGGCAGCCCTACGCTCCGAAGCGCTGCTTCAGCCGAAAGACGCCGGCCACCGGCGCTTGGCTTCGGACAGCTCCGGAGAGCCGTAGTGTGCGTCTGCAACTAGACTGCATCATAGCGAAAGCTTTGGCAGTGTGTCTCGCAGGGAGATAGCTTAGGAGCGCAGCGCACTTATGCCTCCCTTGTCCAGAAACACGATTTTACTGCACACTCCAAAAACAGTACTCTTCCCAGGGCAATATATAAGCTGCTTTCTGACGGCCGTGATCTTTCGATTACTCTTGCCCAGCTCGTTGTTTTAACGTGCACATGCCGTCCTGGCATTCAGTGCACAGTGAAAGCAATCGCAAAAGTCCAGCAGCTGCTGACTCCCAAACACAAGGCGCTGGCTATGTTCTTGCTTCTCGACAACTCAACGCAGCCCTTCATTTCTGCAGTTGCCATCGAGGTCTATGCATGTCGGAGACTCAGAGGACGAGCACGAGTTTCCCACGAGGGGCTGCATCAGGAGGAATTCAAAACTTCTGAAAATCGTCCTGGAACACCTTCCATAAGGATGCTAGAAGGGAATTGAAGAGGCAGGCGTGCGGCCACCACGGTCCTCTAGCAGTCCTTCGGGTGTGCGCAGAAGCCCGGTGCTCTGCGGCTTCGTTCTTCGCCCCCGTACAAACTACCGCTCTGTCCGGCTCCCGGAGCAGGAGAAGCGGTTGCTTCGCGCACACAACAGCGGAGCGGCAGCCCTACGCTCCGAAGCGCTGCTTCAGCCGAAAGACGCCGGCCACCGGCGCTTGGCTTCGGAAAGCTCCGGAGAGCCGTAGTGTGCGTCTGCACTAGACTGCATCATAGCGAAAAGCTTTGGCAGTGTGTCTCGCAGAGAGATAGCTTAGGAGCGCAGCGCACTTATGCCTCCCTTGTCCAGAAACACGATTTTACTGCACACTCCAAAAACAGTACTCTTCCCAGGGCAAGATGCCAGATGCTCTCTGATGCCCGTGCTCCCTTCCTACTCTTGCCCAGCTCGTTGTTGTAACGCGCACATGCCGTCCTGGCATTCAGTGCACAGTGAAAGCAATCGCAAAAGTCCAGCAGCTGCTGACTCCCAAACACAAGGCGCTGGCTATGTTCTTGCTACTCTACGACTCAACGCAGCCCTTCATTTCTGCAGCTGCCATCGAGGTCTCTGCATGTCGGAGAGTCAGAGGACGAGCACGAGTTTCCCACGAGGGGCTGAATCAGGAGGAATTCAAAACTCAGGGAATTTGTCCTGGAACACCTTCCATAAGGATGCTCGAAGGGAATTGAAGAGGCAGGCGAGCGGCCACCACCGTCCTCTAGCAGTCCTTAGGGTGCGCGCAGAAGCCCGGTGCTCTGCGGCTTCGTTCTTCGCCCTCGTGCAAGCTACCGCTCTGTCCGGCTCCCGGAGCAGGAGAAGCGGCTGCTTCGCGCACACAACAGCGGAGCGGCAGCCCTACGCTCCGAAGCGCTGCTTCAGCCGAAAGACGCCGGCCACCGGCGCTTGGCTTCGGACAGCTCCGGAGAGCCGTAGTGTGGGTCTGCACTAGACTGCATCATAGCGAAAAGCTTTGGCAGTGTGTCTCGCAGGGAGATAGCTTAGGAGCGCAGCGCACTTATGCCTCCCTTGTCCAGAAACACGATTTTACTGCACACTCCAAAAACAGTACTCTTCCCAGGGCAATATATAAGCTGCTTTCTGACGGCCGTGATCTTTCGATTACTCTTGCGCAGCTCGGTTTTGCAGAGTGCACGTGCCTTCCTGGACTTCAGTGCACAGTGAAAGCAATCGCAAAAGTCCAGCAGCTGCTGACTCCCAAACACAAGGCGCTGTCTACGTTCTTGCTTCGCAACACTTCAACAGAGTCCTTCATTTCTGCAGCTGCCATCGAGTTTTCTGCATCTCGAGCCTTCTGGGACGAGCACCAATTTCCCAGGAGGGGCTGCATCAGGACGAAGTCAAAACCCAGGAAAGTTGTCTCGGAACACCTTCAATAAAGCATGCCAGCAGTGCATTGAAAAGGCAGGGAGCTTTAGCCACCGTCCTCTAGCAGTCGCGAAGCTGTGCACACAATGTCGTCTCCCTGCGGCAACGTTCTTCGCCCTCGTGCAAGCTACCGCTCTGTCCGGCTCCCGGAGCAGGAGAAGCGGCTGCTTCGCGCACACAGCAGCGGAGCGGCAGCCCTACGCTCCGAAGCGCTGCTTCAGCCGAAAGACGCCGGCCACCGGCGCTTGGCTTCGGACAGCTCCGGAGAGCCGTAGTGTGCGTCTGCACTAGACTGCATCATAGCGAAAAGCTTTGACAGTGTGTCTCGCAGGGAGATAGCTTAGGAGCGCAGCGCACTTATGCCTCCCTTGTCCAGAAACACGGATTTGCTGCACACTCCAAAAACACTGCTCTTTCCATGGTACTATGTAAGCTGCTGTCTGACGCCCGTTCTCTTCTGCCCACTCTTGCCCAGCTGGTTGTTGCAGCGTGCACGTGCCTTCCTGGCATTCAGAGCACAGTGAAAGCAATCGCAAAAGTCCAGCAGCTGCTGACTCCCAAACACAAGGCGCTTGTCTACGTTCTTGCTTCTCGACAACTCAACGCAGCCCTTCATTTCTGCAGCTGCCATCGAGTTTTCTGTATCTTGAGCCTTCTGGGACGAGCACCAATTTCCCAGGAGGGGCTGCATCAGGACGAAGTCAAAACCCAGGAAAGTTGTCTCGGAACACCTTCAATAAAGCATGCCAGCAGTGCATTGAAAAGGCAGGTAGCTTTAGCCACCGTCCTCTAGCAGTCGCGAAGCTGTGCACACAATGTCGTCTCCCTGCGGCAACGTTCTTCGCCCTCGTGCAAGCTACCGCTCTGTCCGGCTCCCGGAGCAGGAGAAGCGGCTGCTTCGCGCACACAGCAGCGGAGCGGCAGCCCTACGCTCCGAAGCGCTGCTTCAGCCGAAAGACGCCGGCCACCGGCGCTTGGCTTCGGACAGCTCCGGAGAGCCGTAGTGTGCGTCTGCAACTAGACTGCATCATAGCGAAAAGCTTTGGCAGTGTGTCTCGCAGGGAGATAGCTTAGGAGCGCAGCGCACTTATGCCTCCCTTGTCCAGAAACACGATTTTACTGCACACTCCAAAAACAGTACTCTTCCCAGGGCAATATATAAGCTGCTTTCTGACGGCCGTGATCTTTCGATTACTCTTGCCCAGCTCGTTGTTTTAACGTGCACATGCCGTCCTGGCATTCAGTGCACAGTGAAAGCAATCGCAAAAGTCCAGCAGCTGCTGACTCCCAAACACAAGGCGCTGGCTATGTTCTTGCTTCTCGACAACTCAACGCAGCCCTTCATTTCTGCAGTTGCCATCGAGGTCTCTGCATGTCGGAGACTCAGAGGACGAGCACGAGTTTCCCAGGAGGGGCTGCATCAGGAGGAATTCAAAACTCAGGGAATTTGTCCTGGAACACCTTCCATAAGGATGCTAGAAGGGAATTGAAGAGGCAGGCGTGCCGCCACCACGGTCCTCTAGCAGTCCTTCGGGTGTGCGCAGAAGCCCGGTGCTCTGCGGCTTCGTTCTTCGCCCCCGTACAAACTACCGCTCTGTCCGGCTCCCGGAGCAGGAGAAGCGGCTGCTTCGCGCACACAACAGCGGAGCGGCAGCCCTACGCTCCGAAGCGCTGCTTCAGCCGAAAGACGCCGGCCACCGGCGCTTGGCTTCGGACAGCTCCGGAGAGCCGTAGTGTGCGTCTGCACTAGACTGCATCATAGCGAAAAGCTTTGACAGTGTGTCTCGCAGGGAGATAGCTTAGGAGCGCAGCCCACTTATGCCTCCCTTGTCCAGAAACACGGATTTGCTGCACACTCCAAAAACAGTACTCTTTCCATGGTACTATGTAAGCTGCTGTCTGACGCCCGTTCTCTTCTGCCCACTCTTGCCCAGCTGGTTGTTGCAGCGTGCACGTGCCTTCCTGGCATTAAGAGCACAGTGAAAGCAATCGCAAAAGTCCAGCAGCTGCTGACTCCCAAACACAAGGCGCTTGTCTACGTTCTTGCTTCTCGACAACTCAACGCAGCCCTTCATTTCTGCAGCTGCCATCGAGTTTTCTGTATCTTGAGCCTTCTGGGACGAGCACCAATTTCCCAGGAGGGGCTGCATCAGGACGAAGTCAAAACCCAGGAAAGTTGTCTCGGAACACCTTCAATAAAGCATGCCAGCAGTGCATTGAAAAGGCAGGGAGCTTTAGCCACCGTCCTCTAGCAGTCGCGAAGCTGTGCACACAATGTCGTCTCCCTGCGGCAACGTTCTTCGCCCTCGTGCAAGCTACCGCTCTGTCCGGCTCCCGGAGCAGGAGAAGCGGCTGCTTCGCGCACACAACAGCGGAGCGGCAGCCCTACGCTCCGAAGCGCTGCTTCAGCCGAAAGACGCCGGCCACCGGCGCTTGGCTTCGGACAGCTCCGGAGAGCCGTAGTGTGCGTCTGCACTAGACTGCATCATAGCGAAAAGCTTTGACAGTGTGTCTCGCAGGGAGATAGCTTAGGAGCGCAGCGCACTTATGCCTCCCTTGTCCAGAAACACGGATTTGCTGCACACTCCAAAAACACTGCTCTTTCCATGGTACTATGTAAGCTGCTGTCTGACGCCCGTTCTCTTCTGCCCACTCTTGCCCAGCTGGTTGTTGCAGCGTGCACGTGCCTTCCTGGCATTAAGAGCACAGTGAAAGCAATCGCAAAAGTCCAGCAGCTGCTGACTCCCAAACACAAGGCGCTTGTCTACGTTCTTGCTTCTCGACAACTCAACGCAGCCCTTCATTTCTGCAGCTGCCATCGAGTTTTCTGTATCTTGAGCCTTCTGGGACGAGCACCAATTTCCCAGGAGGGGCTGCATCAGGACGAAGTCAAAACCCAGGAAAGTTGTCTCGGAACACCTTCAATAAAGCATGCCAGCAGTGCATTGAAAAGGCAGGGAGCTTTAGCCACCGTCCTCTAGCAGTCGCGAAGCTGTGCACACAATGTCGTCTCCCTGCGGCAACGTTCTTCGCCCTCGTGCAAGCTACCGCTCTGTCCGGCTCCCGGAGCAGGAGAAGCGGCTGCTTCGCGCACACAGCAGCGGAGCGGCAGCCCTACGCTCCGAAGCGCTGCTTCAGCCGAAAGACGCCGGCCACCGGCGCTTGGCTTCGGACAGCTCCGGAGAGCCGTAGTGTGCGTCTGCAACTAGACTGCATCATAGCGAAAAGCTTTGGCAGTGTGTCTCGCAGGGAGATAGCTTAGGAGCGCAGCGCACTTATGCCTCCCTTGTCCAGAAACACGATTTTACTGCACACTCCAAAAACAGTACTCTTCCCAGGGCAATATATAAGCTGCTTTCTGACGGCCGTGATCTTTCGATTACTCTTGCCCAGCTCGTTGTTTTAACGTGCACATGCCGTCCTGGCATTCAGTGCACAGTGAAAGCAATCGCAAAAGTCCAGCAGCTGCTGACTCCCAAACACAAGGCGCTGGCTATGTTCTTGCTTCTCGACAACTCAACGCAGCCCTTCATTTCTGCAGTTGCCATCGAGGTCTCTGCATGTCGGAGACTCAGAGGACGAGCACGAGTTTCCCACGAGGGGCTGCATCAGGAGGAATTCAAAACTCAGGGAATTTGTCCTGGAACACCTTCCATAAGGATGCTAGAAGGGAATTGAAGAGGCAGGCGTGCCGCCACCACGGTCCTCTAGCAGTCCTTCGGGTGTGCGCAGAAGCCCGGTGCTCTGCGGCTTCGTTCTTCGCCCCCGTACAAACTACCGCTCTGTCCGGCTCCCGGAGCAGGAGAAGCGGCTGCTTCGCGCACACAACAGCGGAGCGGCAGCCCTACGCTCCGAAGCGCTGCTTCAGCCGAAAGACGCCGGCCACCGGCGCTTGGCTTCGGACAGCTCCGGAGAGCCGTAGTGTGCGTCTGCACTAGACTGCATCATAGCGAAAAGCTTTGACAGTGTGTCTCGCAGGGAGATAGCTTAGGAGCGCAGCGCACTTATGCCTCCCTTGTCCAGAAACACGGATTTGCTGCACACTCCAAAAACACTGCTCTTTCCATGGTACTATGTAAGCTGCTGTCTGACGCCCGTTCTCTTCTGCCCACTCTTGCCCAGCTGGTTGTTGCAGCGTGCACGTGCCTTCCTGGCATTAAGAGCACAGTGAAAGCAATCGCAAAAGTCCAGCAGCTGCTGACTCCCAAACACAAGGCGCTTGTCTACGTTCTTGCTTCTCGACAACTCAACGCAGCCCTTCATTTCTGCAGCTGCCATCGAGTTTTCTGTATCTTGAGCCTTCTGGGACGAGCACCAATTTCCCAGGAGGGGCTGCATCAGGACGAAGTCAAAACCCAGGAAAGTTGTCTCGGAACACCTTCAATAAAGCATGCCAGCAGTGCATTGAAAAGGCAGGGAGCTTTAGCCACCGTCCTCTAGCAGTCGCGAAGCTGTGCACACAATGTCGTCTCCCTGCGGCAACGTTCTTCGCCCTCGTGCAAGCTACCGCTCTGTCCGGCTCCCGGAGCAGGAGAAGCGGCTGCTTCGCGCACACAGCAGCGGAGCGGCAGCCCTACGCTCCGAAGCGCTGCTTCAGCCGAAAGACGCCGGCCACCGGCGCTTGGCTTCGGACAGCTCCGGAGAGCCGTAGTGTGCGTCTGCACTAGACTGCATCATAGCGAAAAGCTTTGGCAGTGTGTCTCGCAGAGAGATAGCTTAGGAGCGCAGCGCACTTATGCCTCCCTTGTCCAGAAACACGATTTTACTGCACACTCCAAAAACAGTACTCTTCCCAGGGCAAGATGCCAGATGCTCTCTGATGCCCGTGCTCCCTTCCTACTCTTGCCCAGCTCGTTGTTGTAACGCGCACATGCCGTCCTGGCATTCAGTGCACAGTGAAAGCAATCGCAAAAGTCCAGCAGCTGCTGACTCCCAAACACAAGGCGCTGGCTATGTTCTTGCTTCTCGACAACTCAACGCAGCCCTCCATTTCTGCAGTTGCCATCGAGGTCTCTGCATGTCGGAGAGTCAGAGGACGAGCACGAGTTTCCCACGAGGGGCTGAATCAGGAGGAATTCAAAACTCAGGGAATTTGTCCTGGAACACCTTCCATAAGGATGCTCGAAGGGAATTGAAGAGGCAGGCGAGCGGCCACCACCGTCCTCTAGCAGGCCTTAGGGTGCGCGCAGAAGCCCGGTGCTCTGCGGCTTCGTTCTTCGCCCTCGTGCAAGCTACCGCTCTGTCCGGCTCCCGGAGCAGGAGAAGCGGCTGCTTCGCGCACACAACAGCGGAGCGGCAGCCCTACGCTCCGAAGCGCTGCTTCAGCCGAAAGACGCCGGCCACCGGCGCTTGGCTTCGGACAGCTCCGTAGAGCCGTAGTGTGGGTCTGCACTAGACTGCATCATAGCGAAAAGCTTTGGCAGTGTGTCTCGCAGGGAGATAGCTTAGGAGCGCAGCGCACTTATGCCTCCCTTGTCCAGAAACACGATTTTACTGCACACTCCAAAAACAGTACTCTTCCCAGGGCAATATATAAGCTGCTTTCTGACGGCCGTGATCTTTCGATTACTCTTGCGCAGCTCGGTGTTGCAGAGTGCACGTGCCTTCCTGGACTTCAGTGCACAGTGAAAGCAATCGCAAAAGTCCAGCAGCTGCTGACTCCCAAACACAAGGCGCTGTCTACGTTCTTGCTTCGCAACACTTCAACAGAGTCCTTCATTTCTGCAGCTGCCATCGAGTTTTCTGCATCTCGAGCCTTCTGGGACGAGCACCAATTTCCCAGGAGGGGCTGCATCAGGACGAAGTCAAAACCCAGGAAAGTTGTCTCGGAACACCTTCAATAAAGCATGCCAGCAGTGCATTGAAAAGGCAGGGAGCTTTAGCCACCGTCCTCTAGCAGTCGCGAAGCTGTGCACACAATGTCGTCTCCCTGCGGCAACGTTCTTCGCCCTCGTGCAAGCTACCGCTCTGTCCGGCTCCCGGAGCAGGAGAAGCGGCTGCTTCGCGCACACAACAGCGGAGCGGCAGCCCTACGCTCCGAAGCGCTGCTTCAGCCGAAAGACGCCGGCCACCGGCGCTTGGCTTCGGACAGCTCCGGAGAGCCGTAGTGTGCGTCTGCACTAGACTGCATCATAGCGAAAAGCTTTGACAGTGTGTCTCGCAGGGAGATAGCTTAGGAGCGCAGCGCACTTATGCCTCCCTTGTCCAGAAACACGGATTTGCTGCACACTCCAAAAACACTGCTCTTTCCATGGTACTATGTAAGCTGCTGTCTGACGCCCGTTCTCTTCTGCCCACTCTTGCCCAGCTGGTTGTTGCAGCGTGCACGTGCCTTCCTGGCATTAAGAGCACAGTGAAAGCAATCGCAAAAGTCCAGCAGCTGCTGACTCCCAAACACAAGGCGCTTGTCTACGTTCTTGCTTCTCGACAACTCAACGCAGCCCTTCATTTCTGCAGCTGCCATCGAGTTTTCTGTATCTTGAGCCTTCTGGGACGAGCACCAATTTCCCAGGAGGGGCTGCATCAGGACGAAGTCAAAACCCAGGAAAGTTGTCTCGGAACACCTTCAATAAAGCATGCCAGCAGTGCATTGAAAAGGCAGGGAGCTTTAGCCACCGTCCTCTAGCAGTCGCGAAGCTGTGCACACAATGTCGTCTCCCTGCGGCAACGTTCTTCGCCCTCGTGCAAGCTACCGCTCTGTCCGGCTCCCGGAGCAGGAGAAGCGGCTGCTTCGCGCACACAGCAGCGGAGCGGCAGCCCTACGCTCCGAAGCGCTGCTTCAGCCGAAAGACGCCGGCCACCGGCGCTTGGCTTCGGACAGCTCCGGAGAGCCGTAGTGTGCGTCTGCAACTAGACTGCATCATAGCGAAAAGCTTTGGCAGTGTGTCTCGCAGGGAGATAGCTTAGGAGCGCAGCGCACTTATGCCTCCCTTGTCCAGAAACACGATTTTACTGCACACTCCAAAAACAGTACTCTTCCCAGGGCAATATATAAGCTGCTTTCTGACGGCCGTGATCTTTCGATTACTCTTGCCCAGCTCGTTGTTTTAACGTGCACATGCCGTCCTGGCATTCAGTGCACAGTGAAAGCAATCGCAAAAGTCCAGCAGCTGCTGACTCCCAAACACAAGGCGCTGGCTATGTTCTTGCTTCTCGACAACTCAACGCAGCCCTTCATTTCTGCAGTTGCCATCGAGGTCTCTGCATGTCGGAGACTCAGAGGACGAGCACGAGTTTCCCACGAGGGGCTGCATCAGGAGGAATTCAAAACTCAGGGAATTTGTCCTGGAACACCTTCCATAAGGATGCTAGAAGGGAATTGAAGAGGCAGGCGTGCGGCCACCACGGTCCTCTAGCAGTCCTTCGGGTGTGCGCAGAAGCCCGGTGCTCTGCGGCTTCGTTCTTCGCCCCCGTACAAACTACCGCTCTGTCCGGCTCCCGGAGCAGGAGAAGCGGCTGCTTCGCGCACACAGCAGCGGAGCGGCAGCCCTACGCTCCGAAGCGCTGCTTCAGCCGAAAGACGCCGGCCACCGGCGCTTGGCTTCGGACAGCTCCGGAGAGCCGTAGTGTGCGTCTGCACTAGACTGCATCATAGCGAAAAGCTTTGACAGTGTGTCTCGCAGGGAGATAGCTTAGGAGCGCAGCGCACTTATGCCTCCCTTGTCCAGAAACACGGATTTGCTGCACACTCCAAAAACACTGCTCTTTCCATGGTACTATGTAAGCTGCTGTCTGACGCCCGTTCTCTTCTGCCCACTCTTGCCCAGCTGGTTGTTGCAGCGTGCACGTGCCTTCCTGGCATTAAGAGCACAGTGAAAGCAATCGCAAAAGTCCAGCAGCTGCTGACTCCCAAACACAAGGCGCTTGTCTACGTTCTTGCTTCTCGACAACTCAACGCAGCCCTTCATTTCTGCAGCTGCCATCGAGTTTTCTGTATCTTGAGCCTTCTGGGACGAGCACCAATTTCCCAGGAGGGGCTGCATCAGGACGAAGTCAAAACCCAGGAAAGTTGTCTCGGAACACCTTCAATAAAGCATGCCAGCAGTGCATTGAAAAGGCAGGGAGCTTTAGCCACCGTCCTCTAGCAGTCGCGAAGCTGTGCACACAATGTCGTCTCCCTGCGGCAACGTTCTTCGCCCTCGTGCAAGCTACCGCTCTGTCCGGCTCCCGGAGCAGGAGAAGCGGCTGCTTCGCGCACACAGCAGCGGAGCGGCAGCCCTACGCTCCGAAGCGCTGCTTCAGCCGAAAGACGCCGGCCACCGGCGCTTGGCTTCGGACAGCTCCGGAGAGCCGTAGTGTGCGTCTGCACTAGACTGCATCATAGCGAAAAGCTTTGGCAGTGTGTCTCGCAGAGAGATAGCTTAGGAGCGCAGCGCACTTATGCCTCCCTTGTCCAGAAACACGATTTTACTGCACACTCCAAAAACAGTACTCTTCCCAGGGCAAGATGCCAGATGCTCTCTGATGCCCGTGCTCCCTTCCTACTCTTGCCCAGCTCGTTGTTGTAACGCGCACATGCCGTCCTGGCATTCAGTGCACAGTGAAAGCAATCGCAAAAGTCCAGCAGCTGCTGACTCCCAAACACAAGGCGCTGGCTATGTTCTTGCTTCTCGACAACTCAACGCAGCCCTTCATTTCTGCAGTTGCCATCGAGGTCTCTGCATGTCGGAGACTCAGAGGACGAGCACGAGTTTCCCACGAGGGGCTGCATCAGGAGGAATTCAAAACTTCTGAAAATCGTCCTGGAACACCTTCCATAAGGATGCTAGAAGGGAATTGAAGAGGCAGGCGTGCGGCCACCACGGTCCTCTAGCAGTCCTTCGGGTGTGCGCAGAAGCCCGGTGCTCTGCGGCTTCGTTCTTCGCCCCCGTACAAACTACCGCTCTGTCCGGCTCCCGGAGCAGGAGAAGCGGTTGCTTCGCGCACACAACAGCGGAGCGGCAGCCCTACGCTCCGAAGCGCTGCTTCAGCCGAAAGACGCCGGCCACCGGCGCTTGGCTTCGGACAGCTCCGGAGAGCCGTAGTGTGCGTCTGCACTAGACTGCATCATAGCGAAAAGCTTTGACAGTGTGTCTCGCAGGGAGATAGCTTAGGAGCGCAGCGCACTTATGCCTCCCTTGTCCAGAAACACGGATTTGCTGCACACTCCAAAAACACTGCTCTTTCCATGGTACTATGTAAGCTGCTGTCTGACGCCCGTTCTCTTCTGCCCACTCTTGCCCAGCTGGTTGTTGCAGCGTGCACGTGCCTTCCTGGCATTAAGAGCACAGTGAAAGCAATCGCAAAAGTCCAGCAGCTGCTGACTCCCAAACACAAGGCGCTTGTCTACGTTCTTGCTTCTCGACAACTCAACGCAGCCCTTCATTTCTGCAGCTGCCATCGAGTTTTCTGTATCTTGAGCCTTCTGGGACGAGCACCAATTTCCCAGGAGGGGCTGCATCAGGACGAAGTCAAAACCCAGGAAAGTTGTCTCGGAACACCTTCAATAAAGCATGCCAGCAGTGCATTGAAAAGGCAGGGAGCTTTAGCCACCGTCCTCTAGCAGTCGCGAAGCTGTGCACACAATGTCGTCTCCCTGCGGCAACGTTCTTCGCCCTCGTGCAAGCTACCGCTCTGTCCGGCTCCCGGAGCAGGAGAAGCGGCTGCTTCGCGCACACAGCAGCGGAGCGGCAGCCCTACGCTCCGAAGCGCTGCTTCAGCCGAAAGACGCCGGCCACCGGCGCTTGGCTTCGGACAGCTCCGGAGAGCCGTAGTGTGCGTCTGCACTAGACTGCATCATAGCGAAAAGCTTTGGCAGTGTGTCTCGCAGAGAGATAGCTTAGGAGCGCAGCGCACTTATGCCTCCCTTGTCCAGAAACACGATTTTACTGCACACTCCAAAAACAGTACTCTTCCCAGGGCAAGATGCCAGATGCTCTCTGATGCCCGTGCTCCCTTCCTACTCTTGCCCAGCTCGTTGTTGTAACGCGCACATGCCGTCCTGGCATTCAGTGCACAGTGAAAGCAATCGCAAAAGTCCAGCAGCTGCTGACTCCCAAACACAAGGCGCTGGCTATGTTCTTGCTTCTCGACAACTCAACGCAGCCCTCCATTTCTGCAGTTGCCATCGAGGTCTCTGCATGTCGGAGAGTCAGAGGACGAGCACGAGTTTCCCACGAGGGGCTGAATCAGGAGGAATTCAAAACTCAGGGAATTTGTCCTGGAACACCTTCCATAAGGATGCTCGAAGGGAATTGAAGAGGCAGGCGAGCGGCCACCACCGTCCTCTAGCAGGCCTTAGGGTGCGCGCAGAAGCCCGGTGCTCTGCGGCTTCGTTCTTCGCCCTCGTGCAAGCTACCGCTCTGTCCGGCTCCCGGAGCAGGAGAAGCGGCTGCTTCGCGCACACAACAGCGGAGCGGCAGCCCTACGCTCCGAAGCGCTGCTTCAGCCGAAAGACGCCGGCCACCGGCGCTTGGCTTCGGACAGCTCCGTAGAGCCGTAGTGTGGGTCTGCACTAGACTGCATCATAGCGAAAAGCTTTGGCAGTGTGTCTCGCAGGGAGATAGCTTAGGAGCGCAGCGCACTTATGCCTCCCTTGTCCAGAAACACGATTTTACTGCACACTCCAAAAACAGTACTCTTCCCAGGGCAATATATAAGCTGCTTTCTGACGGCCGTGATCTTTCGATTACTCTTGCGCAGCTCGGTGTTGCAGAGTGCACGTGCCTTCCTGGACTTCAGTGCACAGTGAAAGCAATCGCAAAAGTCCAGCAGCTGCTGACTCCCAAACACAAGGCGCTGTCTACGTTCTTGCTTCGCAACACTTCAACAGAGTCCTTCATTTCTGCAGCTGCCATCGAGTTTTCTGCATCTCGAGCCTTCTGGGACGAGCACCAATTTCCCAGGAGGGGCTGCATCAGGACGAAGTCAAAACCCAGGAAAGTTGTCTCGGAACACCTTCAATAAAGCATGCCAGCAGTGCATTGAAAAGGCAGGGAGCTTTAGCCACCGTCCTCTAGCAGTCGCGAAGCTGTGCACACAATGTCGTCTCCCTGCGGCAACGTTCTTCGCCCTCGTGCAAGCTACCGCTCTGTCCGGCTCCCGGAGCAGGAGAAGCGGCTGCTTCGCGCACACAACAGCGGAGCGGCAGCCCTACGCTCCGAAGCGCTGCTTCAGCCGAAAGACGCCGGCCACCGGCGCTTGGCTTCGGACAGCTCCGGAGAGCCGTAGTGTGCGTCTGCACTAGACTGCATCATAGCGAAAAGCTTTGACAGTGTGTCTCGCAGGGAGATAGCTTAGGAGCGCAGCGCACTTATGCCTCCCTTGTCCAGAAACACGGATTTGCTGCACACTCCAAAAACACTGCTCTTTCCATGGTACTATGTAAGCTGCTGTCTGACGCCCGTTCTCTTCTGCCCACTCTTGCCCAGCTGGTTGTTGCAGCGTGCACGTGCCTTCCTGGCATTAAGAGCACAGTGAAAGCAATCGCAAAAGTCCAGCAGCTGCTGACTCCCAAACACAAGGCGCTTGTCTACGTTCTTGCTTCTCGACAACTCAACGCAGCCCTTCATTTCTGCAGCTGCCATCGAGTTTTCTGTATCTTGAGCCTTCTGGGACGAGCACCAATTTCCCAGGAGGGGCTGCATCAGGACGAAGTCAAAACCCAGGAAAGTTGTCTCGGAACACCTTCAATAAAGCATGCCAGCAGTGCATTGAAAAGGCAGGGAGCTTTAGCCACCGTCCTCTAGCAGTCGCGAAGCTGTGCACACAATGTCGTCTCCCTGCGGCAACGTTCTTCGCCCTCGTGCAAGCTACCGCTCTGTCCGGCTCCCGGAGCAGGAGAAGCGGCTGCTTCGCGCACACAGCAGCGGAGCGGCAGCCCTACGCTCCGAAGCGCTGCTTCAGCCGAAAGACGCCGGCCACCGGCGCTTGGCTTCGGACAGCTCCGGAGAGCCGTAGTGTGCGTCTGCAACTAGACTGCATCATAGCGAAAAGCTTTGGCAGTGTGTCTCGCAGGGAGATAGCTTAGGAGCGCAGCGCACTTATGCCTCCCTTGTCCAGAAACACGATTTTACTGCACACTCCAAAAACAGTACTCTTCCCAGGGCAATATATAAGCTGCTTTCTGACGGCCGTGATCTTTCGATTACTCTTGCCCAGCTCGTTGTTTTAACGTGCACATGCCGTCCTGGCATTCAGTGCACAGTGAAAGCAATCGCAAAAGTCCAGCAGCTGCTGACTCCCAAACACAAGGCGCTGGCTATGTTCTTGCTTCTCGACAACTCAACGCAGCCCTTCATTTCTGCAGTTGCCATCGAGGTCTCTGCATGTCGGAGACTCAGAGGACGAGCACGAGTTTCCCACGAGGGGCTGCATCAGGAGGAATTCAAAACTCAGGGAATTTGTCCTGGAACACCTTCCATAAGGATGCTAGAAGGGAATTGAAGAGGCAGGCGTGCGGCCACCACGGTCCTCTAGCAGTCCTTCGGGTGTGCGCAGAAGCCCGGTGCTCTGCGGCTTCGTTCTTCGCCCCCGTACAAACTACCGCTCTGTCCGGCTCCCGGAGCAGGAGAAGCGGCTGCTTCGCGCACACAGCAGCGGAGCGGCAGCCCTACGCTCCGAAGCGCTGCTTCAGCCGAAAGACGCCGGCCACCGGCGCTTGGCTTCGGACAGCTCCGGAGAGCCGTAGTGTGCGTCTGCACTAGACTGCATCATAGCGAAAAGCTTTGACAGTGTGTCTCGCAGGGAGATAGCTTAGGAGCGCAGCGCACTTATGCCTCCCTTGTCCAGAAACACGGATTTGCTGCACACTCCAAAAACACTGCTCTTTCCATGGTACTATGTAAGCTGCTGTCTGACGCCCGTTCTCTTCTGCCCACTCTTGCCCAGCTGGTTGTTGCAGCGTGCACGTGCCTTCCTGGCATTAAGAGCACAGTGAAAGCAATCGCAAAAGTCCAGCAGCTGCTGACTCCCAAACACAAGGCGCTTGTCTACGTTCTTGCTTCTCGACAACTCAACGCAGCCCTTCATTTCTGCAGCTGCCATCGAGTTTTCTGTATCTTGAGCCTTCTGGGACGAGCACCAATTTCCCAGGAGGGGCTGCATCAGGACGAAGTCAAAACCCAGGAAAGTTGTCTCGGAACACCTTCAATAAAGCATGCCAGCAGTGCATTGAAAAGGCAGGGAGCTTTAGCCACCGTCCTCTAGCAGTCGCGAAGCTGTGCACACAATGTCGTCTCCCTGCGGCAACGTTCTTCGCCCTCGTGCAAGCTACCGCTCTGTCCGGCTCCCGGAGCAGGAGAAGCGGCTGCTTCGCGCACACAGCAGCGGAGCGGCAGCCCTACGCTCCGAAGCGCTGCTTCAGCCGAAAGACGCCGGCCACCGGCGCTTGGCTTCGGACAGCTCCGGAGAGCCGTAGTGTGCGTCTGCACTAGACTGCATCATAGCGAAAAGCTTTGGCAGTGTGTCTCGCAGAGAGATAGCTTAGGAGCGCAGCGCACTTATGCCTCCCTTGTCCAGAAACACGATTTTACTGCACACTCCAAAAACAGTACTCTTCCCAGGGCAAGATGCCAGATGCTCTCTGATGCCCGTGCTCCCTTCCTACTCTTGCCCAGCTCGTTGTTGTAACGCGCACATGCCGTCCTGGCATTCAGTGCACAGTGAAAGCAATCGCAAAAGTCCAGCAGCTGCTGACTCCCAAACACAAGGCGCTGGCTATGTTCTTGCTTCTCGACAACTCAACGCAGCCCTTCATTTCTGCAGTTGCCATCGAGGTCTCTGCATGTCGGAGACTCAGAGGACGAGCACGAGTTTCCCACGAGGGGCTGCATCAGGAGGAATTCAAAACTTCTGAAAATCGTCCTGGAACACCTTCCATAAGGATGCTAGAAGGGAATTGAAGAGGCAGGCGTGCGGCCACCACGGTCCTCTAGCAGTCCTTCGGGTGTGCGCAGAAGCCCGGTGCTCTGCGGCTTCGTTCTTCGCCCCCGTACAAACTACCGCTCTGTCCGGCTCCCGGAGCAGGAGAAGCGGTTGCTTCGCGCACACAACAGCGGAGCGGCAGCCCTACGCTCCGAAGCGCTGCTTCAGCCGAAAGACGCCGGCCACCGGCGCTTGGCTTCGGAAAGCTCCGGAGAGCCGTAGTGTGCGTCTGCACTAGACTGCATCATAGCGAAAAGCTTTGGCAGTGTGTCTCGCAGAGAGATAGCTTAGGAGCGCAGCGCACTTATGCCTCCCTTGTCCAGAAACACGATTTTACTGCACACTCCAAAAACAGTACTCTTCCCAGGGCAAGATGCCAGATGCTCTCTGATGCCCGTGCTCCCTTCCTACTCTTGCCCAGCTCGTTGTTGTAACGCGCACATGCCGTCCTGGACTTCAGTGCACAGTGAAAGCAATCGCAAAAGTCCAGCAGCTGCTGACTCCCAAACACAAGGCGCTGGCTATGTTCTTGCTACTCTACGACTCAACGCAGCCCTTCATTTCTGCAGCTGCCATCGAGGTCTCTGCATGTCGGAGAGTCAGAGGACGAGCACGAGTTTCCCACGAGGGGCTGAATCAGGAGGAATTCAAAACTCAGGGAATTTGTCCTGGAACACCTTCCATAAGGATGCTCGAAGGGAATTGAAGAGGCAGGCGAGCGGCCACCACCGTCCTCTAGCAGTCCTTAGGGTGCGCGCAGAAGCCCGGTGCTCTGCGGCTTCGTTCTTCGCCCTCGTGCAAGCTACCGCTCTGTCCGGCTCCCGGAGCAGGAGAAGCGGCTGCTTCGCGCACACAACAGCGGAGCGGCAGCCCTACGCTCCGAAGCGCTGCTTCAGCCGAAAGACGCCGGCCACCGGCGCTTGGCTTCGGACAGCTCCGGAGAGCCGTAGTGTGGGTCTGCACTAGACTGCATCATAGCGAAAAGCTTTGGCAGTGTGTCTCGCAGAGAGATAGCTTAGGAGCGCAGCGCACTTATGCCTCCCTTGTCCAGAAACACGATTTTACTGCACACTCCAAAAACAGTACTCTTCCCAGGGCAATATATAAGCTGCTTTCTGACGGCCGTGATCTTTCGATTACTCTTGCGCAGCTCGGTGTTGCAGAGTGCACGTGCCTTCCTGGACTTCAGTGCACAGTGAAAGCAATCGCAAAAGTCCAGCAGCTGCTGACTCCCAAACACAAGGCGCTGTCTACGTTCTTGCTTCGCAACACTTCAACAGAGTCCTTCATTTCTGCAGCTGCCATCGAGTTTTCTGCATCTCGAGCCTTCTGGGACGAGCACCAATTTCCCAGGAGGGGCTGCATCAGGACGAAGTCAAAACCCAGGAAAGTTGTCTCGGAACACCTTCAATAAAGCATGCCAGCAGTGCATTGAAAAGGCAGGGAGCTTTAGCCACCGTCCTCTAGCAGTCGCGAAGCTGTGCACACAATGTCGTCTCCCTGCGGCAACGTTCTTCGCCCTCGTGCAAGCTACCGCTCTGTCCGGCTCCCGGAGCAGGAGAAGCGGCTGCTTCGCGCACACAGCAGCGGAGCGGCAGCCCTACGCTCCGAAGCGCTGCTTCAGCCGAAAGACGCCGGCCACCGGCGCTTGGCTTCGGACAGCTCCGGAGAGCCGTAGTGTGCGTCTGCACTAGACTGCATCATAGCGAAAAGCTTTGACAGTGTGTCTCGCAGGGAGATAGCTTAGGAGCGCAGCGCACTTATGCCTCCCTTGTCCAGAAACACGGATTTGCTGCACACTCCAAAAACACTGCTCTTTCCATGGTACTATGTAAGCTGCTGTCTGACGCCCGTTCTCTTCTGCCCACTCTTGCCCAGCTGGTTGTTGCAGCGTGCACGTGCCTTCCTGGCATTAAGAGCACAGTGAAAGCAATCGCAAAAGTCCAGCAGCTGCTGACTCCCAAACACAAGGCGCTTGTCTACGTTCTTGCTTCTCGACAACTCAACGCAGCCCTTCATTTCTGCAGCTGCCATCGAGTTTTCTGTATCTTGAGCCTTCTGGGACGAGCACCAATTTCCCAGGAGGGGCTGCATCAGGACGAAGTCAAAACCCAGGAAAGTTGTCTCGGAACACCTTCAATAAAGCATGCCAGCAGTGCATTGAAAAGGCAGGGAGCTTTAGCCACCGTCCTCTAGCAGTCGCGAAGCTGTGCACACAATGTCGTCTCCCTGCGGCAACGTTCTTCGCCCTCGTGCAAGCTACCGCTCTGTCCGGCTCCCGGAGCAGGAGAAGCGGCTGCTTCGCGCACACAGCAGCGGAGCGGCAGCCCTACGCTCCGAAGCGCTGCTTCAGCCGAAAGACGCCGGCCACCGGCGCTTGGCTTCGGACAGCTCCGGAGAGCCGTAGTGTGCGTCTGCAACTAGACTGCATCATAGCGAAAAGCTTTGGCAGTGTGTCTCGCAGGGAGATAGCTTAGGAGCGCAGCGCACTTATGCCTCCCTTGTCCAGAAACACGATTTTACTGCACACTCCAAAAACAGTACTCTTCCCAGGGCAATATATAAGCTGCTTTCTGACGGCCGTGATCTTTCGATTACTCTTGCCCAGCTCGTTGTTTTAACGTGCACATGCCGTCCTGGCATTCAGTGCACAGTGAAAGCAATCGCAAAAGTCCAGCAGCTGCTGACTCCCAAACACAAGGCGCTGGCTATGTTCTTGCTTCTCGACAACTCAACGCAGCCCTTCATTTCTGCAGTTGCCATCGAGGTCTCTGCATGTCGGAGACTCAGAGGACGAGCACGAGTTTCCCAGGAGGGGCTGCATCAGGAGGAATTCAAAACTCAGGGAATTTGTCCTGGAACACCTTCCATAAGGATGCTAGAAGGGAATTGAAGAGGCAGGCGTGCCGCCACCACGGTCCTCTAGCAGTCCTTCGGGTGTGCGCAGAAGCCCGGTGCTCTGCGGCTTCGTTCTTCGCCCCCGTACAAACTACCGCTCTGTCCGGCTCCCGGAGCAGGAGAAGCGGCTGCTTCGCGCACACAACAGCGGAGCGGCAGCCCTACGCTCCGAAGCGCTGCTTCAGCCGAAAGACGCCGGCCACCGGCGCTTGGCTTCGGACAGCTCCGGAGAGCCGTAGTGTGCGTCTGCACTAGACTGCATCATAGCGAAAAGCTTTGGCAGTGTGTCTCGCAGGGAGATAGCTTAGGAGCGCAGCCCACTTATGCCTCCCTTGTCCAGAAACACGGATTTGCTGCACACTCCAAAAACAGTACTCTTTCCATGGTACTATGTAAGCTGCTGTCTGACGCCCGTTCTCTTCTGCCCACTCTTGCCCAGCTGGTTGTTGCAGCGTGCACGTGCCTTCCTGGCATTAAGAGCACAGTGAAAGCAATCGCAAAAGTCCAGCAGCTGCTGACTCCCAAACACAAGGCGCTTGTCTACGTTCTTGCTTCTCGACAACTCAACGCAGCCCTTCATTTCTGCAGCTGCCATCGAGTTTTCTGTATCTTGAGCCTTCTGGGACGAGCACCAATTTCCCAGGAGGGGCTGCATCAGGACGAAGTCAAAACCCAGGAAAGTTGTCTCGGAACACCTTCAATAAAGCATGCCAGCAGTGCATTGAAAAGGCAGGGAGCTTTAGCCACCGTCCTCTAGCAGTCGCGAAGCTGTGCACACAATGTCGTCTCCCTGCGGCAACGTTCTTCGCCCTCGTGCAAGCTACCGCTCTGTCCGGCTCCCGGAGCAGGAGAAGCGGCTGCTTCGCGCACACAGCAGCGGAGCGGCAGCCCTACGCTCCGAAGCGCTGCTTCAGCCGAAAGACGCCGGCCACCGGCGCTTGGCTTCGGACAGCTCCGGAGAGCCGTAGTGTGCGTCTGCACTAGACTGCATCATAGCGAAAAGCTTTGGCAGTGTGTCTCGCAGAGAGATAGCTTAGGAGCGCAGCGCACTTATGCCTCCCTTGTCCAGAAACACGATTTTACTGCACACTCCAAAAACAGTACTCTTCCCAGGGCAAGATGCCAGATGCTCTCTGATGCCCGTGCTCCCTTCCTACTCTTGCCCAGCTCGTTGTTGTAACGCGCACATGCCGTCCTGGCATTCAGTGCACAGTGAAAGCAATCGCAAAAGTCCAGCAGCTGCTGACTCCCAAACACAAGGCGCTGGCTATGTTCTTGCTACTCGACGACTCAACGCAGCCCTTCATTTCTGCAGCTGCCATCGAGGTCTCTGCATGTCGGAGAGTCAGAGGACGAGCACGAGTTTCCCACGAGGGGCTGAATCAGGAGGAATTCAAAACTCAGGGAATTTGTCCTGGAACACCTTCCATAAGGATGCTCGAAGGGAATTGAAGAGGCAGGCGAGCGGCCACCACCGTCCTCTAGCAGTCCTTAGGGTGCGCGCAGAAGCCCGGTGCTCTGCGGCTTCGTTCTTCGCCCTCGTGCAAGCTACCGCTCTGTCCGGCTCCCGGAGCAGGAGAAGCGGCTGCTTCGCGCACACAACAGCGGAGCGGCAGCCCTACGCTCCGAAGCGCTGCTTCAGCCGAAAGACGCCGGCCACCGGCGCTTGGCTTCGGACAGCTCCGGAGAGCCGTAGTGTGCGTCTGCAACTAGACTGCATCATAGCGAAAAGCTTTGGCAGTGTGTCTCGCAGGGAGATAGCTTAGGAGCGCAGCGCACTTATGCCTCCCTTGTCCAGAAACACGATTTTACTGCACACTCCAAAAACAGTACTCTTCCCAGGGCAATATATAAGCTGCTTTCTGACGGCCGTGATCTTTCGATTACTCTTGCGCAGCTCGGTGTTGCAGAGTGCACGTGCCTTCCTGGACTTCAGTGCACAGTGAAAGCAATCGCAAAAGTCCAGCAGCTGCTGACTCCCAAACACAAGGCGCTGTCTACGTTCTTGCTTCGCAACACTTCAACAGAGTCCTTCATTTCTGCAGCTGCCATCGAGTTTTCTGCATCTCGAGCCTTCTGGGACGAGCACCAATTTCCCAGGAGGGGCTGCATCAGGACGAAGTCAAAACCCAGGAAAGTTGTCTCGGAACACCTTCAATAAAGCATGCCAGCAGTGCATTGAAAAGGCAGGGAGCTTTAGCCACCGTCCTCTAGCAGTCGCGAAGCTGTGCACACAATGTCGTCTCCCTGCGGCAACGTTCTTCGCCCTCGTGCAAGCTACCGCTCTGTCCGGCTCCCGGAGCAGGAGAAGCGGCTGCTTCGCGCACACAGCAGCGGAGCGGCAGCCCTACGCTCCGAAGCGCTGCTTCAGCCGAAAGACGCCGGCCACCGGCGCTTGGCTTCGGACAGCTCCGGAGAGCCGTAGTGTGCGTCTGCACTAGACTGCATCATAGCGAAAAGCTTTGACAGTGTGTCTCGCAGGGAGATAGCTTAGGAGCGCAGCGCACTTATGCCTCCCTTGTCCAGAAACACGGATTTGCTGCACACTCCAAAAACACTGCTCTTTCCATGGTACTATGTAAGCTGCTGTCTGACGCCCGTTCTCTTCTGCCCACTCTTGCCCAGCTGGTTGTTGCAGCGTGCACGTGCCTTCCTGGCATTAAGAGCACAGTGAAAGCAATCGCAAAAGTCCAGCAGCTGCTGACTCCCAAACACAAGGCGCTTGTCTACGTTCTTGCTTCTCGACAACTCAACGCAGCCCTTCATTTCTGCAGCTGCCATCGAGTTTTCTGTATCTTGAGCCTTCTGGGACGAGCACCAATTTCCCAGGAGGGGCTGCATCAGGACGAAGTCAAAACCCAGGAAAGTTGTCTCGGAACACCTTCAATAAAGCATGCCAGCAGTGCATTGAAAAGGCAGGGAGCTTTAGCCACCGTCCTCTAGCAGTCGCGAAGCTGTGCACACAATGTCGTCTCCCTGCGGCAACGTTCTTCGCCCTCGTGCAAGCTACCGCTCTGTCCGGCTCCCGGAGCAGGAGAAGCGGCTGCTTCGCGCACACAGCAGCGGAGCGGCAGCCCTACGCTCCGAAGCGCTGCTTCAGCCGAAAGACGCCGGCCACCGGCGCTTGGCTTCGGACAGCTCCGGAGAGCCGTAGTGTGCGTCTGCAACTAGACTGCATCATAGCGAAAAGCTTTGGCAGTGTGTCTCGCAGGGAGATAGCTTAGGAGCGCAGCGCACTTATGCCTCCCTTGTCCAGAAACACGATTTTACTGCACACTCCAAAAACAGTACTCTTCCCAGGGCAATATATAAGCTGCTTTCTGACGGCCGTGATCTTTCGATTACTCTTGCCCAGCTCGTTGTTTTAACGTGCACATGCCGTCCTGGCATTCAGTGCACAGTGAAAGCAATCGCAAAAGTCCAGCAGCTGCTGACTCCCAAACACAAGGCGCTGGCTATGTTCTTGCTTCTCGACAACTCAACGCAGCCCTTCATTTCTGCAGTTGCCATCGAGGTCTCTGCATGTCGGAGACTCAGAGGACGAGCACGAGTTTCCCACGAGGGGCTGCATCAGGAGGAATTCAAAACTCAGGGAATTTGTCCTGGAACACCTTCCATAAGGATGCTAGAAGGGAATTGAAGAGGCAGGCGTGCGGCCACCACGGTCCTCTAGCAGTCCTTCGGGTGTGCGCAGAAGCCCGGTGCTCTGCGGCTTCGTTCTTCGCCCCCGTACAAACTACCGCTCTGTCCGGCTCCCGGAGCAGGAGAAGCGGCTGCTTCGCGCACACAGCAGCGGAGCGGCAGCCCTACGCTCCGAAGCGCTGCTTCAGCCGAAAGACGCCGGCCACCGGCGCTTGGCTTCGGACAGCTCCGGAGAGCCGTAGTGTGCGTCTGCACTAGACTGCATCATAGCGAAAAGCTTTGACAGTGTGTCTCGCAGGGAGATAGCTTAGGAGCGCAGCGCACTTATGCCTCCCTTGTCCAGAAACACGGATTTGCTGCACACTCCAAAAACACTGCTCTTTCCATGGTACTATGTAAGCTGCTGTCTGACGCCCGTTCTCTTCTGCCCACTCTTGCCCAGCTGGTTGTTGCAGCGTGCACGTGCCTTCCTGGCATTAAGAGCACAGTGAAAGCAATCGCAAAAGTCCAGCAGCTGCTGACTCCCAAACACAAGGCGCTTGTCTACGTTCTTGCTTCTCGACAACTCAACGCAGCCCTTCATTTCTGCAGCTGCCATCGAGTTTTCTGTATCTTGAGCCTTCTGGGACGAGCACCAATTTCCCAGGAGGGGCTGCATCAGGACGAAGTCAAAACCCAGGAAAGTTGTCTCGGAACACCTTCAATAAAGCATGCCAGCAGTGCATTGAAAAGGCAGGGAGCTTTAGCCACCGTCCTCTAGCAGTCGCGAAGCTGTGCACACAATGTCGTCTCCCTGCGGCAACGTTCTTCGCCCTCGTGCAAGCTACCGCTCTGTCCGGCTCCCGGAGCAGGAGAAGCGGCTGCTTCGCGCACACAGCAGCGGAGCGGCAGCCCTACGCTCCGAAGCGCTGCTTCAGCCGAAAGACGCCGGCCACCGGCGCTTGGCTTCGGACAGCTCCGGAGAGCCGTAGTGTGCGTCTGCACTAGACTGCATCATAGCGAAAAGCTTTGGCAGTGTGTCTCGCAGAGAGATAGCTTAGGAGCGCAGCGCACTTATGCCTCCCTTGTCCAGAAACACGATTTTACTGCACACTCCAAAAACAGTACTCTTCCCAGGGCAAGATGCCAGATGCTCTCTGATGCCCGTGCTCCCTTCCTACTCTTGCCCAGCTCGTTGTTGTAACGCGCACATGCCGTCCTGGCATTCAGTGCACAGTGAAAGCAATCGCAAAAGTCCAGCAGCTGCTGACTCCCAAACACAAGGCGCTGGCTATGTTCTTGCTTCTCGACAACTCAACGCAGCCCTCCATTTCTGCAGTTGCCATCGAGGTCTCTGCATGTCGGAGAGTCAGAGGACGAGCACGAGTTTCCCAGGAGGGGCTGAATCAGGAGGAATTCAAAACTCAGGGAATTTGTCCTGGAACACCTTCCATAAGGATGCTCGAAGGGAATTGAAGAGGCAGGCGAGCGGCCACCACCGTCCTCTAGCAGGCCTTAGGGTGCGCGCAGAAGCCCGGTGCTCTGCGGCTTCGTTCTTCGCCCTCGTGCAAGCTACCGCTCTGTCCGGCTCCCGGAGCAGGAGAAGCGGCTGCTTCGCGCACACAACAGCGGAGCGGCAGCCCTACGCTCCGAAGCGCTGCTTCAGCCGAAAGACGCCGGCCACCGGCGCTTGGCTTCGGACAGCTCCGGAGAGCCGTAGTGTGCGTCTGCAACTAGACTGCATCATAGCGAAAAGCTTTGGCAGTGTGTCTCGCAGGGAGATAGCTTAGGAGCGCAGCGCACTTATGCCTCCCTTGTCCAGAAACACGATTTTACTGCACACTCCAAAAACAGTACTCTTCCCAGGGCAATATATAAGCTGCTTTCTGACGGCCGTGATCTTTCGATTACTCTTGCGCAGCTCGGTGTTGCAGAGTGCACGTGCCTTCCTGGACTTCAGTGCACAGTGAAAGCAATCGCAAAAGTCCAGCAGCTGCTGACTCCCAAACACAAGGCGCTGTCTACGTTCTTGCTTCGCAACACTTCAACAGAGTCCTTCATTTCTGCAGCTGCCATCGAGTTTTCTGCATCTCGAGCCTTCTGGGACGAGCACCAATTTCCCAGGAGGGGCTGCATCAGGACGAAGTCAAAACCCAGGAAAGTTGTCTCGGAACACCTTCAATAAAGCATGCCAGCAGTGCATTGAAAAGGCAGGGAGCTTTAGCCACCGTCCTCTAGCAGTCGCGAAGCTGTGCACACAATGTCGTCTCCCTGCGGCAACGTTCTTCGCCCTCGTGCAAGCTACCGCTCTGTCCGGCTCCCGGAGCAGGAGAAGCGGCTGCTTCGCGCACACAACAGCGGAGCGGCAGCCTTACGCTCCGAAGCGCTGCTTCAGCCGAAAGACGCCGGCCACCGGCGCTTGGCTTCGGACAGCTCCGGAGAGCCGTAGTGTGCGTCTGCACTAGACTGCATCATAGCGAAAAGCTTTGACAGTGTGTCTCGCAGGGAGATAGCTTAGGAGCGCAGCGCACTTATGCCTCCCTTGTCCAGAAACACGGATTTGCTGCACACTCCAAAAACACTGCTCTTTCCATGGTACTATGTAAGCTGCTGTCTGACGCCCGTTCTCTTCTGCCCACTCTTGCCCAGCTGGTTGTTGCAGCGTGCACGTGCCTTCCTGGCATTAAGAGCACAGTGAAAGCAATCGCAAAAGTCCAGCAGCTGCTGACTCCCAAACACAAGGCGCTTGTCTACGTTCTTGCTTCTCGACAACTCAACGCAGCCCTTCATTTCTGCAGCTGCCATCGAGTTTTCTGTATCTTGAGCCTTCTGGGACGAGCACCAATTTCCCAGGAGGGGCTGCATCAGGACGAAGTCAAAACCCAGGAAAGTTGTCTCGGAACACCTTCAATAAAGCATGCCAGCAGTGCATTGAAAAGGCAGGGAGCTTTAGCCACCGTCCTCTAGCAGTCGCGAAGCTGTGCACACAATGTCGTCTCCCTGCGGCAACGTTCTTCGCCCTCGTGCAAGCTACCGCTCTGTCCGGCTCCCGGAGCAGGAGAAGCGGCTGCTTCGCGCACACAGCAGCGGAGCGGCAGCCCTACGCTCCGAAGCGCTGCTTCAGCCGAAAGACGCCGGCCACCGGCGCTTGGCTTCGGACAGCTCCGGAGAGCCGTAGTGTGCGTCTGCAACTAGACTGCATCATAGCGAAAAGCTTTGGCAGTGTGTCTCGCAGGGAGATAGCTTAGGAGCGCAGCGCACTTATGCCTCCCTTGTCCAGAAACACGATTTTACTGCACACTCCAAAAACAGTACTCTTCCCAGGGCAATATATAAGCTGCTTTCTGACGGCCGTGATCTTTCGATTACTCTTGCCCAGCTCGTTGTTTTAACGTGCACATGCCGTCCTGGCATTCAGTGCACAGTGAAAGCAATCGCAAAAGTCCAGCAGCTGCTGACTCCCAAACACAAGGCGCTGGCTATGTTCTTGCTTCTCGACAACTCAACGCAGCCCTTCATTTCTGCAGTTGCCATCGAGGTCTCTGCATGTCGGAGACTCAGAGGACGAGCACGAGTTTCCCACGAGGGGCTGCATCAGGAGGAATTCAAAACTCAGGGAATTTGTCCTGGAACACCTTCCATAAGGATGCTAGAAGGGAATTGAAGAGGCAGGCGTGCGGCCACCACGGTCCTCTAGCAGGCCTTCGGGTGTGCGCAGAAGCCCGGTGCTCTGCGGCTTCGTTCTTCGCCCCCGTACAAACTACCGCTCTGTCCGGCTCCCGGAGCAGGAGAAGCGGCTGCTTCGCGCACACAGCAGCGGAGCGGCAGCCCTACGCTCCGAAGCGCTGCTTCAGCCGAAAGACGCCGGCCACCGGCGCTTGGCTTCGGACAGCTCCGGAGAGCCGTAGTGTGCGTCTGCACTAGACTGCATCATAGCGAAAAGCTTTGACAGTGTGTCTCGCAGGGAGATAGCTTAGGAGCGCAGCGCACTTATGCCTCCCTTGTCCAGAAACACGGATTTGCTGCACACTCCAAAAACACTGCTCTTTCCATGGTACTATGTAAGCTGCTGTCTGACGCCCGTTCTCTTCTGCCCACTCTTGCCCAGCTGGTTGTTGCAGCGTGCACGTGCCTTCCTGGCATTAAGAGCACAGTGAAAGCAATCGCAAAAGTCCAGCAGCTGCTGACTCCCAAACACAAGGCGCTTGTCTACGTTCTTGCTTCTCGACAACTCAACGCAGCCCTTCATTTCTGCAGCTGCCATCGAGTTTTCTGTATCTTGAGCCTTCTGGGACGAGCACCAATTTCCCAGGAGGGGCTGCATCAGGACGAAGTCAAAACCCAGGAAAGTTGTCTCGGAACACCTTCAATAAAGCATGCCAGCAGTGCATTGAAAAGGCAGGGAGCTTTAGCCACCGTCCTCTAGCAGTCGCGAAGCTGTGCACACAATGTCGTCTCCCTGCGGCAACGTTCTTCGCCCTCGTGCAAGCTACCGCTCTGTCCGGCTCCCGGAGCAGGAGAAGCAGCTGCTTCGCGCACACAGCAGCGGAGCGGCAGCCCTACGCTCCGAAGCGCTGCTTCAGCCGAAAGACGCCGGCCACCGGCGCTTGGCTTCGGACAGCTCCGGAGAGCCGTAGTGTGCGTCTGCACTAGACTGCATCATAGCGAAAAGCTTTGGCAGTGTGTCTCGCAGAGAGATAGCTTAGGAGCGCAGCGCACTTATGCCTCCCTTGTCCAGAAACACGATTTTACTGCACACTCCAAAAACAGTACTCTTCCCAGGGCAAGATGCCAGATGCTCTCTGATGCCCGTGCTCCCTTCCTACTCTTGCCCAGCTCGTTGTTGTAACGCGCACATGCCGTCCTGGCATTCAGTGCACAGTGAAAGCAATCGCAAAAGTCCAGCAGCTGCTGACTCCCAAACACAAGGCGCTGGCTATGTTCTTGCTTCTCGACAACTCAACGCAGCCCTCCATTTCTGCAGTTGCCATCGAGGTCTCTGCATGTCGGAGAGTCAGAGGACGAGCACGAGTTTCCCACGAGGGGCTGAATCAGGAGGAATTCAAAACTCAGGGAATTTGTCCTGGAACACCTTCCATAAGGATGCTCGAAGGGAATTGAAGAGGCAGGCGAGCGGCCACCACCGTCCTCTAGCAGGCCTTAGGGTGCGCGCAGAAGCCCGGTGCTCTGCGGCTTCGTTCTTCGCCCTCGTGCAAGCTACCGCTCTGTCCGGCTCCCGGAGCAGGAGAAGCGGCTGCTTCGCGCACACAACAGCGGAGCGGCAGCCCTACGCTCCGAAGCGCTGCTTCAGCCGAAAGACGCCGGCCACCGGCGCTTGGCTTCGGACAGCTCCGTAGAGCCGTAGTGTGGGTCTGCACTAGACTGCATCATAGCGAAAAGCTTTGGCAGTGTGTCTCGCAGGGAGATAGCTTAGGAGCGCAGCGCACTTATGCCTCCCTTGTCCAGAAACACGATTTTACTGCACACTCCAAAAACAGTACTCTTCCCAGGGCAATATATAAGCTGCTTTCTGACGGCCGTGATCTTTCGATTACTCTTGCGCAGCTCGGTGTTGCAGAGTGCACGTGCCTTCCTGGACTTCAGTGCACAGTGAAAGCAATCGCAAAAGTCCAGCAGCTGCTGACTCCCAAACACAAGGCGCTGTCTACGTTCTTGCTTCGCAACACTTCAACAGAGTCCTTCATTTCTGCAGCTGCCATCGAGTTTTCTGCATCTCGAGCCTTCTGGGACGAGCACCAATTTCCCAGGAGGGGCTGCATCAGGACGAAGTCAAAACCCAGGAAAGTTGTCTCGGAACACCTTCAATAAAGCATGCCAGCAGTGCATTGAAAAGGCAGGGAGCTTTAGCCACCGTCCTCTAGCAGTCGCGAAGCTGTGCACACAATGTCGTCTCCCTGCGGCAACGTTCTTCGCCCTCGTGCAAGCTACCGCTCTGTCCGGCTCCCGGAGCAGGAGAAGCGGCTGCTTCGCGCACACAACAGCGGAGCGGCAGCCCTACGCTCCGAAGCGCTGCTTCAGCCGAAAGACGCCGGCCACCGGCGCTTGGCTTCGGACAGCTCCGGAGAGCCGTAGTGTGCGTCTGCACTAGACTGCATCATAGCGAAAAGCTTTGACAGTGTGTCTCGCAGGGAGATAGCTTAGGAGCGCAGCGCACTTATGCCTCCCTTGTCCAGAAACACGGATTTGCTGCACACTCCAAAAACAGTACTCTTTCCATGGTACTATGTAAGCTGCTGTCTGACGCCCGTTCTCTTCTGCCCACTCTTGCCCAGCTGGTTGTTGCAGCGTGCACGTGCCTTCCTGGCATTAAGAGCACAGTGAAAGCAATCGCAAAAGTCCAGCAGCTGCTGACTCCCAAACACAAGGCGCTTGTCTACGTTCTTGCTTCTCGACAACTCAACGCAGCCCTTCATTTCTGCAGCTGCCATCGAGTTTTCTGTATCTTGAGCCTTCTGGGACGAGCACCAATTTCCCAGGAGGGGCTGCATCAGGACGAAGTCAAAACCCAGGAAAGTTGTCTCGGAACACCTTCAATAAAGCATGCCAGCAGTGCATTGAAAAGGCAGGGAGCTTTAGCCACCGTCCTCTAGCAGTCGCGAAGCTGTGCACACAATGTCGTCTCCCTGCGGCAACGTTCTTCGCCCTCGTGCAAGCTACCGCTCTGTCCGGCTCCCGGAGCAGGAGAAGCGGCTGCTTCGCGCACACAGCAGCGGAGCGGCAGCCCTACGCTCCGAAGCGCTGCTTCAGCCGAAAGACGCCGGCCACCGGCGCTTGGCTTCGGACAGCTCCGGAGAGCCGTAGTGTGCGTCTGCAACTAGACTGCATCATAGCGAAAAGCTTTGGCAGTGTGTCTCGCAGGGAGATAGCTTAGGAGCGCAGCGCACTTATGCCTCCCTTGTCCAGAAACACGATTTTACTGCACACTCCAAAAACAGTACTCTTCCCAGGGCAATATATAAGCTGCTTTCTGACGGCCGTGATCTTTCGATTACTCTTGCCCAGCTCGTTGTTTTAACGTGCACATGCCGTCCTGGCATTCAGTGCACAGTGAAAGCAATCGCAAAAGTCCAGCAGCTGCTGACTCCCAAACACAAGGCGCTGGCTATGTTCTTGCTTCTCGACAACTCAACGCAGCCCTTCATTTCTGCAGTTGCCATCGAGGTCTCTGCATGTCGGAGACTCAGAGGACGAGCACGAGTTTCCCACGAGGGGCTGCATCAGGAGGAATTCAAAACTCAGGGAATTTGTCCTGGAACACCTTCCATAAGGATGCTAGAAGGGAATTGAAGAGGCAGGCGTGCGGCCACCACGGTCCTCTAGCAGTCCTTCGGGTGTGCGCAGAAGCCCGGTGCTCTGCGGCTTCGTTCTTCGCCCCCGTACAAACTACCGCTCTGTCCGGCTCCCGGAGCAGGAGAAGCGGCTGCTTCGCGCACACAGCAGCGGAGCGGCAGCCCTACGCTCCGAAGCGCTGCTTCAGCCGAAAGACGCCGGCCACCGGCGCTTGGCTTCGGACAGCTCCGGAGAGCCGTAGTGTGCGTCTGCAACTAGACTGCATCATAGCGAAAAGCTTTGACAGTGTGTCTCGCAGGGAGATAGCTTAGGAGCGCAGCGCACTTATGCCTCCCTTGTCCAGAAACACGGATTTGCTGCACACTCCAAAAACACTGCTCTTTCCATGGTACTATGTAAGCTGCTGTCTGACGCCCGTTCTCTTCTGCCCACTCTTGCCCAGCTGGTTGTTGCAGCGTGCACGTGCCTTCCTGGCATTAAGAGCACAGTGAAAGCAATCGCAAAAGTCCAGCAGCTGCTGACTCCCAAACACAAGGCGCTTGTCTACGTTCTTGCTTCTCGACAACTCAACGCAGCCCTTCATTTCTGCAGCTGCCATCGAGTTTTCTGTATCTTGAGCCTTCTGGGACGAGCACCAATTTCCCAGGAGGGGCTGCATCAGGACGAAGTCAAAACCCAGGAAAGTTGTCTCGGAACACCTTCAATAAAGCATGCCAGCAGTGCATTGAAAAGGCAGGGAGCTTTAGCCACCGTCCTCTAGCAGTCGCGAAGCTGTGCACACAATGTCGTCTCCCTGCGGCAACGTTCTTCGCCCTCGTGCAAGCTACCGCTCTGTCCGGCTCCCGGAGCAGGAGAAGCGGCTGCTTCGCGCACACAGCAGCGGAGCGGCAGCCCTACGCTCCGAAGCGCTGCTTCAGCCGAAAGACGCCGGCCACCGGCGCTTGGCTTCGGACAGCTCCGGAGAGCCGTAGTGTGCGTCTGCAACTAGACTGCATCATAGCGAAAAGCTTTGGCAGTGTGTCTCGCAGGGAGATAGCTTAGGAGCGCAGCGCACTTATGCCTCCCTTGTCCAGAAACACGATTTTACTGCACACTCCAAAAACAGTACTCTTCCCAGGGCAATATATAAGCTGCTTTCTGACGGCCGTGATCTTTCGATTACTCTTGCCCAGCTCGTTGTTTTAACGTGCACATGCCGTCCTGGCATTCAGTGCACAGTGAAAGCAATCGCAAAAGTCCAGCAGCTGCTGACTCCCAAACACAAGGCGCTGGCTATGTTCTTGCTTCTCGACAACTCAACGCAGCCCTTCATTTCTGCAGTTGCCATCGAGGTCTCTGCATGTCGGAGACTCAGAGGACGAGCACGAGTTTCCCACGAGGGGCTGCATCAGGAGGAATTCAAAACTCAGGGAATTTGTCCTGGAACACCTTCCATAAGGATGCTAGAAGGGAATTGAAGAGGCAGGCGTGCGGCCACCACGGTCCTCTAGCAGTCCTTCGGGTGTGCGCAGAAGCCCGGTGCTCTGCGGCTTCGTTCTTCGCCCCCGTACAAACTACCGCTCTGTCCGGCTCCCGGAGCAGGAGAAGCGGCTGCTTCGCGCACACAGCAGCGGAGCGGCAGCCCTACGCTCCGAAGCGCTGCTTCAGCCGAAAGACGCCGGCCACCGGCGCTTGGCTTCGGACAGCTCCGGAGAGCCGTAGTGTGCGTCTGCACTAGACTGCATCATAGCGAAAAGCTTTGACAGTGTGTCTCGCAGGGAGATAGCTTAGGAGCGCAGCGCACTTATGCCTCCCTTGTCCAGAAACACGGATTTGCTGCACACTCCAAAAACACTGCTCTTTCCATGGTACTATGTAAGCTGCTGTCTGACGCCCGTTCTCTTCTGCCCACTCTTGCCCAGCTGGTTGTTGCAGCGTGCACGTGCCTTCCTGGCATTAAGTGCACAGTGAAAGCAATCGCAAAAGTCCAGCAGCTGCTGACTCCCAAACACAAGGCGCTTGTCTACGTTCTTGCTTCTCGACAACTCAACGCAGCCCTTCATTTCTGCAGCTGCCATCGAGTTTTCTGTATCTTGAGCCTTCTGGGACGAGCACCAATTTCCCAGGAGGGGCTGCATCAGGACGAAGTCAAAACCCAGGAAAGTTGTCTCGGAACACCTTCAATAAAGCATGCCAGCAGTGCATTGAAAAGGCAGGGAGCTTTAGCCACCGTCCTCTAGCAGTCGCGAAGCTGTGCACACAATGTCGTCTCCCTGCGGCAACGTTCTTCGCCCTCGTGCAAGCTACCGCTCTGTCCGGCTCCCGGAGCAGGAGAAGCGGCTGCTTCGCGCACACAGCAGCGGAGCGGCAGCCCTACGCTCCGAAGCGCTGCTTCAGCCGAAAGACGCCGGCCACCGGCGCTTGGCTTCGGACAGCTCCGGAGAGCCGTAGTGTGCGTCTGCAACTAGACTGCATCATAGCGAAAAGCTTTGGCAGTGTGTCTCGCAGGGAGATAGCTTAGGAGCGCAGCGCACTTATGCCTCCCTTGTCCAGAAACACGATTTTACTGCACACTCCAAAAACAGTACTCTTCCCAGGGCAATATATAAGCTGCTTTCTGACGGCCGTGATCTTTCGATTACTCTTGCGCAGCTCGGTGTTGCAGAGTGCACGTGCCTTCCTGGACTTCAGTGCACAGTGAAAGCAATCGCAAAAGTCCAGCAGCTGCTGACTCCCAAACACAAGGCGCTGTCTACGTTCTTGCTTCGCAACACTTCAACAGAGTCCTTCATTTCTGCAGCTGCCATCGAGTTTTCTGCATCTCGAGCCTTCTGGGACGAGCACCAATTTCCCAGGAGGGGCTGCATCAGGACGAAGTCAAAACCCAGGAAAGTTGTCTCGGAACACCTTCAATAAAGCATGCCAGCAGTGCATTGAAAAGGCAGGGAGCTTTAGCCACCGTCCTCTAGCAGTCGCGAAGCTGTGCACACAATGTCGTCTCCCTGCGGCAACGTTCTTCGCCCTCGTGCAAGCTACCGCTCTGTCCGGCTCCCGGAGCAGGAGAAGCGGCTGCTTCGCGCACACAACAGCGGAGCGGCAGCCCTACGCTCCGAAGCGCTGCTTCAGCCGAAAGACGCCGGCCACCGGCGCTTGGCTTCGGACAGCTCCGGAGAGCCGTAGTGTGCGTCTGCACTAGACTGCATCATAGCGAAAAGCTTTGACAGTGTGTCTCGCAGGGAGATAGCTTAGGAGCGCAGCGCACTTATGCCTCCCTTGTCCAGAAACACGGATTTGCTGCACACTCCAAAAACACTGCTCTTTCCATGGTACTATGTAAGCTGCTGTCTGACGCCCGTTCTCTTCTGCCCACTCTTGCCCAGCTGGTTGTTGCAGCGTGCACGTGCCTTCCTGGCATTAAGAGCACAGTGAAAGCAATCGCAAAAGTCCAGCAGCTGCTGACTCCCAAACACAAGGCGCTTGTCTACGTTCTTGCTTCTCGACAACTCAACGCAGCCCTTCATTTCTGCAGCTGCCATCGAGTTTTCTGTATCTTGAGCCTTCTGGGACGAGCACCAATTTCCCAGGAGGGGCTGCATCAGGACGAAGTCAAAACCCAGGAAAGTTGTCTCGGAACACCTTCAATAAAGCATGCCAGCAGTGCATTGAAAAGGCAGGGAGCTTTAGCCACCGTCCTCTAGCAGTCGCGAAGCTGTGCACACAATGTCGTCTCCCTGCGGCAACGTTCTTCGCCCTCGTGCAAGCTACCGCTCTGTCCGGCTCCCGGAGCAGGAGAAGCGGCTGCTTCGCGCACACAGCAGCGGAGCGGCAGCCCTACGCTCCGAAGCGCTGCTTCAGCCGAAAGACGCCGGCCACCGGCGCTTGGCTTCGGACAGCTCCGGAGAGCCGTAGTGTGCGTCTGCACTAGACTGCATCATAGCGAAAAGCTTTGGCAGTGTGTCTCGCAGAGAGATAGCTTAGGAGCGCAGCGCACTTATGCCTCCCTTGTCCAGAAACACGATTTTACTGCACACTCCAAAAACAGTACTCTTCCCAGGGCAAGATGCCAGATGCTCTCTGATGCCCGTGCTCCCTTCCTACTCTTGCCCAGCTCGTTGTTGTAACGCGCACATGCCGTCCTGGCATTCAGTGCACAGTGAAAGCAATCGCAAAAGTCCAGCAGCTGCTGACTCCCAAACACAAGGCGCTTGTCTACGTTCTTGCTTCTCGACAACTCAACGCAGCCCTTCATTTCTGCAGCTGCCATCGAGTTTTCTGTATCTTGAGCCTTCTGGGACGAGCACCAATTTCCCAGGAGGGGCTGCATCAGGACGAAGTCAAAACCCAGGAAAGTTGTCTCGGAACACCTTCAATAAAGCATGCCAGCAGTGCATTGAAAAGGCAGGGAGCTTTAGCCACCGTCCTCTAGCAGTCGCGAAGCTGTGCACACAATGTCGTCTCCCTGCGGCAACGTTCTTCGCCCTCGTGCAAGCTACCGCTCTGTCCGGCTCCCGGAGCAGGAGAAGCGGCTGCTTCGCGCACACAGCAGCGGAGCGGCAGCCCTACGCTCCGAAGCGCTGCTTCAGCCGAAAGACGCCGGCCACCGGCGCTTGGCTTCGGACAGCTCCGGAGAGCCGTAGTGTGCGTCTGCACTAGACTGCATCATAGCGAAAAGCTTTGGCAGTGTGTCTCGCAGAGAGATAGCTTAGGAGCGCAGCGCACTTATGCCTCCCTTGTCCAGAAACACGATTTTACTGCACACTCCAAAAACAGTACTCTTCCCAGGGCAAGATGCCAGATGCTCTCTGATGCCCGTGCTCCCTTCCTACTCTTGCCCAGCTCGTTGTTGTAACGCGCACATGCCGTCCTGGCATTCAGTGCACAGTGAAAGCAATCGCAAAAGTCCAGCAGCTGCTGACTCCCAAACACAAGGCGCTGGCTATGTTCTTGCTTCTCGACAACTCAACGCAGCCCTCCATTTCTGCAGTTGCCATCGAGGTCTCTGCATGTCGGAGAGTCAGAGGACGAGCACGAGTTTCCCACGAGGGGCTGAATCAGGAGGAATTCAAAACTCAGGGAATTTGTCCTGGAACACCTTCCATAAGGATGCTCGAAGGGAATTGAAGAGGCAGGCGAGCGGCCACCACCGTCCTCTAGCAGGCCTTAGGGTGCGCGCAGAAGCCCGGTGCTCTGCGGCTTCGTTCTTCGCCCTCGTGCAAGCTACCGCTCTGTCCGGCTCCCGGAGCAGGAGAAGCGGCTGCTTCGCGCACACAACAGCGGAGCGGCAGCCCTACGCTCCGAAGCGCTGCTTCAGCCGAAAGACGCCGGCCACCGGCGCTTGGCTTCGGACAGCTCCGTAGAGCCGTAGTGTGGGTCTGCACTAGACTGCATCATAGCGAAAAGCTTTGGCAGTGTGTCTCGCAGGGAGATAGCTTAGGAGCGCAGCGCACTTATGCCTCCCTTGTCCAGAAACACGATTTTACTGCACACTCCAAAAACAGTACTCTTCCCAGGGCAATATATAAGCTGCTTTCTGACGGCCGTGATCTTTCGATTACTCTTGCGCAGCTCGGTGTTGCAGAGTGCACGTGCCTTCCTGGACTTCAGTGCACAGTGAAAGCAATCGCAAAAGTCCAGCAGCTGCTGACTCCCAAACACAAGGCGCTGTCTACGTTCTTGCTTCGCAACACTTCAACAGAGTCCTTCATTTCTGCAGCTGCCATCGAGTTTTCTGCATCTCGAGCCTTCTGGGACGAGCACCAATTTCCCAGGAGGGGCTGCATCAGGACGAAGTCAAAACCCAGGAAAGTTGTCTCGGAACACCTTCAATAAAGCATGCCAGCAGTGCATTGAAAAGGCAGGGAGCTTTAGCCACCGTCCTCTAGCAGTCGCGAAGCTGTGCACACAATGTCGTCTCCCTGCGGCAACGTTCTTCGCCCTCGTGCAAGCTACCGCTCTGTCCGGCTCCCGGAGCAGGAGAAGCGGCTGCTTCGCGCACACAACAGCGGAGCGGCAGCCCTACGCTCCGAAGCGCTGCTTCAGCCGAAAGACGCCGGCCACCGGCGCTTGGCTTCGGACAGCTCCGGAGAGCCGTAGTGTGCGTCTGCACTAGACTGCATCATAGCGAAAAGCTTTGACAGTGTGTCTCGCAGGGAGATAGCTTAGGAGCGCAGCGCACTTATGCCTCCCTTGTCCAGAAACACGGATTTGCTGCACACTCCAAAAACACTGCTCTTTCCATGGTACTATGTAAGCTGCTGTCTGACGCCCGTTCTCTTCTGCCCACTCTTGCCCAGCTGGTTGTTGCAGCGTGCACGTGCCTTCCTGGCATTAAGAGCACAGTGAAAGCAATCGCAAAAGTCCAGCAGCTGCTGACTCCCAAACACAAGGCGCTTGTCTACGTTCTTGCTTCTCGACAACTCAACGCAGCCCTTCATTTCTGCAGCTGCCATCGAGTTTTCTGTATCTTGAGCCTTCTGGGACGAGCACCAATTTCCCAGGAGGGGCTGCATCAGGACGAAGTCAAAACCCAGGAAAGTTGTCTCGGAACACCTTCAATAAAGCATGCCAGCAGTGCATTGAAAAGGCAGGGAGCTTTAGCCACCGTCCTCTAGCAGTCGCGAAGCTGTGCACACAATGTCGTCTCCCTGCGGCAACGTTCTTCGCCCTCGTGCAAGCTACCGCTCTGTCCGGCTCCCGGAGCAGGAGAAGCGGCTGCTTCGCGCACACAGCAGCGGAGCGGCAGCCCTACGCTCCGAAGCGCTGCTTCAGCCGAAAGACGCCGGCCACCGGCGCTTGGCTTCGGACAGCTCCGGAGAGCCGTAGTGTGCGTCTGCAACTAGACTGCATCATAGCGAAAAGCTTTGGCAGTGTGTCTCGCAGGGAGATAGCTTAGGAGCGCAGCGCACTTATGCCTCCCTTGTCCAGAAACACGATTTTACTGCACACTCCAAAAACAGTACTCTTCCCAGGGCAATATATAAGCTGCTTTCTGACGGCCGTGATCTTTCGATTACTCTTGCCCAGCTCGTTGTTTTAACGTGCACATGCCGTCCTGGCATTCAGTACACAGTGAAAGCAATCGCAAAAGTCCAGCAGCTGCTGACTCCCAAACACAAGGCGCTGGCTATGTTCTTGCTTCTCGACAACTCAACGCAGCCCTTCATTTCTGCAGTTGCCATCGAGGTCTCTGCATGTCGGAGACTCAGAGGACGAGCACGAGTTTCCCACGAGGGGCTGCATCAGGAGGAATTCAAAACTCAGGGAATTTGTCCTGGAACACCTTCCATAAGGATGCTAGAAGGGAATTGAAGAGGCAGGCGTGCGGCCACCACGGTCCTCTAGCAGTCCTTCGGGTGTGCGCAGAAGCCCGGTGCTCTGCGGCTTCGTTCTTCGCCCCCGTACAAACTACCGCTCTGTCCGGCTCCCGGAGCAGGAGAAGCGGCTGCTTCGCGCACACAGCAGCGGAGCGGCAGCCCTACGCTCCGAAGCGCTGCTTCAGCCGAAAGACGCCGGCCACCGGCGCTTGGCTTCGGACAGCTCCGGAGAGCCGTAGTGTGCGTCTGCAACTAGACTGCATCATAGCGAAAAGCTTTGACAGTGTGTCTCGCAGGGAGATAGCTTAGGAGCGCAGCGCACTTATGCCTCCCTTGTCCAGAAACACGGATTTGCTGCACACTCCAAAAACACTGCTCTTTCCATGGTACTATGTAAGCTGCTGTCTGACGCCCGTTCTCTTCTGCCCACTCTTGCCCAGCTGGTTGTTGCAGCGTGCACGTGCCTTCCTGGCATTAAGAGCACAGTGAAAGCAATCGCAAAAGTCCAGCAGCTGCTGACTCCCAAACACAAGGCGCTTGTCTACGTTCTTGCTTCTCGACAACTCAACGCAGCCCTTCATTTCTGCAGCTGCCATCGAGTTTTCTGTATCTTGAGCCTTCTGGGACGAGCACCAATTTCCCAGGAGGGGCTGCATCAGGACGAAGTCAAAACCCAGGAAAGTTGTCTCGGAACACCTTCAATAAAGCATGCCAGCAGTGCATTGAAAAGGCAGGGAGCTTTAGCCACCGTCCTCTAGCAGTCGCGAAGCTGTGCACACAATGTCGTCTCCCTGCGGCAACGTTCTTCGCCCTCGTGCAAGCTACCGCTCTGTCCGGCTCCCGGAGCAGGAGAAGCGGCTGCTTCGCGCACACAGCAGCGGAGCGGCAGCCCTACGCTCCGAAGCGCTGCTTCAGCCGAAAGACGCCGGCCACCGGCGCTTGGCTTCGGACAGCTCCGGAGAGCCGTAGTGTGCGTCTGCACTAGACTGCATCATAGCGAAAAGCTTTGGCAGTGTGTCTCGCAGAGAGATAGCTTAGGAGCGCAGCGCACTTATGCCTCCCTTGTCCAGAAACACGATTTTACTGCACACTCCAAAAACAGTACTCTTCCCAGGGCAAGATGCCAGATGCTCTCTGATGCCCGTGCTCCCTTCCTACTCTTGCCCAGCTCGTTGTTGTAACGCGCACATGCCGTCCTGGCATTCAGTGCACAGTGAAAGCAATCGCAAAAGTCCAGCAGCTGCTGACTCCCAAACACAAGGCGCTGGCTATGTTCTTGCTTCTCGACAACTCAACGCAGCCCTTCATTTCTGCAGCTGCCATCGAGGTCTCTGCATGTCGGAGAGTCAGAGGACGAGCACGAGTTTCCCACGAGGGGCTGAATCAGGAGGAATTCAAAACTCAGGGAATTTGTCCTGGAACACCTTCCATAAGGATGCTCGAAGGGAATTGAAGAGGCAGGCGAGCGGCCACCACCGTCCTCTAGCAGTCCTTAGGGTGCGCGCAGAAGCCCGGTGCTCTGCGGCTTCGTTCTTCGCCCTCGTGCAAGCTACCGCTCTGTCCGGCTCCCGGAGCAGGAGAAGCGGCTGCTTCGCGCACACAACAGCGGAGCGGCAGCCCTACGCTCCGAAGCGCTGCTTCAGCCGAAAGACGCCGGCCACCGGCGCTTGGCTTCGGACAGCTCCGGAGAGCCGTAGTGTGCGTCTGCACTAGACTGCATCATAGCGAAAAGCTTTGACAGTGTGTCTCGCAGGGAGATAGCTTAGGAGCGCAGCGCACTTATGCCTCCCTTGTCCAGAAACACGGATTTGCTGCACACTCCAAAAACACTGCTCTTTCCATGGTACTATGTAAGCTGCTGTCTGACGCCCGTTCTCTTCTGCCCACTCTTGCCCAGCTGGTTGTTGCAGCGTGCACGTGCCTTCCTGGCATTAAGAGCACAGTGAAAGCAATCGCAAAAGTCCAGCAGCTGCTGACTCCCAAACACAAGGCGCTTGTCTACGTTCTTGCTTCTCGACAACTCAACGCAGCCCTTCATTTCTGCAGCTGCCATCGAGTTTTCTGTATCTTGAGCCTTCTGGGACGAGCACCAATTTCCCAGGAGGGGCTGCATCAGGACGAAGTCAAAACCCAGGAAAGTTGTCTCGGAACACCTTCAATAAAGCATGCCAGCAGTGCATTGAAAAGGCAGGGAGCTTTAGCCACCGTCCTCTAGCAGTCGCGAAGCTGTGCACACAATGTCGTCTCCCTGCGGCAACGTTCTTCGCCCTCGTGCAAGCTACCGCTCTGTCCGGCTCCCGGAGCAGGAGAAGCGGCTGCTTCGCGCACACAGCAGCGGAGCGGCAGCCCTACGCTCCGAAGCGCTGCTTCAGCCGAAAGACGCCGGCCACCGGCGCTTGGCTTCGGACAGCTCCGGAGAGCCGTAGTGTGCGTCTGCAACTAGACTGCATCATAGCGAAAAGCTTTGGCAGTGTGTCTCGCAGGGAGATAGCTTAGGAGCGCAGCGCACTTATGCCTCCCTTGTCCAGAAACACGATTTTACTGCACACTCCAAAAACAGTACTCTTCCCAGGGCAATATATAAGCTGCTTTCTGACGGCCGTGATCTTTCGATTACTCTTGCCCAGCTCGTTGTTTTAACGTGCACATGCCGTCCTGGCATTCAGTGCACAGTGAAAGCAATCGCAAAAGTCCAGCAGCTGCTGACTCCCAAACACAAGGCGCTGGCTATGTTCTTGCTTCTCGACAACTCAACGCAGCCCTTCATTTCTGCAGTTGCCATCGAGGTCTCTGCATGTCGGAGACTCAGAGGACGAGCACGAGTTTCCCACGAGGGGCTGCATCAGGAGGAATTCAAAACTCAGGGAATTTGTCCTGGAACACCTTCCATAAGGATGCTAGAAGGGAATTGAAGAGGCAGGCGTGCGGCCACCACGGTCCTCTAGCAGTCCTTCGGGTGTGCGCAGAAGCCCGGTGCTCTGCGGCTTCGTTCTTCGCCCCCGTACAAACTACCGCTCTGTCCGGCTCCCGGAGCAGGAGAAGCGGCTGCTTCGCGCACACAGCAGCGGAGCGGCAGCCCTACGCTCCGAAGCGCTGCTTCAGCCGAAAGACGCCGGCCACCGGCGCTTGGCTTCGGACAGCTCCGGAGAGCCGTAGTGTGCGTCTGCACTAGACTGCATCATAGCGAAAAGCTTTGACAGTGTGTCTCGCAGGGAGATAGCTTAGGAGCGCAGCGCACTTATGCCTCCCTTGTCCAGAAACACGGATTTGCTGCACACTCCAAAAACACTGCTCTTTCCATGGTACTATGTAAGCTGCTGTCTGACGCCCGTTCTCTTCTGCCCACTCTTGCCCAGCTGGTTGTTGCAGCGTGCACGTGCCTTCCTGGCATTAAGAGCACAGTGAAAGCAATCGCAAAAGTCCAGCAGCTGCTGACTCCCAAACACAAGGCGCTTGTCTACGTTCTTGCTTCTCGACAACTCAACGCAGCCCTTCATTTCTGCAGCTGCCATCGAGTTTTCTGTATCTTGAGCCTTCTGGGACGAGCACCAATTTCCCAGGAGGGGCTGCATCAGGACGAAGTCAAAACCCAGGAAAGTTGTCTCGGAACACCTTCAATAAAGCATGCCAGCAGTGCATTGAAAAGGCAGGGAGCTTTAGCCACCGTCCTCTAGCAGTCGCGAAGCTGTGCACACAATGTCGTCTCCCTGCGGCAACGTTCTTCGCCCTCGTGCAAGCTACCGCTCTGTCCGGCTCCCGGAGCAGGAGAAGCGGCTGCTTCGCGCACACAGCAGCGGAGCGGCAGCCCTACGCTCCGAAGCGCTGCTTCAGCCGAAAGACGCCGGCCACCGGCGCTTGGCTTCGGACAGCTCCGGAGAGCCGTAGTGTGCGTCTGCACTAGACTGCATCATAGCGAAAAGCTTTGGCAGTGTGTCTCGCAGAGAGATAGCTTAGGAGCGCAGCGCACTTATGCCTCCCTTGTCCAGAAACACGATTTTACTGCACACTCCAAAAACAGTACTCTTCCCAGGGCAAGATGCCAGATGCTCTCTGATGCCCGTGCTCCCTTCCTACTCTTGCCCAGCTCGTTGTTGTAACGCGCACATGCCGTCCTGGCATTCAGTGCACAGTGAAAGCAATCGCAAAAGTCCAGCAGCTGCTGACTCCCAAACACAAGGCGCTGGCTATGTTCTTGCTTCTCGACAACTCAACGCAGCCCTTCATTTCTGCAGCTGCCATCGAGGTCTCTGCATGTCGGAGAGTCAGAGGACGAGCACGAGTTTCCCACGAGGGGCTGAATCAGGAGGAATTCAAAACTCAGGGAATTTGTCCTGGAACACCTTCCATAAGGATGCTCGAAGGGAATTGAAGAGGCAGGCGAGCGGCCACCACCGTCCTCTAGCAGTCCTTAGGGTGCGCGCAGAAGCCCGGTGCTCTGCGGCTTCGTTCTTCGCCCTCGTGCAAGCTACCGCTCTGTCCGGCTCCCGGAGCAGGAGAAGCGGCTGCTTCGCGCACACAACAGCGGAGCGGCAGCCCTACGCTCCGAAGCGCTGCTTCAGCCGAAAGACGCCGGCCACCGGCGCTTGGCTTCGGACAGCTCCGGAGAGCCGTAGTGTGCGTCTGCAACTAGACTGCATCATAGCGAAAAGCTTTGGCAGTGTGTCTCGCAGGGAGATAGCTTAGGAGCGCAGCGCACTTATGCCTCCCTTGTCCAGAAACACGATTTTACTGCACACTCCAAAAACAGTACTCTTCCCAGGGCAATATATAAGCTGCTTTCTGACGGCCGTGATCTTTCGATTACTCTTGCGCAGCTCGGTGTTGCAGAGTGCACGTGCCTTCCTGGACTTCAGTGCACAGTGAAAGCAATCGCAAAAGTCCAGCAGCTGCTGACTCCCAAACACAAGGCGCTTGTCTACGTTCTTGCTTCGCAACACTTCAACAGAGTCCTTCATTTCTGCAGCTGCCATCGAGTTTTCTGCATCTCGAGCCTTCTGGGACGAGCACCAATTTCCCAGGAGGGGCTGCATCAGGACGAAGTCAAAACCCAGGAAAGTTGTCTCGGAACACCTTCAATAAAGCATGCCAGCAGTGCATTGAAAAGGCAGGGAGCTTTAGCCACCGTCCTCTAGCAGTCGCGAAGCTGTGCACACAATGTCGTCTCCCTGCGGCAACGTTCTTCGCCCTCGTGCAAGCTACCGCTCTGTCCGGCTCCCGGAGCAGGAGAAGCGGCTGCTTCGCGCACACAGCAGCGGAGCGGCAGCCCTACGCTCCGAAGCGCTGCTTCAGCCGAAAGACGCCGGCCACCGGCGCTTGGCTTCGGACAGCTCCGGAGAGCCGTAGTGTGCGTCTGCAACTAGACTGCATCATAGCGAAAAGCTTTGGCAGTGTGTCTCGCAGAGAGATAGCTTAGGAGCGCAGCGCACTTATGCCTCCCTTGTCCAGAAACACGATTTTACTGCACACTCCAAAAACAGTACTCTTCCCAGGGCAATATATAAGCTGCTTTCTGACGGCCGTGATCTTTCGATTACTCTTGCCCAGCTCGTTGTTTTAACGTGCACATGCCGTCCTGGCATTCAGTGCACAGTGAAAGCAATCGCAAAAGTCCAGCAGCTGCTGACTCCCAAACACAAGGCGCTGGCTATGTTCTTGCTTCTCGACAACTCAACGCAGCCCTTCATTTCTGCAGTTGCCATCGAGGTCTCTGCATGTCGGAGACTCAGAGGACGAGCACGAGTTTCCCACGAGGGGCTGCATCAGGAGGAATTCAAAACTCAGGGAATTTGTCCTGGAACACCTTCCATAAGGATGCTAGAAGGGAATTGAAGAGGCAGGCGTGCGGCCACCACGGTCCTCTAGCAGTCCTTCGGGTGTGCGCAGAAGGCCGGTGCTCTGCGGCTTCGTTCTTCGCCCCCGTACAAACTACCGCTCTGTCCGGCTCCCGGAGCAGGAGAAGCGGCTGCTTCGCGCACACAGCAGCGGAGCGGCAGCCCTACGCTCCGAAGCGCTGCTTCAGCCGAAAGACGCCGGCCACCGGCGCTTGGCTTCGGACAGCTCCGGAGAGCCGTAGTGTGCGTCTGCACTAGACTGCATCATAGCGAAAAGCTTTGACAGTGTGTCTCGCAGGGAGATAGCTTAGGAGCGCAGCGCACTTATGCCTCCCTTGTCCAGAAACACGGATTTGCTGCACACTCCAAAAACACTGCTCTTTCCATGGTACTATGTAAGCTGCTGTCTGACGCCCGTTCTCTTCTGCCCACTCTTGCCCAGCTGGTTGTTGCAGCGTGCACGTGCCTTCCTGGCATTAAGAGCACAGTGAAAGCAATCGCAAAAGTCCAGCAGCTGCTGACTCCCAAACACAAGGCGCTTGTCTACGTTCTTGCTTCTCGACAACTCAACGCAGCCCTTCATTTCTGCAGCTGCCATCGAGTTTTCTGTATCTTGAGCCTTCTGGGACGAGCACCAATTTCCCAGGAGGGGCTGCATCAGGACGAAGTCAAAACCCAGGAAAGTTGTCTCGGAACACCTTCAATAAAGCATGCCAGCAGTGCATTGAAAAGGCAGGGAGCTTTAGCCACCGTCCTCTAGCAGTCGCGAAGCTGTGCACACAATGTCGTCTCCCTGCGTCAACGTTCTTCGCCCTCGTGCAAGCTACCGCTCTGTCCGGCTCCCGGAGCAGGAGAAGCGGCTGCTTCGCGCACACAGCAGCGGAGCGGCAGCCCTACGCTCCGAAGCGCTGCTTCAGCCGAAAGACGCCGGCCACCGGCGCTTGGCTTCGGACAGCTCCGGAGAGCCGTAGTGTGCGTCTGCACTAGACTGCATCATAGCGAAAAGCTTTGGCAGTGTGTCTCGCAGAGAGATAGCTTAGGAGCGCAGCGCACTTATGCCTCCCTTGTCCAGAAACACGATTTTACTGCACACTCCAAAAACAGTACTCTTCCCAGGGCAAGATGCCAGATGCTCTCTGATGCCCGTGCTCCCTTCCTACTCTTGCCCAGCTCGTTGTTGTAACGCGCACATGCCGTCCTGGCATTCAGTGCACAGTGAAAGCAATCGCAAAAGTCCAGCAGCTGCTGACTCCCAAACACAAGGCGCTGGCTATGTTCTTGCTTCTCGACAACTCAACGCAGCCCTCCATTTCTGCAGTTGCCATCGAGGTCTCTGCATGTCGGAGAGTCAGAGGACGAGCACGAGTTTCCCACGAGGGGCTGAATCAGGAGGAATTCAAAACTCAGGGAATTTGTCCTGGAACACCTTCCATAAGGATGCTCGAAGGGAATTGAAGAGGCAGGCGAGCGGCCACCACCGTCCTCTAGCAGGCCTTAGGGTGCGCGCAGAAGCCCGGTGCTCTGCGGCTTCGTTCTTCGCCCTCGTGCAAGCTACCGCTCTGTCCGGCTCCCGGAGCAGGAGAAGCGGCTGCTTCGCGCACACAACAGCGGAGCGGCAGCCCTACGCTCCGAAGCGCTGCTTCAGCCGAAAGACGCCGGCCACCGGCGCTTGGCTTCGGACAGCTCCGGAGAGCCGTAGTGTGGGTCTGCACTAGACTGCATCATAGCGAAAAGCTTTGGCAGTGTGTCTCGCAGGGAGATAGCTTAGGAGCGCAGCGCACTTATGCCTCCCTTGTCCAGAAACACGATTTTACTGCACACTCCAAAAACAGTACTCTTCCCAGGGCAATATATAAGCTGCTTTCTGACGGCCGTGATCTTTCGATTACTCTTGCGCAGCTCGGTGTTGCAGAGTGCACGTGCCTTCCTGGACTTCAGTGCACAGTGAAAGCAATCGCAAAAGTCCAGCAGCTGCTGACTCCCAAACACAAGGCGCTGTCTACGTTCTTGCTTCGCAACACTTCAACAGAGTCCTTCATTTCTGCAGCTGCCATCGAGTTTTCTGCATCTCGAGCCTTCTGGGACGAGCACCAATTTCCCAGGAGGGGCTGCATCAGGACGAAGTCAAAACCCAGGAAAGTTGTCTCGGAACACCTTCAATAAAGCATGCCAGCAGTGCATTGAAAAGGCAGGGAGCTTTAGCCACCGTCCTCTAGCAGTCGCGAAGCTGTGCACACAATGTCGTCTCCCTGCGGCAACGTTCTTCGCCCTCGTGCAAGCTACCGCTCTGTCCGGCTCCCGGAGCAGGAGAAGCGGCTGCTTCGCGCACACAACAGCGGAGCGGCAGCCCTACGCTCCGAAGCGCTGCTTCAGCCGAAAGACGCCGGCCACCGGCGCTTGGCTTCGGACAGCTCCGGAGAGCCGTAGTGTGCGTCTGCACTAGACTGCATCATAGCGAAAAGCTTTGACAGTGTGTCTCGCAGGGAGATAGCTTAGGAGCGCAGCGCACTTATGCCTCCCTTGTCCAGAAACACGGATTTGCTGCACACTCCAAAAACACTGCTCTTTCCATGGTACTATGTAAGCTGCTGTCTGACGCCCGTTCTCTTCTGCCCACTCTTGCCCAGCTGGTTGTTGCAGCGTGCACGTGCCTTCCTGGCATTAAGAGCACAGTGAAAGCAATCGCAAAAGTCCAGCAGCTGCTGACTCCCAAACACAAGGCGCTTGTCTACGTTCTTGCTTCTCGACAACTCAACGCAGCCCTTCATTTCTGCAGCTGCCATCGAGTTTTCTGTATCTTGAGCCTTCTGGGACGAGCACCAATTTCCCAGGAGGGGCTGCATCAGGACGAAGTCAAAACCCAGGAAAGTTGTCTCGGAACACCTTCAATAAAGCATGCCAGCAGTGCATTGAAAAGGCAGGGAGCTTTAGCCACCGTCCTCTAGCAGTCGCGAAGCTGTGCACACAATGTCGTCTCCCTGCGGCAACGTTCTTCGCCCTCGTGCAAGCTACCGCTCTGTCCGGCTCCCGGAGCAGGAGAAGCGGCTGCTTCGCGCACACAACAGCGGAGCGGCAGCCCTACGCTCCGAAGCGCTGCTTCAGCCGAAAGACGCCGGCCACCGGCGCTTGGCTTCGGACAGCTCCGGAGAGCCGTAGTGTGCGTCTGCAACTAGACTGCATCATAGCGAAAAGCTTTGGCAGTGTGTCTCGCAGGGAGATAGCTTAGGAGCGCAGCGCACTTATGCCTCCCTTGTCCAGAAACACGATTTTACTGCACACTCCAAAAACAGTACTCTTCCCAGGGCAATATATAAGCTGCTTTCTGACGGCCGTGATCTTTCGATTACTCTTGCCCAGCTCGTTGTTTTAACGTGCACATGCCGTCCTGGCATTCAGTGCACAGTGAAAGCAATCGCAAAAGTCCAGCAGCTGCTGACTCCCAAACACAAGGCGCTGGCTATGTTCTTGCTTCTCGACAACTCAACGCAGCCCTTCATTTCTGCAGTTGCCATCGAGGTCTCTGCATGTCGGAGACTCAGAGGACGAGCACGAGTTTCCCACGAGGGGCTGCATCAGGAGGAATTCAAAACTCAGGGAATTTGTCCTGGAACACCTTCCATAAGGATGCTAGAAGGGAATTGAAGAGGCAGGCGTGCGGCCACCACGGTCCTCTAGCAGTCCTTCGGGTGTGCGCAGAAGCCCGGTGCTCTGCGGCTTCGTTCTTCGCCCCCGTACAAACTACCGCTCTGTCCGGCTCCCGGAGCAGGAGAAGCGGCTGCTTCGCGCACACAGCAGCGGAGCGGCAGCCCTACGCTCCGAAGCGCTGCTTCAGCCGAAAGACGCCGGCCACCGGCGCTTGGCTTCGGACAGCTCCGGAGAGCCGTAGTGTGCGTCTGCACTAGACTGCATCATAGCGAAAAGCTTTGACAGTGTGTCTCGCAGGGAGATAGCTTAGGAGCGCAGCGCACTTATGCCTCCCTTGTCCAGAAACACGGATTTGCTGCACACTCCAAAAACACTGCTCTTTCCATGGTACTATGTAAGCTGCTGTCTGACGCCCGTTCTCTTCTGCCCACTCTTGCCCAGCTGGTTGTTGCAGCGTGCACGTGCCTTCCTGGCATTAAGAGCACAGTGAAAGCAATCGCAAAAGTCCAGCAGCTGCTGACTCCCAAACACAAGGCGCTTGTCTACGTTCTTGCTTCTCGACAACTCAACGCAGCCCTTCATTTCTGCAGCTGCCATCGAGTTTTCTGTATCTTGAGCCTTCTGGGACGAGCACCAATTTCCCAGGAGGGGCTGCATCAGGACGAAGTCAAAACCCAGGAAAGTTGTCTCGGAACACCTTCAATAAAGCATGCCAGCAGTGCATTGAAAAGGCAGGGAGCTTTAGCCACCGTCCTCTAGCAGTCGCGAAGCTGTGCACACAATGTCGTCTCCCTGCGGCAACGTTCTTCGCCCTCGTGCAAGCTACCGCTCTGTCCGGCTCCCGGAGCAGGAGAAGCGGCTGCTTCGCGCACACAGCAGCGGAGCGGCAGCCCTACGCTCCGAAGCGCTGCTTCAGCCGAAAGACGCCGGCCACCGGCGCTTGGCTTCGGACAGCTCCGGAGAGCCGTAGTGTGCGTCTGCACTAGACTGCATCATAGCGAAAAGCTTTGGCAGTGTGTCTCGCAGAGAGATAGCTTAGGAGCGCAGCGCACTTATGCCTCCCTTGTCCAGAAACACGATTTTACTGCACACTCCAAAAACAGTACTCTTCCCAGGGCAAGATGCCAGATGCTCTCTGATGCCCGTGCTCCCTTCCTACTCTTGCCCAGCTCGTTGTTGTAACGCGCACATGCCGTCCTGGCATTCAGTGCACAGTGAAAGCAATCGCAAAAGTCCAGCAGCTGCTGACTCCCAAACACAAGGCGCTGGCTATGTTCTTGCTTCTCGACAACTCAACGCAGCCCTCCATTTCTGCAGTTGCCATCGAGGTCTCTGCATGTCGGAGAGTCAGAGGACGAGCACGAGTTTCCCACGAGGGGCTGAATCAGGAGGAATTCAAAACTCAGGGAATTTGTCCTGGAACACCTTCCATAAGGATGCTCGAAGGGAATTGAAGAGGCAGGCGAGCGGCCACCACCGTCCTCTAGCAGTCCTTAGGGTGCGCGCAGAAGCCCGGTGCTCTGCGGCTTCGTTCTTCGCCCTCGTGCAAGCTACCGCTCTGTCCGGCTCCCGGAGCAGGAGAAGCGGCTGCTTCGCGCACACAACAGCGGAGCGGCAGCCCTACGCTCCGAAGCGCTGCTTCAGCCGAAAGACGCCGGCCACCGGCGCTTGGCTTCGGACAGCTCCGGAGAGCCGTAGTGTGGGTCTGCACTAGACTGCATCATAGCGAAAAGCTTTGGCAGTGTGTCTCGCAGGGAGATAGCTTAGGAGCGCAGCGCACTTATGCCTCCCTTGTCCAGAAACACGATTTTACTGCACACTCCAAAAACAGTACTCTTCCCAGGGCAATATATAAGCTGCTTTCTGACGGCCGTGATCTTTCGATTACTCTTGCGCAGCTCGGTTTTGCAGAGTGCACGTGCCTTCCTGGACTTCAGTGCACAGTGAAAGCAATCGCAAAAGTCCAGCAGCTGCTGACTCCCAAACACAAGGCGCTGTCTACGTTCTTGCTTCGCAACACTTCAACAGAGTCCTTCATTTCTGCAGCTGCCATCGAGTTTTCTGCATCTCGAGCCTTCTGGGACGAGCACCAATTTCCCAGGAGGGGCTGCATCAGGACGAAGTCAAAACCCAGGAAAGTTGTCTCGGAACACCTTCAATAAAGCATGCCAGCAGTGCATTGAAAAGGCAGGGAGCTTTAGCCACCGTCCTCTAGCAGTCGCGAAGCTGTGCACACAATGTCGTCTCCCTGCGGCAACGTTCTTCGCCCTCGTGCAAGCTACCGCTCTGTCCGGCTCCCGGAGCAGGAGAAGCGGCTGCTTCGCGCACACAGCAGCGGAGAGGCAGCCCTACGCTCCGAAGCGCTGCTTCAGCCGAAAGACGCCGGCCACCGGCGCTTGGCTTCGGACAGCTCCGGAGAGCCGTAGTGTGCGTCTGCACTAGACTGCATCATAGCGAAAAGCTTTGACAGTGTGTCTCGCAGGGAGATAGCTTAGGAGCGCAGCGCACTTATGCCTCCCTTGTCCAGAAACACGGATTTGCTGCACACTCCAAAAACACTGCTCTTTCCATGGTACTATGTAAGCTGCTGTCTGACGCCCGTTCTCTTCTGCCCACTCTTGCCCAGCTGGTTGTTGCAGCGTGCACGTGCCTTCCTGGCATTAAGAGCACAGTGAAAGCAATCGCAAAAGTCCAGCAGCTGCTGACTCCCAAACACAAGGCGCTTGTCTACGTTCTTGCTTCTCGACAACTCAACGCAGCCCTTCATTTCTGCAGCTGCCATCGAGTTTTCTGTATCTTGAGCCTTCTGGGACGAGCACCAATTTCCCAGGAGGGGCTGCATCAGGACGAAGTCAAAACCCAGGAAAGTTGTCTCGGAACACCTTCAATAAAGCATGCCAGCAGTGCATTGAAAAGGCAGGGAGCTTTAGCCACCGTCCTCTAGCAGTCGCGAAGCTGTGCACACAATGTCGTCTCCCTGCGGCAACGTTCTTCGCCCTCGTGCAAGCTACCGCTCTGTCCGGCTCCCGGAGCAGGAGAAGCGGCTGCTTCGCGCACACAGCAGCGGAGCGGCAGCCCTACGCTCCGAAGCGCTGCTTCAGCCGAAAGACGCCGGCCACCGGCGCTTGGCTTCGGACAGCTCCGGAGAGCCGTAGTGTGCGTCTGCAACTAGACTGCATCATAGCGAAAAGCTTTGGCAGTGTGTCTCGCAGGGAGATAGCTTAGGAGCGCAGCGCACTTATGCCTCCCTTGTCCAGAAACACGATTTTACTGCACACTCCAAAAACAGTACTCTTCCCAGGGCAATATATAAGCTGCTTTCTGACGGCCGTGATCTTTCGATTACTCTTGCCCAGCTCGTTGTTTTAACGTGCACATGCCGTCCTGGCATTCAGTGCACAGTGAAAGCAATCGCAAAAGTCCAGCAGCTGCTGACTCCCAAACACAAGGCGCTGGCTATGTTCTTGCTTCTCGACAACTCAACGCAGCCCTTCATTTCTGCAGTTGCCATCGAGGTCTCTGCATGTCGGAGACTCAGAGGACGAGCACGAGTTTCCCACGAGGGGCTGCATCAGGAGGAATTCAAAACTCAGGGAATTTGTCCTGGAACACCTTCCATAAGGATGCTAGAAGGGAATTGAAGAGGCAGGCGTGCGGCCACCACGGTCCTCTAGCAGTCCTTCGGGTGTGCGCAGAAGCCCGGTGCTCTGCGGCTTCGTTCTTCGCCCCCGTACAAACTACCGCTCTGTCCGGCTCCCGGAGCAGGAGAAGCGGCTGCTTCGCGCACACAGCAGCGGAGCGGCAGCCCTACGCTCCGAAGCGCTGCTTCAGCCGAAAGACGCCGGCCACCGGCGCTTGGCTTCGGACAGCTCCGGAGAGCCGTAGTGTGCGTCTGCACTAGACTGCATCATAGCGAAAAGCTTTGACAGTGTGTCTCGCAGGGAGATAGCTTAGGAGCGCAGCGCACTTATGCCTCCCTTGTCCAGAAACACGGATTTGCTGCACACTCCAAAAACACTGCTCTTTCCATGGTACTATGTAAGCTGCTGTCTGACGCCCGTTCTCTTCTGCCCACTCTTGCCCAGCTGGTTGTTGCAGCGTGCACGTGCCTTCCTGGCATTAAGAGCACAGTGAAAGCAATCGCAAAAGTCCAGCAGCTGCTGACTCCCAAACACAAGGCGCTTGTCTACGTTCTTGCTTCTCGACAACTCAACGCAGCCCTTCATTTCTGCAGCTGCCATCGAGTTTTCTGTATCTTGAGCCTTCTGGGACGAGCACCAATTTCCCAGGAGGGGCTGCATCAGGACGAAGTCAAAACCCAGGAAAGTTGTCTCGGAACACCTTCAATAAAGCATGCCAGCAGTGCATTGAAAAGGCAGGGAGCTTTAGCCACCGTCCTCTAGCAGTCGCGAAGCTGTGCACACAATGTCGTCTCCCTGCGGCAACGTTCTTCGCCCTCGTGCAAGCTACCGCTCTGTCCGGCTCCCGGAGCAGGAGAAGCGGCTGCTTCGCGCACACAGCAGCGGAGCGGCAGCCCTACGCTCCGAAGCGCTGCTTCAGCCGAAAGACGCCGGCCACCGGCGCTTGGCTTCGGACAGCTCCGGAGAGCCGTAGTGTGCGTCTGCACTAGACTGCATCATAGCGAAAAGCTTTGGCAGTGTGTCTCGCAGAGAGATAGCTTAGGAGCGCAGCGCACTTATGCCTCCCTTGTCCAGAAACACGATTTTACTGCACACTCCAAAAACAGTACTCTTCCCAGGGCAAGATGCCAGATGCTCTCTGATGCCCGTGCTACCTTCCTACTCTTGCCCAGCTCGTTGTTGTAACGCGCACATGCCGTCCTGGCATTCAGTGCACAGTGAAAGCAATCGCAAAAGTCCAGCAGCTGCTGACTCCCAAACACAAGGCGCTGGCTATGTTCTTGCTTCTCGACAACTCAACGCAGCCCTTCATTTCTGCAGCTGCCATCGAGGTCTCTGCATGTCGGAGAGTCAGAGGACGAGCACGAGTTTCCCACGAGGGGCTGAATCAGGAGGAATTCAAAACTCAGGGAATTTGTCCTGGAACACCTTCCATAAGGATGCTCGAAGGGAATTGAAGAGGCAGGCGAGCGGCCACCACCGTCCTCTAGCAGTCCTTAGGGTGCGCGCAGAAGCCCGGTGCTCTGCGGCTTCGTTCTTCGCCCTCGTGCAAGCTACCGCTCTGTCCGGCTCCCGGAGCAGGAGAAGCGGCTGCTTCGCGCACACAACAGCGGAGCGGCAGCCCTACGCTCCGAAGCGCTGCTTCAGCCGAAAGACGCCGGCCACCGGCGCTTGGCTTCGGACAGCTCCGGAGAGCCGTAGTGTGCGTCTGCAACTAGACTGCATCATAGCGAAAAGCTTTGGCAGTGTGTCTCGCAGGGAGATAGCTTAGGAGCGCAGCGCACTTATGCCTCCCTTGTCCAGAAACACGATTTTACTGCACACTCCAAAAACAGTACTCTTCCCAGGGCAATATATAAGCTGCTTTCTGACGGCCGTGATCTTTCGATTACTCTTGCGCAGCTCGGTGTTGCAGAGTGCACGTGCCTTCCTGGACTTCAGTGCACAGTGAAAGCAATCGCAAAAGTCCAGCAGCTGCTGACTCCCAAACACAAGGCGCTTGTCTACGTTCTTGCTTCGCAACACTTCAACAGAGTCCTTCATTTCTGCAGCTGCCATCGAGTTTTCTGCATCTCGAGCCTTCTGGGACGAGCACCAATTTCCCAGGAGGGGCTGCATCAGGACGAAGTCAAAACCCAGGAAAGTTGTCTCGGAACACCTTCAATAAAGCATGCCAGCAGTGCATTGAAAAGGCAGGGAGCTTTAGCCACCGTCCTCTAGCAGTCGCGAAGCTGTGCACACAATGTCGTCTCCCTGCGGCAACGTTCTTCGCCCTCGTGCAAGCTACCGCTCTGTCCGGCTCCCGGAGCAGGAGAAGCGGCTGCTTCGCGCACACAACAGCGGAGCGGCAGCCCTACGCTCCGAAGCGCTGCTTCAGCCGAAAGACGCCGGCCACCGGCGCTTGGCTTCGGACAGCTCCGGAGAGCCGTAGTGTGCGTCTGCACTAGACTGCATCATAGCGAAAAGCTTTGACAGTGTGTCTCGCAGGGAGATAGCTTAGGAGCGCAGCCCACTTATGCCTCCCTTGTCCAGAAACACGGATTTGCTGCACACTCCAAAAACAGTACTCTTTCCATGGTACTATGTAAGCTGCTGTCTGACGCCCGTTCTCTTCTGCCCACTCTTGCCCAGCTGGTTGTTGCAGCGTGCACGTGCCTTCCTGGCATTAAGAGCACAGTGAAAGCAATCGCAAAAGTCCAGCAGCTGCTGACTCCCAAACACAAGGCGCTTGTCTACGTTCTTGCTTCTCGACAACTCAACGCAGCCCTTCATTTCTGCAGCTGCCATCGAGTTTTCTGTATCTTGAGCCTTCTGGGACGAGCACCAATTTCCCAGGAGGGGCTGCATCAGGACGAAGTCAAAACCCAGGAAAGTTGTCTCGGAACACCTTCAATAAAGCATGCCAGCAGTGCATTGAAAAGGCAGGGAGCTTTAGCCACCGTCCTCTAGCAGTCGCGAAGCTGTGCACACAATGTCGTCTCCCTGCGGCAACGTTCTTCGCCCTCGTGCAAGCTACCGCTCTGTCCGGCTCCCGGAGCAGGAGAAGCGGCTGCTTCGCGCACACAGCAGCGGAGCGGCAGCCCTACGCTCCGAAGCGCTGCTTCAGCCGAAAGACGCCGGCCACCGGCGCTTGGCTTCGGACAGCTCCGGAGAGCCGTAGTGTGCGTCTGCAACTAGACTGCATCATAGCGAAAAGCTTTGGCAGTGTGTCTCGCAGAGAGATAGCTTAGGAGCGCAGCGCACTTATGCCTCCCTTGTCCAGAAACACGATTTTACTGCACACTCCAAAAACAGTACTCTTCCCAGGGCAATATATAAGCTGCTTTCTGACGGCCGTGATCTTTCGATTACTCTTGCCCAGCTCGTTGTTTTAACGTGCACATGCCGTCCTGGCATTCAGTGCACAGTGAAAGCAATCGCAAAAGTCCAGCAGCTGCTGACTCCCAAACACAAGGCGCTGGCTATGTTCTTGCTTCTCGACAACTCAACGCAGCCCTTCATTTCTGCAGTTGCCATCGAGGTCTCTGCATGTCGGAGACTCAGAGGACGAGCACGAGTTTCCCACGAGGGGCTGCATCAGGAGGAATTCAAAACTCAGGGAATTTGTCCTGGAACACCTTCCATAAGGATGCTAGAAGGGAATTGAAGAGGCAGGCGTGCGGCCACCACGGTCCTCTAGCAGTCCTTCGGGTGTGCGCAGAAGCCCGGTGCTCTGCGGCTTCGTTCTTCGCCCCCGTACAAACTACCGCTCTGTCCGGCTCCCGGAGCAGGAGAAGCGGCTGCTTCGCGCACACAGCAGCGGAGCGGCAGCCCTACGCTCCGAAGCGCTGCTTCAGCCGAAAGACGCCGGCCACCGGCGCTTGGCTTCGGACAGCTCCGGAGAGCCGTAGTGTGCGTCTGCACTAGACTGCATCATAGCGAAAAGCTTTGACAGTGTGTCTCGCAGGGAGATAGCTTAGGAGCGCAGCGCACTTATGCCTCCCTTGTCCAGAAACACGGATTTGCTGCACACTCCAAAAACACTGCTCTTTCCATGGTACTATGTAAGCTGCTGTCTGACGCCCGTTCTCTTCTGCCCACTCTTGCCCAGCTGGTTGTTGCAGCGTGCACGTGCCTTCCTGGCATTAAGAGCACAGTGAAAGCAATCGCAAAAGTCCAGCAGCTGCTGACTCCCAAACACAAGGCGCTTGTCTACGTTCTTGCTTCTCGACAACTCAACGCAGCCCTTCATTTCTGCAGCTGCCATCGAGTTTTCTGTATCTTGAGCCTTCTGGGACGAGCACCAATTTCCCAGGAGGGGCTGCATCAGGACGAAGTCAAAACCCAGGAAAGTTGTCTCGGAACACCTTCAATAAAGCATGCCAGCAGTGCATTGAAAAGGCAGGGAGCTTTAGCCACCGTCCTCTAGCAGTCGCGAAGCTGTGCACACAATGTCGTCTCCCTGCGGCAACGTTCTTCGCCCTCGTGCAAGCTACCGCTCTGTCCGGCTCCCGGAGCAGGAGAAGCGGCTGCTTCGCGCACACAGCAGCGGAGCGGCAGCCCTACGCTCCGAAGCGCTGCTTCAGCCGAAAGACGCCGGCCACCGGCGCTTGGCTTCGGACAGCTCCGGAGAGCCGTAGTGTGCGTCTGCACTAGACTGCATCATAGCGAAAAGCTTTGGCAGTGTGTCTCGCAGAGAGATAGCTTAGGAGCGCAGCGCACTTATGCCTCCCTTGTCCAGAAACACGATTTTACTGCACACTCCAAAAACAGTACTCTTCCCAGGGCAAGATGCCAGATGCTCTCTGATGCCCGTGCTCCCTTCCTACTCTTGCCCAGCTCGTTGTTGTAACGCGCACATGCCGTCCTGGCATTCAGTGCACAGTGAAAGCAATCGCAAAAGTCCAGCAGCTGCTGACTCCCAAACACAAGGCGCTGGCTATGTTCTTGCTTCTCGACAACTCAACGCAGCCCTCCATTTCTGCAGTTGCCATCGAGGTCTCTGCATGTCGGAGAGTCAGAGGACGAGCACGAGTTTCCCACGAGGGGCTGAATCAGGAGGAATTCAAAACTCAGGGAATTTGTCCTGGAACACCTTCCATAAGGATGCTCGAAGGGAATTGAAGAGGCAGGCGAGCGGCCACCACCGTCCTCTAGCAGGCCTTAGGGTGCGCGCAGAAGCCCGGTGCTCTGCGGCTTCGTTCTTCGCCCTCGTGCAAGCTACCGCTCTGTCCGGCTCCCGGAGCAGGAGAAGCGGCTGCTTCGCGCACACAACAGCGGAGCGGCAGCCCTACGCTCCGAAGCGCTGCTTCAGCCGAAAGACGCCGGCCACCGGCGCTTGGCTTCGGACAGCTCCGGAGAGCCGTAGTGTGCGTCTGCACTAGACTGCATCATAGCGAAAAGCTTTGACAGTGTGTCTCGCAGGGAGATAGCTTAGGAGCGCAGCCCACTTATGCCTCCCTTGTCCAGAAACACGGATTTGCTGCACACTCCAAAAACAGTACTCTTTCCATGGTACTATGTAAGCTGCTGTCTGACGCCCGTTCTCTTCTGCCCACTCTTGCCCAGCTGGTTGTTGCAGCGTGCACGTGCCTTCCTGGCATTAAGAGCACAGTGAAAGCAATCGCAAAAGTCCAGCAGCTGCTGACTCCCAAACACAAGGCGCTTGTCTACGTTCTTGCTTCTCGACAACTCAACGCAGCCCTTCATTTCTGCAGCTGCCATCGAGTTTTCTGTATCTTGAGCCTTCTGGGACGAGCACCAATTTCCCAGGAGGGGCTGCATCAGGACGAAGTCAAAACCCAGGAAAGTTGTCTCGGAACACCTTCAATAAAGCATGCCAGCAGTGCATTGAAAAGGCAGGGAGCTTTAGCCACCGTCCTCTAGCAGTCGCGAAGCTGTGCACACAATGTCGTCTCCCTGCGGCAACGTTCTTCGCCCTCGTGCAAGCTACCGCTCTGTCCGGCTCCCGGAGCAGGAGAAGCGGCTGCTTCGCGCACACAGCAGCGGAGCGGCAGCCCTACGCTCCGAAGCGCTGCTTCAGCCGAAAGACGCCGGCCACCGGCGCTTGGCTTCGGACAGCTCCGGAGAGCCGTAGTGTGCGTCTGCAACTAGACTGCATCATAGCGAAAAGCTTTGGCAGTGTGTCTCGCAGAGAGATAGCTTAGGAGCGCAGCGCACTTATGCCTCCCTTGTCCAGAAACACGATTTTACTGCACACTCCAAAAACAGTACTCTTCCCAGGGCAATATATAAGCTGCTTTCTGACGGCCGTGATCTTTCGATTACTCTTGCCCAGCTCGTTGTTTTAACGTGCACATGCCGTCCTGGCATTCAGTGCACAGTGAAAGCAATCGCAAAAGTCCAGCAGCTGCTGACTCCCAAACACAAGGCGCTGGCTATGTTCTTGCTTCTCGACAACTCAACGCAGCCCTTCATTTCTGCAGTTGCCATCGAGGTCTCTGCATGTCGGAGACTCAGAGGACGAGCACGAGTTTCCCACGAGGGGCTGCATCAGGAGGAATTCAAAACTCAGGGAATTTGTCCTGGAACACCTTCCATAAGGATGCTAGAAGGGAATTGAAGAGGCAGGCGTGCGGCCACCACGGTCCTCTAGCAGTCCTTCGGGTGTGCGCAGAAGCCCGGTGCTCTGCGGCTTCGTTCTTCGCCCCCGTACAAACTACCGCTCTGTCCGGCTCCCGGAGCAGGAGAAGCGGCTGCTTCGCGCACACAGCAGCGGAGCGGCAGCCCTACGCTCCGAAGCGCTGCTTCAGCCGAAAGACGCCGGCCACCGGCGCTTGGCTTCGGACAGCTCCGGAGAGCCGTAGTGTGCGTCTGCACTAGACTGCATCATAGCGAAAAGCTTTGACAGTGTGTCTCGCAGGGAGATAGCTTAGGAGCGCAGCGCACTTATGCCTCCCTTGTCCAGAAACACGGATTTGCTGCACACTCCAAAAACACTGCTCTTTCCATGGTACTATGTAAGCTGCTGTCTGACGCCCGTTCTCTTCTGCCCACTCTTGCCCAGCTGGTTGTTGCAGCGTGCACGTGCCTTCCTGGCATTAAGAGCACAGTGAAAGCAATCGCAAAAGTCCAGCAGCTGCTGACTCCCAAACACAAGGCGCTTGTCTACGTTCTTGCTTCTCGACAACTCAACGCAGCCCTTCATTTCTGCAGCTGCCATCGAGTTTTCTGTATCTTGAGCCTTCTGGGACGAGCACCAATTTCCCAGGAGGGGCTGCATCAGGACGAAGTCAAAACCCAGGAAAGTTGTCTCGGAACACCTTCAATAAAGCATGCCAGCAGTGCATTGAAAAGGCAGGGAGCTTTAGCCACCGTCCTCTAGCAGTCGCGAAGCTGTGCACACAATGTCGTCTCCCTGCGGCAACGTTCTTCGCCCTCGTGCAAGCTACCGCTCTGTCCGGCTCCCGGAGCAGGAGAAGCGGCTGCTTCGCGCACACAGCAGCGGAGCGGCAGCCCTACGCTCCGAAGCGCTGCTTCAGCCGAAAGACGCCGGCCACCGGCGCTTGGCTTCGGACAGCTCCGGAGAGCCGTAGTGTGCGTCTGCACTAGACTGCATCATAGCGAAAAGCTTTGGCAGTGTGTCTCGCAGAGAGATAGCTTAGGAGCGCAGCGCACTTATGCCTCCCTTGTCCAGAAACACGATTTTACTGCACACTCCAAAAACAGTACTCTTCCCAGGGCAAGATGCCAGATGCTCTCTGATGCCCGTGCTCCCTTCCTACTCTTGCCCAGCTCGTTGTTGTAACGCGCACATGCCGTCCTGGCATTCAGTGCACAGTGAAAGCAATCGCAAAAGTCCAGCAGCTGCTGACTCCCAAACACAAGGCGCTGGCTATGTTCTTGCTTCTCGACAACTCAACGCAGCCCTCCATTTCTGCAGTTGCCATCGAGGTCTCTGCATGTCGGAGAGTCAGAGGACGAGCACGAGTTTCCCACGAGGGGCTGAATCAGGAGGAATTCAAAACTCAGGGAATTTGTCCTGGAACACCTTCCATAAGGATGCTCGAAGGGAATTGAAGAGGCAGGCGAGCGGCCACCACCGTCCTCTAGCAGGCCTTAGGGTGCGCGCAGAAGCCCGGTGCTCTGCGGCTTCGTTCTTCGCCCTCGTGCAAGCTACCGCTCTGTCCGGCTCCCGGAGCAGGAGAAGCGGCTGCTTCGCGCACACAACAGCGGAGCGGCAGCCCTACGCTCCGAAGCGCTGCTTCAGCCGAAAGACGCCGGCCACCGGCGCTTGGCTTCGGACAGCTCCGGAGAGCCGTAGTGTGGGTCTGCACTAGACTGCATCATAGCGAAAAGCTTTGGCAGTGTGTCTCGCAGGGAGATAGCTTAGGAGCGCAGCGCACTTATGCCTCCCTTGTCCAGAAACACGATTTTACTGCACACTCCAAAAACAGTACTCTTCCCAGGGCAATATATAAGCTGCTTTCTGACGGCCGTGATCTTTCGATTACTCTTGCGCAGCTCGGTTTTGCAGAGTGCACGTGCCTTCCTGGACTTCAGTGCACAGTGAAAGCAATCGCAAAAGTCCAGCAGCTGCTGACTCCCAAACACAAGGCGCTGTCTACGTTCTTGCTTCGCAACACTTCAACAGAGTCCTTCATTTCTGCAGCTGCCATCGAGTTTTCTGCATCTCGAGCCTTCTGGGACGAGCACCAATTTCCCAGGAGGGGCTGCATCAGGACGAAGTCAAAACCCAGGAAAGTTGTCTCGGAACACCTTCAATAAAGCATGCCAGCAGTGCATTGAAAAGGCAGGGAGCTTTAGCCACCGTCCTCTAGCAGTCGCGAAGCTGTGCACACAATGTCGTCTCCCTGCGGCAACGTTCTTCGCCCTCGTGCAAGCTACCGCTCTGTCCGGCTCCCGGAGCAGGAGAAGCGGCTGCTTCGCGCACACAGCAGCGGAGAGGCAGCCCTACGCTCCGAAGCGCTGCTTCAGCCGAAAGACGCCGGCCACCGGCGCTTGGCTTCGGACAGCTCCGGAGAGCCGTAGTGTGCGTCTGCACTAGACTGCATCATAGCGAAAAGCTTTGACAGTGTGTCTCGCAGGGAGATAGCTTAGGAGCGCAGCGCACTTATGCCTCCCTTGTCCAGAAACACGGATTTGCTGCACACTCCAAAAACACTGCTCTTTCCATGGTACTATGTAAGCTGCTGTCTGACGCCCGTTCTCTTCTGCCCACTCTTGCCCAGCTGGTTGTTGCAGCGTGCACGTGCCTTCCTGGCATTAAGAGCACAGTGAAAGCAATCGCAAAAGTCCAGCAGCTGCTGACTCCCAAACACAAGGCGCTTGTCTACGTTCTTGCTTCTCGACAACTCAACGCAGCCCTTCATTTCTGCAGCTGCCATCGAGTTTTCTGTATCTTGAGCCTTCTGGGACGAGCACCAATTTCCCAGGAGGGGCTGCATCAGGACGAAGTCAAAACCCAGGAAAGTTGTCTCGGAACACCTTCAATAAAGCATGCCAGCAGTGCATTGAAAAGGCAGGGAGCTTTAGCCACCGTCCTCTAGCAGTCGCGAAGCTGTGCACACAATGTCGTCTCCCTGCGGCAACGTTCTTCGCCCTCGTGCAAGCTACCGCTCTGTCCGGCTCCCGGAGCAGGAGAAGCGGCTGCTTCGCGCACACAGCAGCGGAGCGGCAGCCCTACGCTCCGAAGCGCTGCTTCAGCCGAAAGACGCCGGCCACCGGCGCTTGGCTTCGGACAGCTCCGGAGAGCCGTAGTGTGCGTCTGCAACTAGACTGCATCATAGCGAAAAGCTTTGGCAGTGTGTCTCGCAGGGAGATAGCTTAGGAGCGCAGCGCACTTATGCCTCCCTTGTCCAGAAACACGATTTTACTGCACACTCCAAAAACAGTACTCTTCCCAGGGCAATATATAAGCTGCTTTCTGACGGCCGTGATCTTTCGATTACTCTTGCCCAGCTCGTTGTTTTAACGTGCACATGCCGTCCTGGCATTCAGTGCACAGTGAAAGCAATCGCAAAAGTCCAGCAGCTGCTGACTCCCAAACACAAGGCGCTGGCTATGTTCTTGCTTCTCGACAACTCAACGCAGCCCTTCATTTCTGCAGTTGCCATCGAGGTCTCTGCATGTCGGAGACTCAGAGGACGAGCACGAGTTTCCCACGAGGGGCTGCATCAGGAGGAATTCAAAACTCCAGAAAATTGTCCTGGAACACCTTCCATAAGGATGCTAGAAGGGAATTGAAGAGGCAGGCGTGCGGCCACCACGGTCCTCTAGCAGTCCTTCGGGTGTGCGCAGAAGCCCGGTGCTCTGCGGCTTCGTTCTTCGCCCCCGTACAAACTACCGCTCTGTCCGGCTCCCGGAGCAGGAGAAGCGGCTGCTTCGCGCACACAACAGCGGAGCGGCAGCCCTACGCTCCGAAGCGCTGCTTCAGCCGAAAGACGCCGGCCACCGGCGCTTGGCTTCGGACAGCTCCGGAGAGCCGTAGTGTGCGTCTGCACTAGACTGCATCATAGCGAAAAGCTTTGACAGTGTGTCTCGCAGGGAGATAGCTTAGGAGCGCAGCGCACTTATGCCTCCCTTGTCCAGAAACACGGATTTGCTGCACACTCCAAAAACACTGCTCTTTCCATGGTACTATGTAAGCTGCTGTCTGACGCCCGTTCTCTTCTGCCCACTCTTGCCCAGCTGGTTGTTGCAGCGTGCACGTGCCTTCCTGGCATTAAGAGCACAGTGAAAGCAATCGCAAAAGTCCAGCAGCTGCTGACTCCCAAACACAAGGCGCTTGTCTACGTTCTTGCTTCTCGACAACTCAACGCAGCCCTTCATTTCTGCAGCTGCCATCGAGTTTTCTGTATCTTGAGCCTTCTGGGACGAGCACCAATTTCCCAGGAGGGGCTGCATCAGGACGAAGTCAAAACCCAGGAAAGTTGTCTCGGAACACCTTCAATAAAGCATGCCAGCAGTGCATTGAAAAGGCAGGGAGCTTTAGCCACCGTCCTCTAGCAGTCGCGAAGCTGTGCACACAATGTCGTCTCCCTGCGGCAACGTTCTTCGCCCTCGTGCAAGCTACCGCTCTGTCCGGCTCCCGGAGCAGGAGAAGCGGCTGCTTCGCGCACACAGCAGCGGAGCGGCAGCCCTACGCTCCGAAGCGCTGCTTCAGCCGAAAGACGCCGGCCACCGGCGCTTGGCTTCGGACAGCTCCGGAGAGCCGTAGTGTGCGTCTGCACTAGACTGCATCATAGCGAAAAGCTTTGGCAGTGTGTCTCGCAGAGAGATAGCTTAGGAGCGCAGCGCACTTATGCCTCCCTTGTCCAGAAACACGATTTTACTGCACACTCCAAAAACAGTACTCTTCCCAGGGCAAGATGCCAGATGCTCTCTGATGCCCGTGCTCCCTTCCTACTCTTGCCCAGCTCGTTGTTGTAACGTGCACATGCCGTCCTGGCATTCAGTGCACAGTGAAAGCAATCGCAAAAGTCCAGCAGCTGCTGACTCCCAAACACAAGGCGCTGGCTATGTTCTTGCTTCTCGACAACTCAACGCAGCCCTCCATTTCTGCAGTTGCCATCGAGGTCTCTGCATGTCGGAGAGTCAGAGGACGAGCACGAGTTTCCCACGAGGGGCTGAATCAGGAGGAATTCAAAACTCAGGGAATTTGTCCTGGAACACCTTCCATAAGGATGCTCGAAGGGAATTGAAGAGGCAGGCGAGCGGCCACCACCGTCCTCTAGCAGTCCTTAGGGTGCGCGCAGAAGCCCGGTGCTCTGCGGCTTCGTTCTTCGCCCTCGTGCAAGCTACCGCTCTGTCCGGCTCCCGGAGCAGGAGAAGCGGCTGCTTCGCGCACACAACAGCGGAGCGGCAGCCCTACGCTCCGAAGCGCTGCTTCAGCCGAAAGACGCCGGCCACCGGCGCTTGGCTTCGGACAGCTCCGGAGAGCCGTAGTGTGGGTCTGCACTAGACTGCATCATAGCGAAAAGCTTTGGCAGTGTGTCTCGCAGGGAGATAGCTTAGGAGCGCAGCGCACTTATGCCTCCCTTGTCCAGAAACACGATTTTACTGCACACTCCAAAAACAGTACTCTTCCCAGGGCAATATATAAGCTGCTTTCTGACGGCCGTGATCTTTCGATTACTCTTGCGCAGCTCGGTGTTGCAGAGTGCACGTGCCTTCCTGGAATTCAGTGCACAGTGAAAGCAATCGCAAAAGTCCAGCAGCTGCTGACTCCCAAACACAAGGCGCTGGCTACGTTCTTGCTTCGCAACACTTCAACAGAGTCCTTCATTTCTGCAGCTGCCATCGAGTTTTCTGCATCTCGAGCCTTCTGGGACGAGCACCAATTTCCCAGGAGGGGCTGCATCAGGACGAAGTCAAAACCCAGGAAAGTTGTCTCGGAACACCTTCTATAAAGCATGCCAGCAGTGCATTGAAAAGGCAGGTAGCTTTAGCCACCGTCCTCTAGCAGTCGCGAAGCTGTGCACACAATGTCGTCTCCCTGCGGCAACGTTCTTCGCCCTCGTGCAAGCTACCGCTCTGTCCGGCTCCCGGAGCAGGAGAAGCGGCTGCTTCGCGCACACAGCAGCGGAGCGGCAGCCCTACGCTCCGAAGCGCTGCTTCAGCCGAAAGACGCCGGCCACCGGCGCTTGGCTTCGGACAGCTCCGGAGAGCCGTAGTGTGCGTCTGCACTAGACTGCATCATAGCGAAAAGCTTTGACAGTGTGTCTCGCAGGGAGATAGCTTAGGAGCGCAGCGCACTTATGCCTCCCTTGTCCAGAAACACGGATTTGCTGCACACTCCAAAAACACTGCTCTTTCCATGGTACTATGTAAGCTGCTGTCTGACGCCCGTTCTCTTCTGCCCACTCTTGCCCAGCTGGTTGTTGCAGCGTGCACGTGCCTTCCTGGCATTAAGAGCACAGTGAAAGCAATCGCAAAAGTCCAGCAGCTGCTGACTCCCAAACACAAGGCGCTTGTCTACGTTCTTGCTTCTCGACAACTCAACGCAGCCCTTCATTTCTGCAGCTGCCATCGAGTTTTCTGTATCTTGAGCCTTCTGGGACGAGCACCAATTTCCCAGGAGGGGCTGCATCAGGACGAAGTCAAAACCCAGGAAAGTTGTCTCGGAACACCTTCAATAAAGCATGCCAGCAGTGCATTGAAAAGGCAGGGAGCTTTAGCCACCGTCCTCTAGCAGTCGCGAAGCTGTGCACACAATGTCGTCTCCCTGCGGCAACGTTCTTCGCCCTCGTGCAAGCTACCGCTCTGTCCGGCTCCCGGAGCAGGAGAAGCGGCTGCTTCGCGCACACAGCAGCGGAGCGGCAGCCCTACGCTCCGAAGCGCTGCTTCAGCCGAAAGACGCCGGCCACCGGCGCTTGGCTTCGGACAGCTCCGGAGAGCCGTAGTGTGCGTCTGCACTAGACTGCATCATAGCGAAAAGCTTTGGCAGTGTGTCTCGCAGAGAGATAGCTTAGGAGCGCAGCGCACTTATGCCTCCCTTGTCCAGAAACACGATTTTACTGCACACTCCAAAAACAGTACTCTTCCCAGGGCAAGATGCCAGATGCTCTCTGATGCCCGTGCTCCCTTCCTACTCTTGCCCAGCTCGTTGTTGTAACGCGCACATGCCGTCCTGGCATTCAGTGCACAGTGAAAGCAATCGCAAAAGTCCAGCAGCTGCTGACTCCCAAACACAAGGCGCTGGCTATGTTCTTGCTTCTCGACAACTCAACGCAGCCCTCCATTTCTGCAGTTGCCATCGAGGTCTCTGCATGTCGGAGAGTCAGAGGACGAGCACGAGTTTCCCACGAGGGGCTGAATCAGGAGGAATTCAAAACTCAGGGAATTTGTCCTGGAACACCTTCCATAAGGATGCTCGAAGGGAATTGAAGAGGCAGGCGAGCGGCCACCACCGTCCTCTAGCAGTCCTTAGGGTGCGCGCAGAAGCCCGGTGCTCTGCGGCTTCGTTCTTCGCCCTCGTGCAAGCTACCGCTCTGTCCGGCTCCCGGAGCAGGAGAAGCGGCTGCTTCGCGCACACAACAGCGGAGCGGCAGCCCTACGCTCCGAAGCGCTGCTTCAGCCGAAAGACGCCGGCCACCGGCGCTTGGCTTCGGACAGCTCCGGAGAGCCGTAGTGTGCGTCTGCAACTAGACTGCATCATAGCGAAAAGCTTTGGCAGTGTGTCTCGCAGGGAGATAGCTTAGGAGCGCAGCGCACTTATGCCTCCCTTGTCCAGAAACACGATTTTACTGCACACTCCAAAAACAGTACTCTTCCCAGGGCAATATATAAGCTGCTTTCTGACGGCCGTGATCTTTCGATTACTCTTGCGCAGCTCGGTTTTGCAGAGTGCACGTGCCTTCCTGGACTTCAGTGCACAGTGAAAGCAATCGCAAAAGTCCAGCAGCTGCTGACTCCCAAACACAAGGCGCTGTCTACGTTCTTGCTTCGCAACACTTCAACAGAGTCCTTCATTTCTGCAGCTGCCATCGAGTTTTCTGCATCTCGAGCCTTCTGGGACGAGCACCAATTTCCCAGGAGGGGCTGCATCAGGACGAAGTCAAAACCCAGGAAAGTTGTCTCGGAACACCTTCAATAAAGCATGCCAGCAGTGCATTGAAAAGGCAGGGAGCTTTAGCCACCGTCCTCTAGCAGTCGCGAAGCTGTGCACACAATGTCGTCTCCCTGCGGCAACGTTCTTCGCCCTCGTGCAAGCTACCGCTCTGTCCGGCTCCCGGAGCAGGAGAAGCGGCTGCTTCGCGCACACAGCAGCGGAGAGGCAGCCCTACGCTCCGAAGCGCTGCTTCAGCCGAAAGACGCCGGCCACCGGCGCTTGGCTTCGGACAGCTCCGGAGAGCCGTAGTGTGCGTCTGCACTAGACTGCATCATAGCGAAAAGCTTTGACAGTGTGTCTCGCAGGGAGATAGCTTAGGAGCGCAGCGCACTTATGCCTCCCTTGTCCAGAAACACGGATTTGCTGCACACTCCAAAAACACTGCTCTTTCCATGGTACTATGTAAGCTGCTGTCTGACGCCCGTTCTCTTCTGCCCACTCTTGCCCAGCTGGTTGTTGCAGCGTGCACGTGCCTTCCTGGCATTAAGAGCACAGTGAAAGCAATCGCAAAAGTCCAGCAGCTGCTGACTCCCAAACACAAGGCGCTTGTCTACGTTCTTGCTTCTCGACAACTCAACGCAGCCCTTCATTTCTGCAGCTGCCATCGAGTTTTCTGTATCTTGAGCCTTCTGGGACGAGCACCAATTTCCCAGGAGGGGCTGCATCAGGACGAAGTCAAAACCCAGGAAAGTTGTCTCGGAACACCTTCAATAAAGCATGCCAGCAGTGCATTGAAAAGGCAGGGAGCTTTAGCCACCGTCCTCTAGCAGTCGCGAAGCTGTGCACACAATGTCGTCTCCCTGCGGCAACGTTCTTCGCCCTCGTGCAAGCTACCGCTCTGTCCGGCTCCCGGAGCAGGAGAAGCGGCTGCTTCGCGCACACAGCAGCGGAGCGGCAGCCCTACGCTCCGAAGCGCTGCTTCAGCCGAAAGACGCCGGCCACCGGCGCTTGGCTTCGGACAGCTCCGGAGAGCCGTAGTGTGCGTCTGCAACTAGACTGCATCATAGCGAAAAGCTTTGGCAGTGTGTCTCGCAGGGAGATAGCTTAGGAGCGCAGCGCACTTATGCCTCCCTTGTCCAGAAACACGATTTTACTGCACACTCCAAAAACAGTACTCTTCCCAGGGCAATATATAAGCTGCTTTCTGACGGCCGTGATCTTTCGATTACTCTTGCCCAGCTCGTTGTTTTAACGTGCACATGCCGTCCTGGCATTCAGTGCACAGTGAAAGCAATCGCAAAAGTCCAGCAGCTGCTGACTCCCAAACACAAGGCGCTGGCTATGTTCTTGCTTCTCGACAACTCAACGCAGCCCTTCATTTCTGCAGTTGCCATCGAGGTCTCTGCATGTCGGAGACTCAGAGGACGAGCACGAGTTTCCCACGAGGGGCTGCATCAGGAGGAATTCAAAACTCAGGGAATTTGTCCTGGAACACCTTCCATAAGGATGCTAGAAGGGAATTGAAGAGGCAGGCGTGCGGCCACCACGGTCCTCTAGCAGTCCTTCGGGTGTGCGCAGAAGCCCGGTGCTCTGCGGCTTCGTTCTTCGCCCCCGTACAAACTACCGCTCTGTCCGGCTCCCGGAGCAGGAGAAGCGGCTGCTTCGCGCACACAGCAGCGGAGCGGCAGCCCTACGCTCCGAAGCGCTGCTTCAGCCGAAAGACGCCGGCCACCGGCGCTTGGCTTCGGACAGCTCCGGAGAGCCGTAGTGTGCGTCTGCACTAGACTGCATCATAGCGAAAAGCTTTGACAGTGTGTCTCGCAGGGAGATAGCTTAGGAGCGCAGCGCACTTATGCCTCCCTTGTCCAGAAACACGGATTTGCTGCACACTCCAAAAACACTGCTCTTTCCATGGTACTATGTAAGCTGCTGTCTGACGCCCGTTCTCTTCTGCCCACTCTTGCCCAGCTGGTTGTTGCAGCGTGCACGTGCCTTCCTGGCATTAAGAGCACAGTGAAAGCAATCGCAAAAGTCCAGCAGCTGCTGACTCCCAAACACAAGGCGCTTGTCTACGTTCTTGCTTCTCGACAACTCAACGCAGCCCTTCATTTCTGCAGCTGCCATCGAGTTTTCTGTATCTTGAGCCTTCTGGGACGAGCACCAATTTCCCAGGAGGGGCTGCATCAGGACGAAGTCAAAACCCAGGAAAGTTGTCTCGGAACACCTTCAATAAAGCATGCCAGCAGTGCATTGAAAAGGCAGGTAGCTTTAGCCACCGTCCTCTAGCAGTCGCGAAGCTGTGCACACAATGTCGTCTCCCTGCGGCAACGTTCTTCGCCCTCGTGCAAGCTACCGCTCTGTCCGGCTCCCGGAGCAGGAGAAGCGGCTGCTTCGCGCACACAGCAGCGGAGCGGCAGCCCTACGCTCCGAAGCGCTGCTTCAGCCGAAAGACGCCGGCCACCGGCGCTTGGCTTCGGACAGCTCCGGAGAGCCGTAGTGTGCGTCTGCACTAGACTGCATCATAGCGAAAAGCTTTGGCAGTGTGTCTCGCAGAGAGATAGCTTAGGAGCGCAGCGCACTTATGCCTCCCTTGTCCAGAAACACGATTTTACTGCACACTCCAAAAACAGTACTCTTCCCAGGGCAAGATGCCAGATGCTCTCTGATGCCCGTGCTACCTTCCTACTCTTGCCCAGCTCGTTGTTGTAACGCGCACATGCCGTCCTGGCATTCAGTGCACAGTGAAAGCAATCGCAAAAGTCCAGCAGCTGCTGACTCCCAAACACAAGGCGCTGGCTATGTTCTTGCTTCTCGACAACTCAACGCAGCCCTTCATTTCTGCAGCTGCCATCGAGGTCTCTGCATGTCGGAGAGTCAGAGGACGAGCACGAGTTTCCCACGAGGGGCTGAATCAGGAGGAATTCAAAACTCAGGGAATTTGTCCTGGAACACCTTCCATAAGGATGCTCGAAGGGAATTGAAGAGGCAGGCGAGCGGCCACCACCGTCCTCTAGCAGTCCTTAGGGTGCGCGCAGAAGCCCGGTGCTCTGCGGCTTCGTTCTTCGCCCTCGTGCAAGCTACCGCTCTGTCCGGCTCCCGGAGCAGGAGAAGCGGCTGCTTCGCGCACACAACAGCGGAGCGGCAGCCCTACGCTCCGAAGCGCTGCTTCAGCCGAAAGACGCCGGCCACCGGCGCTTGGCTTCGGACAGCTCCGGAGAGCCGTAGTGTGCGTCTGCAACTAGACTGCATCATAGCGAAAAGCTTTGGCAGTGTGTCTCGCAGGGAGATAGCTTAGGAGCGCAGCGCACTTATGCCTCCCTTGTCCAGAAACACGATTTTACTGCACACTCCAAAAACAGTACTCTTCCCAGGGCAATATATAAGCTGCTTTCTGACGGCCGTGATCTTTCGATTACTCTTGCGCAGCTCGGTGTTGCAGAGTGCACGTGCCTTCCTGGACTTCAGTGCACAGTGAAAGCAATCGCAAAAGTCCAGCAGCTGCTGACTCCCAAACACAAGGCGCTTGTCTACGTTCTTGCTTCGCAACACTTCAACAGAGTCCTTCATTTCTGCAGCTGCCATCGAGTTTTCTGCATCTCGAGCCTTCTGGGACGAGCACCAATTTCCCAGGAGGGGCTGCATCAGGACGAAGTCAAAACCCAGGAAAGTTGTCTCGGAACACCTTCAATAAAGCATGCCAGCAGTGCATTGAAAAGGCAGGGAGCTTTAGCCACCGTCCTCTAGCAGTCGCGAAGCTGTGCACACAATGTCGTCTCCCTGCGGCAACGTTCTTCGCCCTCGTGCAAGCTACCGCTCTGTCCGGCTCCCGGAGCAGGAGAAGCGGCTGCTTCGCGCACACAACAGCGGAGCGGCAGCCCTACGCTCCGAAGCGCTGCTTCAGCCGAAAGACGCCGGCCACCGGCGCTTGGCTTCGGACAGCTCCGGAGAGCCGTAGTGTGCGTCTGCACTAGACTGCATCATAGCGAAAAGCTTTGACAGTGTGTCTCGCAGGGAGATAGCTTAGGAGCGCAGCCCACTTATGCCTCCCTTGTCCAGAAACACGGATTTGCTGCACACTCCAAAAACAGTACTCTTTCCATGGTACTATGTAAGCTGCTGTCTGACGCCCGTTCTCTTCTGCCCACTCTTGCCCAGCTGGTTGTTGCAGCGTGCACGTGCCTTCCTGGCATTAAGAGCACAGTGAAAGCAATCGCAAAAGTCCAGCAGCTGCTGACTCCCAAACACAAGGCGCTTGTCTACGTTCTTGCTTCTCGACAACTCAACGCAGCCCTTCATTTCTGCAGCTGCCATCGAGTTTTCTGTATCTTGAGCCTTCTGGGACGAGCACCAATTTCCCAGGAGGGGCTGCATCAGGACGAAGTCAAAACCCAGGAAAGTTGTCTCGGAACACCTTCAATAAAGCATGCCAGCAGTGCATTGAAAAGGCAGGGAGCTTTAGCCACCGTCCTCTAGCAGTCGCGAAGCTGTGCACACAATGTCGTCTCCCTGCGGCAACGTTCTTCGCCCTCGTGCAAGCTACCGCTCTGTCCGGCTCCCGGAGCAGGAGAAGCGGCTGCTTCGCGCACACAGCAGCGGAGCGGCAGCCCTACGCTCCGAAGCGCTGCTTCAGCCGAAAGACGCCGGCCACCGGCGCTTGGCTTCGGACAGCTCCGGAGAGCCGTAGTGTGCGTCTGCAACTAGACTGCATCATAGCGAAAAGCTTTGGCAGTGTGTCTCGCAGAGAGATAGCTTAGGAGCGCAGCGCACTTATGCCTCCCTTGTCCAGAAACACGATTTTACTGCACACTCCAAAAACAGTACTCTTCCCAGGGCAATATATAAGCTGCTTTCTGACGGCCGTGATCTTTCGATTACTCTTGCCCAGCTCGTTGTTTTAACGTGCACATGCCGTCCTGGCATTCAGTGCACAGTGAAAGCAATCGCAAAAGTCCAGCAGCTGCTGACTCCCAAACACAAGGCGCTGGCTATGTTCTTGCTTCTCGACAACTCAACGCAGCCCTTCATTTCTGCAGTTGCCATCGAGGTCTCTGCATGTCGGAGACTCAGAGGACGAGCACGAGTTTCCCACGAGGGGCTGCATCAGGAGGAATTCAAAACTCAGGGAATTTGTCCTGGAACACCTTCCATAAGGATGCTAGAAGGGAATTGAAGAGGCAGGCGTGCGGCCACCACGGTCCTCTAGCAGTCCTTCGGGTGTGCGCAGAAGCCCGGTGCTCTGCGGCTTCGTTCTTCGCCCCCGTACAAACTACCGCTCTGTCCGGCTCCCGGAGCAGGAGAAGCGGCTGCTTCGCGCACACAGCAGCGGAGCGGCAGCCCTACGCTCCGAAGCGCTGCTTCAGCCGAAAGACGCCGGCCACCGGCGCTTGGCTTCGGACAGCTCCGGAGAGCCGTAGTGTGCGTCTGCACTAGACTGCATCATAGCGAAAAGCTTTGACAGTGTGTCTCGCAGGGAGATAGCTTAGGAGCGCAGCGCACTTATGCCTCCCTTGTCCAGAAACACGGATTTGCTGCACACTCCAAAAACACTGCTCTTTCCATGGTACTATGTAAGCTGCTGTCTGACGCCCGTTCTCTTCTGCCCACTCTTGCCCAGCTGGTTGTTGCAGCGTGCACGTGCCTTCCTGGCATTAAGAGCACAGTGAAAGCAATCGCAAAAGTCCAGCAGCTGCTGACTCCCAAACACAAGGCGCTTGTCTACGTTCTTGCTTCTCGACAACTCAACGCAGCCCTTCATTTCTGCAGCTGCCATCGAGTTTTCTGTATCTTGAGCCTTCTGGGACGAGCACCAATTTCCCAGGAGGGGCTGCATCAGGACGAAGTCAAAACCCAGGAAAGTTGTCTCGGAACACCTTCAATAAAGCATGCCAGCAGTGCATTGAAAAGGCAGGGAGCTTTAGCCACCGTCCTCTAGCAGTCGCGAAGCTGTGCACACAATGTCGTCTCCCTGCGGCAACGTTCTTCGCCCTCGTGCAAGCTACCGCTCTGTCCGGCTCCCGGAGCAGGAGAAGCGGCTGCTTCGCGCACACAGCAGCGGAGCGGCAGCCCTACGCTCCGAAGCGCTGCTTCAGCCGAAAGACGCCGGCCACCGGCGCTTGGCTTCGGACAGCTCCGGAGAGCCGTAGTGTGGGTCTGCACTAGACTGCATCATAGCGAAAAGCTTTGGCAGTGTGTCTCGCAGAGAGATAGCTTAGGAGCGCAGCGCACTTATGCCTCCCTTGTCCAGAAACACGATTTTACTGCACACTCCAAAAACAGTACTCTTCCCAGGGCAAGATGCCAGATGCTCTCTGATGCCCGTGCTCCCTTCCTACTCTTGCCCAGCTCGTTGTTGTAACGCGCACATGCCGTCCTGGCATTCAGTGCACAGTGAAAGCAATCGCAAAAGTCCAGCAGCTGCTGACTCCCAAACACAAGGCGCTGGCTATGTTCTTGCTTCTCGACAACTCAACGCAGCCCTCCATTTCTGCAGTTGCCATCGAGGTCTCTGCATGTCGGAGAGTCAGAGGACGAGCACGAGTTTCCCACGAGGGGCTGAATCAGGAGGAATTCAAAACTCAGGGAATTTGTCCTGGAACACCTTCCATAAGGATGCTCGAAGGGAATTGAAGAGGCAGGCGAGCGGCCACCACCGTCCTCTAGCAGGCCTTAGGGTGCGCGCAGAAGCCCGGTGCTCTGCGGCTTCGTTCTTCGCCCTCGTGCAAGCTACCGCTCTGTCCGGCTCCCGGAGCAGGAGAAGCGGCTGCTTCGCGCACACAACAGCGGAGCGGCAGCCCTACGCTCCGAAGCGCTGCTTCAGCCGAAAGACGCCGGCCACCGGCGCTTGGCTTCGGACAGCTCCGGAGAGCCGTAGTGTGGGTCTGCACTAGACTGCATCATAGCGAAAAGCTTTGGCAGTGTGTCTCGCAGGGAGATAGCTTAGGAGCGCAGCGCACTTATGCCTCCCTTGTCCAGAAACACGATTTTACTGCACACTCCAAAAACAGTACTCTTCCCAGGGCAATATATAAGCTGCTTTCTGACGGCCGTGATCTTTCGATTACTCTTGCGCAGCTCGGTTTTGCAGAGTGCACGTGCCTTCCTGGACTTCAGTGCACAGTGAAAGCAATCGCAAAAGTCCAGCAGCTGCTGACTCCCAAACACAAGGCGCTGTCTACGTTCTTGCTTCGCAACACTTCAACAGAGTCCTTCATTTCTGCAGCTGCCATCGAGTTTTCTGCATCTCGAGCCTTCTGGGACGAGCACCAATTTCCCAGGAGGGGCTGCATCAGGACGAAGTCAAAACCCAGGAAAGTTGTCTCGGAACACCTTCAATAAAGCATGCCAGCAGTGCATTGAAAAGGCAGGGAGCTTTAGCCACCGTCCTCTAGCAGTCGCGAAGCTGTGCACACAATGTCGTCTCCCTGCGGCAACGTTCTTCGCCCTCGTGCAAGCTACCGCTCTGTCCGGCTCCCGGAGCAGGAGAAGCGGCTGCTTCGCGCACACAGCAGCGGAGAGGCAGCCCTACGCTCCGAAGCGCTGCTTCAGCCGAAAGACGCCGGCCACCGGCGCTTGGCTTCGGACAGCTCCGGAGAGCCGTAGTGTGCGTCTGCACTAGACTGCATCATAGCGAAAAGCTTTGACAGTGTGTCTCGCAGGGAGATAGCTTAGGAGCGCAGCGCACTTATGCCTCCCTTGTCCAGAAACACGGATTTGCTGCACACTCCAAAAACACTGCTCTTTCCATGGTACTATGTAAGCTGCTGTCTGACGCCCGTTCTCTTCTGCCCACTCTTGCCCAGCTGGTTGTTGCAGCGTGCACGTGCCTTCCTGGCATTAAGAGCACAGTGAAAGCAATCGCAAAAGTCCAGCAGCTGCTGACTCCCAAACACAAGGCGCTTGTCTACGTTCTTGCTTCTCGACAACTCAACGCAGCCCTTCATTTCTGCAGCTGCCATCGAGTTTTCTGTATCTTGAGCCTTCTGGGACGAGCACCAATTTCCCAGGAGGGGCTGCATCAGGACGAAGTCAAAACCCAGGAAAGTTGTCTCGGAACACCTTCAATAAAGCATGCCAGCAGTGCATTGAAAAGGCAGGGAGCTTTAGCCACCGTCCTCTAGCAGTCGCGAAGCTGTGCACACAATGTCGTCTCCCTGCGGCAACGTTCTTCGCCCTCGTGCAAGCTACCGCTCTGTCCGGCTCCCGGAGCAGGAGAAGCGGCTGCTTCGCGCACACAGCAGCGGAGCGGCAGCCCTACGCTCCGAAGCGCTGCTTCAGCCGAAAGACGCCGGCCACCGGCGCTTGGCTTCGGACAGCTCCGGAGAGCCGTAGTGTGCGTCTGCAACTAGACTGCATCATAGCGAAAAGCTTTGGCAGTGTGTCTCGCAGGGAGATAGCTTAGGAGCGCAGCGCACTTATGCCTCCCTTGTCCAGAAACACGATTTTACTGCACACTCCAAAAACAGTACTCTTCCCAGGGCAATATATAAGCTGCTTTCTGACGGCCGTGATCTTTCGATTACTCTTGCCCAGCTCGTTGTTTTAACGTGCACATGCCGTCCTGGCATTCAGTGCACAGTGAAAGCAATCGCAAAAGTCCAGCAGCTGCTGACTCCCAAACACAAGGCGCTGGCTATGTTCTTGCTTCTCGACAACTCAACGCAGCCCTTCATTTCTGCAGTTGCCATCGAGGTCTCTGCATGTCGGAGACTCAGAGGACGAGCACGAGTTTCCCACGAGGGGCTGCATCAGGAGGAATTCAAAACTCCAGAAAATTGTCCTGGAACACCTTCCATAAGGATGCTAGAAGGGAATTGAAGAGGCAGGCGTGCGGCCACCACGGTCCTCTAGCAGTCCTTCGGGTGTGCGCAGAAGCCCGGTGCTCTGCGGCTTCGTTCTTCGCCCCCGTACAAACTACCGCTCTGTCCGGCTCCCGGAGCAGGAGAAGCGGCTGCTTCGCGCACACAACAGCGGAGCGGCAGCCCTACGCTCCGAAGCGCTGCTTCAGCCGAAAGACGCCGGCCACCGGCGCTTGGCTTCGGACAGCTCCGGAGAGCCGTAGTGTGCGTCTGCACTAGACTGCATCATAGCGAAAAGCTTTGACAGTGTGTCTCGCAGGGAGATAGCTTAGGAGCGCAGCGCACTTATGCCTCCCTTGTCCAGAAACACGGATTTGCTGCACACTCCAAAAACACTGCTCTTTCCATGGTACTATGTAAGCTGCTGTCTGACGCCCGTTCTCTTCTGCCCACTCTTGCCCAGCTGGTTGTTGCAGCGTGCACGTGCCTTCCTGGCATTAAGAGCACAGTGAAAGCAATCGCAAAAGTCCAGCAGCTGCTGACTCCCAAACACAAGGCGCTTGTCTACGTTCTTGCTTCTCGACAACTCAACGCAGCCCTTCATTTCTGCAGCTGCCATCGAGTTTTCTGTATCTTGAGCCTTCTGGGACGAGCACCAATTTCCCAGGAGGGGCTGCATCAGGACGAAGTCAAAACCCAGGAAAGTTGTCTCGGAACACCTTCAATAAAGCATGCCAGCAGTGCATTGAAAAGGCAGGGAGCTTTAGCCACCGTCCTCTAGCAGTCGCGAAGCTGTGCACACAATGTCGTCTCCCTGCGGCAACGTTCTTCGCCCTCGTGCAAGCTACCGCTCTGTCCGGCTCCCGGAGCAGGAGAAGCGGCTGCTTCGCGCACACAGCAGCGGAGCGGCAGCCCTACGCTCCGAAGCGCTGCTTCAGCCGAAAGACGCCGGCCACCGGCGCTTGGCTTCGGACAGCTCCGGAGAGCCGTAGTGTGCGTCTGCACTAGACTGCATCATAGCGAAAAGCTTTGGCAGTGTGTCTCGCAGAGAGATAGCTTAGGAGCGCAGCGCACTTATGCCTCCCTTGTCCAGAAACACGATTTTACTGCACACTCCAAAAACAGTACTCTTCCCAGGGCAAGATGCCAGATGCTCTCTGATGCCCGTGCTCCCTTCCTACTCTTGCCCAGCTCGTTGTTGTAACGTGCACATGCCGTCCTGGCATTCAGTGCACAGTGAAAGCAATCGCAAAAGTCCAGCAGCTGCTGACTCCCAAACACAAGGCGCTGGCTATGTTCTTGCTTCTCGACAACTCAACGCAGCCCTCCATTTCTGCAGTTGCCATCGAGGTCTCTGCATGTCGGAGAGTCAGAGGACGAGCACGAGTTTCCCACGAGGGGCTGAATCAGGAGGAATTCAAAACTCAGGGAATTTGTCCTGGAACACCTTCCATAAGGATGCTCGAAGGGAATTGAAGAGGCAGGCGAGCGGCCACCACCGTCCTCTAGCAGTCCTTAGGGTGCGCGCAGAAGCCCGGTGCTCTGCGGCTTCGTTCTTCGCCCTCGTGCAAGCTACCGCTCTGTCCGGCTCCCGGAGCAGGAGAAGCGGCTGCTTCGCGCACACAACAGCGGAGCGGCAGCCCTACGCTCCGAAGCGCTGCTTCAGCCGAAAGACGCCGGCCACCGGCGCTTGGCTTCGGACAGCTCCGGAGAGCCGTAGTGTGGGTCTGCACTAGACTGCATCATAGCGAAAAGCTTTGGCAGTGTGTCTCGCAGGGAGATAGCTTAGGAGCGCAGCGCACTTATGCCTCCCTTGTCCAGAAACACGATTTTACTGCACACTCCAAAAACAGTACTCTTCCCAGGGCAATATATAAGCTGCTTTCTGACGGCCGTGATCTTTCGATTACTCTTGCGCAGCTCGGTGTTGCAGAGTGCACGTGCCTTCCTGGAATTCAGTGCACAGTGAAAGCAATCGCAAAAGTCCAGCAGCTGCTGACTCCCAAACACAAGGCGCTGGCTACGTTCTTGCTTCGCAACACTTCAACAGAGTCCTTCATTTCTGCAGCTGCCATCGAGTTTTCTGCATCTCGAGCCTTCTGGGACGAGCACCAATTTCCCAGGAGGGGCTGCATCAGGACGAAGTCAAAACCCAGGAAAGTTGTCTCGGAACACCTTCTATAAAGCATGCCAGCAGTGCATTGAAAAGGCAGGTAGCTTTAGCCACCGTCCTCTAGCAGTCGCGAAGCTGTGCACACAATGTCGTCTCCCTGCGGCAACGTTCTTCGCCCTCGTGCAAGCTACCGCTCTGTCCGGCTCCCGGAGCAGGAGAAGCGGCTGCTTCGCGCACACAGCAGCGGAGCGGCAGCCCTACGCTCCGAAGCGCTGCTTCAGCCGAAAGACGCCGGCCACCGGCGCTTGGCTTCGGACAGCTCCGGAGAGCCGTAGTGTGCGTCTGCACTAGACTGCATCATAGCGAAAAGCTTTGACAGTGTGTCTCGCAGGGAGATAGCTTAGGAGCGCAGCGCACTTATGCCTCCCTTGTCCAGAAACACGGATTTGCTGCACACTCCAAAAACACTGCTCTTTCCATGGTACTATGTAAGCTGCTGTCTGACGCCCGTTCTCTTCTGCCCACTCTTGCCCAGCTGGTTGTTGCAGCGTGCACGTGCCTTCCTGGCATTAAGAGCACAGTGAAAGCAATCGCAAAAGTCCAGCAGCTGCTGACTCCCAAACACAAGGCGCTTGTCTACGTTCTTGCTTCTCGACAACTCAACGCAGCCCTTCATTTCTGCAGCTGCCATCGAGTTTTCTGTATCTTGAGCCTTCTGGGACGAGCACCAATTTCCCAGGAGGGGCTGCATCAGGACGAAGTCAAAACCCAGGAAAGTTGTCTCGGAACACCTTCAATAAAGCATGCCAGCAGTGCATTGAAAAGGCAGGGAGCTTTAGCCACCGTCCTCTAGCAGTCGCGAAGCTGTGCACACAATGTCGTCTCCCTGCGGCAACGTTCTTCGCCCTCGTGCAAGCTACCGCTCTGTCCGGCTCCCGGAGCAGGAGAAGCGGCTGCTTCGCGCACACAGCAGCGGAGCGGCAGCCCTACGCTCCGAAGCGCTGCTTCAGCCGAAAGACGCCGGCCACCGGCGCTTGGCTTCGGACAGCTCCGGAGAGCCGTAGTGTGCGTCTGCACTAGACTGCATCATAGCGAAAAGCTTTGGCAGTGTGTCTCGCAGAGAGATAGCTTAGGAGCGCAGCGCACTTATGCCTCCCTTGTCCAGAAACACGATTTTACTGCACACTCCAAAAACAGTACTCTTCCCAGGGCAAGATGCCAGATGCTCTCTGATGCCCGTGCTCCCTTCCTACTCTTGCCCAGCTCGTTGTTGTAACGCGCACATGCCGTCCTGGCATTCAGTGCACAGTGAAAGCAATCGCAAAAGTCCAGCAGCTGCTGACTCCCAAACACAAGGCGCTGGCTATGTTCTTGCTTCTCGACAACTCAACGCAGCCCTCCATTTCTGCAGTTGCCATCGAGGTCTCTGCATGTCGGAGAGTCAGAGGACGAGCACGAGTTTCCCACGAGGGGCTGAATCAGGAGGAATTCAAAACTCAGGGAATTTGTCCTGGAACACCTTCCATAAGGATGCTCGAAGGGAATTGAAGAGGCAGGCGAGCGGCCACCACCGTCCTCTAGCAGTCCTTAGGGTGCGCGCAGAAGCCCGGTGCTCTGCGGCTTCGTTCTTCGCCCTCGTGCAAGCTACCGCTCTGTCCGGCTCCCGGAGCAGGAGAAGCGGCTGCTTCGCGCACACAACAGCGGAGCGGCAGCCCTACGCTCCGAAGCGCTGCTTCAGCCGAAAGACGCCGGCCACCGGCGCTTGGCTTCGGACAGCTCCGGAGAGCCGTAGTGTGGGTCTGCACTAGACTGCATCATAGCGAAAAGCTTTGGCAGTGTGTCTCGCAGGGAGATAGCTTAGGAGCGCAGCGCACTTATGCCTCCCTTGTCCAGAAACACGGATTTGCTGCACACTCCAAAAACACTGCTCTTTCCATGGTACTATGTAAGCTGCTGTCTGACGCCCGTTCTCTTCTGCCCACTCTTGCCCAGCTGGTTGTTGCAGCGTGCACGTGCCTTCCTGGCATTAAGAGCACAGTGAAAGCAATCGCAAAAGTCCAGCAGCTGCTGACTCCCAAACACAAGGCGCTTGTCTACGTTCTTGCTTCTCGACAACTCAACGCAGCCCTTCATTTCTGCAGCTGCCATCGAGTTTTCTGTATCTTGAGCCTTCTGGGACGAGCACCAATTTCCCAGGAGGGGCTGCATCAGGACGAAGTCAAAACCCAGGAAAGTTGTCTCGGAACACCTTCAATAAAGCATGCCAGCAGTGCATTGAAAAGGCAGGGAGCTTTAGCCACCGTCCTCTAGCAGTCGCGAAGCTGTGCACACAATGTCGTCTCCCTGCGGCAACGTTCTTCGCCCTCGTGCAAGCTACCGCTCTGTCCGGCTCCCGGAGCAGGAGAAGCGGCTGCTTCGCGCACACAGCAGCGGAGCGGCAGCCCTACGCTCCGAAGCGCTGCTTCAGCCGAAAGACGCCGGCCACCGGCGCTTGGCTTCGGACAGCTCCGGAGAGCCGTAGTGTGCGTCTGCACTAGACTGCATCATAGCGAAAAGCTTTGGCAGTGTGTCTCGCAGAGAGATAGCTTAGGAGCGCAGCGCACTTATGCCTCCCTTGTCCAGAAACACGATTTTACTGCACACTCCAAAAACAGTACTCTTCCCAGGGCAAGATGCCAGATGCTCTCTGATGCCCGTGCTCCCTTCCTACTCTTGCCCAGCTCGTTGTTGTAACGTGCACATGCCGTCCTGGCATTCAGTGCACAGTGAAAGCAATCGCAAAAGTCCAGCAGCTGCTGACTCCCAAACACAAGGCGCTGGCTATGTTCTTGCTTCTCGACAACTCAACGCAGCCCTCCATTTCTGCAGTTGCCATCGAGGTCTCTGCATGTCGGAGAGTCAGAGGACGAGCACGAGTTTCCCACGAGGGGCTGAATCAGGAGGAATTCAAAACTCAGGGAATTTGTCCTGGAACACCTTCCATAAGGATGCTCGAAGGGAATTGAAGAGGCAGGCGAGCGGCCACCACCGTCCTCTAGCAGTCCTTAGGGTGCGCGCAGAAGCCCGGTGCTCTGCGGCTTCGTTCTTCGCCCTCGTGCAAGCTACCGCTCTGTCCGGCTCCCGGAGCAGGAGAAGCGGCTGCTTCGCGCACACAACAGCGGAGCGGCAGCCCTACGCTCCGAAGCGCTGCTTCAGCCGAAAGACGCCGGCCACCGGCGCTTGGCTTCGGACAGCTCCGGAGAGCCGTAGTGTGGGTCTGCACTAGACTGCATCATAGCGAAAAGCTTTGGCAGTGTGTCTCGCAGGGAGATAGCTTAGGAGCGCAGCGCACTTATGCCTCCCTTGTCCAGAAACACGATTTTACTGCACACTCCAAAAACAGTACTCTTCCCAGGGCAATATATAAGCTGCTTTCTGACGGCCGTGATCTTTCGATTACTCTTGCGCAGCTCGGTTTTGCAGAGTGCACGTGCCTTCCTGGAATTCAGTGCACAGTGAAAGCAATCGCAAAAGTCCAGCAGCTGCTGACTCCCAAACACAAGGCGCTGGCTACGTTCTTGCTTCGCAACACTTCAACAGAGTCCTTCATTTCTGCAGCTGCCATCGAGTTTTCTGCATCTCGAGCCTTCTGGGACGAGCACCAATTTCCCAGGAGGGGCTGCATCAGGACGAAGTCAAAACCCAGGAAAGTTGTCTCGGAACACCTTCTATAAAGCATGCCAGCAGTGCATTGAAAAGGCAGGTAGCTTTAGCCACCGTCCTCTAGCAGTCGCGAAGCTGTGCACACAATGTCGTCTCCCTGCGGCAACGTTCTTCGCCCTCGTGCAAGCTACCGCTCTGTCCGGCTCCCGGAGCAGGAGAAGCGGCTGCTTCGCGCACACAGCAGCGGAGCGGCAGCCCTACGCTCCGAAGCGCTGCTTCAGCCGAAAGACGCCGGCCACCGGCGCTTGGCTTCGGACAGCTCCGGAGAGCCGTAGTGTGCGTCTGCACTAGACTGCATCATAGCGAAAAGCTTTGACAGTGTGTCTCGCAGGGAGATAGCTTAGGAGCGCAGCGCACTTATGCCTCCCTTGTCCAGAAACACGGATTTGCTGCACACTCCAAAAACACTGCTCTTTCCATGGTACTATGTAAGCTGCTGTCTGACGCCCGTTCTCTTCTGCCCACTCTTGCCCAGCTGGTTGTTGCAGCGTGCACGTGCCTTCCTGGCATTAAGAGCACAGTGAAAGCAATCGCAAAAGTCCAGCAGCTGCTGACTCCCAAACACAAGGCGCTTGTCTACGTTCTTGCTTCTCGACAACTCAACGCAGCCCTTCATTTCTGCAGCTGCCATCGAGTTTTCTGTATCTTGAGCCTTCTGGGACGAGCACCAATTTCCCAGGAGGGGCTGCATCAGGACGAAGTCAAAACCCAGGAAAGTTGTCTCGGAACACCTTCAATAAAGCATGCCAGCAGTGCATTGAAAAGGCAGGGAGCTTTAGCCACCGTCCTCTAGCAGTCGCGAAGCTGTGCACACAATGTCGTCTCCCTGCGGCAACGTTCTTCGCCCTCGTGCAAGCTACCGCTCTGTCCGGCTCCCGGAGCAGGAGAAGCGGCTGCTTCGCGCACACAGCAGCGGAGCGGCAGCCCTACGCTCCGAAGCGCTGCTTCAGCCGAAAGACGCCGGCCACCGGCGCTTGGCTTCGGACAGCTCCGGAGAGCCGTAGTGTGCGTCTGCACTAGACTGCATCATAGCGAAAAGCTTTGGCAGTGTGTCTCGCAGAGAGATAGCTTAGGAGCGCAGCGCACTTATGCCTCCCTTGTCCAGAAACACGATTTTACTGCACACTCCAAAAACAGTACTCTTCCCAGGGCAAGATGCCAGATGCTCTCTGATGCCCGTGCTCCCTTCCTACTCTTGCCCAGCTCGTTGTTGTAACGCGCACATGCCGTCCTGGCATTCAGTGCACAGTGAAAGCAATCGCAAAAGTCCAGCAGCTGCTGACTCCCAAACACAAGGCGCTGGCTATGTTCTTGCTTCTCGACAACTCAACGCAGCCCTCCATTTCTGCAGTTGCCATCGAGGTCTCTGCATGTCGGAGAGTCAGAGGACGAGCACGAGTTTCCCACGAGGGGCTGAATCAGGAGGAATTCAAAACTCAGGGAATTTGTCCTGGAACACCTTCCATAAGGATGCTCGAAGGGAATTGAAGAGGCAGGCGAGCGGCCACCACCGTCCTCTAGCAGTCCTTAGGGTGCGCGCAGAAGCCCGGTGCTCTGCGGCTTCGTTCTTCGCCCTCGTGCAAGCTACCGCTCTGTCCGGCTCCCGGAGCAGGAGAAGCGGCTGCTTCGCGCACACAACAGCGGAGCGGCAGCCCTACGCTCCGAAGCGCTGCTTCAGCCGAAAGACGCCGGCCACCGGCGCTTGGCTTCGGACAGCTCCGGAGAGCCGTAGTGTGGGTCTGCACTAGACTGCATCATAGCGAAAAGCTTTGGCAGTGTGTCTCGCAGGGAGATAGCTTAGGAGCGCAGCGCACTTATGCCTCCCTTGTCCAGAAACACGATTTTACTGCACACTCCAAAAACAGTACTCTTCCCAGGGCAATATATAAGCTGCTTTCTGACGGCCGTGATCTTTCGATTACTCTTGCGCAGCTCGGTTTTGCAGAGTGCACGTGCCTTCCTGGACTTCAGTGCACAGTGAAAGCAATCGCAAAAGTCCAGCAGCTGCTGACTCCCAAACACAAGGCGCTGTCTACGTTCTTGCTTCGCAACACTTCAACAGAGTCCTTCATTTCTGCAGCTGCCATCGAGTTTTCTGCATCTCGAGCCTTCTGGGACGAGCACCAATTTCCCAGGAGGGGCTGCATCAGGACGAAGTCAAAACCCAGGAAAGTTGTCTCGGAACACCTTCAATAAAGCATGCCAGCAGTGCATTGAAAAGGCAGGGAGCTTTAGCCACCGTCCTCTAGCAGTCGCGAAGCTGTGCACACAATGTCGTCTCCCTGCGGCAACGTTCTTCGCCCTCGTGCAAGCTACCGCTCTGTCCGGCTCCCGGAGCAGGAGAAGCGGCTGCTTCGCGCACACAGCAGCGGAGCGGCAGCCCTACGCTCCGAAGCGCTGCTTCAGCCGAAAGACGCCGGCCACCGGCGCTTGGCTTCGGACAGCTCCGGAGAGCCGTAGTGTGCGTCTGCACTAGACTGCATCATAGCGAAAAGCTTTGACAGTGTGTCTCGCAGGGAGATAGCTTAGGAGCGCAGCGCACTTATGCCTCCCTTGTCCAGAAACACGGATTTGCTGCACACTCCAAAAACACTGCTCTTTCCATGGTACTATGTAAGCTGCTGTCTGACGCCCGTTCTCTTCTGCCCACTCTTGCCCAGCTGGTTGTTGCAGCGTGCACGTGCCTTCCTGGCATTAAGAGCACAGTGAAAGCAATCGCAAAAGTCCAGCAGCTGCTGACTCCCAAACACAAGGCGCTTGTCTACGTTCTTGCTTCTCGACAACTCAACGCAGCCCTTCATTTCTGCAGCTGCCATCGAGTTTTCTGTATCTTGAGCCTTCTGGGACGAGCACCAATTTCCCAGGAGGGGCTGCATCAGGACGAAGTCAAAACCCAGGAAAGTTGTCTCGGAACACCTTCAATAAAGCATGCCAGCAGTGCATTGAAAAGGCAGGGAGCTTTAGCCACCGTCCTCTAGCAGTCGCGAAGCTGTGCACACAATGTCGTCTCCCTGCGGCAACGTTCTTCGCCCTCGTGCAAGCTACCGCTCTGTCCGGCTCCCGGAGCAGGAGAAGCGGCTGCTTCGCGCACACAGCAGCGGAGCGGCAGCCCTACGCTCCGAAGCGCTGCTTCAGCCGAAAGACGCCGGCCACCGGCGCTTGGCTTCGGACAGCTCCGGAGAGCCGTAGTGTGCGTCTGCAACTAGACTGCATCATAGCGAAAAGCTTTGGCAGTGTGTCTCGCAGGGAGATAGCTTAGGAGCGCAGCGCACTTATGCCTCCCTTGTCCAGAAACACGATTTTACTGCACACTCCAAAAACAGTACTCTTCCCAGGGCAATATATAAGCTGCTTTCTGACGGCCGTGATCTTTCGATTACTCTTGCCCAGCTCGTTGTTTTAACGTGCACATGCCGTCCTGGCATTCAGTGCACAGTGAAAGCAATCGCAAAAGTCCAGCAGCTGCTGACTCCCAAACACAAGGCGCTGGCTATGTTCTTGCTTCTCGACAACTCAACGCAGCCCTTCATTTCTGCAGTTGCCATCGAGGTCTCTGCATGTCGGAGACTCAGAGGACGAGCACGAGTTTCCCACGAGGGGCTGCATCAGGAGGAATTCAAAACTCAGGGAATTTGTCCTGGAACACCTTCCATAAGGATGCTAGAAGGGAATTGAAGAGGCAGGCGTGCGGCCACCACGGTCCTCTAGCAGTCCTTCGGGTGTGCGCAGAAGCCCGGTGCTCTGCGGCTTCGTTCTTCGCCCCCGTACAAACTACCGCTCTGTCCGGCTCCCGGAGCAGGAGAAGCGGCTGCTTCGCGCACACAGCAGCGGAGCGGCAGCCCTACGCTCCGAAGCGCTGCTTCAGCCGAAAGACGCCGGCCACCGGCGCTTGGCTTCGGACAGCTCCGGAGAGCCGTAGTGTGCGTCTGCACTAGACTGCATCATAGCGAAAAGCTTTGACAGTGTGTCTCGCAGGGAGATAGCTTAGGAGCGCAGCGCACTTATGCCTCCCTTGTCCAGAAACACGGATTTGCTGCACACTCCAAAAACACTGCTCTTTCCATGGTACTATGTAAGCTGCTGTCTGACGCCCGTTCTCTTCTGCCCACTCTTGCCCAGCTGGTTGTTGCAGCGTGCACGTGCCTTCCTGGCATTAAGAGCACAGTGAAAGCAATCGCAAAAGTCCAGCAGCTGCTGACTCCCAAACACAAGGCGCTTGTCTACGTTCTTGCTTCTCGACAACTCAACGCAGCCCTTCATTTCTGCAGCTGCCATCGAGTTTTCTGTATCTTGAGCCTTCTGGGACGAGCACCAATTTCCCAGGAGGGGCTGCATCAGGACGAAGTCAAAACCCAGGAAAGTTGTCTCGGAACACCTTCAATAAAGCATGCCAGCAGTGCATTGAAAAGGCAGGGAGCTTTAGCCACCGTCCTCTAGCAGTCGCGAAGCTGTGCACACAATGTCGTCTCCCTGCGGCAACGTTCTTCGCCCTCGTGCAAGCTACCGCTCTGTCCGGCTCCCGGAGCAGGAGAAGCGGCTGCTTCGCGCACACAGCAGCGGAGCGGCAGCCCTACGCTCCGAAGCGCTGCTTCAGCCGAAAGACGCCGGCCACCGGCGCTTGGCTTCGGACAGCTCCGGAGAGCCGTAGTGTGCGTGTGCACTAGACTGCATCATAGCGAAAAGCTTTGGCAGTGTGTCTCGCAGAGAGATAGCTTAGGAGCGCAGCGCACTTATGCCTCCCTTGTCCAGAAACACGATTTTACTGCACACTCCAAAAACAGTACTCTTCCCAGGGCAAGATGCCAGATGCTCTCTGATGCCCGTGCTACCTTCCTACTCTTGCCCAGCTCGTTGTTGTAACGCGCACATGCCGTCCTGGCATTCAGTGCACAGTGAAAGCAATCGCAAAAGTCCAGCAGCTGCTGACTCCCAAACACAAGGCGCTGGCTATGTTCTTGCTTCTCGACAACTCAACGCAGCCCTTCATTTCTGCAGCTGCCATCGAGGTCTCTGCATGTCGGAGAGTCAGAGGACGAGCACGAGTTTCCCACGAGGGGCTGAATCAGGAGGAATTCAAAACTCAGGGAATTTGTCCTGGAACACCTTCCATAAGGATGCTCGAAGGGAATTGAAGAGGCAGGCGAGCGGCCACCACCGTCCTCTAGCAGTCCTTAGGGTGCGCGCAGAAGCCCGGTGCTCTGCGGCTTCGTTCTTCGCCCTCGTGCAAGCTACCGCTCTGTCCGGCTCCCGGAGCAGGAGAAGCGGCTGCTTCGCGCACACAACAGCGGAGCGGCAGCCCTACGCTCCGAAGCGCTGCTTCAGCCGAAAGACGCCGGCCACCGGCGCTTGGCTTCGGACAGCTCCGGAGAGCCGTAGTGTGCGTCTGCAACTAGACTGCATCATAGCGAAAAGCTTTGGCAGTGTGTCTCGCAGGGAGATAGCTTAGGAGCGCAGCGCACTTATGCCTCCCTTGTCCAGAAACACGATTTTACTGCACACTCCAAAAACAGTACTCTTCCCAGGGCAATATATAAGCTGCTTTCTGACGGCCGTGATCTTTCGATTACTCTTGCGCAGCTCGGTGTTGCAGAGTGCACGTGCCTTCCTGGACTTCAGTGCACAGTGAAAGCAATCGCAAAAGTCCAGCAGCTGCTGACTCCCAAACACAAGGCGCTTGTCTACGTTCTTGCTTCGCAACACTTCAACAGAGTCCTTCATTTCTGCAGCTGCCATCGAGTTTTCTGCATCTCGAGCCTTCTGGGACGAGCACCAATTTCCCAGGAGGGGCTGCATCAGGACGAAGTCAAAACCCAGGAAAGTTGTCTCGGAACACCTTCAATAAAGCATGCCAGCAGTGCATTGAAAAGGCAGGGAGCTTTAGCCACCGTCCTCTAGCAGTCGCGAAGCTGTGCACACAATGTCGTCTCCCTGCGGCAACGTTCTTCGCCCTCGTGCAAGCTACCGCTCTGTCCGGCTCCCGGAGCAGGAGAAGCGGCTGCTTCGCGCACACAACAGCGGAGCGGCAGCCCTACGCTCCGAAGCGCTGCTTCAGCCGAAAGACGCCGGCCACCGGCGCTTGGCTTCGGACAGCTCCGGAGAGCCGTAGTGTGCGTCTGCACTAGACTGCATCATAGCGAAAAGCTTTGACAGTGTGTCTCGCAGGGAGATAGCTTAGGAGCGCAGCCCACTTATGCCTCCCTTGTCCAGAAACACGGATTTGCTGCACACTCCAAAAACAGTACTCTTTCCATGGTACTATGTAAGCTGCTGTCTGACGCCCGTTCTCTTCTGCCCACTCTTGCCCAGCTGGTTGTTGCAGCGTGCACGTGCCTTCCTGGCATTAAGAGCACAGTGAAAGCAATCGCAAAAGTCCAGCAGCTGCTGACTCCCAAACACAAGGCGCTTGTCTACGTTCTTGCTTCTCGACAACTCAACGCAGCCCTTCATTTCTGCAGCTGCCATCGAGTTTTCTGTATCTTGAGCCTTCTGGGACGAGCACCAATTTCCCAGGAGGGGCTGCATCAGGACGAAGTCAAAACCCAGGAAAGTTGTCTCGGAACACCTTCAATAAAGCATGCCAGCAGTGCATTGAAAAGGCAGGGAGCTTTAGCCACCGTCCTCTAGCAGTCGCGAAGCTGTGCACACAATGTCGTCTCCCTGCGGCAACGTTCTTCGCCCTCGTGCAAGCTACCGCTCTGTCCGGCTCCCGGAGCAGGAGAAGCGGCTGCTTCGCGCACACAGCAGCGGAGCGGCAGCCCTACGCTCCGAAGCGCTGCTTCAGCCGAAAGACGCCGGCCACCGGCGCTTGGCTTCGGACAGCTCCGGAGAGCCGTAGTGTGCGTCTGCAACTAGACTGCATCATAGCGAAAAGCTTTGGCAGTGTGTCTCGCAGGGAGATAGCTTAGGAGCGCAGCGCACTTATGCCTCCCTTGTCCAGAAACACGATTTTACTGCACACTCCAAAAACAGTACTCTTCCCAGGGCAATATATAAGCTGCTTTCTGACGGCCGTGATCTTTCGATTACTCTTGCCCAGCTCGTTGTTTTAACGTGCACATGCCGTCCTGGCATTCAGTGCACAGTGAAAGCAATCGCAAAAGTCCAGCAGCTGCTGACTCCCAAACACAAGGCGCTGGCTATGTTCTTGCTTCTCGACAACTCAACGCAGCCCTTCATTTCTGCAGTTGCCATCGAGGTCTCTGCATGTCGGAGACTCAGAGGACGAGCACGAGTTTCCCACGAGGGGCTGCATCAGGAGGAATTCAAAACTCAGGGAATTTGTCCTGGAACACCTTCCATAAGGATGCTAGAAGGGAATTGAAGAGGCAGGCGTGCGGCCACCACGGTCCTCTAGCAGTCCTTCGGGTGTGCGCAGAAGCCCGGTGCTCTGCGGCTTCGTTCTTCGCCCCCGTACAAACTACCGCTCTGTCCGGCTCCCGGAGCAGGAGAAGCGGCTGCTTCGCGCACACAGCAGCGGAGCGGCAGCCCTACGCTCCGAAGCGCTGCTTCAGCCGAAAGACGCCGGCCACCGGCGCTTGGCTTCGGACAGCTCCGGAGAGCCGTAGTGTGCGTCTGCACTAGACTGCATCATAGCGAAAAGCTTTGACAGTGTGTCTCGCAGGGAGATAGCTTAGGAGCGCAGCGCACTTATGCCTCCCTTGTCCAGAAACACGGATTTGCTGCACACTCCAAAAACACTGCTCTTTCCATGGTACTATGTAAGCTGCTGTCTGACGCCCGTTCTCTTCTGCCCACTCTTGCCCAGCTGGTTGTTGCAGCGTGCACGTGCCTTCCTGGCATTAAGAGCACAGTGAAAGCAATCGCAAAAGTCCAGCAGCTGCTGACTCCCAAACACAAGGCGCTTGTCTACGTTCTTGCTTCTCGACAACTCAACGCAGCCCTTCATTTCTGCAGCTGCCATCGAGTTTTCTGTATCTTGAGCCTTCTGGGACGAGCACCAATTTCCCAGGAGGGGCTGCATCAGGACGAAGTCAAAACCCAGGAAAGTTGTCTCGGAACACCTTCAATAAAGCATGCCAGCAGTGCATTGAAAAGGCAGGGAGCTTTAGCCACCGTCCTCTAGCAGTCGCGAAGCTGTGCACACAATGTCGTCTCCCTGCGGCAACGTTCTTCGCCCTCGTGCAAGCTACCGCTCTGTCCGGCTCCCGGAGCAGGAGAAGCGGCTGCTTCGCGCACACAGCAGCGGAGCGGCAGCCCTACGCTCCGAAGCGCTGCTTCAGCCGAAAGACGCCGGCCACCGGCGCTTGGCTTCGGACAGCTCCGGAGAGCCGTAGTGTGCGTCTGCACTAGACTGCATCATAGCGAAAAGCTTTGGCAGTGTGTCTCGCAGAGAGATAGCTTAGGAGCGCAGCGCACTTATGCCTCCCTTGTCCAGAAACACGATTTTACTGCACACTCCAAAAACAGTACTCTTCCCAGGGCAAGATGCCAGATGCTCTCTGATGCCCGTGCTCCCTTCCTACTCTTGCCCAGCTCGTTGTTGTAACGCGCACATGCCGTCCTGGCATTCAGTGCACAGTGAAAGCAATCGCAAAAGTCCAGCAGCTGCTGACTCCCAAACACAAGGCGCTGGCTATGTTCTTGCTTCTCGACAACTCAACGCAGCCCTCCATTTCTGCAGTTGCCATCGAGGTCTCTGCATGTCGGAGAGTCAGAGGACGAGCACGAGTTTCCCACGAGGGGCTGAATCAGGAGGAATTCAAAACTCAGGGAATTTGTCCTGGAACACCTTCCATAAGGATGCTCGAAGGGAATTGAAGAGGCAGGCGAGCGGCCACCACCGTCCTCTAGCAGGCCTTAGGGTGCGCGCAGAAGCCCGGTGCTCTGCGGCTTCGTTCTTCGCCCTCGTGCAAGCTACCGCTCTGTCCGGCTCCCGGAGCAGGAGAAGCGGCTGCTTCGCGCACACAACAGCGGAGCGGCAGCCCTACGCTCCGAAGCGCTGCTTCAGCCGAAAGACGCCGGCCACCGGCGCTTGGCTTCGGACAGCTCCGGAGAGCCGTAGTGTGGGTCTGCACTAGACTGCATCATAGCGAAAAGCTTTGGCAGTGTGTCTCGCAGGGAGATAGCTTAGGAGCGCAGCGCACTTATGCCTCCCTTGTCCAGAAACACGATTTTACTGCACACTCCAAAAACAGTACTCTTCCCAGGGCAATATATAAGCTGCTTTCTGACGGCCGTGATCTTTCGATTACTCTTGCGCAGCTCGGTTTTGCAGAGTGCACGTGCCTTCCTGGACTTCAGTGCACAGTGAAAGCAATCGCAAAAGTCCAGCAGCTGCTGACTCCCAAACACAAGGCGCTGTCTACGTTCTTGCTTCGCAACACTTCAACAGAGTCCTTCATTTCTGCAGCTGCCATCGAGTTTTCTGCATCTCGAGCCTTCTGGGACGAGCACCAATTTCCCAGGAGGGGCTGCATCAGGACGAAGTCAAAACCCAGGAAAGTTGTCTCGGAACACCTTCAATAAAGCATGCCAGCAGTGCATTGAAAAGGCAGGGAGCTTTAGCCACCGTCCTCTAGCAGTCGCGAAGCTGTGCACACAATGTCGTCTCCCTGCGGCAACGTTCTTCGCCCTCGTGCAAGCTACCGCTCTGTCCGGCTCCCGGAGCAGGAGAAGCGGCTGCTTCGCGCACACAGCAGCGGAGAGGCAGCCCTACGCTCCGAAGCGCTGCTTCAGCCGAAAGACGCCGGCCACCGGCGCTTGGCTTCGGACAGCTCCGGAGAGCCGTAGTGTGCGTCTGCACTAGACTGCATCATAGCGAAAAGCTTTGACAGTGTGTCTCGCAGGGAGATAGCTTAGGAGCGCAGCGCACTTATGCCTCCCTTGTCCAGAAACACGGATTTGCTGCACACTCCAAAAACACTGCTCTTTCCATGGTACTATGTAAGCTGCTGTCTGACGCCCGTTCTCTTCTGCCCACTCTTGCCCAGCTGGTTGTTGCAGCGTGCACGTGCCTTCCTGGCATTAAGAGCACAGTGAAAGCAATCGCAAAAGTCCAGCAGCTGCTGACTCCCAAACACAAGGCGCTTGTCTACGTTCTTGCTTCTCGACAACTCAACGCAGCCCTTCATTTCTGCAGCTGCCATCGAGTTTTCTGTATCTTGAGCCTTCTGGGACGAGCACCAATTTCCCAGGAGGGGCTGCATCAGGACGAAGTCAAAACCCAGGAAAGTTGTCTCGGAACACCTTCAATAAAGCATGCCAGCAGTGCATTGAAAAGGCAGGGAGCTTTAGCCACCGTCCTCTAGCAGTCGCGAAGCTGTGCACACAATGTCGTCTCCCTGCGGCAACGTTCTTCGCCCTCGTGCAAGCTACCGCTCTGTCCGGCTCCCGGAGCAGGAGAAGCGGCTGCTTCGCGCACACAGCAGCGGAGCGGCAGCCCTACGCTCCGAAGCGCTGCTTCAGCCGAAAGACGCCGGCCACCGGCGCTTGGCTTCGGACAGCTCCGGAGAGCCGTAGTGTGCGTCTGCAACTAGACTGCATCATAGCGAAAAGCTTTGGCAGTGTGTCTCGCAGGGAGATAGCTTAGGAGCGCAGCGCACTTATGCCTCCCTTGTCCAGAAACACGATTTTACTGCACACTCCAAAAACAGTACTCTTCCCAGGGCAATATATAAGCTGCTTTCTGACGGCCGTGATCTTTCGATTACTCTTGCCCAGCTCGTTGTTTTAACGTGCACATGCCGTCCTGGCATTCAGTGCACAGTGAAAGCAATCGCAAAAGTCCAGCAGCTGCTGACTCCCAAACACAAGGCGCTGGCTATGTTCTTGCTTCTCGACAACTCAACGCAGCCCTTCATTTCTGCAGTTGCCATCGAGGTCTCTGCATGTCGGAGACTCAGAGGACGAGCACGAGTTTCCCACGAGGGGCTGCATCAGGAGGAATTCAAAACTCCAGAAAATTGTCCTGGAACACCTTCCATAAGGATGCTAGAAGGGAATTGAAGAGGCAGGCGTGCGGCCACCACGGTCCTCTAGCAGTCCTTCGGGTGTGCGCAGAAGCCCGGTGCTCTGCGGCTTCGTTCTTCGCCCCCGTACAAACTACCGCTCTGTCCGGCTCCCGGAGCAGGAGAAGCGGCTGCTTCGCGCACACAACAGCGGAGCGGCAGCCCTACGCTCCGAAGCGCTGCTTCAGCCGAAAGACGCCGGCCACCGGCGCTTGGCTTCGGACAGCTCCGGAGAGCCGTAGTGTGCGTCTGCACTAGACTGCATCATAGCGAAAAGCTTTGACAGTGTGTCTCGCAGGGAGATAGCTTAGGAGCGCAGCGCACTTATGCCTCCCTTGTCCAGAAACACGGATTTGCTGCACACTCCAAAAACACTGCTCTTTCCATGGTACTATGTAAGCTGCTGTCTGACGCCCGTTCTCTTCTGCCCACTCTTGCCCAGCTGGTTGTTGCAGCGTGCACGTGCCTTCCTGGCATTAAGAGCACAGTGAAAGCAATCGCAAAAGTCCAGCAGCTGCTGACTCCCAAACACAAGGCGCTTGTCTACGTTCTTGCTTCTCGACAACTCAACGCAGCCCTTCATTTCTGCAGCTGCCATCGAGTTTTCTGTATCTTGAGCCTTCTGGGACGAGCACCAATTTCCCAGGAGGGGCTGCATCAGGACGAAGTCAAAACCCAGGAAAGTTGTCTCGGAACACCTTCAATAAAGCATGCCAGCAGTGCATTGAAAAGGCAGGGAGCTTTAGCCACCGTCCTCTAGCAGTCGCGAAGCTGTGCACACAATGTCGTCTCCCTGCGGCAACGTTCTTCGCCCTCGTGCAAGCTACCGCTCTGTCCGGCTCCCGGAGCAGGAGAAGCGGCTGCTTCGCGCACACAGCAGCGGAGCGGCAGCCCTACGCTCCGAAGCGCTGCTTCAGCCGAAAGACGCCGGCCACCGGCGCTTGGCTTCGGACAGCTCCGGAGAGCCGTAGTGTGCGTCTGCACTAGACTGCATCATAGCGAAAAGCTTTGGCAGTGTGTCTCGCAGAGAGATAGCTTAGGAGCGCAGCGCACTTATGCCTCCCTTGTCCAGAAACACGATTTTACTGCACACTCCAAAAACAGTACTCTTCCCAGGGCAAGATGCCAGATGCTCTCTGATGCCCGTGCTCCCTTCCTACTCTTGCCCAGCTCGTTGTTGTAACGTGCACATGCCGTCCTGGCATTCAGTGCACAGTGAAAGCAATCGCAAAAGTCCAGCAGCTGCTGACTCCCAAACACAAGGCGCTGGCTATGTTCTTGCTTCTCGACAACTCAACGCAGCCCTCCATTTCTGCAGTTGCCATCGAGGTCTCTGCATGTCGGAGAGTCAGAGGACGAGCACGAGTTTCCCACGAGGGGCTGAATCAGGAGGAATTCAAAACTCAGGGAATTTGTCCTGGAACACCTTCCATAAGGATGCTCGAAGGGAATTGAAGAGGCAGGCGAGCGGCCACCACCGTCCTCTAGCAGTCCTTAGGGTGCGCGCAGAAGCCCGGTGCTCTGCGGCTTCGTTCTTCGCCCTCGTGCAAGCTACCGCTCTGTCCGGCTCCCGGAGCAGGAGAAGCGGCTGCTTCGCGCACACAACAGCGGAGCGGCAGCCCTACGCTCCGAAGCGCTGCTTCAGCCGAAAGACGCCGGCCACCGGCGCTTGGCTTCGGACAGCTCCGGAGAGCCGTAGTGTGGGTCTGCACTAGACTGCATCATAGCGAAAAGCTTTGGCAGTGTGTCTCGCAGGGAGATAGCTTAGGAGCGCAGCGCACTTATGCCTCCCTTGTCCAGAAACACGATTTTACTGCACACTCCAAAAACAGTACTCTTCCCAGGGCAATATATAAGCTGCTTTCTGACGGCCGTGATCTTTCGATTACTCTTGCGCAGCTCGGTGTTGCAGAGTGCACGTGCCTTCCTGGAATTCAGTGCACAGTGAAAGCAATCGCAAAAGTCCAGCAGCTGCTGACTCCCAAACACAAGGCGCTGGCTACGTTCTTGCTTCGCAACACTTCAACAGAGTCCTTCATTTCTGCAGCTGCCATCGAGTTTTCTGCATCTCGAGCCTTCTGGGACGAGCACCAATTTCCCAGGAGGGGCTGCATCAGGACGAAGTCAAAACCCAGGAAAGTTGTCTCGGAACACCTTCTATAAAGCATGCCAGCAGTGCATTGAAAAGGCAGGTAGCTTTAGCCACCGTCCTCTAGCAGTCGCGAAGCTGTGCACACAATGTCGTCTCCCTGCGGCAACGTTCTTCGCCCTCGTGCAAGCTACCGCTCTGTCCGGCTCCCGGAGCAGGAGAAGCGGCTGCTTCGCGCACACAGCAGCGGAGCGGCAGCCCTACGCTCCGAAGCGCTGCTTCAGCCGAAAGACGCCGGCCACCGGCGCTTGGCTTCGGACAGCTCCGGAGAGCCGTAGTGTGCGTCTGCACTAGACTGCATCATAGCGAAAAGCTTTGACAGTGTGTCTCGCAGGGAGATAGCTTAGGAGCGCAGCGCACTTATGCCTCCCTTGTCCAGAAACACGATTTTACTGCACACTCCAAAAACAGTACTCCTCCCAGGGCAATATATAAGCTGCTTTCTGACGGCCGTGATCTTTCGATTACTCTTGCCCAGCTCGTTGTTTTAACGTGCACATGCCGTCCTGGCATTCAGTGCACAGTGAAAGCAATCGCAAAAGTCCAGCAGCTGCTGACTCCCAAACACAAGGCGCTGGCTATGTTCTTGCTTCTCGACAACTCAACGCAGCCCTTCATTTCTGCAGTTGCCATCGAGGTCTCTGCATGTCGGAGACTCAGAGGACGAGCACGAATTTCCCACGAGGGGCTGCATCAGGAGGAATTCAAAACTCCAGAAAATTGTCCTGGAACACCTTCCATAAGGATGCTAGAAGGGAATTGAAGAGGCAGGCGTGCCGCCACCACGGTCCTCTAGCAGTCCTTCGGGTGTGCGCAGAAGCCCGGTGCTCTGCGGCTTCGTTCTTCGCCCCCGTACAAACTACCGCTCTGTCCGGCTCCCGGAGCAGGAGAAGCGGCTGCTTCGCGCACACAACAGCGGAGCGGCAGCCCTACGCTCCGAAGCGCTGCTTCAGCCGAAAGACGCCGGCCACCGGCGCTTGGCTTCGGACAGCTCCGGAGAGCCGTAGTGTGCGTCTGCACTAGACTGCATCATAGCGAAAAGCTTTGACAGTGTGTCTCGCAGGGAGATAGCTTAGGAGCGCAGCGCACTTATGCCTCCCTTGTCCAGAAACACGGATTTGCTGCACACTCCAAAAACACTGCTCTTTCCATGGTACTATGTAAGCTGCTGTCTGACGCCCGTTCTCTTCTGCCCACTCTTGCCCAGCTGGTTGTTGCAGCGTGCACGTGCCTTCCTGGCATTAAGAGCACAGTGAAAGCAATCGCAAAAGTCCAGCAGCTGCTGACTCCCAAACACAAGGCGCTTGTCTACGTTCTTGCTTCTCGACAACTCAACGCAGCCCTTCATTTCTGCAGCTGCCATCGAGTTTTCTGTATCTTGAGCCTTCTGGGACGAGCACCAATTTCCCAGGAGGGGCTGCATCAGGACGAAGTCAAAACCCAGGAAAGTTGTCTCGGAACACCTTCAATAAAGCATGCCAGCAGTGCATTGAAAAGGCAGGGAGCTTTAGCCACCGTCCTCTAGCAGTCCCAAGGCTGTGCACACAATGTCGTCTGCCTGCGGCAACGTTCTTCGCCCTCGTGCAAGCTACCGCTCTGTCCGGCTCCCGGAGCAGGAGAAGCGGCTGCTTCGCGCACACAACAGCGGAGCGGCAGCCCTACGCTCCGAAGCGCTGCTTCAGCCGAAAGACGCCGGCCACCGGCGCTTGGCTTCGGACAGCTCCGGAGAGCCGTAGTGTGCGTCTGCAACTAGACTGCATCATAGCGAAAAGCTTTGGCAGTGTGTCTCGCAGGGAGATAGCTTAGGAGCGCAGCGCACTTATGCCTCCCTTGTCCAGAAACACGATTTTACTGCACACTCCAAAAACAGTACTCTTCCCAGGGCAATATATAAGCTGCTTTCTGACGGCCGTTCTCTTCTGCCCACTCTTGCCCAGCTGGTTGTTGCAGCGTGCACGTGCCTTCCTGGCATTAAGAGCACAGTGAAAGCAATCGCAAAAGTCCAGCAGCTGCTGACTCCCAAACACAAGGCGCTTGTCTACGTTCTTGCTTCTCGACAACTCAACGCAGCCCTTCATTTCTGCAGCTGCCATCGAGTTTTCTGTATCTTGAGCCTTCTGGGACGAGCACCAATTTCCCAGGAGGGGCTGCATCAGGACGAAGTCAAAACCCAGGAAAGTTGTCTCGGAACACCTTCAATAAAGCATGCCAGCAGTGCATTGAAAAGGCAGGTATCTTTAGCCACCGTCCTCTAGCAGTCCCAAGGCTGTGCACACAATGTCGTCTGCCTGCGGCAACGTTCTTCGCCCTCGTGCAAGCTACCGCTCTGTCCGGCTCCCGGAGCAGGAGAAGCGGCTGCTTCGCGCACACAGCAGCGGAGCGGCAGCCCTACGCTCCGAAGCGCTGCTTCAGCCGAAAGACGCCGGCCACCGGCGCTTGGCTTCGGACAGCTCCGGAGAGCCGTAGTGTGCGTCTGCACTAGACTGCATCATAGCGAAAAGCTTTGGCAGTGTGTCTCGCAGAGAGATAGCTTAGGAGCGCAGCGCACTTATGCCTCCCTTGTCCAGAAACACGATTTTACTGCACACTCCAAAAACAGTACTCTTCCCAGGGCAAGATGCCAGATGCTCTCTGATGCCCGTGCTCCCTTCCTACTCTTGCCCAGCTCGTTGTTGTAACGCGCACATGCCGTCCTGGCATTCAGTGCACAGTGAAAGCAATCGCAAAAGTCCAGCAGCTGCTGACTCCCAAACACAAGGCGCTGGCTATGTTCTTGCTACTCGACGACTCAACGCAGCCATTCATTTCTGCAGTTGCCATCGAGGTCTCTGCATGTCGGAGAGTCAGAGGACGAGCACGAGTTTCCCACCAGGGGCTGAATCAGGAGGAATTCAAAACTCAGGGAATTTGTCCTGGAACACCTTCCATAAGGATGCTAGAAGGGAATTGAAGAGGCAGGCGAGCGGCCACCACCGTCCTCTAGCAGTCCTTAGGGTGCGCGCAGAAGCCCGGTGCTCTGCGGCTTCGTTCTTCGCCCTCGTGCAAGCTACCGCTCTGTCCGGCTCCCGGAGCAGGAGAAGCGGCTGCTTCGCGCACACAACAGCGGAGCGGCAGCCCTACGCTCCGAAGCGCTGCTTCAGCCGAAAGACGCCGGCCACCGGCGCTTGGCTTCGGACAGCGCCGGAGAGCCGTAGTGTGGGTCTGCACTAGACTGCATCATAGCGAAAAGCTTTGGCAGTGTGTCTCGCAGGGAGATAGCTTAGGAGCGCAGCGCACTTATGCCTCCCTTGTCCAGAAACACGATTTTACTGCACACTCCAAAAACAGTACTCTTCCCAGGGCAATATATAAGCTGCTTTCTGACGGCCGTGATCTTTCGATTACTCTTGCGCAGCTCGGTGTTGCAGAGTGCACGTGCCTTCCTGGAATTCAGTGCACAGTGAAAGCAATCGCAAAAGTCCAGCAGCTGCTGACTCCCAAACACAAGGCGCTGTCTACGTTCTTGCTTCGCAACACTTCAACAGAGTCCTTCATTTCTGCTGCTGCCATCGAGTTTTCTGCATCTCGAGCCTTCTGGGACGAGCACCAATTTCCCAGGAGGGGCTGCATCAGGACGAAGTCAAAACCCAGGAAAGTTGTCTCGGAACACCTTCAATAAAGCATGCCAGCAGTGCATTGAAAAGGCAGGTAGCTTTAGCCACCGTCCTCTAGCAGTCGCGAAGCTGTGCACACAATGTCGTCTCCCTGCGGCAACGTTCTTCGCCCTCGTGCAAGCTACCGCTCTGTCCGGCTCCCGGAGCAGGAGAAGCGGCTGCTTCGCGCACACAGCAGCGGAGCGGCAGCCCTACGCTCCGAAGCGCTGCTTCAGCCGAAAGACGCCGGCCACCGGCGCTTGGCTTCGGACAGCTCCGGAGAGCCGTAGTGTGCGTCTGCACTAGACTGCATCATAGCGAAAAGCTTTGACAGTGTGTCTCGCAGGGAGATAGCTTAGGAGCGCAGCGCACTTATGCCTCCCTTGTCCAGAAACACGATTTTACTGCACACTCCAAAAACAGTACTCCTCCCAGGGCAATATATAAGCTGCTTTCTGACGGCCGTGATCTTTCGATTACTCTTGCCCAGCTCGTTGTTTTAACGTGCACATGCCGTCCTGGCATTCAGTGCACAGTGAAAGCAATCGCAAAAGTCCAGCAGCTGCTGACTCCCAAACACAAGGCGCTGGCTATGTTCTTGCTTCTCGACAACTCAACGCAGCCCTTCATTTCTGCAGTTGCCATCGAGGTCTCTGCATGTCGGAGACTCAGAGGACGAGCACGAATTTCCCAGGAGGGGCTGCATCAGGAGGAATTCAAAACTCCAGAAAATTGTCCTGGAACACCTTCCATAAGGATGCTAGAAGGGAATTGAAGAGGCAGGCGAGCGGCCACCACGGTCCTCTAGCAGTCCTTCGGGTGTGCGCAGAAGCCCGGTGCTCTGCGGCTTCGTTCTTCGCCCCCGTACAAACTACCGCTCTGTCCGGCTCCCGGAGCAGGAGAAGCGGCTGCTTCGCGCACACAACAGCGGAGCGGCAGCCCTACGCTCCGAAGCGCTGCTTCAGCCGAAAGACGCCGGCCACCGGCGCTTGGCTTCGGACAGCTCCGGAGAGCCGTAGTGTGCGTCTGCACTAGACTGCATCATAGCGAAAAGCTTTGACAGTGTGTCTCGCAGGGAGATAGCTTAGGAGCGCAGCGCACTTATGCCTCCCTTGTCCAGAAACACGGATTTGCTGCACACTCCAAAAACAGTGCTCTTTCCATGGTACTATGTAAGCTGCTGTCTGACGCCCGTTCTCTTCTGCCCACTCTTGCCCAGCTGGTTGTTGCAGCGTGCACGTGCCTTCCTGGCATTAAGAGCACAGTGAAAGCAATCGCAAAAGTCCAGCAGCTGCTGACTCCCAAACACAAGGCGCTTGTCTACGTTCTTGCTTCTCGACAACTCAACGCAGCCCTTCATTTCTGCAGCTGCCATCGAGTTTTCTGTATCTTGAGCCTTCTGGGACGAGCACCAATTTCCCAGGAGGGGCTGCATCAGGACGAAGTCAAAACCCAGGAAAGTTGTCTCGGAACACCTTCAATAAAGCATGCCAGCAGTGCATTGAAAAGGCAGGTAGCTTTAGCCACCGTCCTCTAGCAGTCGCGAAGCTGTGCACACAATGTCGTCTCCCTGCGGCAACGTTCTTCGCCCTCGTGCAAGCTACCGCTCTGTCCGGCTCCCGGAGCAGGAGAAGCGGCTGCTTCGCGCACACAACAGCGGAGCGGCAGCCCTTCGCTCCGAAGCGCTGCTTCAGCCGAAAGACGCCGGCCACCGGCGCTTGGCTTCGGACAGCTCCGGAGAGCTGTAGTGTGCGTCTGCACTAGACTGCATCATAGCGAAAAGCTTTGGCAGTGTGTCTCGCAGAGAGATAGCTTAGGAGCGCAGCGCACTTATGCCTCCCTTGTCCAGAAACACGATTTTACTGCACACTCCAAAAACAGTACTCTTCCCAGGGCAAGATGCCAGATGCTCTCTGATGCCCGTGCTCCCTTCCTACTCTTGCCCAGCTCGTTGTTGTAACGCGCACATGCCGTCCTGGCATTCAGTGCACAGTGAAAGCAATCGCAAAAGTCCAGCAGCTGCTGACTCCCAAACACAAGGCGCTGGCTATGTTCTTGCTACTCGACGACTCAACGCAGCCCTTCATTTCTGCAGTTGCCATCGAGGTCTCTGCATGTCGGAGAGTCAGAGGACGAGCACGAGTTTCCCACGAGGGGCTGAATAAGGAGGAATTCAAAACTCAGGGAATTTGTCCTGGAACACCTTCCATAAGGATGCTAGAAGGGAATTGAAGAGGCAGGCGAGCGGCCACCACCGTCCTCTAGCAGTCCTTCGGGTGCGCGCAGAAGCCCGGTGCTCTGCGGCTTCGTTCTTCGCCCTCGTGCAAGCTACCGCTCTGTCCGGCTCCCGGAGCAGGAGAAGCGGCTGCTTCGCGCACACAACAGCGGAGCGGCAGCCCTACGCTCCGAAGCGCTGCTTCAGCCGAAAGACGCCGGCCACCGGCGCTTGGCTTCGGACAGCGCCGGAGAGCCGTAGTGTGGGTCTGCACTAGACTGCATGATAACGAAAAGCTTTGGCATTGTGTCTCGCAGGGAGATAGCTTAGGAGCGTAGCGCACTTATGCCTCCCTTGTCCAGAAACACGATTTTACTGCACACTCCAAAAACAGTACTCTTCCCAGGGCAATATATAAGCTGCTTTCTGACGGCCGTGATCTTTCGATTACTCTTGCGCAGCTCGGTGTTGCAGAGTGCACGTGCCTTCCTGGAATTCAGTGCACAGTGAAAGCAATCGCAAAAGTCCAGCAGCTGCTGACTCCCAAACACAAGGCGCTGTCTACGTTCTTGCTTCTCAACACTTCAACAGAGTCCTTCATTTCTGCAGCTGCCATCGAGTTTTCTGCATCTCGAGCCTTCTGGGACGAGCACCAATTTCCCAGGAGGGGCTGCATCAGGACGAAGTCAAAACCCAGGAAAGTTGTCTCGGAACACCTTCAATAAAGCATGCCAGCAGTGCATTGAAAAGGCAGGGAGCTTTAGCCACCGTCCTCTAGCAGTCGCGAAGCTGTGCACACAATGTCGTCTCCCTGCGGCTTCGTTCTTCGCTCTCGTGCAAGCTACCGCTCTGTCCGGCTCCCGGAGCAGGAGAAGCGGCTGCTTCGCGCACACAACAGCGGAGCGGCAGCCGTACGCTCCGAAGCGCTGCTTCAGCCGAAAGACGCCGGCCACCGGCGCTTGGCTTCGGACAGCTCCGGAGAGCCGTAGTGTGCGTCTGCAACTAGACTGCATCATAGCGAAAAGCTTTGGCAGTGTGTCTCGCAGGGAGATAGCTTAGGAGCGCAGCGCACTTATGCCTCCCTTGTCCAGAAACACGATTTTACTGCACACTCCAAAAACAGTACTCTTCCCAGGGCAATATATAAGCTGCTTTCTGACGGCCGTGATCTTTCGATTACTCTTGCGCAGCTCGGTGTTGCAGAGTGCACGTGCCTTCCTGGAATTCAGCGCACAGTGAAAGCAATCGCAAAAGTCCAGCAGCTGCTGACTCCCAAACACAAGGCGCTTGTCTACGTTCTTGCTTCTCGACAACTCAACGCAGCCCTCCATTTCTGCAGTTGCCATCGAGGTCTCTGCATGTCGGAGACTCAGAGGACGAGCACGAGTTTCCAACGAGGGGCTGCATCAGGAGGAATTCAAAACTCCAGAAAATTGTCCTGGAACACCTTCCATAAGGATGCTAGAAGGGAATTGAAGAGGCAGGCGTGCCGCCACCACGGTCCTCTAGCAGTCCTTCGGGTGTGCGCAGAAGCCCGGTGCTCTGCGGCTTCGTTCTTCGCCCCCGTACAAACTACCGCTCTGTCCGGCTCCCGGAGCAGGAGAAGCGGCTGCTTCGCGCACACAACAGCGGAGCGGCAGCCCTACGCTCCGAAGCGCTGCTTCAGCCGAAAGACGCCGGCCACCGGCGCTTGGCTTCGGACAGCTCCGGAGAGCCGTAGTGTGCGTCTGCACTAGACTGCATCATAGCGAAAAGCTTTGACAGTGTGTCTCGCAGGGAGATAGCTTAGGAGCGCAGCGCACTTATGCCTCCCTTGTCCAGAAACACGGATTTGCTGCACACTCCAAAAACACTGCTCTTTCCATGGTACTATGTAAGCTGCTGTCTGACGCCCGTTCTCTTCTGCCCACTCTTGCCCAGCTGGTTGTTGCAGCGTGCACGTGCCTTCCTGGCATTAAGAGCACAGTGAAAGCAATCGCAAAAGTCCAGCAGCTGCTGACTCCCAAACACAAGGCGCTTGTCTACGTTCTTGCTTCTCGACAACTCAACGCAGCCCTTCATTTCTGCAGCTGCCATCGAGTTTTCTGTATCTTGAGCCTTCTGGGACGAGCACCAATTTCCCAGGAGGGGCTGCATCAGGACGAAGTCAAAACCCAGGAAAGTTGTCTCGGAACACCTTCAATAAAGCATGCCAGCAGTGCATTGAAAAGGCAGGGAGCTTTAGCCACCGTCCTCTAGCAGTCGCGAAGCTGTGCACACAATGTCGTCTCCCTGCGGCAACGTTCTTCGCCCTCGTGCAAGCTACCGCTCTGTCCGGCTCCCGGAGCAGGAGAAGCGGCTGCTTCGCGCACACAGCAGCGGAGCGGCAGCCCTACGCTCCGAAGCGCTGCTTCAGCCGAAAGACGCCGGCCACCGGCGCTTGGCTTCGGACAGCTCCGGAGAGCCGTAGTGTGCGTCTGCAACTAGACTGCATCATAGCGAAAAGCTTTGGCAGTGTGTCTCGCAGGGAGATAGCTTAGGAGCGCAGCGCACTTATGCCTCCCTTGTCCAGAAACACGATTTTACTGCACACTCCAAAAACAGTACTCTTCCCAGGGCAATATATAAGCTGCTTTCTGACGGCCGTGATCTTTCGATTACTCTTGCCCAGATCGTTGTTTTAACGTGCACATGCCGTCCTGGCATTCAGTGCACAGTGAAAGCAATCGCAAAAGTCCAGCAGCTGCTGACTCCCAAACACAAGGCGCTGGCTATGTTCTTGCTTCTCGACAACTCAACGCAGCCCTTCATTTCTGCAGTTGCCATCGAGGTCTCTGCATGTAGGAGACTCAGAGGACGAGCACGAGTTTCCCAGGAGGGGCTGCATCAGGAGGAATTCAAAACTCCAGAAAATTGTCCTGGAACACCTTCCATAAGGATGCTAGAAGGGAATTGAAGAGGCAGGCGAGCGGCCACCACGGTCCTCTAGCAGTCCTTCGGGTGTGCGCAGAAGCCCGGTGCTCTGCGGCTTCGTTCTTCGCCCCCGTACAAACTACCGCTCTGTCCGGCTCCCGGAGCAGGAGAAGCGGCTGCTTCGCGCACACAACAGCGGAGCGGCAGCCCTACGCTCCGAAGCGCTGCTTCAGCCGAAAGACGCCGGCCACCGGCGCTTGGCTTCGGACAGCTCCGGAGAGCCGTAGTGTGCGTCTGCACTAGACTGCATCATAGCGAAAAGCTTTGACAGTGTGTCTCGCAGGGAGATAGCTTAGGAGCGCAGCGCACTTATGCCTCCCTTGTCCAGAAACACGGATTTGCTGCACACTCCAAAAACACTGCTCTTTCCATGGTACTATGTAAGCTGCTGTCTGACGCCCGTTCTCTTCTGCCCACTCTTGCCCAGCTGGTTGTTGCAGCGTGCACGTGCCTTGCTGGCATTCAGTGCACAGTGAAAGCAATCGCAAAAGTCCAGCAGCTGCTGACTCCCAAACACAAGGCGCTTGTCTACGTTCTTGCTTCTCGACAACTCAACGCAGCCCTTCATTTCTGCAGCTGCCATCGAGTTTTCTGTATCTTGAGCCTTCTGGGACGAGCACCAATTTCCCAAGAGGGGCTGCATCAGGACGAAGTCAAAACCCAGGAAAGTTGTCTCGGAACACCTTCAATAAAGCATGCCAGCAGTGCATTGAAAAGGCAGGTAGCTTTAGCCACCGTCCTCTAGCAGTCGCGAAGCTGTGCACACAATGTCGTCTCCCTGCGGCAACGTTCTTCGCCCTCGTGCAAGCTACCGCTCTGTCCGGCTCCCGGAGCAGGAGAAGCGGCTGCTTCGCGCACACAGCAGCGGAGCGGCAGCCCTACGCTCCGAAGCGCTGCTTCAGCCGAAAGACGCCGGCCACCGGCGCTTGGCTTCGGACAGCTCCGGAGAGCCGTAGTGTGCGTCTGCAACTAGACTGCATCATAGCGAAAAGCTTTGGCAGTGTGTCTCGCAGAGAGATAGCTTAGGAGCGCAGCGCACTTATGCCTCCCTTGTCCAGAAACACGATTTTACTGCACACTCCAAAAACAGTACTCTTCCCAGGGCAATATATAAGCTGCTTTCTGACGGCCGTGATCTTTCGATTACTCTTGCCCAGCTCGTTGTTTTAACGTGCACGTGCCGTCCTGGCATTCAGTGCACAGTGAAAGCAATCGCAAAAGTCCAGCAGCTGCTGACTCCCAAACACAAGGCGCTGGCTATGTTCTTGCTTCTCGACAACTCAACGCAGCCCTTCATTTCTGCAGCTGCCATCGAGGTCTCTGCATGTCGGAGAGTCAGAGGACGAGCACGAGTTTCCCACGAGGGGCTGCATCAGGAGGAATTCAAAACTCAGGGAATTTGTCCTGGAACACCTTCCATAAGGATGCTAGAAGGGAATTGAAGAGGCAGGCGTGCGGCCACCACCGTCCTCTAGCAGTCCTTCGGGTGTGCGCAGAAGCCCGGTGCTCTGCGGCTTCGTTCTTCGCCCCCGTACAAACTACCGCTCTGTCCGGCTCCCGGAGCAGGAGAAGCGGCTGCTTCGCGCACACAGCAGCGGAGCGGCAGCCCTACGCTCCGAAGCGCTGCTTCAGCCGAAAGACGCCGGCCACCGGCGCTTGGCTTCGGACAGCTCCGGAGAGCCGTAGTGTGCGTCTGCACTAGACTGCATCATAGCGAAAAGCTTTGACAGTGTGTCTCGCAGGGAGATAGCTTAGGAGCGCAGCGCACTTATGCCTCCCTTGTCCAGAAACACGGATTTGCTGCACACTCCAAAAACACTGCTCTTTCCATGGTACTATGTAAGCTGCTGTCTGACGCCCGTTCTCTTCTGCCCACTCTTGCCCAGCTGGTTGTTGCAGCGTGCACGTGCCTTCCTGGCATTAAGAGCACAGTGAAAGCAATCGCAAAAGTCCAGCAGCTGCTGACTCCCAAACACAAGGCGCTTGTCTACGTTCTTGCTTCTCGACAACTCAACGCAGCCCTTCATTTCTGCAGCTGCCATCGAGTTTTCTGTATCTTGAGCCTTCTGGGACGAGCACCAATTTCCCAGGAGGGGCTGCATCAGGACGAAGTCAAAACCCAGGAAAGTTGTCTCGGAACACCTTCAATAAAGCATGCCAGCAGTGCATTGAAAAGGCAGGGAGCTTTAGCCACCGTCCTCTAGCAGTCGCGAAGCTGTGCACACAATGTCGTCTCCCTGCGGCAACGTTCTTCGCCCTCGTGCAAGCTACCGCTCTGTCCGGCTCCCGGAGCAGGAGAAGCGGCTGCTTCGCGCACACAACAGCGGAGCGGCAGCCCTACGCTCCGAAGCGCTGCTTCAGCCGAAAGACGCCGGCCACCGGCGCTTGGCTTCGGACAGCTCCGGAGAGCCGTAGTGTGCGTCTGCAACTAGACTGCATCATAGCGAAAAGCTTTGGCAGTGTGTCTCGCAGGGAGATAGCTTAGGAGCGCAGCGCACTTATGCCTCCCTTGTCCAGAAACACGATTTTACTGCACACTCCAAAAACAGTACTCTTCCCAGGGCAATATATAAGCTGCTTTCTGACGGCCGTGATCTTTCGATTACTCTTGCCCAGCTCGTTGTTTTAACGTGCACATGCCGTCCTGGCATTCAGTGCACAGTGAAAGCAATCGCAAAAGTCCAGCAGCTGCTGACTCCCAAACACAAGGCGCTGGCTATGTTCTTGCTACTCGACGACTCAACGCAGCCCTTCATTTCTGCAGCTGCCATCGAGGTCTCTGCATGTCGGAGAGTCAGAGGACGAGCACGAGTTTCCCAGGAGGGGCTGCATCAGGAGGAATTCAAAACTCAGGGAATTTGTCCTGGAACACCTTCCATAAGGATGCTCGAAGGGAATTGAAGAGGCAGGCGAGCGGCCACCACCGTCCTCTAGCAGTCCTTAGGGTGCGCGCAGAAGCCCGGTGCTCTGCGGCTTCGTTCTTCGCCCTCGTGCAAGCTACCGCTCTGTCCGGCTCCCGGAGCAGGAGAAGCGGCTGCTTCGCGCACACAACAGCGGAGCGGCAGCCCTACGCTCCGAAGCGCTGCTTCAGCCGAAAGACGCCGGCCACCGGCGCTTGGCTTCGGACAGCTCCGGAGAGCCGTAGTGTGGGTCTGCACTAGACTGCATCATAGCGAAAAGCTTTGGCAGTGTGTCTCGCAGAGAGATAGCTTAGGAGCGCAGCGCACTTATGCCTCCCTTGTCCAGAAACACGATTTTACTGCACACTCCAAAAACAGTACTCTTCCCAGGGCAAGATGCCAGATGCTCTCTGATGCCCGTGCTCCCTTCCTACTCTTGCCCAGCTCGTTGTTGTAACGCGCACATGCCGTCCTGGCATTCAGTGCACAGTGAAAGCAATCGCAAAAGTCCAGCAGCTGCTGACTCCCAAACACAAGGCGCTGGCTATGTTCTTGCTTCTCCACAACTCAACGCAGCCCTCCATTTCTGCAGTTGCCATCGAGGTCTCTGCATGTCGGAGAGTCAGAGGACGAGCACGAGTTTCCCACGAGGGGCTGCATCAGGAGGAATTCAAAACTCAGGGAATTTGTCCTGGAACACCTTCCATAAGGATGCTCGAAGGGAATTGAAGAGGCAGGCGAGCGGCCACCACCGTCCTCTAGCAGTCCTTAGGGTGCGCGCAGAAGCCCGGTGCTCTGCGGCTTCGTTCTTCGCCCTCGTGCAAGCTACCGCTCTGTCCGGCTCCCGGAGCAGGAGAAGCGGCTGCTTCGCGCACACAACAGCGGAGCGGCAGCCCTACGCTCCGAAGCGCTGCTTCAGCCGAAAGACGCCGGCCACCGGCGCTTGGCTTCGGACAGCTCCGGAGAGCCGTAGTGTGGGTCTGCACTAGACTGCATCATAGCGAAAAGCTTTGGCAGTGTGTCTCGCAGGGAGATAGCTTAGGAGCGCAGCGCACTTATGCCTCCCTTGTCCAGAAACACGATTTTACTGCACACTCCAAAAACAGTACTCTTCCCAGGGCAATATATAAGCTGCTTTCTGACGGCCGTGATCTTTCGATTACTCTTGCGCAGCTCGGTGTTGCAGAGTGCACGTGCCTTCCTGGAATTCAGTGCACAGTGAAAGCAATCGCAAAAGTCCAGCAGCTGCTGACTCCCAAACACAAGGCGCTGGCTACGTTCTTGCTTCGCAACACTTCAACAGAGTCCTTCATTTCTGCAGCTGCCATCGAGTTTTCTGCATCTCGAGCCTTCTGGGACGAGCACCAATTTCCCAGGAGGGGCTGCATCAGGACGAAGTCAAAACCCAGGAAAGTTGTCTCGGAACACCTTCAATAAAGCATGCCAGCAGTGCATTGAAAAGGCAGGTAGCTTTAGCCACCGTCCTCTAGCAGTCGCGAAGCTGTGCACACAATGTCGTCTCCCTGCGGCAACGTTCTTCGCCCTCGTGCAAGCTACCGCTCTGTCCGGCTCCCGGAGCAGGAGAAGCGGCTGCTTCGCGCACACAGCAGCGGAGCGGCAGCCCTACGCTCCGAAGCGCTGCTTCAGCCGAAAGACGCCGGCCACCGGCGCTTGGCTTCGGACAGCTCCGGAGAGCCGTAGTGTGCGTCTGCACTAGACTGCATCATAGCGAAAAGCTTTGACAGTGTGTCTCGCAGGGAGATAGCTTAGGAGCGCAGCGCACTTATGCCTCCCTTGTCCAGAAACACGATTTTACTGCACACTCCAAAAACAGTACTCCTCCCAGGGCAATATATAAGCTGCTTTCTGACGGCCGTGATCTTTCGATTACTCTTGCCCAGCTCGTTGTTTTAACGTGCACATGCCGTCCTGGCATTCAGTGCACAGTGAAAGCAATCGCAAAAGTCCAGCAGCTGCTGACTCCCAAACACAAGGCGCTGGCTATGTTCTTGCTTCTCGACAACTCAACGCAGCCCTTCATTTCTGCAGTTGCCATCGAGGTCTCTGCATGTCGGAGACTCAGAGGACGAGCACGAATTTCCCACGAGGGGCTGCATCAGGAGGAATTCAAAACTCCAGAAAATTGTCCTGGAACACCTTCCATAAGGATGCTAGAAGGGAATTGAAGAGGCAGGCGTGCCGCCACCACGGTCCTCTAGCAGTCCTTCGGGTGTGCGCAGAAGCCCGGTGCTCTGCGGCTTCGTTCTTCGCCCCCGTACAAACTACCGCTCTGTCCGGCTCCCGGAGCAGGAGAAGCGGCTGCTTCGCGCACACAACAGCGGAGCGGCAGCCCTACGCTCCGAAGCGCTGCTTCAGCCGAAAGACGCCGGCCACCGGCGCTTGGCTTCGGACAGCTCCGGAGAGCCGTAGTGTGCGTCTGCACTAGACTGCATCATAGCGAAAAGCTTTGACAGTGTGTCTCGCAGGGAGATAGCTTAGGAGCGCAGCGCACTTATGCCTCCCTTGTCCAGAAACACGGATTTGCTGCACACTCCAAAAACACTGCTCTTTCCATGGTACTATGTAAGCTGCTGTCTGACGCCCGTTCTCTTCTGCCCACTCTTGCCCAGCTGGTTGTTGCAGCGTGCACGTGCCTTCCTGGCATTAAGAGCACAGTGAAAGCAATCGCAAAAGTCCAGCAGCTGCTGACTCCCAAACACAAGGCGCTTGTCTACGTTCTTGCTTCTCGACAACTCAACGCAGCCCTTCATTTCTGCAGCTGCCATCGAGTTTTCTGTATCTTGAGCCTTCTGGGACGAGCACCAATTTCCCAGGAGGGGCTGCATCAGGACGAAGTCAAAACCCAGGAAAGTTGTCTCGGAACACCTTCAATAAAGCATGCCAGCAGTGCATTGAAAAGGCAGGGAGCTTTAGCCACCGTCCTCTAGCAGTCCCAAGGCTGTGCACACAATGTCGTCTGCCTGCGGCAACGTTCTTCGCCCTCGTGCAAGCTACCGCTCTGTCCGGCTCCCGGAGCAGGAGAAGCGGCTGCTTCGCGCACACAACAGCGGAGCGGCAGCCCTACGCTCCGAAGCGCTGCTTCAGCCGAAAGACGCCGGCCACCGGCGCTTGGCTTCGGACAGCTCCGGAGAGCCGTAGTGTGCGTCTGCAACTAGACTGCATCATAGCGAAAAGCTTTGGCAGTGTGTCTCGCAGGGAGATAGCTTAGGAGCGCAGCGCACTTATGCCTCCCTTGTCCAGAAACACGATTTTACTGCACACTCCAAAAACAGTACTCTTCCCAGGGCAATATATAAGCTGCTTTCTGACGGCCGTTCTCTTCTGCCCACTCTTGCCCAGCTGGTTGTTGCAGCGTGCACGTGCCTTCCTGGCATTAAGAGCACAGTGAAAGCAATCGCAAAAGTCCAGCAGCTGCTGACTCCCAAACACAAGGCGCTTGTCTACGTTCTTGCTTCTCGACAACTCAACGCAGCCCTTCATTTCTGCAGCTGCCATCGAGTTTTCTGTATCTTGAGCCTTCTGGGACGAGCACCAATTTCCCAGGAGGGGCTGCATCAGGACGAAGTCAAAACCCAGGAAAGTTGTCTCGGAACACCTTCAATAAAGCATGCCAGCAGTGCATTGAAAAGGCAGGTATCTTTAGCCACCGTCCTCTAGCAGTCCCAAGGCTGTGCACACAATGTCGTCTGCCTGCGGCAACGTTCTTCGCCCTCGTGCAAGCTACCGCTCTGTCCGGCTCCCGGAGCAGGAGAAGCGGCTGCTTCGCGCACACAGCAGCGGAGCGGCAGCCCTACGCTCCGAAGCGCTGCTTCAGCCGAAAGACGCCGGCCACCGGCGCTTGGCTTCGGACAGCTCCGGAGAGCCGTAGTGTGCGTCTGCACTAGACTGCATCATAGCGAAAAGCTTTGGCAGTGTGTCTCGCAGAGAGATAGCTTAGGAGCGCAGCGCACTTATGCCTCCCTTGTCCAGAAACACGATTTTACTGCACACTCCAAAAACAGTACTCTTCCCAGGGCAAGATGCCAGATGCTCTCTGATGCCCGTGCTCCCTTCCTACTCTTGCCCAGCTCGTTGTTGTAACGCGCACATGCCGTCCTGGCATTCAGTGCACAGTGAAAGCAATCGCAAAAGTCCAGCAGCTGCTGACTCCCAAACACAAGGCGCTGGCTATGTTCTTGCTACTCGACGACTCAACGCAGCCATTCATTTCTGCAGTTGCCATCGAGGTCTCTGCATGTCGGAGAGTCAGAGGACGAGCACGAGTTTCCCACCAGGGGCTGAATCAGGAGGAATTCAAAACTCAGGGAATTTGTCCTGGAACACCTTCCATAAGGATGCTAGAAGGGAATTGAAGAGGCAGGCGAGCGGCCACCACCGTCCTCTAGCAGTCCTTAGGGTGCGCGCAGAAGCCCGGTGCTCTGCGGCTTCGTTCTTCGCCCTCGTGCAAGCTACCGCTCTGTCCGGCTCCCGGAGCAGGAGAAGCGGCTGCTTCGCGCACACAACAGCGGAGCGGCAGCCCTACGCTCCGAAGCGCTGCTTCAGCCGAAAGACGCCGGCCACCGGCGCTTGGCTTCGGACAGCGCCGGAGAGCCGTAGTGTGGGTCTGCACTAGACTGCATCATAGCGAAAAGCTTTGGCAGTGTGTCTCGCAGGGAGATAGCTTAGGAGCGCAGCGCACTTATGCCTCCCTTGTCCAGAAACACGATTTTACTGCACACTCCAAAAACAGTACTCTTCCCAGGGCAATATATAAGCTGCTTTCTGACGGCCGTGATCTTTCGATTACTCTTGCGCAGCTCGGTGTTGCAGAGTGCACGTGCCTTCCTGGAATTCAGTGCACAGTGAAAGCAATCGCAAAAGTCCAGCAGCTGCTGACTCCCAAACACAAGGCGCTGTCTACGTTCTTGCTTCGCAACACTTCAACAGAGTCCTTCATTTCTGCTGCTGCCATCGAGTTTTCTGCATCTCGAGCCTTCTGGGACGAGCACCAATTTCCCAGGAGGGGCTGCATCAGGACGAAGTCAAAACCCAGGAAAGTTGTCTCGGAACACCTTCAATAAAGCATGCCAGCAGTGCATTGAAAAGGCAGGTAGCTTTAGCCACCGTCCTCTAGCAGTCGCGAAGCTGTGCACACAATGTCGTCTCCCTGCGGCAACGTTCTTCGCCCTCGTGCAAGCTACCGCTCTGTCCGGCTCCCGGAGCAGGAGAAGCGGCTGCTTCGCGCACACAGCAGCGGAGCGGCAGCCCTACGCTCCGAAGCGCTGCTTCAGCCGAAAGACGCCGGCCACCGGCGCTTGGCTTCGGACAGCTCCGGAGAGCCGTAGTGTGCGTCTGCACTAGACTGCATCATAGCGAAAAGCTTTGACAGTGTGTCTCGCAGGGAGATAGCTTAGGAGCGCAGCGCACTTATGCCTCCCTTGTCCAGAAACACGATTTTACTGCACACTCCAAAAACAGTACTCCTCCCAGGGCAATATATAAGCTGCTTTCTGACGGCCGTGATCTTTCGATTACTCTTGCCCAGCTCGTTGTTTTAACGTGCACATGCCGTCCTGGCATTCAGTGCACAGTGAAAGCAATCGCAAAAGTCCAGCAGCTGCTGACTCCCAAACACAAGGCGCTGGCTATGTTCTTGCTTCTCGACAACTCAACGCAGCCCTTCATTTCTGCAGTTGCCATCGAGGTCTCTGCATGTCGGAGACTCAGAGGACGAGCACGAATTTCCCAGGAGGGGCTGCATCAGGAGGAATTCAAAACTCCAGAAAATTGTCCTGGAACACCTTCCATAAGGATGCTAGAAGGGAATTGAAGAGGCAGGCGAGCGGCCACCACGGTCCTCTAGCAGTCCTTCGGGTGTGCGCAGAAGCCCGGTGCTCTGCGGCTTCGTTCTTCGCCCCCGTACAAACTACCGCTCTGTCCGGCTCCCGGAGCAGGAGAAGCGGCTGCTTCGCGCACACAACAGCGGAGCGGCAGCCCTACGCTCCGAAGCGCTGCTTCAGCCGAAAGACGCCGGCCACCGGCGCTTGGCTTCGGACAGCTCCGGAGAGCCGTAGTGTGCGTCTGCACTAGACTGCATCATAGCGAAAAGCTTTGACAGTGTGTCTCGCAGGGAGATAGCTTAGGAGCGCAGCGCACTTATGCCTCCCTTGTCCAGAAACACGGATTTGCTGCACACTCCAAAAACACTGCTCTTTCCATGGTACTATGTAAGCTGCTGTCTGACGCCCGTTCTCTTCTGCCCACTCTTGCCCAGCTGGTTGTTGCAGCGTGCACGTGCCTTCCTGGCATTAAGAGCACAGTGAAAGCAATCGCAAAAGTCCAGCAGCTGCTGACTCCCAAACACAAGGCGCTTGTCTACGTTCTTGCTTCTCGACAACTCAACGCAGCCCTTCATTTCTGCTGCTGCCATCGAGTTTTCTGTATCTTGAGCCTTCTGGGACGAGCACCAATTTCCCAGGAGGGGCTGCATCAGGACGAAGTCAAAACCCAGGAAAGTTGTCTCGGAACACCTTCAATAAAGCATGCCAGCAGTGCATTGAAAAGGCAGGTAGCTTTAGCCACCGTCCTCTAGCAGTCGCGAAGCTGTGCACACAATGTCGTCTCCCTGCGGCAACGTTCTTCGCCCTCGTGCAAGCTACCGCTCTGTCCGGCTCCCGGAGCAGGAGAAGCGGCTGCTTCGCGCACACAACAGCGGAGCGGCAGCCCTTCGCTCCGAAGCGCTGCTTCAGCCGAAAGACGCCGGCCACCGGCGCTTGGCTTCGGACAGCTCCGGAGAGCTGTAGTGTGCGTCTGCACTAGACTGCATCATAGCGAAAAGCTTTGGCAGTGTGTCTCGCAGAGAGATAGCTTAGGAGCGCAGCGCACTTATGCCTCCCTTGTCCAGAAACACGATTTTACTGCACACTCCAAAAACAGTACTCTTCCCAGGGCAAGATGCCAGATGCTCTCTGATGCCCGTGCTCCCTTCCTACTCTTGCCCAGCTCGTTGTTGTAACGCGCACATGCCGTCCTGGCATTCAGTGCACAGTGAAAGCAATCGCAAAAGTCCAGCAGCTGCTGACTCCCAAACACAAGGCGCTGGCTATGTTCTTGCTACTCGACGACTCAACGCAGCCCTTCATTTCTGCAGTTGCCATCGAGGTCTCTGCATGTCGGAGAGTCAGAGGACGAGCACGAGTTTCCCACGAGGGGCTGAATCAGGAGGAATTCAAAACTCAGGGAATTTGTCCTGGAACACCTTCCATAAGGATGCTAGAAGGGAATTGAAGAGGCAGGCGAGCGGCCACCACCGTCCTCTAGCAGTCCTTCGGGTGCGCGCAGAAGCCCGGTGCTCTGCGGCTTCGTTCTTCGCCCTCGTGCAAGCTACCGCTCTGTCCGGCTCCCGGAGCAGGAGAAGCGGCTGCTTCGCGCACACAACAGCGGAGCGGCAGCCCTACGCTCCGAAGCGCTGCTTCAGCCGAAAGACGCCGGCCACCGGCGCTTGGCTTCGGACAGCGCCGGAGAGCCGTAGTGTGGGTCTGCACTAGACTGCATCATAGCGAAAAGCTTTGGCATTGTGTCTCGCAGGGAGATAGCTTAGGAGCGTAGCGCACTTATGCCTCCCTTGTCCAGAAACACGATTTTACTGCACACTCCAAAAACAGTACTCTTCCCAGGGCAATATATAAGCTGCTTTCTGACGGCCGTGATCTTTCGATTACTCTTGCGCAGCTCGGTGTTGCAGAGTGCACGTGCCTTCCTGGAATTCAGTGCACAGTGAAAGCAATCGCAAAAGTCCAGCAGCTGCTGACTCCCAAACACAAGGCGCTGTCTACGTTCTTGCTTCTCAACACTTCAACAGAGTCCTTCATTTCTGCAGCTGCCATCGAGTTTTCTGCATCTCGAGCCTTCTGGGACGAGCACCAATTTCCCAGGAGGGGCTGCATCAGGACGAAGTCAAAACCCAGGAAAGTTGTCTCGGAACACCTTCAATAAAGCATGCCAGCAGTGCATTGAAAAGGCAGGGAGCTTTAGCCACCGTCCTCTAGCAGTCGCGAAGCTGTGCACACAATGTCGTCTCCCTGCGGCTTCGTTCTTCGCTCTCGTGCAAGCTACCGCTCTGTCCGGCTCCCGGAGCAGGAGAAGCGGCTGCTTCGCGCACACAACAGCGGAGCGGCAGCCGTACGCTCCGAAGCGCTGCTTCAGCCGAAAGACGCCGGCCACCGGCGCTTGGCTTCGGACAGCTCCGGAGAGCCGTAGTGTGCGTCTGCAACTAGACTGCATCATAGCGAAAAGCTTTGGCAGTGTGTCTCGCAGGGAGATAGCTTAGGAGCGCAGCGCACTTATGCCTCCCTTGTCCAGAAACACGATTTTACTGCACACTCCAAAAACAGTACTCTTCCCAGGGCAATATATAAGCTGCTTTCTGACGGCCGTGATCTTTCGATTACTCTTGCGCAGCTCGGTGTTGCAGAGTGCACGTGCCTTCCTGGAATTCAGCGCACAGTGAAAGCAATCGCAAAAGTCCAGCAGCTGCTGACTCCCAAACACAAGGCGCTTGTCTACGTTCTTGCTTCTCGACAACTCAACGCAGCCCTCCATTTCTGCAGTTGCCATCGAGGTCTCTGCATGTCGGAGACTCAGAGGACGAGCACGAGTTTCCAACGAGGGGCTGCATCAGGAGGAATTCAAAACTCCAGAAAATTGTCCTGGAACACCTTCCATAAGGATGCTAGAAGGGAATTGAAGAGGCAGGCGTGCCGCCACCACGGTCCTCTAGCAGTCCTTCGGGTGTGCGCAGAAGCCCGGTGCTCTGCGGCTTCGTTCTTCGCCCCCGTACAAACTACCGCTCTGTCCGGCTCCCGGAGCAGGAGAAGCGGCTGCTTCGCGCACACAACAGCGGAGCGGCAGCCCTACGCTCCGAAGCGCTGCTTCAGCCGAAAGACGCCGGCCACCGGCGCTTGGCTTCGGACAGCTCCGGAGAGCCGTAGTGTGCGTCTGCACTAGACTGCATCATAGCGAAAAGCTTTGACAGTGTGTCTCGCAGGGAGATAGCTTAGGAGCGCAGCGCACTTATGCCTCCCTTGTCCAGAAACACGGATTTGCTGCACACTCCAAAAACACTGCTCTTTCCATGGTACTATGTAAGCTGCTGTCTGACGCCCGTTCTCTTCTGCCCACTCTTGCCCAGCTGGTTGTTGCAGCGTGCACGTGCCTTCCTGGCATTAAGAGCACAGTGAAAGCAATCGCAAAAGTCCAGCAGCTGCTGACTCCCAAACACAAGGCGCTTGTCTACGTTCTTGCTTCTCGACAACTCAACGCAGCCCTTCATTTCTGCAGCTGCCATCGAGTTTTCTGTATCTTGAGCCTTCTGGGACGAGCACCAATTTCCCAGGAGGGGCTGCATCAGGACGAAGTCAAAACCCAGGAAAGTTGTCTCGGAACACCTTCAATAAAGCATGCCAGCAGTGCATTGAAAAGGCAGGGAGCTTTAGCCACCGTCCTCTAGCAGTCGCGAAGCTGTGCACACAATGTCGTCTCCCTGCGGCAACGTTCTTCGCCCTCGTGCAAGCTACCGCTCTGTCCGGCTCCCGGAGCAGGAGAAGCGGCTGCTTCGCGCACACAGCAGCGGAGCGGCAGCCCTACGCTCCGAAGCGCTGCTTCAGCCGAAAGACGCCGGCCACCGGCGCTTGGCTTCGGACAGCTCCGGAGAGCCGTAGTGTGCGTCTGCAACTAGACTGCATCATAGCGAAAAGCTTTGGCAGTGTGTCTCGCAGGGAGATAGCTTAGGAGCGCAGCGCACTTATGCCTCCCTTGTCCAGAAACACGATTTTACTGCACACTCCAAAAACAGTACTCTTCCCAGGGCAATATATAAGCTGCTTTCTGACGGCCGTGATCTTTCGATTACTCTTGCCCAGATCGTTGTTTTAACGTGCACATGCCGTCCTGGCATTCAGTGCACAGTGAAAGCAATCGCAAAAGTCCAGCAGCTGCTGACTCCCAAACACAAGGCGCTGGCTATGTTCTTGCTTCTCGACAACTCAACGCAGCCCTTCATTTCTGCAGTTGCCATCGAGGTCTCTGCATGTAGGAGACTCAGAGGACGAGCACGAGTTTCCCAGGAGGGGCTGCATCAGGAGGAATTCAAAACTCCAGAAAATTGTCCTGGAACACCTTCCATAAGGATGCTAGAAGGGAATTGAAGAGGCAGGCGAGCGGCCACCACGGTCCTCTAGCAGTCCTTCGGGTGTGCGCAGAAGCCCGGTGCTCTGCGGCTTCGTTCTTCGCCCCCGTACAAACTACCGCTCTGTCCGGCTCCCGGAGCAGGAGAAGCGGCTGCTTCGCGCACACAACAGCGGAGCGGCAGCCCTACGCTCCGAAGCGCTGCTTCAGCCGAAAGACGCCGGCCACCGGCGCTTGGCTTCGGACAGCTCCGGAGAGCCGTAGTGTGCGTCTGCACTAGACTGCATCATAGCGAAAAGCTTTGACAGTGTGTCTCGCAGGGAGATAGCTTAGGAGCGCAGCGCACTTATGCCTCCCTTGTCCAGAAACACGGATTTGCTGCACACTCCAAAAACACTGCTCTTTCCATGGTACTATGTAAGCTGCTGTCTGACGCCCGTTCTCTTCTGCCCACTCTTGCCCAGCTGGTTGTTGCAGCGTGCACGTGCCTTGCTGGCATTCAGTGCACAGTGAAAGCAATCGCAAAAGTCCAGCAGCTGCTGACTCCCAAACACAAGGCGCTTGTCTACGTTCTTGCTTCTCGACAACTCAACGCAGCCCTTCATTTCTGCAGCTGCCATCGAGTTTTCTGTATCTTGAGCCTTCTGGGACGAGCACCAATTTCCCAAGAGGGGCTGCATCAGGACGAAGTCAAAACCCAGGAAAGTTGTCTCGGAACACCTTCAATAAAGCATGCCAGCAGTGCATTGAAAAGGCAGGTAGCTTTAGCCACCGTCCTCTAGCAGTCGCGAAGCTGTGCACACAATGTCGTCTCCCTGCGGCAACGTTCTTCGCCCTCGTGCAAGCTACCGCTCTGTCCGGCTCCCGGAGCAGGAGAAGCGGCTGCTTCGCGCACACAGCAGCGGAGCGGCAGCCCTACGCTCCGAAGCGCTGCTTCAGCCGAAAGACGCCGGCCACCGGCGCTTGGCTTCGGACAGCTCCGGAGAGCCGTAGTGTGCGTCTGCAACTAGACTGCATCATAGCGAAAAGCTTTGGCAGTGTGTCTCGCAGAGAGATAGCTTAGGAGCGCAGCGCACTTATGCCTCCCTTGTCCAGAAACACGATTTTACTGCACACTCCAAAAACAGTACTCTTCCCAGGGCAATATATAAGCTGCTTTCTGACGGCCGTGATCTTTCGATTACTCTTGCCCAGCTCGTTGTTTTAACGTGCACGTGCCGTCCTGGCATTCAGTGCACAGTGAAAGCAATCGCAAAAGTCCAGCAGCTGCTGACTCCCAAACACAAGGCGCTGGCTATGTTCTTGCTTCTCGACAACTCAACGCAGCCCTTCATTTCTGCAGCTGCCATCGAGGTCTCTGCATGTCGGAGAGTCAGAGGACGAGCACGAGTTTCCCACGAGGGGCTGCATCAGGAGGAATTCAAAACTCAGGGAATTTGTCCTGGAACACCTTCCATAAGGATGCTAGAAGGGAATTGAAGAGGCAGGCGTGCGGCCACCACGGTCCTCTAGCAGTCCTTCGGGTGTGCGCAGAAGCCCGGTGCTCTGCGGCTTCGTTCTTCGCCCCCGTACAAACTACCGCTCTGTCCGGCTCCCGGAGCAGGAGAAGCGGCTGCTTCGCGCACACAGCAGCGGAGCGGCAGCCCTACGCTCCGAAGCGCTGCTTCAGCCGAAAGACGCCGGCCACCGGCGCTTGGCTTCGGACAGCTCCGGAGAGCCGTAGTGTGCGTCTGCACTAGACTGCATCATAGCGAAAAGCTTTGACAGTGTGTCTCGCAGGGAGATAGCTTAGGAGCGCAGCGCACTTATGCCTCCCTTGTCCAGAAACACGGATTTGCTGCACACTCCAAAAACACTGCTCTTTCCATGGTACTATGTAAGCTGCTGTCTGACGCCCGTTCTCTTCTGCCCACTCTTGCCCAGCTGGTTGTTGCAGCGTGCACGTGCCTTCCTGGCATTAAGAGCACAGTGAAAGCAATCGCAAAAGTCCAGCAGCTGCTGACTCCCAAACACAAGGCGCTTGTCTACGTTCTTGCTTCTCGACAACTCAACGCAGCCCTTCATTTCTGCAGCTGCCATCGAGTTTTCTGTATCTTGAGCCTTCTGGGACGAGCACCAATTTCCCAGGAGGGGCTGCATCAGGACGAAGTCAAAACCCAGGAAAGTTGTCTCGGAACACCTTCAATAAAGCATGCCAGCAGTGCATTGAAAAGGCAGGGAGCTTTAGCCACCGTCCTCTAGCAGTCGCGAAGCTGTGCACACAATGTCGTCTCCCTGCGGCAACGTTCTTCGCCCTCGTGCAAGCTACCGCTCTGTCCGGCTCCCGGAGCAGGAGAAGCGGCTGCTTCGCGCACACAGCAGCGGAGCGGCAGCCCTACGCTCCGAAGCGCTGCTTCAGCCGAAAGACGCCGGCCACCGGCGCTTGGCTTCGGACAGCTCCGGAGAGCCGTAGTGTGCGTCTGCAACTAGACTGCATCATAGCGAAAAGCTTTGGCAGTGTGTCTCGCAGGGAGATAGCTTAGGAGCGCAGCGCACTTATGCCTCCCTTGTCCAGAAACACGATTTTACTGCACACTCCAAAAACAGTACTCTTCCCAGGGCAATATATAAGCTGCTTTCTGACGGCCGTGATCTTTCGATTACTCTTGCCCAGCTCGTTGTTTTAACGTGCACATGCCGTCCTGGCATTCAGTGCACAGTGAAAGCAATCGCAAAAGTCCAGCAGCTGCTGACTCCCAAACACAAGGCGCTGGCTATGTTCTTGCTTCTCGACAACTCAACGCAGCCCTTCATTTCTGCAGTTGCCATCGAGGTCTCTGCATGTCGGAGAGTCAGAGGACGAGCACGAGTTTCCCACGAGGGGCTGCATCAGGAGGAATTCAAAACTTCTGAAAATCGTCCTGGAACACCTTCCATAAGGATGCTAGAAGGGAATTGAAGAGGCAGGCGTGCGGCCACCACGGTCCTCTAGCAGTCCTTAGGGTGTGCGCAGAAGCCCGGTGCTCTGCGGCTTCGTTCTTCGCCCCCGTACAAACTACCGCTCTGTCCGGCTCCCGGAGCAGGAGAAGCGGTTGCTTCGCGCACACAACAGCGGAGCGGCAGCCCTACGCTCCGAAGCGCTGCTTCAGCCGAAAGACGCCGGCCACCGGCGCTTGGCTTCGGACAGCTCCGGAGAGCCGTAGTGTGCGTCTGCACTAGACTGCATCATAGCGAAAAGCTTTGGCAGTGTGTCTCGCAGAGAGATAGCTTAGGAGCGCAGCGCACTTATGCCTCCCTTGTCCAGAAACACGATTTTACTGCACACTCCAAAAACAGTACTCTTCCCAGGGCAAGATGCCAGATGCTCTCTGATGCCCGTGCTCCCTTCCTACTCTTGCCCAGCTCGTTGTTGTAACGCGCACATGCCGTCCTGGCATTCAGTGCACAGTGAAAGCAATCGCAAAAGTCCAGCAGCTGCTGACTCCCAAACACAAGGCGCTGGCTATGTTCTTGCTACTCGACGACTCAACGCAGCCCTTCATTTCTGCAGCTGCCATCGAGGTCTCTGCATGTCGGAGAGTCAGAGGACGAGCACGAGTTTCCCAGGAGGGGCTGCATCAGGAGGAATTCAAAACTCAGGGAATTTGTCCTGGAACACCTTCCATAAGGATGCTCGAAGGGAATTGAAGAGGCAGGCGAGCGGCCACCACCGTCCTCTAGCAGTCCTTAGGGTGCGCGCAGAAGCCCGGTGCTCTGCGGCTTCGTTCTTCGCCCTCGTGCAAGCTACCGCTCTGTCCGGCTCCCGGAGCAGGAGAAGCGGCTGCTTCGCGCACACAACAGCGGAGCGGCAGCCCTACGCTCCGAAGCGCTGCTTCAGCCGAAAGACGCCGGCCACCGGCGCTTGGCTTCGGACAGCTCCGGAGAGCCGTAGTGTGGGTCTGCACTAGACTGCATCATAGCGAAAAGCTTTGGCAGTGTGTCTCGCAGGGAGATAGCTTAGGAGCGCAGCGCACTTATGCCTCCCTTGTCCAGAAACACGATTTTACTGCACACTCCAAAAACAGTACTCTTCCCAGGGCAATATATAAGCTGCTTTCTGACGGCCGTGATCTTTCGATTACTCTTGCCCAGCTCGTTGTTTTAACGTGCACGTGCCGTCCTGGCATTCAGTGCACAGTGAAAGCAATCGCAAAAGTCCAGCAGCTGCTGACTCCCAAACACAAGGCGCTGGCTATGTTCTTGCTTCTCGACAACTCAACGCAGCCCTTCATTTCTGCAGCTGCCATCGAGGTCTCTGCATGTCGGAGAGTCAGAGGACGAGCACGAGTTTCCCACGAGGGGCTGCATCAGGAGGAATTCAAAACTCAGGGAATTTGTCCTGGAACACCTTCCATAAGGATGCTAGAAGGGAATTGAAGAGGCAGGCGTGCGGCCACCACGGTCCTCTAGCAGTCCTTCGGGTGTGCGCAGAAGCCCGGTGCTCTGCGGCTTCGTTCTTCGCCCCCGTACAAACTACCGCTCTGTCCGGCTCCCGGAGCAGGAGAAGCGGCTGCTTCGCGCACACAGCAGCGGAGCGGCAGCCCTACGCTCCGAAGCGCTGCTTCAGCCGAAAGACGCCGGCCACCGGCGCTTGGCTTCGGACAGCTCCGGAGAGCCGTAGTGTGGGTCTGCACTAGACTGCATCATAGCGAAAAGCTTTGGCAGTGTGTCTCGCAGGGAGATAGCTTAGGAGCGCAGCGCACTTATGCCTCCCTTGTCCAGAAACACGATTTTACTGCACACTCCAAAAACAGTACTCTTCCCAGGGCAATATATAAGCTGCTTTCTGACGGCCGTGATCTTTCGATTACTCTTGCGCAGCTCGGTGTTGCAGAGTGCACGTGCCTTCCTGGAATTCAGTGCACAGTGAAAGCAATCGCAAAAGTCCAGCAGCTGCTGACTCCCAAACACAAGGCGCTGTCTACGTTCTTGCTTCGCAACACTTCAACAGAGTCCTTCATTTCTGCAGCTGCCATCGAGTTTTCTGCATCTCGAGCCTTCTGGGACGAGCACCAATTTCCCAGGAGGGGCTGCATCAGGACGAAGTCAAAACCCAGGAAAGTTGTCTCGGAACACCTTCTATAAAGCATGCCAGCAGTGCATTGAAAAGGCAGGTAGCTTTAGCCACCGTCCTCTAGCAGTCGCGAAGCTGTGCACACAATGTCGTCTCCCTGCGGCAACGTTCTTCGCCCTCGTGCAAGCTACCGCTCTGTCCGGCTCCCGGAGCAGGAGAAGCGGCTGCTTCGCGCACACAGCAGCGGAGCGGCAGCCCTACGCTCCGAAGCGCTGCTTCAGCCGAAAGACGCCGGCCACCGGCGCTTGGCTTCGGACAGCTCCGGAGAGCCGTAGTGTGCGTCTGCACTAGACTGCATCATAGCGAAAAGCTTTGACAGTGTGTCTCGCAGGGAGATAGCTTAGGAGCGCAGCGCACTTATGCCTCCCTTGTCCAGAAACACGGATTTGCTGCACACTCCAAAAACACTGCTCTTTCCATGGTACTATGTAAGCTGCTGTCTGACGCCCGTTCTCTTCTGCCCACTCTTGCCCAGCTGGTTGTTGCAGCGTGCACGTGCCTTCCTGGCATTAAGAGCACAGTGAAAGCAATCGCAAAAGTCCAGCAGCTGCTGACTCCCAAACACAAGGCGCTTGTCTACGTTCTTGCTTCTCGACAACTCAACGCAGCCCTTCATTTCTGCAGCTGCCATCGAGTTTTCTGTATCTTGAGCCTTCTGGGACGAGCACCAATTTCCCAGGAGGGGCTGCATCAGGACGAAGTCAAAACCCAGGAAAGTTGTCTCGGAACACCTTCAATAAAGCATGCCAGCAGTGCATTGAAAAGGCAGGGAGCTTTAGCCACCGTCCTCTAGCAGTCGCGAAGCTGTGCACACAATGTCGTCTCCCTGCGGCAACGTTCTTCGCCCTCGTGCAAGCTACCGCTCTGTCCGGCTCCCGGAGCAGGAGAAGCGGCTGCTTCGCGCACACAGCAGCGGAGCGGCAGCCCTACGCTCCGAAGCGCTGCTTCAGCCGAAAGACGCCGGCCACCGGCGCTTGGCTTCGGACAGCTCCGGAGAGCCGTAGTGTGCGTCTGCACTAGACTGCATCATAGCGAAAAGCTTTGGCAGTGTGTCTCGCAGAGAGATAGCTTAGGAGCGCAGCGCACTTATGCCTCCCTTGTCCAGAAACACGATTTTACTGCACACTCCAAAAACAGTACTCTTCCCAGGGCAAGATGCCAGATGCTCTCTGATGCCCGTGCTCCCTTCCTACTCTTGCCCAGCTCGTTGTTGTAACGCGCACATGCCGTCCTGGCATTCAGTGCACAGTGAAAGCAATCGCAAAAGTCCAGCAGCTGCTGACTCCCAAACACAAGGCGCTGGCTATGTTCTTGCTTCTCGACAACTCAACGCAGCCCTCCATTTCTGCAGTTGCCATCGAGGTCTCTGCATGTCGGAGAGTCAGAGGACGAGCACGAGTTTCCCACGAGGGGCTGAATCAGGAGGAATTCAAAACTCAGGGAATTTGTCCTGGAACACCTTCCATAAGGATGCTCGAAGGGAATTGAAGAGGCAGGCGAGCGGCCACCACCGTCCTCTAGCAGTCCTTAGGGTGCGCGCAGAAGCCCGGTGCTCTGCGGCTTCGTTCTTCGCCCTCGTGCAAGCTACCGCTCTGTCCGGCTCCCGGAGCAGGAGAAGCGGCTGCTTCGCGCACACAACAGCGGAGCGGCAGCCCTACGCTCCGAAGCGCTGCTTCAGCCGAAAGACGCCGGCCACCGGCGCTTGGCTTCGGACAGCTCCGGAGAGCCGTAGTGTGGGTCTGCACTAGACTGCATCATAGCGAAAAGCTTTGGCAGTGTGTCTCGCAGGGAGATAGCTTAGGAGCGCAGCGCACTTATGCCTCCCTTGTCCAGAAACACGATTTTACTGCACACTCCAAAAACAGTACTCTTCCCAGGGCAATATATAAGCTGCTTTCTGACGGCCGTGATCTTTCGATTACTCTTGCGCAGCTCGGTTTTGCAGAGTGCACGTGCCTTCCTGGACTTCAGTGCACAGTGAAAGCAATCGCAAAAGTCCAGCAGCTGCTGACTCCCAAACACAAGGCGCTGTCTACGTTCTTGCTTCGCAACACTTCAACAGAGTCCTTCATTTCTGCAGCTGCCATCGAGTTTTCTGCATCTCGAGCCTTCTGGGACGAGCACCAATTTCCCAGGAGGGGCTGCATCAGGACGAAGTCAAAACCCAGGAAAGTTGTCTCGGAACACCTTCAATAAAGCATGCCAGCAGTGCATTGAAAAGGCAGGGAGCTTTAGCCACCGTCCTCTAGCAGTCGCGAAGCTGTGCACACAATGTCGTCTCCCTGCGGCAACGTTCTTCGCCCTCGTGCAAGCTACCGCTCTGTCCGGCTCCCGGAGCAGGAGAAGCGGCTGCTTCGCGCACACAGCAGCGGAGAGGCAGCCCTACGCTCCGAAGCGCTGCTTCAGCCGAAAGACGCCGGCCACCGGCGCTTGGCTTCGGACAGCTCCGGAGAGCCGTAGTGTGCGTCTGCACTAGACTGCATCATAGCGAAAAGCTTTGACAGTGTGTCTCGCAGGGAGATAGCTTAGGAGCGCAGCGCACTTATGCCTCCCTTGTCCAGAAACACGGATTTGCTGCACACTCCAAAAACACTGCTCTTTCCATGGTACTATGTAAGCTGCTGTCTGACGCCCGTTCTCTTCTGCCCACTCTTGCCCAGCTGGTTGTTGCAGCGTGCACGTGCCTTCCTGGCATTAAGAGCACAGTGAAAGCAATCGCAAAAGTCCAGCAGCTGCTGACTCCCAAACACAAGGCGCTTGTCTACGTTCTTGCTTCTCGACAACTCAACGCAGCCCTTCATTTCTGCAGCTGCCATCGAGTTTTCTGTATCTTGAGCCTTCTGGGACGAGCACCAATTTCCCAGGAGGGGCTGCATCAGGACGAAGTCAAAACCCAGGAAAGTTGTCTCGGAACACCTTCAATAAAGCATGCCAGCAGTGCATTGAAAAGGCAGGGAGCTTTAGCCACCGTCCTCTAGCAGTCGCGAAGCTGTGCACACAATGTCGTCTCCCTGCGGCAACGTTCTTCGCCCTCGTGCAAGCTACCGCTCTGTCCGGCTCCCGGAGCAGGAGAAGCGGCTGCTTCGCGCACACAGCAGCGGAGCGGCAGCCCTACGCTCCGAAGCGCTGCTTCAGCCGAAAGACGCCGGCCACCGGCGCTTGGCTTCGGACAGCTCCGGAGAGCCGTAGTGTGCGTCTGCAACTAGACTGCATCATAGCGAAAAGCTTTGGCAGTGTGTCTCGCAGGGAGATAGCTTAGGAGCGCAGCGCACTTATGCCTCCCTTGTCCAGAAACACGATTTTACTGCACACTCCAAAAACAGTACTCTTCCCAGGGCAATATATAAGCTGCTTTCTGACGGCCGTGATCTTTCGATTACTCTTGCCCAGCTCGTTGTTTTAACGTGCACATGCCGTCCTGGCATTCAGTGCACAGTGAAAGCAATCGCAAAAGTCCAGCAGCTGCTGACTCCCAAACACAAGGCGCTGGCTATGTTCTTGCTTCTCGACAACTCAACGCAGCCCTTCATTTCTGCAGTTGCCATCGAGGTCTCTGCATGTCGGAGACTCAGAGGACGAGCACGAGTTTCCCACGAGGGGCTGCATCAGGAGGAATTCAAAACTCAGGGAATTTGTCCTGGAACACCTTCCATAAGGATGCTAGAAGGGAATTGAAGAGGCAGGCGTGCGGCCACCACGGTCCTCTAGCAGTCCTTCGGGTGTGCGCAGAAGCCCGGTGCTCTGCGGCTTCGTTCTTCGCCCCCGTACAAACTACCGCTCTGTCCGGCTCCCGGAGCAGGAGAAGCGGCTGCTTCGCGCACACAGCAGCGGAGCGGCAGCCCTACGCTCCGAAGCGCTGCTTCAGCCGAAAGACGCCGGCCACCGGCGCTTGGCTTCGGACAGCTCCGGAGAGCCGTAGTGTGCGTCTGCACTAGACTGCATCATAGCGAAAAGCTTTGACAGTGTGTCTCGCAGGGAGATAGCTTAGGAGCGCAGCGCACTTATGCCTCCCTTGTCCAGAAACACGGATTTGCTGCACACTCCAAAAACACTGCTCTTTCCATGGTACTATGTAAGCTGCTGTCTGACGCCCGTTCTCTTCTGCCCACTCTTGCCCAGCTGGTTGTTGCAGCGTGCACGTGCCTTCCTGGCATTAAGAGCACAGTGAAAGCAATCGCAAAAGTCCAGCAGCTGCTGACTCCCAAACACAAGGCGCTTGTCTACGTTCTTGCTTCTCGACAACTCAACGCAGCCCTTCATTTCTGCAGCTGCCATCGAGTTTTCTGTATCTTGAGCCTTCTGGGACGAGCACCAATTTCCCAGGAGGGGCTGCATCAGGACGAAGTCAAAACCCAGGAAAGTTGTCTCGGAACACCTTCAATAAAGCATGCCAGCAGTGCATTGAAAAGGCAGGTAGCTTTAGCCACCGTCCTCTAGCAGTCGCGAAGCTGTGCACACAATGTCGTCTCCCTGCGGCAACGTTCTTCGCCCTCGTGCAAGCTACCGCTCTGTCCGGCTCCCGGAGCAGGAGAAGCGGCTGCTTCGCGCACACAGCAGCGGAGCGGCAGCCCTACGCTCCGAAGCGCTGCTTCAGCCGAAAGACGCCGGCCACCGGCGCTTGGCTTCGGACAGCTCCGGAGAGCCGTAGTGTGCGTCTGCACTAGACTGCATCATAGCGAAAAGCTTTGGCAGTGTGTCTCGCAGAGAGATAGCTTAGGAGCGCAGCGCACTTATGCCTCCCTTGTCCAGAAACACGATTTTACTGCACACTCCAAAAACAGTACTCTTCCCAGGGCAAGATGCCAGATGCTCTCTGATGCCCGTGCTACCTTCCTACTCTTGCCCAGCTCGTTGTTGTAACGCGCACATGCCGTCCTGGCATTCAGTGCACAGTGAAAGCAATCGCAAAAGTCCAGCAGCTGCTGACTCCCAAACACAAGGCGCTGGCTATGTTCTTGCTTCTCGACAACTCAACGCAGCCCTTCATTTCTGCAGCTGCCATCGAGGTCTCTGCATGTCGGAGAGTCAGAGGACGAGCACGAGTTTCCCACGAGGGGCTGAATCAGGAGGAATTCAAAACTCAGGGAATTTGTCCTGGAACACCTTCCATAAGGATGCTCGAAGGGAATTGAAGAGGCAGGCGAGCGGCCACCACCGTCCTCTAGCAGTCCTTAGGGTGCGCGCAGAAGCCCGGTGCTCTGCGGCTTCGTTCTTCGCCCTCGTGCAAGCTACCGCTCTGTCCGGCTCCCGGAGCAGGAGAAGCGGCTGCTTCGCGCACACAACAGCGGAGCGGCAGCCCTACGCTCCGAAGCGCTGCTTCAGCCGAAAGACGCCGGCCACCGGCGCTTGGCTTCGGACAGCTCCGGAGAGCCGTAGTGTGCGTCTGCAACTAGACTGCATCATAGCGAAAAGCTTTGGCAGTGTGTCTCGCAGGGAGATAGCTTAGGAGCGCAGCGCACTTATGCCTCCCTTGTCCAGAAACACGATTTTACTGCACACTCCAAAAACAGTACTCTTCCCAGGGCAATATATAAGCTGCTTTCTGACGGCCGTGATCTTTCGATTACTCTTGCGCAGCTCGGTGTTGCAGAGTGCACGTGCCTTCCTGGACTTCAGTGCACAGTGAAAGCAATCGCAAAAGTCCAGCAGCTGCTGACTCCCAAACACAAGGCGCTTGTCTACGTTCTTGCTTCGCAACACTTCAACAGAGTCCTTCATTTCTGCAGCTGCCATCGAGTTTTCTGCATCTCGAGCCTTCTGGGACGAGCACCAATTTCCCAGGAGGGGCTGCATCAGGACGAAGTCAAAACCCAGGAAAGTTGTCTCGGAACACCTTCAATAAAGCATGCCAGCAGTGCATTGAAAAGGCAGGGAGCTTTAGCCACCGTCCTCTAGCAGTCGCGAAGCTGTGCACACAATGTCGTCTCCCTGCGGCAACGTTCTTCGCCCTCGTGCAAGCTACCGCTCTGTCCGGCTCCCGGAGCAGGAGAAGCGGCTGCTTCGCGCACACAACAGCGGAGCGGCAGCCCTACGCTCCGAAGCGCTGCTTCAGCCGAAAGACGCCGGCCACCGGCGCTTGGCTTCGGACAGCTCCGGAGAGCCGTAGTGTGCGTCTGCACTAGACTGCATCATAGCGAAAAGCTTTGACAGTGTGTCTCGCAGGGAGATAGCTTAGGAGCGCAGCCCACTTATGCCTCCCTTGTCCAGAAACACGGATTTGCTGCACACTCCAAAAACAGTACTCTTTCCATGGTACTATGTAAGCTGCTGTCTGACGCCCGTTCTCTTCTGCCCACTCTTGCCCAGCTGGTTGTTGCAGCGTGCACGTGCCTTCCTGGCATTAAGAGCACAGTGAAAGCAATCGCAAAAGTCCAGCAGCTGCTGACTCCCAAACACAAGGCGCTTGTCTACGTTCTTGCTTCTCGACAACTCAACGCAGCCCTTCATTTCTGCAGCTGCCATCGAGTTTTCTGTATCTTGAGCCTTCTGGGACGAGCACCAATTTCCCAGGAGGGGCTGCATCAGGACGAAGTCAAAACCCAGGAAAGTTGTCTCGGAACACCTTCAATAAAGCATGCCAGCAGTGCATTGAAAAGGCAGGGAGCTTTAGCCACCGTCCTCTAGCAGTCGCGAAGCTGTGCACACAATGTCGTCTCCCTGCGGCAACGTTCTTCGCCCTCGTGCAAGCTACCGCTCTGTCCGGCTCCCGGAGCAGGAGAAGCGGCTGCTTCGCGCACACAGCAGCGGAGCGGCAGCCCTACGCTCCGAAGCGCTGCTTCAGCCGAAAGACGCCGGCCACCGGCGCTTGGCTTCGGACAGCTCCGGAGAGCCGTAGTGTGCGTCTGCAACTAGACTGCATCATAGCGAAAAGCTTTGGCAGTGTGTCTCGCAGAGAGATAGCTTAGGAGCGCAGCGCACTTATGCCTCCCTTGTCCAGAAACACGATTTTACTGCACACTCCAAAAACAGTACTCTTCCCAGGGCAATATATAAGCTGCTTTCTGACGGCCGTGATCTTTCGATTACTCTTGCCCAGCTCGTTGTTTTAACGTGCACATGCCGTCCTGGCATTCAGTGCACAGTGAAAGCAATCGCAAAAGTCCAGCAGCTGCTGACTCCCAAACACAAGGCGCTGGCTATGTTCTTGCTTCTCGACAACTCAACGCAGCCCTTCATTTCTGCAGTTGCCATCGAGGTCTCTGCATGTCGGAGACTCAGAGGACGAGCACGAGTTTCCCACGAGGGGCTGCATCAGGAGGAATTCAAAACTCAGGGAATTTGTCCTGGAACACCTTCCATAAGGATGCTAGAAGGGAATTGAAGAGGCAGGCGTGCGGCCACCACGGTCCTCTAGCAGTCCTTCGGGTGTGCGCAGAAGCCCGGTGCTCTGCGGCTTCGTTCTTCGCCCCCGTACAAACTACCGCTCTGTCCGGCTCCCGGAGCAGGAGAAGCGGCTGCTTCGCGCACACAGCAGCGGAGCGGCAGCCCTACGCTCCGAAGCGCTGCTTCAGCCGAAAGACGCCGGCCACCGGCGCTTGGCTTCGGACAGCTCCGGAGAGCCGTAGTGTGCGTCTGCACTAGACTGCATCATAGCGAAAAGCTTTGACAGTGTGTCTCGCAGGGAGATAGCTTAGGAGCGCAGCGCACTTATGCCTCCCTTGTCCAGAAACACGGATTTGCTGCACACTCCAAAAACACTGCTCTTTCCATGGTACTATGTAAGCTGCTGTCTGACGCCCGTTCTCTTCTGCCCACTCTTGCCCAGCTGGTTGTTGCAGCGTGCACGTGCCTTCCTGGCATTAAGAGCACAGTGAAAGCAATCGCAAAAGTCCAGCAGCTGCTGACTCCCAAACACAAGGCGCTTGTCTACGTTCTTGCTTCTCGACAACTCAACGCAGCCCTTCATTTCTGCAGCTGCCATCGAGTTTTCTGTATCTTGAGCCTTCTGGGACGAGCACCAATTTCCCAGGAGGGGCTGCATCAGGACGAAGTCAAAACCCAGGAAAGTTGTCTCGGAACACCTTCAATAAAGCATGCCAGCAGTGCATTGAAAAGGCAGGGAGCTTTAGCCACCGTCCTCTAGCAGTCGCGAAGCTGTGCACACAATGTCGTCTCCCTGCGGCAACGTTCTTCGCCCTCGTGCAAGCTACCGCTCTGTCCGGCTCCCGGAGCAGGAGAAGCGGCTGCTTCGCGCACACAGCAGCGGAGCGGCAGCCCTACGCTCCGAAGCGCTGCTTCAGCCGAAAGACGCCGGCCACCGGCGCTTGGCTTCGGACAGCTCCGGAGAGCCGTAGTGTGCGTCTGCACTAGACTGCATCATAGCGAAAAGCTTTGGCAGTGTGTCTCGCAGAGAGATAGCTTAGGAGCGCAGCGCACTTATGCCTCCCTTGTCCAGAAACACGATTTTACTGCACACTCCAAAAACAGTACTCTTCCCAGGGCAAGATGCCAGATGCTCTCTGATGCCCGTGCTCCCTTCCTACTCTTGCCCAGCTCGTTGTTGTAACGCGCACATGCCGTCCTGGCATTCAGTGCACAGTGAAAGCAATCGCAAAAGTCCAGCAGCTGCTGACTCCCAAACACAAGGCGCTGGCTATGTTCTTGCTTCTCGACAACTCAACGCAGCCCTCCATTTCTGCAGTTGCCATCGAGGTCTCTGCATGTCGGAGAGTCAGAGGACGAGCACGAGTTTCCCACGAGGGGCTGAATCAGGAGGAATTCAAAACTCAGGGAATTTGTCCTGGAACACCTTCCATAAGGATGCTCGAAGGGAATTGAAGAGGCAGGCGAGCGGCCACCACCGTCCTCTAGCAGTCCTTAGGGTGCGCGCAGAAGCCCGGTGCTCTGCGGCTTCGTTCTTCGCCCTCGTGCAAGCTACCGCTCTGTCCGGCTCCCGGAGCAGGAGAAGCGGCTGCTTCGCGCACACAACAGCGGAGCGGCAGCCCTACGCTCCGAAGCGCTGCTTCAGCCGAAAGACGCCGGCCACCGGCGCTTGGCTTCGGACAGCTCCGGAGAGCCGTAGTGTGGGTCTGCACTAGACTGCATCATAGCGAAAAGCTTTGGCAGTGTGTCTCGCAGGGAGATAGCTTAGGAGCGCAGCGCACTTATGCCTCCCTTGTCCAGAAACACGATTTTACTGCACACTCCAAAAACAGTACTCTTCCCAGGGCAATATATAAGCTGCTTTCTGACGGCCGTGATCTTTCGATTACTCTTGCGCAGCTCGGTTTTGCAGAGTGCACGTGCCTTCCTGGACTTCAGTGCACAGTGAAAGCAATCGCAAAAGTCCAGCAGCTGCTGACTCCCAAACACAAGGCGCTGTCTACGTTCTTGCTTCGCAACACTTCAACAGAGTCCTTCATTTCTGCAGCTGCCATCGAGTTTTCTGCATCTCGAGCCTTCTGGGACGAGCACCAATTTCCCAGGAGGGGCTGCATCAGGACGAAGTCAAAACCCAGGAAAGTTGTCTCGGAACACCTTCAATAAAGCATGCCAGCAGTGCATTGAAAAGGCAGGGAGCTTTAGCCACCGTCCTCTAGCAGTCGCGAAGCTGTGCACACAATGTCGTCTCCCTGCGGCAACGTTCTTCGCCCTCGTGCAAGCTACCGCTCTGTCCGGCTCCCGGAGCAGGAGAAGCGGCTGCTTCGCGCACACAGCAGCGGAGCGGCAGCCCTACGCTCCGAAGCGCTGCTTCAGCCGAAAGACGCCGGCCACCGGCGCTTGGCTTCGGACAGCTCCGGAGAGCCGTAGTGTGCGTCTGCACTAGACTGCATCATAGCGAAAAGCTTTGACAGTGTGTCTCGCAGGGAGATAGCTTAGGAGCGCAGCGCACTTATGCCTCCCTTGTCCAGAAACACGGATTTGCTGCACACTCCAAAAACACTGCTCTTTCCATGGTACTATGTAAGCTGCTGTCTGACGCCCGTTCTCTTCTGCCCACTCTTGCCCAGCTGGTTGTTGCAGCGTGCACGTGCCTTCCTGGCATTAAGAGCACAGTGAAAGCAATCGCAAAAGTCCAGCAGCTGCTGACTCCCAAACACAAGGCGCTTGTCTACGTTCTTGCTTCTCGACAACTCAACGCAGCCCTTCATTTCTGCAGCTGCCATCGAGTTTTCTGTATCTTGAGCCTTCTGGGACGAGCACCAATTTCCCAGGAGGGGCTGCATCAGGACGAAGTCAAAACCCAGGAAAGTTGTCTCGGAACACCTTCAATAAAGCATGCCAGCAGTGCATTGAAAAGGCAGGGAGCTTTAGCCACCGTCCTCTAGCAGTCGCGAAGCTGTGCACACAATGTCGTCTCCCTGCGGCAACGTTCTTCGCCCTCGTGCAAGCTACCGCTCTGTCCGGCTCCCGGAGCAGGAGAAGCGGCTGCTTCGCGCACACAGCAGCGGAGCGGCAGCCCTACGCTCCGAAGCGCTGCTTCAGCCGAAAGACGCCGGCCACCGGCGCTTGGCTTCGGACAGCTCCGGAGAGCCGTAGTGTGCGTCTGCAACTAGACTGCATCATAGCGAAAAGCTTTGGCAGTGTGTCTCGCAGGGAGATAGCTTAGGAGCGCAGCGCACTTATGCCTCCCTTGTCCAGAAACACGATTTTACTGCACACTCCAAAAACAGTACTCTTCCCAGGGCAATATATAAGCTGCTTTCTGACGGCCGTGATCTTTCGATTACTCTTGCCCAGCTCGTTGTTTTAACGTGCACATGCCGTCCTGGCATTCAGTGCACAGTGAAAGCAATCGCAAAAGTCCAGCAGCTGCTGACTCCCAAACACAAGGCGCTGGCTATGTTCTTGCTTCTCGACAACTCAACGCAGCCCTTCATTTCTGCAGTTGCCATCGAGGTCTCTGCATGTCGGAGACTCAGAGGACGAGCACGAGTTTCCCACGAGGGGCTGCATCAGGAGGAATTCAAAACTCAGGGAATTTGTCCTGGAACACCTTCCATAAGGATGCTAGAAGGGAATTGAAGAGGCAGGCGTGCGGCCACCACGGTCCTCTAGCAGTCCTTCGGGTGTGCGCAGAAGCCCGGTGCTCTGCGGCTTCGTTCTTCGCCCCCGTACAAACTACCGCTCTGTCCGGCTCCCGGAGCAGGAGAAGCGGCTGCTTCGCGCACACAGCAGCGGAGCGGCAGCCCTACGCTCCGAAGCGCTGCTTCAGCCGAAAGACGCCGGCCACCGGCGCTTGGCTTCGGACAGCTCCGGAGAGCCGTAGTGTGCGTCTGCACTAGACTGCATCATAGCGAAAAGCTTTGACAGTGTGTCTCGCAGGGAGATAGCTTAGGAGCGCAGCGCACTTATGCCTCCCTTGTCCAGAAACACGGATTTGCTGCACACTCCAAAAACACTGCTCTTTCCATGGTACTATGTAAGCTGCTGTCTGACGCCCGTTCTCTTCTGCCCACTCTTGCCCAGCTGGTTGTTGCAGCGTGCACGTGCCTTCCTGGCATTAAGAGCACAGTGAAAGCAATCGCAAAAGTCCAGCAGCTGCTGACTCCCAAACACAAGGCGCTTGTCTACGTTCTTGCTTCTCGACAACTCAACGCAGCCCTTCATTTCTGCAGCTGCCATCGAGTTTTCTGTATCTTGAGCCTTCTGGGACGAGCACCAATTTCCCAGGAGGGGCTGCATCAGGACGAAGTCAAAACCCAGGAAAGTTGTCTCGGAACACCTTCAATAAAGCATGCCAGCAGTGCATTGAAAAGGCAGGGAGCTTTAGCCACCGTCCTCTAGCAGTCGCGAAGCTGTGCACACAATGTCGTCTCCCTGCGGCAACGTTCTTCGCCCTCGTGCAAGCTACCGCTCTGTCCGGCTCCCGGAGCAGGAGAAGCGGCTGCTTCGCGCACACAGCAGCGGAGCGGCAGCCCTACGCTCCGAAGCGCTGCTTCAGCCGAAAGACGCCGGCCACCGGCGCTTGGCTTCGGACAGCTCCGGAGAGCCGTAGTGTGCGTGTGCACTAGACTGCATCATAGCGAAAAGCTTTGGCAGTGTGTCTCGCAGAGAGATAGCTTAGGAGCGCAGCGCACTTATGCCTCCCTTGTCCAGAAACACGATTTTACTGCACACTCCAAAAACAGTACTCTTCCCAGGGCAAGATGCCAGATGCTCTCTGATGCCCGTGCTACCTTCCTACTCTTGCCCAGCTCGTTGTTGTAACGCGCACATGCCGTCCTGGCATTCAGTGCACAGTGAAAGCAATCGCAAAAGTCCAGCAGCTGCTGACTCCCAAACACAAGGCGCTGGCTATGTTCTTGCTTCTCGACAACTCAACGCAGCCCTTCATTTCTGCAGCTGCCATCGAGGTCTCTGCATGTCGGAGAGTCAGAGGACGAGCACGAGTTTCCCACGAGGGGCTGAATCAGGAGGAATTCAAAACTCAGGGAATTTGTCCTGGAACACCTTCCATAAGGATGCTCGAAGGGAATTGAAGAGGCAGGCGAGCGGCCACCACCGTCCTCTAGCAGTCCTTAGGGTGCGCGCAGAAGCCCGGTGCTCTGCGGCTTCGTTCTTCGCCCTCGTGCAAGCTACCGCTCTGTCCGGCTCCCGGAGCAGGAGAAGCGGCTGCTTCGCGCACACAACAGCGGAGCGGCAGCCCTACGCTCCGAAGCGCTGCTTCAGCCGAAAGACGCCGGCCACCGGCGCTTGGCTTCGGACAGCTCCGGAGAGCCGTAGTGTGCGTCTGCAACTAGACTGCATCATAGCGAAAAGCTTTGGCAGTGTGTCTCGCAGGGAGATAGCTTAGGAGCGCAGCGCACTTATGCCTCCCTTGTCCAGAAACACGATTTTACTGCACACTCCAAAAACAGTACTCTTCCCAGGGCAATATATAAGCTGCTTTCTGACGGCCGTGATCTTTCGATTACTCTTGCGCAGCTCGGTGTTGCAGAGTGCACGTGCCTTCCTGGACTTCAGTGCACAGTGAAAGCAATCGCAAAAGTCCAGCAGCTGCTGACTCCCAAACACAAGGCGCTTGTCTACGTTCTTGCTTCGCAACACTTCAACAGAGTCCTTCATTTCTGCAGCTGCCATCGAGTTTTCTGCATCTCGAGCCTTCTGGGACGAGCACCAATTTCCCAGGAGGGGCTGCATCAGGACGAAGTCAAAACCCAGGAAAGTTGTCTCGGAACACCTTCAATAAAGCATGCCAGCAGTGCATTGAAAAGGCAGGGAGCTTTAGCCACCGTCCTCTAGCAGTCGCGAAGCTGTGCACACAATGTCGTCTCCCTGCGGCAACGTTCTTCGCCCTCGTGCAAGCTACCGCTCTGTCCGGCTCCCGGAGCAGGAGAAGCGGCTGCTTCGCGCACACAACAGCGGAGCGGCAGCCCTACGCTCCGAAGCGCTGCTTCAGCCGAAAGACGCCGGCCACCGGCGCTTGGCTTCGGACAGCTCCGGAGAGCCGTAGTGTGCGTCTGCACTAGACTGCATCATAGCGAAAAGCTTTGACAGTGTGTCTCGCAGGGAGATAGCTTAGGAGCGCAGCCCACTTATGCCTCCCTTGTCCAGAAACACGGATTTGCTGCACACTCCAAAAACAGTACTCTTTCCATGGTACTATGTAAGCTGCTGTCTGACGCCCGTTCTCTTCTGCCCACTCTTGCCCAGCTGGTTGTTGCAGCGTGCACGTGCCTTCCTGGCATTAAGAGCACAGTGAAAGCAATCGCAAAAGTCCAGCAGCTGCTGACTCCCAAACACAAGGCGCTTGTCTACGTTCTTGCTTCTCGACAACTCAACGCAGCCCTTCATTTCTGCAGCTGCCATCGAGTTTTCTGTATCTTGAGCCTTCTGGGACGAGCACCAATTTCCCAGGAGGGGCTGCATCAGGACGAAGTCAAAACCCAGGAAAGTTGTCTCGGAACACCTTCAATAAAGCATGCCAGCAGTGCATTGAAAAGGCAGGGAGCTTTAGCCACCGTCCTCTAGCAGTCGCGAAGCTGTGCACACAATGTCGTCTCCCTGCGGCAACGTTCTTCGCCCTCGTGCAAGCTACCGCTCTGTCCGGCTCCCGGAGCAGGAGAAGCGGCTGCTTCGCGCACACAGCAGCGGAGCGGCAGCCCTACGCTCCGAAGCGCTGCTTCAGCCGAAAGACGCCGACCACCGGCGCTTGGCTTCGGACAGCTCCGGAGAGCCGTAGTGTGCGTCTGCAACTAGACTGCATCATAGCGAAAAGCTTTGGCAGTGTGTCTCGCAGAGAGATAGCTTAGGAGCGCAGCGCACTTATGCCTCCCTTGTCCAGAAACACGATTTTACTGCACACTCCAAAAACAGTACTCTTCCCAGGGCAATATATAAGCTGCTTTCTGACGGCCGTGATCTTTCGATTACTCTTGCCCAGCTCGTTGTTTTAACGTGCACATGCCGTCCTGGCATTCAGTGCACAGTGAAAGCAATCGCAAAAGTCCAGCAGCTGCTGACTCCCAAACACAAGGCGCTGGCTATGTTCTTGCTTCTCGACAACTCAACGCAGCCCTTCATTTCTGCAGTTGCCATCGAGGTCTCTGCATGTCGGAGACTCAGAGGACGAGCACGAGTTTCCCACGAGGGGCTGCATCAGGAGGAATTCAAAACTCAGGGAATTTGTCCTGGAACACCTTCCATAAGGATGCTAGAAGGGAATTGAAGAGGCAGGCGTGCGGCCACCACGGTCCTCTAGCAGTCCTTCGGGTGTGCGCAGAAGCCCGGTGCTCTGCGGCTTCGTTCTTCGCCCCCGTACAAACTACCGCTCTGTCCGGCTCCCGGAGCAGGAGAAGCGGCTGCTTCGCGCACACAGCAGCGGAGCGGCAGCCCTACGCTCCGAAGCGCTGCTTCAGCCGAAAGACGCCGGCCACCGGCGCTTGGCTTCGGACAGCTCCGGAGAGCCGTAGTGTGCGTCTGCACTAGACTGCATCATAGCGAAAAGCTTTGACAGTGTGTCTCGCAGGGAGATAGCTTAGGAGCGCAGCGCACTTATGCCTCCCTTGTCCAGAAACACGGATTTGCTGCACACTCCAAAAACACTGCTCTTTCCATGGTACTATGTAAGCTGCTGTCTGACGCCCGTTCTCTTCTGCCCACTCTTGCCCAGCTGGTTGTTGCAGCGTGCACGTGCCTTCCTGGCATTAAGAGCACAGTGAAAGCAATCGCAAAAGTCCAGCAGCTGCTGACTCCCAAACACAAGGCGCTTGTCTACGTTCTTGCTTCTCGACAACTCAACGCAGCCCTTCATTTCTGCAGCTGCCATCGAGTTTTCTGTATCTTGAGCCTTCTGGGACGAGCACCAATTTCCCAGGAGGGGCTGCATCAGGACGAAGTCAAAACCCAGGAAAGTTGTCTCGGAACACCTTCAATAAAGCATGCCAGCAGTGCATTGAAAAGGCAGGGAGCTTTAGCCACCGTCCTCTAGCAGTCGCGAAGCTGTGCACACAATGTCGTCTCCCTGCGGCAACGTTCTTCGCCCTCGTGCAAGCTACCGCTCTGTCCGGCTCCCGGAGCAGGAGAAGCGGCTGCTTCGCGCACACAGCAGCGGAGCGGCAGCCCTACGCTCCGAAGCGCTGCTTCAGCCGAAAGACGCCGGCCACCGGCGCTTGGCTTCGGACAGCTCCGGAGAGCCGTAGTGTGCGTCTGCACTAGACTGCATCATAGCGAAAAGCTTTGGCAGTGTGTCTCGCAGAGAGATAGCTTAGGAGCGCAGCGCACTTATGCCTCCCTTGTCCAGAAACACGATTTTACTGCACACTCCAAAAACAGTACTCTTCCCAGGGCAAGATGCCAGATGCTCTCTGATGCCCGTGCTCCCTTCCTACTCTTGCCCAGCTCGTTGTTGTAACGCGCACATGCCGTCCTGGCATTCAGTGCACAGTGAAAGCAATCGCAAAAGTCCAGCAGCTGCTGACTCCCAAACACAAGGCGCTGGCTATGTTCTTGCTTCTCGACAACTCAACGCAGCCCTCCATTTCTGCAGTTGCCATCGAGGTCTCTGCATGTCGGAGAGTCAGAGGACGAGCACGAGTTTCCCACGAGGGGCTGAATCAGGAGGAATTCAAAACTCAGGGAATTTGTCCTGGAACACCTTCCATAAGGATGCTCGAAGGGAATTGAAGAGGCAGGCGAGCGGCCACCACCGTCCTCTAGCAGGCCTTAGGGTGCGCGCAGAAGCCCGGTGCTCTGCGGCTTCGTTCTTCGCCCTCGTGCAAGCTACCGCTCTGTCCGGCTCCCGGAGCAGGAGAAGCGGCTGCTTCGCGCACACAACAGCGGAGCGGCAGCCCTACGCTCCGAAGCGCTGCTTCAGCCGAAAGACGCCGGCCACCGGCGCTTGGCTTCGGACAGCTCCGGAGAGCCGTAGTGTGGGTCTGCACTAGACTGCATCATAGCGAAAAGCTTTGGCAGTGTGTCTCGCAGGGAGATAGCTTAGGAGCGCAGCGCACTTATGCCTCCCTTGTCCAGAAACACGATTTTACTGCACACTCCAAAAACAGTACTCTTCCCAGGGCAATATATAAGCTGCTTTCTGACGGCCGTGATCTTTCGATTACTCTTGCGCAGCTCGGTTTTGCAGAGTGCACGTGCCTTCCTGGACTTCAGTGCACAGTGAAAGCAATCGCAAAAGTCCAGCAGCTGCTGACTCCCAAACACAAGGCGCTGTCTACGTTCTTGCTTCGCAACACTTCAACAGAGTCCTTCATTTCTGCAGCTGCCATCGAGTTTTCTGCATCTCGAGCCTTCTGGGACGAGCACCAATTTCCCAGGAGGGGCTGCATCAGGACGAAGTCAAAACCCAGGAAAGTTGTCTCGGAACACCTTCAATAAAGCATGCCAGCAGTGCATTGAAAAGGCAGGGAGCTTTAGCCACCGTCCTCTAGCAGTCGCGAAGCTGTGCACACAATGTCGTCTCCCTGCGGCAACGTTCTTCGCCCTCGTGCAAGCTACCGCTCTGTCCGGCTCCCGGAGCAGGAGAAGCGGCTGCTTCGCGCACACAGCAGCGGAGAGGCAGCCCTACGCTCCGAAGCGCTGCTTCAGCCGAAAGACGCCGGCCACCGGCGCTTGGCTTCGGACAGCTCCGGAGAGCCGTAGTGTGCGTCTGCACTAGACTGCATCATAGCGAAAAGCTTTGACAGTGTGTCTCGCAGGGAGATAGCTTAGGAGCGCAGCGCACTTATGCCTCCCTTGTCCAGAAACACGGATTTGCTGCACACTCCAAAAACACTGCTCTTTCCATGGTACTATGTAAGCTGCTGTCTGACGCCCGTTCTCTTCTGCCCACTCTTGCCCAGCTGGTTGTTGCAGCGTGCACGTGCCTTCCTGGCATTAAGAGCACAGTGAAAGCAATCGCAAAAGTCCAGCAGCTGCTGACTCCCAAACACAAGGCGCTTGTCTACGTTCTTGCTTCTCGACAACTCAACGCAGCCCTTCATTTCTGCAGCTGCCATCGAGTTTTCTGTATCTTGAGCCTTCTGGGACGAGCACCAATTTCCCAGGAGGGGCTGCATCAGGACGAAGTCAAAACCCAGGAAAGTTGTCTCGGAACACCTTCAATAAAGCATGCCAGCAGTGCATTGAAAAGGCAGGGAGCTTTAGCCACCGTCCTCTAGCAGTCGCGAAGCTGTGCACACAATGTCGTCTCCCTGCGGCAACGTTCTTCGCCCTCGTGCAAGCTACCGCTCTGTCCGGCTCCCGGAGCAGGAGAAGCGGCTGCTTCGCGCACACAGCAGCGGAGCGGCAGCCCTACGCTCCGAAGCGCTGCTTCAGCCGAAAGACGCCGGCCACCGGCGCTTGGCTTCGGACAGCTCCGGAGAGCCGTAGTGTGCGTCTGCAACTAGACTGCATCATAGCGAAAAGCTTTGGCAGTGTGTCTCGCAGGGAGATAGCTTAGGAGCGCAGCGCACTTATGCCTCCCTTGTCCAGAAACACGATTTTACTGCACACTCCAAAAACAGTACTCTTCCCAGGGCAATATATAAGCTGCTTTCTGACGGCCGTGATCTTTCGATTACTCTTGCCCAGCTCGTTGTTTTAACGTGCACATGCCGTCCTGGCATTCAGTGCACAGTGAAAGCAATCGCAAAAGTCCAGCAGCTGCTGACTCCCAAACACAAGGCGCTGGCTATGTTCTTGCTTCTCGACAACTCAACGCAGCCCTTCATTTCTGCAGTTGCCATCGAGGTCTCTGCATGTCGGAGACTCAGAGGACGAGCACGAGTTTCCCACGAGGGGCTGCATCAGGAGGAATTCAAAACTCCAGAAAATTGTCCTGGAACACCTTCCATAAGGATGCTAGAAGGGAATTGAAGAGGCAGGCGTGCGGCCACCACGGTCCTCTAGCAGTCCTTCGGGTGTGCGCAGAAGCCCGGTGCTCTGCGGCTTCGTTCTTCGCCCCCGTACAAACTACCGCTCTGTCCGGCTCCCGGAGCAGGAGAAGCGGCTGCTTCGCGCACACAACAGCGGAGCGGCAGCCCTACGCTCCGAAGCGCTGCTTCAGCCGAAAGACGCCGGCCACCGGCGCTTGGCTTCGGACAGCTCCGGAGAGCCGTAGTGTGCGTCTGCACTAGACTGCATCATAGCGAAAAGCTTTGACAGTGTGTCTCGCAGGGAGATAGCTTAGGAGCGCAGCGCACTTATGCCTCCCTTGTCCAGAAACACGGATTTGCTGCACACTCCAAAAACACTGCTCTTTCCATGGTACTATGTAAGCTGCTGTCTGACGCCCGTTCTCTTCTGCCCACTCTTGCCCAGCTGGTTGTTGCAGCGTGCACGTGCCTTCCTGGCATTAAGAGCACAGTGAAAGCAATCGCAAAAGTCCAGCAGCTGCTGACTCCCAAACACAAGGCGCTTGTCTACGTTCTTGCTTCTCGACAACTCAACGCAGCCCTTCATTTCTGCAGCTGCCATCGAGTTTTCTGTATCTTGAGCCTTCTGGGACGAGCACCAATTTCCCAGGAGGGGCTGCATCAGGACGAAGTCAAAACCCAGGAAAGTTGTCTCGGAACACCTTCAATAAAGCATGCCAGCAGTGCATTGAAAAGGCAGGGAGCTTTAGCCACCGTCCTCTAGCAGTCGCGAAGCTGTGCACACAATGTCGTCTCCCTGCGGCAACGTTCTTCGCCCTCGTGCAAGCTACCGCTCTGTCCGGCTCCCGGAGCAGGAGAAGCGGCTGCTTCGCGCACACAGCAGCGGAGCGGCAGCCCTACGCTCCGAAGCGCTGCTTCAGCCGAAAGACGCCGGCCACCGGCGCTTGGCTTCGGACAGCTCCGGAGAGCCGTAGTGTGCGTCTGCACTAGACTGCATCATAGCGAAAAGCTTTGGCAGTGTGTCTCGCAGAGAGATAGCTTAGGAGCGCAGCGCACTTATGCCTCCCTTGTCCAGAAACACGATTTTACTGCACACTCCAAAAACAGTACTCTTCCCAGGGCAAGATGCCAGATGCTCTCTGATGCCCGTGCTCCCTTCCTACTCTTGCCCAGCTCGTTGTTGTAACGTGCACATGCCGTCCTGGCATTCAGTGCACAGTGAAAGCAATCGCAAAAGTCCAGCAGCTGCTGACTCCCAAACACAAGGCGCTGGCTATGTTCTTGCTTCTCGACAACTCAACGCAGCCCTCCATTTCTGCAGTTGCCATCGAGGTCTCTGCATGTCGGAGAGTCAGAGGACGAGCACGAGTTTCCCACGAGGGGCTGAATCAGGAGGAATTCAAAACTCAGGGAATTTGTCCTGGAACACCTTCCATAAGGATGCTCGAAGGGAATTGAAGAGGCAGGCGAGCGGCCACCACCGTCCTCTAGCAGTCCTTAGGGTGCGCGCAGAAGCCCGGTGCTCTGCGGCTTCGTTCTTCGCCCTCGTGCAAGCTACCGCTCTGTCCGGCTCCCGGAGCAGGAGAAGCGGCTGCTTCGCGCACACAACAGCGGAGCGGCAGCCCTACGCTCCGAAGCGCTGCTTCAGCCGAAAGACGCCGGCCACCGGCGCTTGGCTTCGGACAGCTCCGGAGAGCCGTAGTGTGGGTCTGCACTAGACTGCATCATAGCGAAAAGCTTTGGCAGTGTGTCTCGCAGGGAGATAGCTTAGGAGCGCAGCGCACTTATGCCTCCCTTGTCCAGAAACACGATTTTACTGCACACTCCAAAAACAGTACTCTTCCCAGGGCAATATATAAGCTGCTTTCTGACGGCCGTGATCTTTCGATTACTCTTGCGCAGCTCGGTGTTGCAGAGTGCACGTGCCTTCCTGGAATTCAGTGCACAGTGAAAGCAATCGCAAAAGTCCAGCAGCTGCTGACTCCCAAACACAAGGCGCTGGCTACGTTCTTGCTTCGCAACACTTCAACAGAGTCCTTCATTTCTGCAGCTGCCATCGAGTTTTCTGCATCTCGAGCCTTCTGGGACGAGCACCAATTTCCCAGGAGGGGCTGCATCAGGACGAAGTCAAAACCCAGGAAAGTTGTCTCGGAACACCTTCTATAAAGCATGCCAGCAGTGCATTGAAAAGGCAGGTAGCTTTAGCCACCGTCCTCTAGCAGTCGCGAAGCTGTGCACACAATGTCGTCTCCCTGCGGCAACGTTCTTCGCCCTCGTGCAAGCTACCGCTCTGTCCGGCTCCCGGAGCAGGAGAAGCGGCTGCTTCGCGCACACAGCAGCGGAGCGGCAGCCCTACGCTCCGAAGCGCTGCTTCAGCCGAAAGACGCCGGCCACCGGCGCTTGGCTTCGGACAGCTCCGGAGAGCCGTAGTGTGCGTCTGCACTAGACTGCATCATAGCGAAAAGCTTTGACAGTGTGTCTCGCAGGGAGATAGCTTAGGAGCGCAGCGCACTTATGCCTCCCTTGTCCAGAAACACGATTTTACTGCACACTCCAAAAACAGTACTCCTCCCAGGGCAATATATAAGCTGCTTTCTGACGGCCGTGATCTTTCGATTACTCTTGCCCAGCTCGTTGTTTTAACGTGCACATGCCGTCCTGGCATTCAGTGCACAGTGAAAGCAATCGCAAAAGTCCAGCAGCTGCTGACTCCCAAACACAAGGCGCTGGCTATGTTCTTGCTTCTCGACAACTCAACGCAGCCCTTCATTTCTGCAGTTGCCATCGAGGTCTCTGCATGTCGGAGACTCAGAGGACGAGCACGAATTTCCCACGAGGGGCTGCATCAGGAGGAATTCAAAACTCCAGAAAATTGTCCTGGAACACCTTCCATAAGGATGCTAGAAGGGAATTGAAGAGGCAGGCGTGCCGCCACCACGGTCCTCTAGCAGTCCTTCGGGTGTGCGCAGAAGCCCGGTGCTCTGCGGCTTCGTTCTTCGCCCCCGTACAAACTACCGCTCTGTCCGGCTCCCGGAGCAGGAGAAGCGGCTGCTTCGCGCACACAACAGCGGAGCGGCAGCCCTACGCTCCGAAGCGCTGCTTCAGCCGAAAGACGCCGGCCACCGGCGCTTGGCTTCGGACAGCTCCGGAGAGCCGTAGTGTGCGTCTGCACTAGACTGCATCATAGCGAAAAGCTTTGACAGTGTGTCTCGCAGGGAGATAGCTTAGGAGCGCAGCGCACTTATGCCTCCCTTGTCCAGAAACACGGATTTGCTGCACACTCCAAAAACACTGCTCTTTCCATGGTACTATGTAAGCTGCTGTCTGACGCCCGTTCTCTTCTGCCCACTCTTGCCCAGCTGGTTGTTGCAGCGTGCACGTGCCTTCCTGGCATTAAGAGCACAGTGAAAGCAATCGCAAAAGTCCAGCAGCTGCTGACTCCCAAACACAAGGCGCTTGTCTACGTTCTTGCTTCTCGACAACTCAACGCAGCCCTTCATTTCTGCAGCTGCCATCGAGTTTTCTGTATCTTGAGCCTTCTGGGACGAGCACCAATTTCCCAGGAGGGGCTGCATCAGGACGAAGTCAAAACCCAGGAAAGTTGTCTCGGAACACCTTCAATAAAGCATGCCAGCAGTGCATTGAAAAGGCAGGGAGCTTTAGCCACCGTCCTCTAGCAGTCCCAAGGCTGTGCACACAATGTCGTCTGCCTGCGGCAACGTTCTTCGCCCTCGTGCAAGCTACCGCTCTGTCCGGCTCCCGGAGCAGGAGAAGCGGCTGCTTCGCGCACACAACAGCGGAGCGGCAGCCCTACGCTCCGAAGCGCTGCTTCAGCCGAAAGACGCCGGCCACCGGCGCTTGGCTTCGGACAGCTCCGGAGAGCCGTAGTGTGCGTCTGCAACTAGACTGCATCATAGCGAAAAGCTTTGGCAGTGTGTCTCGCAGGGAGATAGCTTAGGAGCGCAGCGCACTTATGCCTCCCTTGTCCAGAAACACGATTTTACTGCACACTCCAAAAACAGTACTCTTCCCAGGGCAATATATAAGCTGCTTTCTGACGGCCGTTCTCTTCTGCCCACTCTTGCCCAGCTGGTTGTTGCAGCGTGCACGTGCCTTCCTGGCATTAAGAGCACAGTGAAAGCAATCGCAAAAGTCCAGCAGCTGCTGACTCCCAAACACAAGGCGCTTGTCTACGTTCTTGCTTCTCGACAACTCAACGCAGCCCTTCATTTCTGCAGCTGCCATCGAGTTTTCTGTATCTTGAGCCTTCTGGGACGAGCACCAATTTCCCAGGAGGGGCTGCATCAGGACGAAGTCAAAACCCAGGAAAGTTGTCTCGGAACACCTTCAATAAAGCATGCCAGCAGTGCATTGAAAAGGCAGGTATCTTTAGCCACCGTCCTCTAGCAGTCCCAAGGCTGTGCACACAATGTCGTCTGCCTGCGGCAACGTTCTTCGCCCTCGTGCAAGCTACCGCTCTGTCCGGCTCCCGGAGCAGGAGAAGCGGCTGCTTCGCGCACACAGCAGCGGAGCGGCAGCCCTACGCTCCGAAGCGCTGCTTCAGCCGAAAGACGCCGGCCACCGGCGCTTGGCTTCGGACAGCTCCGGAGAGCCGTAGTGTGCGTCTGCACTAGACTGCATCATAGCGAAAAGCTTTGGCAGTGTGTCTCGCAGAGAGATAGCTTAGGAGCGCAGCGCACTTATGCCTCCCTTGTCCAGAAACACGATTTTACTGCACACTCCAAAAACAGTACTCTTCCCAGGGCAAGATGCCAGATGCTCTCTGATGCCCGTGCTCCCTTCCTACTCTTGCCCAGCTCGTTGTTGTAACGCGCACATGCCGTCCTGGCATTCAGTGCACAGTGAAAGCAATCGCAAAAGTCCAGCAGCTGCTGACTCCCAAACACAAGGCGCTGGCTATGTTCTTGCTACTCGACGACTCAACGCAGCCATTCATTTCTGCAGTTGCCATCGAGGTCTCTGCATGTCGGAGAGTCAGAGGACGAGCACGAGTTTCCCACCAGGGGCTGAATCAGGAGGAATTCAAAACTCAGGGAATTTGTCCTGGAACACCTTCCATAAGGATGCTAGAAGGGAATTGAAGAGGCAGGCGAGCGGCCACCACCGTCCTCTAGCAGTCCTTAGGGTGCGCGCAGAAGCCCGGTGCTCTGCGGCTTCGTTCTTCGCCCTCGTGCAAGCTACCGCTCTGTCCGGCTCCCGGAGCAGGAGAAGCGGCTGCTTCGCGCACACAACAGCGGAGCGGCAGCCCTACGCTCCGAAGCGCTGCTTCAGCCGAAAGACGCCGGCCACCGGCGCTTGGCTTCGGACAGCGCCGGAGAGCCGTAGTGTGGGTCTGCACTAGACTGCATCATAGCGAAAAGCTTTGGCAGTGTGTCTCGCAGGGAGATAGCTTAGGAGCGCAGCGCACTTATGCCTCCCTTGTCCAGAAACACGATTTTACTGCACACTCCAAAAACAGTACTCTTCCCAGGGCAATATATAAGCTGCTTTCTGACGGCCGTGATCTTTCGATTACTCTTGCGCAGCTCGGTGTTGCAGAGTGCACGTGCCTTCCTGGAATTCAGTGCACAGTGAAAGCAATCGCAAAAGTCCAGCAGCTGCTGACTCCCAAACACAAGGCGCTGTCTACGTTCTTGCTTCGCAACACTTCAACAGAGTCCTTCATTTCTGCTGCTGCCATCGAGTTTTCTGCATCTCGAGCCTTCTGGGACGAGCACCAATTTCCCAGGAGGGGCTGCATCAGGACGAAGTCAAAACCCAGGAAAGTTGTCTCGGAACACCTTCAATAAAGCATGCCAGCAGTGCATTGAAAAGGCAGGTAGCTTTAGCCACCGTCCTCTAGCAGTCGCGAAGCTGTGCACACAATGTCGTCTCCCTGCGGCAACGTTCTTCGCCCTCGTGCAAGCTACCGCTCTGTCCGGCTCCCGGAGCAGGAGAAGCGGCTGCTTCGCGCACACAGCAGCGGAGCGGCAGCCCTACGCTCCGAAGCGCTGCTTCAGCCGAAAGACGCCGGCCACCGGCGCTTGGCTTCGGACAGCTCCGGAGAGCCGTAGTGTGCGTCTGCACTAGACTGCATCATAGCGAAAAGCTTTGACAGTGTGTCTCGCAGGGAGATAGCTTAGGAGCGCAGCGCACTTATGCCTCCCTTGTCCAGAAACACGATTTTACTGCACACTCCAAAAACAGTACTCCTCCCAGGGCAATATATAAGCTGCTTTCTGACGGCCGTGATCTTTCGATTACTCTTGCCCAGCTCGTTGTTTTAACGTGCACATGCCGTCCTGGCATTCAGTGCACAGTGAAAGCAATCGCAAAAGTCCAGCAGCTGCTGACTCCCAAACACAAGGCGCTGGCTATGTTCTTGCTTCTCGACAACTCAACGCAGCCCTTCATTTCTGCAGTTGCCATCGAGGTCTCTGCATGTCGGAGACTCAGAGGACGAGCACGAATTTCCCAGGAGGGGCTGCATCAGGAGGAATTCAAAACTCCAGAAAATTGTCCTGGAACACCTTCCATAAGGATGCTAGAAGGGAATTGAAGAGGCAGGCGAGCGGCCACCACGGTCCTCTAGCAGTCCTTCGGGTGTGCGCAGAAGCCCGGTGCTCTGCGGCTTCGTTCTTCGCCCCCGTACAAACTACCGCTCTGTCCGGCTCCCGGAGCAGGAGAAGCGGCTGCTTCGCGCACACAACAGCGGAGCGGCAGCCCTACGCTCCGAAGCGCTGCTTCAGCCGAAAGACGCCGGCCACCGGCGCTTGGCTTCGGACAGCTCCGGAGAGCCGTAGTGTGCGTCTGCACTAGACTGCATCATAGCGAAAAGCTTTGACAGTGTGTCTCGCAGGGAGATAGCTTAGGAGCGCAGCGCACTTATGCCTCCCTTGTCCAGAAACACGGATTTGCTGCACACTCCAAAAACAGTGCTCTTTCCATGGTACTATGTAAGCTGCTGTCTGACGCCCGTTCTCTTCTGCCCACTCTTGCCCAGCTGGTTGTTGCAGCGTGCACGTGCCTTCCTGGCATTAAGAGCACAGTGAAAGCAATCGCAAAAGTCCAGCAGCTGCTGACTCCCAAACACAAGGCGCTTGTCTACGTTCTTGCTTCTCGACAACTCAACGCAGCCCTTCATTTCTGCAGCTGCCATCGAGTTTTCTGTATCTTGAGCCTTCTGGGACGAGCACCAATTTCCCAGGAGGGGCTGCATCAGGACGAAGTCAAAACCCAGGAAAGTTGTCTCGGAACACCTTCAATAAAGCATGCCAGCAGTGCATTGAAAAGGCAGGTAGCTTTAGCCACCGTCCTCTAGCAGTCGCGAAGCTGTGCACACAATGTCGTCTCCCTGCGGCAACGTTCTTCGCCCTCGTGCAAGCTACCGCTCTGTCCGGCTCCCGGAGCAGGAGAAGCGGCTGCTTCGCGCACACAACAGCGGAGCGGCAGCCCTTCGCTCCGAAGCGCTGCTTCAGCCGAAAGACGCCGGCCACCGGCGCTTGGCTTCGGACAGCTCCGGAGAGCTGTAGTGTGCGTCTGCACTAGACTGCATCATAGCGAAAAGCTTTGGCAGTGTGTCTCGCAGAGAGATAGCTTAGGAGCGCAGCGCACTTATGCCTCCCTTGTCCAGAAACACGATTTTACTGCACACTCCAAAAACAGTACTCTTCCCAGGGCAAGATGCCAGATGCTCTCTGATGCCCGTGCTCCCTTCCTACTCTTGCCCAGCTCGTTGTTGTAACGCGCACATGCCGTCCTGGCATTCAGTGCACAGTGAAAGCAATCGCAAAAGTCCAGCAGCTGCTGACTCCCAAACACAAGGCGCTGGCTATGTTCTTGCTACTCGACGACTCAACGCAGCCCTTCATTTCTGCAGTTGCCATCGAGGTCTCTGCATGTCGGAGAGTCAGAGGACGAGCACGAGTTTCCCACGAGGGGCTGAATAAGGAGGAATTCAAAACTCAGGGAATTTGTCCTGGAACACCTTCCATAAGGATGCTAGAAGGGAATTGAAGAGGCAGGCGAGCGGCCACCACCGTCCTCTAGCAGTCCTTCGGGTGCGCGCAGAAGCCCGGTGCTCTGCGGCTTCGTTCTTCGCCCTCGTGCAAGCTACCGCTCTGTCCGGCTCCCGGAGCAGGAGAAGCGGCTGCTTCGCGCACACAACAGCGGAGCGGCAGCCCTACGCTCCGAAGCGCTGCTTCAGCCGAAAGACGCCGGCCACCGGCGCTTGGCTTCGGACAGCGCCGGAGAGCCGTAGTGTGGGTCTGCACTAGACTGCATGATAACGAAAAGCTTTGGCATTGTGTCTCGCAGGGAGATAGCTTAGGAGCGTAGCGCACTTATGCCTCCCTTGTCCAGAAACACGATTTTACTGCACACTCCAAAAACAGTACTCTTCCCAGGGCAATATATAAGCTGCTTTCTGACGGCCGTGATCTTTCGATTACTCTTGCGCAGCTCGGTGTTGCAGAGTGCACGTGCCTTCCTGGAATTCAGTGCACAGTGAAAGCAATCGCAAAAGTCCAGCAGCTGCTGACTCCCAAACACAAGGCGCTGTCTACGTTCTTGCTTCTCAACACTTCAACAGAGTCCTTCATTTCTGCAGCTGCCATCGAGTTTTCTGCATCTCGAGCCTTCTGGGACGAGCACCAATTTCCCAGGAGGGGCTGCATCAGGACGAAGTCAAAACCCAGGAAAGTTGTCTCGGAACACCTTCAATAAAGCATGCCAGCAGTGCATTGAAAAGGCAGGGAGCTTTAGCCACCGTCCTCTAGCAGTCGCGAAGCTGTGCACACAATGTCGTCTCCCTGCGGCTTCGTTCTTCGCTCTCGTGCAAGCTACCGCTCTGTCCGGCTCCCGGAGCAGGAGAAGCGGCTGCTTCGCGCACACAACAGCGGAGCGGCAGCCGTACGCTCCGAAGCGCTGCTTCAGCCGAAAGACGCCGGCCACCGGCGCTTGGCTTCGGACAGCTCCGGAGAGCCGTAGTGTGCGTCTGCAACTAGACTGCATCATAGCGAAAAGCTTTGGCAGTGTGTCTCGCAGGGAGATAGCTTAGGAGCGCAGCGCACTTATGCCTCCCTTGTCCAGAAACACGATTTTACTGCACACTCCAAAAACAGTACTCTTCCCAGGGCAATATATAAGCTGCTTTCTGACGGCCGTGATCTTTCGATTACTCTTGCGCAGCTCGGTGTTGCAGAGTGCACGTGCCTTCCTGGAATTCAGCGCACAGTGAAAGCAATCGCAAAAGTCCAGCAGCTGCTGACTCCCAAACACAAGGCGCTTGTCTACGTTCTTGCTTCTCGACAACTCAACGCAGCCCTCCATTTCTGCAGTTGCCATCGAGGTCTCTGCATGTCGGAGACTCAGAGGACGAGCACGAGTTTCCAACGAGGGGCTGCATCAGGAGGAATTCAAAACTCCAGAAAATTGTCCTGGAACACCTTCCATAAGGATGCTAGAAGGGAATTGAAGAGGCAGGCGTGCCGCCACCACGGTCCTCTAGCAGTCCTTCGGGTGTGCGCAGAAGCCCGGTGCTCTGCGGCTTCGTTCTTCGCCCCCGTACAAACTACCGCTCTGTCCGGCTCCCGGAGCAGGAGAAGCGGCTGCTTCGCGCACACAACAGCGGAGCGGCAGCCCTACGCTCCGAAGCGCTGCTTCAGCCGAAAGACGCCGGCCACCGGCGCTTGGCTTCGGACAGCTCCGGAGAGCCGTAGTGTGCGTCTGCACTAGACTGCATCATAGCGAAAAGCTTTGACAGTGTGTCTCGCAGGGAGATAGCTTAGGAGCGCAGCGCACTTATGCCTCCCTTGTCCAGAAACACGGATTTGCTGCACACTCCAAAAACACTGCTCTTTCCATGGTACTATGTAAGCTGCTGTCTGACGCCCGTTCTCTTCTGCCCACTCTTGCCCAGCTGGTTGTTGCAGCGTGCACGTGCCTTCCTGGCATTAAGAGCACAGTGAAAGCAATCGCAAAAGTCCAGCAGCTGCTGACTCCCAAACACAAGGCGCTTGTCTACGTTCTTGCTTCTCGACAACTCAACGCAGCCCTTCATTTCTGCAGCTGCCATCGAGTTTTCTGTATCTTGAGCCTTCTGGGACGAGCACCAATTTCCCAGGAGGGGCTGCATCAGGACGAAGTCAAAACCCAGGAAAGTTGTCTCGGAACACCTTCAATAAAGCATGCCAGCAGTGCATTGAAAAGGCAGGGAGCTTTAGCCACCGTCCTCTAGCAGTCGCGAAGCTGTGCACACAATGTCGTCTCCCTGCGGCAACGTTCTTCGCCCTCGTGCAAGCTACCGCTCTGTCCGGCTCCCGGAGCAGGAGAAGCGGCTGCTTCGCGCACACAGCAGCGGAGCGGCAGCCCTACGCTCCGAAGCGCTGCTTCAGCCGAAAGACGCCGGCCACCGGCGCTTGGCTTCGGACAGCTCCGGAGAGCCGTAGTGTGCGTCTGCAACTAGACTGCATCATAGCGAAAAGCTTTGGCAGTGTGTCTCGCAGGGAGATAGCTTAGGAGCGCAGCGCACTTATGCCTCCCTTGTCCAGAAACACGATTTTACTGCACACTCCAAAAACAGTACTCTTCCCAGGGCAATATATAAGCTGCTTTCTGACGGCCGTGATCTTTCGATTACTCTTGCCCAGATCGTTGTTTTAACGTGCACATGCCGTCCTGGCATTCAGTGCACAGTGAAAGCAATCGCAAAAGTCCAGCAGCTGCTGACTCCCAAACACAAGGCGCTGGCTATGTTCTTGCTTCTCGACAACTCAACGCAGCCCTTCATTTCTGCAGTTGCCATCGAGGTCTCTGCATGTAGGAGACTCAGAGGACGAGCACGAGTTTCCCAGGAGGGGCTGCATCAGGAGGAATTCAAAACTCCAGAAAATTGTCCTGGAACACCTTCCATAAGGATGCTAGAAGGGAATTGAAGAGGCAGGCGAGCGGCCACCACGGTCCTCTAGCAGTCCTTCGGGTGTGCGCAGAAGCCCGGTGCTCTGCGGCTTCGTTCTTCGCCCCCGTACAAACTACCGCTCTGTCCGGCTCCCGGAGCAGGAGAAGCGGCTGCTTCGCGCACACAACAGCGGAGCGGCAGCCCTACGCTCCGAAGCGCTGCTTCAGCCGAAAGACGCCGGCCACCGGCGCTTGGCTTCGGACAGCTCCGGAGAGCCGTAGTGTGCGTCTGCACTAGACTGCATCATAGCGAAAAGCTTTGACAGTGTGTCTCGCAGGGAGATAGCTTAGGAGCGCAGCGCACTTATGCCTCCCTTGTCCAGAAACACGGATTTGCTGCACACTCCAAAAACACTGCTCTTTCCATGGTACTATGTAAGCTGCTGTCTGACGCCCGTTCTCTTCTGCCCACTCTTGCCCAGCTGGTTGTTGCAGCGTGCACGTGCCTTGCTGGCATTCAGTGCACAGTGAAAGCAATCGCAAAAGTCCAGCAGCTGCTGACTCCCAAACACAAGGCGCTTGTCTACGTTCTTGCTTCTCGACAACTCAACGCAGCCCTTCATTTCTGCAGCTGCCATCGAGTTTTCTGTATCTTGAGCCTTCTGGGACGAGCACCAATTTCCCAAGAGGGGCTGCATCAGGACGAAGTCAAAACCCAGGAAAGTTGTCTCGGAACACCTTCAATAAAGCATGCCAGCAGTGCATTGAAAAGGCAGGTAGCTTTAGCCACCGTCCTCTAGCAGTCGCGAAGCTGTGCACACAATGTCGTCTCCCTGCGGCAACGTTCTTCGCCCTCGTGCAAGCTACCGCTCTGTCCGGCTCCCGGAGCAGGAGAAGCGGCTGCTTCGCGCACACAGCAGCGGAGCGGCAGCCCTACGCTCCGAAGCGCTGCTTCAGCCGAAAGACGCCGGCCACCGGCGCTTGGCTTCGGACAGCTCCGGAGAGCCGTAGTGTGCGTCTGCAACTAGACTGCATCATAGCGAAAAGCTTTGGCAGTGTGTCTCGCAGAGAGATAGCTTAGGAGCGCAGCGCACTTATGCCTCCCTTGTCCAGAAACACGATTTTACTGCACACTCCAAAAACAGTACTCTTCCCAGGGCAATATATAAGCTGCTTTCTGACGGCCGTGATCTTTCGATTACTCTTGCCCAGCTCGTTGTTTTAACGTGCACGTGCCGTCCTGGCATTCAGTGCACAGTGAAAGCAATCGCAAAAGTCCAGCAGCTGCTGACTCCCAAACACAAGGCGCTGGCTATGTTCTTGCTTCTCGACAACTCAACGCAGCCCTTCATTTCTGCAGCTGCCATCGAGGTCTCTGCATGTCGGAGAGTCAGAGGACGAGCACGAGTTTCCCACGAGGGGCTGCATCAGGAGGAATTCAAAACTCAGGGAATTTGTCCTGGAACACCTTCCATAAGGATGCTAGAAGGGAATTGAAGAGGCAGGCGTGCGGCCACCACCGTCCTCTAGCAGTCCTTCGGGTGTGCGCAGAAGCCCGGTGCTCTGCGGCTTCGTTCTTCGCCCCCGTACAAACTACCGCTCTGTCCGGCTCCCGGAGCAGGAGAAGCGGCTGCTTCGCGCACACAGCAGCGGAGCGGCAGCCCTACGCTCCGAAGCGCTGCTTCAGCCGAAAGACGCCGGCCACCGGCGCTTGGCTTCGGACAGCTCCGGAGAGCCGTAGTGTGCGTCTGCACTAGACTGCATCATAGCGAAAAGCTTTGACAGTGTGTCTCGCAGGGAGATAGCTTAGGAGCGCAGCGCACTTATGCCTCCCTTGTCCAGAAACACGGATTTGCTGCACACTCCAAAAACACTGCTCTTTCCATGGTACTATGTAAGCTGCTGTCTGACGCCCGTTCTCTTCTGCCCACTCTTGCCCAGCTGGTTGTTGCAGCGTGCACGTGCCTTCCTGGCATTAAGAGCACAGTGAAAGCAATCGCAAAAGTCCAGCAGCTGCTGACTCCCAAACACAAGGCGCTTGTCTACGTTCTTGCTTCTCGACAACTCAACGCAGCCCTTCATTTCTGCAGCTGCCATCGAGTTTTCTGTATCTTGAGCCTTCTGGGACGAGCACCAATTTCCCAGGAGGGGCTGCATCAGGACGAAGTCAAAACCCAGGAAAGTTGTCTCGGAACACCTTCAATAAAGCATGCCAGCAGTGCATTGAAAAGGCAGGGAGCTTTAGCCACCGTCCTCTAGCAGTCGCGAAGCTGTGCACACAATGTCGTCTCCCTGCGGCAACGTTCTTCGCCCTCGTGCAAGCTACCGCTCTGTCCGGCTCCCGGAGCAGGAGAAGCGGCTGCTTCGCGCACACAACAGCGGAGCGGCAGCCCTACGCTCCGAAGCGCTGCTTCAGCCGAAAGACGCCGGCCACCGGCGCTTGGCTTCGGACAGCTCCGGAGAGCCGTAGTGTGCGTCTGCAACTAGACTGCATCATAGCGAAAAGCTTTGGCAGTGTGTCTCGCAGGGAGATAGCTTAGGAGCGCAGCGCACTTATGCCTCCCTTGTCCAGAAACACGATTTTACTGCACACTCCAAAAACAGTACTCTTCCCAGGGCAATATATAAGCTGCTTTCTGACGGCCGTGATCTTTCGATTACTCTTGCCCAGCTCGTTGTTTTAACGTGCACATGCCGTCCTGGCATTCAGTGCACAGTGAAAGCAATCGCAAAAGTCCAGCAGCTGCTGACTCCCAAACACAAGGCGCTGGCTATGTTCTTGCTTCTCGACAACTCAACGCAGCCCTTCATTTCTGCAGTTGCCATCGAGGTCTCTGCATGTCGGAGAGTCAGAGGACGAGCACGAGTTTCCCACGAGGGGCTGCATCAGGAGGAATTCAAAACTTCTGAAAATCGTCCTGGAACACCTTCCATAAGGATGCTAGAAGGGAATTGAAGAGGCAGGCGTGCGGCCACCACGGTCCTCTAGCAGTCCTTAGGGTGTGCGCAGAAGCCCGGTGCTCTGCGGCTTCGTTCTTCGCCCCCGTACAAACTACCGCTCTGTCCGGCTCCCGGAGCAGGAGAAGCGGTTGCTTCGCGCACACAACAGCGGAGCGGCAGCCCTACGCTCCGAAGCGCTGCTTCAGCCGAAAGACGCCGGCCACCGGCGCTTGGCTTCGGACAGCTCCGGAGAGCCGTAGTGTGCGTCTGCACTAGACTGCATCATAGCGAAAAGCTTTGGCAGTGTGTCTCGCAGAGAGATAGCTTAGGAGCGCAGCGCACTTATGCCTCCCTTGTCCAGAAACACGATTTTACTGCACACTCCAAAAACAGTACTCTTCCCAGGGCAAGATGCCAGATGCTCTCTGATGCCCGTGCTCCCTTCCTACTCTTGCCCAGCTCGTTGTTGTAACGCGCACATGCCGTCCTGGCATTCAGTGCACAGTGAAAGCAATCGCAAAAGTCCAGCAGCTGCTGACTCCCAAACACAAGGCGCTGGCTATGTTCTTGCTACTCGACGACTCAACGCAGCCCTTCATTTCTGCAGCTGCCATCGAGGTCTCTGCATGTCGGAGAGTCAGAGGACGAGCACGAGTTTCCCAGGAGGGGCTGCATCAGGAGGAATTCAAAACTCAGGGAATTTGTCCTGGAACACCTTCCATAAGGATGCTCGAAGGGAATTGAAGAGGCAGGCGAGCGGCCACCACCGTCCTCTAGCAGTCCTTAGGGTGCGCGCAGAAGCCCGGTGCTCTGCGGCTTCGTTCTTCGCCCTCGTGCAAGCTACCGCTCTGTCCGGCTCCCGGAGCAGGAGAAGCGGCTGCTTCGCGCACACAACAGCGGAGCGGCAGCCCTACGCTCCGAAGCGCTGCTTCAGCCGAAAGACGCCGGCCACCGGCGCTTGGCTTCGGACAGCTCCGGAGAGCCGTAGTGTGGGTCTGCACTAGACTGCATCATAGCGAAAAGCTTTGGCAGTGTGTCTCGCAGAGAGATAGCTTAGGAGCGCAGCGCACTTATGCCTCCCTTGTCCAGAAACACGATTTTACTGCACACTCCAAAAACAGTACTCTTCCCAGGGCAAGATGCCAGATGCTCTCTGATGCCCGTGCTCCCTTCCTACTCTTGCCCAGCTCGTTGTTGTAACGCGCACATGCCGTCCTGGCATTCAGTGCACAGTGAAAGCAATCGCAAAAGTCCAGCAGCTGCTGACTCCCAAACACAAGGCGCTGGCTATGTTCTTGCTTCTCCACAACTCAACGCAGCCCTCCATTTCTGCAGTTGCCATCGAGGTCTCTGCATGTCGGAGAGTCAGAGGACGAGCACGAGTTTCCCACGAGGGGCTGCATCAGGAGGAATTCAAAACTCAGGGAATTTGTCCTGGAACACCTTCCATAAGGATGCTCGAAGGGAATTGAAGAGGCAGGCGAGCGGCCACCACCGTCCTCTAGCAGTCCTTAGGGTGCGCGCAGAAGCCCGGTGCTCTGCGGCTTCGTTCTTCGCCCTCGTGCAAGCTACCGCTCTGTCCGGCTCCCGGAGCAGGAGAAGCGGCTGCTTCGCGCACACAACAGCGGAGCGGCAGCCCTACGCTCCGAAGCGCTGCTTCAGCCGAAAGACGCCGGCCACCGGCGCTTGGCTTCGGACAGCTCCGGAGAGCCGTAGTGTGGGTCTGCACTAGACTGCATCATAGCGAAAAGCTTTGGCAGTGTGTCTCGCAGGGAGATAGCTTAGGAGCGCAGCGCACTTATGCCTCCCTTGTCCAGAAACACGATTTTACTGCACACTCCAAAAACAGTACTCTTCCCAGGGCAATATATAAGCTGCTTTCTGACGGCCGTGATCTTTCGATTACTCTTGCGCAGCTCGGTGTTGCAGAGTGCACGTGCCTTCCTGGAATTCAGTGCACAGTGAAAGCAATCGCAAAAGTCCAGCAGCTGCTGACTCCCAAACACAAGGCGCTGTCTACGTTCTTGCTTCGCAACACTTCAACAGAGTCCTTCATTTCTGCAGCTGCCATCGAGTTTTCTGCATCTCGAGCCTTCTGGGACGAGCACCAATTTCCCAGGAGGGGCTGCATCAGGACGAAGTCAAAACCCAGGAAAGTTGTCTCGGAACACCTTCAATAAAGCATGCCAGCAGTGCATTGAAAAGGCAGGGAGCTTTAGCCACCGTCCTCTAGCAGTCGCGAAGCTGTGCACACAATGTCGTCTCCCTGCGGCAACGTTCTTCGCCCTCGTGCAAGCTACCGCTCTGTCCGGCTCCCGGAGCAGGAGAAGCGGCTGCTTCGCGCACACAGCAGCGGAGCGGCAGCCCTACGCTCCGAAGCGCTGCTTCAGCCGAAAGACGCCGGCCACCGGCGCTTGGCTTCGGACAGCTCCGGAGAGCCGTAGTGTGCGTCTGCACTAGACTGCATCATAGCGAAAAGCTTTGACAGTGTGTCTCGCAGGGAGATAGCTTAGGAGCGCAGCGCACTTATGCCTCCCTTGTCCAGAAACACGGATTTGCTGCACACTCCAAAAACACTGCTCTTTCCATGGTACTATGTAAGCTGCTGTCTGACGCCCGTTCTCTTCTGCCCACTCTTGCCCAGCTGGTTGTTGCAGCGTGCACGTGCCTTCCTGGCATTAAGAGCACAGTGAAAGCAATCGCAAAAGTCCAGCAGCTGCTGACTCCCAAACACAAGGCGCTTGTCTACGTTCTTGCTTCTCGACAACTCAACGCAGCCCTTCATTTCTGCAGCTGCCATCGAGTTTTCTGTATCTTGAGCCTTCTGGGACGAGCACCAATTTCCCAGGAGGGGCTGCATCAGGACGAAGTCAAAACCCAGGAAAGTTGTCTCGGAACACCTTCAATAAAGCATGCCAGCAGTGCATTGAAAAGGCAGGGAGCTTTAGCCACCGTCCTCTAGCAGTCGCGAAGCTGTGCACACAATGTCGTCTCCCTGCGGCAACGTTCTTCGCCCTCGTGCAAGCTACCGCTCTGTCCGGCTCCCGGAGCAGGAGAAGCGGCTGCTTCGCGCACACAGCAGCGGAGCGGCAGCCCTACGCTCCGAAGCGCTGCTTCAGCCGAAAGACGCCGGCCACCGGCGCTTGGCTTCGGACAGCTCCGGAGAGCCGTAGTGTGCGTCTGCAACTAGACTGCATCATAGCGAAAAGCTTTGGCAGTGTGTCTCGCAGGGAGATAGCTTAGGAGCGCAGCGCACTTATGCCTCCCTTGTCCAGAAACACGATTTTACTGCACACTCCAAAAACAGTACTCTTCCCAGGGCAATATATAAGCTGCTTTCTGACGGCCGTGATCTTTCGATTACTCTTGCCCAGCTCGTTGTTTTAACGTGCACATGCCGTCCTGGCATTCAGTGCACAGTGAAAGCAATCGCAAAAGTCCAGCAGCTGCTGACTCCCAAACACAAGGCGCTGGCTATGTTCTTGCTTCTCGACAACTCAACGCAGCCCTTCATTTCTGCAGTTGCCATCGAGGTCTCTGCATGTCGGAGACTCAGAGGACGAGCACGAGTTTCCCACGAGGGGCTGCATCAGGAGGAATTCAAAACTCAGGGAATTTGTCCTGGAACACCTTCCATAAGGATGCTAGAAGGGAATTGAAGAGGCAGGCGTGCGGCCACCACGGTCCTCTAGCAGTCCTTCGGGTGTGCGCAGAAGCCCGGTGCTCTGCGGCTTCGTTCTTCGCCCCCGTACAAACTACCGCTCTGTCCGGCTCCCGGAGCAGGAGAAGCGGCTGCTTCGCGCACACAGCAGCGGAGCGGCAGCCCTACGCTCCGAAGCGCTGCTTCAGCCGAAAGACGCCGGCCACCGGCGCTTGGCTTCGGACAGCTCCGGAGAGCCGTAGTGTGCGTCTGCACTAGACTGCATCATAGCGAAAAGCTTTGACAGTGTGTCTCGCAGGGAGATAGCTTAGGAGCGCAGCGCACTTATGCCTCCCTTGTCCAGAAACACGGATTTGCTGCACACTCCAAAAACACTGCTCTTTCCATGGTACTATGTAAGCTGCTGTCTGACGCCCGTTCTCTTCTGCCCACTCTTGCCCAGCTGGTTGTTGCAGCGTGCACGTGCCTTCCTGGCATTAAGAGCACAGTGAAAGCAATCGCAAAAGTCCAGCAGCTGCTGACTCCCAAACACAAGGCGCTTGTCTACGTTCTTGCTTCTCGACAACTCAACGCAGCCCTTCATTTCTGCAGCTGCCATCGAGTTTTCTGTATCTTGAGCCTTCTGGGACGAGCACCAATTTCCCAGGAGGGGCTGCATCAGGACGAAGTCAAAACCCAGGAAAGTTGTCTCGGAACACCTTCAATAAAGCATGCCAGCAGTGCATTGAAAAGGCAGGGAGCTTTAGCCACCGTCCTCTAGCAGTCGCGAAGCTGTGCACACAATGTCGTCTCCCTGCGGCAACGTTCTTCGCCCTCGTGCAAGCTACCGCTCTGTCCGGCTCCCGGAGCAGGAGAAGCGGCTGCTTCGCGCACACAGCAGCGGAGCGGCAGCCCTACGCTCCGAAGCGCTGCTTCAGCCGAAAGACGCCGGCCACCGGCGCTTGGCTTCGGACAGCTCCGGAGAGCCGTAGTGTGCGTGTGCACTAGACTGCATCATAGCGAAAAGCTTTGGCAGTGTGTCTCGCAGAGAGATAGCTTAGGAGCGCAGCGCACTTATGCCTCCCTTGTCCAGAAACACGATTTTACTGCACACTCCAAAAACAGTACTCTTCCCAGGGCAAGATGCCAGATGCTCTCTGATGCCCGTGCTACCTTCCTACTCTTGCCCAGCTCGTTGTTGTAACGCGCACATGCCGTCCTGGCATTCAGTGCACAGTGAAAGCAATCGCAAAAGTCCAGCAGCTGCTGACTCCCAAACACAAGGCGCTGGCTATGTTCTTGCTTCTCGACAACTCAACGCAGCCCTTCATTTCTGCAGCTGCCATCGAGGTCTCTGCATGTCGGAGAGTCAGAGGACGAGCACGAGTTTCCCACGAGGGGCTGAATCAGGAGGAATTCAAAACTCAGGGAATTTGTCCTGGAACACCTTCCATAAGGATGCTCGAAGGGAATTGAAGAGGCAGGCGAGCGGCCACCACCGTCCTCTAGCAGTCCTTAGGGTGCGCGCAGAAGCCCGGTGCTCTGCGGCTTCGTTCTTCGCCCTCGTGCAAGCTACCGCTCTGTCCGGCTCCCGGAGCAGGAGAAGCGGCTGCTTCGCGCACACAACAGCGGAGCGGCAGCCCTACGCTCCGAAGCGCTGCTTCAGCCGAAAGACGCCGGCCACCGGCGCTTGGCTTCGGACAGCTCCGGAGAGCCGTAGTGTGCGTCTGCAACTAGACTGCATCATAGCGAAAAGCTTTGGCAGTGTGTCTCGCAGGGAGATAGCTTAGGAGCGCAGCGCACTTATGCCTCCCTTGTCCAGAAACACGATTTTACTGCACACTCCAAAAACAGTACTCTTCCCAGGGCAATATATAAGCTGCTTTCTGACGGCCGTGATCTTTCGATTACTCTTGCGCAGCTCGGTGTTGCAGAGTGCACGTGCCTTCCTGGACTTCAGTGCACAGTGAAAGCAATCGCAAAAGTCCAGCAGCTGCTGACTCCCAAACACAAGGCGCTTGTCTACGTTCTTGCTTCGCAACACTTCAACAGAGTCCTTCATTTCTGCAGCTGCCATCGAGTTTTCTGCATCTCGAGCCTTCTGGGACGAGCACCAATTTCCCAGGAGGGGCTGCATCAGGACGAAGTCAAAACCCAGGAAAGTTGTCTCGGAACACCTTCAATAAAGCATGCCAGCAGTGCATTGAAAAGGCAGGGAGCTTTAGCCACCGTCCTCTAGCAGTCGCGAAGCTGTGCACACAATGTCGTCTCCCTGCGGCAACGTTCTTCGCCCTCGTGCAAGCTACCGCTCTGTCCGGCTCCCGGAGCAGGAGAAGCGGCTGCTTCGCGCACACAACAGCGGAGCGGCAGCCCTACGCTCCGAAGCGCTGCTTCAGCCGAAAGACGCCGGCCACCGGCGCTTGGCTTCGGACAGCTCCGGAGAGCCGTAGTGTGCGTCTGCACTAGACTGCATCATAGCGAAAAGCTTTGACAGTGTGTCTCGCAGGGAGATAGCTTAGGAGCGCAGCCCACTTATGCCTCCCTTGTCCAGAAACACGGATTTGCTGCACACTCCAAAAACAGTACTCTTTCCATGGTACTATGTAAGCTGCTGTCTGACGCCCGTTCTCTTCTGCCCACTCTTGCCCAGCTGGTTGTTGCAGCGTGCACGTGCCTTCCTGGCATTAAGAGCACAGTGAAAGCAATCGCAAAAGTCCAGCAGCTGCTGACTCCCAAACACAAGGCGCTTGTCTACGTTCTTGCTTCTCGACAACTCAACGCAGCCCTTCATTTCTGCAGCTGCCATCGAGTTTTCTGTATCTTGAGCCTTCTGGGACGAGCACCAATTTCCCAGGAGGGGCTGCATCAGGACGAAGTCAAAACCCAGGAAAGTTGTCTCGGAACACCTTCAATAAAGCATGCCAGCAGTGCATTGAAAAGGCAGGGAGCTTTAGCCACCGTCCTCTAGCAGTCGCGAAGCTGTGCACACAATGTCGTCTCCCTGCGGCAACGTTCTTCGCCCTCGTGCAAGCTACCGCTCTGTCCGGCTCCCGGAGCAGGAGAAGCGGCTGCTTCGCGCACACAGCAGCGGAGCGGCAGCCCTACGCTCCGAAGCGCTGCTTCAGCCGAAAGACGCCGACCACCGGCGCTTGGCTTCGGACAGCTCCGGAGAGCCGTAGTGTGCGTCTGCAACTAGACTGCATCATAGCGAAAAGCTTTGGCAGTGTGTCTCGCAGAGAGATAGCTTAGGAGCGCAGCGCACTTATGCCTCCCTTGTCCAGAAACACGATTTTACTGCACACTCCAAAAACAGTACTCTTCCCAGGGCAATATATAAGCTGCTTTCTGACGGCCGTGATCTTTCGATTACTCTTGCCCAGCTCGTTGTTTTAACGTGCACATGCCGTCCTGGCATTCAGTGCACAGTGAAAGCAATCGCAAAAGTCCAGCAGCTGCTGACTCCCAAACACAAGGCGCTGGCTATGTTCTTGCTTCTCGACAACTCAACGCAGCCCTTCATTTCTGCAGTTGCCATCGAGGTCTCTGCATGTCGGAGACTCAGAGGACGAGCACGAGTTTCCCACGAGGGGCTGCATCAGGAGGAATTCAAAACTCAGGGAATTTGTCCTGGAACACCTTCCATAAGGATGCTAGAAGGGAATTGAAGAGGCAGGCGTGCGGCCACCACGGTCCTCTAGCAGTCCTTCGGGTGTGCGCAGAAGCCCGGTGCTCTGCGGCTTCGTTCTTCGCCCCCGTACAAACTACCGCTCTGTCCGGCTCCCGGAGCAGGAGAAGCGGCTGCTTCGCGCACACAGCAGCGGAGCGGCAGCCCTACGCTCCGAAGCGCTGCTTCAGCCGAAAGACGCCGGCCACCGGCGCTTGGCTTCGGACAGCTCCGGAGAGCCGTAGTGTGCGTCTGCACTAGACTGCATCATAGCGAAAAGCTTTGACAGTGTGTCTCGCAGGGAGATAGCTTAGGAGCGCAGCGCACTTATGCCTCCCTTGTCCAGAAACACGGATTTGCTGCACACTCCAAAAACACTGCTCTTTCCATGGTACTATGTAAGCTGCTGTCTGACGCCCGTTCTCTTCTGCCCACTCTTGCCCAGCTGGTTGTTGCAGCGTGCACGTGCCTTCCTGGCATTAAGAGCACAGTGAAAGCAATCGCAAAAGTCCAGCAGCTGCTGACTCCCAAACACAAGGCGCTTGTCTACGTTCTTGCTTCTCGACAACTCAACGCAGCCCTTCATTTCTGCAGCTGCCATCGAGTTTTCTGTATCTTGAGCCTTCTGGGACGAGCACCAATTTCCCAGGAGGGGCTGCATCAGGACGAAGTCAAAACCCAGGAAAGTTGTCTCGGAACACCTTCAATAAAGCATGCCAGCAGTGCATTGAAAAGGCAGGGAGCTTTAGCCACCGTCCTCTAGCAGTCGCGAAGCTGTGCACACAATGTCGTCTCCCTGCGGCAACGTTCTTCGCCCTCGTGCAAGCTACCGCTCTGTCCGGCTCCCGGAGCAGGAGAAGCGGCTGCTTCGCGCACACAGCAGCGGAGCGGCAGCCCTACGCTCCGAAGCGCTGCTTCAGCCGAAAGACGCCGGCCACCGGCGCTTGGCTTCGGACAGCTCCGGAGAGCCGTAGTGTGCGTCTGCACTAGACTGCATCATAGCGAAAAGCTTTGGCAGTGTGTCTCGCAGAGAGATAGCTTAGGAGCGCAGCGCACTTATGCCTCCCTTGTCCAGAAACACGATTTTACTGCACACTCCAAAAACAGTACTCTTCCCAGGGCAAGATGCCAGATGCTCTCTGATGCCCGTGCTCCCTTCCTACTCTTGCCCAGCTCGTTGTTGTAACGCGCACATGCCGTCCTGGCATTCAGTGCACAGTGAAAGCAATCGCAAAAGTCCAGCAGCTGCTGACTCCCAAACACAAGGCGCTGGCTATGTTCTTGCTTCTCGACAACTCAACGCAGCCCTCCATTTCTGCAGTTGCCATCGAGGTCTCTGCATGTCGGAGAGTCAGAGGACGAGCACGAGTTTCCCACGAGGGGCTGAATCAGGAGGAATTCAAAACTCAGGGAATTTGTCCTGGAACACCTTCCATAAGGATGCTCGAAGGGAATTGAAGAGGCAGGCGAGCGGCCACCACCGTCCTCTAGCAGGCCTTAGGGTGCGCGCAGAAGCCCGGTGCTCTGCGGCTTCGTTCTTCGCCCTCGTGCAAGCTACCGCTCTGTCCGGCTCCCGGAGCAGGAGAAGCGGCTGCTTCGCGCACACAACAGCGGAGCGGCAGCCCTACGCTCCGAAGCGCTGCTTCAGCCGAAAGACGCCGGCCACCGGCGCTTGGCTTCGGACAGCTCCGGAGAGCCGTAGTGTGGGTCTGCACTAGACTGCATCATAGCGAAAAGCTTTGGCAGTGTGTCTCGCAGGGAGATAGCTTAGGAGCGCAGCGCACTTATGCCTCCCTTGTCCAGAAACACGATTTTACTGCACACTCCAAAAACAGTACTCTTCCCAGGGCAATATATAAGCTGCTTTCTGACGGCCGTGATCTTTCGATTACTCTTGCGCAGCTCGGTTTTGCAGAGTGCACGTGCCTTCCTGGACTTCAGTGCACAGTGAAAGCAATCGCAAAAGTCCAGCAGCTGCTGACTCCCAAACACAAGGCGCTGTCTACGTTCTTGCTTCGCAACACTTCAACAGAGTCCTTCATTTCTGCAGCTGCCATCGAGTTTTCTGCATCTCGAGCCTTCTGGGACGAGCACCAATTTCCCAGGAGGGGCTGCATCAGGACGAAGTCAAAACCCAGGAAAGTTGTCTCGGAACACCTTCAATAAAGCATGCCAGCAGTGCATTGAAAAGGCAGGGAGCTTTAGCCACCGTCCTCTAGCAGTCGCGAAGCTGTGCACACAATGTCGTCTCCCTGCGGCAACGTTCTTCGCCCTCGTGCAAGCTACCGCTCTGTCCGGCTCCCGGAGCAGGAGAAGCGGCTGCTTCGCGCACACAGCAGCGGAGAGGCAGCCCTACGCTCCGAAGCGCTGCTTCAGCCGAAAGACGCCGGCCACCGGCGCTTGGCTTCGGACAGCTCCGGAGAGCCGTAGTGTGCGTCTGCACTAGACTGCATCATAGCGAAAAGCTTTGACAGTGTGTCTCGCAGGGAGATAGCTTAGGAGCGCAGCGCACTTATGCCTCCCTTGTCCAGAAACACGGATTTGCTGCACACTCCAAAAACACTGCTCTTTCCATGGTACTATGTAAGCTGCTGTCTGACGCCCGTTCTCTTCTGCCCACTCTTGCCCAGCTGGTTGTTGCAGCGTGCACGTGCCTTCCTGGCATTAAGAGCACAGTGAAAGCAATCGCAAAAGTCCAGCAGCTGCTGACTCCCAAACACAAGGCGCTTGTCTACGTTCTTGCTTCTCGACAACTCAACGCAGCCCTTCATTTCTGCAGCTGCCATCGAGTTTTCTGTATCTTGAGCCTTCTGGGACGAGCACCAATTTCCCAGGAGGGGCTGCATCAGGACGAAGTCAAAACCCAGGAAAGTTGTCTCGGAACACCTTCAATAAAGCATGCCAGCAGTGCATTGAAAAGGCAGGGAGCTTTAGCCACCGTCCTCTAGCAGTCGCGAAGCTGTGCACACAATGTCGTCTCCCTGCGGCAACGTTCTTCGCCCTCGTGCAAGCTACCGCTCTGTCCGGCTCCCGGAGCAGGAGAAGCGGCTGCTTCGCGCACACAGCAGCGGAGCGGCAGCCCTACGCTCCGAAGCGCTGCTTCAGCCGAAAGACGCCGGCCACCGGCGCTTGGCTTCGGACAGCTCCGGAGAGCCGTAGTGTGCGTCTGCAACTAGACTGCATCATAGCGAAAAGCTTTGGCAGTGTGTCTCGCAGGGAGATAGCTTAGGAGCGCAGCGCACTTATGCCTCCCTTGTCCAGAAACACGATTTTACTGCACACTCCAAAAACAGTACTCTTCCCAGGGCAATATATAAGCTGCTTTCTGACGGCCGTGATCTTTCGATTACTCTTGCCCAGCTCGTTGTTTTAACGTGCACATGCCGTCCTGGCATTCAGTGCACAGTGAAAGCAATCGCAAAAGTCCAGCAGCTGCTGACTCCCAAACACAAGGCGCTGGCTATGTTCTTGCTTCTCGACAACTCAACGCAGCCCTTCATTTCTGCAGTTGCCATCGAGGTCTCTGCATGTCGGAGACTCAGAGGACGAGCACGAGTTTCCCACGAGGGGCTGCATCAGGAGGAATTCAAAACTCCAGAAAATTGTCCTGGAACACCTTCCATAAGGATGCTAGAAGGGAATTGAAGAGGCAGGCGTGCGGCCACCACGGTCCTCTAGCAGTCCTTCGGGTGTGCGCAGAAGCCCGGTGCTCTGCGGCTTCGTTCTTCGCCCCCGTACAAACTACCGCTCTGTCCGGCTCCCGGAGCAGGAGAAGCGGCTGCTTCGCGCACACAACAGCGGAGCGGCAGCCCTACGCTCCGAAGCGCTGCTTCAGCCGAAAGACGCCGGCCACCGGCGCTTGGCTTCGGACAGCTCCGGAGAGCCGTAGTGTGCGTCTGCACTAGACTGCATCATAGCGAAAAGCTTTGACAGTGTGTCTCGCAGGGAGATAGCTTAGGAGCGCAGCGCACTTATGCCTCCCTTGTCCAGAAACACGGATTTGCTGCACACTCCAAAAACACTGCTCTTTCCATGGTACTATGTAAGCTGCTGTCTGACGCCCGTTCTCTTCTGCCCACTCTTGCCCAGCTGGTTGTTGCAGCGTGCACGTGCCTTCCTGGCATTAAGAGCACAGTGAAAGCAATCGCAAAAGTCCAGCAGCTGCTGACTCCCAAACACAAGGCGCTTGTCTACGTTCTTGCTTCTCGACAACTCAACGCAGCCCTTCATTTCTGCAGCTGCCATCGAGTTTTCTGTATCTTGAGCCTTCTGGGACGAGCACCAATTTCCCAGGAGGGGCTGCATCAGGACGAAGTCAAAACCCAGGAAAGTTGTCTCGGAACACCTTCAATAAAGCATGCCAGCAGTGCATTGAAAAGGCAGGGAGCTTTAGCCACCGTCCTCTAGCAGTCGCGAAGCTGTGCACACAATGTCGTCTCCCTGCGGCAACGTTCTTCGCCCTCGTGCAAGCTACCGCTCTGTCCGGCTCCCGGAGCAGGAGAAGCGGCTGCTTCGCGCACACAGCAGCGGAGCGGCAGCCCTACGCTCCGAAGCGCTGCTTCAGCCGAAAGACGCCGGCCACCGGCGCTTGGCTTCGGACAGCTCCGGAGAGCCGTAGTGTGCGTCTGCACTAGACTGCATCATAGCGAAAAGCTTTGGCAGTGTGTCTCGCAGAGAGATAGCTTAGGAGCGCAGCGCACTTATGCCTCCCTTGTCCAGAAACACGATTTTACTGCACACTCCAAAAACAGTACTCTTCCCAGGGCAAGATGCCAGATGCTCTCTGATGCCCGTGCTCCCTTCCTACTCTTGCCCAGCTCGTTGTTGTAACGTGCACATGCCGTCCTGGCATTCAGTGCACAGTGAAAGCAATCGCAAAAGTCCAGCAGCTGCTGACTCCCAAACACAAGGCGCTGGCTATGTTCTTGCTTCTCGACAACTCAACGCAGCCCTCCATTTCTGCAGTTGCCATCGAGGTCTCTGCATGTCGGAGAGTCAGAGGACGAGCACGAGTTTCCCACGAGGGGCTGAATCAGGAGGAATTCAAAACTCAGGGAATTTGTCCTGGAACACCTTCCATAAGGATGCTCGAAGGGAATTGAAGAGGCAGGCGAGCGGCCACCACCGTCCTCTAGCAGTCCTTAGGGTGCGCGCAGAAGCCCGGTGCTCTGCGGCTTCGTTCTTCGCCCTCGTGCAAGCTACCGCTCTGTCCGGCTCCCGGAGCAGGAGAAGCGGCTGCTTCGCGCACACAACAGCGGAGCGGCAGCCCTACGCTCCGAAGCGCTGCTTCAGCCGAAAGACGCCGGCCACCGGCGCTTGGCTTCGGACAGCTCCGGAGAGCCGTAGTGTGGGTCTGCACTAGACTGCATCATAGCGAAAAGCTTTGGCAGTGTGTCTCGCAGGGAGATAGCTTAGGAGCGCAGCGCACTTATGCCTCCCTTGTCCAGAAACACGATTTTACTGCACACTCCAAAAACAGTACTCTTCCCAGGGCAATATATAAGCTGCTTTCTGACGGCCGTGATCTTTCGATTACTCTTGCGCAGCTCGGTGTTGCAGAGTGCACGTGCCTTCCTGGAATTCAGTGCACAGTGAAAGCAATCGCAAAAGTCCAGCAGCTGCTGACTCCCAAACACAAGGCGCTGGCTACGTTCTTGCTTCGCAACACTTCAACAGAGTCCTTCATTTCTGCAGCTGCCATCGAGTTTTCTGCATCTCGAGCCTTCTGGGACGAGCACCAATTTCCCAGGAGGGGCTGCATCAGGACGAAGTCAAAACCCAGGAAAGTTGTCTCGGAACACCTTCTATAAAGCATGCCAGCAGTGCATTGAAAAGGCAGGTAGCTTTAGCCACCGTCCTCTAGCAGTCGCGAAGCTGTGCACACAATGTCGTCTCCCTGCGGCAACGTTCTTCGCCCTCGTGCAAGCTACCGCTCTGTCCGGCTCCCGGAGCAGGAGAAGCGGCTGCTTCGCGCACACAGCAGCGGAGCGGCAGCCCTACGCTCCGAAGCGCTGCTTCAGCCGAAAGACGCCGGCCACCGGCGCTTGGCTTCGGACAGCTCCGGAGAGCCGTAGTGTGCGTCTGCACTAGACTGCATCATAGCGAAAAGCTTTGACAGTGTGTCTCGCAGGGAGATAGCTTAGGAGCGCAGCGCACTTATGCCTCCCTTGTCCAGAAACACGATTTTACTGCACACTCCAAAAACAGTACTCCTCCCAGGGCAATATATAAGCTGCTTTCTGACGGCCGTGATCTTTCGATTACTCTTGCCCAGCTCGTTGTTTTAACGTGCACATGCCGTCCTGGCATTCAGTGCACAGTGAAAGCAATCGCAAAAGTCCAGCAGCTGCTGACTCCCAAACACAAGGCGCTGGCTATGTTCTTGCTTCTCGACAACTCAACGCAGCCCTTCATTTCTGCAGTTGCCATCGAGGTCTCTGCATGTCGGAGACTCAGAGGACGAGCACGAATTTCCCACGAGGGGCTGCATCAGGAGGAATTCAAAACTCCAGAAAATTGTCCTGGAACACCTTCCATAAGGATGCTAGAAGGGAATTGAAGAGGCAGGCGTGCCGCCACCACGGTCCTCTAGCAGTCCTTCGGGTGTGCGCAGAAGCCCGGTGCTCTGCGGCTTCGTTCTTCGCCCCCGTACAAACTACCGCTCTGTCCGGCTCCCGGAGCAGGAGAAGCGGCTGCTTCGCGCACACAACAGCGGAGCGGCAGCCCTACGCTCCGAAGCGCTGCTTCAGCCGAAAGACGCCGGCCACCGGCGCTTGGCTTCGGACAGCTCCGGAGAGCCGTAGTGTGCGTCTGCACTAGACTGCATCATAGCGAAAAGCTTTGACAGTGTGTCTCGCAGGGAGATAGCTTAGGAGCGCAGCGCACTTATGCCTCCCTTGTCCAGAAACACGGATTTGCTGCACACTCCAAAAACACTGCTCTTTCCATGGTACTATGTAAGCTGCTGTCTGACGCCCGTTCTCTTCTGCCCACTCTTGCCCAGCTGGTTGTTGCAGCGTGCACGTGCCTTCCTGGCATTAAGAGCACAGTGAAAGCAATCGCAAAAGTCCAGCAGCTGCTGACTCCCAAACACAAGGCGCTTGTCTACGTTCTTGCTTCTCGACAACTCAACGCAGCCCTTCATTTCTGCAGCTGCCATCGAGTTTTCTGTATCTTGAGCCTTCTGGGACGAGCACCAATTTCCCAGGAGGGGCTGCATCAGGACGAAGTCAAAACCCAGGAAAGTTGTCTCGGAACACCTTCAATAAAGCATGCCAGCAGTGCATTGAAAAGGCAGGGAGCTTTAGCCACCGTCCTCTAGCAGTCCCAAGGCTGTGCACACAATGTCGTCTGCCTGCGGCAACGTTCTTCGCCCTCGTGCAAGCTACCGCTCTGTCCGGCTCCCGGAGCAGGAGAAGCGGCTGCTTCGCGCACACAACAGCGGAGCGGCAGCCCTACGCTCCGAAGCGCTGCTTCAGCCGAAAGACGCCGGCCACCGGCGCTTGGCTTCGGACAGCTCCGGAGAGCCGTAGTGTGCGTCTGCAACTAGACTGCATCATAGCGAAAAGCTTTGGCAGTGTGTCTCGCAGGGAGATAGCTTAGGAGCGCAGCGCACTTATGCCTCCCTTGTCCAGAAACACGATTTTACTGCACACTCCAAAAACAGTACTCTTCCCAGGGCAATATATAAGCTGCTTTCTGACGGCCGTTCTCTTCTGCCCACTCTTGCCCAGCTGGTTGTTGCAGCGTGCACGTGCCTTCCTGGCATTAAGAGCACAGTGAAAGCAATCGCAAAAGTCCAGCAGCTGCTGACTCCCAAACACAAGGCGCTTGTCTACGTTCTTGCTTCTCGACAACTCAACGCAGCCCTTCATTTCTGCAGCTGCCATCGAGTTTTCTGTATCTTGAGCCTTCTGGGACGAGCACCAATTTCCCAGGAGGGGCTGCATCAGGACGAAGTCAAAACCCAGGAAAGTTGTCTCGGAACACCTTCAATAAAGCATGCCAGCAGTGCATTGAAAAGGCAGGTATCTTTAGCCACCGTCCTCTAGCAGTCCCAAGGCTGTGCACACAATGTCGTCTGCCTGCGGCAACGTTCTTCGCCCTCGTGCAAGCTACCGCTCTGTCCGGCTCCCGGAGCAGGAGAAGCGGCTGCTTCGCGCACACAGCAGCGGAGCGGCAGCCCTACGCTCCGAAGCGCTGCTTCAGCCGAAAGACGCCGGCCACCGGCGCTTGGCTTCGGACAGCTCCGGAGAGCCGTAGTGTGCGTCTGCACTAGACTGCATCATAGCGAAAAGCTTTGGCAGTGTGTCTCGCAGAGAGATAGCTTAGGAGCGCAGCGCACTTATGCCTCCCTTGTCCAGAAACACGATTTTACTGCACACTCCAAAAACAGTACTCTTCCCAGGGCAAGATGCCAGATGCTCTCTGATGCCCGTGCTCCCTTCCTACTCTTGCCCAGCTCGTTGTTGTAACGCGCACATGCCGTCCTGGCATTCAGTGCACAGTGAAAGCAATCGCAAAAGTCCAGCAGCTGCTGACTCCCAAACACAAGGCGCTGGCTATGTTCTTGCTACTCGACGACTCAACGCAGCCATTCATTTCTGCAGTTGCCATCGAGGTCTCTGCATGTCGGAGAGTCAGAGGACGAGCACGAGTTTCCCACCAGGGGCTGAATCAGGAGGAATTCAAAACTCAGGGAATTTGTCCTGGAACACCTTCCATAAGGATGCTAGAAGGGAATTGAAGAGGCAGGCGAGCGGCCACCACCGTCCTCTAGCAGTCCTTAGGGTGCGCGCAGAAGCCCGGTGCTCTGCGGCTTCGTTCTTCGCCCTCGTGCAAGCTACCGCTCTGTCCGGCTCCCGGAGCAGGAGAAGCGGCTGCTTCGCGCACACAACAGCGGAGCGGCAGCCCTACGCTCCGAAGCGCTGCTTCAGCCGAAAGACGCCGGCCACCGGCGCTTGGCTTCGGACAGCGCCGGAGAGCCGTAGTGTGGGTCTGCACTAGACTGCATCATAGCGAAAAGCTTTGGCAGTGTGTCTCGCAGGGAGATAGCTTAGGAGCGCAGCGCACTTATGCCTCCCTTGTCCAGAAACACGATTTTACTGCACACTCCAAAAACAGTACTCTTCCCAGGGCAATATATAAGCTGCTTTCTGACGGCCGTGATCTTTCGATTACTCTTGCGCAGCTCGGTGTTGCAGAGTGCACGTGCCTTCCTGGAATTCAGTGCACAGTGAAAGCAATCGCAAAAGTCCAGCAGCTGCTGACTCCCAAACACAAGGCGCTGTCTACGTTCTTGCTTCGCAACACTTCAACAGAGTCCTTCATTTCTGCTGCTGCCATCGAGTTTTCTGCATCTCGAGCCTTCTGGGACGAGCACCAATTTCCCAGGAGGGGCTGCATCAGGACGAAGTCAAAACCCAGGAAAGTTGTCTCGGAACACCTTCAATAAAGCATGCCAGCAGTGCATTGAAAAGGCAGGTAGCTTTAGCCACCGTCCTCTAGCAGTCGCGAAGCTGTGCACACAATGTCGTCTCCCTGCGGCAACGTTCTTCGCCCTCGTGCAAGCTACCGCTCTGTCCGGCTCCCGGAGCAGGAGAAGCGGCTGCTTCGCGCACACAGCAGCGGAGCGGCAGCCCTACGCTCCGAAGCGCTGCTTCAGCCGAAAGACGCCGGCCACCGGCGCTTGGCTTCGGACAGCTCCGGAGAGCCGTAGTGTGCGTCTGCACTAGACTGCATCATAGCGAAAAGCTTTGACAGTGTGTCTCGCAGGGAGATAGCTTAGGAGCGCAGCGCACTTATGCCTCCCTTGTCCAGAAACACGATTTTACTGCACACTCCAAAAACAGTACTCCTCCCAGGGCAATATATAAGCTGCTTTCTGACGGCCGTGATCTTTCGATTACTCTTGCCCAGCTCGTTGTTTTAACGTGCACATGCCGTCCTGGCATTCAGTGCACAGTGAAAGCAATCGCAAAAGTCCAGCAGCTGCTGACTCCCAAACACAAGGCGCTGGCTATGTTCTTGCTTCTCGACAACTCAACGCAGCCCTTCATTTCTGCAGTTGCCATCGAGGTCTCTGCATGTCGGAGACTCAGAGGACGAGCACGAATTTCCCAGGAGGGGCTGCATCAGGAGGAATTCAAAACTCCAGAAAATTGTCCTGGAACACCTTCCATAAGGATGCTAGAAGGGAATTGAAGAGGCAGGCGAGCGGCCACCACGGTCCTCTAGCAGTCCTTCGGGTGTGCGCAGAAGCCCGGTGCTCTGCGGCTTCGTTCTTCGCCCCCGTACAAACTACCGCTCTGTCCGGCTCCCGGAGCAGGAGAAGCGGCTGCTTCGCGCACACAACAGCGGAGCGGCAGCCCTACGCTCCGAAGCGCTGCTTCAGCCGAAAGACGCCGGCCACCGGCGCTTGGCTTCGGACAGCTCCGGAGAGCCGTAGTGTGCGTCTGCACTAGACTGCATCATAGCGAAAAGCTTTGACAGTGTGTCTCGCAGGGAGATAGCTTAGGAGCGCAGCGCACTTATGCCTCCCTTGTCCAGAAACACGGATTTGCTGCACACTCCAAAAACAGTGCTCTTTCCATGGTACTATGTAAGCTGCTGTCTGACGCCCGTTCTCTTCTGCCCACTCTTGCCCAGCTGGTTGTTGCAGCGTGCACGTGCCTTCCTGGCATTAAGAGCACAGTGAAAGCAATCGCAAAAGTCCAGCAGCTGCTGACTCCCAAACACAAGGCGCTTGTCTACGTTCTTGCTTCTCGACAACTCAACGCAGCCCTTCATTTCTGCAGCTGCCATCGAGTTTTCTGTATCTTGAGCCTTCTGGGACGAGCACCAATTTCCCAGGAGGGGCTGCATCAGGACGAAGTCAAAACCCAGGAAAGTTGTCTCGGAACACCTTCAATAAAGCATGCCAGCAGTGCATTGAAAAGGCAGGTAGCTTTAGCCACCGTCCTCTAGCAGTCGCGAAGCTGTGCACACAATGTCGTCTCCCTGCGGCAACGTTCTTCGCCCTCGTGCAAGCTACCGCTCTGTCCGGCTCCCGGAGCAGGAGAAGCGGCTGCTTCGCGCACACAACAGCGGAGCGGCAGCCCTTCGCTCCGAAGCGCTGCTTCAGCCGAAAGACGCCGGCCACCGGCGCTTGGCTTCGGACAGCTCCGGAGAGCTGTAGTGTGCGTCTGCACTAGACTGCATCATAGCGAAAAGCTTTGGCAGTGTGTCTCGCAGAGAGATAGCTTAGGAGCGCAGCGCACTTATGCCTCCCTTGTCCAGAAACACGATTTTACTGCACACTCCAAAAACAGTACTCTTCCCAGGGCAAGATGCCAGATGCTCTCTGATGCCCGTGCTCCCTTCCTACTCTTGCCCAGCTCGTTGTTGTAACGCGCACATGCCGTCCTGGCATTCAGTGCACAGTGAAAGCAATCGCAAAAGTCCAGCAGCTGCTGACTCCCAAACACAAGGCGCTGGCTATGTTCTTGCTACTCGACGACTCAACGCAGCCCTTCATTTCTGCAGTTGCCATCGAGGTCTCTGCATGTCGGAGAGTCAGAGGACGAGCACGAGTTTCCCACGAGGGGCTGAATAAGGAGGAATTCAAAACTCAGGGAATTTGTCCTGGAACACCTTCCATAAGGATGCTAGAAGGGAATTGAAGAGGCAGGCGAGCGGCCACCACCGTCCTCTAGCAGTCCTTCGGGTGCGCGCAGAAGCCCGGTGCTCTGCGGCTTCGTTCTTCGCCCTCGTGCAAGCTACCGCTCTGTCCGGCTCCCGGAGCAGGAGAAGCGGCTGCTTCGCGCACACAACAGCGGAGCGGCAGCCCTACGCTCCGAAGCGCTGCTTCAGCCGAAAGACGCCGGCCACCGGCGCTTGGCTTCGGACAGCGCCGGAGAGCCGTAGTGTGGGTCTGCACTAGACTGCATGATAACGAAAAGCTTTGGCATTGTGTCTCGCAGGGAGATAGCTTAGGAGCGTAGCGCACTTATGCCTCCCTTGTCCAGAAACACGATTTTACTGCACACTCCAAAAACAGTACTCTTCCCAGGGCAATATATAAGCTGCTTTCTGACGGCCGTGATCTTTCGATTACTCTTGCGCAGCTCGGTGTTGCAGAGTGCACGTGCCTTCCTGGAATTCAGTGCACAGTGAAAGCAATCGCAAAAGTCCAGCAGCTGCTGACTCCCAAACACAAGGCGCTGTCTACGTTCTTGCTTCTCAACACTTCAACAGAGTCCTTCATTTCTGCAGCTGCCATCGAGTTTTCTGCATCTCGAGCCTTCTGGGACGAGCACCAATTTCCCAGGAGGGGCTGCATCAGGACGAAGTCAAAACCCAGGAAAGTTGTCTCGGAACACCTTCAATAAAGCATGCCAGCAGTGCATTGAAAAGGCAGGGAGCTTTAGCCACCGTCCTCTAGCAGTCGCGAAGCTGTGCACACAATGTCGTCTCCCTGCGGCTTCGTTCTTCGCTCTCGTGCAAGCTACCGCTCTGTCCGGCTCCCGGAGCAGGAGAAGCGGCTGCTTCGCGCACACAACAGCGGAGCGGCAGCCGTACGCTCCGAAGCGCTGCTTCAGCCGAAAGACGCCGGCCACCGGCGCTTGGCTTCGGACAGCTCCGGAGAGCCGTAGTGTGCGTCTGCAACTAGACTGCATCATAGCGAAAAGCTTTGGCAGTGTGTCTCGCAGGGAGATAGCTTAGGAGCGCAGCGCACTTATGCCTCCCTTGTCCAGAAACACGATTTTACTGCACACTCCAAAAACAGTACTCTTCCCAGGGCAATATATAAGCTGCTTTCTGACGGCCGTGATCTTTCGATTACTCTTGCGCAGCTCGGTGTTGCAGAGTGCACGTGCCTTCCTGGAATTCAGCGCACAGTGAAAGCAATCGCAAAAGTCCAGCAGCTGCTGACTCCCAAACACAAGGCGCTTGTCTACGTTCTTGCTTCTCGACAACTCAACGCAGCCCTCCATTTCTGCAGTTGCCATCGAGGTCTCTGCATGTCGGAGACTCAGAGGACGAGCACGAGTTTCCAACGAGGGGCTGCATCAGGAGGAATTCAAAACTCCAGAAAATTGTCCTGGAACACCTTCCATAAGGATGCTAGAAGGGAATTGAAGAGGCAGGCGTGCCGCCACCACGGTCCTCTAGCAGTCCTTCGGGTGTGCGCAGAAGCCCGGTGCTCTGCGGCTTCGTTCTTCGCCCCCGTACAAACTACCGCTCTGTCCGGCTCCCGGAGCAGGAGAAGCGGCTGCTTCGCGCACACAACAGCGGAGCGGCAGCCCTACGCTCCGAAGCGCTGCTTCAGCCGAAAGACGCCGGCCACCGGCGCTTGGCTTCGGACAGCTCCGGAGAGCCGTAGTGTGCGTCTGCACTAGACTGCATCATAGCGAAAAGCTTTGACAGTGTGTCTCGCAGGGAGATAGCTTAGGAGCGCAGCGCACTTATGCCTCCCTTGTCCAGAAACACGGATTTGCTGCACACTCCAAAAACACTGCTCTTTCCATGGTACTATGTAAGCTGCTGTCTGACGCCCGTTCTCTTCTGCCCACTCTTGCCCAGCTGGTTGTTGCAGCGTGCACGTGCCTTCCTGGCATTAAGAGCACAGTGAAAGCAATCGCAAAAGTCCAGCAGCTGCTGACTCCCAAACACAAGGCGCTTGTCTACGTTCTTGCTTCTCGACAACTCAACGCAGCCCTTCATTTCTGCAGCTGCCATCGAGTTTTCTGTATCTTGAGCCTTCTGGGACGAGCACCAATTTCCCAGGAGGGGCTGCATCAGGACGAAGTCAAAACCCAGGAAAGTTGTCTCGGAACACCTTCAATAAAGCATGCCAGCAGTGCATTGAAAAGGCAGGGAGCTTTAGCCACCGTCCTCTAGCAGTCGCGAAGCTGTGCACACAATGTCGTCTCCCTGCGGCAACGTTCTTCGCCCTCGTGCAAGCTACCGCTCTGTCCGGCTCCCGGAGCAGGAGAAGCGGCTGCTTCGCGCACACAGCAGCGGAGCGGCAGCCCTACGCTCCGAAGCGCTGCTTCAGCCGAAAGACGCCGGCCACCGGCGCTTGGCTTCGGACAGCTCCGGAGAGCCGTAGTGTGCGTCTGCAACTAGACTGCATCATAGCGAAAAGCTTTGGCAGTGTGTCTCGCAGGGAGATAGCTTAGGAGCGCAGCGCACTTATGCCTCCCTTGTCCAGAAACACGATTTTACTGCACACTCCAAAAACAGTACTCTTCCCAGGGCAATATATAAGCTGCTTTCTGACGGCCGTGATCTTTCGATTACTCTTGCCCAGATCGTTGTTTTAACGTGCACATGCCGTCCTGGCATTCAGTGCACAGTGAAAGCAATCGCAAAAGTCCAGCAGCTGCTGACTCCCAAACACAAGGCGCTGGCTATGTTCTTGCTTCTCGACAACTCAACGCAGCCCTTCATTTCTGCAGTTGCCATCGAGGTCTCTGCATGTAGGAGACTCAGAGGACGAGCACGAGTTTCCCAGGAGGGGCTGCATCAGGAGGAATTCAAAACTCCAGAAAATTGTCCTGGAACACCTTCCATAAGGATGCTAGAAGGGAATTGAAGAGGCAGGCGAGCGGCCACCACGGTCCTCTAGCAGTCCTTCGGGTGTGCGCAGAAGCCCGGTGCTCTGCGGCTTCGTTCTTCGCCCCCGTACAAACTACCGCTCTGTCCGGCTCCCGGAGCAGGAGAAGCGGCTGCTTCGCGCACACAACAGCGGAGCGGCAGCCCTACGCTCCGAAGCGCTGCTTCAGCCGAAAGACGCCGGCCACCGGCGCTTGGCTTCGGACAGCTCCGGAGAGCCGTAGTGTGCGTCTGCACTAGACTGCATCATAGCGAAAAGCTTTGACAGTGTGTCTCGCAGGGAGATAGCTTAGGAGCGCAGCGCACTTATGCCTCCCTTGTCCAGAAACACGGATTTGCTGCACACTCCAAAAACACTGCTCTTTCCATGGTACTATGTAAGCTGCTGTCTGACGCCCGTTCTCTTCTGCCCACTCTTGCCCAGCTGGTTGTTGCAGCGTGCACGTGCCTTGCTGGCATTCAGTGCACAGTGAAAGCAATCGCAAAAGTCCAGCAGCTGCTGACTCCCAAACACAAGGCGCTTGTCTACGTTCTTGCTTCTCGACAACTCAACGCAGCCCTTCATTTCTGCAGCTGCCATCGAGTTTTCTGTATCTTGAGCCTTCTGGGACGAGCACCAATTTCCCAAGAGGGGCTGCATCAGGACGAAGTCAAAACCCAGGAAAGTTGTCTCGGAACACCTTCAATAAAGCATGCCAGCAGTGCATTGAAAAGGCAGGTAGCTTTAGCCACCGTCCTCTAGCAGTCGCGAAGCTGTGCACACAATGTCGTCTCCCTGCGGCAACGTTCTTCGCCCTCGTGCAAGCTACCGCTCTGTCCGGCTCCCGGAGCAGGAGAAGCGGCTGCTTCGCGCACACAGCAGCGGAGCGGCAGCCCTACGCTCCGAAGCGCTGCTTCAGCCGAAAGACGCCGGCCACCGGCGCTTGGCTTCGGACAGCTCCGGAGAGCCGTAGTGTGCGTCTGCAACTAGACTGCATCATAGCGAAAAGCTTTGGCAGTGTGTCTCGCAGAGAGATAGCTTAGGAGCGCAGCGCACTTATGCCTCCCTTGTCCAGAAACACGATTTTACTGCACACTCCAAAAACAGTACTCTTCCCAGGGCAATATATAAGCTGCTTTCTGACGGCCGTGATCTTTCGATTACTCTTGCCCAGCTCGTTGTTTTAACGTGCACGTGCCGTCCTGGCATTCAGTGCACAGTGAAAGCAATCGCAAAAGTCCAGCAGCTGCTGACTCCCAAACACAAGGCGCTGGCTATGTTCTTGCTTCTCGACAACTCAACGCAGCCCTTCATTTCTGCAGCTGCCATCGAGGTCTCTGCATGTCGGAGAGTCAGAGGACGAGCACGAGTTTCCCACGAGGGGCTGCATCAGGAGGAATTCAAAACTCAGGGAATTTGTCCTGGAACACCTTCCATAAGGATGCTAGAAGGGAATTGAAGAGGCAGGCGTGCGGCCACCACCGTCCTCTAGCAGTCCTTCGGGTGTGCGCAGAAGCCCGGTGCTCTGCGGCTTCGTTCTTCGCCCCCGTACAAACTACCGCTCTGTCCGGCTCCCGGAGCAGGAGAAGCGGCTGCTTCGCGCACACAGCAGCGGAGCGGCAGCCCTACGCTCCGAAGCGCTGCTTCAGCCGAAAGACGCCGGCCACCGGCGCTTGGCTTCGGACAGCTCCGGAGAGCCGTAGTGTGCGTCTGCACTAGACTGCATCATAGCGAAAAGCTTTGACAGTGTGTCTCGCAGGGAGATAGCTTAGGAGCGCAGCGCACTTATGCCTCCCTTGTCCAGAAACACGGATTTGCTGCACACTCCAAAAACACTGCTCTTTCCATGGTACTATGTAAGCTGCTGTCTGACGCCCGTTCTCTTCTGCCCACTCTTGCCCAGCTGGTTGTTGCAGCGTGCACGTGCCTTCCTGGCATTAAGAGCACAGTGAAAGCAATCGCAAAAGTCCAGCAGCTGCTGACTCCCAAACACAAGGCGCTTGTCTACGTTCTTGCTTCTCGACAACTCAACGCAGCCCTTCATTTCTGCAGCTGCCATCGAGTTTTCTGTATCTTGAGCCTTCTGGGACGAGCACCAATTTCCCAGGAGGGGCTGCATCAGGACGAAGTCAAAACCCAGGAAAGTTGTCTCGGAACACCTTCAATAAAGCATGCCAGCAGTGCATTGAAAAGGCAGGGAGCTTTAGCCACCGTCCTCTAGCAGTCGCGAAGCTGTGCACACAATGTCGTCTCCCTGCGGCAACGTTCTTCGCCCTCGTGCAAGCTACCGCTCTGTCCGGCTCCCGGAGCAGGAGAAGCGGCTGCTTCGCGCACACAACAGCGGAGCGGCAGCCCTACGCTCCGAAGCGCTGCTTCAGCCGAAAGACGCCGGCCACCGGCGCTTGGCTTCGGACAGCTCCGGAGAGCCGTAGTGTGCGTCTGCAACTAGACTGCATCATAGCGAAAAGCTTTGGCAGTGTGTCTCGCAGGGAGATAGCTTAGGAGCGCAGCGCACTTATGCCTCCCTTGTCCAGAAACACGATTTTACTGCACACTCCAAAAACAGTACTCTTCCCAGGGCAATATATAAGCTGCTTTCTGACGGCCGTGATCTTTCGATTACTCTTGCCCAGCTCGTTGTTTTAACGTGCACATGCCGTCCTGGCATTCAGTGCACAGTGAAAGCAATCGCAAAAGTCCAGCAGCTGCTGACTCCCAAACACAAGGCGCTGGCTATGTTCTTGCTTCTCGACAACTCAACGCAGCCCTTCATTTCTGCAGTTGCCATCGAGGTCTCTGCATGTCGGAGAGTCAGAGGACGAGCACGAGTTTCCCACGAGGGGCTGCATCAGGAGGAATTCAAAACTTCTGAAAATCGTCCTGGAACACCTTCCATAAGGATGCTAGAAGGGAATTGAAGAGGCAGGCGTGCGGCCACCACGGTCCTCTAGCAGTCCTTAGGGTGTGCGCAGAAGCCCGGTGCTCTGCGGCTTCGTTCTTCGCCCCCGTACAAACTACCGCTCTGTCCGGCTCCCGGAGCAGGAGAAGCGGTTGCTTCGCGCACACAACAGCGGAGCGGCAGCCCTACGCTCCGAAGCGCTGCTTCAGCCGAAAGACGCCGGCCACCGGCGCTTGGCTTCGGACAGCTCCGGAGAGCCGTAGTGTGCGTCTGCACTAGACTGCATCATAGCGAAAAGCTTTGGCAGTGTGTCTCGCAGAGAGATAGCTTAGGAGCGCAGCGCACTTATGCCTCCCTTGTCCAGAAACACGATTTTACTGCACACTCCAAAAACAGTACTCTTCCCAGGGCAAGATGCCAGATGCTCTCTGATGCCCGTGCTCCCTTCCTACTCTTGCCCAGCTCGTTGTTGTAACGCGCACATGCCGTCCTGGCATTCAGTGCACAGTGAAAGCAATCGCAAAAGTCCAGCAGCTGCTGACTCCCAAACACAAGGCGCTGGCTATGTTCTTGCTACTCGACGACTCAACGCAGCCCTTCATTTCTGCAGCTGCCATCGAGGTCTCTGCATGTCGGAGAGTCAGAGGACGAGCACGAGTTTCCCAGGAGGGGCTGCATCAGGAGGAATTCAAAACTCAGGGAATTTGTCCTGGAACACCTTCCATAAGGATGCTCGAAGGGAATTGAAGAGGCAGGCGAGCGGCCACCACCGTCCTCTAGCAGTCCTTAGGGTGCGCGCAGAAGCCCGGTGCTCTGCGGCTTCGTTCTTCGCCCTCGTGCAAGCTACCGCTCTGTCCGGCTCCCGGAGCAGGAGAAGCGGCTGCTTCGCGCACACAACAGCGGAGCGGCAGCCCTACGCTCCGAAGCGCTGCTTCAGCCGAAAGACGCCGGCCACCGGCGCTTGGCTTCGGACAGCTCCGGAGAGCCGTAGTGTGGGTCTGCACTAGACTGCATCATAGCGAAAAGCTTTGGCAGTGTGTCTCGCAGAGAGATAGCTTAGGAGCGCAGCGCACTTATGCCTCCCTTGTCCAGAAACACGATTTTACTGCACACTCCAAAAACAGTACTCTTCCCAGGGCAAGATGCCAGATGCTCTCTGATGCCCGTGCTCCCTTCCTACTCTTGCCCAGCTCGTTGTTGTAACGCGCACATGCCGTCCTGGCATTCAGTGCACAGTGAAAGCAATCGCAAAAGTCCAGCAGCTGCTGACTCCCAAACACAAGGCGCTGGCTATGTTCTTGCTTCTCCACAACTCAACGCAGCCCTCCATTTCTGCAGTTGCCATCGAGGTCTCTGCATGTCGGAGAGTCAGAGGACGAGCACGAGTTTCCCACGAGGGGCTGCATCAGGAGGAATTCAAAACTCAGGGAATTTGTCCTGGAACACCTTCCATAAGGATGCTCGAAGGGAATTGAAGAGGCAGGCGAGCGGCCACCACCGTCCTCTAGCAGTCCTTAGGGTGCGCGCAGAAGCCCGGTGCTCTGCGGCTTCGTTCTTCGCCCTCGTGCAAGCTACCGCTCTGTCCGGCTCCCGGAGCAGGAGAAGCGGCTGCTTCGCGCACACAACAGCGGAGCGGCAGCCCTACGCTCCGAAGCGCTGCTTCAGCCGAAAGACGCCGGCCACCGGCGCTTGGCTTCGGACAGCTCCGGAGAGCCGTAGTGTGGGTCTGCACTAGACTGCATCATAGCGAAAAGCTTTGGCAGTGTGTCTCGCAGGGAGATAGCTTAGGAGCGCAGCGCACTTATGCCTCCCTTGTCCAGAAACACGATTTTACTGCACACTCCAAAAACAGTACTCTTCCCAGGGCAATATATAAGCTGCTTTCTGACGGCCGTGATCTTTCGATTACTCTTGCGCAGCTCGGTGTTGCAGAGTGCACGTGCCTTCCTGGAATTCAGTGCACAGTGAAAGCAATCGCAAAAGTCCAGCAGCTGCTGACTCCCAAACACAAGGCGCTGGCTACGTTCTTGCTTCGCAACACTTCAACAGAGTCCTTCATTTCTGCAGCTGCCATCGAGTTTTCTGCATCTCGAGCCTTCTGGGACGAGCACCAATTTCCCAGGAGGGGCTGCATCAGGACGAAGTCAAAACCCAGGAAAGTTGTCTCGGAACACCTTCAATAAAGCATGCCAGCAGTGCATTGAAAAGGCAGGTAGCTTTAGCCACCGTCCTCTAGCAGTCGCGAAGCTGTGCACACAATGTCGTCTCCCTGCGGCAACGTTCTTCGCCCTCGTGCAAGCTACCGCTCTCTCCGGCTCCCGGAGCAGGAGAAGCGGCTGCTTCGCGCACACAGCAGCGGAGCGGCAGCCCTACGCTCCGAAGCGCTGCTTCAGCCGAAAGACGCCGGCCACCGGCGCTTGGCTTCGGACAGCTCCGGAGAGCCGTAGTGTGCGTCTGCACTAGACTGCATCATAGCGAAAAGCTTTGACAGTGTGTCTCGCAGGGAGATAGCTTAGGAGCGCAGCGCACTTATGCCTCCCTTGTCCAGAAACACGATTTTACTGCACACTCCAAAAACAGTACTCCTCCCAGGGCAATATATAAGCTGCTTTCTGACGGCCGTGATCTTTCGATTACTCTTGCCCAGCTCGTTGTTTTAACGTGCACATGCCGTCCTGGCATTCAGTGCACAGTGAAAGCAATCGCAAAAGTCCAGCAGCTGCTGACTCCCAAACACAAGGCGCTGGCTATGTTCTTGCTTCTCGACAACTCAACGCAGCCCTTCATTTCTGCAGTTGCCATCGAGGTCTCTGCATGTCGGAGACTCAGAGGACGAGCACGAATTTCCCACGAGGGGCTGCATCAGGAGGAATTCAAAACTCCAGAAAATTGTCCTGGAACACCTTCCATAAGGATGCTAGAAGGGAATTGAAGAGGCAGGCGTGCCGCCACCACGGTCCTCTAGCAGTCCTTCGGGTGTGCGCAGAAGCCCGGTGCTCTGCGGCTTCGTTCTTCGCCCCCGTACAAACTACCGCTCTGTCCGGCTCCCGGAGCAGGAGAAGCGGCTGCTTCGCGCACACAACAGCGGAGCGGCAGCCCTACGCTCCGAAGCGCTGCTTCAGCCGAAAGACGCCGGCCACCGGCGCTTGGCTTCGGACAGCTCCGGAGAGCCGTAGTGTGCGTCTGCACTAGACTGCATCATAGCGAAAAGCTTTGACAGTGTGTCTCGCAGGGAGATAGCTTAGGAGCGCAGCGCACTTATGCCTCCCTTGTCCAGAAACACGGATTTGCTGCACACTCCAAAAACACTGCTCTTTCCATGGTACTATGTAAGCTGCTGTCTGACGCCCGTTCTCTTCTGCCCACTCTTGCCCAGCTGGTTGTTGCAGCGTGCACGTGCCTTCCTGGCATTAAGAGCACAGTGAAAGCAATCGCAAAAGTCCAGCAGCTGCTGACTCCCAAACACAAGGCGCTTGTCTACGTTCTTGCTTCTCGACAACTCAACGCAGCCCTTCATTTCTGCAGCTGCCATCGAGTTTTCTGTATCTTGAGCCTTCTGGGACGAGCACCAATTTCCCAGGAGGGGCTGCATCAGGACGAAGTCAAAACCCAGGAAAGTTGTCTCGGAACACCTTCAATAAAGCATGCCAGCAGTGCATTGAAAAGGCAGGGAGCTTTAGCCACCGTCCTCTAGCAGTCCCAAGGCTGTGCACACAATGTCGTCTGCCTGCGGCAACGTTCTTCGCCCTCGTGCAAGCTACCGCTCTGTCCGGCTCCCGGAGCAGGAGAAGCGGCTGCTTCGCGCACACAACAGCGGAGCGGCAGCCCTACGCTCCGAAGCGCTGCTTCAGCCGAAAGACGCCGGCCACCGGCGCTTGGCTTCGGACAGCTCCGGAGAGCCGTAGTGTGCGTCTGCAACTAGACTGCATCATAGCGAAAAGCTTTGGCAGTGTGTCTCGCAGGGAGATAGCTTAGGAGCGCAGCGCACTTATGCCTCCCTTGTCCAGAAACACGATTTTACTGCACACTCCAAAAACAGTACTCTTCCCAGGGCAATATATAAGCTGCTTTCTGACGGCCGTTCTCTTCTGCCCACTCTTGCCCAGCTGGTTGTTGCAGCGTGCACGTGCCTTCCTGGCATTAAGAGCACAGTGAAAGCAATCGCAAAAGTCCAGCAGCTGCTGACTCCCAAACACAAGGCGCTTGTCTACGTTCTTGCTTCTCGACAACTCAACGCAGCCCTTCATTTCTGCAGCTGCCATCGAGTTTTCTGTATCTTGAGCCTTCTGGGACGAGCACCAATTTCCCAGGAGGGGCTGCATCAGGACGAAGTCAAAACCCAGGAAAGTTGTCTCGGAACACCTTCAATAAAGCATGCCAGCAGTGCATTGAAAAGGCAGGTATCTTTAGCCACCGTCCTCTAGCAGTCCCAAGGCTGTGCACACAATGTCGTCTGCCTGCGGCAACGTTCTTCGCCCTCGTGCAAGCTACCGCTCTGTCCGGCTCCCGGAGCAGGAGAAGCGGCTGCTTCGCGCACACAGCAGCGGAGCGGCAGCCCTACGCTCCGAAGCGCTGCTTCAGCCGAAAGACGCCGGCCACCGGCGCTTGGCTTCGGACAGCTCCGGAGAGCCGTAGTGTGCGTCTGCACTAGACTGCATCATAGCGAAAAGCTTTGGCAGTGTGTCTCGCAGAGAGATAGCTTAGGAGCGCAGCGCACTTATGCCTCCCTTGTCCAGAAACACGATTTTACTGCACACTCCAAAAACAGTACTCTTCCCAGGGCAAGATGCCAGATGCTCTCTGATGCCCGTGCTCCCTTCCTACTCTTGCCCAGCTCGTTGTTGTAACGCGCACATGCCGTCCTGGCATTCAGTGCACAGTGAAAGCAATCGCAAAAGTCCAGCAGCTGCTGACTCCCAAACACAAGGCGCTGGCTATGTTCTTGCTACTCGACGACTCAACGCAGCCATTCATTTCTGCAGTTGCCATCGAGGTCTCTGCATGTCGGAGAGTCAGAGGACGAGCACGAGTTTCCCACCAGGGGCTGAATCAGGAGGAATTCAAAACTCAGGGAATTTGTCCTGGAACACCTTCCATAAGGATGCTAGAAGGGAATTGAAGAGGCAGGCGAGCGGCCACCACCGTCCTCTAGCAGTCCTTAGGGTGCGCGCAGAAGCCCGGTGCTCTGCGGCTTCGTTCTTCGCCCTCGTGCAAGCTACCGCTCTGTCCGGCTCCCGGAGCAGGAGAAGCGGCTGCTTCGCGCACACAACAGCGGAGCGGCAGCCCTACGCTCCGAAGCGCTGCTTCAGCCGAAAGACGCCGGCCACCGGCGCTTGGCTTCGGACAGCGCCGGAGAGCCGTAGTGTGGGTCTGCACTAGACTGCATCATAGCGAAAAGCTTTGGCAGTGTGTCTCGCAGGGAGATAGCTTAGGAGCGCAGCGCACTTATGCCTCCCTTGTCCAGAAACACGATTTTACTGCACACTCCAAAAACAGTACTCTTCCCAGGGCAATATATAAGCTGCTTTCTGACGGCCGTGATCTTTCGATTACTCTTGCGCAGCTCGGTGTTGCAGAGTGCACGTGCCTTCCTGGAATTCAGTGCACAGTGAAAGCAATCGCAAAAGTCCAGCAGCTGCTGACTCCCAAACACAAGGCGCTGTCTACGTTCTTGCTTCGCAACACTTCAACAGAGTCCTTCATTTCTGCTGCTGCCATCGAGTTTTCTGCATCTCGAGCCTTCTGGGACGAGCACCAATTTCCCAGGAGGGGCTGCATCAGGACGAAGTCAAAACCCAGGAAAGTTGTCTCGGAACACCTTCAATAAAGCATGCCAGCAGTGCATTGAAAAGGCAGGTAGCTTTAGCCACCGTCCTCTAGCAGTCGCGAAGCTGTGCACACAATGTCGTCTCCCTGCGGCAACGTTCTTCGCCCTCGTGCAAGCTACCGCTCTGTCCGGCTCCCGGAGCAGGAGAAGCGGCTGCTTCGCGCACACAGCAGCGGAGCGGCAGCCCTACGCTCCGAAGCGCTGCTTCAGCCGAAAGACGCCGGCCACCGGCGCTTGGCTTCGGACAGCTCCGGAGAGCCGTAGTGTGCGTCTGCACTAGACTGCATCATAGCGAAAAGCTTTGACAGTGTGTCTCGCAGGGAGATAGCTTAGGAGCGCAGCGCACTTATGCCTCCCTTGTCCAGAAACACGATTTTACTGCACACTCCAAAAACAGTACTCCTCCCAGGGCAATATATAAGCTGCTTTCTGACGGCCGTGATCTTTCGATTACTCTTGCCCAGCTCGTTGTTTTAACGTGCACATGCCGTCCTGGCATTCAGTGCACAGTGAAAGCAATCGCAAAAGTCCAGCAGCTGCTGACTCCCAAACACAAGGCGCTGGCTATGTTCTTGCTTCTCGACAACTCAACGCAGCCCTTCATTTCTGCAGTTGCCATCGAGGTCTCTGCATGTCGGAGACTCAGAGGACGAGCACGAGTTTCCCAGGAGGGGCTGCATCAGGAGGAATTCAAAACTCCAGAAAATTGTCCTGGAACACCTTCCATAAGGATGCTAGAAGGGAATTGAAGAGGCAGGCGAGCGGCCACCACGGTCCTCTAGCAGTCCTTCGGGTGTGCGCAGAAGCCCGGTGCTCTGCGGCTTCGTTCTTCGCCCCCGTACAAACTACCGCTCTGTCCGGCTCCCGGAGCAGGAGAAGCGGCTGCTTCGCGCACACAACAGCGGAGCGGCAGCCCTACGCTCCGAAGCGCTGCTTCAGCCGAAAGACGCCGGCCACCGGCGCTTGGCTTCGGACAGCTCCGGAGAGCCGTAGTGTGCGTCTGCACTAGACTGCATCATAGCGAAAAGCTTTGACAGTGTGTCTCGCAGGGAGATAGCTTAGGAGCGCAGCGCACTTATGCCTCCCTTGTCCAGAAACACGGATTTGCTGCACACTCCAAAAACAGTGCTCTTTCCATGGTACTATGTAAGCTGCTGTCTGACGCCCGTTCTCTTCTGCCCACTCTTGCCCAGCTGGTTGTTGCAGCGTGCACGTGCCTTCCTGGCATTAAGAGCACAGTGAAAGCAATCGCAAAAGTCCAGCAGCTGCTGACTCCCAAACACAAGGCGCTTGTCTACGTTCTTGCTTCTCGACAACTCAACGCAGCCCTTCATTTCTGCTGCTGCCATCGAGTTTTCTGTATCTTGAGCCTTCTGGGACGAGCACCAATTTCCCAGGAGGGGCTGCATCAGGACGAAGTCAAAACCCAGGAAAGTTGTCTCGGAACACCTTCAATAAAGCATGCCAGCAGTGCATTGAAAAGGCAGGTAGCTTTAGCCACCGTCCTCTAGCAGTCGCGAAGCTGTGCACACAATGTCGTCTCCCTGCGGCAACGTTCTTCGCCCTCGTGCAAGCTACCGCTCTGTCCGGCTCCCGGAGCAGGAGAAGCGGCTGCTTCGCGCACACAACAGCGGAGCGGCAGCCCTTCGCTCCGAAGCGCTGCTTCAGCCGAAAGACGCCGGCCACCGGCGCTTGGCTTCGGACAGCTCCGGAGAGCTGTAGTGTGCGTCTGCACTAGACTGCATCATAGCGAAAAGCTTTGGCAGTGTGTCTCGCAGAGAGATAGCTTAGGAGCGCAGCGCACTTATGCCTCCCTTGTCCAGAAACACGATTTTACTGCACACTCCAAAAACAGTACTCTTCCCAGGGCAAGATGCCAGATGCTCTCTGATGCCCGTGCTCCCTTCCTACTCTTGCCCAGCTCGTTGTTGTAACGCGCACATGCCGTCCTGGCATTCAGTGCACAGTGAAAGCAATCGCAAAAGTCCAGCAGCTGCTGACTCCCAAACACAAGGCGCTGGCTATGTTCTTGCTACTCGACGACTCAACGCAGCCCTTCATTTCTGCAGTTGCCATCGAGGTCTCTGCATGTCGGAGAGTCAGAGGACGAGCACGAGTTTCCCACGAGGGGCTGAATCAGGAGGAATTCAAAACTCAGGGAATTTGTCCTGGAACACCTTCCATAAGGATGCTAGAAGGGAATTGAAGAGGCAGGCGAGCGGCCACCACCGTCCTCTAGCAGTCCTTCGGGTGCGCGCAGAAGCCCGGTGCTCTGCGGCTTCGTTCTTCGCCCTCGTGCAAGCTACCGCTCTGTCCGGCTCCCGGAGCAGGAGAAGCGGCTGCTTCGCGCACACAACAGCGGAGCGGCAGCCCTACGCTCCGAAGCGCTGCTTCAGCCGAAAGACGCCGGCCACCGGCGCTTGGCTTCGGACAGCGCCGGAGAGCCGTAGTGTGGGTCTGCACTAGACTGCATCATAGCGAAAAGCTTTGGCATTGTGTCTCGCAGGGAGATAGCTTAGGAGCGTAGCGCACTTATGCCTCCCTTGTCCAGAAACACGATTTTACTGCACACTCCAAAAACAGTACTCTTCCCAGGGCAATATATAAGCTGCTTTCTGACGGCCGTGATCTTTCGATTACTCTTGCGCAGCTCGGTGTTGCAGAGTGCACGTGCCTTCCTGGAATTCAGTGCACAGTGAAAGCAATCGCAAAAGTCCAGCAGCTGCTGACTCCCAAACACAAGGCGCTGTCTACGTTCTTGCTTCTCAACACTTCAACAGAGTCCTTCATTTCTGCAGCTGCCATCGAGTTTTCTGCATCTCGAGCCTTCTGGGACGAGCACCAATTTCCCAGGAGGGGCTGCATCAGGACGAAGTCAAAACCCAGGAAAGTTGTCTCGGAACACCTTCAATAAAGCATGCCAGCAGTGCATTGAAAAGGCAGGGAGCTTTAGCCACCGTCCTCTAGCAGTCGCGAAGCTGTGCACACAATGTCGTCTCCCTGCGGCTTCGTTCTTCGCTCTCGTGCAAGCTACCGCTCTGTCCGGCTCCCGGAGCAGGAGAAGCGGCTGCTTCGCGCACACAACAGCGGAGCGGCAGCCGTACGCTCCGAAGCGCTGCTTCAGCCGAAAGACGCCGGCCACCGGCGCTTGGCTTCGGACAGCTCCGGAGAGCCGTAGTGTGCGTCTGCAACTAGACTGCATCATAGCGAAAAGCTTTGGCAGTGTGTCTCGCAGGGAGATAGCTTAGGAGCGCAGCGCACTTATGCCTCCCTTGTCCAGAAACACGATTTTACTGCACACTCCAAAAACAGTACTCTTCCCAGGGCAATATATAAGCTGCTTTCTGACGGCCGTGATCTTTCGATTACTCTTGCGCAGCTCGGTGTTGCAGAGTGCACGTGCCTTCCTGGAATTCAGCGCACAGTGAAAGCAATCGCAAAAGTCCAGCAGCTGCTGACTCCCAAACACAAGGCGCTTGTCTACGTTCTTGCTTCTCGACAACTCAACGCAGCCCTCCATTTCTGCAGTTGCCATCGAGGTCTCTGCATGTCGGAGACTCAGAGGACGAGCACGAGTTTCCAACGAGGGGCTGCATCAGGAGGAATTCAAAACTCCAGAAAATTGTCCTGGAACACCTTCCATAAGGATGCTAGAAGGGAATTGAAGAGGCAGGCGTGCCGCCACCACGGTCCTCTAGCAGTCCTTCGGGTGTGCGCAGAAGCCCGGTGCTCTGCGGCTTCGTTCTTCGCCCCCGTACAAACTACCGCTCTGTCCGGCTCCCGGAGCAGGAGAAGCGGCTGCTTCGCGCACACAACAGCGGAGCGGCAGCCCTACGCTCCGAAGCGCTGCTTCAGCCGAAAGACGCCGGCCACCGGCGCTTGGCTTCGGACAGCTCCGGAGAGCCGTAGTGTGCGTCTGCACTAGACTGCATCATAGCGAAAAGCTTTGACAGTGTGTCTCGCAGGGAGATAGCTTAGGAGCGCAGCGCACTTATGCCTCCCTTGTCCAGAAACACGGATTTGCTGCACACTCCAAAAACACTGCTCTTTCCATGGTACTATGTAAGCTGCTGTCTGACGCCCGTTCTCTTCTGCCCACTCTTGCCCAGCTGGTTGTTGCAGCGTGCACGTGCCTTCCTGGCATTAAGAGCACAGTGAAAGCAATCGCAAAAGTCCAGCAGCTGCTGACTCCCAAACACAAGGCGCTTGTCTACGTTCTTGCTTCTCGACAACTCAACGCAGCCCTTCATTTCTGCAGCTGCCATCGAGTTTTCTGTATCTTGAGCCTTCTGGGACGAGCACCAATTTCCCAGGAGGGGCTGCATCAGGACGAAGTCAAAACCCAGGAAAGTTGTCTCGGAACACCTTCAATAAAGCATGCCAGCAGTGCATTGAAAAGGCAGGGAGCTTTAGCCACCGTCCTCTAGCAGTCGCGAAGCTGTGCACACAATGTCGTCTCCCTGCGGCAACGTTCTTCGCCCTCGTGCAAGCTACCGCTCTGTCCGGCTCCCGGAGCAGGAGAAGCGGCTGCTTCGCGCACACAGCAGCGGAGCGGCAGCCCTACGCTCCGAAGCGCTGCTTCAGCCGAAAGACGCCGGCCACCGGCGCTTGGCTTCGGACAGCTCCGGAGAGCCGTAGTGTGCGTCTGCAACTAGACTGCATCATAGCGAAAAGCTTTGGCAGTGTGTCTCGCAGGGAGATAGCTTAGGAGCGCAGCGCACTTATGCCTCCCTTGTCCAGAAACACGATTTTACTGCACACTCCAAAAACAGTACTCTTCCCAGGGCAATATATAAGCTGCTTTCTGACGGCCGTGATCTTTCGATTACTCTTGCCCAGATCGTTGTTTTAACGTGCACATGCCGTCCTGGCATTCAGTGCACAGTGAAAGCAATCGCAAAAGTCCAGCAGCTGCTGACTCCCAAACACAAGGCGCTGGCTATGTTCTTGCTTCTCGACAACTCAACGCAGCCCTTCATTTCTGCAGTTGCCATCGAGGTCTCTGCATGTAGGAGACTCAGAGGACGAGCACGAGTTTCCCAGGAGGGGCTGCATCAGGAGGAATTCAAAACTCCAGAAAATTGTCCTGGAACACCTTCCATAAGGATGCTAGAAGGGAATTGAAGAGGCAGGCGAGCGGCCACCACGGTCCTCTAGCAGTCCTTCGGGTGTGCGCAGAAGCCCGGTGCTCTGCGGCTTCGTTCTTCGCCCCCGTACAAACTACCGCTCTGTCCGGCTCCCGGAGCAGGAGAAGCGGCTGCTTCGCGCACACAACAGCGGAGCGGCAGCCCTACGCTCCGAAGCGCTGCTTCAGCCGAAAGACGCCGGCCACCGGCGCTTGGCTTCGGACAGCTCCGGAGAGCCGTAGTGTGCGTCTGCACTAGACTGCATCATAGCGAAAAGCTTTGACAGTGTGTCTCGCAGGGAGATAGCTTAGGAGCGCAGCGCACTTATGCCTCCCTTGTCCAGAAACACGGATTTGCTGCACACTCCAAAAACACTGCTCTTTCCATGGTACTATGTAAGCTGCTGTCTGACGCCCGTTCTCTTCTGCCCACTCTTGCCCAGCTGGTTGTTGCAGCGTGCACGTGCCTTCCTGGCATTAAGAGCACAGTGAAAGCAATCGCAAAAGTCCAGCAGCTGCTGACTCCCAAACACAAGGCGCTTGTCTACGTTCTTGCTTCTCGACAACTCAACGCAGCCCTTCATTTCTGCAGCTGCCATCGAGTTTTCTGTATCTTGAGCCTTCTGGGACGAGCACCAATTTCCCAAGAGGGGCTGCATCAGGACGAAGTCAAAACCCAGGAAAGTTGTCTCGGAACACCTTCAATAAAGCATGCCAGCAGTGCATTGAAAAGGCAGGTAGCTTTAGCCACCGTCCTCTAGCAGTCGCGAAGCTGTGCACACAATGTCGTCTCCCTGCGGCAACGTTCTTCGCCCTCGTGCAAGCTACCGCTCTGTCCGGCTCCCGGAGCAGGAGAAGCGGCTGCTTCGCGCACACAGCAGCGGAGCGGCAGCCCTACGCTCCGAAGCGCTGCTTCAGCCGAAAGACGCCGGCCACCGGCGCTTGGCTTCGGACAGCTCCGGAGAGCCGTAGTGTGCGTCTGCAACTAGACTGCATCATAGCGAAAAGCTTTGGCAGTGTGTCTCGCAGAGAGATAGCTTAGGAGCGCAGCGCACTTATGCCTCCCTTGTCCAGAAACACGATTTTACTGCACACTCCAAAAACAGTACTCTTCCCAGGGCAATATATAAGCTGCTTTCTGACGGCCGTGATCTTTCGATTACTCTTGCCCAGCTCGTTGTTTTAACGTGCACGTGCCGTCCTGGCATTCAGTGCACAGTGAAAGCAATCGCAAAAGTCCAGCAGCTGCTGACTCCCAAACACAAGGCGCTGGCTATGTTCTTGCTTCTCGACAACTCAACGCAGCCCTTCATTTCTGCAGCTGCCATCGAGGTCTCTGCATGTCGGAGAGTCAGAGGACGAGCACGAGTTTCCCACGAGGGGCTGCATCAGGAGGAATTCAAAACTCAGGGAATTTGTCCTGGAACACCTTCCATAAGGATGCTAGAAGGGAATTGAAGAGGCAGGCGTGCGGCCACCACGGTCCTCTAGCAGTCCTTCGGGTGTGCGCAGAAGCCCGGTGCTCTGCGGCTTCGTTCTTCGCCCCCGTACAAACTACCGCTCTGTCCGGCTCCCGGAGCAGGAGAAGCGGCTGCTTCGCGCACACAGCAGCGGAGCGGCAGCCCTACGCTCCGAAGCGCTGCTTCAGCCGAAAGACGCCGGCCACCGGCGCTTGGCTTCGGACAGCTCCGGAGAGCCGTAGTGTGCGTCTGCACTAGACTGCATCATAGCGAAAAGCTTTGACAGTGTGTCTCGCAGGGAGATAGCTTAGGAGCGCAGCGCACTTATGCCTCCCTTGTCCAGAAACACGGATTTGCTGCACACTCCAAAAACACTGCTCTTTCCATGGTACTATGTAAGCTGCTGTCTGACGCCCGTTCTCTTCTGCCCACTCTTGCCCAGCTGGTTGTTGCAGCGTGCACGTGCCTTCCTGGCATTAAGAGCACAGTGAAAGCAATCGCAAAAGTCCAGCAGCTGCTGACTCCCAAACACAAGGCGCTTGTCTACGTTCTTGCTTCTCGACAACTCAACGCAGCCCTTCATTTCTGCAGCTGCCATCGAGTTTTCTGTATCTTGAGCCTTCTGGGACGAGCACCAATTTCCCAGGAGGGGCTGCATCAGGACGAAGTCAAAACCCAGGAAAGTTGTCTCGGAACACCTTCAATAAAGCATGCCAGCAGTGCATTGAAAAGGCAGGGAGCTTTAGCCACCGTCCTCTAGCAGTCGCGAAGCTGTGCACACAATGTCGTCTCCCTGCGGCAACGTTCTTCGCCCTCGTGCAAGCTACCGCTCTGTCCGGCTCCCGGAGCAGGAGAAGCGGCTGCTTCGCGCACACAGCAGCGGAGCGGCAGCCCTACGCTCCGAAGCGCTGCTTCAGCCGAAAGACGCCGGCCACCGGCGCTTGGCTTCGGACAGCTCCGGAGAGCCGTAGTGTGCGTCTGCAACTAGACTGCATCATAGCGAAAAGCTTTGGCAGTGTGTCTCGCAGGGAGATAGCTTAGGAGCGCAGCGCACTTATGCCTCCCTTGTCCAGAAACACGATTTTACTGCACACTCCAAAAACAGTACTCTTCCCAGGGCAATATATAAGCTGCTTTCTGACGGCCGTGATCTTTCGATTACTCTTGCCCAGCTCGTTGTTTTAACGTGCACATGCCGTCCTGGCATTCAGTGCACAGTGAAAGCAATCGCAAAAGTCCAGCAGCTGCTGACTCCCAAACACAAGGCGCTGGCTATGTTCTTGCTTCTCGACAACTCAACGCAGCCCTTCATTTCTGCAGTTGCCATCGAGGTCTCTGCATGTCGGAGAGTCAGAGGACGAGCACGAGTTTCCCACGAGGGGCTGCATCAGGAGGAATTCAAAACTTCTGAAAATCGTCCTGGAACACCTTCCATAAGGATGCTAGAAGGGAATTGAAGAGGCAGGCGTGCGGCCACCACGGTCCTCTAGCAGTCCTTAGGGTGTGCGCAGAAGCCCGGTGCTCTGCGGCTTCGTTCTTCGCCCCCGTACAAACTACCGCTCTGTCCGGCTCCCGGAGCAGGAGAAGCGGTTGCTTCGCGCACACAACAGCGGAGCGGCAGCCCTACGCTCCGAAGCGCTGCTTCAGCCGAAAGACGCCGGCCACCGGCGCTTGGCTTCGGACAGCTCCGGAGAGCCGTAGTGTGCGTCTGCACTAGACTGCATCATAGCGAAAAGCTTTGGCAGTGTGTCTCGCAGAGAGATAGCTTAGGAGCGCAGCGCACTTATGCCTCCCTTGTCCAGAAACACGATTTTACTGCACACTCCAAAAACAGTACTCTTCCCAGGGCAAGATGCCAGATGCTCTCTGATGCCCGTGCTCCCTTCCTACTCTTGCCCAGCTCGTTGTTGTAACGCGCACATGCCGTCCTGGCATTCAGTGCACAGTGAAAGCAATCGCAAAAGTCCAGCAGCTGCTGACTCCCAAACACAAGGCGCTGGCTATGTTCTTGCTACTCGACGACTCAACGCAGCCCTTCATTTCTGCAGCTGCCATCGAGGTCTCTGCATGTCGGAGAGTCAGAGGACGAGCACGAGTTTCCCAGGAGGGGCTGCATCAGGAGGAATTCAAAACTCAGGGAATTTGTCCTGGAACACCTTCCATAAGGATGCTCGAAGGGAATTGAAGAGGCAGGCGAGCGGCCACCACCGTCCTCTAGCAGTCCTTAGGGTGCGCGCAGAAGCCCGGTGCTCTGCGGCTTCGTTCTTCGCCCTCGTGCAAGCTACCGCTCTGTCCGGCTCCCGGAGCAGGAGAAGCGGCTGCTTCGCGCACACAACAGCGGAGCGGCAGCCCTACGCTCCGAAGCGCTGCTTCAGCCGAAAGACGCCGGCCACCGGCGCTTGGCTTCGGACAGCTCCGGAGAGCCGTAGTGTGGGTCTGCACTAGACTGCATCATAGCGAAAAGCTTTGGCAGTGTGTCTCGCAGAGAGATAGCTTAGGAGCGCAGCGCACTTATGCCTCCCTTGTCCAGAAACACGATTTTACTGCACACTCCAAAAACAGTACTCTTCCCAGGGCAATATATAAGCTGCTTTCTGACGGCCGTGATCTTTCGATTACTCTTGCCCAGCTCGTTGTTTTAACGTGCACGTGCCGTCCTGGCATTCAGTGCACAGTGAAAGCAATCGCAAAAGTCCAGCAGCTGCTGACTCCCAAACACAAGGCGCTGGCTATGTTCTTGCTTCTCGACAACTCAACGCAGCCCTTCATTTCTGCAGCTGCCATCGAGGTCTCTGCATGTCGGAGAGTCAGAGGACGAGCACGAGTTTCCCACGAGGGGCTGCATCAGGAGGAATTCAAAACTCAGGGAATTTGTCCTGGAACACCTTCCATAAGGATGCTAGAAGGGAATTGAAGAGGCAGGCGTGCGGCCACCACGGTCCTCTAGCAGTCCTTCGGGTGTGCGCAGAAGCCCGGTGCTCTGCGGCTTCGTTCTTCGCCCCCGTACAAACTACCGCTCTGTCCGGCTCCCGGAGCAGGAGAAGCGGCTGCTTCGCGCACACAGCAGCGGAGCGGCAGCCCTACGCTCCGAAGCGCTGCTTCAGCCGAAAGACGCCGGCCACCGGCGCTTGGCTTCGGACAGCTCCGGAGAGCCGTAGTGTGCGTCTGCACTAGACTGCATCATAGCGAAAAGCTTTGACAGTGTGTCTCGCAGGGAGATAGCTTAGGAGCGCAGCGCACTTATGCCTCCCTTGTCCAGAAACACGGATTTGCTGCACACTCCAAAAACACTGCTCTTTCCATGGTACTATGTAAGCTGCTGTCTGACGCCCGTTCTCTTCTGCCCACTCTTGCCCAGCTGGTTGTTGCAGCGTGCACGTGCCTTCCTGGCATTAAGAGCACAGTGAAAGCAATCGCAAAAGTCCAGCAGCTGCTGACTCCCAAACACAAGGCGCTTGTCTACGTTCTTGCTTCTCGACAACTCAACGCAGCCCTTCATTTCTGCAGCTGCCATCGAGTTTTCTGTATCTTGAGCCTTCTGGGACGAGCACCAATTTCCCAGGAGGGGCTGCATCAGGACGAAGTCAAAACCCAGGAAAGTTGTCTCGGAACACCTTCAATAAAGCATGCCAGCAGTGCATTGAAAAGGCAGGGAGCTTTAGCCACCGTCCTCTAGCAGTCGCGAAGCTGTGCACACAATGTCGTCTCCCTGCGGCAACGTTCTTCGCCCTCGTGCAAGCTACCGCTCTGTCCGGCTCCCGGAGCAGGAGAAGCGGCTGCTTCGCGCACACAGCAGCGGAGCGGCAGCCCTACGCTCCGAAGCGCTGCTTCAGCCGAAAGACGCCGGCCACCGGCGCTTGGCTTCGGACAGCTCCGGAGAGCCGTAGTGTGCGTCTGCAACTAGACTGCATCATAGCGAAAAGCTTTGGCAGTGTGTCTCGCAGGGAGATAGCTTAGGAGCGCAGCGCACTTATGCCTCCCTTGTCCAGAAACACGATTTTACTGCACACTCCAAAAACAGTACTCTTCCCAGGGCAATATATAAGCTGCTTTCTGACGGCCGTGATCTTTCGATTACTCTTGCCCAGCTCGTTGTTTTAACGTGCACATGCCGTCCTGGCATTCAGTGCACAGTGAAAGCAATCGCAAAAGTCCAGCAGCTGCTGACTCCCAAACACAAGGCGCTGGCTATGTTCTTGCTTCTCGACAACTCAACGCAGCCCTTCATTTCTGCAGTTGCCATCGAGGTCTCTGCATGTCGGAGAGTCAGAGGACGAGCACGAGTTTCCCACGAGGGGCTGCATCAGGAGGAATTCAAAACTTCTGAAAATCGTCCTGGAACACCTTCCATAAGGATGCTAGAAGGGAATTGAAGAGGCAGGCGTGCGGCCACCACGGTCCTCTAGCAGTCCTTCGGGTGTGCGCAGAAGCCCGGTGCTCTGCGGCTTCGTTCTTCGCCCCCGTACAAACTACCGCTCTGTCCGGCTCCCGGAGCAGGAGAAGCGGTTGCTTCGCGCACACAACAGCGGAGCGGCAGCCCTACGCTCCGAAGCGCTGCTTCAGCCGAAAGACGCCGGCCACCGGCGCTTGGCTTCGGACAGCTCCGGAGAGCCGTAGTGTGCGTCTGCACTAGACTGCATCATAGCGAAAAGCTTTGGCAGTGTGTCTCGCAGAGAGATAGCTTAGGAGCGCAGCGCACTTATGCCTCCCTTGTCCAGAAACACGATTTTACTGCACACTCCAAAAACAGTACTCTTCCCAGGGCAAGATGCCAGATGCTCTCTGATGCCCGTGCTCCCTTCCTACTCTTGCCCAGCTCGTTGTTGTAACGCGCACATGCCGTCCTGGCATTCAGTGCACAGTGAAAGCAATCGCAAAAGTCCAGCAGCTGCTGACTCCCAAACACAAGGCGCTGGCTATGTTCTTGCTACTCGACGACTCAACGCAGCCCTTCATTTCTGCAGCTGCCATCGAGGTCTCTGCATGTCGGAGAGTCAGAGGACGAGCACGAGTTTCCCAGGAGGGGCTGCATCAGGAGGAATTCAAAACTCAGGGAATTTGTCCTGGAACACCTTCCATAAGGATGCTCGAAGGGAATTGAAGAGGCAGGCGAGCGGCCACCACCGTCCTCTAGCAGTCCTTAGGGTGCGCGCAGAAGCCCGGTGCTCTGCGGCTTCGTTCTTCGCCCTCGTGCAAGCTACCGCTCTGTCCGGCTCCCGGAGCAGGAGAAGCGGCTGCTTCGCGCACACAACAGCGGAGCGGCAGCCCTACGCTCCGAAGCGCTGCTTCAGCCGAAAGACGCCGGCCACCGGCGCTTGGCTTCGGACAGCTCCGGAGAGCCGTAGTGTGGGTCTGCACTAGACTGCATCATAGCGAAAAGCTTTGGCAGTGTGTCTCGCAGAGAGATAGCTTAGGAGCGCAGCGCACTTATGCCTCCCTTGTCCAGAAACACGATTTTACTGCACACTCCAAAAACAGTACTCTTCCCAGGGCAAGATGCCAGATGCTCTCTGATGCCCGTGCTCCCTTCCTACTCTTGCCCAGCTCGTTGTTGTAACGCGCACATGCCGTCCTGGCATTCAGTGCACAGTGAAAGCAATCGCAAAAGTCCAGCAGCTGCTGACTCCCAAACACAAGGCGCTGGCTATGTTCTTGCTTCTCCACAACTCAACGCAGCCCTCCATTTCTGCAGTTGCCATCGAGGTCTCTGCATGTCGGAGAGTCAGAGGACGAGCACGAGTTTCCCACGAGGGGCTGCATCAGGAGGAATTCAAAACTCAGGGAATTTGTCCTGGAACACCTTCCATAAGGATGCTCGAAGGGAATTGAAGAGGCAGGCGAGCGGCCACCACCGTCCTCTAGCAGTCCTTAGGGTGCGCGCAGAAGCCCGGTGCTCTGCGGCTTCGTTCTTCGCCCTCGTGCAAGCTACCGCTCTGTCCGGCTCCCGGAGCAGGAGAAGCGGCTGCTTCGCGCACACAACAGCGGAGCGGCAGCCCTACGCTCCGAAGCGCTGCTTCAGCCGAAAGACGCCGGCCACCGGCGCTTGGCTTCGGACAGCTCCGGAGAGCCGTAGTGTGGGTCTGCACTAGACTGCATCATAGCGAAAAGCTTTGGCAGTGTGTCTCGCAGGGAGATAGCTTAGGAGCGCAGCGCACTTATGCCTCCCTTGTCCAGAAACACGATTTTACTGCACACTCCAAAAACAGTACTCTTCCCAGGGCAATATATAAGCTGCTTTCTGACGGCCGTGATCTTTCGATTACTCTTGCGCAGCTCGGTGTTGCAGAGTGCACGTGCCTTCCTGGAATTCAGTGCACAGTGAAAGCAATCGCAAAAGTCCAGCAGCTGCTGACTCCCAAACACAAGGCGCTGTCTACGTTCTTGCTTCGCAACACTTCAACAGAGTCCTTCATTTCTGCTGCTGCCATCGAGTTTTCTGCATCTCGAGCCTTCTGGGACGAGCACCAATTTCCCAGGAGGGGCTGCATCAGGACGAAGTCAAAACCCAGGAAAGTTGTCTCGGAACACCTTCAATAAAGCATGCCAGCAGTGCATTGAAAAGGCAGGTAGCTTTAGCCACCGTCCTCTAGCAGTCGCGAAGCTGTGCACACAATGTCGTCTCCCTGCGGCAACGTTCTTCGCCCTCGTGCAAGCTACCGCTCTGTCCGGCTCCCGGAGCAGGAGAAGCGGCTGCTTCGCGCACACAGCAGCGGAGCGGCAGCCCTACGCTCCGAAGCGCTGCTTCAGCCGAAAGACGCCGGCCACCGGCGCTTGGCTTCGGACAGCTCCGGAGAGCCGTAGTGTGCGTCTGCACTAGACTGCATCATAGCGAAAAGCTTTGACAGTGTGTCTCGCAGGGAGATAGCTTAGGAGCGCAGCGCACTTATGCCTCCCTTGTCCAGAAACACGATTTTACTGCACACTCCAAAAACAGTACTCCTCCCAGGGCAATATATAAGCTGCTTTCTGACGGCCGTGATCTTTCGATTACTCTTGCCCAGCTCGTTGTTTTAACGTGCACATGCCGTCCTGGCATTCAGTGCACAGTGAAAGCAATCGCAAAAGTCCAGCAGCTGCTGACTCCCAAACACAAGGCGCTGGCTATGTTCTTGCTTCTCGACAACTCAACGCAGCCCTTCATTTCTGCAGTTGCCATCGAGGTCTCTGCATGTCGGAGACTCAGAGGACGAGCACGAGTTTCCCACGAGGGGCTGCATCAGGAGGAATTCAAAACTCCAGAAAATTGTCCTGGAACACCTTCCATAAGGATGCTAGAAGGGAATTGAAGAGGCAGGCGAGCGGCCACCACGGTCCTCTAGCAGTCCTTCGGGTGTGCGCAGAAGCCCGGTGCTCTGCGGCTTCGTTCTTCGCCCCCGTACAAACTACCGCTCTGTCCGGCTCCCGGAGCAGGAGAAGCGGCTGCTTCGCGCACACAACAGCGGAGCGGCAGCCCTACGCTCCGAAGCGCTGCTTCAGCCGAAAGACGCCGGCCACCGGCGCTTGGCTTCGGACAGCTCCGGAGAGCCGTAGTGTGCGTCTGCACTAGACTGCATCATAGCGAAAAGCTTTGACAGTGTGTCTCGCAGGGAGATAGCTTAGGAGCGCAGCGCACTTATGCCTCCCTTGTCCAGAAACACGGATTTGCTGCACACTCCAAAAACAGTGCTCTTTCCATGGTACTATGTAAGCTGCTGTCTGACGCCCGTTCTCTTCTGCCCACTCTTGCCCAGCTGGTTGTTGCAGCGTGCACGTGCCTTCCTGGCATTAAGAGCACAGTGAAAGCAATCGCAAAAGTCCAGCAGCTGCTGACTCCCAAACACAAGGCGCTTGTCTACGTTCTTGCTTCTCGACAACTCAACGCAGCCCTTCATTTCTGCAGCTGCCATCGAGTTTTCTGTATCTTGAGCCTTCTGGGACGAGCACCAATTTCCCAGGAGGGGCTGCATCAGGACGAAGTCAAAACCCAGGAAAGTTGTCTCGGAACACCTTCAATAAAGCATGCCAGCAGTGCATTGAAAAGGCAGGTAGCTTTAGCCACCGTCCTCTAGCAGTCGCGAAGCTGTGCACACAATGTCGTCTCCCTGCGGCAACGTTCTTCGCCCTCGTGCAAGCTACCGCTCTGTCCGGCTCCCGGAGCAGGAGAAGCGGCTGCTTCGCGCACACAACAGCGGAGCGGCAGCCCTTCGCTCCGAAGCGCTGCTTCAGCCGAAAGACGCCGGCCACCGGCGCTTGGCTTCGGACAGCTCCGGAGAGCTGTAGTGTGCGTCTGCACTAGACTGCATCATAGCGAAAAGCTTTGGCAGTGTGTCTCGCAGAGAGATAGCTTAGGAGCGCAGCGCACTTATGCCTCCCTTGTCCAGAAACACGATTTTACTGCACACTCCAAAAACAGTACTCTTCCCAGGGCAAGATGCCAGATGCTCTCTGATGCCCGTGCTCCCTTCCTACTCTTGCCCAGCTCGTTGTTGTAACGCGCACATGCCGTCCTGGCATTCAGTGCACAGTGAAAGCAATCGCAAAAGTCCAGCAGCTGCTGACTCCCAAACACAAGGCGCTGGCTATGTTCTTGCTACTCGACGACTCAACGCAGCCCTTCATTTCTGCAGTTGCCATCGAGGTCTCTGCATGTCGGAGAGTCAGAGGACGAGCACGAGTTTCCCACGAGGGGCTGAATCAGGAGGAATTCAAAACTCAGGGAATTTGTCCTGGAACACCTTCCATAAGGATGCTAGAAGGGAATTGAAGAGGCAGGCGAGCGGCCACCACCGTCCTCTAGCAGTCCTTCGGGTGCGCGCAGAAGCCCGGTGCTCTGCGGCTTCGTTCTTCGCCCTCGTGCAAGCTACCGCTCTGTCCGGCTCCCGGAGCAGGAGAAGCGGCTGCTTCGCGCACACAACAGCGGAGCGGCAGCCCTACGCTCCGAAGCGCTGCTTCAGCCGAAAGACGCCGGCCACCGGCGCTTGGCTTCGGACAGCGCCGGAGAGCCGTAGTGTGGGTCTGCACTAGACTGCATCATAGCGAAAAGCTTTGGCATTGTGTCTCGCAGGGAGATAGCTTAGGAGCGTAGCGCACTTATGCCTCCCTTGTCCAGAAACACGATTTTACTGCACACTCCAAAAACAGTACTCTTCCCAGGGCAATATATAAGCTGCTTTCTGACGGCCGTGATCTTTCGATTACTCTTGCGCAGCTCGGTGTTGCAGAGTGCACGTGCCTTCCTGGAATTCAGTGCACAGTGAAAGCAATCGCAAAAGTCCAGCAGCTGCTGACTCCCAAACACAAGGCGCTGTCTACGTTCTTGCTTCTCAACACTTCAACAGAGTCCTTCATTTCTGCAGCTGCCATCGAGTTTTCTGCATCTCGAGCCTTCTGGGACGAGCACCAATTTCCCAGGAGGGGCTGCATCAGGACGAAGTCAAAACCCAGGAAAGTTGTCTCGGAACACCTTCAATAAAGCATGCCAGCAGTGCATTGAAAAGGCAGGGAGCTTTAGCCACCGTCCTCTAGCAGTCGCGAAGCTGTGCACACAATGTCGTCTCCCTGCGGCTTCGTTCTTCGCTCTCGTGCAAGCTACCGCTCTGTCCGGCTCCCGGAGCAGGAGAAGCGGCTGCTTCGCGCACACAACAGCGGAGCGGCAGCCGTACGCTCCGAAGCGCTGCTTCAGCCGAAAGACGCCGGCCACCGGCGCTTGGCTTCGGACAGCTCCGGAGAGCCGTAGTGTGCGTCTGCAACTAGACTGCATCATAGCGAAAAGCTTTGGCAGTGTGTCTCGCAGGGAGATAGCTTAGGAGCGCAGCGCACTTATGCCTCCCTTGTCCAGAAACACGATTTTACTGCACACTCCAAAAACAGTACTCTTCCCAGGGCAATATATAAGCTGCTTTCTGACGGCCGTGATCTTTCGATTACTCTTGCGCAGCTCGGTGTTGCAGAGTGCACGTGCCTTCCTGGAATTCAGCGCACAGTGAAAGCAATCGCAAAAGTCCAGCAGCTGCTGACTCCCAAACACAAGGCGCTTGTCTACGTTCTTGCTTCTCGACAACTCAACGCAGCCCTCCATTTCTGCAGTTGCCATCGAGGTCTCTGCATGTCGGAGAGTCAGAGGACGAGCACGAGTTTCCAACGAGGGGCTGCATCAGGAGGAATTCAAAACTCCAGAAAATTGTCCTGGAACACCTTCCATAAGGATGCTAGAAGGGAATTGAAGAGGCAGGCGTGCCGCCACCACGGTCCTCTAGCAGTCCTTCGGGTGTGCGCAGAAGCCCGGTGCTCTGCGGCTTCGTTCTTCGCCCCCGTACAAACTACCGCTCTGTCCGGCTCCCGGAGCAGGAGAAGCGGCTGCTTCGCGCACACAACAGCGGAGCGGCAGCCCTACGCTCCGAAGCGCTGCTTCAGCCGAAAGACGCCGGCCACCGGCGCTTGGCTTCGGACAGCTCCGGAGAGCCGTAGTGTGCGTCTGCACTAGACTGCATCATAGCGAAAAGCTTTGACAGTGTGTCTCGCAGGGAGATAGCTTAGGAGCGCAGCGCACTTATGCCTCCCTTGTCCAGAAACACGGATTTGCTGCACACTCCAAAAACACTGCTCTTTCCATGGTACTATGTAAGCTGCTGTCTGACGCCCGTTCTCTTCTGCCCACTCTTGCCCAGCTGGTTGTTGCAGCGTGCACGTGCCTTCCTGGCATTAAGAGCACAGTGAAAGCAATCGCAAAAGTCCAGCAGCTGCTGACTCCCAAACACAAGGCGCTTGTCTACGTTCTTGCTTCTCGACAACTCAACGCAGCCCTTCATTTCTGCAGCTGCCATCGAGTTTTCTGTATCTTGAGCCTTCTGGGACGAGCACCAATTTCCCAGGAGGGGCTGCATCAGGACGAAGTCAAAACCCAGGAAAGTTGTCTCGGAACACCTTCAATAAAGCATGCCAGCAGTGCATTGAAAAGGCAGGGAGCTTTAGCCACCGTCCTCTAGCAGTCGCGAAGCTGTGCACACAATGTCGTCTCCCTGCGGCAACGTTCTTCGCCCTCGTGCAAGCTACCGCTCTGTCCGGCTCCCGGAGCAGGAGAAGCGGCTGCTTCGCGCACACAGCAGCGGAGCGGCAGCCCTACGCTCCGAAGCGCTGCTTCAGCCGAAAGACGCCGGCCACCGGCGCTTGGCTTCGGACAGCTCCGGAGAGCCGCAGTGTGCGTCTGCACTAGACTGCATCATAGCGAAAAGCTTTGACAGTGTGTCTCGCAGGGAGATAGCTTAGGAGCGCAGCGCACTTATGCCTCCCTTGTCCAGAAACACGGATTTGCTGCACACTCCAAAAACACTGCTCTTTCCATGGTACTATGTAAGCTGCTGTCTGACGCCCGTTCTCTTCTGCCCACTCTTGCCCAGCTGGTTGTTGCAGCGTGCACGTGCCTTCCTGGCATTAAGAGCACAGTGAAAGCAATCGCAAAAGTCCAGCAGCTGCTGACTCCCAAACACAAGGCGCTTGTCTACGTTCTTGCTTCTCGACAACTCAACGCAGCCCTTCATTTCTGCAGCTGCCATCGAGTTTTCTGTATCTTGAGCCTTCTGGGACGAGCACCAATTTCCCAGGAGGGGCTGCATCAGGACGAAGTCAAAACCCAGGAAAGTTGTCTCGGAACACCTTCAATAAAGCATGCCAGCAGTGCATTGAAAAGGCAGGGAGCTTTAGCCACCGTCCTCTAGCAGTCGCGAAGCTGTGCACACAATGTCGTCTCCCTGCGGCAACGTTCTTCGCCCTCGTGCAAGCTACCGCTCTGTCCGGCTCCCGGAGCAGGAGAAGCGGCTGCTTCGCGCACACAGCAGCGGAGCGGCAGCCCTACGCTCCGAAGCGCTGCTTCAGCCGAAAGACGCCGGCCACCGGCGCTTGGCTTCGGACAGCTCCGGAGAGCCGTAGTGTGCGTCTGCAACTAGACTGCATCATAGCGAAAAGCTTTGGCAGTGTGTCTCGCAGGGAGATAGCTTAGGAGCGCAGCGCACTTATGCCTCCCTTGTCCAGAAACACGATTTTACTGCACACTCCAAAAACAGTACTCTTCCCAGGGCAATATATAAGCTGCTTTCTGACGGCCGTGATCTTTCGATTACTCTTGCCCAGCTCGTTGTTTTAACGTGCACATGCCGTCCTGGCATTCAGTGCACAGTGAAAGCAATCGCAAAAGTCCAGCAGCTGCTGACTCCCAAACACAAGGCGCTGGCTATGTTCTTGCTTCTCGACAACTCAACGCAGCCCTTCATTTCTGCAGTTGCCATCGAGGTCTCTGCATGTCGGAGAGTCAGAGGACGAGCACGAGTTTCCCACGAGGGGCTGCATCAGGAGGAATTCAAAACTTCTGAAAATCGTCCTGGAACACCTTCCATAAGGATGCTAGAAGGGAATTGAAGAGGCAGGCGTGCGGCCACCACGGTCCTCTAGCAGTCCTTCGGGTGTGCGCAGAAGCCCGGTGCTCTGCGGCTTCGTTCTTCGCCCCCGTACAAACTACCGCTCTGTCCGGCTCCCGGAGCAGGAGAAGCGGTTGCTTCGCGCACACAACAGCGGAGCGGCAGCCCTACGCTCCGAAGCGCTGCTTCAGCCGAAAGACGCCGGCCACCGGCGCTTGGCTTCGGACAGCTCCGGAGAGCCGTAGTGTGCGTCTGCACTAGACTGCATCATAGCGAAAAGCTTTGGCAGTGTGTCTCGCAGAGAGATAGCTTAGGAGCGCAGCGCACTTATGCCTCCCTTGTCCAGAAACACGATTTTACTGCACACTCCAAAAACAGTACTCTTCCCAGGGCAAGATGCCAGATGCTCTCTGATGCCCGTGCTCCCTTCCTACTCTTGCCCAGCTCGTTGTTGTAACGCGCACATGCCGTCCTGGCATTCAGTGCACAGTGAAAGCAATCGCAAAAGTCCAGCAGCTGCTGACTCCCAAACACAAGGCGCTGGCTATGTTCTTGCTACTCGACGACTCAACGCAGCCCTTCATTTCTGCAGCTGCCATCGAGGTCTCTGCATGTCGGAGAGTCAGAGGACGAGCACGAGTTTCCCAGGAGGGGCTGCATCAGGAGGAATTCAAAACTCAGGGAATTTGTCCTGGAACACCTTCCATAAGGATGCTCGAAGGGAATTGAAGAGGCAGGCGAGCGGCCACCACCGTCCTCTAGCAGTCCTTAGGGTGCGCGCAGAAGCCCGGTGCTCTGCGGCTTCGTTCTTCGCCCTCGTGCAAGCTACCGCTCTGTCCGGCTCCCGGAGCAGGAGAAGCGGCTGCTTCGCGCACACAACAGCGGAGCGGCAGCCCTACGCTCCGAAGCGCTGCTTCAGCCGAAAGACGCCGGCCACCGGCGCTTGGCTTCGGACAGCTCCGGAGAGCCGTAGTGTGGGTCTGCACTAGACTGCATCATAGCGAAAAGCTTTGGCAGTGTGTCTCGCAGAGAGATAGCTTAGGAGCGCAGCGCACTTATGCCTCCCTTGTCCAGAAACACGATTTTACTGCACACTCCAAAAACAGTACTCTTCCCAGGGCAAGATGCCAGATGCTCTCTGATGCCCGTGCTCCCTTCCTACTCTTGCCCAGCTCGTTGTTGTAACGCGCACATGCCGTCCTGGCATTCAGTGCACAGTGAAAGCAATCGCAAAAGTCCAGCAGCTGCTGACTCCCAAACACAAGGCGCTGGCTATGGTCTTGCTTCTCCACAACTCAACGCAGCCCTCCATTTCTGCAGTTGCCATCGAGGTCTCTGCATGTCGGAGAGTCAGAGGACGAGCACGAGTTTCCCACGAGGGGCTGAATCAGGAGGAATTCAAAACTCAGGGAATTTGTCCTGGAACACCTTCCATAAGGATGCTCGAAGGGAATTGAAGAGGCAGGCGAGCGGCCACCACCGTCCTCTAGCAGTCCTTAGGGTGCGCGCAGAAGCCCGGTGCTCTGCGGCTTCGTTTTTCGCCCTCGTGCAAGCTACCGCTCTGTCCGGCTCCCGGAGCAGGAGAAGCGGCTGCTTCGCGCACACAACAGCGGAGCGGCAGCCCTACGCTCCGAAGCGCTGCTTCAGCCGAAAGACGCCGGCCACCGGCGCTTGGCTTCGGACAGCTCCGGAGAGCCGTAGTGTGGGTCTGCACTAGACTGCATCATAGCGAAAAGCTTTGGCAGTGTGTCTCGCAGGGAGATAGCTTAGGAGCGCAGCGCACTTATGCCTCCCTTGTCCAGAAACACGATTTTACTGCACACTCCAAAAACAGTACTCTTCCCAGGGCAATATATAAGCTGCTTTCTGACGGCCGTGATCTTTCGATTACTCTTGCGCAGCTCGGTGTTGCAGAGTGCACGTGCCTTCCTGGAATTCAGTGCACAGTGAAAGCAATCGCAAAAGTCCAGCAGCTGCTGACTCCCAAACACAAGGCGCTGTCTACGTTCTTGCTTCGCAACACTTCAACAGAGTCCTTCATTTCTGCAGCTGCCATCGAGTTTTCTGCATCTCGAGCCTTCTGGGACGAGCACCAATTTCCCAGGAGGGGCTGCATCAGGACGAAGTCAAAACCCAGGAAAGTTGTCTCGGAACACCTTCAATAAAGCATGCCAGCAGTGCATTGAAAAGGCAGGTAGCTTTAGCCACCGTCCTCTAGCAGTCGCGAAGCTGTGCACACAATGTCGTCTCCCTGCGGCAACGTTCTTCGCCCTCGTGCAAGCTACCGCTCTGTCCGGCTCCCGGAGCAGGAGAAGCGGCTGCTTCGCGCACACAGCAGCGGAGCGGCAGCCCTACGCTCCGAAGCGCTGCTTCAGCCGAAAGACGCCGGCCACCGGCGCTTGGCTTCGGACAGCTCCGGAGAGCCGTAGTGTGCGTCTGCACTAGACTGCATCATAGCGAAAAGCTTTGACAGTGTGTCTCGCAGGGAGATAGCTTAGGAGCGCAGCGCACTTATGCCTCCCTTGTCCAGAAACACGATTTTACTGCACACTCCAAAAACAGTACTCCTCCCAGGGCAATATATAAGCTGCTTTCTGACGGCCGTGATCTTTCGATTACTCTTGCCCAGCTCGTTGTTTTAACGTGCACATGCCGTCCTGGCATTCAGTGCACAGTGAAAGCAATCGCAAAAGTCCAGCAGCTGCTGACTCCCAAACACAAGGCGCTGGCTATGTTCTTGCTTCTCGACAACTCAACGCAGCCCTTCATTTCTGCAGTTGCCATCGAGGTCTCTGCATGTCGGAGACTCAGAGGACGAGCACGAATTTCCCAGGAGGGGCTGCATCAGGAGGAATTCAAAACTCAGGGAATTTGTCCTGGAACACCTTCCATAAGGATGCTCGAAGGGAATTGAAGAGGCAGGCGAGCGGCCACCACCGTCCTCTAGCAGTCCTTAGGGTGCGCGCAGAAGCCCGGTGCTCTGCGGCTTCGTTTTTCGCCCTCGTGCAAGCTACCGCTCTGTCCGGCTCCCGGAGCAGGAGAAGCGGCTGCTTCGCGCACACAGCAGCGGAGCGGCAGCCCTACGCTCCGAAGCGCTGCTTCAGCCGAAAGACGCCGGCCACCGGCGCTTGGCTTCGGACAGCTCCGGAGAGCCGTAGTGTGGGTCTGCACTAGACTGCATCATAGCGAAAAGCTTTGGCAGTGTGTCTCGCAGAGAGATAGCTTAGGAGCGCAGCGCACTTATGCCTCCCTTGTCCAGAAACACGATTTTACTGCACACTCCAAAAACACTGCTCTTTCCATGGTACTATGTAAGCTGCTGTCTGACGCCCGTTCTCTTCTGCCCACTCTTGCCCAGCTGGTTGTTGCAGCGTGCACGTGCCTTCCTGGCATTAAGAGCACAGTGAAAGCAATCGCAAAAGTCCAGCAGCTGCTGACTCCCAAACACAAGGCGCTGTCTACGTTCTTGCTTCTCGACAACTCAACGCAGCCCTTCATTTCTGCAGCTGCCATCGAGTTTTCTGTATCTTGAGCCTTCTGGGACGAGCACCAATTTCCCAGGAGGGGCTGCATCAGGACGAAGTCAAAACCCAGGAAAGTTGTCTCGGAACACCTTCAATAAAGCATGCCAGCAGTGCATTGAAAAGGCAGGGAGCTTTAGCCACCGTCCTCTAGCAGTCGCGAAGCTGTGCACACAATGTCGTCTGCCTGCGGCAACGTTCTTCGCCCTCGTGCAAGCTACCGCTCTGTCCGGCTCCCGGAGCAGGAGAAGCGGCTGCTTCGCGCACACAGCAGCGGAGCGGCAGCCCTACGCTCCGAAGCGCTGCTTCAGCCGAAAGACGCCGGCCACCGGCGCTTGGCTTCGGACAGCTCCGGAGAGCCGTAGTGTGCGTCTGCACTAGACTGCATCATAGCGAAAAGCTTTGGCAGTGTGTCTCGCAGAGAGATAGCTTAGGAGCGCAGCGCACTTATGCCTCCCTTGTCCAGAAACACGATTTTACTGCACACTCCAAAAACAGTACTCTTCCCAGGGCAAGATGCCAGATGCTCTCTGATGCCCGTGCTCCCTTCCTACTCTTGCCCAGCTCGTTGTTGTAACGCGCACATGCCGTCCTGGCATTCAGTGCACAGTGAAAGCAATCGCAAAAGTCCAGCAGCTGCTGACTCCCAAACACAAGGCGCTGGCTATGTTCTTGCTACTCGACGACTCAACGCAGCCATTCATTTCTGCAGTTGCCATCGAGGTCTCTGCATGTCGGAGAGTCAGAGGACGAGCACGAGTTTCCCACGAGGGGCTGAATCAGGAGGAATTCAAAACTCAGGGAATTTGTCCTGGAACACCTTCCATAAGGATGCTCGAAGGGAATTGAAGAGGCAGGCGAGCGGCCACCACCGTCCTCTAGCAGTCCTTAGGGTGCGCGCAGAAGCCCGGTGCTCTGCGGCTTCGTTCTTCGCCCTCGTGCAAGCTACCGCTCTGTCCGGCTCCCGGAGCAGGAGAAGCGGCTGCTTCGCGCACACAACAGCGGAGCGGCAGCCCTACGCTCCGAAGCGCTGCTTCAGCCGAAAGACGCCGGCCACCGGCGCTTGGCTTCGGACAGCTCCGGAGAGCCGTAGTGTGCGTCTGCACTAGACTGCATCATAGCGAAAAGCTTTGGCAGTGTGTCTCGCAGAGAGATAGCTTAGGAGCGCAGCGCACTTATGCCTCCCTTGTCCAGAAACACGATTTTACTGCACACTCCAAAAACAGTACTCTTCCCAGGGCAAGATGCCAGATGCTCTCTGATGCCCGTGCTCCCTTCCTACTCTTGCCCAGCTCGTTGTTGTAACGCGCACATGCCGTCCTGGCATTCAGTGCACAGTGAAAGCAATCGCAAAAGTCCAGCAGCTGCTGACTCCCAAACACAAGGCGCTGGCTATGTTCTTGCTTCTCGACAACTCAACGCAGCCCTCCATTTCTGCAGTTGCCATCGAGGTCTCTGCATGTCGGAGAGTCAGAGGACGAGCACGAGTTTCCCACGAGGGGCTGAATCAGGAGGAATTCAAAACTCAGGGAATTTGTCCTGGAACACCTTCCATAAGGATGCTCGAAGGGAATTGAAGAGGCAGGCGAGCGGCCACCACCGTCCTCTAGCAGTCCTTAGGGTGCGCGCAGAAGCCCGGTGCTCTGCGGCTTCGTTCTTCGCCCTCGTGCAAGCTACCGCTCTGTCCGGCTCCCGGAGCAGGAGAAGCGGCTGCTTCGCGCACACAACAGCGGAGCGGCAGCCCTACGCTCCGAAGCGCTGCTTCAGCCGAAAGACGCCGGCCACCGGCGCTTGGCTTCGGACAGCTCCGGAGAGCCGTAGTGTGGGTCTGCACTAGACTGCATCATAGCGAAAAGCTTTGGCAGTGTGTCTCGCAGGGAGATAGCTTAGGAGCGCAGCGCACTTATGCCTCCCTTGTCCAGAAACACGATTTTACTGCACACTCCAAAAACAGTACTCTTCCCAGGGCAATATATAAGCTGCTTTCTGACGGCCGTGATCTTTCGATTACTCTTGCGCAGCTCGGTGTTGCAGAGTGCACGTGCCTTCCTGGAATTCAGTGCACAGTGAAAGCAATCGCAAAAGTCCAGCAGCTGCTGACTCCCAAACACAAGGCGCTGTCTACGTTCTTGCTTCGCAACACTTCAACAGAGTCCTTCATTTCTGCAGCTGCCATCGAGTTTTCTGCATCTCGAGCCTTCTGGGACGAGCACCAATTTCCCAGGAGGGGCTGCATCAGGACGAAGTCAAAACCCAGGAAAGTTGTCTCGGAACACCTTCAATAAAGCATGCCAGCAGTGCATTGAAAAGGCAGGTAGCTTTAGCCACCGTCCTCTAGCAGTCGCGAAGCTGTGCACACAATGTCGTCTCCCTGCGGCAACGTTCTTCGCCCTCGTGCAAGCTACCGCTCTGTCCGGCTCCCGGAGCAGGAGAAGCGGCTGCTTCGCGCACACAGCAGCGGAGCGGCAGCCCTACGCTCCGAAGCGCTGCTTCAGCCGAAAGACGCCGGCCACCGGCGCTTGGCTTCGGACAGCTCCGGAGAGCCGTAGTGTGCGTCTGCACTAGACTGCATCATAGCGAAAAGCTTTGACAGTGTGTCTCGCAGGGAGATAGCTTAGGAGCGCAGCGCACTTATGCCTCCCTTGTCCAGAAACACGATTTTACTGCACACTCCAAAAACAGTACTCCTCCCAGGGCAATATATAAGCTGCTTTCTGACGGCCGTGATCTTTCGATTACTCTTGCCCAGCTCGTTGTTTTAACGTGCACATGCCGTCCTGGCATTCAGTGCACAGTGAAAGCAATCGCAAAAGTCCAGCAGCTGCTGACTCCCAAACACAAGGCGCTGGCTATGTTCTTGCTTCTCGACAACTCAACGCAGCCCTTCATTTCTGCAGTTGCCATCGAGGTCTCTGCATGTCGGAGACTCAGAGGACGAGCACGAATTTCCCAGGAGGGGCTGCATCAGGAGGAATTCAAAACTCCAGAAAATTGTCCTGGAACACCTTCCATAAGGATGCTAGAAGGGAATTGAAGAGGCAGGCGAGCGGCCACCACGGTCCTCTAGCAGTCCTTCGGGTGTGCGCAGAAGCCCGGTGCTCTGCGGCTTCGTTCTTCGCCCCCGTACAAACTACCGCTCTGTCCGGCTCCCGGAGCAGGAGAAGCGGCTGCTTCGCGCACACAGCAGCGGAGCGGCAGCCCTACGCTCCGAAGCGCTGCTTCAGCCGAAAGACGCCGGCCACCGGCGCTTGGCTTCGGACAGCTCCGGAGAGCCGTAGTGTGCGTCTGCACTAGACTGCATCATAGCGAAAAGCTTTGACAGTGTGTCTCGCAGGGAGATAGCTTAGGAGCGCAGCGCACTTATGCCTCCCTTGTCCAGAAACACGGATTTGCTGCACACTCCAAAAACACTGCTCTTTCCATGGTACTATGTAAGCTGCTGTCTGACGCCCGTTCTCTTCTGCCCACTCTTGCCCAGCTGGTTGTTGCAGCGTGCACGTGCCTTCCTGGCATTAAGAGCACAGTGAAAGCAATCGCAAAAGTCCAGCAGCTGCTGACTCCCAAACACAAGGCGCTTGTCTACGTTCTTGCTTCTCGACAACTCAACGCAGCCCTTCATTTCTGCAGCTGCCATCGAGTTTTCTGTATCTTGAGCCTTCTGGGACGAGCACCAATTTCCCAGGAGGGGCTGCATCAGGACGAAGTCAAAACCCAGGAAAGTTGTCTCGGAACACCTTCAATAAAGCATGCCAGCAGTGCATTGAAAAGGCAGGGAGCTTTAGCCACCGTCCTCTAGCAGTCGCGAAGCTGTGCACACAATGTCGTCTCCCTGCGGCAACGTTCTTCGCCCTCGTGCAAGCTACCGCTCTGTCCGGCTCCCGGAGCAGGAGAAGCGGCTGCTTCGCGCACACAGCAGCGGAGCGGCAGCCCTACGCTCCGAAGCGCTGCTTCAGCCGAAAGACGCCGGCCACCGGCGCTTGGCTTCGGACAGCTCCGGAGAGCCGTAGTGTGCGTCTGCAACTAGACTGCATCATAGCGAAAAGCTTTGGCAGTGTGTCTCGCAGGGAGATAGCTTAGGAGCGCAGCGCACTTATGCCTCCCTTGTCCAGAAACACGATTTTACTGCACACTCCAAAAACAGTACTCTTCCCAGGGCAATATATAAGCTGCTTTCTGACGGCCGTGATCTTTCGATTACTCTTGCCCAGCTCGTTGTTTTAACGTGCACATGCCGTCCTGGCATTCAGTGCACAGTGAAAGCAATCGCAAAAGTCCAGCAGCTGCTGACTGCCAAACACAAGGCGCTGGCTACGTTCTTGCTTCTCGACAACTCAACGCAGCCCTTCATTTCTGCAGTTGCCATCGAGGTCTCTGCATGTCGGAGACTCAGAGGACGAGCACGAGTTTCCCACGAGGGGCTGCATCAGGAGGAATTCAAAACTCCAGAAAATTGTCCTGGAACACCTTCCATAAGGATGCTAGAAGGGAATTGAAGAGGCAGGCGTGCGGCCACCACGGTCCTCTAGCAGTCCTTCGGGTGTGCGCAGAAGCCCGGTGCTCTGCGGCTTCGTTCTTCGCCCCCGTACAAACTACCGCTCTGTCCGGCTCCCGGAGCAGGAGAAGCGGCTGCTTCGCGCACACAACAGCGGAGCGGCAGCCCTACGCTCCGAAGCGCTGCTTCAGCCGAAAGACGCCGGCCACCGGCGCTTGGCTTCGGACAGCTCCGGAGAGCCGTAGTGTGCGTCTGCACTAGACTGCATCATAGCGAAAAGCTTTGACAGTGTGTCTCGCAGGGAGATAGCTTAGGAGCGCAGCGCACTTATGCCTCCCTTGTCCAGAAACACGATTTTACTGCACACTCCAAAAACAGTACTCTTCCCAGGGCAAGATGCCAGATGCTCTCTGATGCCCGTGCTCCCTTCCTACTCTTGCCCAGCTCGTTGTTGTAACGCGCACATGCCGTCCTGGCATTCAGTGCACAGTGAAAGCAATCGCAAAAGTCCAGCAGCTGCTGACTCCCAAACACAAGGCGCTGGCTATGTTCTTGCTACTCGACGACTCAACGCAGCCCTTCATTTCTGCAGCTGCCATCGAGGTCTCTGCATGTCGGAGAGTCAGAGGACGAGCACGAGTTTCCCACGAGGGGCTGAATCAGGAGGAATTCAAAACTCAGGGAATTTGTCCTGGAACACCTTCCATAAGGATGCTCGAAGGGAATTGAAGAGGCAGGCGAGCGGCCACCACCGTCCTCTAGCAGTCCTTAGGGTGCGCGCAGAAGCCCGGTGCTCTGCGGCTTCGTTCTTCGCCCTCGTGCAAGCTACCGCTCTGTCCGGCTCCCGGAGCAGGAGAAGCGGCTGCTTCGCGCACACAACAGCGGAGCGGCAGCCCTACGCTCCGAAGCGCTGCTTCAGCCGAAAGACGCCGGCCACCGGCGCTTGGCTTCGGACAGCTCCGGAGAGCCGTAGTGTGGGTCTGCACTAGACTGCATCATAGCGAAAAGCTTTGGCAGTGTGTCTCGCAGAGAGATAGCTTAGGAGCGCAGCGCACTTATGCCTCCCTTGTCCAGAAACACGATTTTACTGCACACTCCAAAAACAGTACTCTTCCCAGGGCAATATATAAGCTGCTTTCTGACGGCCGTGATCTTTCGATTACTCTTGCCCAGCTCGTTGTTTTAACGTGCACGTGCCGTCCTGGCATTCAGTGCACAGTGAAAGCAATCGCAAAAGTCCAGCAGCTGCTGACTCCCAAACACAAGGCGCTGGCTATGTTCTTGCTTCTCGACAACTCAACGCAGCCCTTCATTTCTGCAGCTGCCATCGAGGTCTCTGCATGTCGGAGAGTCAGAGGACGAGCACGAGTTTCCCACGAGGGGCTGCATCAGGAGGAATTCAAAACTCAGGGAATTTGTCCTGGAACACCTTCCATAAGGATGCTAGAAGGGAATTGAAGAGGCAGGCGTGCGGCCACCACGGTCCTCTAGCAGTCCTTCGGGTGTGCGCAGAAGCCCGGTGCTCTGCGGCTTCGTTCTTCGCCCCCGTACAAACTACCGCTCTGTCCGGCTCCCGGAGCAGGAGAAGCGGCTGCTTCGCGCACACAGCAGCGGAGCGGCAGCCCTACGCTCCGAAGCGCTGCTTCAGCCGAAAGACGCCGGCCACCGGCGCTTGGCTTCGGACAGCTCCGGAGAGCCGTAGTGTGCGTCTGCACTAGACTGCATCATAGCGAAAAGCTTTGACAGTGTGTCTCGCAGGGAGATAGCTTAGGAGCGCAGCGCACTTATGCCTCCCTTGTCCAGAAACACGGATTTGCTGCACACTCCAAAAACACTGCTCTTTCCATGGTACTATGTAAGCTGCTGTCTGACGCCCGTTCTCTTCTGCCCACTCTTGCCCAGCTGGTTGTTGCAGCGTGCACGTGCCTTCCTGGCATTAAGAGCACAGTGAAAGCAATCGCAAAAGTCCAGCAGCTGCTGACTCCCAAACACAAGGCGCTTGTCTACGTTCTTGCTTCTCGACAACTCAACGCAGCCCTTCATTTCTGCAGCTGCCATCGAGTTTTCTGTATCTTGAGCCTTCTGGGACGAGCACCAATTTCCCAGGAGGGGCTGCATCAGGACGAAGTCAAAACCCAGGAAAGTTGTCTCGGAACACCTTCAATAAAGCATGCCAGCAGTGCATTGAAAAGGCAGGGAGCTTTAGCCACCGTCCTCTAGCAGTCGCGAAGCTGTGCACACAATGTCGTCTCCCTGCGGCAACGTTCTTCGCCCTCGTGCAAGCTACCGCTCTGTCCGGCTCCCGGAGCAGGAGAAGCGGCTGCTTCGCGCACACAGCAGCGGAGCGGCAGCCCTACGCTCCGAAGCGCTGCTTCAGCCGAAAGACGCCGGCCACCGGCGCTTGGCTTCGGACAGCTCCGGAGAGCCGTAGTGTGCGTCTGCAACTAGACTGCATCATAGCGAAAAGCTTTGGCAGTGTGTCTCGCAGGGAGATAGCTTAGGAGCGCAGCGCACTTATGCCTCCCTTGTCCAGAAACACGATTTTACTGCACACTCCAAAAACAGTACTCTTCCCAGGGCAATATATAAGCTGCTTTCTGACGGCCGTGATCTTTCGATTACTCTTGCCCAGCTCGTTGTTTTAACGTGCACATGCCGTCCTGGCATTCAGTGCACAGTGAAAGCAATCGCAAAAGTCCAGCAGCTGCTGACTCCCAAACACAAGGCGCTGGCTATGTTCTTGCTTCTCGACAACTCAACGCAGCCCTTCATTTCTGCAGTTGCCATCGAGGTCTCTGCATGTCGGAGAGTCAGAGGACGAGCACGAGTTTCCCACGAGGGGCTGCATCAGGAGGAATTCAAAACTTCTGAAAATCGTCCTGGAACACCTTCCATAAGGATGCTAGAAGGGAATTGAAGAGGCAGGCGTGCGGCCACCACGGTCCTCTAGCAGTCCTTCGGGTGTGCGCAGAAGCCCGGTGCTCTGCGGCTTCGTTCTTCGCCCCCGTACAAACTACCGCTCTGTCCGGCTCCCGGAGCAGGAGAAGCGGTTGCTTCGCGCACACAACAGCGGAGCGGCAGCCCTACGCTCCGAAGCGCTGCTTCAGCCGAAAGACGCCGGCCACCGGCGCTTGGCTTCGGACAGCTCCGGAGAGCCGTAGTGTGCGTCTGCACTAGACTGCATCATAGCGAAAAGCTTTGGCAGTGTGTCTCGCAGAGAGATAGCTTAGGAGCGCAGCGCACTTATGCCTCCCTTGTCCAGAAACACGATTTTACTGCACACTCCAAAAACAGTACTCTTCCCAGGGCAAGATGCCAGATGCTCTCTGATGCCCGTGCTCCCTTCCTACTCTTGCCCAGCTCGTTGTTGTAACGCGCACATGCCGTCCTGGCATTCAGTGCACAGTGAAAGCAATCGCAAAAGTCCAGCAGCTGCTGACTCCCAAACACAAGGCGCTGGCTATGTTCTTGCTACTCGACGACTCAACGCAGCCCTTCATTTCTGCAGCTGCCATCGAGGTCTCTGCATGTCGGAGAGTCAGAGGACGAGCACGAGTTTCCCAGGAGGGGCTGCATCAGGAGGAATTCAAAACTCAGGGAATTTGTCCTGGAACACCTTCCATAAGGATGCTCGAAGGGAATTGAAGAGGCAGGCGAGCGGCCACCACCGTCCTCTAGCAGTCCTTAGGGTGCGCGCAGAAGCCCGGTGCTCTGCGGCTTCGTTCTTCGCCCTCGTGCAAGCTACCGCTCTGTCCGGCTCCCGGAGCAGGAGAAGCGGCTGCTTCGCGCACACAACAGCGGAGCGGCAGCCCTACGCTCCGAAGCGCTGCTTCAGCCGAAAGACGCCGGCCACCGGCGCTTGGCTTCGGACAGCTCCGGAGAGCCGTAGTGTGGGTCTGCACTAGACTGCATCATAGCGAAAAGCTTTGGCAGTGTGTCTCGCAGAGAGATAGCTTAGGAGCGCAGCGCACTTATGCCTCCCTTGTCCAGAAACACGATTTTACTGCACACTCCAAAAACAGTACTCTTCCCAGGGCAAGATGCCAGATGCTCTCTGATGCCCGTGCTCCCTTCCTACTCTTGCCCAGCTCGTTGTTGTAACGCGCACATGCCGTCCTGGCATTCAGTGCACAGTGAAAGCAATCGCAAAAGTCCAGCAGCTGCTGACTCCCAAACACAAGGCGCTGGCTATGTTCTTGCTTCTCCACAACTCAACGCAGCCCTCCATTTCTGCAGTTGCCATCGAGGTCTCTGCATGTCGGAGAGTCAGAGGACGAGCACGAGTTTCCCACGAGGGGCTGCATCAGGAGGAATTCAAAACTCAGGGAATTTGTCCTGGAACACCTTCCATAAGGATGCTCGAAGGGAATTGAAGAGGCAGGCGAGCGGCCACCACCGTCCTCTAGCAGTCCTTAGGGTGCGCGCAGAAGCCCGGTGCTCTGCGGCTTCGTTCTTCGCCCTCGTGCAAGCTACCGCTCTGTCCGGCTCCCGGAGCAGGAGAAGCGGCTGCTTCGCGCACACAACAGCGGAGCGGCAGCCCTACGCTCCGAAGCGCTGCTTCAGCCGAAAGACGCCGGCCACCGGCGCTTGGCTTCGGACAGCTCCGGAGAGCCGTAGTGTGGGTCTGCACTAGACTGCATCATAGCGAAAAGCTTTGGCAGTGTGTCTCGCAGGGAGATAGCTTAGGAGCGCAGCGCACTTATGCCTCCCTTGTCCAGAAACACGATTTTACTGCACACTCCAAAAACAGTACTCTTCCCAGGGCAATATATAAGCTGCTTTCTGACGGCCGTGATCTTTCGATTACTCTTGCGCAGCTCGGTGTTGCAGAGTGCACGTGCCTTCCTGGAATTCAGTGCACAGTGAAAGCAATCGCAAAAGTCCAGCAGCTGCTGACTCCCAAACACAAGGCGCTGTCTACGTTCTTGCTTCGCAACACTTCAACAGAGTCCTTCATTTCTGCTGCTGCCATCGAGTTTTCTGCATCTCGAGCCTTCTGGGACGAGCACCAATTTCCCAGGAGGGGCTGCATCAGGACGAAGTCAAAACCCAGGAAAGTTGTCTCGGAACACCTTCAATAAAGCATGCCAGCAGTGCATTGAAAAGGCAGGTAGCTTTAGCCACCGTCCTCTAGCAGTCGCGAAGCTGTGCACACAATGTCGTCTCCCTGCGGCAACGTTCTTCGCCCTCGTGCAAGCTACCGCTCTGTCCGGCTCCCGGAGCAGGAGAAGCGGCTGCTTCGCGCACACAGCAGCGGAGCGGCAGCCCTACGCTCCGAAGCGCTGCTTCAGCCGAAAGACGCCGGCCACCGGCGCTTGGCTTCGGACAGCTCCGGAGAGCCGTAGTGTGCGTCTGCACTAGACTGCATCATAGCGAAAAGCTTTGACAGTGTGTCTCGCAGGGAGATAGCTTAGGAGCGCAGCGCACTTATGCCTCCCTTGTCCAGAAACACGATTTTACTGCACACTCCAAAAACAGTACTCCTCCCAGGGCAATATATAAGCTGCTTTCTGACGGCCGTGATCTTTCGATTACTCTTGCCCAGCTCGTTGTTTTAACGTGCACATGCCGTCCTGGCATTCAGTGCACAGTGAAAGCAATCGCAAAAGTCCAGCAGCTGCTGACTCCCAAACACAAGGCGCTGGCTATGTTCTTGCTTCTCGACAACTCAACGCAGCCCTTCATTTCTGCAGTTGCCATCGAGGTCTCTGCATGTCGGAGACTCAGAGGACGAGCACGAGTTTCCCACGAGGGGCTGCATCAGGAGGAATTCAAAACTCCAGAAAATTGTCCTGGAACACCTTCCATAAGGATGCTAGAAGGGAATTGAAGAGGCAGGCGAGCGGCCACCACGGTCCTCTAGCAGTCCTTCGGGTGTGCGCAGAAGCCCGGTGCTCTGCGGCTTCGTTCTTCGCCCCCGTACAAACTACCGCTCTGTCCGGCTCCCGGAGCAGGAGAAGCGGCTGCTTCGCGCACACAACAGCGGAGCGGCAGCCCTACGCTCCGAAGCGCTGCTTCAGCCGAAAGACGCCGGCCACCGGCGCTTGGCTTCGGACAGCTCCGGAGAGCCGTAGTGTGCGTCTGCACTAGACTGCATCATAGCGAAAAGCTTTGACAGTGTGTCTCGCAGGGAGATAGCTTAGGAGCGCAGCGCACTTATGCCTCCCTTGTCCAGAAACACGGATTTGCTGCACACTCCAAAAACAGTGCTCTTTCCATGGTACTATGTAAGCTGCTGTCTGACGCCCGTTCTCTTCTGCCCACTCTTGCCCAGCTGGTTGTTGCAGCGTGCACGTGCCTTCCTGGCATTAAGAGCACAGTGAAAGCAATCGCAAAAGTCCAGCAGCTGCTGACTCCCAAACACAAGGCGCTTGTCTACGTTCTTGCTTCTCGACAACTCAACGCAGCCCTTCATTTCTGCAGCTGCCATCGAGTTTTCTGTATCTTGAGCCTTCTGGGACGAGCACCAATTTCCCAGGAGGGGCTGCATCAGGACGAAGTCAAAACCCAGGAAAGTTGTCTCGGAACACCTTCAATAAAGCATGCCAGCAGTGCATTGAAAAGGCAGGTAGCTTTAGCCACCGTCCTCTAGCAGTCGCGAAGCTGTGCACACAATGTCGTCTCCCTGCGGCAACGTTCTTCGCCCTCGTGCAAGCTACCGCTCTGTCCGGCTCCCGGAGCAGGAGAAGCGGCTGCTTCGCGCACACAACAGCGGAGCGGCAGCCCTTCGCTCCGAAGCGCTGCTTCAGCCGAAAGACGCCGGCCACCGGCGCTTGGCTTCGGACAGCTCCGGAGAGCTGTAGTGTGCGTCTGCACTAGACTGCATCATAGCGAAAAGCTTTGGCAGTGTGTCTCGCAGAGAGATAGCTTAGGAGCGCAGCGCACTTATGCCTCCCTTGTCCAGAAACACGATTTTACTGCACACTCCAAAAACAGTACTCTTCCCAGGGCAAGATGCCAGATGCTCTCTGATGCCCGTGCTCCCTTCCTACTCTTGCCCAGCTCGTTGTTGTAACGCGCACATGCCGTCCTGGCATTCAGTGCACAGTGAAAGCAATCGCAAAAGTCCAGCAGCTGCTGACTCCCAAACACAAGGCGCTGGCTATGTTCTTGCTACTCGACGACTCAACGCAGCCCTTCATTTCTGCAGTTGCCATCGAGGTCTCTGCATGTCGGAGAGTCAGAGGACGAGCACGAGTTTCCCACGAGGGGCTGAATCAGGAGGAATTCAAAACTCAGGGAATTTGTCCTGGAACACCTTCCATAAGGATGCTAGAAGGGAATTGAAGAGGCAGGCGAGCGGCCACCACCGTCCTCTAGCAGTCCTTCGGGTGCGCGCAGAAGCCCGGTGCTCTGCGGCTTCGTTCTTCGCCCTCGTGCAAGCTACCGCTCTGTCCGGCTCCCGGAGCAGGAGAAGCGGCTGCTTCGCGCACACAACAGCGGAGCGGCAGCCCTACGCTCCGAAGCGCTGCTTCAGCCGAAAGACGCCGGCCACCGGCGCTTGGCTTCGGACAGCGCCGGAGAGCCGTAGTGTGGGTCTGCACTAGACTGCATCATAGCGAAAAGCTTTGGCATTGTGTCTCGCAGGGAGATAGCTTAGGAGCGTAGCGCACTTATGCCTCCCTTGTCCAGAAACACGATTTTACTGCACACTCCAAAAACAGTACTCTTCCCAGGGCAATATATAAGCTGCTTTCTGACGGCCGTGATCTTTCGATTACTCTTGCGCAGCTCGGTGTTGCAGAGTGCACGTGCCTTCCTGGAATTCAGTGCACAGTGAAAGCAATCGCAAAAGTCCAGCAGCTGCTGACTCCCAAACACAAGGCGCTGTCTACGTTCTTGCTTCTCAACACTTCAACAGAGTCCTTCATTTCTGCAGCTGCCATCGAGTTTTCTGCATCTCGAGCCTTCTGGGACGAGCACCAATTTCCCAGGAGGGGCTGCATCAGGACGAAGTCAAAACCCAGGAAAGTTGTCTCGGAACACCTTCAATAAAGCATGCCAGCAGTGCATTGAAAAGGCAGGGAGCTTTAGCCACCGTCCTCTAGCAGTCGCGAAGCTGTGCACACAATGTCGTCTCCCTGCGGCTTCGTTCTTCGCTCTCGTGCAAGCTACCGCTCTGTCCGGCTCCCGGAGCAGGAGAAGCGGCTGCTTCGCGCACACAACAGCGGAGCGGCAGCCGTACGCTCCGAAGCGCTGCTTCAGCCGAAAGACGCCGGCCACCGGCGCTTGGCTTCGGACAGCTCCGGAGAGCCGTAGTGTGCGTCTGCAACTAGACTGCATCATAGCGAAAAGCTTTGGCAGTGTGTCTCGCAGGGAGATAGCTTAGGAGCGCAGCGCACTTATGCCTCCCTTGTCCAGAAACACGATTTTACTGCACACTCCAAAAACAGTACTCTTCCCAGGGCAATATATAAGCTGCTTTCTGACGGCCGTGATCTTTCGATTACTCTTGCGCAGCTCGGTGTTGCAGAGTGCACGTGCCTTCCTGGAATTCAGCGCACAGTGAAAGCAATCGCAAAAGTCCAGCAGCTGCTGACTCCCAAACACAAGGCGCTTGTCTACGTTCTTGCTTCTCGACAACTCAACGCAGCCCTCCATTTCTGCAGTTGCCATCGAGGTCTCTGCATGTCGGAGAGTCAGAGGACGAGCACGAGTTTCCAACGAGGGGCTGCATCAGGAGGAATTCAAAACTCCAGAAAATTGTCCTGGAACACCTTCCATAAGGATGCTAGAAGGGAATTGAAGAGGCAGGCGTGCCGCCACCACGGTCCTCTAGCAGTCCTTCGGGTGTGCGCAGAAGCCCGGTGCTCTGCGGCTTCGTTCTTCGCCCCCGTACAAACTACCGCTCTGTCCGGCTCCCGGAGCAGGAGAAGCGGCTGCTTCGCGCACACAACAGCGGAGCGGCAGCCCTACGCTCCGAAGCGCTGCTTCAGCCGAAAGACGCCGGCCACCGGCGCTTGGCTTCGGACAGCTCCGGAGAGCCGTAGTGTGCGTCTGCACTAGACTGCATCATAGCGAAAAGCTTTGACAGTGTGTCTCGCAGGGAGATAGCTTAGGAGCGCAGCGCACTTATGCCTCCCTTGTCCAGAAACACGGATTTGCTGCACACTCCAAAAACACTGCTCTTTCCATGGTACTATGTAAGCTGCTGTCTGACGCCCGTTCTCTTCTGCCCACTCTTGCCCAGCTGGTTGTTGCAGCGTGCACGTGCCTTCCTGGCATTAAGAGCACAGTGAAAGCAATCGCAAAAGTCCAGCAGCTGCTGACTCCCAAACACAAGGCGCTTGTCTACGTTCTTGCTTCTCGACAACTCAACGCAGCCCTTCATTTCTGCAGCTGCCATCGAGTTTTCTGTATCTTGAGCCTTCTGGGACGAGCACCAATTTCCCAGGAGGGGCTGCATCAGGACGAAGTCAAAACCCAGGAAAGTTGTCTCGGAACACCTTCAATAAAGCATGCCAGCAGTGCATTGAAAAGGCAGGGAGCTTTAGCCACCGTCCTCTAGCAGTCGCGAAGCTGTGCACACAATGTCGTCTCCCTGCGGCAACGTTCTTCGCCCTCGTGCAAGCTACCGCTCTGTCCGGCTCCCGGAGCAGGAGAAGCGGCTGCTTCGCGCACACAGCAGCGGAGCGGCAGCCCTACGCTCCGAAGCGCTGCTTCAGCCGAAAGACGCCGGCCACCGGCGCTTGGCTTCGGACAGCTCCGGAGAGCCGCAGTGTGCGTCTGCACTAGACTGCATCATAGCGAAAAGCTTTGACAGTGTGTCTCGCAGGGAGATAGCTTAGGAGCGCAGCGCACTTATGCCTCCCTTGTCCAGAAACACGGATTTGCTGCACACTCCAAAAACACTGCTCTTTCCATGGTACTATGTAAGCTGCTGTCTGACGCCCGTTCTCTTCTGCCCACTCTTGCCCAGCTGGTTGTTGCAGCGTGCACGTGCCTTCCTGGCATTAAGAGCACAGTGAAAGCAATCGCAAAAGTCCAGCAGCTGCTGACTCCCAAACACAAGGCGCTTGTCTACGTTCTTGCTTCTCGACAACTCAACGCAGCCCTTCATTTCTGCAGCTGCCATCGAGTTTTCTGTATCTTGAGCCTTCTGGGACGAGCACCAATTTCCCAGGAGGGGCTGCATCAGGACGAAGTCAAAACCCAGGAAAGTTGTCTCGGAACACCTTCAATAAAGCATGCCAGCAGTGCATTGAAAAGGCAGGGAGCTTTAGCCACCGTCCTCTAGCAGTCGCGAAGCTGTGCACACAATGTCGTCTCCCTGCGGCAACGTTCTTCGCCCTCGTGCAAGCTACCGCTCTGTCCGGCTCCCGGAGCAGGAGAAGCGGCTGCTTCGCGCACACAGCAGCGGAGCGGCAGCCCTACGCTCCGAAGCGCTGCTTCAGCCGAAAGACGCCGGCCACCGGCGCTTGGCTTCGGACAGCTCCGGAGAGCCGTAGTGTGCGTCTGCAACTAGACTGCATCATAGCGAAAAGCTTTGGCAGTGTGTCTCGCAGGGAGATAGCTTAGGAGCGCAGCGCACTTATGCCTCCCTTGTCCAGAAACACGATTTTACTGCACACTCCAAAAACAGTACTCTTCCCAGGGCAATATATAAGCTGCTTTCTGACGGCCGTGATCTTTCGATTACTCTTGCCCAGCTCGTTGTTTTAACGTGCACATGCCGTCCTGGCATTCAGTGCACAGTGAAAGCAATCGCAAAAGTCCAGCAGCTGCTGACTCCCAAACACAAGGCGCTGGCTATGTTCTTGCTTCTCGACAACTCAACGCAGCCCTTCATTTCTGCAGTTGCCATCGAGGTCTCTGCATGTCGGAGAGTCAGAGGACGAGCACGAGTTTCCCACGAGGGGCTGCATCAGGAGGAATTCAAAACTTCTGAAAATCGTCCTGGAACACCTTCCATAAGGATGCTAGAAGGGAATTGAAGAGGCAGGCGTGCGGCCACCACGGTCCTCTAGCAGTCCTTCGGGTGTGCGCAGAAGCCCGGTGCTCTGCGGCTTCGTTCTTCGCCCCCGTACAAACTACCGCTCTGTCCGGCTCCCGGAGCAGGAGAAGCGGTTGCTTCGCGCACACAACAGCGGAGCGGCAGCCCTACGCTCCGAAGCGCTGCTTCAGCCGAAAGACGCCGGCCACCGGCGCTTGGCTTCGGACAGCTCCGGAGAGCCGTAGTGTGCGTCTGCACTAGACTGCATCATAGCGAAAAGCTTTGGCAGTGTGTCTCGCAGAGAGATAGCTTAGGAGCGCAGCGCACTTATGCCTCCCTTGTCCAGAAACACGATTTTACTGCACACTCCAAAAACAGTACTCTTCCCAGGGCAAGATGCCAGATGCTCTCTGATGCCCGTGCTCCCTTCCTACTCTTGCCCAGCTCGTTGTTGTAACGCGCACATGCCGTCCTGGCATTCAGTGCACAGTGAAAGCAATCGCAAAAGTCCAGCAGCTGCTGACTCCCAAACACAAGGCGCTGGCTATGTTCTTGCTACTCGACGACTCAACGCAGCCCTTCATTTCTGCAGCTGCCATCGAGGTCTCTGCATGTCGGAGAGTCAGAGGACGAGCACGAGTTTCCCAGGAGGGGCTGCATCAGGAGGAATTCAAAACTCAGGGAATTTGTCCTGGAACACCTTCCATAAGGATGCTCGAAGGGAATTGAAGAGGCAGGCGAGCGGCCACCACCGTCCTCTAGCAGTCCTTAGGGTGCGCGCAGAAGCCCGGTGCTCTGCGGCTTCGTTCTTCGCCCTCGTGCAAGCTACCGCTCTGTCCGGCTCCCGGAGCAGGAGAAGCGGCTGCTTCGCGCACACAACAGCGGAGCGGCAGCCCTACGCTCCGAAGCGCTGCTTCAGCCGAAAGACGCCGGCCACCGGCGCTTGGCTTCGGACAGCTCCGGAGAGCCGTAGTGTGGGTCTGCACTAGACTGCATCATAGCGAAAAGCTTTGGCAGTGTGTCTCGCAGAGAGATAGCTTAGGAGCGCAGCGCACTTATGCCTCCCTTGTCCAGAAACACGATTTTACTGCACACTCCAAAAACAGTACTCTTCCCAGGGCAAGATGCCAGATGCTCTCTGATGCCCGTGCTCCCTTCCTACTCTTGCCCAGCTCGTTGTTGTAACGCGCACATGCCGTCCTGGCATTCAGTGCACAGTGAAAGCAATCGCAAAAGTCCAGCAGCTGCTGACTCCCAAACACAAGGCGCTGGCTATGGTCTTGCTTCTCCACAACTCAACGCAGCCCTCCATTTCTGCAGTTGCCATCGAGGTCTCTGCATGTCGGAGAGTCAGAGGACGAGCACGAGTTTCCCACGAGGGGCTGAATCAGGAGGAATTCAAAACTCAGGGAATTTGTCCTGGAACACCTTCCATAAGGATGCTCGAAGGGAATTGAAGAGGCAGGCGAGCGGCCACCACCGTCCTCTAGCAGTCCTTAGGGTGCGCGCAGAAGCCCGGTGCTCTGCGGCTTCGTTTTTCGCCCTCGTGCAAGCTACCGCTCTGTCCGGCTCCCGGAGCAGGAGAAGCGGCTGCTTCGCGCACACAACAGCGGAGCGGCAGCCCTACGCTCCGAAGCGCTGCTTCAGCCGAAAGACGCCGGCCACCGGCGCTTGGCTTCGGACAGCTCCGGAGAGCCGTAGTGTGGGTCTGCACTAGACTGCATCATAGCGAAAAGCTTTGGCAGTGTGTCTCGCAGGGAGATAGCTTAGGAGCGCAGCGCACTTATGCCTCCCTTGTCCAGAAACACGATTTTACTGCACACTCCAAAAACAGTACTCTTCCCAGGGCAATATATAAGCTGCTTTCTGACGGCCGTGATCTTTCGATTACTCTTGCGCAGCTCGGTGTTGCAGAGTGCACGTGCCTTCCTGGAATTCAGTGCACAGTGAAAGCAATCGCAAAAGTCCAGCAGCTGCTGACTCCCAAACACAAGGCGCTGTCTACGTTCTTGCTTCGCAACACTTCAACAGAGTCCTTCATTTCTGCAGCTGCCATCGAGTTTTCTGCATCTCGAGCCTTCTGGGACGAGCACCAATTTCCCAGGAGGGGCTGCATCAGGACGAAGTCAAAACCCAGGAAAGTTGTCTCGGAACACCTTCAATAAAGCATGCCAGCAGTGCATTGAAAAGGCAGGTAGCTTTAGCCACCGTCCTCTAGCAGTCGCGAAGCTGTGCACACAATGTCGTCTCCCTGCGGCAACGTTCTTCGCCCTCGTGCAAGCTACCGCTCTGTCCGGCTCCCGGAGCAGGAGAAGCGGCTGCTTCGCGCACACAGCAGCGGAGCGGCAGCCCTACGCTCCGAAGCGCTGCTTCAGCCGAAAGACGCCGGCCACCGGCGCTTGGCTTCGGACAGCTCCGGAGAGCCGTAGTGTGCGTCTGCACTAGACTGCATCATAGCGAAAAGCTTTGACAGTGTGTCTCGCAGGGAGATAGCTTAGGAGCGCAGCGCACTTATGCCTCCCTTGTCCAGAAACACGATTTTACTGCACACTCCAAAAACAGTACTCCTCCCAGGGCAATATATAAGCTGCTTTCTGACGGCCGTGATCTTTCGATTACTCTTGCCCAGCTCGTTGTTTTAACGTGCACATGCCGTCCTGGCATTCAGTGCACAGTGAAAGCAATCGCAAAAGTCCAGCAGCTGCTGACTCCCAAACACAAGGCGCTGGCTATGTTCTTGCTTCTCGACAACTCAACGCAGCCCTTCATTTCTGCAGTTGCCATCGAGGTCTCTGCATGTCGGAGACTCAGAGGACGAGCACGAATTTCCCAGGAGGGGCTGCATCAGGAGGAATTCAAAACTCAGGGAATTTGTCCTGGAACACCTTCCATAAGGATGCTCGAAGGGAATTGAAGAGGCAGGCGAGCGGCCACCACCGTCCTCTAGCAGTCCTTAGGGTGCGCGCAGAAGCCCGGTGCTCTGCGGCTTCGTTTTTCGCCCTCGTGCAAGCTACCGCTCTGTCCGGCTCCCGGAGCAGGAGAAGCGGCTGCTTCGCGCACACAGCAGCGGAGCGGCAGCCCTACGCTCCGAAGCGCTGCTTCAGCCGAAAGACGCCGGCCACCGGCGCTTGGCTTCGGACAGCTCCGGAGAGCCGTAGTGTGGGTCTGCACTAGACTGCATCATAGCGAAAAGCTTTGGCAGTGTGTCTCGCAGAGAGATAGCTTAGGAGCGCAGCGCACTTATGCCTCCCTTGTCCAGAAACACGATTTTACTGCACACTCCAAAAACACTGCTCTTTCCATGGTACTATGTAAGCTGCTGTCTGACGCCCGTTCTCTTCTGCCCACTCTTGCCCAGCTGGTTGTTGCAGCGTGCACGTGCCTTCCTGGCATTAAGAGCACAGTGAAAGCAATCGCAAAAGTCCAGCAGCTGCTGACTCCCAAACACAAGGCGCTGTCTACGTTCTTGCTTCTCGACAACTCAACGCAGCCCTTCATTTCTGCAGCTGCCATCGAGTTTTCTGTATCTTGAGCCTTCTGGGACGAGCACCAATTTCCCAGGAGGGGCTGCATCAGGACGAAGTCAAAACCCAGGAAAGTTGTCTCGGAACACCTTCAATAAAGCATGCCAGCAGTGCATTGAAAAGGCAGGGAGCTTTAGCCACCGTCCTCTAGCAGTCGCGAAGCTGTGCACACAATGTCGTCTGCCTGCGGCAACGTTCTTCGCCCTCGTGCAAGCTACCGCTCTGTCCGGCTCCCGGAGCAGGAGAAGCGGCTGCTTCGCGCACACAGCAGCGGAGCGGCAGCCCTACGCTCCGAAGCGCTGCTTCAGCCGAAAGACGCCGGCCACCGGCGCTTGGCTTCGGACAGCTCCGGAGAGCCGTAGTGTGCGTCTGCACTAGACTGCATCATAGCGAAAAGCTTTGGCAGTGTGTCTCGCAGAGAGATAGCTTAGGAGCGCAGCGCACTTATGCCTCCCTTGTCCAGAAACACGATTTTACTGCACACTCCAAAAACAGTACTCTTCCCAGGGCAAGATGCCAGATGCTCTCTGATGCCCGTGCTCCCTTCCTACTCTTGCCCAGCTCGTTGTTGTAACGCGCACATGCCGTCCTGGCATTCAGTGCACAGTGAAAGCAATCGCAAAAGTCCAGCAGCTGCTGACTCCCAAACACAAGGCGCTGGCTATGTTCTTGCTACTCGACGACTCAACGCAGCCATTCATTTCTGCAGTTGCCATCGAGGTCTCTGCATGTCGGAGAGTCAGAGGACGAGCACGAGTTTCCCACGAGGGGCTGAATCAGGAGGAATTCAAAACTCAGGGAATTTGTCCTGGAACACCTTCCATAAGGATGCTCGAAGGGAATTGAAGAGGCAGGCGAGCGGCCACCACCGTCCTCTAGCAGTCCTTAGGGTGCGCGCAGAAGCCCGGTGCTCTGCGGCTTCGTTCTTCGCCCTCGTGCAAGCTACCGCTCTGTCCGGCTCCCGGAGCAGGAGAAGCGGCTGCTTCGCGCACACAACAGCGGAGCGGCAGCCCTACGCTCCGAAGCGCTGCTTCAGCCGAAAGACGCCGGCCACCGGCGCTTGGCTTCGGACAGCTCCGGAGAGCCGTAGTGTGCGTCTGCACTAGACTGCATCATAGCGAAAAGCTTTGGCAGTGTGTCTCGCAGAGAGATAGCTTAGGAGCGCAGCGCACTTATGCCTCCCTTGTCCAGAAACACGATTTTACTGCACACTCCAAAAACAGTACTCTTCCCAGGGCAAGATGCCAGATGCTCTCTGATGCCCGTGCTCCCTTCCTACTCTTGCCCAGCTCGTTGTTGTAACGCGCACATGCCGTCCTGGCATTCAGTGCACAGTGAAAGCAATCGCAAAAGTCCAGCAGCTGCTGACTCCCAAACACAAGGCGCTGGCTATGTTCTTGCTTCTCGACAACTCAACGCAGCCCTCCATTTCTGCAGTTGCCATCGAGGTCTCTGCATGTCGGAGAGTCAGAGGACGAGCACGAGTTTCCCACGAGGGGCTGAATCAGGAGGAATTCAAAACTCAGGGAATTTGTCCTGGAACACCTTCCATAAGGATGCTCGAAGGGAATTGAAGAGGCAGGCGAGCGGCCACCACCGTCCTCTAGCAGTCCTTAGGGTGCGCGCAGAAGCCCGGTGCTCTGCGGCTTCGTTCTTCGCCCTCGTGCAAGCTACCGCTCTGTCCGGCTCCCGGAGCAGGAGAAGCGGCTGCTTCGCGCACACAACAGCGGAGCGGCAGCCCTACGCTCCGAAGCGCTGCTTCAGCCGAAAGACGCCGGCCACCGGCGCTTGGCTTCGGACAGCTCCGGAGAGCCGTAGTGTGGGTCTGCACTAGACTGCATCATAGCGAAAAGCTTTGGCAGTGTGTCTCGCAGGGAGATAGCTTAGGAGCGCAGCGCACTTATGCCTCCCTTGTCCAGAAACACGATTTTACTGCACACTCCAAAAACAGTACTCTTCCCAGGGCAATATATAAGCTGCTTTCTGACGGCCGTGATCTTTCGATTACTCTTGCGCAGCTCGGTGTTGCAGAGTGCACGTGCCTTCCTGGAATTCAGTGCACAGTGAAAGCAATCGCAAAAGTCCAGCAGCTGCTGACTCCCAAACACAAGGCGCTGTCTACGTTCTTGCTTCGCAACACTTCAACAGAGTCCTTCATTTCTGCAGCTGCCATCGAGTTTTCTGCATCTCGAGCCTTCTGGGACGAGCACCAATTTCCCAGGAGGGGCTGCATCAGGACGAAGTCAAAACCCAGGAAAGTTGTCTCGGAACACCTTCAATAAAGCATGCCAGCAGTGCATTGAAAAGGCAGGTAGCTTTAGCCACCGTCCTCTAGCAGTCGCGAAGCTGTGCACACAATGTCGTCTCCCTGCGGCAACGTTCTTCGCCCTCGTGCAAGCTACCGCTCTGTCCGGCTCCCGGAGCAGGAGAAGCGGCTGCTTCGCGCACACAGCAGCGGAGCGGCAGCCCTACGCTCCGAAGCGCTGCTTCAGCCGAAAGACGCCGGCCACCGGCGCTTGGCTTCGGACAGCTCCGGAGAGCCGTAGTGTGCGTCTGCACTAGACTGCATCATAGCGAAAAGCTTTGACAGTGTGTCTCGCAGGGAGATAGCTTAGGAGCGCAGCGCACTTATGCCTCCCTTGTCCAGAAACACGATTTTACTGCACACTCCAAAAACAGTACTCCTCCCAGGGCAATATATAAGCTGCTTTCTGACGGCCGTGATCTTTCGATTACTCTTGCCCAGCTCGTTGTTTTAACGTGCACATGCCGTCCTGGCATTCAGTGCACAGTGAAAGCAATCGCAAAAGTCCAGCAGCTGCTGACTCCCAAACACAAGGCGCTGGCTATGTTCTTGCTTCTCGACAACTCAACGCAGCCCTTCATTTCTGCAGTTGCCATCGAGGTCTCTGCATGTCGGAGACTCAGAGGACGAGCACGAATTTCCCAGGAGGGGCTGCATCAGGAGGAATTCAAAACTCCAGAAAATTGTCCTGGAACACCTTCCATAAGGATGCTAGAAGGGAATTGAAGAGGCAGGCGAGCGGCCACCACGGTCCTCTAGCAGTCCTTCGGGTGTGCGCAGAAGCCCGGTGCTCTGCGGCTTCGTTCTTCGCCCCCGTACAAACTACCGCTCTGTCCGGCTCCCGGAGCAGGAGAAGCGGCTGCTTCGCGCACACAGCAGCGGAGCGGCAGCCCTACGCTCCGAAGCGCTGCTTCAGCCGAAAGACGCCGGCCACCGGCGCTTGGCTTCGGACAGCTCCGGAGAGCCGTAGTGTGCGTCTGCACTAGACTGCATCATAGCGAAAAGCTTTGACAGTGTGTCTCGCAGGGAGATAGCTTAGGAGCGCAGCGCACTTATGCCTCCCTTGTCCAGAAACACGGATTTGCTGCACACTCCAAAAACACTGCTCTTTCCATGGTACTATGTAAGCTGCTGTCTGACGCCCGTTCTCTTCTGCCCACTCTTGCCCAGCTGGTTGTTGCAGCGTGCACGTGCCTTCCTGGCATTAAGAGCACAGTGAAAGCAATCGCAAAAGTCCAGCAGCTGCTGACTCCCAAACACAAGGCGCTTGTCTACGTTCTTGCTTCTCGACAACTCAACGCAGCCCTTCATTTCTGCAGCTGCCATCGAGTTTTCTGTATCTTGAGCCTTCTGGGACGAGCACCAATTTCCCAGGAGGGGCTGCATCAGGACGAAGTCAAAACCCAGGAAAGTTGTCTCGGAACACCTTCAATAAAGCATGCCAGCAGTGCATTGAAAAGGCAGGGAGCTTTAGCCACCGTCCTCTAGCAGTCGCGAAGCTGTGCACACAATGTCGTCTCCCTGCGGCAACGTTCTTCGCCCTCGTGCAAGCTACCGCTCTGTCCGGCTCCCGGAGCAGGAGAAGCGGCTGCTTCGCGCACACAGCAGCGGAGCGGCAGCCCTACGCTCCGAAGCGCTGCTTCAGCCGAAAGACGCCGGCCACCGGCGCTTGGCTTCGGACAGCTCCGGAGAGCCGTAGTGTGCGTCTGCAACTAGACTGCATCATAGCGAAAAGCTTTGGCAGTGTGTCTCGCAGGGAGATAGCTTAGGAGCGCAGCGCACTTATGCCTCCCTTGTCCAGAAACACGATTTTACTGCACACTCCAAAAACAGTACTCTTCCCAGGGCAATATATAAGCTGCTTTCTGACGGCCGTGATCTTTCGATTACTCTTGCCCAGCTCGTTGTTTTAACGTGCACATGCCGTCCTGGCATTCAGTGCACAGTGAAAGCAATCGCAAAAGTCCAGCAGCTGCTGACTGCCAAACACAAGGCGCTGGCTACGTTCTTGCTTCTCGACAACTCAACGCAGCCCTTCATTTCTGCAGTTGCCATCGAGGTCTCTGCATGTCGGAGACTCAGAGGACGAGCACGAGTTTCCCACGAGGGGCTGCATCAGGAGGAATTCAAAACTCCAGAAAATTGTCCTGGAACACCTTCCATAAGGATGCTAGAAGGGAATTGAAGAGGCAGGCGTGCGGCCACCACGGTCCTCTAGCAGTCCTTCGGGTGTGCGCAGAAGCCCGGTGCTCTGCGGCTTCGTTCTTCGCCCCCGTACAAACTACCGCTCTGTCCGGCTCCCGGAGCAGGAGAAGCGGCTGCTTCGCGCACACAACAGCGGAGCGGCAGCCCTACGCTCCGAAGCGCTGCTTCAGCCGAAAGACGCCGGCCACCGGCGCTTGGCTTCGGACAGCTCCGGAGAGCCGTAGTGTGCGTCTGCACTAGACTGCATCATAGCGAAAAGCTTTGACAGTGTGTCTCGCAGGGAGATAGCTTAGGAGCGCAGCGCACTTATGCCTCCCTTGTCCAGAAACACGATTTTACTGCACACTCCAAAAACAGTACTCTTCCCAGGGCAAGATGCCAGATGCTCTCTGATGCCCGTGCTCCCTTCCTACTCTTGCCCAGCTCGTTGTTGTAACGCGCACATGCCGTCCTGGCATTCAGTGCACAGTGAAAGCAATCGCAAAAGTCCAGCAGCTGCTGACTCCCAAACACAAGGCGCTGGCTATGTTCTTGCTACTCGACGACTCAACGCAGCCCTTCATTTCTGCAGCTGCCATCGAGGTCTCTGCATGTCGGAGAGTCAGAGGACGAGCACGAGTTTCCCACGAGGGGCTGAATCAGGAGGAATTCAAAACTCAGGGAATTTGTCCTGGAACACCTTCCATAAGGATGCTCGAAGGGAATTGAAGAGGCAGGCGAGCGGCCACCACCGTCCTCTAGCAGTCCTTAGGGTGCGCGCAGAAGCCCGGTGCTCTGCGGCTTCGTTCTTCGCCCTCGTGCAAGCTACCGCTCTGTCCGGCTCCCGGAGCAGGAGAAGCGGCTGCTTCGCGCACACAACAGCGGAGCGGCAGCCCTACGCTCCGAAGCGCTGCTTCAGCCGAAAGACGCCGGCCACCGGCGCTTGGCTTCGGACAGCTCCGGAGAGCCGTAGTGTGGGTCTGCACTAGACTGCATCATAGCGAAAAGCTTTGGCAGTGTGTCTCGCAGGGAGATAGCTTAGGAGCGCAGCGCACTTATGCCTCCCTTGTCCAGAAACACGATTTTACTGCACACTCCAAAAACAGTACTCTTCCCAGGGCAAGATGCCAGATGCTCTCTGATGCCCGTGCTCCCTTCCTACTCTTGCCCAGCTCGTTGTTGTAACGCGCACATGCCGTCCTGGCATTCAGTGCACAGTGAAAGCAATCGCAAAAGTCCAGCAGCTGCTGACTCCCAAACACAAGGCGCTGGCTATGTTCTTGCTTCTCGACAACTCAACGCAGCCCTTCATTTCTGCAGCTGCCATCGAGGTCTCTGCATGTCGGAGAGTCAGAGGACGAGCACGAGTTTCCCACGAGGGGCTGAATCAGGAGGAATTCAAAACTCAGGGAATTTGTCCTGGAACACCTTCCATAAGGATGCTCGAAGGGAATTGAAGAGGCAGGCGAGCGGCCACCACCGTCCTCTAGCAGTCCTTAGGGTGCGCGCAGAAGCCCGGTGCTCTGCGGCTTCGTTCTTCGCCCTCGTGCAAGCTACCGCTCTGTCCGGCTCCCGGAGCAGGAGAAGCGGCTGCTTCGCGCACACAACAGCGGAGCGGCAGCCCTACGCTCCGAAGCGCTGCTTCAGCCGAAAGACGCCGGCCACCGGCGCTTGGCTTCGGACAGCTCCGGAGAGCCGTAGTGTGCGTCTGCAACTAGACTGCATCATAGCGAAAAGCTTTGGCAGTGTGTCTCGCAGGGAGATAGCTTAGGAGCGCAGCGCACTTATGCCTCCCTTGTCCAGAAACACGATTTTACTGCACACTCCAAAAACAGTACTCTTCCCAGGGCAATATATAAGCTGCTTTCTGACGGCCGTGATCTTTCGATTACTCTTGCGCAGCTCGGTGTTGCAGAGTGCACGTGCCTTCCTGGACTTCAGTGCACAGTGAAAGCAATCGCAAAAGTCCAGCAGCTGCTGACTCCCAAACACAAGGCGCTGTCTACGTTCTTGCTTCGCAACACTTCAACAGAGTCCTTCATTTCTGCAGCTGCCATCGAGTTTTCTGCATCTCGAGCCTTCTGGGACGAGCACCAATTTCCCAGGAGGGGCTGCATCAGGACGAAGTCAAAACCCAGGAAAGTTGTCTCGGAACACCTTCAATAAAGCATGCCAGCAGTGCATTGAAAAGGCAGGGAGCTTTAGCCACCGTCCTCTAGCAGTCGCGAAGCTGTGCACACAATGTCGTCTCCCTGCGGCAACGTTCTTCGCCCTCGTGCAAGCTACCGCTCTGTCCGGCTCCCGGAGCAGGAGAAGCGGCTGCTTCGCGCACACAGCAGCGGAGCGGCAGCCCTACGCTCCGAAGCGCTGCTTCAGCCGAAAGACGCCGGCCACCGGCGCTTGGCTTCGGACAGCTCCGGAGAGCCGTAGTGTGCGTCTGCAACTAGACTGCATCATAGCGAAAAGCTTTGGCAGTGTGTCTCGCAGGGAGATAGCTTAGGAGCGCAGCGCACTTATGCCTCCCTTGTCCAGAAACACGATTTTACTGCACACTCCAAAAACAGTACTCTTCCCAGGGCAATATATAAGCTGCTTTCTGACGGCCGTGATCTTTCGATTACTCTTGCCCAGCTCGTTGTTTTAACGTGCACATGCCGTCCTGGCATTCAGTGCACAGTGAAAGCAATCGCAAAAGTCCAGCAGCTGCTGACTGCCAAACACAAGGCGCTGGCTATGTTCTTGCTTCTCGACAACTCAACGCAGCCCTTCATTTCTGCAGTTGCCATCGAGGTCTCTGCATGTCGGAGACTCAGAGGACGAGCACGAGTTTCCCACGAGGGGCTGCATCAGGAGGAATTCAAAACTCCAGAAAATTGTCCTGGAACACCTTCCATAAGGATGCTAGAAGGGAATTGAAGAGGCAGGCGTGCGGCCACCACGGTCCTCTAGCAGTCCTTCGGGTGTGCGCAGAAGCCCGGTGCTCTGCGGCTTCGTTCTTCGCCCTCGTGCAAGCTACCGCTCTGTCCGGCTCCCGGAGCAGGAGAAGCGGCTGCTTCGCGCACACAACAGCGGAGCGGCAGCCCTACGCTCCGAAGCGCTGCTTCAGCCGAAAGACGCCGGCCACCGGCGCTTGGCTTCGGACAGCTCCGGAGAGCCGTAGTGTGCGTCTGCACTAGACTGCATCATAGCGAAAAGCTTTGACAGTGTGTCTCGCAGGGAGATAGCTTAGGAGCGCAGCGCACTTATGCCTCCCTTGTCCAGAAACACGATTTTACTGCACACTCCAAAAACAGTACTCTTCCCAGGGCAAGATGCCAGATGCTCTCTGATGCCCGTGCTCCCTTCCTACTCTTGCCCAGCTCGTTGTTGTAACGCGCACATGCCGTCCTGGCATTCAGTGCACAGTGAAAGCAATCGCAAAAGTCCAGCAGCTGCTGACTCCCAAACACAAGGCGCTGGCTATGTTCTTGCTACTCGACGACTCAACGCAGCCCTTCATTTCTGCAGCTGCCATCGAGGTCTCTGCATGTCGGAGAGTCAGAGGACGAGCACGAGTTTCCCACGAGGGGCTGAATCAGGAGGAATTCAAAACTCAGGGAATTTGTCCTGGAACACCTTCCATAAGGATGCTCGAAGGGAATTGAAGAGGCAGGCGAGCGGCCACCACCGTCCTCTAGCAGTCCTTAGGGTGCGCGCAGAAGCCCGGTGCTCTGCGGCTTCGTTCTTCGCCCTCGTGCAAGCTACCGCTCTGTCCGGCTCCCGGAGCAGGAGAAGCGGCTGCTTCGCGCACACAACAGCGGAGCGGCAGCCCTACGCTCCGAAGCGCTGCTTCAGCCGAAAGACGCCGGCCACCGGCGCTTGGCTTCGGACAGCTCCGGAGAGCCGTAGTGTGGGTCTGCACTAGACTGCATCATAGCGAAAAGCTTTGGCAGTGTGTCTCGCAGGGAGATAGCTTAGGAGCGCAGCGCACTTATGCCTCCCTTGTCCAGAAACACGATTTTACTGCACACTCCAAAAACAGTACTCTTCCCAGGGCAAGATGCCAGATGCTCTCTGATGCCCGTGCTCCCTTCCTACTCTTGCCCAGCTCGTTGTTGTAACGCGCACATGCCGTCCTGGCATTCAGTGCACAGTGAAAGCAATCGCAAAAGTCCAGCAGCTGCTGACTCCCAAACACAAGGCGCTGGCTATGTTCTTGCTTCTCGACAACTCAACGCAGCCCTTCATTTCTGCAGCTGCCATCGAGGTCTCTGCATGTCGGAGAGTCAGAGGACGAGCACGAGTTTCCCACGAGGGGCTGAATCAGGAGGAATTCAAAACTCAGGGAATTTGTCCTGGAACACCTTCCATAAGGATGCTCGAAGGGAATTGAAGAGGCAGGCGAGCGGCCACCACCGTCCTCTAGCAGTCCTTAGGGTGCGCGCAGAAGCCCGGTGCTCTGCGGCTTCGTTCTTCGCCCTCGTGCAAGCTACCGCTCTGTCCGGCTCCCGGAGCAGGAGAAGCGGCTGCTTCGCGCACACAACAGCGGAGCGGCAGCCCTACGCTCCGAAGCGCTGCTTCAGCCGAAAGACGCCGGCCACCGGCGCTTGGCTTCGGACAGCTCCGGAGAGCCGTAGTGTGCGTCTGCAACTAGACTGCATCATAGCGAAAAGCTTTGGCAGTGTGTCTCGCAGGGAGATAGCTTAGGAGCGCAGCGCACTTATGCCTCCCTTGTCCAGAAACACGATTTTACTGCACACTCCAAAAACAGTACTCTTCCCAGGGCAATATATAAGCTGCTTTCTGACGGCCGTGATCTTTCGATTACTCTTGCGCAGCTCGGTGTTGCAGAGTGCACGTGCCTTCCTGGACTTCAGTGCACAGTGAAAGCAATCGCAAAAGTCCAGCAGCTGCTGACTCCCAAACACAAGGCGCTGTCTACGTTCTTGCTTCGCAACACTTCAACAGAGTCCTTCATTTCTGCAGCTGCCATCGAGTTTTCTGCATCTCGAGCCTTCTGGGACGAGCACCAATTTCCCAGGAGGGGCTGCATCAGGACGAAGTCAAAACCCAGGAAAGTTGTCTCGGAACACCTTCAATAAAGCATGCCAGCAGTGCATTGAAAAGGCAGGGAGCTTTAGCCACCGTCCTCTAGCAGTCGCGAAGCTGTGCACACAATGTCGTCTCCCTGCGGCAACGTTCTTCGCCCTCGTGCAAGCTACCGCTCTGTCCGGCTCCCGGAGCAGGAGAAGCGGCTGCTTCGCGCACACAACAGCGGAGCGGCAGCCCTACGCTCCGAAGCGCTGCTTCAGCCGAAAGACGCCGGCCACCGGCGCTTGGCTTCGGACAGCTCCGGAGAGCCGTAGTGTGCGTCTGCACTAGACTGCATCATAGCGAAAAGCTTTGACAGTGTGTCTCGCAGGGAGATAGCTTAGGAGCGCAGCCCACTTATGCCTCCCTTGTCCAGAAACACGGATTTGCTGCACACTCCAAAAACAGTACTCTTTCCATGGTACTATGTAAGCTGCTGTCTGACGCCCGTTCTCTTCTGCCCACTCTTGCCCAGCTGGTTGTTGCAGCGTGCACGTGCCTTCCTGGCATTAAGAGCACAGTGAAAGCAATCGCAAAAGTCCAGCAGCTGCTGACTCCCAAACACAAGGCGCTTGTCTACGTTCTTGCTTCTCGACAACTCAACGCAGCCCTTCATTTCTGCAGCTGCCATCGAGTTTTCTGTATCTTGAGCCTTCTGGGACGAGCACCAATTTCCCAGGAGGGGCTGCATCAGGACGAAGTCAAAACCCAGGAAAGTTGTCTCGGAACACCTTCAATAAAGCATGCCAGCAGTGCATTGAAAAGGCAGGGAGCTTTAGCCACCGTCCTCTAGCAGTCGCGAAGCTGTGCACACAATGTCGTCTCCCTGCGGCAACGTTCTTCGCCCTCGTGCAAGCTACCGCTCTGTCCGGCTCCCGGAGCAGGAGAAGCGGCTGCTTCGCGCACACAGCAGCGGAGCGGCAGCCCTACGCTCCGAAGCGCTGCTTCAGCCGAAAGACGCCGGCCACCGGCGCTTGGCTTCGGACAGCTCCGGAGAGCCGTAGTGTGCGTCTGCAACTAGACTGCATCATAGCGAAAAGCTTTGGCAGTGTGTCTCGCAGAGAGATAGCTTAGGAGCGCAGCGCACTTATGCCTCCCTTGTCCAGAAACACGATTTTACTGCACACTCCAAAAACAGTACTCTTCCCAGGGCAATATATAAGCTGCTTTCTGACGGCCGTGATCTTTCGATTACTCTTGCCCAGCTCGTTGTTTTAACGTGCACATGCCGTCCTGGCATTCAGTGCACAGTGAAAGCAATCGCAAAAGTCCAGCAGCTGCTGACTCCCAAACACAAGGCGCTGGCTATGTTCTTGCTTCTCGACAACTCAACGCAGCCCTTCATTTCTGCAGTTGCCATCGAGGTCTCTGCATGTCGGAGACTCAGAGGACGAGCACGAGTTTCCCACGAGGGGCTGCATCAGGAGGAATTCAAAACTCAGGGAATTTGTCCTGGAACACCTTCCATAAGGATGCTAGAAGGGAATTGAAGAGGCAGGCGTGCGGCCACCACGGTCCTCTAGCAGTCCTTCGGGTGTGCGCAGAAGCCCGGTGCTCTGCGGCTTCGTTCTTCGCCCCCGTACAAACTACCGCTCTGTCCGGCTCCCGGAGCAGGAGAAGCGGCTGCTTCGCGCACACAACAGCGGAGCGGCAGCCCTACGCTCCGAAGCGCTGCTTCAGCCGAAAGACGCCGGCCACCGGCGCTTGGCTTCGGACAGCTCCGGAGAGCCGTAGTGTGCGTCTGCACTAGACTGCATCATAGCGAAAAGCTTTGACAGTGTGTCTCGCAGGGAGATAGCTTAGGAGCGCAGCGCACTTATGCCTCCCTTGTCCAGAAACACGGATTTGCTGCACACTCCAAAAACACTGCTCTTTCCATGGTACTATGTAAGCTGCTGTCTGACGCCCGTTCTCTTCTGCCCACTCTTGCCCAGCTGGTTGTTGCAGCGTGCACGTGCCTTCCTGGCATTAAGAGCACAGTGAAAGCAATCGCAAAAGTCCAGCAGCTGCTGACTCCCAAACACAAGGCGCTTGTCTACGTTCTTGCTTCTCGACAACTCAACGCAGCCCTTCATTTCTGCAGCTGCCATCGAGTTTTCTGTATCTTGAGCCTTCTGGGACGAGCACCAATTTCCCAGGAGGGGCTGCATCAGGACGAAGTCAAAACCCAGGAAAGTTGTCTCGGAACACCTTCAATAAAGCATGCCAGCAGTGCATTGAAAAGGCAGGGAGCTTTAGCCACCGTCCTCTAGCAGTCGCGAAGCTGTGCACACAATGTCGTCTCCCTGCGTCAACGTTCTTCGCCCTCGTGCAAGCTACCGCTCTGTCCGGCTCCCGGAGCAGGAGAAGCGGCTGCTTCGCGCACACAGCAGCGGAGCGGCAGCCCTACGCTCCGAAGCGCTGCTTCAGCCGAAAGACGCCGGCCACCGGCGCTTGGCTTCGGACAGCTCCGGAGAGCCGTAGTGTGCGTCTGCACTAGACTGCATCATAGCGAAAAGCTTTGGCAGTGTGTCTCGCAGAGAGATAGCTTAGGAGCGCAGCGCACTTATGCCTCCCTTGTCCAGAAACACGATTTTACTGCACACTCCAAAAACAGTACTCTTCCCAGGGCAAGATGCCAGATGCTCTCTGATGCCCGTGCTCCCTTCCTACTCTTGCCCAGCTCGTTGTTGTAACGCGCACATGCCGTCCTGGCATTCAGTGCACAGTGAAAGCAATCGCAAAAGTCCAGCAGCTGCTGACTCCCAAACACAAGGCGCTGGCTATGTTCTTGCTTCTCGACAACTCAACGCAGCCCTCCATTTCTGCAGTTGCCATCGAGGTCTCTGCATGTCGGAGAGTCAGAGGACGAGCACGAGTTTCCCACGAGGGGCTGAATCAGGAGGAATTCAAAACTCAGGGAATTTGTCCTGGAACACCTTCCATAAGGATGCTCGAAGGGAATTGAAGAGGCAGGCGAGCGGCCACCACCGTCCTCTAGCAGGCCTTAGGGTGCGCGCAGAAGCCCGGTGCTCTGCGGCTTCGTTCTTCGCCCTCGTGCAAGCTACCGCTCTGTCCGGCTCCCGGAGCAGGAGAAGCGGCTGCTTCGCGCACACAACAGCGGAGCGGCAGCCCTACGCTCCGAAGCGCTGCTTCAGCCGAAAGACGCCGGCCACCGGCGCTTGGCTTCGGACAGCTCCGGAGAGCCGTAGTGTGGGTCTGCACTAGACTGCATCATAGCGAAAAGCTTTGGCAGTGTGTCTCGCAGGGAGATAGCTTAGGAGCGCAGCGCACTTATGCCTCCCTTGTCCAGAAACACGATTTTACTGCACACTCCAAAAACAGTACTCTTCCCAGGGCAATATATAAGCTGCTTTCTGACGGCCGTGATCTTTCGATTACTCTTGCGCAGCTCGGTGTTGCAGAGTGCACGTGCCTTCCTGGAATTCAGTGCACAGTGAAAGCAATCGCAAAAGTCCAGCAGCTGCTGACTCCCAAACACAAGGCGCTGTCTACGTTCTTGCTTCGCAACACTTCAACAGAGTCCTTCATTTCTGCAGCTGCCATCGAGTTTTCTGCATCTCGAGCCTTCTGGGACGAGCACCAATTTCCCAGGAGGGGCTGCATCAGGACGAAGTCAAAACCCAGGAAAGTTGTCTCGGAACACCTTCAATAAAGCATGCCAGCAGTGCATTGAAAAGGCAGGTAGCTTTAGCCACCGTCCTCTAGCAGTCGCGAAGCTGTGCACACAATGTCGTCTCCCTGCGGCAACGTTCTTCGCCCTCGTGCAAGCTACCGCTCTGTCCGGCTCCCGGAGCAGGAGAAGCGGCTGCTTCGCGCACACAGCAGCGGAGCGGCAGCCCTACGCTCCGAAGCGCTGCTTCAGCCGAAAGACGCCGGCCACCGGCGCTTGGCTTCGGACAGCTCCGGAGAGCCGTAGTGTGCGTCTGCACTAGACTGCATCATAGCGAAAAGCTTTGACAGTGTGTCTCGCAGGGAGATAGCTTAGGAGCGCAGCGCACTTATGCCTCCCTTGTCCAGAAACACGATTTTACTGCACACTCCAAAAACAGTACTCCTCCCAGGGCAATATATAAGCTGCTTTCTGACGGCCGTGATCTTTCGATTACTCTTGCCCAGCTCGTTGTTTTAACGTGCACATGCCGTCCTGGCATTCAGTGCACAGTGAAAGCAATCGCAAAAGTCCAGCAGCTGCTGACTCCCAAACACAAGGCGCTGGCTATGTTCTTGCTTCTCGACAACTCAACGCAGCCCTTCATTTCTGCAGTTGCCATCGAGGTCTCTGCATGTCGGAGACTCAGAGGACGAGCACGAATTTCCCACGAGGGGCTGCATCAGGAGGAATTCAAAACTCCAGAAAATTGTCCTGGAACACCTTCCATAAGGATGCTAGAAGGGAATTGAAGAGGCAGGCGAGCGGCCACCACGGTCCTCTAGCAGTCCTTCGGGTGTGCGCAGAAGCCCGGTGCTCTGCGGCTTCGTTCTTCGCCCCCGTACAAACTACCGCTCTGTCCGGCTCCCGGAGCAGGAGAAGCGGCTGCTTCGCGCACACAACAGCGGAGCGGCAGCCCTACGCTCCGAAGCGCTGCTTCAGCCGAAAGACGCCGGCCACCGGCGCTTGGCTTCGGACAGCTCCGGAGAGCCGTAGTGTGCGTCTGCACTAGACTGCATCATAGCGAAAAGCTTTGACAGTGTGTCTCGCAGGGAGATAGCTTAGGAGCGCAGCGCACTTATGCCTCCCTTGTCCAGAAACACGATTTTACTGCACACTCCAAAAACAGTACTCTTCCCAGGGCAAGATGCCAGATGCTCTCTGATGCCCGTGCTCCCTTCCTACTCTTGCCCAGCTCGTTGTTGTAACGCGCACATGCCGTCCTGGCATTCAGTGCACAGTGAAAGCAATCGCAAAAGTCCAGCAGCTGCTGACTCCCAAACACAAGGCGCTGGCTATGTTCTTGCTACTCGACGACTCAACGCAGCCCTTCATTTCTGCAGCTGCCATCGAGGTCTCTGCATGTCGGAGAGTCAGAGGACGAGCACGAGTTTCCCACGAGGGGCTGAATCAGGAGGAATTCAAAACTCAGGGAATTTGTCCTGGAACACCTTCCATAAGGATGCTCGAAGGGAATTGAAGAGGCAGGCGAGCGGCCACCACCGTCCTCTAGCAGTCCTTAGGGTGCGCGCAGAAGCCCGGTGCTCTGCGGCTTCGTTCTTCGCCCTCGTGCAAGCTACCGCTCTGTCCGGCTCCCGGAGCAGGAGAAGCGGCTGCTTCGCGCACACAACAGCGGAGCGGCAGCCCTACGCTCCGAAGCGCTGCTTCAGCCGAAAGACGCCGGCCACCGGCGCTTGGCTTCGGACAGCTCCGGAGAGCCGTAGTGTGGGTCTGCACTAGACTGCATCATAGCGAAAAGCTTTGGCAGTGTGTCTCGCAGGGAGATAGCTTAGGAGCGCAGCGCACTTATGCCTCCCTTGTCCAGAAACACGATTTTACTGCACACTCCAAAAACAGTACTCTTCCCAGGGCAAGATGCCAGATGCTCTCTGATGCCCGTGCTCCCTTCCTACTCTTGCCCAGCTCGTTGTTGTAACGCGCACATGCCGTCCTGGCATTCAGTGCACAGTGAAAGCAATCGCAAAAGTCCAGCAGCTGCTGACTCCCAAACACAAGGCGCTGGCTATGTTCTTGCTTCTCGACAACTCAACGCAGCCCTTCATTTCTGCAGCTGCCATCGAGGTCTCTGCATGTCGGAGAGTCAGAGGACGAGCACGAGTTTCCCACGAGGGGCTGAATCAGGAGGAATTCAAAACTCAGGGAATTTGTCCTGGAACACCTTCCATAAGGATGCTCGAAGGGAATTGAAGAGGCAGGCGAGCGGCCACCACCGTCCTCTAGCAGTCCTTAGGGTGCGCGCAGAAGCCCGGTGCTCTGCGGCTTCGTTCTTCGCCCTCGTGCAAGCTACCGCTCTGTCCGGCTCCCGGAGCAGGAGAAGCGGCTGCTTCGCGCACACAACAGCGGAGCGGCAGCCCTACGCTCCGAAGCGCTGCTTCAGCCGAAAGACGCCGGCCACCGGCGCTTGGCTTCGGACAGCTCCGGAGAGCCGTAGTGTGCGTCTGCAACTAGACTGCATCATAGCGAAAAGCTTTGGCAGTGTGTCTCGCAGGGAGATAGCTTAGGAGCGCAGCGCACTTATGCCTCCCTTGTCCAGAAACACGATTTTACTGCACACTCCAAAAACAGTACTCTTCCCAGGGCAATATATAAGCTGCTTTCTGACGGCCGTGATCTTTCGATTACTCTTGCGCAGCTCGGTGTTGCAGAGTGCACGTGCCTTCCTGGACTTCAGTGCACAGTGAAAGCAATCGCAAAAGTCCAGCAGCTGCTGACTCCCAAACACAAGGCGCTGTCTACGTTCTTGCTTCGCAACACTTCAACAGAGTCCTTCATTTCTGCAGCTGCCATCGAGTTTTCTGCATCTCGAGCCTTCTGGGACGAGCACCAATTTCCCAGGAGGGGCTGCATCAGGACGAAGTCAAAACCCAGGAAAGTTGTCTCGGAACACCTTCAATAAAGCATGCCAGCAGTGCATTGAAAAGGCAGGGAGCTTTAGCCACCGTCCTCTAGCAGTCGCGAAGCTGTGCACACAATGTCGTCTCCCTGCGGCAACGTTCTTCGCCCTCGTGCAAGCTACCGCTCTGTCCGGCTCCCGGAGCAGGAGAAGCGGCTGCTTCGCGCACACAGCAGCGGAGCGGCAGCCCTACGCTCCGAAGCGCTGCTTCAGCCGAAAGACGCCGGCCACCGGCGCTTGGCTTCGGACAGCTCCGGAGAGCCGTAGTGTGCGTCTGCAACTAGACTGCATCATAGCGAAAAGCTTTGGCAGTGTGTCTCGCAGGGAGATAGCTTAGGAGCGCAGCGCACTTATGCCTCCCTTGTCCAGAAACACGATTTTACTGCACACTCCAAAAACAGTACTCTTCCCAGGGCAATATATAAGCTGCTTTCTGACGGCCGTGATCTTTCGATTACTCTTGCCCAGCTCGTTGTTTTAACGTGCACATGCCGTCCTGGCATTCAGAGCACAGTGAAAGCAATCGCAAAAGTCCAGCAGCTGCTGACTGCCAAACACAAGGCGCTGGCTATGTTCTTGCTTCTCGACAACTCAACGCAGCCCTTCATTTCTGCAGTTGCCATCGAGGTCTCTGCATGTCGGAGACTCAGAGGACGAGCACGAGTTTCCCACGAGGGGCTGCATCAGGAGGAATTCAAAACTCCAGAAAATTGTCCTGGAACACCTTCCATAAGGATGCTAGAAGGGAATTGAAGAGGCAGGCGTGCGGCCACCACGGTCCTCTAGCAGTCCTTCGGGTGTGCGCAGAAGCCCGGTGCTCTGCGGCTTCGTTCTTCGCCCCCGTACAAACTACCGCTCTGTCCGGCTCCCGGAGCAGGAGAAGCGGCTGCTTCGCGCACACAACAGCGGAGCGGCAGCCCTACGCTCCGAAGCGCTGCTTCAGCCGAAAGACGCCGGCCACCGGCGCTTGGCTTCGGACAGCTCCGGAGAGCCGTAGTGTGCGTCTGCACTAGACTGCATCATAGCGAAAAGCTTTGACAGTGTGTCTCGCAGGGAGATAGCTTAGGAGCGCAGCGCACTTATGCCTCCCTTGTCCAGAAACACGATTTTACTGCACACTCCAAAAACAGTACTCTTCCCAGGGCAAGATGCCAGATGCTCTCTGATGCCCGTGCTCCCTTCCTACTCTTGCCCAGCTCGTTGTTGTAACGCGCACATGCCGTCCTGGCATTCAGTGCACAGTGAAAGCAATCGCAAAAGTCCAGCAGCTGCTGACTCCCAAACACAAGGCGCTGGCTATGTTCTTGCTACTCGACGACTCAACGCAGCCCTTCATTTCTGCAGCTGCCATCGAGGTCTCTGCATGTCGGAGAGTCAGAGGACGAGCACGAGTTTCCCACGAGGGGCTGAATCAGGAGGAATTCAAAACTCAGGGAATTTGTCCTGGAACACCTTCCATAAGGATGCTCGAAGGGAATTGAAGAGGCAGGCGAGCGGCCACCACCGTCCTCTAGCAGTCCTTAGGGTGCGCGCAGAAGCCCGGTGCTCTGCGGCTTCGTTCTTCGCCCTCGTGCAAGCTACCGCTCTGTCCGGCTCCCGGAGCAGGAGAAGCGGCTGCTTCGCGCACACAACAGCGGAGCGGCAGCCCTACGCTCCGAAGCGCTGCTTCAGCCGAAAGACGCCGGCCACCGGCGCTTGGCTTCGGACAGCTCCGGAGAGCCGTAGTGTGGGTCTGCACTAGACTGCATCATAGCGAAAAGCTTTGGCAGTGTGTCTCGCAGGGAGATAGCTTAGGAGCGCAGCGCACTTATGCCTCCCTTGTCCAGAAACACGATTTTACTGCACACTCCAAAAACAGTACTCTTCCCAGGGCAAGATGCCAGATGCTCTCTGATGCCCGTGCTCCCTTCCTACTCTTGCCCAGCTCGTTGTTGTAACGCGCACATGCCGTCCTGGCATTCAGTGCACAGTGAAAGCAATCGCAAAAGTCCAGCAGCTGCTGACTCCCAAACACAAGGCGCTGGCTATGTTCTTGCTTCTCGACAACTCAACGCAGCCCTTCATTTCTGCAGCTGCCATCGAGGTCTCTGCATGTCGGAGAGTCAGAGGACGAGCACGAGTTTCCCACGAGGGGCTGAATCAGGAGGAATTCAAAACTCAGGGAATTTGTCCTGGAACACCTTCCATAAGGATGCTCGAAGGGAATTGAAGAGGCAGGCGAGCGGCCACCACCGTCCTCTAGCAGTCCTTAGGGTGCGCGCAGAAGCCCGGTGCTCTGCGGCTTCGTTCTTCGCCCTCGTGCAAGCTACCGCTCTGTCCGGCTCCCGGAGCAGGAGAAGCGGCTGCTTCGCGCACACAACAGCGGAGCGGCAGCCCTACGCTCCGAAGCGCTGCTTCAGCCGAAAGACGCCGGCCACCGGCGCTTGGCTTCGGACAGCTCCGGAGAGCCGTAGTGTGCGTCTGCAACTAGACTGCATCATAGCGAAAAGCTTTGGCAGTGTGTCTCGCAGGGAGATAGCTTAGGAGCGCAGCGCACTTATGCCTCCCTTGTCCAGAAACACGATTTTACTGCACACTCCAAAAACAGTACTCTTCCCAGGGCAATATATAAGCTGCTTTCTGACGGCCGTGATCTTTCGATTACTCTTGCGCAGCTCGGTGTTGCAGAGTGCACGTGCCTTCCTGGACTTCAGTGCACAGTGAAAGCAATCGCAAAAGTCCAGCAGCTGCTGACTCCCAAACACAAGGCGCTGTCTACGTTCTTGCTTCGCAACACTTCAACAGAGTCCTTCATTTCTGCAGCTGCCATCGAGTTTTCTGCATCTCGAGCCTTCTGGGACGAGCACCAATTTCCCAGGAGGGGCTGCATCAGGACGAAGTCAAAACCCAGGAAAGTTGTCTCGGAACACCTTCAATAAAGCATGCCAGCAGTGCATTGAAAAGGCAGGGAGCTTTAGCCACCGTCCTCTAGCAGTCGCGAAGCTGTGCACACAATGTCGTCTCCCTGCGGCAACGTTCTTCGCCCTCGTGCAAGCTACCGCTCTGTCCGGCTCCCGGAGCAGGAGAAGCGGCTGCTTCGCGCACACAACAGCGGAGCGGCAGCCCTACGCTCCGAAGCGCTGCTTCAGCCGAAAGACGCCGGCCACCGGCGCTTGGCTTCGGACAGCTCCGGAGAGCCGTAGTGTGCGTCTGCACTAGACTGCATCATAGCGAAAAGCTTTGACAGTGTGTCTCGCAGGGAGATAGCTTAGGAGCGCAGCCCACTTATGCCTCCCTTGTCCAGAAACACGGATTTGCTGCACACTCCAAAAACAGTACTCTTTCCATGGTACTATGTAAGCTGCTGTCTGACGCCCGTTCTCTTCTGCCCACTCTTGCCCAGCTGGTTGTTGCAGCGTGCACGTGCCTTCCTGGCATTAAGAGCACAGTGAAAGCAATCGCAAAAGTCCAGCAGCTGCTGACTCCCAAACACAAGGCGCTTGTCTACGTTCTTGCTTCTCGACAACTCAACGCAGCCCTTCATTTCTGCAGCTGCCATCGAGTTTTCTGTATCTTGAGCCTTCTGGGACGAGCACCAATTTCCCAGGAGGGGCTGCATCAGGACGAAGTCAAAACCCAGGAAAGTTGTCTCGGAACACCTTCAATAAAGCATGCCAGCAGTGCATTGAAAAGGCAGGGAGCTTTAGCCACCGTCCTCTAGCAGTCGCGAAGCTGTGCACACAATGTCGTCTCCCTGCGGCAACGTTCTTCGCCCTCGTGCAAGCTACCGCTCTGTCCGGCTCCCGGAGCAGGAGAAGCGGCTGCTTCGCGCACACAGCAGCGGAGCGGCAGCCCTACGCTCCGAAGCGCTGCTTCAGCCGAAAGACGCCGGCCACCGGCGCTTGGCTTCGGACAGCTCCGGAGAGCCGTAGTGTGCGTCTGCAACTAGACTGCATCATAGCGAAAAGCTTTGGCAGTGTGTCTCGCAGAGAGATAGCTTAGGAGCGCAGCGCACTTATGCCTCCCTTGTCCAGAAACACGATTTTACTGCACACTCCAAAAACAGTACTCTTCCCAGGGCAATATATAAGCTGCTTTCTGACGGCCGTGATCTTTCGATTACTCTTGCCCAGCTCGTTGTTTTAACGTGCACATGCCGTCCTGGCATTCAGTGCACAGTGAAAGCAATCGCAAAAGTCCAGCAGCTGCTGACTCCCAAACACAAGGCGCTGGCTATGTTCTTGCTTCTCGACAACTCAACGCAGCCCTTCATTTCTGCAGTTGCCATCGAGGTCTCTGCATGTCGGAGACTCAGAGGACGAGCACGAGTTTCCCACGAGGGGCTGCATCAGGAGGAATTCAAAACTCAGGGAATTTGTCCTGGAACACCTTCCATAAGGATGCTAGAAGGGAATTGAAGAGGCAGGCGTGCGGCCACCACGGTCCTCTAGCAGTCCTTCGGGTGTGCGCAGAAGCCCGGTGCTCTGCGGCTTCGTTCTTCGCCCCCGTACAAACTACCGCTCTGTCCGGCTCCCGGAGCAGGAGAAGCGGCTGCTTCGCGCACACAGCAGCGGAGCGGCAGCCCTACGCTCCGAAGCGCTGCTTCAGCCGAAAGACGCCGGCCACCGGCGCTTGGCTTCGGACAGCTCCGGAGAGCCGTAGTGTGCGTCTGCACTAGACTGCATCATAGCGAAAAGCTTTGACAGTGTGTCTCGCAGGGAGATAGCTTAGGAGCGCAGCGCACTTATGCCTCCCTTGTCCAGAAACACGGATTTGCTGCACACTCCAAAAACACTGCTCTTTCCATGGTACTATGTAAGCTGCTGTCTGACGCCCGTTCTCTTCTGCCCACTCTTGCCCAGCTGGTTGTTGCAGCGTGCACGTGCCTTCCTGGCATTAAGAGCACAGTGAAAGCAATCGCAAAAGTCCAGCAGCTGCTGACTCCCAAACACAAGGCGCTTGTCTACGTTCTTGCTTCTCGACAACTCAACGCAGCCCTTCATTTCTGCAGCTGCCATCGAGTTTTCTGTATCTTGAGCCTTCTGGGACGAGCACCAATTTCCCAGGAGGGGCTGCATCAGGACGAAGTCAAAACCCAGGAAAGTTGTCTCGGAACACCTTCAATAAAGCATGCCAGCAGTGCATTGAAAAGGCAGGGAGCTTTAGCCACCGTCCTCTAGCAGTCGCGAAGCTGTGCACACAATGTCGTCTCCCTGCGGCAACGTTCTTCGCCCTCGTGCAAGCTACCGCTCTGTCCGGCTCCCGGAGCAGGAGAAGCGGCTGCTTCGCGCACACAGCAGCGGAGCGGCAGCCCTACGCTCCGAAGCGCTGCTTCAGCCGAAAGACGCCGGCCACCGGCGCTTGGCTTCGGACAGCTCCGGAGAGCCGTAGTGTGCGTCTGCACTAGACTGCATCATAGCGAAAAGCTTTGGCAGTGTGTCTCGCAGAGAGATAGCTTAGGAGCGCAGCGCACTTATGCCTCCCTTGTCCAGAAACACGATTTTACTGCACACTCCAAAAACAGTACTCTTCCCAGGGCAAGATGCCAGATGCTCTCTGATGCCCGTGCTCCCTTCCTACTCTTGCCCAGCTCGTTGTTGTAACGCGCACATGCCGTCCTGGCATTCAGTGCACAGTGAAAGCAATCGCAAAAGTCCAGCAGCTGCTGACTCCCAAACACAAGGCGCTGGCTATGTTCTTGCTTCTCGACAACTCAACGCAGCCCTCCATTTCTGCAGTTGCCATCGAGGTCTCTGCATGTCGGAGAGTCAGAGGACGAGCACGAGTTTCCCACGAGGGGCTGAATCAGGAGGAATTCAAAACTCAGGGAATTTGTCCTGGAACACCTTCCATAAGGATGCTCGAAGGGAATTGAAGAGGCAGGCGAGCGGCCACCACCGTCCTCTAGCAGGCCTTAGGGTGCGCGCAGAAGCCCGGTGCTCTGCGGCTTCGTTCTTCGCCCTCGTGCAAGCTACCGCTCTGTCCGGCTCCCGGAGCAGGAGAAGTGGCTGCTTCGCGCACACAACAGCGGAGCGGCAGCCCTACGCTCCGAAGCGCTGCTTCAGCCGAAAGACGCCGGCCACCGGCGCTTGGCTTCGGACAGCTCCGGAGAGCCGTAGTGTGGGTCTGCACTAGACTGCATCATAGCGAAAAGCTTTGGCAGTGTGTCTCGCAGGGAGATAGCTTAGGAGCGCAGCGCACTTATGCCTCCCTTGTCCAGAAACACGATTTTACTGCACACTCCAAAAACAGTACTCTTCCCAGGGCAATATATAAGCTGCTTTCTGACGGCCGTGATCTTTCGATTACTCTTGCGCAGCTCGGTGTTGCAGAGTGCACGTGCCTTCCTGGAATTCAGTGCACAGTGAAAGCAATCGCAAAAGTCCAGCAGCTGCTGACTCCCAAACACAAGGCGCTGTCTACGTTCTTGCTTCGCAACACTTCAACAGAGTCCTTCATTTCTGCAGCTGCCATCGAGTTTTCTGCATCTCGAGCCTTCTGGGACGAGCACCAATTTCCCAGGAGGGGCTGCATCAGGACGAAGTCAAAACCCAGGAAAGTTGTCTCGGAACACCTTCAATAAAGCATGCCAGCAGTGCATTGAAAAGGCAGGTAGCTTTAGCCACCGTCCTCTAGCAGTCGCGAAGCTGTGCACACAATGTCGTCTCCCTGCGGCAACGTTCTTCGCCCTCGTGCAAGCTACCGCTCTGTCCGGCTCCCGGAGCAGGAGAAGCGGCTGCTTCGCGCACACAGCAGCGGAGCGGCAGCCCTACGCTCCGAAGCGCTGCTTCAGCCGAAAGACGCCGGCCACCGGCGCTTGGCTTCGGACAGCTCCGGAGAGCCGTAGTGTGCGTCTGCACTAGACTGCATCATAGCGAAAAGCTTTGACAGTGTGTCTCGCAGGGAGATAGCTTAGGAGCGCAGCGCACTTATGCCTCCCTTGTCCAGAAACACGATTTTACTGCACACTCCAAAAACAGTACTCCTCCCAGGGCAATATATAAGCTGCTTTCTGACGGCCGTGATCTTTCGATTACTCTTGCCCAGCTCGTTGTTTTAACGTGCACATGCCGTCCTGGCATTCAGTGCACAGTGAAAGCAATCGCAAAAGTCCAGCAGCTGCTGACTCCCAAACACAAGGCGCTGGCTATGTTCTTGCTTCTCGACAACTCAACGCAGCCCTTCATTTCTGCAGTTGCCATCGAGGTCTCTGCATGTCGGAGACTCAGAGGACGAGCACGAATTTCCCACGAGGGGCTGCATCAGGAGGAATTCAAAACTCCAGAAAATTGTCCTGGAACACCTTCCATAAGGATGCTAGAAGGGAATTGAAGAGGCAGGCGAGCGGCCACCACGGTCCTCTAGCAGTCCTTCGGGTGTGCGCAGAAGCCCGGTGCTCTGCGGCTTCGTTCTTCGCCCCCGTACAAACTACCGCTCTGTCCGGCTCCCGGAGCAGGAGAAGCGGCTGCTTCGCGCACACAGCAGCGGAGCGGCAGCCCTACGCTCCGAAGCGCTGCTTCAGCCGAAAGACGCCGGCCACCGGCGCTTGGCTTCGGACAGCTCCGGAGAGCCGTAGTGTGCGTCTGCACTAGACTGCATCATAGCGAAAAGCTTTGACAGTGTGTCTCGCAGGGAGATAGCTTAGGAGCGCAGCGCACTTATGCCTCCCTTGTCCAGAAACACGGATTTGCTGCACACTCCAAAAACACTGCTCTTTCCATGGTACTATGTAAGCTGCTGTCTGACGCCCGTTCTCTTCTGCCCACTCTTGCCCAGCTGGTTGTTGCAGCGTGCACGTGCCTTCCTGGCATTAAGAGCACAGTGAAAGCAATCGCAAAAGTCCAGCAGCTGCTGACTCCCAAACACAAGGCGCTTGTCTACGTTCTTGCTTCTCGACAACTCAACGCAGCCCTTCATTTCTGCAGCTGCCATCGAGTTTTCTGTATCTTGAGCCTTCTGGGACGAGCACCAATTTCCCAGGAGGGGCTGCATCAGGACGAAGTCAAAACCCAGGAAAGTTGTCTCGGAACACCTTCTATAAAGCATGCCAGCAGTGCATTGAAAAGGCAGGTAGCTTTAGCCACCGTCCTCTAGCAGTCGCGAAGCTGTGCACACAATGTCGTCTCCCTGCGGCAACGTTCTTCGCCCTCGTGCAAGCTACCGCTCTGTCCGGCTCCCGGAGCAGGAGAAGCGGCTGCTTCGCGCACACAGCAGCGGAGCGGCAGCCCTACGCTCCGAAGCGCTGCTTCAGCCGAAAGACGCCGGCCACCGGCGCTTGGCTTCGGACAGCTCCGGAGAGCCGTAGTGTGCGTCTGCAACTAGACTGCATCATAGCGAAAAGCTTTGGCAGTGTGTCTCGCAGGGAGATAGCTTAGGAGCGCAGCGCACTTATGCCTCCCTTGTCCAGAAACACGATTTTACTGCACACTCCAAAAACAGTACTCTTCCCAGGGCAATATATAAGCTGCTTTCTGACGGCCGTGATCTTTCGATTACTCTTGCCCAGCTCGTTGTTTTAACGTGCACATGCCGTCCTGGCATTCAGTGCACAGTGAAAGCAATCGCAAAAGTCCAGCAGCTGCTGACTGCCAAACACAAGGCGCTGGCTATGTTCTTGCTTCTCGACAACTCAACGCAGCCCTTCATTTCTGCAGTTGCCATCGAGGTCTCTGCATGTCGGAGACTCAGAGGACGAGCACGAGTTTCCCAGGAGGGGCTGCATCAGGAGGAATTCAAAACTCCAGAAAATTGTCCTGGAACACCTTCCATAAGGATGCTAGAAGGGAATTGAAGAGGCAGGCGTGCGGCCACCACGGTCCTCTAGCAGTCCTTCGGGTGTGCGCAGAAGCCCGGTGCTCTGCGGCTTCGTTCTTCGCCCCCGTACAAACTACCGCTCTGTCCGGCTCCCGGAGCAGGAGAAGCGGCTGCTTCGCGCACACAACAGCGGAGCGGCAGCCCTACGCTCCGAAGCGCTGCTTCAGCCGAAAGACGCCGGCCACCGGCGCTTGGCTTCGGACAGCTCCGGAGAGCCGTAGTGTGCGTCTGCACTAGACTGCATCATAGCGAAAAGCTTTGACAGTGTGTCTCGCAGGGAGATAGCTTAGGAGCGCAGCGCACTTATGCCTCCCTTGTCCAGAAACACGATTTTACTGCACACTCCAAAAACAGTACTCTTCCCAGGGCAAGATGCCAGATGCTCTCTGATGCCCGTGCTCCCTTCCTACTCTTGCCCAGCTCGTTGTTGTAACGCGCACATGCCGTCCTGGCATTCAGTGCACAGTGAAAGCAATCGCAAAAGTCCAGCAGCTGCTGACTCCCAAACACAAGGCGCTGGCTATGTTCTTGCTACTCGACGACTCAACGCAGCCCTTCATTTCTGCAGCTGCCATCGAGGTCTCTGCATGTCGGAGAGTCAGAGGACGAGCACGAGTTTCCCACGAGGGGCTGAATCAGGAGGAATTCAAAACTCAGGGAATTTGTCCTGGAACACCTTCCATAAGGATGCTCGAAGGGAATTGAAGAGGCAGGCGAGCGGCCACCACCGTCCTCTAGCAGGCCTTAGGGTGCGCGCAGAAGCCCGGTGCTCTGCGGCTTCGTTCTTCGCCCTCGTGCAAGCTACCGCTCTGTCCGGCTCCCGGAGCAGGAGAAGCGGCTGCTTCGCGCACACAACAGCGGAGCGGCAGCCCTACGCTCCGAAGCGCTGCTTCAGCCGAAAGACGCCGGCCACCGGCGCTTGGCTTCGGACAGCTCCGGAGAGCCGTAGTGTGCGTCTGCAACTAGACTGCATCATAGCGAAAAGCTTTGGCAGTGTGTCTCGCAGGGAGATAGCTTAGGAGCGCAGCGCACTTATGCCTCCCTTGTCCAGAAACACGATTTTACTGCACACTCCAAAAACAGTACTCTTCCCAGGGCAAGATGCCAGATGCTCTCTGATGCCCGTGCTCCCTTCCTACTCTTGCCCAGCTCGTTGTTGTAACGCGCACATGCCGTCCTGGCATTCAGTGCACAGTGAAAGCAATCGCAAAAGTCCAGCAGCTGCTGACTCCCAAACACAAGGCGCTGGCTATGTTCTTGCTTCTCGACAACTCAACGCAGCCCTTCATTTCTGCAGCTGCCATCGAGGTCTCTGCATGTCGGAGAGTCAGAGGACGAGCACGAGTTTCCCACGAGGGGCTGAATCAGGAGGAATTCAAAACTCAGGGAATTTGTCCTGGAACACCTTCCATAAGGATGCTCGAAGGGAATTGAAGAGGCAGGCGAGCGGCCACCACCGTCCTCTAGCAGTCCTTAGGGTGCGCGCAGAAGCCCGGTGCTCTGCGGCTTCGTTCTTCGCCCTCGTGCAAGCTACCGCTCTGTCCGGCTCCCGGAGCAGGAGAAGCGGCTGCTTCGCGCACACAACAGCGGAGCGGCAGCCCTACGCTCCGAAGCGCTGCTTCAGCCGAAAGACGCCGGCCACCGGCGCTTGGCTTCGGACAGCTCCGGAGAGCCGTAGTGTGGGTCTGCACTAGACTGCATCATAGCGAAAAGCTTTGGCAGTGTGTCTCGCAGGGAGATAGCTTAGGAGCGCAGCGCACTTATGCCTCCCTTGTCCAGAAACACGATTTTACTGCACACTCCAAAAACAGTACTCTTCCCAGGGCAATATATAAGCTGCTTTCTGACGGCCGTGATCTTTCGATTACTCTTGCGCAGCTCGGTGTTGCAGAGTGCACGTGCCTTCCTGGACTTCAGTGCACAGTGAAAGCAATCGCAAAAGTCCAGCAGCTGCTGACTCCCAAACACAAGGCGCTGTCTACGTTCTTGCTTCGCAACACTTCAACAGAGTCCTTCATTTCTGCAGCTGCCATCGAGTTTTCTGCATCTCGAGCCTTCTGGGACGAGCACCAATTTCCCAGGAGGGGCTGCATCAGGACGAAGTCAAAACCCAGGAAAGTTGTCTCGGAACACCTTCAATAAAGCATGCCAGCAGTGCATTGAAAAGGCAGGGAGCTTTAGCCACCGTCCTCTAGCAGTCGCGAAGCTGTGCACACAATGTCGTCTCCCTGCGGCAACGTTCTTCGCCCTCGTGCAAGCTACCGCTCTGTCCGGCTCCCGGAGCAGGAGAAGCGGCTGCTTCGCGCACACAGCAGCGGAGCGGCAGCCCTACGCTCCGAAGCGCTGCTTCAGCCGAAAGACGCCGGCCACCGGCGCTTGGCTTCGGACAGCTCCGGAGAGCCGTAGTGTGCGTCTGCAACTAGACTGCATCATAGCGAAAAGCTTTGGCAGTGTGTCTCACAGAGAGATAGCTTAGGAGCGCAGCGCACTTATGCCTCCCTTGTCCAGAAACACGATTTTACTGCACACTCCAAAAACAGTACTCTTCCCAGGGCAATATATAAGCTGCTTTCTGACGGCCGTGATCTTTCGATTACTCTTGCCCAGCTCGTTGTTTTAACGTGCACATGCCGTCCTGGCATTCAGTGCACAGTGAAAGCAATCGCAAAAGTCCAGCAGCTGCTGACTCCCAAACACAAGGCGCTGGCTATGTTCTTGCTTCTCGACAACTCAACGCAGCCCTTCATTTCTGCAGTTGCCATCGAGGTCTCTGCATGTCGGAGACTCAGAGGACGAGCACGAGTTTCCCACGAGGGGCTGCATCAGGAGGAATTCAAAACTCAGGGAATTTGTCCTGGAACACCTTCCATAAGGATGCTAGAAGGGAATTGAAGAGGCAGGCGTGCGGCCACCACGGTCCTCTAGCAGTCCTTCGGGTGTGCGCAGAAGCCCGGTGCTCTGCGGCTTCGTTCTTCGCCCCCGTACAAACTACCGCTCTGTCCGGCTCCCGGAGCAGGAGAAGCGGCTGCTTCGCGCACACAGCAGCGGAGCGGCAGCCCTACGCTCCGAAGCGCTGCTTCAGCCGAAAGACGCCGGCCACCGGCGCTTGGCTTCGGACAGCTCCGGAGAGCCGTAGTGTGCGTCTGCACTAGACTGCATCATAGCGAAAAGCTTTGACAGTGTGTCTCGCAGGGAGATAGCTTAGGAGCGCAGCGCACTTATGCCTCCCTTGTCCAGAAACACGGATTTGCTGCACACTCCAAAAACACTGCTCTTTCCATGGTACTATGTAAGCTGCTGTCTGACGCCCGTTCTCTTCTGCCCACTCTTGCCCAGCTGGTTGTTGCAGCGTGCACGTGCCTTCCTGGCATTAAGAGCACAGTGAAAGCAATCGCAAAAGTCCAGCAGCTGCTGACTCCCAAACACAAGGCGCTTGTCTACGTTCTTGCTTCTCGACAACTCAACGCAGCCCTTCATTTCTGCAGCTGCCATCGAGTTTTCTGTATCTTGAGCCTTCTGGGACGAGCACCAATTTCCCAGGAGGGGCTGCATCAGGACGAAGTCAAAACCCAGGAAAGTTGTCTCGGAACACCTTCAATAAAGCATGCCAGCAGTGCATTGAAAAGGCAGGGAGCTTTAGCCACCGTCCTCTAGCAGTCGCGAAGCTGTGCACACAATGTCGTCTCCCTGCGTCAACGTTCTTCGCCCTCGTGCAAGCTACCGCTCTGTCCGGCTCCCGGAGCAGGAGAAGCGGCTGCTTCGCGCACACAGCAGCGGAGCGGCAGCCCTACGCTCCGAAGCGCTGCTTCAGCCGAAAGACGCCGGCCACCGGCGCTTGGCTTCGGACAGCTCCGGAGAGCCGTAGTGTGCGTCTGCACTAGACTGCATCATAGCGAAAAGCTTTGGCAGTGTGTCTCGCAGAGAGATAGCTTAGGAGCGCAGCGCACTTATGCCTCCCTTGTCCAGAAACACGATTTTACTGCACACTCCAAAAACAGTACTCTTCCCAGGGCAAGATGCCAGATGCTCTCTGATGCCCGTGCTCCCTTCCTACTCTTGCCCAGCTCGTTGTTGTAACGCGCACATGCCGTCCTGGCATTCAGTGCACAGTGAAAGCAATCGCAAAAGTCCAGCAGCTGCTGACTCCCAAACACAAGGCGCTGGCTATGTTCTTGCTTCTCGACAACTCAACGCAGCCCTCCATTTCTGCAGTTGCCATCGAGGTCTCTGCATGTCGGAGAGTCAGAGGACGAGCACGAGTTTCCCACGAGGGGCTGAATCAGGAGGAATTCAAAACTCAGGGAATTTGTCCTGGAACACCTTCCATAAGGATGCTCGAAGGGAATTGAAGAGGCAGGCGAGCGGCCACCACCGTCCTCTAGCAGGCCTTAGGGTGCGCGCAGAAGCCCGGTGCTCTGCGGCTTCGTTCTTCGCCCTCGTGCAAGCTACCGCTCTGTCCGGCTCCCGGAGCAGGAGAAGCGGCTGCTTCGCGCACACAACAGCGGAGCGGCAGCCCTACGCTCCGAAGCGCTGCTTCAGCCGAAAGACGCCGGCCACCGGCGCTTGGCTTCGGACAGCTCCGGAGAGCCGTAGTGTGGGTCTGCACTAGACTGCATCATAGCGAAAAGCTTTGGCAGTGTGTCTCGCAGGGAGATAGCTTAGGAGCGCAGCGCACTTATGCCTCCCTTGTCCAGAAACACGATTTTACTGCACACTCCAAAAACAGTACTCTTCCCAGGGCAATATATAAGCTGCTTTCTGACGGCCGTGATCTTTCGATTACTCTTGCGCAGCTCGGTGTTGCAGAGTGCACGTGCCTTCCTGGACTTCAGTGCACAGTGAAAGCAATCGCAAAAGTCCAGCAGCTGCTGACTCCCAAACACAAGGCGCTGTCTACGTTCTTGCTTCGCAACACTTCAACAGAGTCCTTCATTTCTGCAGCTGCCATCGAGTTTTCTGCATCTCGAGCCTTCTGGGACGAGCACCAATTTCCCAGGAGGGGCTGCATCAGGACGAAGTCAAAACCCAGGAAAGTTGTCTCGGAACACCTTCAATAAAGCATGCCAGCAGTGCATTGAAAAGGCAGGGAGCTTTAGCCACCGTCCTCTAGCAGTCGCGAAGCTGTGCACACAATGTCGTCTCCCTGCGGCAACGTTCTTCGCCCTCGTGCAAGCTACCGCTCTGTCCGGCTCCCGGAGCAGGAGAAGCGGCTGCTTCGCGCACACAACAGCGGAGCGGCAGCCCTACGCTCCGAAGCGCTGCTTCAGCCGAAAGACGCCGGCCACCGGCGCTTGGCTTCGGACAGCTCCGGAGAGCCGTAGTGTGGGTCTGCACTAGACTGCATCATAGCGAAAAGCTTTGACAGTGTGTCTCGCAGGGAGATAGCTTAGGAGCGCAGCGCACTTATGCCTCCCTTGTCCAGAAACACGGATTTGCTGCACACTCCAAAAACACTGCTCTTTCCATGGTACTATGTAAGCTGCTGTCTGACGCCCGTTCTCTTCTGCCCACTCTTGCCCAGCTGGTTGTTGCAGCGTGCACGTGCCTTCCTGGCATTAAGAGCACAGTGAAAGCAATCGCAAAAGTCCAGCAGCTGCTGACTCCCAAACACAAGGCGCTTGTCTACGTTCTTGCTTCTCGACAACTCAACGCAGCCCTTCATTTCTGCAGCTGCCATCGAGTTTTCTGTATCTTGAGCCTTCTGGGACGAGCACCAATTTCCCAGGAGGGGCTGCATCAGGACGAAGTCAAAACCCAGGAAAGTTGTCTCGGAACACCTTCAATAAAGCATGCCAGCAGTGCATTGAAAAGGCAGGGAGCTTTAGCCACCGTCCTCTAGCAGTCGCGAAGCTGTGCACACAATGTCGTCTCCCTGCGGCAACGTTCTTCGCCCTCGTGCAAGCTACCGCTCTGTCCGGCTCCCGGAGCAGGAGAAGCGGCTGCTTCGCGCACACAGCAGCGGAGCGGCAGCCCTACGCTCCGAAGCGCTGCTTCAGCCGAAAGACGCCGGCCACCGGCGCTTGGCTTCGGACAGCTCCGGAGAGCCGTAGTGTGCGTCTGCAACTAGACTGCATCATAGCGAAAAGCTTTGGCAGTGTGTCTCGCAGGGAGATAGCTTAGGAGCGCAGCGCACTTATGCCTCCCTTGTCCAGAAACACGATTTTACTGCACACTCCAAAAACAGTACTCTTCCCAGGGCAATATATAAGCTGCTTTCTGACGGCCGTGATCTTTCGATTACTCTTGCCCAGCTCGTTGTTTTAACGTGCACATGCCGTCCTGGCATTCAGTGCACAGTGAAAGCAATCGCAAAAGTCCAGCAGCTGCTGACTCCCAAACACAAGGCGCTGGCTATGTTCTTGCTTCTCGACAACTCAACGCAGCCCTTCATTTCTGCAGTTGCCATCGAGGTCTCTGCATGTCGGAGACTCAGAGGACGAGCACGAGTTTCCCACGAGGGGCTGCATCAGGAGGAATTCAAAACTCAGGGAATTTGTCCTGGAACACCTTCCATAAGGATGCTAGAAGGGAATTGAAGAGGCAGGCGTGCGGCCACCACGGTCCTCTAGCAGTCCTTCGGGTGTGCGCAGAAGCCCGGTGCTCTGCGGCTTCGTTCTTCGCCCCCGTACAAACTACCGCTCTGTCCGGCTCCCGGAGCAGGAGAAGCGGCTGCTTCGCGCACACAGCAGCGGAGCGGCAGCCCTACGCTCCGAAGCGCTGCTTCAGCCGAAAGACGCCGGCCACCGGCGCTTGGCTTCGGACAGCTCCGGAGAGCCGTAGTGTGCGTCTGCACTAGACTGCATCATAGCGAAAAGCTTTGACAGTGTGTCTCGCAGGGAGATAGCTTAGGAGCGCAGCGCACTTATGCCTCCCTTGTCCAGAAACACGGATTTGCTGCACACTCCAAAAACACTGCTCTTTCCATGGTACTATGTAAGCTGCTGTCTGACGCCCGTTCTCTTCTGCCCACTCTTGCCCAGCTGGTTGTTGCAGCGTGCACGTGCCTTCCTGGCATTAAGAGCACAGTGAAAGCAATCGCAAAAGTCCAGCAGCTGCTGACTCCCAAACACAAGGCGCTTGTCTACGTTCTTGCTTCTCGACAACTCAACGCAGCCCTTCATTTCTGCAGCTGCCATCGAGTTTTCTGTATCTTGAGCCTTCTGGGACGAGCACCAATTTCCCAGGAGGGGCTGCATCAGGACGAAGTCAAAACCCAGGAAAGTTGTCTCGGAACACCTTCAATAAAGCATGCCAGCAGTGCATTGAAAAGGCAGGGAGCTTTAGCCACCGTCCTCTAGCAGTCGCGAAGCTGTGCACACAATGTCGTCTCCCTGCGGCAACGTTCTTCGCCCTCGTGCAAGCTACCGCTCTGTCCGGCTCCCGGAGCAGGAGAAGCGGCTGCTTCGCGCACACAGCAGCGGAGCGGCAGCCCTACGCTCCGAAGCGCTGCTTCAGCCGAAAGACGCCGGCCACCGGCGCTTGGCTTCGGACAGCTCCGGAGAGCCGTAGTGTGCGTCTGCACTAGACTGCATCATAGCGAAAAGCTTTGGCAGTGTGTCTCGCAGAGAGATAGCTTAGGAGCGCAGCGCACTTATGCCTCCCTTGTCCAGAAACACGATTTTACTGCACACTCCAAAAACAGTACTCTTCCCAGGGCAAGATGCCAGATGCTCTCTGATGCCCGTGCTCCCTTCCTACTCTTGCCCAGCTCGTTGTTGTAACGCGCACATGCCGTCCTGGCATTCAGTGCACAGTGAAAGCAATCGCAAAAGTCCAGCAGCTGCTGACTCCCAAACACAAGGCGCTGGCTATGTTCTTGCTTCTCGACAACTCAACGCAGCCCTCCATTTCTGCAGTTGCCATCGAGGTCTCTGCATGTCGGAGAGTCAGAGGACGAGCACGAGTTTCCCACGAGGGGCTGAATCAGGAGGAATTCAAAACTCAGGGAATTTGTCCTGGAACACCTTCCATAAGGATGCTCGAAGGGAATTGAAGAGGCAGGCGAGCGGCCACCACCGTCCTCTAGCAGGCCTTAGGGTGCGCGCAGAAGCCCGGTGCTCTGCGGCTTCGTTCTTCGCCCTCGTGCAAGCTACCGCTCTGTCCGGCTCCCGGAGCAGGAGAAGCGGCTGCTTCGCGCACACAACAGCGGAGCGGCAGCCCTACGCTCCGAAGCGCTGCTTCAGCCGAAAGACGCCGGCCACCGGCGCTTGGCTTCGGACAGCTCCGGAGAGCCGTAGTGTGGGTCTGCACTAGACTGCATCATAGCGAAAAGCTTTGACAGTGTGTCTCGCAGGGAGATAGCTTAGGAGCGCAGCGCACTTATGCCTCCCTTGTCCAGAAACACGATTTTACTGCACACTCCAAAAACAGTACTCTTCCCAGGGCAATATATAAGCTGCTTTCTGACGGCCGTGATCTTTCGATTACTCTTGCGCAGCTCGGTTTTGCAGAGTGCACGTGCCTTCCTGGCATTCAGTGCACAGTGAAAGCAATCGCAAAAGTCCAGCAGCTGCTGACTCCCAAACACAAGGCGCTGTCTACGTTCTTGCTTCGCAACACTTCAACAGAGTCCTTCATTTCTGCAGCTGCCATCGAGTTTTCTGCATCTCGAGCCTTCTGGGACGAGCACCAATTTCCCAGGAGGGGCTGCATCAGGACGAAGTCAAAACCCAGGAAAGTTGTCTCGGAACACCTTCAATAAAGCATGCCAGCAGTGCATTGAAAAGGCAGGGAGCTTTAGCCACCGTCCTCTAGCAGTCGCGAAGCTGTGCACACAATGTCGTCTCCCTGCGGCAACGTTCTTCGCCCTCGTGCAAGCTACCGCTCTGTCCGGCTCCCGGAGCAGGAGAAGCGGCTGCTTCGCGCACACAGCAGCGGAGAGGCAGCCCTACGCTCCGAAGCGCTGCTTCAGCCGAAAGACGCCGGCCACCGGCGCTTGGCTTCGGACAGCTCCGGAGAGCCGTAGTGTGCGTCTGCACTAGACTGCATCATAGCGAAAAGCTTTGACAGTGTGTCTCGCAGGGAGATAGCTTAGGAGCGCAGCGCACTTATGCCTCCCTTGTCCAGAAACACGGATTTGCTGCACACTCCAAAAACACTGCTCTTTCCATGGTACTATGTAAGCTGCTGTCTGACGCCCGTTCTCTTCTGCCCACTCTTGCCCAGCTGGTTGTTGCAGCGTGCACGTGCCTTCCTGGCATTAAGAGCACAGTGAAAGCAATCGCAAAAGTCCAGCAGCTGCTGACTCCCAAACACAAGGCGCTTGTCTACGTTCTTGCTTCTCGACAACTCAACGCAGCCCTTCATTTCTGCAGCTGCCATCGAGTTTTCTGTATCTTGAGCCTTCTGGGACGAGCACCAATTTCCCAGGAGGGGCTGCATCAGGACGAAGTCAAAACCCAGGAAAGTTGTCTCGGAACACCTTCAATAAAGCATGCCAGCAGTGCATTGAAAAGGCAGGGAGCTTTAGCCACCGTCCTCTAGCAGTCGCGAAGCTGTGCACACAATGTCGTCTCCCTGCGGCAACGTTCTTCGCCCTCGTGCAAGCTACCGCTCTGTCCGGCTCCCGGAGCAGGAGAAGCGGCTGCTTCGCGCACACAGCAGCGGAGCGGCAGCCCTACGCTCCGAAGCGCTGCTTCAGCCGAAAGACGCCGGCCACCGGCGCTTGGCTTCGGACAGCTCCGGAGAGCCGTAGTGTGCGTCTGCAACTAGACTGCATCATAGCGAAAAGCTTTGGCAGTGTGTCTCGCAGGGAGATAGCTTAGGAGCGCAGCGCACTTATGCCTCCCTTGTCCAGAAACACGATTTTACTGCACACTCCAAAAACAGTACTCTTCCCAGGGCAATATATAAGCTGCTTTCTGACGGCCGTGATCTTTCGATTACTCTTGCCCAGCTCGTTGTTTTAACGTGCACATGCCGTCCTGGCATTCAGTGCACAGTGAAAGCAATCGCAAAAGTCCAGCAGCTGCTGACTCCCAAACACAAGGCGCTGGCTATGTTCTTGCTTCTCGACAACTCAACGCAGCCCTTCATTTCTGCAGTTGCCATCGAGGTCTCTGCATGTCGGAGACTCAGAGGACGAGCACGAGTTTCCCACGAGGGGCTGCATCAGGAGGAATTCAAAACTCCAGAAAATTGTCCTGGAACACCTTCCATAAGGATGCTAGAAGGGAATTGAAGAGGCAGGCGTGCGGCCACCACGGTCCTCTAGCAGTCCTTCGGGTGTGCGCAGAAGCCCGGTGCTCTGCGGCTTCGTTCTTCGCCCCCGTACAAACTACCGCTCTGTCCGGCTCCCGGAGCAGGAGAAGCGGCTGCTTCGCGCACACAACAGCGGAGCGGCAGCCCTACGCTCCGAAGCGCTGCTTCAGCCGAAAGACGCCGGCCACCGGCGCTTGGCTTCGGACAGCTCCGGAGAGCCGTAGTGTGCGTCTGCACTAGACTGCATCATAGCGAAAAGCTTTGACAGTGTGTCTCGCAGGGAGATAGCTTAGGAGCGCAGCGCACTTATGCCTCCCTTGTCCAGAAACACGGATTTGCTGCACACTCCAAAAACACTGCTCTTTCCATGGTACTATGTAAGCTGCTGTCTGACGCCCGTTCTCTTCTGCCCACTCTTGCCCAGCTGGTTGTTGCAGCGTGCACGTGCCTTCCTGGCATTAAGAGCACAGTGAAAGCAATCGCAAAAGTCCAGCAGCTGCTGACTCCCAAACACAAGGCGCTTGTCTACGTTCTTGCTTCTCGACAACTCAACGCAGCCCTTCATTTCTGCAGCTGCCATCGAGTTTTCTGTATCTTGAGCCTTCTGGGACGAGCACCAATTTCCCAGGAGGGGCTGCATCAGGACGAAGTCAAAACCCAGGAAAGTTGTCTCGGAACACCTTCAATAAAGCATGCCAGCAGTGCATTGAAAAGGCAGGGAGCTTTAGCCACCGTCCTCTAGCAGTCGCGAAGCTGTGCACACAATGTCGTCTCCCTGCGGCAACGTTCTTCGCCCTCGTGCAAGCTACCGCTCTGTCCGGCTCCCGGAGCAGGAGAAGCGGCTGCTTCGCGCACACAGCAGCGGAGCGGCAGCCCTACGCTCCGAAGCGCTGCTTCAGCCGAAAGACGCCGGCCACCGGCGCTTGGCTTCGGACAGCTCCGGAGAGCCGTAGTGTGCGTCTGCACTAGACTGCATCATAGCGAAAAGCTTTGGCAGTGTGTCTCGCAGAGAGATAGCTTAGGAGCGCAGCGCACTTATGCCTCCCTTGTCCAGAAACACGATTTTACTGCACACTCCAAAAACAGTACTCTTCCCAGGGCAAGATGCCAGATGCTCTCTGATGCCCGTGCTCCCTTCCTACTCTTGCCCAGCTCGTTGTTGTAACGTGCACATGCCGTCCTGGCATTCAGTGCACAGTGAAAGCAATCGCAAAAGTCCAGCAGCTGCTGACTCCCAAACACAAGGCGCTGGCTATGTTCTTGCTTCTCGACAACTCAACGCAGCCCTCCATTTCTGCAGTTGCCATCGAGGTCTCTGCATGTCGGAGAGTCAGAGGACGAGCACGAGTTTCCCACGAGGGGCTGAATCAGGAGGAATTCAAAACTCAGGGAATTTGTCCTGGAACACCTTCCATAAGGATGCTCGAAGGGAATTGAAGAGGCAGGCGAGCGGCCACCACCGTCCTCTAGCAGTCCTTAGGGTGCGCGCAGAAGCCCGGTGCTCTGCGGCTTCGTTCTTCGCCCTCGTGCAAGCTACCGCTCTGTCCGGCTCCCGGAGCAGGAGAAGCGGCTGCTTCGCGCACACAACAGCGGAGCGGCAGCCCTACGCTCCGAAGCGCTGCTTCAGCCGAAAGACGCCGGCCACCGGCGCTTGGCTTCGGACAGCTCCGGAGAGCCGTAGTGTGGGTCTGCACTAGACTGCATCATAGCGAAAAGCTTTGGCAGTGTGTCTCGCAGGGAGATAGCTTAGGAGCGCAGCGCACTTATGCCTCCCTTGTCCAGAAACACGATTTTACTGCACACTCCAAAAACAGTACTCTTCCCAGGGCAATATATAAGCTGCTTTCTGACGGCCGTGATCTTTCGATTACTCTTGCGCAGCTCGGTGTTGCAGAGTGCACGTGCCTTCCTGGAATTCAGTGCACAGTGAAAGCAATCGCAAAAGTCCAGCAGCTGCTGACTCCCAAACACAAGGCGCTGTCTACGTTCTTGCTTCGCAACACTTCAACAGAGTCCTTCATTTCTGCAGCTGCCATCGAGTTTTCTGCATCTCGAGCCTTCTGGGACGAGCACCAATTTCCCAGGAGGGGCTGCATCAGGACGAAGTCAAAACCCAGGAAAGTTGTCTCGGAACACCTTCAATAAAGCATGCCAGCAGTGCATTGAAAAGGCAGGGAGCTTTAGCCACCGTCCTCTAGCAGTCGCGAAGCTGTGCACACAATGTCGTCTCCCTGCGGCAACGTTCTTCGCCCTCGTGCAAGCTACCGCTCTGTCCGGCTCCCGGAGCAGGAGAAGCGGCTGCTTCGCGCACACAGCAGCGGAGCGGCAGCCCTACGCTCCGAAGCGCTGCTTCAGCCGAAAGACGCCGGCCACCGGCGCTTGGCTTCGGACAGCTCCGGAGAGCCGTAGTGTGCGTCTGCACTAGACTGCATCATAGCGAAAAGCTTTGACAGTGTGTCTCGCAGGGAGATAGCTTAGGAGCGCAGCGCACTTATGCCTCCCTTGTCCAGAAACACGGATTTGCTGCACACTCCAAAAACACTGCTCTTTCCATGGTACTATGTAAGCTGCTGTCTGACGCCCGTTCTCTTCTGCCCACTCTTGCCCAGCTGGTTGTTGCAGCGTGCACGTGCCTTCCTGGCATTAAGAGCACAGTGAAAGCAATCGCAAAAGTCCAGCAGCTGCTGACTCCCAAACACAAGGCGCTTGTCTACGTTCTTGCTTCTCGACAACTCAACGCAGCCCTTCATTTCTGCAGCTGCCATCGAGTTTTCTGTATCTTGAGCCTTCTGGGACGAGCACCAATTTCCCAGGAGGGGCTGCATCAGGACGAAGTCAAAACCCAGGAAAGTTGTCTCGGAACACCTTCTATAAAGCATGCCAGCAGTGCATTGAAAAGGCAGGTATCTTTAGCCACCGTCCTCTAGCAGTCCCAAGGCTGTGCACACAATGTCGTCTGCCTGCGGCAACGTTCTTCGCCCTCGTGCAAGCTACCGCTCTGTCCGGCTCCCGGAGCAGGAGAAGCGGCTGCTTCGCGCACACAACAGCGGAGCGGCAGCCCTACGCTCCGAAGCGCTGCTTCAGCCGAAAGACGCCGGCCACCGGCGCTTGGCTTCGGACAGCTCCGGAGAGCCGTAGTGTGCGTCTGCAACTAGACTGCATCATAGCGAAAAGCTTTGGCAGTGTGTCTCGCAGGGAGATAGCTTAGGAGCGCAGCGCACTTATGCCTCCCTTGTCCAGAAACACGATTTTACTGCACACTCCAAAAACAGTACTCTTCCCAGGGCAATATATAAGCTGCTTTCTGACGGCCGTTCTCTTCTGCCCACTCTTGCCCAGCTGGTTGTTGCAGCGTGCACGTGCCTTCCTGGCATTAAGAGCACAGTGAAAGCAATCGCAAAAGTCCAGCAGCTGCTGACTCCCAAACACAAGGCGCTTGTCTACGTTCTTGCTTCTCGACAACTCAACGCAGCCCTTCATTTCTGCAGCTGCCATCGAGTTTTCTGTATCTTGAGCCTTCTGGGACGAGCACCAATTTCCCAGGAGGGGCTGCATCAGGACGAAGTCAAAACCCAGGAAAGTTGTCTCGGAACACCTTCAATAAAGCATGCCAGCAGTGCATTGAAAAGGCAGGTATCTTTAGCCACCGTCCTCTAGCAGTCCCAAGGCTGTGCACACAATGTCGTCTGCCTGCGGCAACGTTCTTCGCCCTCGTGCAAGCTACCGCTCTGTCCGGCTCCCGGAGCAGGAGAAGCGGCTGCTTCGCGCACACAGCAGCGGAGCGGCAGCCCTACGCTCCGAAGCGCTGCTTCAGCCGAAAGACGCCGGCCACCGGCGCTTGGCTTCGGACAGCTCCGGAGAGCCGTAGTGTGCGTCTGCACTAGACTGCATCATAGCGAAAAGCTTTGGCAGTGTGTCTCGCAGAGAGATAGCTTAGGAGCGCAGCGCACTTATGCCTCCCTTGTCCAGAAACACGATTTTACTGCACACTCCAAAAACAGTACTCTTCCCAGGGCAAGATGCCAGATGCTCTCTGATGCCCGTGCTCCCTTCCTACTCTTGCCCAGCTCGTTGTTGTAACGCGCACATGCCGTCCTGGCATTCAGTGCACAGTGAAAGCAATCGCAAAAGTCCAGCAGCTGCTGACTCCCAAACACAAGGCGCTGGCTATGTTCTTGCTACTCGACGACTCAACGCAGCCATTCATTTCTGCAGTTGCCATCGAGGTCTCTGCATGTCGGAGAGTCAGAGGACGAGCACGAGTTTCCCACCAGGGGCTGAATCAGGAGGAATTCAAAACTCAGGGAATTTGTCCTGGAACACCTTCCATAAGGATGCTAGAAGGGAATTGAAGAGGCAGGCGAGCGGCCACCACCGTCCTCTAGCAGTCCTTAGGGTGCGCGCAGAAGCCCGGTGCTCTGCGGCTTCGTTCTTCGCCCTCGTGCAAGCTACCGCTCTGTCCGGCTCCCGGAGCAGGAGAAGCGGCTGCTTCGCGCACACAACAGCGGAGCGGCAGCCCTACGCTCCGAAGCGCTGCTTCAGCCGAAAGACGCCGGCCACCGGCGCTTGGCTTCGGACAGCTCCGGAGAGCCGTAGTGTGCGTCTGCACTAGACTGCATCATAGCGAAAAGCTTTGGCAGTGTGTCTCGCAGAGAGATAGCTTAGGAGCGCAGCGCACTTATGCCTCCCTTGTCCAGAAACACGATTTTACTGCACACTCCAAAAACAGTACTCTTCCCAGGGCAAGATGCCAGATGCTCTCTGATGCCCGTGCTCCCTTCCTACTCTTGCCCAGCTCGTTGTTGTAACGCGCACATGCCGTCCTGGCATTCAGTGCACAGTGAAAGCAATCGCAAAAGTCCAGCAGCTGCTGACTCCCAAACACAAGGCGCTGGCTATGTTCTTGCTTCTCGACAACTCAACGCAGCCCTCCATTTCTGCAGTTGCCATCGAGGTCTCTGCATGTCGGAGAGTCAGAGGACGAGCACGAGTTTCCCACGAGGGGCTGAATCAGGAGGAATTCAAAACTCAGGGAATTTGTCCTGGAACACCTTCCATAAGGATGCTCGAAGGGAATTGAAGAGGCAGGCGAGCGGCCACCACCGTCCTCTAGCAGTCCTTAGGGTGCGCGCAGAAGCCCGGTGCTCTGCGGCTTCGTTCTTCGCCCTCGTGCAAGCTACCGCTCTGTCCGGCTCCCGGAGCAGGAGAAGCGGCTGCTTCGCGCACACAACAGCGGAGCGGCAGCCCTACGCTCCGAAGCGCTGCTTCAGCCGAAAGACGCCGGCCACCGGCGCTTGGCTTCGGACAGCGCCGGAGAGCCGTAGTGTGGGTCTGCACTAGACTGCATCATAGCGAAAAGCTTTGGCAGTGTGTCTCGCAGGGAGATAGCTTAGGAGCGCAGCGCACTTATGCCTCCCTTGTCCAGAAACACGATTTTACTGCACACTCCAAAAACAGTACTCTTCCCAGGGCAATATATAAGCTGCTTTCTGACGGCCGTGATCTTTCGATTACTCTTGCGCAGCTCGGTGTTGCAGAGTGCACGTGCCTTCCTGGAATTCAGTGCACAGTGAAAGCAATCGCAAAAGTCCAGCAGCTGCTGACTCCCAAACACAAGGCGCTGTCTACGTTCTTGCTTCGCAACACTTCAACAGAGTCCTTCATTTCTGCTGCTGCCATCGAGTTTTCTGCATCTCGAGCCTTCTGGGACGAGCACCAATTTCCCAGGAGGGGCTGCATCAGGACGAAGTCAAAACCCAGGAAAGTTGTCTCGGAACACCTTCAATAAAGCATGCCAGCAGTGCATTGAAAAGGCAGGTAGCTTTAGCCACCGTCCTCTAGCAGTCGCGAAGCTGTGCACACAATGTCGTCTCCCTGCGGCAACGTTCTTCGCCCTCGTGCAAGCTACCGCTCTGTCCGGCTCCCGGAGCAGGAGAAGCGGCTGCTTCGCGCACACAGCAGCGGAGCGGCAGCCCTACGCTCCGAAGCGCTGCTTCAGCCGAAAGACGCCGGCCACCGGCGCTTGGCTTCGGACAGCTCCGGAGAGCCGTAGTGTGCGTCTGCACTAGACTGCATCATAGCGAAAAGCTTTGACAGTGTGTCTCGCAGGGAGATAGCTTAGGAGCGCAGCGCACTTATGCCTCCCTTGTCCAGAAACACGATTTTACTGCACACTCCAAAAACAGTACTCCTCCCAGGGCAATATATAAGCTGCTTTCTGACGGCCGTGATCTTTCGATTACTCTTGCCCAGCTCGTTGTTTTAACGTGCACATGCCGTCCTGGCATTCAGTGCACAGTGAAAGCAATCGCAAAAGTCCAGCAGCTGCTGACTCCCAAACACAAGGCGCTGGCTATGTTCTTGCTTCTCGACAACTCAACGCAGCCCTTCATTTCTGCAGTTGCCATCGAGGTCTCTGCATGTCGGAGACTCAGAGGACGAGCACGAATTTCCCAGGAGGGGCTGCATCAGGAGGAATTCAAAACTCCAGAAAATTGTCCTGGAACACCTTCCATAAGGATGCTAGAAGGGAATTGAAGAGGCAGGCGAGCGGCCACCACGGTCCTCTAGCAGTCCTTCGGGTGTGCGCAGAAGCCCGGTGCTCTGCGGCTTCGTTCTTCGCCCCCGTACAAACTACCGCTCTGTCCGGCTCCCGGAGCAGGAGAAGCGGCTGCTTCGCGCACACAACAGCGGAGCGGCAGCCCTACGCTCCGAAGCGCTGCTTCAGCCGAAAGACGCCGGCCACCGGCGCTTGGCTTCGGACAGCTCCGGAGAGCCGTAGTGTGCGTCTGCACTAGACTGCATCATAGCGAAAAGCTTTGACAGTGTGTCTCGCAGGGAGATAGCTTAGGAGCGCAGCGCACTTATGCCTCCCTTGTCCAGAAACACGGATTTGCTGCACACTCCAAAAACAGTGCTCTTTCCATGGTACTATGTAAGCTGCTGTCTGACGCCCGTTCTCTTCTGCCCACTCTTGCCCAGCTGGTTGTTGCAGCGTGCACGTGCCTTCCTGGCATTAAGAGCACAGTGAAAGCAATCGCAAAAGTCCAGCAGCTGCTGACTCCCAAACACAAGGCGCTTGTCTACGTTCTTGCTTCTCGACAACTCAACGCAGCCCTTCATTTCTGCAGCTGCCATCGAGTTTTCTGTATCTTGAGCCTTCTGGGACGAGCACCAATTTCCCAGGAGGGGCTGCATCAGGACGAAGTCAAAACCCAGGAAAGTTGTCTCGGAACACCTTCAATAAAGCATGCCAGCAGTGCATTGAAAAGGCAGGTAGCTTTAGCCACCGTCCTCTAGCAGTCGCGAAGCTGTGCACACAATGTCGTCTCCCTGCGGCAACGTTCTTCGCCCTCGTGCAAGCTACCGCTCTGTCCGGCTCCCGGAGCAGGAGAAGCGGCTGCTTCGCGCACACAACAGCGGAGCGGCAGCCCTTCGCTCCGAAGCGCTGCTTCAGCCGAAAGACGCCGGCCACCGGCGCTTGGCTTCGGACAGCTCCGGAGAGCTGTAGTGTGCGTCTGCACTAGACTGCATCATAGCGAAAAGCTTTGGCAGTGTGTCTCGCAGAGAGATAGCTTAGGAGCGCAGCGCACTTATGCCTCCCTTGTCCAGAAACACGATTTTACTGCACACTCCAAAAACAGTACTCTTCCCAGGGCAAGATGCCAGATGCTCTCTGATGCCCGTGCTCCCTTCCTACTCTTGCCCAGCTCGTTGTTGTAACGCGCACATGCCGTCCTGGCATTCAGTGCACAGTGAAAGCAATCGCAAAAGTCCAGCAGCTGCTGACTCCCAAACACAAGGCGCTGGCTATGTTCTTGCTACTCGACGACTCAACGCAGCCCTTCATTTCTGCAGTTGCCATCGAGGTCTCTGCATGTCGGAGAGTCAGAGGACGAGCACGAGTTTCCCACGAGGGGCTGAATCAGGAGGAATTCAAAACTCAGGGAATTTGTCCTGGAACACCTTCCATAAGGATGCTAGAAGGGAATTGAAGAGGCAGGCGAGCGGCCACCACCGTCCTCTAGCAGTCCTTCGGGTGCGCGCAGAAGCCCGGTGCTCTGCGGCTTCGTTCTTCGCCCTCGTGCAAGCTACCGCTCTGTCCGGCTCCCGGAGCAGGAGAAGCGGCTGCTTCGCGCACACAACAGCGGAGCGGCAGCCCTACGCTCCGAAGCGCTGCTTCAGCCGAAAGACGCCGGCCACCGGCGCTTGGCTTCGGACAGCGCCGGAGAGCCGTAGTGTGGGTCTGCACTAGACTGCATCATAGCGAAAAGCTTTGGCATTGTGTCTCGCAGGGAGATAGCTTAGGAGCGTAGCGCACTTATGCCTCCCTTGTCCAGAAACACGATTTTACTGCACACTCCAAAAACAGTACTCTTCCCAGGGCAATATATAAGCTGCTTTCTGACGGCCGTGATCTTTCGATTACTCTTGCGCAGCTCGGTGTTGCAGAGTGCACGTGCCTTCCTGGAATTCAGTGCACAGTGAAAGCAATCGCAAAAGTCCAGCAGCTGCTGACTCCCAAACACAAGGCGCTGTCTACGTTCTTGCTTCTCAACACTTCAACAGAGTCCTTCATTTCTGCAGCTGCCATCGAGTTTTCTGCATCTCGAGCCTTCTGGGACGAGCACCAATTTCCCAGGAGGGGCTGCATCAGGACGAAGTCAAAACCCAGGAAAGTTGTCTCGGAACACCTTCAATAAAGCATGCCAGCAGTGCATTGAAAAGGCAGGGAGCTTTAGCCACCGTCCTCTAGCAGTCGCCAAGCTGTGCACACAATGTCGTCTCCCTGCGGCTTCGTTCTTCGCTCTCGTGCAAGCTACCGCTCTGTCCGGCTCCCGGAGCAGGAGAAGCGGCTGCTTCGCGCACACAACAGCGGAGCGGCAGCCGTACGCTCCGAAGCGCTGCTTCAGCCGAAAGACGCCGGCCACCGGCGCTTGGCTTCGGACAGCTCCGGAGAGCCGTAGTGTGCGTCTGCAACTAGACTGCATCATAGCGAAAAGCTTTGGCAGTGTGTCTCGCAGGGAGATAGCTTAGGAGCGCAGCGCACTTATGCCTCCCTTGTCCAGAAACACGATTTTACTGCACACTCCAAAAACAGTACTCTTCCCAGGGCAATATATAAGCTGCTTTCTGACGGCCGTGATCTTTCGATTACTCTTGCGCAGCTCGGTGTTGCAGAGTGCACGTGCCTTCCTGGAATTCAGCGCACAGTGAAAGCAATTGCAAAAGTCCAGCAGCTGCTGACTCCCAAACACAAGGCGCTTGTCTACGTTCTTGCTTCTCGACAACTCAACGCAGCCCTCCATTTCTGCAGTTGCCATCGAGGTCTCTGCATGTCGGAGACTCAGAGGACGAGCACGAGTTTCCAACGAGGGGCTGCATCAGGAGGAATTCAAAACTCCAGAAAATTGTCCTGGAACACCTTCCATAAGGATGCTAGAAGGGAATTGAAGAGGCAGGCGTGCCGCCACCACGGTCCTCTAGCAGTCCTTCGGGTGTGCGCAGAAGCCCGGTGCTCTGCGGCTTCGTTCTTCGCCCCCGTACAAACTACCGCTCTGTCCGGCTCCCGGAGCAGGAGAAGCGGCTGCTTCGCGCACACAACAGCGGAGCGGCAGCCCTACGCTCCGAAGCGCTGCTTCAGCCGAAAGACGCCGGCCACCGGCGCTTGGCTTCGGACAGCTCCGGAGAGCCGTAGTGTGCGTCTGCACTAGACTGCATCATAGCGAAAAGCTTTGACAGTGTGTCTCGCAGGGAGATAGCTTAGGAGCGCAGCGCACTTATGCCTCCCTTGTCCAGAAACACGGATTTGCTGCACACTCCAAAAACACTGCTCTTTCCATGGTACTATGTAAGCTGCTGTCTGACGCCCGTTCTCTTCTGCCCACTCTTGCCCAGCTGGTTGTTGCAGCGTGCACGTGCCTTCCTGGCATTAAGAGCACAGTGAAAGCAATCGCAAAAGTCCAGCAGCTGCTGACTCCCAAACACAAGGCGCTTGTCTACGTTCTTGCTTCTCGACAACTCAACGCAGCCCTTCATTTCTGCAGCTGCCATCGAGTTTTCTGTATCTTGAGCCTTCTGGGACGAGCACCAATTTCCCAGGAGGGGCTGCATCAGGACGAAGTCAAAACCCAGGAAAGTTGTCTCGGAACACCTTCAATAAAGCATGCCAGCAGTGCATTGAAAAGGCAGGTAGCTTTAGCCACCGTCCTCTAGCAGTCGCGAAGCTGTGCACACAATGTCGTCTCCCTGCGGCAACGTTCTTCGCCCTCGTGCAAGCTACCGCTCTGTCCGGCTCCCGGAGCAGGAGAAGCGGCTGCTTCGCGCACACAGCAGCGGAGCGGCAGCCCTACGCTCCGAAGCGCTGCTTCAGCCGAAAGACGCCGGCCACCGGCGCTTGGCTTCGGACAGCTCCGGAGAGCCGTAGTGTGCGTCTGCAACTAGACTGCATCATAGCGAAAAGCTTTGGCAGTGTGTCTCGCAGGGAGATAGCTTAGGAGCGCAGCGCACTTATGCCTCCCTTGTCCAGAAACACGATTTTACTGCACACTCCAAAAACAGTACTCTTCCCAGGGCAATATATAAGCTGCTTTCTGACGGCCGTGATCTTTCGATTACTCTTGCCCAGATCGTTGTTTTAACGTGCACATGCCGTCCTGGCATTCAGTGCACAGTGAAAGCAATCGCAAAAGTCCAGCAGCTGCTGACTCCCAAACACAAGGCGCTGGCTATGTTCTTGCTTCTCGACAACTCAACGCAGCCCTTCATTTCTGCAGTTGCCATCGAGGTCTCTGCATGTAGGAGACTCAGAGGACGAGCACGAGTTTCCCAGGAGGGGCTGCATCAGGAGGAATTCAAAACTCCAGAAAATTGTCCTGGAACACCTTCCATAAGGATGCTAGAAGGGAATTGAAGAGGCAGGCGAGCGGCCACCACGGTCCTCTAGCAGTCCTTCGGGTGTGCGCAGAAGCCCGGTGCTCTGCGGCTTCGTTCTTCGCCCCCGTACAAACTACCGCTCTGTCCGGCTCCCGGAGCAGGAGAAGCGGCTGCTTCGCGCACACAACAGCGGAGCGGCAGCCCTACGCTCCGAAGCGCTGCTTCAGCCGAAAGACGCCGGCCACCGGCGCTTGGCTTCGGACAGCTCCGGAGAGCCGTAGTGTGCGTCTGCACTAGACTGCATCATAGCGAAAAGCTTTGACAGTGTGTCTCGCAGGGAGATAGCTTAGGAGCGCAGCGCACTTATGCCTCCCTTGTCCAGAAACACGGATTTGCTGCACACTCCAAAAACACTGCTCTTTCCATGGTACTATGTAAGCTGCTGTCTGACGCCCGTTCTCTTCTGCCCACTCTTGCCCAGCTGGTTGTTGCAGCGTGCACGTGCCTTGCTGGCATTCAGTGCACAGTGAAAGCAATCGCAAAAGTCCAGCAGCTGCTGACTCCCAAACACAAGGCGCTTGTCTACGTTCTTGCTTCTCGACAACTCAACGCAGCCCTTCATTTCTGCAGCTGCCATCGAGTTTTCTGTATCTTGAGCCTTCTGGGACGAGCACCAATTTCCCAAGAGGGGCTGCATCAGGACGAAGTCAAAACCCAGGAAAGTTGTCTCGGAACACCTTCTATAAAGCATGCCAGCAGTGCATTGAAAAGGCAGGTAGCTTTAGCCACCGTCCTCTAGCAGTCGCGAAGCTGTGCACACAATGTCGTCTCCCTGCGGCAACGTTCTTCGCCCTCGTGCAAGCTACCGCTCTGTCCGGCTCCCGGAGCAGGAGAAGCGGCTGCTTCGCGCACACAGCAGCGGAGCGGCAGCCCTACGCTCCGAAGCGCTGCTTCAGCCGAAAGACGCCGGCCACCGGCGCTTGGCTTCGGACAGCTCCGGAGAGCCGTAGTGTGCGTCTGCAACTAGACTGCATCATAGCGAAAAGCTTTGGCAGTGTGTCTCGCAGGGAGATAGCTTAGGAGCGCAGCGCACTTATGCCTCCCTTGTCCAGAAACACGATTTTACTGCACACTCCAAAAACAGTACTCTTCCCAGGGCAATATATAAGCTGCTTTCTGACGGCCGTGATCTTTCGATTACTCTTGCCCAGCTCGTTGTTTTAACGTGCACGTGCCGTCCTGGCATTCAGTGCACAGTGAAAGCAATCGCAAAAGTCCAGCAGCTGCTGACTCCCAAACACAAGGCGCTGGCTATGTTCTTGCTTCTCGACAACTCAACGCAGCCCTTCATTTCTGCAGTTGCCATCGAGGTCTCTGCATGTCGGAGAGTCAGAGGACGAGCACGAGTTTCCCACGAGGGGCTGCATCAGGAGGAATTCAAAACTCCAGAAAATTGTCCTGGAACACCTTCCATAAGGATGCTAGAAGGGAATTGAAGAGGCAGGCGTGCGGCCACCACGGTCCTCTAGCAGTCCTTCGGGTGTGCGCAGAAGCCCGGTGCTCTGCGGCTTCGTTCTTCGCCCCCGTACAAACTACCGCTCTGTCCGGCTCCCGGAGCAGGAGAAGCGGCTGCTTCGCGCACACAACAGCGGAGCGGCAGCCCTACGCTCCGAAGCGCTGCTTCAGCCGAAAGACGCCGGCCACCGGCGCTTGGCTTCGGACAGCTCCGGAGAGCCGTAGTGTGCGTCTGCACTAGACTGCATCATAGCGAAAAGCTTTGACAGTGTGTCTCGCAGGGAGATAGCTTAGGAGCGCAGCGCACTTATGCCTCCCTTGTCCAGAAACACGGATTTGCTGCACACTCCAAAAACACTGCTCTTTCCATGGTACTATGTAAGCTGCTGTCTGACGCCCGTTCTCTTCTGCCCACTCTTGCCCAGCTGGTTGTTGCAGCGTGCACGTGCCTTCCTGGCATTAAGAGCACAGTGAAAGCAATCGCAAAAGTCCAGCAGCTGCTGACTCCCAAACACAAGGCGCTTGTCTACGTTCTTGCTTCTCGACAACTCAACGCAGCCCTTCATTTCTGCAGCTGCCATCGAGTTTTCTGTATCTTGAGCCTTCTGGGACGAGCACCAATTTCCCAGGAGGGGCTGCATCAGGACGAAGTCAAAACCCAGGAAAGTTGTCTCGGAACACCTTCAATAAAGCATGCCAGCAGTGCATTGAAAAGGCAGGGAGCTTTAGCCACCGTCCTCTAGCAGTCGCGAAGCTGTGCACACAATGTCGTCTCCCTGCGGCAACGTTCTTCGCCCTCGTGCAAGCTACCGCTCTGTCCGGCTCCCGGAGCAGGAGAAGCGGCTGCTTCGCGCACACAGCAGCGGAGCGGCAGCCCTACGCTCCGAAGCGCTGCTTCAGCCGAAAGACGCCGGCCACCGGCGCTTGGCTTCGGACAGCTCCGGAGAGCCGTAGTGTGCGTCTGCAACTAGACTGCATCATAGCGAAAAGCTTTGGCAGTGTGTCTCGCAGGGAGATAGCTTAGGAGCGCAGCGCACTTATGCCTCCCTTGTCCAGAAACACGATTTTACTGCACACTCCAAAAACAGTACTCTTCCCAGGGCAATATATAAGCTGCTTTCTGACGGCCGTGATCTTTCGATTACTCTTGCCCAGCTCGTTGTTTTAACGTGCACATGCCGTCCTGGCATTCAGTGCACAGTGAAAGCAATCGCAAAAGTCCAGCAGCTGCTGACTCCCAAACACAAGGCGCTGGCTATGTTCTTGCTTCTCGACAACTCAACGCAGCCCTTCATTTCTGCAGTTGCCATCGAGGTCTCTGCATGTCGGAGAGTCAGAGGACGAGCACGAGTTTCCCACGAGGGGCTGCATCAGGAGGAATTCAAAACTTCTGAAAATCGTCCTGGAACACCTTCCATAAGGATGCTAGAAGGGAATTGAAGAGGCAGGCGTGCGGCCACCACGGTCCTCTAGCAGTCCTTCGGGTGTGCGCAGAAGCCCGGTGCTCTGCGGCTTCGTTCTTCGCCCCCGTACAAACTACCGCTCTGTCCGGCTCCCGGAGCAGGAGAAGCGGTTGCTTCGCGCACACAACAGCGGAGCGGCAGCCCTACGCTCCGAAGCGCTGCTTCAGCCGAAAGACGCCGGCCACCGGCGCTTGGCTTCGGACAGCTCCGGAGAGCCGTAGTGTGCGTCTGCACTAGACTGCATCATAGCGAAAAGCTTTGGAAGTGTGTCTCGCAGAGAGATAGCTTAGGAGCGCAGCGCACTTATGCCTCCCTTGTCCAGAAACACGATTTTACTGCACACTCCAAAAACAGTACTCTTCCCAGGGCAAGATGCCAGATGCTCTCTGATGCCCGTGCTCCCTTCCTACTCTTGCCCAGCTCGTTGTTGTAACGCGCACATGCCGTCCTGGCATTCAGTGCACAGTGAAAGCAATCGCAAAAGTCCAGCAGCTGCTGACTCCCAAACACAAGGCGCTGGCTATGTTCTTGCTACTCGACGACTCAACGCAGCCCTTCATTTCTGCAGCTGCCATCGAGGTCTCTGCATGTCGGAGAGTCAGAGGACGAGCACGAGTTTCCCAGGAGGGGCTGCATCAGGAGGAATTCAAAACTCAGGGAATTTGTCCTGGAACACCTTCCATAAGGATGCTCGAAGGGAATTGAAGAGGCAGGCGAGCGGCCACCACCGTCCTCTAGCAGTCCTTAGGGTGCGCGCAGAAGCCCGGTGCTCTGCGGCTTCGTTCTTCGCCCTCGTGCAAGCTACCGCTCTGTCCGGCTCCCGGAGCAGGAGAAGCGGCTGCTTCGCGCACACAACAGCGGAGCGGCAGCCCTACGCTCCGAAGCGCTGCTTCAGCCGAAAGACGCCGGCCACCGGCGCTTGGCTTCGGACAGCTCCGGAGAGCCGTAGTGTGGGTCTGCACTAGACTGCATCATAGCGAAAAGCTTTGGCAGTGTGTCTCGCAGAGAGATAGCTTAGGAGCGCAGCGCACTTATGCCTCCCTTGTCCAGAAACACGATTTTACTGCACACTCCAAAAACAGTACTCTTCCCAGGGCAAGATGCCAGATGCTCTCTGATGCCCGTGCTCCCTTCCTACTCTTGCCCAGCTCGTTGTTGTAACGCGCACATGCCGTCCTGGCATTCAGTGCACAGTGAAAGCAATCGCAAAAGTCCAGCAGCTGCTGACTCCCAAACACAAGGCGCTGGCTATGTTCTTGCTTCTCGACAACTCAACGCAGCCCTCCATTTCTGCAGTTGCCATCGAGGTCTCTGCATGTCGGAGAGTCAGAGGACGAGCACGAGTTTCCCACGAGGGGCTGAATCAGGAGGAATTCAAAACTCAGGGAATTTGTCCTGGAACACCTTCCATAAGGATGCTCGAAGGGAATTGAAGAGGCAGGCGAGCGGCCACCACCGTCCTCTAGCAGTCCTTAGGGTGCGCGCAGAAGCCCGGTGCTCTGCGGCTTCGTTCTTCGCCCTCGTGCAAGCTACCGCTCTGTCCGGCTCCCGGAGCAGGAGAAGCGGCTGCTTCGCGCACACAACAGCGGAGCGGCAGCCCTACGCTCCGAAGCGCTGCTTCAGCCGAAAGACGCCGGCCACCGGCGCTTGGCTTCGGACAGCTCCGGAGAGCCGTAGTGTGGGTCTGCACTAGACTGCATCATAGCGAAAAGCTTTGGCAGTGTGTCTCGCAGGGAGATAGCTTAGGAGCGCAGCGCACTTATGCCTCCCTTGTCCAGAAACACGATTTTACTGCACACTCCAAAAACAGTACTCTTCCCAGGGCAATATATAAGCTGCTTTCTGACGGCCGTGATCTTTCGATTACTCTTGCGCAGCTCGGTGTTGCAGAGTGCACGTGCCTTCCTGGAATTCAGTGCACAGTGAAAGCAATCGCAAAAGTCCAGCAGCTGCTGACTCCCAAACACAAGGCGCTGTCTACGTTCTTGCTTCGCAACACTTCAACAGAGTCCTTCATTTCTGCAGCTGCCATCGAGTTTTCTGCATCTCGAGCCTTCTGGGACGAGCACCAATTTCCCAGGAGGGGCTGCATCAGGACGAAGTCAAAACCCAGGAAAGTTGTCTCGGAACACCTTCAATAAAGCATGCCAGCAGTGCATTGAAAAGGCAGGTAGCTTTAGCCACCGTCCTCTAGCAGTCGCGAAGCTGTGCACACAATGTCGTCTCCCTGCGGCAACGTTCTTCGCCCTCGTGCAAGCTACCGCTCTGTCCGGCTCCCGGAGCAGGAGAAGCGGCTGCTTCGCGCACACAGCAGCGGAGCGGCAGCCCTACGCTCCGAAGCGCTGCTTCAGCCGAAAGACGCCGGCCACCGGCGCTTGGCTTCGGACAGCTCCGGAGAGCCGTAGTGTGCGTCTGCACTAGACTGCATCATAGCGAAAAGCTTTGACAGTGTGTCTCGCAGGGAGATAGCTTAGGAGCGCAGCGCACTTATGCCTCCCTTGTCCAGAAACACGATTTTACTGCACACTCCAAAAACAGTACTCCTCCCAGGGCAATATATAAGCTGCTTTCTGACGGCCGTGATCTTTCGATTACTCTTGCCCAGCTCGTTGTTTTAACGTGCACATGCCGTCCTGGCATTCAGTGCACAGTGAAAGCAATCGCAAAAGTCCAGCAGCTGCTGACTCCCAAACACAAGGCGCTGGCTATGTTCTTGCTTCTCGACAACTCAACGCAGCCCTTCATTTCTGCAGTTGCCATCGAGGTCTCTGCATGTCGGAGACTCAGAGGACGAGCACGAATTTCCCAGGAGGGGCTGCATCAGGAGGAATTCAAAACTCAGGGAATTTGTCCTGGAACACCTTCCATAAGGATGCTCGAAGGGAATTGAAGAGGCAGGCGAGCGGCCACCACCGTCCTCTAGCAGTCCTTAGGGTGCGCGCAGAAGCCCGGTGCTCTGCGGCTTCGTTTTTCGCCCTCGTGCAAGCTACCGCTCTGTCCGGCTCCCGGAGCAGGAGAAGCGGCTGCTTCGCGCACACAGCAGCGGAGCGGCAGCCCTACGCTCCGAAGCGCTGCTTCAGCCGAAAGACGCCGGCCACCGGCGCTTGGCTTCGGACAGCTCCGGAGAGCCGTAGTGTGGGTCTGCACTAGACTGCATCATAGCGAAAAGCTTTGGCAGTGTGTCTCGCAGGGAGATAGCTTAGGAGCGCAGCGCACTTATGCCTCCCTTGTCCAGAAACACGATTTTACTGCACACTCCAAAAACACTGCTCTTTCCATGGTACTATGTAAGCTGCTGTCTGACGCCCGTTCTCTTCTGCCCACTCTTGCCCAGCTGGTTGTTGCAGCGTGCACGTGCCTTCCTGGCATTAAGAGCACAGTGAAAGAAATCGCAAAAGTCCAGCAGCTGCTGACTCCCAAACACAAGGCGCTGTCTACGTTCTTGCTTCTCGACAACTCAACGCAGCCCTTCATTTCTGCAGCTGCCATCGAGTTTTCTGTATCTTGAGCCTTCTGGGACGAGCACCAATTTCCCAGGAGGGGCTGCATCAGGACGAAGTCAAAACCCAGGAAAGTTGTCTCGGAACACCTTCAATAAAGCATGCCAGCAGTGCATTGAAAAGGCAGGGAGCTTTAGCCACCGTCCTCTAGCAGTCGCGAAGCTGTGCACACAATGTCGTCTGCCTGCGGCAACGTTCTTCGCCCTCGTGCAAGCTACCGCTCTGTCCGGCTCCCGGAGCAGGAGAAGCGGCTGCTTCGCGCACACAGCAGCGGAGCGGCAGCCCTACGCTCCGAAGCGCTGCTTCAGCCGAAAGACGCCGGCCACCGGCGCTTGGCTTCGGACAGCTCCGGAGAGCCGTAGTGTGCGTCTGCACTAGACTGCATCATAGCGAAAAGCTTTGGCAGTGTGTCTCGCAGAGAGATAGCTTAGGAGCGCAGCGCACTTATGCCTCCCTTGTCCAGAAACACGATTTTACTGCACACTCCAAAAACAGTACTCTTCCCAGGGCAAGATGCCAGATGCTCTCTGATGCCCGTGCTCCCTTCCTACTCTTGCCCAGCTCGTTGTTGTAACGCGCACATGCCGTCCTGGCATTCAGTGCACAGTGAAAGCAATCGCAAAAGTCCAGCAGCTGCTGACTCCCAAACACAAGGCGCTGGCTATGTTCTTGCTACTCGACGACTCAACGCAGCCATTCATTTCTGCAGTTGCCATCGAGGTCTCTGCATGTCGGAGAGTCAGAGGACGAGCACGAGTTTCCCACGAGGGGCTGAATCAGGAGGAATTCAAAACTCAGGGAATTTGTCCTGGAACACCTTCCATAAGGATGCTCGAAGGGAATTGAAGAGGCAGGCGAGCGGCCACCACCGTCCTCTAGCAGTCCTTAGGGTGCGCGCAGAAGCCCGGTGCTCTGCGGCTTCGTTCTTCGCCCTCGTGCAAGCTACCGCTCTGTCCGGCTCCCGGAGCAGGAGAAGCGGCTGCTTCGCGCACACAACAGCGGAGCGGCAGCCCTACGCTCCGAAGCGCTGCTTCAGCCGAAAGACGCCGGCCACCGGCGCTTGGCTTCGGACAGCTCCGGAGAGCCGTAGTGTGCGTCTGCACTAGACTGCATCATAGCGAAAAGCTTTGGCAGTGTGTCTCGCAGAGAGATAGCTTAGGAGCGCAGCGCACTTATGCCTCCCTTGTCCAGAAACACGATTTTACTGCACACTCCAAAAACAGTACTCTTCCCAGGGCAAGATGCCAGATGCTCTCTGATGCCCGTGCTCCCTTCCTACTCTTGCCCAGCTCGTTGTTGTAACGCGCACATGCCGTCCTGGCATTCAGTGCACAGTGAAAGCAATCGCAAAAGTCCAGCAGCTGCTGACTCCCAAACACAAGGCGCTGGCTATGTTCTTGCTTCTCGACAACTCAACGCAGCCCTCCATTTCTGCAGTTGCCATCGAGGTCTCTGCATGTCGGAGAGTCAGAGGACGAGCACGAGTTTCCCACGAGGGGCTGAATCAGGAGGAATTCAAAACTCAGGGAATTTGTCCTGGAACACCTTCCATAAGGATGCTCGAAGGGAATTGAAGAGGCAGGCGAGCGGCCACCACCGTCCTCTAGCAGTCCTTAGGGTGCGCGCAGAAGCCCGGTGCTCTGCGGCTTCGTTCTTCGCCCTCGTGCAAGCTACCGCTCTGTCCGGCTCCCGGAGCAGGAGAAGCGGCTGCTTCGCGCACACAACAGCGGAGCGGCAGCCCTACGCTCCGAAGCGCTGCTTCAGCCGAAAGACGCCGGCCACCGGCGCTTGGCTTCGGACAGCTCCGGAGAGCCGTAGTGTGGGTCTGCACTAGACTGCATCATAGCGAAAAGCTTTGGCAGTGTGTCTCGCAGGGAGATAGCTTAGGAGCGCAGCGCACTTATGCCTCCCTTGTCCAGAAACACGATTTTACTGCACACTCCAAAAACAGTACTCTTCCCAGGGCAATATATAAGCTGCTTTCTGACGGCCGTGATCTTTCGATTACTCTTGCGCAGCTCGGTGTTGCAGAGTGCACGTGCCTTCCTGGAATTCAGTGCACAGTGAAAGCAATCGCAAAAGTCCAGCAGCTGCTGACTCCCAAACACAAGGCGCTGTCTACGTTCTTGCTTCGCAACACTTCAACAGAGTCCTTCATTTCTGCAGCTGCCATCGAGTTTTCTGCATCTCGAGCCTTCTGGGACGAGCACCAATTTCCCAGGAGGGGCTGCATCAGGACGAAGTCAAAACCCAGGAAAGTTGTCTCGGAACACCTTCAATAAAGCATGCCAGCAGTGCATTGAAAAGGCAGGTAGCTTTAGCCACCGTCCTCTAGCAGTCGCGAAGCTGTGCACACAATGTCGTCTCCCTGCGGCAACGTTCTTCGCCCTCGTGCAAGCTACCGCTCTGTCCGGCTCCCGGAGCAGGAGAAGCGGCTGCTTCGCGCACACAGCAGCGGAGCGGCAGCCCTACGCTCCGAAGCGCTGCTTCAGCCGAAAGACGCCGGCCACCGGCGCTTGGCTTCGGACAGCTCCGGAGAGCCGTAGTGTGCGTCTGCACTAGACTGCATCATAGCGAAAAGCTTTGACAGTGTGTCTCGCAGGGAGATAGCTTAGGAGCGCAGCGCACTTATGCCTCCCTTGTCCAGAAACACGATTTTACTGCACACTCCAAAAACAGTACTCCTCCCAGGGCAATATATAAGCTGCTTTCTGACGGCCGTGATCTTTCGATTACTCTTGCCCAGCTCGTTGTTTTAACGTGCACATGCCGTCCTGGCATTCAGTGCACAGTGAAAGCAATCGCAAAAGTCCAGCAGCTGCTGACTCCCAAACACAAGGCGCTGGCTATGTTCTTGCTTCTCGACAACTCAACGCAGCCCTTCATTTCTGCAGTTGCCATCGAGGTCTCTGCATGTCGGAGACTCAGAGGACGAGCACGAATTTCCCAGGAGGGGCTGCATCAGGAGGAATTCAAAACTCCAGAAAATTGTCCTGGAACACCTTCCATAAGGATGCTAGAAGGGAATTGAAGAGGCAGGCGAGCGGCCACCACGGTCCTCTAGCAGTCCTTCGGGTGTGCGCAGAAGCCCGGTGCTCTGCGGCTTCGTTCTTCGCCCCCGTACAAACTACCGCTCTGTCCGGCTCCCGGAGCAGGAGAAGCGGCTGCTTCGCGCACACAGCAGCGGAGCGGCAGCCCTACGCTCCGAAGCGCTGCTTCAGCCGAAAGACGCCGGCCACCGGCGCTTGGCTTCGGACAGCTCCGGAGAGCCGTAGTGTGCGTCTGCACTAGACTGCATCATAGCGAAAAGCTTTGACAGTGTGTCTCGCAGGGAGATAGCTTAGGAGCGCAGCGCACTTATGCCTCCCTTGTCCAGAAACACGGATTTGCTGCACACTCCAAAAACACTGCTCTTTCCATGGTACTATGTAAGCTGCTGTCTGACGCCCGTTCTCTTCTGCCCACTCTTGCCCAGCTGGTTGTTGCAGCGTGCACGTGCCTTCCTGGCATTAAGAGCACAGTGAAAGCAATCGCAAAAGTCCAGCAGCTGCTGACTCCCAAACACAAGGCGCTTGTCTACGTTCTTGCTTCTCGACAACTCAACGCAGCCCTTCATTTCTGCAGCTGCCATCGAGTTTTCTGTATCTTGAGCCTTCTGGGACGAGCACCAATTTCCCAGGAGGGGCTGCATCAGGACGAAGTCAAAACCCAGGAAAGTTGTCTCGGAACACCTTCTATAAAGCATGCCAGCAGTGCATTGAAAAGGCAGGTAGCTTTAGCCACCGTCCTCTAGCAGTCGCGAAGCTGTGCACACAATGTCGTCTCCCTGCGGCAACGTTCTTCGCCCTCGTGCAAGCTACCGCTCTGTCCGGCTCCCGGAGCAGGAGAAGCGGCTGCTTCGCGCACACAGCAGCGGAGCGGCAGCCCTACGCTCCGAAGCGCTGCTTCAGCCGAAAGACGCCGGCCACCGGCGCTTGGCTTCGGACAGCTCCGGAGAGCCGTAGTGTGCGTCTGCAACTAGACTGCATCATAGCGAAAAGCTTTGGCAGTGTGTCTCGCAGGGAGATAGCTTAGGAGCGCAGCGCACTTATGCCTCCCTTGTCCAGAAACACGATTTTACTGCACACTCCAAAAACAGTACTCTTCCCAGGGCAATATATAAGCTGCTTTCTGACGGCCGTGATCTTTCGATTACTCTTGCCCAGCTCGTTGTTTTAACGTGCACATGCCGTCCTGGCATTCAGTGCACAGTGAAAGCAATCGCAAAAGTCCAGCAGCTGCTGACTGCCAAACACAAGGCGCTGGCTATGTTCTTGCTTCTCGACAACTCAACGCAGCCCTTCATTTCTGCAGTTGCCATCGAGGTCTCTGCATGTCGGAGACTCAGAGGACGAGCACGAGTTTCCCACGAGGGGCTGCATCAGGAGGAATTCAAAACTCCAGAAAATTGTCCTGGAACACCTTCCATAAGGATGCTAGAAGGGAATTGAAGAGGCAGGCGTGCGGCCACCACGGTCCTCTAGCAGTCCTTCGGGTGTGCGCAGAAGCCCGGTGCTCTGCGGCTTCGTTCTTCGCCCCCGTACAAACTACCGCTCTGTCCGGCTCCCGGAGCAGGAGAAGCGGCTGCTTCGCGCACACAACAGCGGAGCGGCAGCCCTACGCTCCGAAGCGCTGCTTCAGCCGAAAGACGCCGGCCACCGGCGCTTGGCTTCGGACAGCTCCGGAGAGCCGTAGTGTGCGTCTGCACTAGACTGCATCATAGCGAAAAGCTTTGACAGTGTGTCTCGCAGGGAGATAGCTTAGGAGCGCAGCGCACTTATGCCTCCCTTGTCCAGAAACACGATTTTACTGCACACTCCAAAAACAGTACTCTTCCCAGGGCAAGATGCCAGATGCTCTCTGATGCCCGTGCTCCCTTCCTACTCTTGCCCAGCTCGTTGTTGTAACGCGCACATGCCGTCCTGGCATTCAGTGCACAGTGAAAGCAATCGCAAAAGTCCAGCAGCTGCTGACTCCCAAACACAAGGCGCTGGCTATGTTCTTGCTACTCGACGACTCAACGCAGCCCTTCATTTCTGAAGCTGCCATCGAGGTCTCTGCATGTCGGAGAGTCAGAGGACGAGCACGAGTTTCCCACGAGGGGCTGAATCAGGAGGAATTCAAAACTCAGGGAATTTGTCCTGGAACACCTTCCATAAGGATGCTCGAAGGGAATTGAAGAGGCAGGCGAGCGGCCACCACCGTCCTCTAGCAGTCCTTAGGGTGCGCGCAGAAGCCCGGTGCTCTGCGGCTTCGTTCTTCGCCCTCGTGCAAGCTACCGCTCTGTCCGGCTCCCGGAGCAGGAGAAGCGGCTGCTTCGCGCACACAACAGCGGAGCGGCAGCCCTACGCTCCGAAGCGCTGCTTCAGCCGAAAGACGCCGGCCACCGGCGCTTGGCTTCGGACAGCTCCGGAGAGCCGTAGTGTGGGTCTGCACTAGACTGCATCATAGCGAAAAGCTTTGGCAGTGTGTCTCGCAGAGAGATAGCTTAGGAGCGCAGCGCACTTATGCCTCCCTTGTCCAGAAACACGATTTTACTGCACACTCCAAAAACAGTACTCTTCCCAGGGCAAGATGCCAGATGCTCTCTGATGCCCGTGCTCCCTTCCTACTCTTGCCCAGCTCGTTGTTGTAACGCGCACATGCCGTCCTGGCATTCAGTGCACAGTGAAAGCAATCGCAAAAGTCCAGCAGCTGCTGACTCCCAAACACAAGGCGCTGGCTATGTTCTTGCTTCTCGACAACTCAACGCAGCCCTCCATTTCTGCAGTTGCCATCGAGGTCTCTGCATGTCGGAGAGTCAGAGGACGAGCACGAGTTTCCCACGAGGGGCTGAATCAGGAGGAATTCAAAACTCAGGGAATTTGTCCTGGAACACCTTCCATAAGGATGCTCGAAGGGAATTGAAGAGGCAGGCGAGCGGCCACCACCGTCCTCTAGCAGTCCTTAGGGTGCGCGCAGAAGCCCGGTGCTCTGCGGCTTCGTTCTTCGCCCTCGTGCAAGCTACCGCTCTGTCCGGCTCCCGGAGCAGGAGAAGCGGCTGCTTCGCGCACACAACAGCGGAGCGGCAGCCCTACGCTCCGAAGCGCTGCTTCAGCCGAAAGACGCCGGCCACCGGCGCTTGGCTTCGGACAGCTCCGGAGAGCCGTAGTGTGGGTCTGCACTAGACTGCATCATAGCGAAAAGCTTTGGCAGTGTGTCTCGCAGGGAGATAGCTTAGGAGCGCAGCGCACTTATGCCTCCCTTGTCCAGAAACACGATTTTACTGCACACTCCAAAAACAGTACTCTTCCCAGGGCAATATATAAGCTGCTTTCTGACGGCCGTGATCTTTCGATTACTCTTGCGCAGCTCGGTGTTGCAGAGTGCACGTGCCTTCCTGGAATTCAGTGCACAGTGAAAGCAATCGCAAAAGTCCAGCAGCTGCTGACTCCCAAACACAAGGCGCTGTCTACGTTCTTGCTTCGCAACACTTCAACAGAGTCCTTCATTTCTGCAGCTGCCATCGAGTTTTCTGCATCTCGAGCCTTCTGGGACGAGCACCAATTTCCCAGGAGGGGCTGCATCAGGACGAAGTCAAAACCCAGGAAAGTTGTCTCGGAACACCTTCAATAAAGCATGCCAGCAGTGCATTGAAAAGGCAGGTAGCTTTAGCCACCGTCCTCTAGCAGTCGCGAAGCTGTGCACACAATGTCGTCTCCCTGCGGCAACGTTCTTCGCCCTCGTGCAAGCTACCGCTCTGTCCGGCTCCCGGAGCAGGAGAAGCGGCTGCTTCGCGCACACAGCAGCGGAGCGGCAGCCCTACGCTCCGAAGCGCTGCTTCAGCCGAAAGACGCCGGCCACCGGCGCTTGGCTTCGGACAGCTCCGGAGAGCCGTAGTGTGCGTCTGCACTAGACTGCATCATAGCGAAAAGCTTTGACAGTGTGTCTCGCAGGGAGATAGCTTAGGAGCGCAGCGCACTTATGCCTCCCTTGTCCAGAAACACGATTTTACTGCACACTCCAAAAACAGTACTCCTCCCAGGGCAATATATAAGCTGCTTTCTGACGGCCGTGATCTTTCGATTACTCTTGCCCAGCTCGTTGTTTTAACGTGCACATGCCGTCCTGGCATTCAGTGCACAGTGAAAGCAATCGCAAAAGTCCAGCAGCTGCTGACTCCCAAACACAAGGCGCTGGCTATGTTCTTGCTTCTCGACAACTCAACGCAGCCCTTCATTTCTGCAGTTGCCATCGAGGTCTCTGCATGTCGGAGACTCAGAGGACGAGCACGAATTTCCCACGAGGGGCTGCATCAGGAGGAATTCAAAACTCCAGAAAATTGTCCTGGAACACCTTCCATAAGGATGCTAGAAGGGAATTGAAGAGGCAGGCGAGCGGCCACCACGGTCCTCTAGCAGTCCTTCGGGTGTGCGCAGAAGCCCGGTGCTCTGCGGCTTCGTTCTTCGCCCCCGTACAAACTACCGCTCTGTCCGGCTCCCGGAGCAGGAGAAGCGGCTGCTTCGCGCACACAACAGCGGAGCGGCAGCCCTACGCTCCGAAGCGCTGCTTCAGCCGAAAGACGCCGGCCACCGGCGCTTGGCTTCGGACAGCTCCGGAGAGCCGTAGTGTGCGTCTGCACTAGACTGCATCATAGCGAAAAGCTTTGACAGTGTGTCTCGCAGGGAGATAGCTTAGGAGCGCAGCGCACTTATGCCTCCCTTGTCCAGAAACACGGATTTGCTGCACACTCCAAAAACACTGCTCTTTCCATGGTACTATGTAAGCTGCTGTCTGACGCCCGTTCTCTTCTGCCCACTCTTGCCCAGCTGGTTGTTGCAGCGTGCACGTGCCTTCCTGGCATTAAGAGCACAGTGAAAGCAATCGCAAAAGTCCAGCAGCTGCTGACTCCCAAACACAAGGCGCTGTCTACGTTCTTGCTTCTCGACAACTCAACGCAGCCCTTCATTTCTGCAGCTGCCATCGAGTTTTCTGTATCTTGAGCCTTCTGGGACGAGCACCAATTTCCCAGGAGGGGCTGCATCAGGACGAAGTCAAAACCCAGGAAAGTTGTCTCGGAACACCTTCAATAAAGCATGCCAGCAGTGCATTGAAAAGGCAGGTAGCTTTAGCCACCGTCCTCTAGCAGTCGCGAAGCTGTGCACACAATGTCGTCTGCCTGCGGCAACGTTCTTCGCCCTCGTGCAAGCTACCGCTCTGTCCGGCTCCCGGAGCAGGAGAAGCGGCTGCTTCGCGCACACAGCAGCGGAGCGGCAGCCCTACGCTCCGAAGCGCTGCTTCAGCCGAAAGACGCCGGCCACCGGCGCTTGGCTTCGGACAGCTCCGGAGAGCCGTAGTGTGCGTCTGCACTAGACTGCATCATAGCGAAAAGCTTTGGCAGTGTGTCTCGCAGAGAGATAGCTTAGGAGCGCAGCGCACTTATGCCTCCCTTGTCCAGAAACACGATTTTACTGCACACTCCAAAAACAGTACTCTTCCCAGGGCAAGATGCCAGATGCTCTCTGATGCCCGTGCTCCCTTCCTACTCTTGCCCAGCTCGTTGTTGTAACGCGCACATGCCGTCCTGGCATTCAGTGCACAGTGAAAGCAATCGCAAAAGTCCAGCAGCTGCTGACTCCCAAACACAAGGCGCTGGCTATGTTCTTGCTACTCGACGACTCAACGCAGCCATTCATTTCTGCAGTTGCCATCGAGGTCTCTGCATGTCGGAGAGTCAGAGGACGAGCACGAGTTTCCCACGAGGGGCTGAATCAGGAGGAATTCAAAACTCAGGGAATTTGTCCTGGAACACCTTCCATAAGGATGCTCGAAGGGAATTGAAGAGGCAGGCGAGCGGCCACCACCGTCCTCTAGCAGTCCTTAGGGTGCGCGCAGAAGCCCGGTGCTCTGCGGCTTCGTTCTTCGCCCTCGTGCAAGCTACCGCTCTGTCCGGCTCCCGGAGCAGGAGAAGCGGCTGCTTCGCGCACACAACAGCGGAGCGGCAGCCCTACGCTCCGAAGCGCTGCTTCAGCCGAAAGACGCCGGCCACCGGCGCTTGGCTTCGGACAGCTCCGGAGAGCCGTAGTGTGCGTCTGCACTAGACTGCATCATAGCGAAAAGCTTTGGCAGTGTGTCTCGCAGGGAGATAGCTTAGGAGCGCAGCGCACTTATGCCTCCCTTGTCCAGAAACACGATTTTACTGCACACTCCAAAAACAGTACTCTTCCCAGGGCAAGATGCCAGATGCTCTCTGATGCCCGTGCTCCCTTCCTACTCTTGCCCAGCTCGTTGTTGTAACGCGCACATGCCGTCCTGGCATTCAGTGCACAGTGAAAGCAATCGCAAAAGTCCAGCAGCTGCTGACTCCCAAACACAAGGCGCTGGCTATGTTCTTGCTTCTCGACAACTCAACGCAGCCCTCCATTTCTGCAGTTGCCATCGAGGTCTCTGCATGTCGGAGAGTCAGAGGACGAGCACGAGTTTCCCACGAGGGGCTGAATCAGGAGGAATTCAAAACTCAGGGAATTTGTCCTGGAACACCTTCCATAAGGATGCTCGAAGGGAATTGAAGAGGCAGGCGAGCGGCCACCACCGTCCTCTAGCAGTCCTTAGGGTGCGCGCAGAAGCCCGGTGCTCTGCGGCTTCGTTCTTCGCCCTCGTGCAAGCTACCGCTCTGTCCGGCTCCCGGAGCAGGAGAAGCGGCTGCTTCGCGCACACAACAGCGGAGCGGCAGCCCTACGCTCCGAAGCGCTGCTTCAGCCGAAAGACGCCGGCCACCGGCGCTTGGCTTCGGACAGCTCCGGAGAGCCGTAGTGTGGGTCTGCACTAGACTGCATCATAGCGAAAAGCTTTGGCAGTGTGTCTCGCAGGGAGATAGCTTAGGAGCGCAGCGCACTTATGCCTCCCTTGTCCAGAAACACGATTTTACTGCACACTCCAAAAACAGTACTCTTCCCAGGGCAATATATAAGCTGCTTTCTGACGGCCGTGATCTTTCGATTACTCTTGCGCAGCTCGGTGTTGCAGAGTGCACGTGCCTTCCTGGAATTCAGTGCACAGTGAAAGCAATCGCAAAAGTCCAGCAGCTGCTGACTCCCAAACACAAGGCGCTGTCTACGTTCTTGCTTCGCAACACTTCAACAGAGTCCTTCATTTCTGCAGCTGCCATCGAGTTTTCTGCATCTCGAGCCTTCTGGGACGAGCACCAATTTCCCAGGAGGGGCTGCATCAGGACGAAGTCAAAACCCAGGAAAGTTGTCTCGGAACACCTTCAATAAAGCATGCCAGCAGTGCATTGAAAAGGCAGGTAGCTTTAGCCACCGTCCTCTAGCAGTCGCGAAGCTGTGCACACAATGTCGTCTCCCTGCGGCAACGTTCTTCGCCCTCGTGCAAGCTACCGCTCTGTCCGGCTCCCGGAGCAGGAGAAGCGGCTGCTTCGCGCACACAGCAGCGGAGCGGCAGCCCTACGCTCCGAAGCGCTGCTTCAGCCGAAAGACGCCGGCCACCGGCGCTTGGCTTCGGACAGCTCCGGAGAGCCGTAGTGTGGGTCTGCACTAGACTGCATCATAGCGAAAAGCTTTGGCATTGTGTCTCGCAGGGAGATAGCTTAGGAGCGCAGCGCACTTATGCCTCCCTTGTCCAGAAACACGATTTTACTGCACACTCCAAAAACAGTACTCCTCCCAGGGCAATATATAAGCTGCTTTCTGACGGCCGTGATCTTTCGATTACTCTTGCCCAGCTCGTTGTTTTAACGTGCACATGCCGTCCTGGCATTCAGTGCACAGTGAAAGCAATCGCAAAAGTCCAGCAGCTGCTGACTCCCAAACACAAGGCGCTGGCTATGTTCTTGCTTCTCGACAACTCAACGCAGCCCTTCATTTCTGCAGTTGCCATCGAGGTCTCTGCATGTCGGAGACTCAGAGGACGAGCACGAATTTCCCAGGAGGGGCTGCATCAGGAGGAATTCAAAACTCAGGGAATTTGTCCTGGAACACCTTCCATAAGGATGCTCGAAGGGAATTGAAGAGGCAGGCGAGCGGCCACCACCGTCCTCTAGCAGTCCTTAGGGTGCGCGCAGAAGCCCGGTGCTCTGCGGCTTCGTTCTTCGCCCTCGTGCAAGCTACCGCTCTGTCCGGCTCCCGGAGCAGGAGAAGCGGCTGCTTCGCGCACACAGCAGCGGAGCGGCAGCCCTACGCTCCGAAGCGCTGCTTCAGCCGAAAGACGCCGGCCACCGGCGCTTGGCTTCGGACAGCTCCGGAGAGCCGTAGTGTGGGTCTGCACTAGACTGCATCATAGCGAAAAGCTTTGGCAGTGTGTCTCGCAGAGAGATAGCTTAGGAGCGCAGCGCACTTATGCCTCCCTTGTCCAGAAACACGATTTTACTGCACACTCCAAAAACAGTACTCTTCCCAGGGCAAGATGCCAGATGCTCTCTGATGCCCGTGCTCCCTTCCTACTCTTGCCCAGCTCGTTGTTGTAACGCGCACATGCCGTCCTGGCATTCAGTGCACAGTGAAAGCAATCGCAAAAGTCCAGCAGCTGCTGACTCCCAAACACAAGGCGCTGGCTATGTTCTTGCTTCTCGACAACTCAACGCAGCCCTCCATTTCTGCAGTTGCCATCGAGGTCTCTGCATGTCGGAGAGTCAGAGGACGAGCACGAGTTTCCCACGAGGGGCTGAATCAGGAGGAATTCAAAACTCAGGGAATTTGTCCTGGAACACCTTCCATAAGGATGCTCGAAGGGAATTGAAGAGGCAGGCGAGCGGCCACCACCGTCCTCTAGCAGTCCTTAGGGTGCGCGCAGAAGCCCGGTGCTCTGCGGCTTCGTTCTTCGCCCTCGTGCAAGCTACCGCTCTGTCCGGCTCCCGGAGCAGGAGAAGCGGCTGCTTCGCGCACACAACAGCGGAGCGGCAGCCCTACGCTCCGAAGCGCTGCTTCAGCCGAAAGACGCCGGCCACCGGCGCTTGGCTTCGGACAGCTCCGGAGAGCCGTAGTGTGGGTCTGCACTAGACTGCATCATAGCGAAAAGCTTTGGCAGTGTGTCTCGCAGGGAGATAGCTTAGGAGCGCAGCGCACTTATGCCTCCCTTGTCCAGAAACACGGATTTGCTGCACACTCCAAAAACAGTACTCTTCCCAGGGCAATATATAAGCTGCTTTCTGACGGCCGTGATCTTTCGATTACTCTTGCGCAGCTCGGTGTTGCAGAGTGCACGTGCCTTCCTGGAATTCGGTGCACAGTGAAAGCAATCGCAAAAGTCCAGCAGCTGCTGACTCCCAAACACAAGGCGCTGTCTACGTTCTTGCTTCGCAACACTTCAACAGAGTCCTTCATTTCTGCAGCTGCCATCGAGTTTTCTGCATCTCGAGCCTTCTGGGACGAGCACCAATTTCCCAGGAGGGGCTGCATCAGGACGAAGTCAAAACCCAGGAAAGTTGTCTCGGAACACCTTCAATAAAGCATGCCAGCAGTGCATTGAAAAGGCAGGTAGCTTTAGCCACCGTCCTCTAGCAGTCGCGAAGCTGTGCACACAATGTCGTCTCCCTGCGGCAACGTTCTTCGCCCTCGTGCAAGCTACCGCTCTGTCCGGCTCCCGGAGCAGGAGAAGCGGCTGCTTCGCGCACACAGCAGCGGAGCGGCAGCCCTACGCTCCGAAGCGCTGCTTCAGCCGAAAGACGCCGGCCACCGGCGCTTGGCTTCGGACAGCTCCGGAGAGCCGTAGTGTGCGTCTGCACTAGACTGCATCATAGCGAAAAGCTTTGACAGTGTGTCTCGCAGGGAGATAGCTTAGGAGCGCAGCGCACTTATGCCTCCCTTGTCCAGAAACACGATTTTACTGCACACTCCAAAAACAGTACTCCTCCCAGGGCAATATATAAGCTGCTTTCTGACGGCCGTGATCTTTCGATTACTCTTGCCCAGCTCGTTGTTTTAACGTGCACATGCCGTCCTGGCATTCAGTGCACAGTGAAAGCAATCGCAAAAGTCCAGCAGCTGCTGACTCCCAAACACAAGGCGCTGGCTATGTTCTTGCTTCTCGACAACTCAACGCAGCCCTTCATTTCTGCAGTTGCCATCGAGGTCTCTGCATGTCGGAGACTCAGAGGACGAGCACGAATTTCCCACGAGGGGCTGCATCAGGAGGAATTCAAAACTCCAGAAAATTGTCCTGGAACACCTTCCATAAGGATGCTAGAAGGGAATTGAAGAGGCAGGCGAGCGGCCACCACGGTCCTCTAGCAGTCCTTCGGGTGTGCGCAGAAGCCCGGTGCTCTGCGGCTTCGTTCTTCGCCCCCGTACAAACTACCGCTCTGTCCGGCTCCCGGAGCAGGAGAAGCGGCTGCTTCGCGCACACAACAGCGGAGCGGCAGCCCTACGCTCCGAAGCGCTGCTTCAGCCGAAAGACGCCGGCCACCGGCGCTTGGCTTCGGACAGCTCCGGAGAGCCGTAGTGTGCGTCTGCACTAGACTGCATCATAGCGAAAAGCTTTGACAGTGTGTCTCGCAGGGAGATAGCTTAGGAGCGCAGCGCACTTATGCCTCCCTTGTCCAGAAACACGGATTTGCTGCACACTCCAAAAACACTGCTCTTTCCATGGTACTATGTAAGCTGCTGTCTGACGCCCGTTCTCTTCTGCCCACTCTTGCCCAGCTGGTTGTTGCAGCGTGCACGTGCCTTCCTGGCATTAAGAGCACAGTGAAAGCAATCGCAAAAGTCCAGCAGCTGCTGACTCCCAAACACAAGGCGCTGTCTACGTTCTTGCTTCTCGACAACTCAACGCAGCCCTTCATTTCTGCAGCTGCCATCGAGTTTTCTGTATCTTGAGCCTTCTGGGACGAGCACCAATTTCCCAGGAGGGGCTGCATCAGGACGAAGTCAAAACCCAGGAAAGTTGTCTCGGAACACCTTCAATAAAGCATGCCAGCAGTGCATTGAAAAGGCAGGTAGCTTTAGCCACCGTCCTCTAGCAGTCGCGAAGCTGTGCACACAATGTCGTCTGCCTGCGGCAACGTTCTTCGCCCTCGTGCAAGCTACCGCTCTGTCCGGCTCCCGGAGCAGGAGAAGCGGCTGCTTCGCGCACACAGCAGCGGAGCGGCAGCCCTACGCTCCGAAGCGCTGCTTCAGCCGAAAGACGCCGGCCACCGGCGCTTGGCTTCGGACAGCTCCGGAGAGCCGTAGTGTGCGTCTGCACTAGACTGCATCATAGCGAAAAGCTTTGGCAGTGTGTCTCGCAGAGAGATAGCTTAGGAGCGCAGCGCACTTATGCCTCCCTTGTCCAGAAACACGATTTTACTGCACACTCCAAAAACAGTACTCTTCCCAGGGCAAGATGCCAGATGCTCTCTGATGCCCGTGCTCCCTTCCTACTCTTGCCCAGCTCGTTGTTGTAACGCGCACATGCCGTCCTGGCATTCAGTGCACAGTGAAAGCAATCGCAAAAGTCCAGCAGCTGCTGACTCCCAAACACAAGGCGCTGGCTATGTTCTTGCTACTCGACGACTCAACGCAGCCCTCCATTTCTGCAGTTGCCATCGAGGTCTCTGCATGTCGGAGCCTCAGAGGACGAGCACGAGTTTCCCACGAGGGGCTGAATCAGGAGGAATTCAAAACTCAGGGAATTTGTCCTGGAACACCTTCCATAAGGATGCTCGAAGGGAATTGAAGAGGCAGGCGAGCGGCCACCACCGTCCTCTAGCAGTCCTTAGGGTGCGCGCAGAAGCCCGGTGCTCTGCGGCTTCGTTCTTCGCCCTCGTGCAAGCTACCGCTCTGTCCGGCTCCCGGAGCAGGAGAAGCGGCTGCTTCGCGCACACAACAGCGGAGCGGCAGCCCTACGCTCCGAAGCGCTGCTTCAGCCGAAAGACGCCGGCCACCGGCGCTTGGCTTCGGACAGCTCCGGAGAGCCGTAGTGTGGGTCTGCACTAGACTGCATCATAGCGAAAAGCTTTGGCAGTGTGTCTCGCAGGGAGATAGCTTAGGAGCGCAGCGCACTTATGCCTCCCTTGTCCAGAAACACGATTTTACTGCACACTCCAAAAACAGTACTCTTCCCAGGCCAATATATAAGCTGCTTTCTGACGGCCGTGATCTTTCGATTACTCTTGCGCAGCTCGGTGTTGCAGAGTGCACGTGCCTTCCTGGAATTCAGTGCACAGTGAAAGCAATCGCAAAAGTCCAGCAGCTGCTGACTCCCAAACACAAGGCGCTGTCTACGTTCTTGCTTCGCAACACTTCAACAGAGTCCTTCATTTCTGCAGCTGCCATCGAGTTTTCTGCATCTCGAGCCTTCTGGGACGAGCACCAATTTCCCAGGAGGGGCTGCATCAGGACGAAGTCAAAACCCAGGAAAGTTGTCTCGGAACACCTTCAATAAAGCATGCCAGCAGTGCATTGAAAAGGCAGGTAGCTTTAGCCACCGTCCTCTAGCAGTCGCGAAGCTGTGCACACAATGTCGTCTCCCTGCGGCAACGTTCTTCGCCCTCGTGCAAGCTACCGCTCTGTCCGGCTCCCGGAGCAGGAGAAGCGGCTGCTTCGCGCACACAGCAGCGGAGCGGCAGCCCTACGCTCCGAAGCGCTGCTTCAGCCGAAAGACGCCGGCCACCGGCGCTTGGCTTCGGACAGCTCCGGAGAGCCGTAGTGTGCGTCTGCACTAGACTGCATCATAGCGAAAAGCTTTGGCAGTGTGTCTCGCAGGGAGATAGCTTAGGAGCGCAGCGCACTTATGCCTCCCTTGTCCAGAAACACGATTTTACTGCACACTCCAAAAACAGTACTCCTCCCAGGGCAATATATAAGCTGCTTTCTGACGGCCGTGATCTTTCGATTACTCTTGCCCAGCTCGTTGTTTTAACGTGCACATGCCGTCCTGGCATTCAGTGCACAGTGAAAGCAATCGCAAAAGTCCAGCAGCTGCTGACTCCCAAACACAAGGCGCTGGCTATGTTCTTGCTTCTCGACAACTCAACGCAGCCCTTCATTTCTGCAGTTGCCATCGAGGTCTCTGCATGTCGGAGACTCAGAGGACGAGCACGAATTTCCCACGAGGGGCTGCATCAGGAGGAATTCAAAACTCCAGAAAATTGTCCTGGAACACCTTCCATAAGGATGCTAGAAGGGAATTGAAGAGGCAGGCGAGCGGCCACCACGGTCCTCTAGCAGTCCTTCGGGTGTGCGCAGAAGCCCGGTGCTCTGCGGCTTCGTTCTTCGCCCCCGTACAAACTACCGCTCTGTCCGGCTCCCGGAGCAGGAGAAGCGGCTGCTTCGCGCACACAACAGCGGAGCGGCAGCCCTACGCTCCGAAGCGCTGCTTCAGCCGAAAGACGCCGGCCACCGGCGCTTGGCTTCGGACAGCTCCGGAGAGCCGTAGTGTGCGTCTGCACTAGACTGCATCATAGCGAAAAGCTTTGACAGTGTGTCTCGCAGGGAGATAGCTTAGGAGCGCAGCGCACTTATGCCTCCCTTGTCCAGAAACACGGATTTGCTGCACACTCCAAAAACACTGCTCTTTCCATGGTACTATGTAAGCTGCTGTCTGACGCCCGTTCTCTTCTGCCCACTCTTGCCCAGCTGGTTGTTGCAGCGTGCACGTGCCTTCCTGGCATTAAGAGCACAGTGAAAGCAATCGCAAAAGTCCAGCAGCTGCTGACTCCCAAACACAAGGCGCTTGTCTACGTTCTTGCTTCTCGACAACTCAACGCAGCCCTTCATTTCTGCAGCTGCCATCGAGTTTTCTGTATCTTGAGCCTTCTGGGACGAGCACCAATTTCCCAGGAGGGGCTGCATCAGGACGAAGTCAAAACCCAGGAAAGTTGTCTCGGAACACCTTCAATAAAGCATGCCAGCAGTGCATTGAAAAGGCAGGTAGCTTTAGCCACCGTCCTCTAGCAGTCGCGAAGCTGTGCACACAATGTCGTCTGCCTGCGGCAACGTTCTTCGCCCTCGTGCAAGCTACCGCTCTGTCCGGCTCCCGGAGCAGGAGAAGCGGCTGCTTCGCGCACACAGCAGCGGAGCGGCAGCCCTACGCTCCGAAGCGCTGCTTCAGCCGAAAGACGCCGGCCACCGGCGCTTGGCTTCGGACAGCTCCGGAGAGCCGTAGTGTGCGTCTGCACTAGACTGCATCATAGCGAAAAGCTTTGGCAGTGTGTCTCGCAGAGAGATAGCTTAGGAGCGCAGCGCACTTATGCCTCCCTTGTCCAGAAACACGATTTTACTGCACACTCCAAAAACAGTACTCTTCCCAGGGCAAGATGCCAGATGCTCTCTGATGCCCATGCTCCCTTCCTACTCTTGCCCAGCTCGTTGTTGTAACGCGCACATGCCGTCCTGGCATTCAGTGCACAGTGAAAGCAATCGCAAAAGTCCAGCAGCTGCTGACTCCCAAACACAAGGCGCTGGCTATGTTCTTGCTACTCGACGACTCAACGCAGCCCTCCATTTCTGCAGTTGCCATCGAGGTCTCTGCATGTCGGAGCCTCAGAGGACGAGCACGAGTTTCCCACGAGGGGCTTCATCAGGAGGAATTCAAAACTCAGGGAATTTGTCCTGGAACACCTTCCATAAGGATGCTCGAAGGGAATTGAAGAGGCAGGCGAGCGGCCACCACCGTCCTCTAGCAGTCCTTAGGGTGCGCGCAGAAGCCCGGTGCTCTGCGGCTTCGTTCTTCGCCCTCGTGCAAGCTACCGCTCTGTCCGGCTCCCGGAGCAGGAGAAGCGGCTGCTTCGCGCACACAACAGCGGAGCGGCAGCCCTACGCTCCGAAGCGCTGCTTCAGCCGAAAGACGCCGGCCACCGGCGCTTGGCTTCGGACAGCTCCGGAGAGCCGTAGTGTGCGTCTGCACTAGACTGCATCATAGCGAAAAGCTTTGGCAGTGTGTCTCGCAGAGAGATAGCTTAGGAGCGCAGCGCACTTATGCCTCCCTTGTCCAGAAACACGATTTTACTGCACACTCCAAAAACAGTACTCTTCCCAGGGCAAGATGCCAGATGCTCTCTGATGCCCGTGCTCCCTTCCTACTCTTGCCCAGCTCGTTGTTGTAACGCGCACATGCCGTCCTGGCATTCAGTGCACAGTGAAAGCAATCGCAAAAGTCCAGCAGCTGCTGACTCCCAAACACAAGGCGCTGGCTATGTTCTTGCTTCTCGACAACTCAACGCAGCCCTCCATTTCTGCAGTTGCCATCGAGGTCTCTGCATGTCGGAGAGTCAGAGGACGAGCACGAGTTTCCCACGAGGGGCTGAATCAGGAGGAATTCAAAACTCAGGGAATTTGTCCTGGAACACCTTCCATAAGGATGCTCGAAGGGAATTGAAGAGGCAGGCGAGCGGCCACCACCGTCCTCTAGCAGTCCTTAGGGTGCGCGCAGAAGCCCGGTGCTCTGCGGCTTCGTTCTTCGCCCTCGTGCAAGCTACCGCTCTGTCCGGCTCCCGGAGCAGGAGAAGCGGCTGCTTCGCGCACACAACAGCGGAGCGGCAGCCCTACGCTCCGAAGCGCTGCTTCAGCCGAAAGACGCCGGCCACCGGCGCTTGGCTTCGGACAGCTCCGGAGAGCCGTAGTGTGGGTCTGCACTAGACTGCATCATAGCGAAAAGCTTTGGCAGTGTGTCTCGCAGGGAGATAGCTTAGGAGCGCAGCGCACTTATGCCTCCCTTGTCCAGAAACACGATTTTACTGCACACTCCAAAAACAGTACTCTTCCCAGGCCAATATATAAGCTGCTTTCTGACGGCCGTGATCTTTCGATTACTCTTGCGCAGCTCGGTGTTGCAGAGTGCACGTGCCTTCCTGGAATTCAGTGCACAGTGAAAGCAATCGCAAAAGTCCAGCAGCTGCTGACTCCCAAACACAAGGCGCTGTCTACGTTCTTGCTTCGCAACACTTCAACAGAGTCCTTCATTTCTGCAGCTGCCATCGAGTTTTCTGCATCTCGAGCCTTCTGGGACGAGCACCAATTTCCCAGGAGGGGCTGCATCAGGACGAAGTCAAAACCCAGGAAAGTTGTCTCGGAACACCTTCAATAAAGCATGCCAGCAGTGCATTGAAAAGGCAGGTAGCTTTAGCCACCGTCCTCTAGCAGTCGCGAAGCTGTGCACACAATGTCGTCTCCCTGCGGCAACGTTCTTCGCCCTCGTGCAAGCTACCGCTCTGTCCGGCTCCCGGAGCAGGAGAAGCGGCTGCTTCGCGCACACAGCAGCGGAGCGGCAGCCCTACGCTCCGAAGCGCTGCTTCAGCCGAAAGACGCCGGCCACCGGCGCTTGGCTTCGGACAGCTCCGGAGAGCCGTAGTGTGCGTCTGCACTAGACTGCATCATAGCGAAAAGCTTTGGCAGTGTGTCTCGCAGGGAGATAGCTTAGGAGCGCAGCGCACTTATGCCTCCCTTGTCCAGAAACACGATTTTACTGCACACTCCAAAAACAGTACTCCTCCCAGGGCAATATATAAGCTGCTTTCTGACGGCCGTGATCTTTCGATTACTCTTGCCCAGCTCGTTGTTTTAACGTGCACATGCCGTCCTGGCATTCAGTGCACAGTGAAAGCAATCGCAAAAGTCCAGCAGCTGCTGACTCCCAAACACAAGGCGCTGGCTATGTTCTTGCTTCTCGACAACTCAACGCAGCCCTTCATTTCTGCAGTTGCCATCGAGGTCTCTGCATGTCGGAGACTCAGAGGACGAGCACGAATTTCCCAGGAGGGGCTGCATCAGGAGGAATTCAAAACTCCAGAAAATTGTCCTGGAACACCTTCCATAAGGATGCTAGAAGGGAATTGAAGAGGCAGGCGAGCGGCCACCACGGTCCTCTAGCAGTCCTTCGGGTGTGCGCAGAAGCCCGGTGCTCTGCGGCTTCGTTCTTCGCCCCCGTACAAACTACCGCTCTGTCCGGCTCCCGGAGCAGGAGAAGCGGCTGCTTCGCGCACACAACAGCGGAGCGGCAGCCCTACGCTCCGAAGCGCTGCTTCAGCCGAAAGACGCCGGCCACCGGCGCTTGGCTTCGGACAGCTCCGGAGAGCCGTAGTGTGCGTCTGCACTAGACTGCATCATAGCGAAAAGCTTTGACAGTGTGTCTCGCAGGGAGATAGCTTAGGAGCGCAGCGCACTTATGCCTCCCTTGTCCAGAAACACGGATTTGCTGCACACTCCAAAAACACTGCTCTTTCCATGGTACTATGTAAGCTGCTGTCTGACGCCCGTTCTCTTCTGCCCACTCTTGCCCAGCTGGTTGTTGCAGCGTGCACGTGCCTTCCTGGCATTAAGAGCACAGTGAAAGCAATCGCAAAAGTCCAGCAGCTGCTGACTCCCAAACACAAGGCGCTTGTCTACGTTCTTGCTTCTCGACAACTCAACGCAGCCCTTCATTTCTGCAGCTGCCATCGAGTTTTCTGTATCTTGAGCCTTCTGGGACGAGCACCAATTTCCCAGGAGGGGCTGCATCAGGACGAAGTCAAAACCCAGGAAAGTTGTCTCGGAACACCTTCAATAAAGCATGCCAGCAGTGCATTGAAAAGGCAGGTAGCTTTAGCCACCGTCCTCTAGCAGTCGCGAAGCTGTGCACACAATGTCGTCTGCCTGCGGCAACGTTCTTCGCCCTCGTGCAAGCTACCGCTCTGTCCGGCTCCCGGAGCAGGAGAAGCGGCTGCTTCGCGCACACAACAGCGGAGCGGCAGCCCTACTCTCCGAAGCGCTGCTTCAGCCGAAAGACGCCGGCCACCGGCGCTTGGCTTCGGACAGCTCCGGAGAGCCGTAGTGTGTGTCTGCACTAGACTGCATCATAGCGAAAAGCTTTGGCAGTGTGTCTCGCAGAGAGATAGCTTAGGAGCGCAGCGCACTTATGCCTCCCTTGTCCAGAAACACGATTTTACTGCACACTCCAAAAACAGTACTCTTCCCAGGGCAAGATGCCAGATGCTCTCTGATGCCCGTGCTCCCTTCCTACTCTTGCCCAGCTCGTTGTTGTAACGCGCACATGCCGTCCTGGCATTCAGTGCACAGTGAAAGCAATCGCAAAAGTCCAGCAGCTGCTGACTCCCAAATACAAGGCGCTGGCTATGTTCTTGCTACTCGACGACTCAACGCAGCCCTTCATTTCTGCAGTTGCCATCGAGGTCTCTGCATGTCGGAGAGTCAGAGGACGAGCACGAGTTTCCCACGAGGGGCTGAATCAGGAGGAATTCAAAACTCAGGGAATTTGTCCTGGAACACCTTCCATAAGGATGCTCGAAGGGAATTGAAGAGGCAGGCGAGCGGCCACCACCGTCCTCTAGCAGTCCTTAGGGTGCGCGCAGAAGCCCGGTGCTCTGCGGCTTCGTTCTTCGCCCTCGTGCAAGCTACCGCTCTGTCCGGCTCCCGGAGCAGGAGAAGCGGCTGCTTCGCGCACACAACAGCGGAGCGGCAGCCCTACGCTCCGAAGCGCTGCTTCAGCCGAAAGACGCCGGCCACCGGCGCTTGGCTTCGGACAGCTCCGGAGAGCCGTAGTGTGCGTCTGCACTAGACTGCATCATAGCGAAAAGCTTTGGCAGTGTGTCTCGCAGGGAGATAGCTTAGGAGCGCAGCGCACTTATGCCTCCCTTGTCCAGAAACACGATTTTACTGCACACTCCAAAAACAGTACTCTTCCCAGGCCAATATATAAGCTGCTTTCTGACGGCCGTGATCTTTCGATTACTCTTGCGCAGCTCGGTGTTGCAGAGTGCACGTGCCTTCCTGGCATTCAGTGCACAGTGAAAGCAATCGCAAAAGTCCAGCAGCTGCTGACTCCCAAACACAAGGCGCTGTCTACGTTCTTGCTTCGCAACACTTCAACAGAGTCCTTCATTTCTGCAGCTGCCATCGAGTTTTCTGCATCTCGAGCCTTCTGGGACGAGCACCAATTTCCCAGGAGGGGCTGCATCAGGACGAAGTCAAAACCCAGGAAAGTTGTCTCGGAACACCTTCAATAAAGCATGCCAGCAGTGCATTGAAAAGGCAGGTAGCTTTAGCCACCGTCCTCTAGCAGTCGCGAAGCTGTGCACACAATGTCGTCTCCCTGCGGCAACGTTCTTCGCCCTCGTGCAAGCTACCGCTCTGTCCGGCTCCCGGAGCAGGAGAAGCGGCTGCTTCGCGCACACAACAGCGGAGCGGCAGCCCTTCGCTCCGAAGCGCTGCTTCAGCCGAAAGACGCCGGCGACCGGCGCTTGGCTTCGGACAGCTCCGGAGAGCCGTAGTGTGCGTCTGCACTAGACTGCATCATAGCGAAAAGCTTTGGCAGTGTGTCTCGCAGAGAGATAGCTTAGGAGCGCAGCGCACTTATGCCTCCCTTGTCCAGAAACACGATTTTACTGCACACTCCAAAAACAGTACTCTTCCCAGGGCAAGATGCCAGATGCTCTCTGATGCCCGTGCTCCCTTCCTACTCTTGCCCAGCTCGTTGTTGTAACGCGCACATGCCGTCCTGGCATTCAGTGCACAGTGAAAGCAATCGCAAAAGTCCAGCAGCTGCTGACTCCCAAACACAAGGCGCTGGCTATGTTCTTGCTACTCGACGACTCAACGCAGCCCTTCATTTCTGCAGTTGCCATCGAGGTCTCTGCATGTCGGAGAGTCAGAGGACGAGCACGAGTTTCCCACGAGGGGCTGAATCAGGAGGAATTCAAAACTCAGGGAATTTGTCCTGGAACACCTTCCATAAGGATGCTCGAAGGGAATTGAAGAGGCAGGCGAGCGGCCACCACCGTCCTCTAGCAGTCCTTAGGGTGCGCGCAGAAGCCCGGTGCTCTGCAGCTTCGTTCTTCGCCCTCGTGCAAGCTACCGCTCTGTCCGGCTCCCGGAGCAGGAGAAGCGGCTGCTTCGCGCACACAACAGCGGAGCGGCAGCCCTACGCTCCGAAGCGCTGCTTCAGCCGAAAGACGCCGGCCACCGGCGCTTGGCTTCGGACAGCTCCGGAGAGCCGTAGTGTGGGTCTGCACTAGACTGCATCATAGCGAAAAGCTTTGGCATTGTGTCTCGCAGGGAGATAGCTTAGGAGCGCAGCGCACTTATGCCTCCCTTGTCCAGAAACACGATTTTACTGCACACTCCAAAAACAGTACTCTTCCCAGGCCAATATATAAGCTGCTTTCTGACGGCCGTGATCTTTCGATTACTCTTGCGCAGCTCGGTGTTGCAGAGTGCACGTGCCTTCCTGGCATTCAGTGCACAGTGAAAGCAATCGCAAAAGTCCAGCAGCTGCTGACTCCCAAACACAAGGCGCTGTCTACGTTCTTGCTTCTCAACACTTCAACAGAGTCCTTCATTTCTGCAGCTGCCATCGAGTTTTCTGTATCTTGAGCCTTCTGGGACGAGCACCAATTTCCCAGGAGGGGCTGCATCAGGACGAAGTCAAAACCCAGGAAAGTTGTCTCGGAACACCTTCAATAAAGCATGCCAGCAGTGCATTGAAAAGGCAGGTAGCTTTAGCCACCGTCCTCTAGCAGTCGCGAAGCTGTGCACACAATGTCGTCTCCCTGCGGCAACGTTCTTCGCCCTCGTGCAAGCTACCGCTCTGTCCGGCTCCCGGAGCAGGAGAAGCGGCTGCTTCGCGCACACAGCAGCGGAGCGGCAGCCCTACGCTCCGAAGCGCTGCTTCAGCCGAAAGACGCCGGCCACCGGCGCTTGGCTTCGGACAGCTCCGGAGAGCCGTAGTGTGCGTCTGCAACTAGACTGCATCATAGCGAAAAGCTTTGGCAGTGTGTCTCGCAGGGAGATAGCTTAGGAGCGCAGCGCACTTATGCCTCCCTTGTCCAGAAACACGATTTTACTGCACACTCCAAAAACAGTACTCTTCCCAGGGCAATATATAAGCTGCTTTCTGACGGCCGTGATCTTTCGATTACTCTTGCCCAGCTCGTTGTTTTAACGTGCACATGCCGTCCTGGCATTCAGTGCACAGTGAAAGCAATCGCAAAAGTCCAGCAGCTGCTGACTCCCAAACACAAGGCGCTGGCTATGTTCTTGCTTCTCGACAACTCAACGCAGCCCTTCATTTCTGCAGTTGCCATCGAGGTCTCTGCATGTCGGAGACTCAGAGGACGAGCACGAATTTCCCAGGAGGGGCTGCATCAGGAGGAATTCAAAACTCCAGAAAATTGTCCTGGAACACCTTCCATAAGGATGCTAGAAGGGAATTGAAGAGGCAGGCGAGCGGCCACCACGGTCCTCTAGCAGTCCTTCGGGTGTGCGCAGAAGCCCGGTGCTCTGCGGCTTCGTTCTTCGCCCCCGTACAAACTACCGCTCTGTCCGGCTCCCGGAGCAGGAGAAGCGGCTGCTTCGCGCACACAACAGCGGAGCGGCAGCCCTACGCTCCGAAGCGCTGCTTCAGCCGAAAGACGCCGGCCACCGGCGCTTGGCTTCGGACAGCTCCGGAGAGCCGTAGTGTGCGTCTGCACTAGACTGCATCATAGCGAAAAGCTTTGACAGTGTGTCTCGCAGGGAGATAGCTTAGGAGCGCAGCGCACTTATGCCTCCCTTGTCCAGAAACACGGATTTGCTGCACACTCCAAAAACACTGCTCTTTCCATGGTACTATGTAAGCTGCTGTCTGACGCCCGTTCTCTTCTGCCCACTCTTGCCCAGCTGGTTGTTGCAGCGTGCACGTGCCTTCCTGGCATTAAGAGCACAGTGAAAGCAATCGCAAAAGTCCAGCAGCTGCTGACTCCCAAACACAAGGCGCTTGTCTACGTTCTTGCTTCTCGACAACTCAACGCAGCCCTTCATTTCTGCAGCTGCCATCGAGTTTTCTGTATCTTGAGCCTTCTGGGACGAGCACCAATTTCCCAGGAGGGGCTGCATCAGGACGAAGTCAAAACCCAGGAAAGTTGTCTCGGAACACCTTCAATAAAGCATGCCAGCAGTGCATTGAAAAGGCAGGTAGCTTTAGCCACCGTCCTCTAGCAGTCGCGAAGCTGTGCACACAATGTCGTCTCCCTGCGGCAACGTTCTTCGCCCTCGTGCAAGCTACCGCTCTGTCCGGCTCCCGGAGCAGGAGAAGCGGCTGCTTCGCGCACACAACAGCGGAGCGGCAGCCCTACGCTCCGAAGCGCTGCTTCAGCCGAAAGACGCCGGCCACCGGCGCTTGGCTTCGGACAGCGCCGGAGAGCCGTAGTGTGGGTCTGCACTAGACTGCATCATAGCGAAAAGCTTTGGCAGTGTGTCTCGCAGGGAGATAGCTTAGGAGCGCAGCGCACTTATGCCTCCCTTGTCCAGAAACACGATTTTAATGCACACTCGAAAAACAGTACTCTTCCCAGGCCAATATATAAGCTGCTTTCTGACGGCCGTGATCTTTCGATTACTCTTGCGCAGCTCGGTGTTGCAGAGTGCACGTGCCTTCCTGGACTTCAGTGCACAGTGAAAGCAATCGCAAAAGTCCAGCAGCTGCTGACTCCCAAACACAAGGCGCTGTCTACGTTCTTGCTTCGCAACACTTCAACAGAGTCCTTCATTTCTGCAGCTGCCATCGAGTTTTCTGCATCTCGAGCCTTCTGGGACGAGCACCAATTTCCCAGGAGGGGCTGCATCAGGACGAAGTCAAAACCCAGGAAAGTTGTCTCGGAACACCTTCAATAAAGCATGCCAGCAGTGCATTGAAAAGGCAGGTAGCTTTAGCCACCGTCCTCTAGCAGTCGCGAAGCTGTGCACACAATGTCGTCTCCCTGCGGCAACGTTCTTCGCCCTCGTGCAAGCTACCGCTCTGTCCGGCTCCCGGAGCAGGAGAAGCGGCTGCTTCGCGCACACAACAGCGGAGCGGCAGCCCTACGCTCCGAAGCGATGCTTCAGCCGAAAGACGCCGGCTACCGGCGCTTGGCTTCGGACAGCTCCGGAGAGCCGTAGTGTGCGTCTGCACTAGACTGCATCATAGCGAAAAGCTTTGGCAGTGTGTCTCGCAGAGAGATAGCTTAGGAGCGCAGCGCACTTATGCCTCCCTTGTCCAGAAACACGATTTTACTGCACACTCCAAAAACAGTACTCTTCCCAGGGCAAGATGCCAGATGCTCTCTGATGCCCGTGCTCCCTTCCTACTCTTGCCCAGCTCGTTGTTGTAACGCGCACATGCCGTCCTGGCATTCAGTGCACAGTGAAAGCAATCGCAAAAGTCCAGCAGCTGCTGACTCCCAAACACAAGGCGCTGGCTATGTTCTTGCTACTCGACGACTCAACGCAGCCATTCATTTCTGCAGTTGCCATCGAGGTCTCTGCATGTCGGAGAGTCAGAGGACGAGCACGAGTTTCCCACGAGGGGCTGAATCAGGAGGAATTCAAAACTCAGGGAATTTGTCCTGGAACACCTTCCATAAGGATGCTCGAAGGGAATTGAAGAGGCAGGCGAGCGGCCACCACCGTCCTCTAGCAGTCCTTAGGGTGCGCGCAGAAGCCCGGTGCTCTGCGGCTTCGTTCTTCGCCCTCGTGCAAGCTACCGCTCTGTCCGGCTCCCGGAGCAGGAGAAGCGGCTGCTTCGCGCACACAACAGCGGAGCGGCAGCCCTACGCTCCGAAGCGCTGCTTCAGCCGAAAGACGCCGGCCACCGGCGCTTGGCTTCGGACAGCTCCGGAGAGCCGTAGTGTGGGTCTGCACTAGACTGCATCATAGCGAAAAGCTTTGGCATTGTGTCTCGCAGGGAGATACCTTAGGAGCGCAGCGCACTTATGCCTCCCTTGTCCAGAAACACGGATTTGCTGCACACTCCAAAAACACTGCTCTTCCCAGGGCAATATATAAGCTGCTTTCTGATGGCCGTGATCCCTCCCTGCTCTTGCCCAGCTGGTTGTTGCAGCGTGCACATGCCCTCCTGGCATTCAGTGCACAGTGAAAGCAATCGCAAAAGTCCAGCAGCTGCTGACTCCCAAACACAAGGCGCTGGCTATGTTCTTGCTTCTCCACACTTCAACAGAGTCCTTCATTTCTGCAGCTGCCATCGAGTTTTCTGCATCTCGAGCCTTCTGGGACGAGCACCAATTTCCCAGGAGGGGCTGCATCAGGACGAAGTCAAAACCCAGGAAAGTTGTCTCGGAACACCTTCAATAAAGCATGCCAGCAGTGCATTGAAAAGGCAGGGAGCTTTAGCCACCGTCCTCTAGCAGTCGCGAAGCTGTGCACACAATGTCGTCTCCCTGCGGCAACGTTCTTCGCCCTCGTGCAAGCTACCGCTCTGTCCGGCTCCCGGAGCAGGAGAAGCGGCTGCTTCGCGCACACAACAGCGGAGCGGCAGCCCTACGCTCCGAAGCGCTGCTTCAGCCGAAAGACGCCGGCCACCGGCGCTTGGCTTCGGACAGATCCGGAGAGCCGTAGTGTGCGTCAGCAACTAGACTGCATCATAGCGAAAAGCTTTGGCAGTGTGTCTCGCAGGGAGATAGCTTAGAAGCGCAGCGCACTTATGCCTCCCTTGTCCAGAAACACGATTTTAATGCACACTCGAAAAACAGTACTCTTCCCAGGGCAATATATAAGCTGCTTTCTGACGGCCGTGATCTTTCGATTACTCTTGCGCAGCTCGGTGTTGCAGAGTGCACGTGCCTTCCTGGAATTCAGTGCACAGTGAAAGCAATCGCAAAAGTCCAGCAGCTGCTGACTCCCAAACACAAGGCGCTGTCTATGTTCTTGCTTCTCGACAACTCAACGCAGCCCTTCATTTCTGCAGTTGCCATCGAGGTCTCTGCATGTCGGAGACTCAGAGGACGAGCACGAATTTCCCAGGAGGGGCTGCATCAGGAGGAATTCAAAACTCCAGAAAATTGTCCTGGAACACCTTCCATAAGGATGCTAGAAGGGAATTGAAGAGGCAGGCGAGCGGCCACCACGGTCCTCTAGCAGTCCTTCGGGTGTGCGCAGAAGCCCGGTGCTCTGCGGCTTCGTTCTTCGCCCCCGTACAAACTACCGCTCTGTCCGGCTCCCGGAGCAGGAGAAGCGGCTGCTTCGCGCACACAACAGCGGAGCGGCAGCCCTACGCTCCGAAGCGCTGCTTCAGCCGAAAGACGCCGGCCACCGGCGCTTGGCTTCGGACAGCTCCGGAGAGCCGTAGTGTGCGTCTGCACTAGACTGCATCATAGCGAAAAGCTTTGACAGTGTGTCTCGCAGGGAGATAGCTTAGGAGCGCAGCGCACTTATGCCTCCCTTGTCCAGAAACACGGATTTGCTGCACACTCCAAAAACACTGCTCTTTCCATGGTACTATGTAAGCTGCTGTCTGACGCCCGTTCTCTTCTGCCCACTCTTGCCCAGCTGGTTGTTGCAGCGTGCACGTGCCTTCCTGGCATTAAGAGCACAGTGAAAGCAATCGCAAAAGTCCAGCAGCTGCTGACTCCCAAACACAAGGCGCTTGTCTACGTTCTTGCTTCTCGACAACTCAACGCAGCCCTTCATTTCTGCAGCTGCCATCGAGTTTTCTGTATCTTGAGCCTTCTGGGACGAGCACCAATTTCCCAGGAGGGGCTGCATCAGGACGAAGTCAAAACCCAGGAAAGTTGTCTCGGAACACCTTCAATAAAGCATGCCAGCAGTGCATTGAAAAGGCAGGTAGCTTTAGCCACCGTCCTCTAGCAGTCGCGAAGCTGTGCACACAATGTCGTCTCCCTGCGGCAACGTTCTTCGCCCTCGTGCAAGCTACCGCTCTGTCCGGCTCCCGGAGCAGGAGAAGCGGCTGCTTCGCGCACACAGCAGCGGAGCGGCAGCCCTACGCTCCGAAGCGCTGCTTCAGCCGAAAGACGCCGGCCACCGGCGCTTGGCTTCGGACAGCTCCGGAGAGCCGTAGTGTGCGTCTGCAACTAGACTGCATCATAGCGAAAAGCTTTGGCAGTGTGTCTCGCAGGGAGATAGCTTAGGAGCGCAGCGCACTTATGCCTCCCTTGTCCAGAAACACGATTTTACTGCACACTCCAAAAACAGTACTCTTCCCAGGGCAATATATAAGCTGCTTTCTGACGGCCGTGATCTTTCGATTACTCTTGCCCAGCTCGTTGTTTTAACGTGCACATGCCGTCCTGGCATTCAGTGCACAGTGAAAGCAATCGCAAAAGTCCAGCAGCTGCTGACTCCCAAACACAAGGCGCTGGCTATGTTCTTGCTTCTCGACAACTCAACGCAGCCCTTCATTTCTGCAGTTGCCATCGAGGTCTCTGCATGTCGGAGACTCAGAGGACGAGCACGAATTTCCCAGGAGGGGCTGCATCAGGAGGAATTCAAAACTCCAGAAAATTGTCCTGGAACACCTTCCATAAGGATGCTAGAAGGGAATTGAAGAGGCAGGCGAGCGGCCACCACGGTCCTCTAGCAGTCCTTCGGGTGTGCGCAGAAGCCCGGTGCTCTGCGGCTTCGTTCTTCGCCCCCGTACAAACTACCGCTCTGTCCGGCTCCCGGAGCAGGAGAAGCGGCTGCTTCGCGCACACAACAGCGGAGCGGCAGCCCTACGCTCCGAAGCGCTGCTTCAGCCGAAAGACGCCGGCCACCGGCGCTTGGCTTCGGACAGCTCCGGAGAGCCGTAGTGTGCGTCTGCACTAGACTGCATCATAGCGAAAAGCTTTGACAGTGTGTCTCGCAGGGAGATAGCTTAGGAGCGCAGCGCACTTATGCCTCCCTTGTCCAGAAACACGGATTTGCTGCACACTCCAAAAACACTGCTCTTTCCATGGTACTATGTAAGCTGCTGTCTGACGCCCGTTCTCTTCTGCCCACTCTTGCCCAGCTGGTTGTTGCAGCGTGCACGTGCCTTCCTGGCATTAAGAGCACAGTGAAAGCAATCGCAAAAGTCCAGCAGCTGCTGACTCCCAAACACAAGGCGCTTGTCTACGTTCTTGCTTCTCGACAACTCAACGCAGCCCTTCATTTCTGCAGCTGCCATCGAGTTTTCTGTATCTTGAGCCTTCTGGGACGAGCACCAATTTCCCAGGAGGGGCTGCATCAGGACGAAGTCAAAACCCAGGAAAGTTGTCTCGGAACACCTTCAATAAAGCATGCCAGCAGTGCATTGAAAAGGCAGGTAGCTTTAGCCACCGTCCTCTAGCAGTCGCGAAGCTGTGCACACAATGTCGTCTCCCTGCGGCAACGTTCTTCGCCCTCGTGCAAGCTACCGCTCTGTCCGGCTCCCGGAGCAGGAGAAGCGGCTGCTTCGCGCACACAACAGCGGAGCGGCAGCCCTTCGCTCCGAAGCGCTGCTTCAGCCGAAAGACGCCGGCCACCGGCGCTTGGCTTCGGACAGCTCCGGAGAGCTGTAGTGTGCGTCTGCACTAGACTGCATCATAGCGAAAAGCTTTGGCAGTGTGTCTCGCAGAGAGATAGCTTAGGAGCGCAGCGCACTTATGCCTCCCTTGTCCAGAAACACGATTTTACTGCACACTCCAAAAACAGTACTCTTCCCAGGGCAAGATGCCAGATGCTCTCTGATGCCCGTGCTCCCTTCCTACTCTTGCCCAGCTCGTTGTTTTAACGCGCACATGCCGTCCTGGCATTCAGTGCACAGTGAAAGCAATCGCAAAAGTCCAGCAGCTGCTGACTCCCAAACACAAGGCGCTGGCTATGTTCTTGCTACTCGACGACTCAACGCAGCCCTTCATTTCTGCAGTTGCCATCGAGGTCTCTGCATGTCGGAGAGTCAGAGGACGAGCACGAGTTTCCCACGAGGGGCTGAATCAGGAGGAATTCAAAACTCAGGGAATTTGTCCTGGAACACCTTCCATAAGGATGCTAGAAGGGAATTGAAGAGGCAGGCGAGCGGCCACCACCGTCCTCTAGCAGTCCTTCGGGTGCGCGCAGAAGCCCGGTGCTCTGCGGCTTCGTTCTTCGCCCTCGTGCAAGCTACCGCTCTGTCCGGCTCCCGGAGCAGGAGAAGCGGCTGCTTCGCGCACACAACAGCGGAGCGGCAGCCCTACGCTCCGAAGCGCTGCTTCAGCCGAAAGACGCCGGCCACCGGCGCTTGGCTTCGGACAGCGCCGGAGAGCCGTAGTGTGGGTCTGCACTAGACTGCATCATAGCGAAAAGCTTTGGCATTGTGTCTCGCAGGGAGATAGCTTAGGAGCGTAGCGCACTTATGCCTCCCTTGTCCAGAAACACGATTTTACTGCACACTCCAAAAACAGTACTCTTCCCAGGGCAATATATAAGCTGCTTTCTGACGGCCGTGATCTTTCGATTACTCTTGCGCAGCTCGGTGTTGCAGAGTGCACGTGCCTTCCTGGAATTCAGTGCACAGTGAAAGCAATCGCAAAAGTCCAGCAGCTGCTGACTCCCAAACACAAGGCGCTGTCTACGTTCTTGCTTCTCAACACTTCAACAGAGTCCTTCATTTCTGCAGCTGCCATCGAGTTTTCTGCATCTCGAGCCTTCTGGGACGAGCACCAATTTCCCAGGAGGGGCTGCATCAGGACGAAGTCAAAACCCAGGAAAGTTGTCTCGGAACACCTTCAATAAAGCATGCCAGCAGTGCATTGAAAAGGCAGGGAGCTTTAGCCACCGTCCTCTAGCAGTCGCGAAGCTGTGCACACAATGTCGTCTCCCTGCGGCTTCGTTCTTCGCTCTCGTGCAAGCTACCGCTCTGTCCGGCTCCCGGAGCAGGAGAAGCGGCTGCTTCGCGCACACAACAGCGGAGCGGCAGCCGTACGCTCCGAAGCGCTGCTTCAGCCGAAAGACGCCGGCCACCGGCGCTTGGCTTCGGACAGCTCCGGAGAGCCGTAGTGTGCGTCTGCAACTAGACTGCATCATAGCGAAAAGCTTTGGCAGTGTGTCTCGCAGGGAGATAGCTTAGGAGCGCAGCGCACTTATGCCTCCCTTGTCCAGAAACACGATTTTACTGCACACTCCAAAAACAGTACTCTTCCCAGGGCAATATATAAGCTGCTTTCTGACGGCCGTGATCTTTCGATTACTCTTGCGCAGCTCGGTGTTGCAGAGTGCACGTGCCTTCCTGGAATTCAGCGCACAGTGAAAGCAATCGCAAAAGTCCAGCAGCTGCTGACTCCCAAACACAAGGCGCTTGTCTACGTTCTTGCTTCTCGACAACTCAACGCAGCCCTCCATTTCTGCAGTTGCCATCGAGGTCTCTGCATGTCGGAGACTCAGAGGACGAGCACGAGTTTCCAACGAGGGGCTGCATCAGGAGGAATTCAAAACTCCAGAAAATTGTCCTGGAACACCTTCCATAAGGATGCTAGAAGGGAATTGAAGAGGCAGGCGTGCCGCCACCACGGTCCTCTAGCAGTCCTTCGGGTGTGCGCAGAAGCCCGGTGCTCTGCGGCTTCGTTCTTCGCCCCCGTACAAACTACCGCTCTGTCCGGCTCCCGGAGCAGGAGAAGCGGCTGCTTCGCGCACACAACAGCGGAGCGGCAGCCCTACGCTCCGAAGCGCTGCTTCAGCCGAAAGACGCCGGCCACCGGCGCTTGGCTTCGGACAGCTCCGGAGAGCCGTAGTGTGCGTCTGCACTAGACTGCATCATAGCGAAAAGCTTTGACAGTGTGTCTCGCAGGGAGATAGCTTAGGAGCGCAGCGCACTTATGCCTCCCTTGTCCAGAAACACGGATTTGCTGCACACTCCAAAAACACTGCTCTTTCCATGGTACTATGTAAGCTGCTGTCTGACGCCCGTTCTCTTCTGCCCACTCTTGCCCAGCTGGTTGTTGCAGCGTGCACGTGCCTTCCTGGCATTAAGAGCACAGTGAAAGCAATCGCAAAAGTCCAGCAGCTGCTGACTCCCAAACACAAGGCGCTTGTCTACGTTCTTGCTTCTCGACAACTCAACGCAGCCCTTCATTTCTGCAGCTGCCATCGAGTTTTCTGTATCTTGAGCCTTCTGGGACGAGCACCAATTTCCCAGGAGGGGCTGCATCAGGACGAAGTCAAAACCCAGGAAAGTTGTCTCGGAACACCTTCAATAAAGCATGCCAGCAGTGCATTGAAAAGGCAGGGAGCTTTAGCCACCGTCCTCTAGCAGTCGCGAAGCTGTGCACACAATGTCGTCTCCCTGCGGCAACGTTCTTCGCCCTCGTGCAAGCTACCGCTCTGTCCGGCTCCCGGAGCAGGAGAAGCGGCTGCTTCGCGCACACAGCAGCGGAGCGGCAGCCCTACGCTCCGAAGCGCTGCTTCAGCCGAAAGACGCCGGCCACCGGCGCTTGGCTTCGGACAGCTCCGGAGAGCCGTAGTGTGCGTCTGCAACTAGACTGCATCATAGCGAAAAGCTTTGGCAGTGTGTCTCGCAGGGAGATAGCTTAGGAGCGCAGCGCACTTATGCCTCCCTTGTCCAGAAACACGATTTTACTGCACACTCCAAAAACAGTACTCTTCCCAGGGCAATATATAAGCTGCTTTCTGACGGCCGTGATCTTTCGATTACTCTTGCCCAGATCGTTGTTTTAACGTGCACATGCCGTCCTGGCATTCAGTGCACAGTGAAAGCAATCGCAAAAGTCCAGCAGCTGCTGACTCCCAAACACAAGGCGCTGGCTATGTTCTTGCTTCTCGACAACTCAACGCAGCCCTTCATTTCTGCAGTTGCCATCGAGGTCTCTGCATGTAGGAGACTCAGAGGACGAGCACGAGTTTCCCAGGAGGGGCTGCATCAGGAGGAATTCAAAACTCCAGAAAATTGTCCTGGAACACCTTCCATAAGGATGCTAGAAGGGAATTGAAGAGGCAGGCGAGCGGCCACCACGGTCCTCTAGCAGTCCTTCGGGTGTGCGCAGAAGCCCGGTGCTCTGCGGCTTCGTTCTTCGCCCCCGTACAAACTACCGCTCTGTCCGGCTCCCGGAGCAGGAGAAGCGGCTGCTTCGCGCACACAACAGCGGAGCGGCAGCCCTACGCTCCGAAGCGCTGCTTCAGCCGAAAGACGCCGGCCACCGGCGCTTGGCTTCGGACAGCTCCGGAGAGCCGTAGTGTGCGTCTGCACTAGACTGCATCATAGCGAAAAGCTTTGACAGTGTGTCTCGCAGGGAGATAGCTTAGGAGCGCAGCGCACTTATGCCTCCCTTGTCCAGAAACACGGATTTGCTGCACACTCCAAAAACACTGCTCTTTCCATGGTACTATGTAAGCTGCTGTCTGACGCCCGTTCTCTTCTGCCCACTCTTGCCCAGCTGGTTGTTGCAGCGTGCACGTGCCTTGCTGGCATTCAGTGCACAGTGAAAGCAATCGCAAAAGTCCAGCAGCTGCTGACTCCCAAACACAAGGCGCTTGTCTACGTTCTTGCTTCTCGACAACTCAACGCAGCCCTTCATTTCTGCAGCTGCCATCGAGTTTTCTGTATCTTGAGCCTTCTGGGACGAGCACCAATTTCCCAAGAGGGGCTGCATCAGGACGAAGTCAAAACCCAGGAAAGTTGTCTCGGAACACCTTCTATAAAGCATGCCAGCAGTGCATTGAAAAGGCAGGTAGCTTTAGCCACCGTCCTCTAGCAGTCGCGAAGCTGTGCACACAATGTCGTCTCCCTGCGGCAACGTTCTTCGCCCTCGTGCAAGCTACCGCTCTGTCCGGCTCCCGGAGCAGGAGAAGCGGCTGCTTCGCGCACACAGCAGCGGAGCGGCAGCCCTACGCTCCGAAGCGCTGCTTCAGCCGAAAGACGCCGGCCACCGGCGCTTGGCTTCGGACAGCTCCGGAGAGCCGTAGTGTGCGTCTGCAACTAGACTGCATCATAGCGAAAAGCTTTGGCAGTGTGTCTCGCAGGGAGATAGCTTAGGAGCGCAGCGCACTTATGCCTCCCTTGTCCAGAAACACGATTTTACTGCACACTCCAAAAACAGTACTCTTCCCAGGGCAATATATAAGCTGCTTTCTGACGGCCGTGATCTTTCGATTACTCTTGCCCAGCTCGTTGTTTTAACGTGCACGTGCCGTCCTGGCATTCAGTGCACAGTGAAAGCAATCGCAAAAGTCCAGCAGCTGCTGACTCCCAAACACAAGGCGCTGGCTATGTTCTTGCTTCTCGACAACTCAACGCAGCCCTTCATTTCTGCAGTTGCCATCGAGGTCTCTGCATGTCGGAGACTCAGAGGACGAGCACGAGTTTCCCAGGAGGGGCTGCATCAGGAGGAATTCAAAACTCCAGAAAATTGTCCTGGAACACCTTCCATAAGGATGCTAGAAGGGAATTGAAGAGGCAGGCGTGCGGCCACCACGGTCCTCTAGCAGTCCTTCGGGTGTGCGCAGAAGCCCGGTGCTCTGCGGCTTCGTTCTTCGCCCCCGTACAAACTACCGCTCTGTCCGGCTCCCGGAGCAGGAGAAGCGGCTGCTTCGCGCACACAACAGCGGAGCGGCAGCCCTACGCTCCGAAGCGCTGCTTCAGCCGAAAGACGCCGGCCACCGGCGCTTGGCTTCGGACAGCTCCGGAGAGCCGTAGTGTGCGTCTGCACTAGACTGCATCATAGCGAAAAGCTTTGACAGTGTGTCTCGCAGGGAGATAGCTTAGGAGCGCAGCGCACTTATGCCTCCCTTGTCCAGAAACACGGATTTGCTGCACACTCCAAAAACACTGCTCTTTCCATGGTACTATGTAAGCTGCTGTCTGACGCCCGTTCTCTTCTGCCCACTCTTGCCCAGCTGGTTGTTGCAGCGTGCACGTGCCTTCCTGGCATTAAGAGCACAGTGAAAGCAATCGCAAAAGTCCAGCAGCTGCTGACTCCCAAACACAAGGCGCTTGTCTACGTTCTTGCTTCTCGACAACTCAACGCAGCCCTTCATTTCTGCAGCTGCCATCGAGTTTTCTGTATCTTGAGCCTTCTGGGACGAGCACCAATTTCCCAGGAGGGGCTGCATCAGGACGAAGTCAAAACCCAGGAAAGTTGTCTCGGAACACCTTCAATAAAGCATGCCAGCAGTGCATTGAAAAGGCAGGGAGCTTTAGCCACCGTCCTCTAGCAGTCGCGAAGCTGTGCACACAATGTCGTCTCCCTGCGGCAACGTTCTTCGCCCTCGTGCAAGCTACCGCTCTGTCCGGCTCCCGGAGCAGGAGAAGCGGCTGCTTCGCGCACACAGCAGCGGAGCGGCAGCCCTACGCTCCGAAGCGCTGCTTCAGCCGAAAGACGCCGGCCACCGGCGCTTGGCTTCGGACAGCTCCGGAGAGCCGTAGTGTGCGTCTGCAACTAGACTGCATCATAGCGAAAAGCTTTGGCAGTGTGTCTCGCAGGGAGATAGCTTAGGAGCGCAGCGCACTTATGCCTCCCTTGTCCAGAAACACGATTTTACTGCACACTCCAAAAACAGTACTCTTCCCAGGGCAATATATAAGCTGCTTTCTGACGGCCGTGATCTTTCGATTACTCTTGCCCAGCTCGTTGTTTTAACGTGCACATGCCGTCCTGGCATTCAGTGCACAGTGAAAGCAATCGCAAAAGTCCAGCAGCTGCTGACTCCCAAACACAAGGCGCTGGCTATGTTCTTGCTTCTCGACAACTCAACGCAGCCCTTCATTTCTGCAGTTGCCATCGAGGTCTCTGCATGTCGGAGAGTCAGAGGACGAGCACGAGTTTCCCACGAGGGGCTGCATCAGGAGGAATTCAAAACTTCTGAAAATCGTCCTGGAACACCTTCCATAAGGATGCTAGAAGGGAATTGAAGAGGCAGGCGTGCGGCCACCACGGTCCTCTAGCAGTCCTTCGGGTGTGCGCAGAAGCCCGGTGCTCTGCGGCTTCGTTCTTCGCCCCCGTACAAACTACCGCTCTGTCCGGCTCCCGGAGCAGGAGAAGCGGTTGCTTCGCGCACACAACAGCGGAGCGGCAGCCCTACGCTCCGAAGCGCTGCTTCAGCCGAAAGACGCCGGCCACCGGCGCTTGGCTTCGGACAGCTCCGGAGAGCCGTAGTGTGCGTCTGCACTAGACTGCATCATAGCGAAAAGCTTTGGCAGTGTGTCTCGCAGAGAGATAGCTTAGGAGCGCAGCGCATTTATGCCTCCCTTGTCCAGAAACACGATTTTACTGCACACTCCAAAAACAGTACTCTTCCCAGGGCAAGATGCCAGATGCTCTCTGATGCCCGTGCTCCCTTCCTACTCTTGCCCAGCTCGTTGTTGTAACGCGCACATGCCGTCCTGGCATTCAGTGCACAGTGAAAGCAATCGCAAAAGTCCAGCAGCTGCTGACTCCCAAACACAAGGCGCTGGCTATGTTCTTGCTACTCGACGACTCAACGCAGCCCTTCATTTCTGCAGCTGCCATCGAGGTCTCTGCATGTCGGAGAGTCAGAGGACGAGCACGAGTTTCCCACGAGGGGCTGAATCAGGAGGAATTCAAAACTCAGGGAATTTGTCCTGGAACACCTTCCATAAGGATGCTCGAAGGGAATTGAAGAGGCAGGCGAGCGGCCACCACCGTCCTCTAGCAGTCCTTAGGGTGCGCGCAGAAGCCCGGTGCTCTGCGGCTTCGTTCTTCGCCCTCGTGCAAGCTACCGCTCTGTCCGGCTCCCGGAGCAGGAGAAGCGGCTGCTTCGCGCACACAACAGCGGAGCGGCAGCCCTACGCTCCGAAGCGCTGCTTCAGCCGAAAGACGCCGGCCACCGGCGCTTGGCTTCGGACAGCTCCGGAGAGCCGTAGTGTGGGTCTGCACTAGACTGCATCATAGCGAAAAGCTTTGGCAGTGTGTCTCGCAGAGAGATAGCTTAGGAGCGCAGCGCACTTATGCCTCCCTTGTCCAGAAACACGATTTTACTGCACACTCCAAAAACAGTACTCTTCCCAGGGCAAGATGCCAGATGCTCTCTGATGCCCGTGCTCCCTTCCTACTCTTGCCCAGCTTGTTGTTGTAACGCGCACATGCCGTCCTGGCATTCAGTGCACAGTGAAAGCAATCGCAAAAGTCCAGCAGCTGCTGACTCCCAAACACAAGGCGCTGGCTATGTTCTTGCTTCTCGACAACTCAACGCAGCCCTCCATTTCTGCAGTTGCCATCGAGGTCTCTGCATGTCGGAGAGTCAGAGGACGAGCACGAGTTTCCCACGAGGGGCTGAATCAGGAGGAATTCAAAACTCAGGGAATTTGTCCTGGAACACCTTCCATAAGGATGCTCGAAGGGAATTGAAGAGGCAGGCGAGCGGCCACCACCGTCCTCTAGCAGTCCTTAGGGTGCGCGCAGAAGCCCGGTGCTCTGCGGCTTCGTTCTTCGCCCTCGTGCAAGCTACCGCTCTGTCCGGCTCCCGGAGCAGGAGAAGCGGCTGCTTCGCGCACACAACAGCGGAGCGGCAGCCCTACGCTCCGAAGCGCTGCTTCAGCCGAAAGACGCCGGCCACCGGCGCTTGGCTTCGGACAGCTCCGGAGAGCCGTAGTGTGGGTCTGCACTAGACTGCATCATAGCGAAAAGCTTTGGCAGTGTGTCTCGCAGGGAGATAGCTTAGGAGCGCAGCGCACTTATGCCTCCCTTGTCCAGAAACACGATTTTACTGCACACTCCAAAAACAGTACTCTTCCCAGGGCAATATATAAGCTGCTTTCTGACGGCCGTGATCTTTCGATTACTCTTGCGCAGCTCGGTGTTGCAGAGTGCACGTGCCTTCCTGGAATTCAGTGCACAGTGAAAGCAATCGCAAAAGTCCAGCAGCTGCTGACTCCCAAACACAAGGTGCTGTCTACGTTCTTGCTTCGCAACACTTCAACAGAGTCCTTCATTTCTGCAGCTGCCATCGAGTTTTCTGCATCTCGAGCCTTCTGGGACGAGCACCAATTTCCCAGGAGGGGCTGCATCAGGACGAAGTCAAAACCCAGGAAAGTTGTCTCGGAACACCTTCAATAAAGCATGCCAGCAGTGCATTGAAAAGGCAGGTAGCTTTAGCCACCGTCCTCTAGCAGTCGCGAAGCTGTGCACACAATGTCGTCTCCCTGCGGCAACGTTCTTCGCCCTCGTGCAAGCTACCGCTCTGTCCGGCTCCCGGAGCAGGAGAAGCGGCTGCTTCGCGCACACAGCAGCGGAGCGGCAGCCCTACGCTCCGAAGCGCTGCTTCAGCCGAAAGACGCCGGCCACCGGCGCTTGGCTTCGGACAGCTCCGGAGAGCCGTAGTGTGCGTCTGCACTAGACTGCATCATAGCGAAAAGCTTTGACAGTGTGTCTCGCAGGGAGATAGCTTAGGAGCGCAGCGCACTTATGCCTCCCTTGTCCAGAAACACGATTTTACTGCACACTCCAAAAACAGTACTCCTCCCAGGGCAATATATAAGCTGCTTTCTGACGGCCGTGATCTTTCGATTACTCTTGCCCAGCTCGTTGTTTTAACGTGCACATGCCGTCCTGGCATTCAGTGCACAGTGAAAGCAATCGCAAAAGTCCAGCAGCTGCTGACTCCCAAACACAAGGCGCTGGCTATGTTCTTGCTTCTCGACGACTCAACGCAGCCCTTCATTTCTGCAGTTGCCATCGAGGTCTCTGCATGTCGGAGACTCAGAGGACGAGCACGAATTTCCCAGGAGGGGCTGCATCAGGAGGAATTCAAAACTCAGGGAATTTGTCCTGGAACACCTTCCATAAGGATGCTCGAAGGGAATTGAAGAGGCAGGCGAGCGGCCACCACCGTCCTCTAGCAGTCCTTAGGGTGCGCGCAGAAGCCCGGTGCTCTGCGGCTTCGTTCTTCGCCCCCGTACAAACTACCGCTCTGTCCGGCTCCCGGAGCAGGAGAAGCGGCTGCTTCGCGCACACAGCAGCGGAGCGGCAGCCCTACGCTCCGAAGCGCTGCTTCAGCCGAAAGACGCCGGCCACCGGCGCTTGGCTTCGGACAGCTCCGGAGAGCCGTAGTGTGGGTCTGCACTAGACTGCATCATAGCGAAAAGCTTTGGCAGTGTGTCTCGCAGAGAGATAGCTTAGGAGCGCAGCGCACTTATGCCTCCCTTGTCCAGAAACACGATTTTACTGCACACTCCAAAAACACTGCTCTTTCCATGGTACTATGTAAGCTGCTGTCTGACGCCCGTTCTCTTCTGCCCACTCTTGCCCAGCTGGTTGTTGCAGCGTGCACGTGCCTTCCTGGCATTAAGAGCACAGTGAAAGCAATCGCAAAAGTCCAGCAGCTGCTGACTCCCAAACACAAGGCGCTGTCTACGTTCTTGCTTCTCGACAACTCAACGCAGCCCTTCATTTCTGCAGCTGCCATCGAGTTTTCTGTATCTTGAGCCTTCTGGGACGAGCACCAATTTCCCAGGAGGGGCTGCATCAGGACGAAGTCAAAACCCAGGAAAGTTGTCTCGGAACACCTTCAATAAAGCATGCCAGCAGTGCATTGAAAAGGCAGGGAGCTTTAGCCACCGTCCTCTAGCAGTCGCGAAGCTGTGCACACAATGTCGTCTGCCTGCGGCAACGTTCTTCGCCCTCGTGCAAGCTACCGCTCTGTCCGGCTCCCGGAGCAGGAGAAGCGGCTGCTTCGCGCACACAGCAGCGGAGCGGCAGCCCTACGCTCCGAAGCGCTGCTTCAGCCGAAAGACGCCGGCCACCGGCGCTTGGCTTCGGACAGCTCCGGAGAGCAGTAGTGTGCGTCTGCACTAGACTGCATCATAGCGAAAAGCTTTGGCAGTGTGTCTCGCAGAGAGATAGCTTAGGAGCGCAGCGCACTTATGCCTCCCTTGTCCAGAAACACGATTTTACTGCACACTCCAAAAACAGTACTCTTCCCAGGGCAAGATGCCAGATGCTCTCTGATGCCCGTGCTCCCTTCCTACTCTTGCCCAGCTCGTTGTTGTAACGCGCACATGCCGTCCTGGCATTCAGTGCACAGTGAAAGCAATCGCAAAAGTCCAGCAGCTGCTGACTCCCAAACACAAGGCGCTGGCTATGTTCTTGCTACTCGACGACTCAACGCAGCCATTCATTTCTGCAGTTGCCATCGAGGTCTCTGCATGTCGGAGAGTCAGAGGACGAGCACGAGTTTCCCACGAGGGGCTGAATCAGGAGGAATTCAAAACTCAGGGAATTTGTCCTGGAACACCTTCCATAAGGATGCTCGAAGGGAATTGAAGAGGCAGGCGAGCGGCCACCACCGTCCTCTAGCAGTCCTTAGGGTGCGCGCAGAAGCCCGGTGCTCTGCGGCTTCGTTCTTCGCCCTCGTGCAAGCTACCGCTCTGTCCGGCTCCCGGAGCAGGAGAAGCGGCTGCTTCGCGCACACAACAGCGGAGCGGCAGCCCTACGCTCCGAAGCGCTGCTTCAGCCGAAAGACGCCGGCCACCGGCGCTTGGCTTCGGACAGCTCCGGAGAGCCGTAGTGTGCGTCTGCACTAGACTGCATCATAGCGAAAAGCTTTGGCAGTGTGTCTCGCAGAGAGATAGCTTAGGAGCGCAGCGCACTTATGCCTCCCTTGTCCAGAAACACGATTTTACTGCACACTCCAAAAACAGTACTCTTTCCAGGGCAAGATGCCAGATGCTCTCTGATGCCCGTGCTCCCTTCCTACTCTTGCCCAGCTCGTTGTTGTAACGCGCACATGCCGTCCTGGCATTCAGTGCACAGTGAAAGCAATCGCAAAAGTCCAGCAGCTGCTGACTCCCAAACACAAGGCGCTGGCTATGTTCTTGCTTCTCGACAACTCAACGCAGCCCTCCATTTCTGCAGTTGCCATCGAGGTCTCTGCATGTCGGAGAGTCAGAGGACGAGCACGAGTTTCCCACGAGGGGCTGAATCAGGAGGAATTCAAAACTCAGGGAATTTGTCCTGGAACACCTTCCATAAGGATGCTCGAAGGGAATTGAAGAGGCAGGCGAGCGGCCACCACCGTCCTCTAGCAGTCCTTAGGGTGCGCGCAGAAGCCCGGTGCTCTGCGGCTTCGTTCTTCGCCCTCGTGCAAGCTACCGCTCTGTCCGGCTCCCGGAGCAGGAGAAGCGGCTGCTTCGCGCACACAACAGCGGAGCGGCAGCCCTACGCTCCGAAGCGCTGCTTCAGCCGAAAGACGCCGGCCACCGGCGCTTGGCTTCGGACAGCTCCGGAGAGCCGTAGTGTGGGTCTGCACTAGACTGCATCATAGCGAAAAGCTTTGGCAGTGTGTCTCGCAGGGAGATAGCTTAGGAGCGCAGCGCACTTATGCCTCCCTTGTCCAGAAACACGATTTTACTGCACACTCCAAAAACAGTACTCTTCCCAGGGCAATATATAAGCTGCTTTCTGACGGCCGTGATCTTTCGATTACTCTTGCGCAGCTCGGTGTTGCAGAGTGCACGTGCCTTCCTGGAATTCAGTGCACAGTGAAAGCAATCGCAAAAGTCCAGCAGCTGCTGACTCCCAAACACAAGGCGCTGTCTACGTTCTTGCTTCGCAACACTTCAACAGAGTCCTTCATTTCTGCAGCTGCCATCGAGTTTTCTGCATCTCGAGCCTTCTGGGAAGAGCACCAATTTCCCAGGAGGGGCTGCATCAGGACGAAGTCAAAACCCAGGAAAGTTGTCTCGGAACACCTTCAATAAAGCATGCCAGCAGTGCATTGAAAAGGCAGGGAGCTTTAGCCACCGTCCTCTAGCAGTCGCGAAGCTGTGCACACAATGTCGTCTCCCTGCGGCAACGTTCTTCGCCCTCGTGCAAGCTACCGCTCTGTCCGGCTCCCGGAGCAGGAGAAGCGGCTGCTTCGCGCACACAGCAGCGGAGCGGCAGCCCTACGCTCCGAAGCGCTGCTTCAGCCGAAAGACGCCGGCCACCGGCGCTTGGCTTCGGACAGCTCCGGAGAGCCGTAGTGTGCGTCTGCACTAGACTGCATCATAGCGAAAAGCTTTGACAGTGTGTCTCGCAGGGAGATAGCTTAGGAGCGCAGCGCACTTATGCCTCCCTTGTCCAGAAACACGATTTTACTGCACACTCCAAAAACAGTACTCCTCCCAGGGCAATATATAAGCTGCTTTCTGACGGCCGTGATCTTTCGATTACTCTTGCCCAGCTCGTTGTTTTAACGTGCACATGCCGTCCTGGCATTCAGTGCACAGTGAAAGCAATCGCAAAAGTCCAGCAGCTGCTGACTCCCAAACACAAGGCGCTGGCTATGTTCTTGCTTCTCGACAACTCAACGCAGCCCTTCATTTCTGCAGTTGCCATCGAGGTCTCTGCATGTCGGAGACTCAGAGGACGAGCACGAATTTCCCAGGAGGGGCTGCATCAGGAGGAATTCAAAACTCCAGAAAATTGTCCTGGAACACCTTCCATAAGGATGCTAGAAGGGAATTGAAGAGGCAGGCGAGCGGCCACCACGGTCCTCTAGCAGTCCTTCGGGTGTGCGCAGAAGCCCGGTGCTCTGCGGCTTCGTTCTTCGCCCCCGTACAAACTACCGCTCTGTCCGGCTCCCGGAGCAGGAGAAGCGGCTGCTTCGCGCACACAGCAGCGGAGCGGCAGCCCTACGCTCCGAAGCGCTGCTTCAGCCGAAAGACGCCGGCCACCGGCGCTTGGCTTCGGACAGCTCCGGAGAGCCGTAGTGTGCGTCTGCACTAGACTGCATCATAGCGAAAAGCTTTGACAGTGTGTCTCGCAGGGAGATAGCTTAGGAGCGCAGCGCACTTATGCCTCCCTTGTCCAGAAACACGGATTTGCTGCACACTCCAAAAACACTGCTCTTTCCATGGTACTATGTAAGCTGCTGTCTGACGCCCGTTCTCTTCTGCCCACTCTTGCCCAGCTGGTTGTTGCAGCGTGCACGTGCCTTCCTGGCATTAAGAGCACAGTGAAAGCAATCGCAAAAGTCCAGCAGCTGCTGACTCCCAAACACAAGGCGCTTGTCTACGTTCTTGCTTCTCGACAACTCAACGCAGCCCTTCATTTCTGCAGCTGCCATCGAGTTTTCTGTATCTTGAGCCTTCTGGGACGAGCACCAATTTCCCAGGAGGGGCTGCATCAGGACGAAGTCAAAACCCAGGAAAGTTGTCTCGGAACACCTTCTATAAAGCATGCCAGCAGTGCATTGAAAAGGCAGGTAGCTTTAGCCACCGTCCTCTAGCAGTCGCGAAGCTGTGCACACAATGTCGTCTCCCTGCGGCAACGTTCTTCGCCCTCGTGCAAGCTACCGCTCTGTCCGGCTCCCGGAGCAGGAGAAGCGGCTGCTTCGCGCACACAGCAGCGGAGCGGCAGCCCTACGCTCCGAAGCGCTGCTTCAGCCGAAAGACGCCGGCCACCGGCGCTTGGCTTCGGACAGCTCCGGAGAGCCGTAGTGTGCGTCTGCAACTAGACTGCATCATAGCGAAAAGCTTTGGCAGTGTGTCTCGCAGGGAGATAGCTTAGGAGCGCAGCGCACTTATGCCTCCCTTGTCCAGAAACACGATTTTACTGCACACTCCAAAAACAGTACTCTTCCCAGGGCAATATATAAGCTGCTTTCTGACGGCCGTGATCTTTCGATTACTCTTGCCCAGCTCGTTGTTTTAACGTGCACATGCCGTCCTGGCATTCAGTGCACAGTGAAAGCAATCGCAAAAGTCCAGCAGCTGCTGACTGCCAAACACAAGGCGCTGGCTATGTTCTTGCTTCTCGACAACTCAACGCAGCCCTTCATTTCTGCAGTTGCCATCGAGGTCTCTGCATGTCGGAGACTCAGAGGACGAGCACGAGTTTCCCACGAGGGGCTGCATCAGGAGGAATTCAAAACTCCAGAAAATTGTCCTGGAACACCTTCCATAAGGATGCTCGAAGGGAATTGAAGAGGCAGGCGTGCGGCCACCACGGTCCTCTAGCAGTCCTTCGGGTGTGCGCAGAAGCCCGGTGCTCTGCGGCTTCGTTCTTCGCCCCCGTACAAACTACCGCTCTGTCCGGCTCCCGGAGCAGGAGAAGCGGCTGCTTCGCGCACACAACAGCGGAGCGGCAGCCCTACGCTCCGAAGCGCTGCTTCAGCCGAAAGACGCCGGCCACCGGCGCTTGGCTTCGGACAGCTCCGGAGAGCCGTAGTGTGCGTCTGCACTAGACTGCATCATAGCGAAAAGCTTTGACAGTGTGTCTCGCAGGGAGATAGCTTAGGAGCGCAGCGCACTTATGCCTCCCTTGTCCAGAAACACGGATTTGCTGCACACTCCAAAAACACTGCTCTTTCCATGGTACTATGTAAGCTGCTGTCTGACGCCCGTTCTCTTCTGCCCACTCTTGCCCAGCTGGTTGTTGCAGCGTGCACGTGCCTTCCTGGCATTAAGAGCACAGTGAAAGCAATCGCAAAAGTCCAGCAGCTGCTGACTCCCAAACACAAGGCGCTTGTCTACGTTCTTGCTTCTCGACAACTCAACGCAGCCCTTCATTTCTGCAGCTGCCATCGAGTTTTCTGTATCTTGAGCCTTCTGGGACGAGCACCAATTTCCCAGGAGGGGCTGCATCAGGACGAAGTCAAAACCCAGGAAAGTTGTCTCGGAACACCTTCAATAAAGCATGCCAGCAGTGCATTGAAAAGGCAGGGAGCTTTAGCCACCGTCCTCTAGCAGTCGCGAAGCTGTGCACACAATGTCGTCTCCCTGCGGCAACGTTCTTCGCCCTCGTGCAAGCTACCGCTCTGTCCGGCTCCCGGAGCAGGAGAAGCGGCTGCTTCGCGCACACAGCAGCGGAGCGGCAGCCCTACGCTCCGAAGCGCTGCTTCAGCCGAAAGACGCCGGCCACCGGCGCTTGGCTTCGGACAGCTCCGGAGAGCCGTAGTGTGCGTCTGCAACTAGACTGCATCATAGCGAAAAGCTTTGGCAGTGTGTCTCGCAGGGAGATAGCTTAGGAGCGCAGCGCACTTATGCCTCCCTTGTCCAGAAACACGATTTTACTGCACACTCCAAAAACAGTACTCTTCCCAGGGCAATATATAAGCTGCTTTCTGACGGCCGTGATCTTTCGATTACTCTTGCCCAGCTCGTTGTTTTAACGTGCACATGCCGTCCTGGCATTCAGTGCACAGTGAAAGCAATCGCAAAAGTCCAGCAGCTGCTGACTCCCAAACACAAGGCGCTGGCTATGTTCTTGCTTCTCGACAACTCAACGCAGCCCTTCATTTCTGCAGTTGCCATCGAGGTCTCTGCATGTCGGAGAGTCAGAGGACGAGCACGAGTTTCCCACGAGGGGCTGCATCAGGAGGAATTCAAAACTTCTGAAAATCGTCCTGGAACACCTTCCATAAGGATGCTAGAAGGGAATTGAAGAGGCAGGCGTGCGGCCACCACGGTCCTCTAGCAGTCCTTCGGGTGTGCGCAGAAGCCCGGTGCTCTGCGGCTTCGTTCTTCGCCCCCGTACAAACTACCGCTCTGTCCGGCTCCCGGAGCAGGAGAAGCGGTTGCTTCGCGCACACAACAGCGGAGCGGCAGCCCTACGCTCCGAAGCGCTGCTTCAGCCGAAAGACGCCGGCCACCGGCGCTTGGCTTCGGAAAGCTCCGGAGAGCCGTAGTGTGCGTCTGCACTAGACTGCATCATAGCGAAAAGCTTTGGCAGTGTGTCTCGCAGAGAGATAGCTTAGGAGCGCAGCGCACTTATGCCTCCCTTGTCCAGAAACACGATTTTACTGCACACTCCAAAAACAGTACTCTTCCCAGGGCAAGATGCCAGATGCTCTCTGATGCCCGTGCTCCCTTCCTACTCTTGCCCAGCTCGTTGTTGTAACGCGCACATGCCGTCCTGGCATTCAGTGCACAGTGAAAGCAATCGCAAAAGTCCAGCAGCTGCTGACTCCCAAACACAAGGCGCTGGCTATGTTCTTGCTACTCGACGACTCAACGCAGCCCTTCATTTCTGCAGCTGCCATCGAGGTCTCTGCATGTCGGAGAGTCAGAGGACGAGCACGAGTTTCCCACGAGGGGCTGAATCAGGAGGAATTCAAAACTCAGGGAATTTGTCCTGGAACACCTTCCATAAGGATGCTCGAAGGGAATTGAAGAGGCAGGCGAGCGGCCACCACCGTCCTCTAGCAGTCCTTAGGGTGCGCGCAGAAGCCCGGTGCTCTGCGGCTTCGTTCTTCGCCCTCGTGCAAGCTACCGCTCTGTCCGGCTCCCGGAGCAGGAGAAGCGGCTGCTTCGCGCACACAACAGCGGAGCGGCAGCCCTACGCTCCGAAGCGCTGCTTCAGCCGAAAGACGCCGGCCACCGGCGCTTGGCTTCGGACAGCTCCGGAGAGCCGTAGTGTGGGTCTGCACTAGACTGCATCATAGCGAAAAGCTTTGGCAGTGTGTCTCGCAGAGAGATAGCTTAGGAGCGCAGCGCACTTATGCCTCCCTTGTCCAGAAACACGATTTTACTGCACACTCCAAAAACAGTACTCTTCCCAGGGCAAGATGCCAGATGCTCTCTGATGCCCGTGCTCCCTTCCTACTCTTGCCCAGCTCGTTGTTGTAACGCGCACATGCCGTCCTGGCATTCAGTGCACAGTGAAAGCAATCGCAAAAGTCCAGCAGCTGCTGACTCCCAAACACAAGGCGCTGGCTATGTTCTTGCTTCTCGACAACTCAACGCAGCCCTCCATTTCTGCAGTTGCCATCGAGGTCTCTGCATGTCGGAGAGTCAGAGGACGAGCACGAGTTTCCCACGAGGGGCTGAATCAGGAGGAATTCAAAACTCAGGGAATTTGTCCTGGAACACCTTCCATAAGGATGCTCGAAGGGAATTGAAGAGGCAGGCGAGCGGCCACCACCGTCCTCTAGCAGTCCTTAGGGTGCGCGCAGAAGCCCGGTGCTCTGCGGCTTCGTTCTTCGCCCTCGTGCAAGCTACCGCTCTGTCCGGCTCCCGGAGCAGGAGAAGCGGCTGCTTCGCGCACACAACAGCGGAGCGGCAGCCCTACGCTCCGAAGCGCTGCTTCAGCCGAAAGACGCCGGCCACCGGCGCTTGGCTTCGGACAGCTCCGGAGAGCCGTAGTGTGGGTCTGCACTAGACTGCATCATAGCGAAAAGCTTTGGCAGTGTGTCTCGCAGGGAGATAGCTTAGGAGCGCAGCGCACTTATGCCTCCCTTGTCCAGAAACACGATTTTACTGCACACTCCAAAAACAGTACTCTTCCCAGGCCAATATATAAGCTGCTTTCTGACGGCCGTGATCTTTCGATTACTCTTGCGCAGCTCGGTGTTGCAGAGTGCACGTGCCTTCCTGGAATTCAGTGCACAGTGAAAGCAATCGCAAAAGTCCAGCAGCTGCTGACTCCCAAACACAAGGCGCTGTCTACGTTCTTGCTTCGCAACACTTCAACAGAGTCCTTCATTTCTGCAGCTGCCATCGAGTTTTCTGCATCTCGAGCCTTCTGGGACGAGCACCAATTTCCCAGGAGGGGCTGCATCAGGACGAAGTCAAAACCCAGGAAAGTTGTCTCGGAACACCTTCAATAAAGCATGCCAGCAGTGCATTGAAAAGGCAGGTAGCTTTAGCCACCGTCCTCTAGCAGTCGCGAAGCTGTGCACACAATGTCGTCTCCCTGCGGCAACGTTCTTCGCCCTCGTGCAAGCTACCGCTCTGTCCGGCTCCCGGAGCAGGAGAAGCGGCTGCTTCGCGCACACAGCAGCGGAGCGGCAGCCCTACGCTCCGAAGCGCTGCTTCAGCCGAAAGACGCCGGCCACCGGCGCTTGGCTTCGGACAGCTCCGGAGAGCCGTAGTGTGCGTCTGCACTAGACTGCATCATAGCGAAAAGCTTTGGCAGTGTGTCTCGCAGGGAGATAGCTTAGGAGCGCAGCGCACTTATGCCTCCCTTGTCCAGAAACACGATTTTACTGCACACTCCAAAAACAGTACTCCTCCCAGGGCAATATATAAGCTGCTTTCTGACGGCCGTGATCTTTCGATTACTCTTGCCCAGCTCGTTGTTTTAACGTGCACATGCCGTCCTGGCATTCAGTGCACAGTGAAAGCAATCGCAAAAGTCCAGCAGCTGCTGACTCCCAAACACAAGGCGCTGGCTATGTTCTTGCTTCTCGACAACTCAACGCAGCCCTTCATTTCTGCAGTTGCCATCGAGGTCTCTGCATGTCGGAGACTCAGAGGACGAGCACGAATTTCCCAGGAGGGGCTGCATCAGGAGGAATTCAAAACTCCAGAAAATTGTCCTGGAACACCTTCCATAAGGATGCTAGAAGGGAATTGAAGAGGCAGGCGAGCGGCCACCACGGTCCTCTAGCAGTCCTTCGGGTGTGCGCAGAAGCCCGGTGCTCTGCGGCTTCGTTCTTCGCCCCCGTACAAACTACCGCTCTGTCCGGCTCCCGGAGCAGGAGAAGCGGCTGCTTCGCGCACACAACAGCGGAGCGGCAGCCCTACGCTCCGAAGCGCTGCTTCAGCCGAAAGACGCCGGCCACCGGCGCTTGGCTTCGGACAGCTCCGGAGAGCCGTAGTGTGGGTCTGCACTAGACTGCATCATAGCGAAAAGCTTTGACAGTGTGTCTCGCAGGGAGATAGCTTAGGAGCGCAGCGCACTTATGCCTCCCTTGTCCAGAAACACGGATTTGCTGCACACTCCAAAAACACTGCTCTTTCCATGGTACTATGTAAGCTGCTGTCTGACGCCCGTTCTCTTCTGCCCACTCTTGCCCAGCTGGTTGTTGCAGCGTGCACGTGCCTTCCTGGCATTAAGAGCACAGTGAAAGCAATCGCAAAAGTCCAGCAGCTGCTGACTCCCAAACACAAGGCGCTTGTCTACGTTCTTGCTTCTCGACAACTCAACGCAGCCCTTCATTTCTGCAGCTGCCATCGAGTTTTCTGTATCTTGAGCCTTCTGGGACGAGCACCAATTTCCCAGGAGGGGCTGCATCAGGACGAAGTCAAAACCCAGGAAAGTTGTCTCGGAACACCTTCAATAAAGCATGCCAGCAGTGCATTGAAAAGGCAGGTAGCTTTAGCCACCGTCCTCTAGCAGTCGCGAAGCTGTGCACACAATGTCGTCTGCCTGCGGCAACGTTCTTCGCCCTCGTGCAAGCTACCGCTCTGTCCGGCTCCCGGAGCAGGAGAAGCGGCTGCTTCGCGCACACAACAGCGGAGCGGCAGCCCTACTCTCCGAAGCGCTGCTTCAGCCGAAAGACGCCGGCCACCGGCGCTTGGCTTCGGACAGCTCCGGAGAGCCGTAGTGTGTGTCTGCACTAGACTGCATCATAGCGAAAAGCTTTGGCAGTGTGTCTCGCAGAGAGATAGCTTAGGAGCGCAGCGCACTTATGCCTCCCTTGTCCAGAAACACGATTTTACTGCACACTCCAAAAACAGTACTCTTCCCAGGGCAAGATGCCAGATGCTCTCTGATGCCCGTGCTCCCTTCCTACTCTTGCCCAGCTCGTTGTTGTAACGCGCACATGCCGTCCTGGCATTCAGTGCACAGTGAAAGCAATCGCAAAAGTCCAGCAGCTGCTGACTCCCAAATACAAGGCGCTGGCTATGTTCTTGCTACTCGACGACTCAACGCAGCCCTTCATTTCTGCAGTTGCCATCGAGGTCTCTGCATGTCGGAGAGTCAGAGGACGAGCACGAGTTTCCCACGAGGGGCTGAATCAGGAGGAATTCAAAACTCAGGGAATTTGTCCTGGAACACCTTCCATAAGGATGCTAGAAGGGAATTGAAGAGGCAGGCGAGCGGCCACCACCGTCCTCTAGCAGTCCTTAGGGTGCGCGCAGAAGCCCGGTGCTCTGCGGCTTCGTTCTTCGCCCTCGTGCAAGCTACCGCTCTGTCCGGCTCCCGGAGCAGGAGAAGCGGCTGCTTCGCGCACACAACAGCGGAGCGGCAGCCCTACGCTCCGAAGCGCTGCTTCAGCCGAAAGACGCCGGCCACCGGCGCTTGGCTTCGGACAGCTCCGGAGAGCCGTAGTGTGCGTCTGCACTAGACTGCATCATAGCGAAAAGCTTTGGCAGTGTGTCTCGCAGGGAGATAGCTTAGGAGCGCAGCGCACTTATGCCTCCCTTGTCCAGAAACACGATTTTACTGCACACTCCAAAAACAGTACTCTTCCCAGGCCAATATATAAGCTGCTTTCTGACGGCCGTGATCTTTCGATTACTCTTGCGCAGCTCGGTGTTGCAGAGTGCACGTGCCTTCCTGGCATTCAGTGCACAGTGAAAGCAATCGCAAAAGTCCAGCAGCTGCTGACTCCCAAACACAAGGCGCTGTCTACGTTCTTGCTTCGCAACACTTCAACAGAGTCCTTCATTTCTGCAGCTGCCATCGAGTTTTCTGCATCTCGAGCCTTCTGGGACGAGCACCAATTTCCCAGGAGGGGCTGCATCAGGACGAAGTCAAAACCCAGGAAAGTTGTCTCGGAACACCTTCAATAAAGCATGCCAGCAGTGCATTGAAAAGGCAGGGAGCTTTAGCCACCGTCCTCTAGCAGTCGCAAGGCTGTGCACACAATGTCGTCTCCCTGCGGCAACGTTCTTCGCCCTCGTGCAAGCTACCGCTCTGTCCGGCTCCCGGAGCAGGAGAAGCGGCTGCTTCGCGCACACAACAGCGGAGCGGCAGCCCTTCGCTCCGAAGCGCTGCTTCAGCCGAAAGACGCCGGCGACCGGCGCTTGGCTTCGGACAGCTCCGGAGAGCCGTAGTGTGCGTCTGCACTAGACTGCATCATAGCGAAAAGCTTTGGCAGTGTGTCTCGCAGAGAGATAGCTTAGGAGCGCAGCGCACTTATGCCTCCCTTGTCCAGAAACACGATTTTACTGCACACTCCAAAAACAGTACTCTTCCCAGGGCAAGATGCCAGATGCTCTCTGATGCCCGTGCTCCCTTCCTACTCTTGCCCAGCTCGTTGTTGTAACGCGCACATGCCGTCCTGGCATTCAGTGCACAGTGAAAGCAATCGCAAAAGTCCAGCAGCTGCTGACTCCCAAACACAAGGCGCTGGCTATGTTCTTGCTACTCGACGACTCAACGCAGCCCTTCATTTCTGCAGTTGCCATCGAGGTCTCTGCATGTCGGAGAGTCAGAGGACGAGCACGAGTTTCCCACGAGGGGCTGAATCAGGAGGAATTCAAAACTCAGGGAATTTGTCCTGGAACACCTTCCATAAGGATGCTCGAAGGGAATTGAAGAGGCAGGCGAGCGGCCACCACCGTCCTCTAGCAGTCCTTAGGGTGCGCGCAGAAGCCCGGTGCTCTGCGGCTTCGTTCTTCGCCCTCGTGCAAGCTACCGCTCTGTCCGGCTCCCGGAGCAGGAGAAGCGGCTGCTTCGCGCACACAACAGCGGAGCGGCAGCCCTACGCTCCGAAGCGCTGCTTCAGCCGAAAGACGCCGGCCACCGGCGCTTGGCTTCGGACAGCTCCGGAGAGCCGTAGTGTGGGTCTGCACTAGACTGCATCATAGCGAAAAGCTTTGGCATTGTGTCTCGCAGGGAGATAGCTTAGGAGCGCAGCGCACTTATGCCTCCCTTGTCCAGAAACACGATTTTACTGCACACTCCAAAAACAGTACTCTTCCCAGGCCAATATATAAGCTGCTTTCTGACGGCCGTGATCTTTCGATTACTCTTGCGCAGCTCGGTGTTGCAGAGTGCACGTGCCTTCCTGGAATTCAGTGCACAGTGAAAGCAATCGCAAAAGTCCAGCAGCTGCTGACTCCCAAACACAAGGCGCTGTCTACGTTCTTGCTTCTCAACACTTCAACAGAGTCCTTCATTTCTGCAGCTGCCATCGAGTTTTCTGTATCTCGAGCCTTCTGGGACGAGCACCAATTTCCCAGGAGGGGCTGCATCAGGACGAAGTCAAAACCCAGGAAAGTTGTCTCGGAACACCTTCAATAAAGCATGCCAGCAGTGCATTGAAAAGGCAGGTAGCTTTAGCCACCGTCCTCTAGCAGTCGCGAAGCTGTGCACACAATGTCGTCTCCCTGCGGCAACGTTCTTCGCCCTCGTGCAAGCTACCGCTCTGTCCGGCTCCCGGAGCAGGAGAAGCGGCTGCTTCGCGCACACAGCAGCGGAGCGGCAGCCCTACGCTCCGAAGCGCTGCTTCAGCCGAAAGACGCCGGCCACCGGCGCTTGGCTTCGGACAGCTCCGGAGAGCCGTAGTGTGCGTCTGCAACTAGACTGCATCATAGCGAAAAGCTTTGGCAGTGTGTCTCGCAGGGAGATAGCTTAGGAGCGCAGCGCACTTATGCCTCCCTTGTCCAGAAACACGATTTTACTGCACACTCCAAAAACAGTACTCTTCCCAGGGCAATATATAAGCTGCTTTCTGACGGCCGTGATCTTTCGATTACTCTTGCCCAGCTCGTTGTTTTAACGTGCACATGCCGTCCTGGCATTCAGTGCACAGTGAAAGCAATCGCAAAAGTCCAGCAGCTGCTGACTCCCAAACACAAGGTGCTGGCTATGTTCTTGCTTCTCGACAACTCAACGCAGCCCTTCATTTCTGCAGTTGCCATCGAGGTCTCTGCATGTCGGAGACTCAGAGGACGAGCACGAATTTCCCAGGAGGGGCTGCATCAGGAGGAATTCAAAACTCCAGAAAATTGTCCTGGAACACCTTCCATAAGGATGCTAGAAGGGAATTGAAGAGGCAGGCGAGCGGCCACCACGGTCCTCTAGCAGTCCTTCGGGTGTGCGCAGAAGCCCGGTGCTCTGCGGCTTCGTTCTTCGCCCCCGTACAAACTACCGCTCTGTCCGGCTCCCGGAGCAGGAGAAGCGGCTGCTTCGCGCACACAACAGCGGAGCGGCAGCCCTACGCTCCGAAGCGCTGCTTCAGCCGAAAGACGCCGGCCACCGGCGCTTGGCTTCGGACAGCTCCGGAGAGCCGTAGTGTGCGTCTGCACTAGACTGCATCATAGCGAAAAGCTTTGACAGTGTGTCTCGCAGGGAGATAGCTTAGGAGCGCAGCGCACTTATGCCTCCCTTGTCCAGAAACACGGATTTGCTGCACACTCCAAAAACACTGCTCTTTCCATGGTACTATGTAAGCTGCTGTCTGACGCCCGTTCTCTTCTGCCCACTCTTGCCCAGCTGGTTGTTGCAGCGTGCACGTGCCTTCCTGGCATTAAGAGCACAGTGAAAGCAATCGCAAAAGTCCAGCAGCTGCTGACTCCCAAACACAAGGCGCTTGTCTACGTTCTTGCTTCTCGACAACTCAACGCAGCCCTTCATTTCTGCAGCTGCCATCGAGTTTTCTGTATCTTGAGCCTTCTGGGACGAGCACCAATTTCCCAGGAGGGGCTGCATCAGGACGAAGTCAAAACCCAGGAAAGTTGTCTCGGAACACCTTCAATAAAGCATGCCAGCAGTGCATTGAAAAGGCAGGTAGCTTTAGCCACCGTCCTCTAGCAGTCGCGAAGCTGTGCACACAATGTCGTCTCCCTGCGGCAACGTTCTTCGCCCTCGTGCAAGCTACCGCTCTGTCCGGCTCCCGGAGCAGGAGAAGCGGCTGCTTCGCGCACACAGCAGCGGAGCGGCAGCCCTACGCTCCGAAGCGCTGCTTCAGCCGAAAGACGCCGGCCACCGGCGCTTGGCTTCGGACAGCTCCGGAGAGCCGTAGTGTGCGTCTGCAACTAGACTGCATCATAGCGAAAAGCTTTGGCAGTGTGTCTCGCAGGGAGATAGCTTAGGAGCGCAGCGCACTTATGCCTCCCTTGTCCAGAAACACGATTTTACTGCACACTCCAAAAACAGTACTCTTCCCAGGGCAATATATAAGCTGCTTTCTGACGGCCGTGATCTTTCGATTACTCTTGCCCAGCTCGTTGTTTTAACGTGCACATGCCGTCCTGGCATTCAGTGCACAGTGAAAGCAATCGCAAAAGTCCAGCAGCTGCTGACTCCCAAACACAAGGCGCTGGCTATGTTCTTGCTTCTCGACAACTCAACGCAGCCCTTCATTTCTGCAGTTGCCATCGAGGTCTCTGCATGTCGGAGACTCAGAGGACGAGCACGAATTTCCCAGGAGGGGCTGCATCAGGAGGAATTCAAAACTCCAGAAAATTGTCCTGGAACACCTTCCATAAGGATGCTAGAAGGGAATTGAAGAGGCAGGCGAGCGGCCACCACGGTCCTCTAGCAGTCCTTCGGGTGTGCGCAGAAGCCCGGTGCTCTGCGGCTTCGTTCTTCGCCCCCGTACAAACTACCGCTCTGTCCGGCTCCCGGAGCAGGAGAAGCGGCTGCTTCGCGCACACAACAGCGGAGCGGCAGCCCTACGCTCCGAAGCGCTGCTTCAGCCGAAAGACGCCGGCCACCGGCGCTTGGCTTCGGACAGCTCCGGAGAGCCGTAGTGTGCGTCTGCACTAGACTGCATCATAGCGAAAAGCTTTGACAGTGTGTCTCGCAGGGAGATAGCTTAGGAGCGCAGCGCACTTATGCCTCCCTTGTCCAGAAACACGGATTTGCTGCACACTCCAAAAACACTGCTCTTTCCATGGTACTATGTAAGCTGCTGTCTGACGCCCGTTCTCTTCTGCCCACTCTTGCCCAGCTGGTTGTTGCAGCGTGCACGTGCCTTCCTGGCATTAAGAGCACAGTGAAAGCAATCGCAAAAGTCCAGCAGCTGCTGACTCCCAAACACAAGGCGCTTGTCTACGTTCTTGCTTCTCGACAACTCAACGCAGCCCTTCATTTCTGCAGCTGCCATCGAGTTTTCTGTATCTTGAGCCTTCTGGGACGAGCACCAATTTCCCAGGAGGGGCTGCATCAGGACGAAGTCAAAACCCAGGAAAGTTGTCTCGGAACACCTTCAATAAAGCATGCCAGCAGTGCATTGAAAAGGCAGGTAGCTTTAGCCACCGTCCTCTAGCAGTCGCGAAGCTGTGCACACAATGTCGTCTCCCTGCGGCAACGTTCTTCGCCCTCGTGCAAGCTACCGCTCTGTCCGGCTCCCGGAGCAGGAGAAGCGGCTGCTTCGCGCACACAACAGCGGAGCGGCAGCCCTACGCTCCGAAGCGCTGCTTCAGCCGAAAGACGCCGGCCACCGGCGCTTGGCTTCGGACAGCGCCGGAGAGCCGTAGTGTGGGTCTGCACTAGACTGCATCATAGCGAAAAGCTTTGGCAGTGTGTCTCGCAGGGAGATAGCTTAGGAGCGCAGCGCACTTATGCCTCCCTTGTCCAGAAACACGATTTTAATGCACACTCGAAAAACAGTACTCTTCCCAGGCCAATATATAAGCTGCTTTCTGACGGCCGTGATCTTTCGATTACTCTTGCGCAGCTCGGTGTTGCAGAGTGCACGTGCCTTCCTGGACTTCAGTGCACAGTGAAAGCAATCGCAAAAGTCCAGCAGCTGCTGACTCCCAAACACAAGGCGCTGTCTACGTTCTTGCTTCGCAACACTTCAACAGAGTCCTTCATTTCTGCAGCTGCCATCGAGTTTTCTGCATCTCGAGCCTTCTGGGACGAGCACCAATTTCCCAGGAGGGGCTGCATCAGGACGAAGTCAAAACCCAGGAAAGTTGTCTCGGAACACCTTCAATAAAGCATGCCAGCAGTGCATTGAAAAGGCAGGTAGCTTTAGCCACCGTCCTCTAGCAGTCGCGAAGCTGTGCACACAATGTCGTCTCCCTGCGGCAACGTTCTTCGCCCTCGTGCAAGCTACCGCTCTGTCCGGCTCCCGGAGCAGGAGAAGCGGCTGCTTCGCGCACACAACAGCGGAGCGGCAGCCCTACGCTCCGAAGCGCTGCTTCAGCCGAAAGACGCCGGCTACCGGCGCTTGGCTTCGGACAGCTCCGGAGAGCCGTAGTGTGCGTCTGCACTAGACTGCATCATAGCGAAAAGCTTTGGCAGTGTGTCTCGCAGAGAGATAGCTTAGGAGCGCAGCGCACTTATGCCTCCCTTGTCCAGAAACACGATTTTACTGCACACTCCAAAAACAGTACTCTTCCCAGGGCAAGATGCCAGATGCTCTCTGATGCCCGTGCTCCCTTCCTACTCTTGCCCAGCTCGTTGTTGTAACGCGCACATGCCGTCCTGGCATTCAGTGCACAGTGAAAGCAATCGCAAAAGTCCAGCAGCTGCTGACTCCCAAACACAAGGTGCTGGCTATGTTCTTGCTACTCGACGACTCAACGCAGCCATTCATTTCTGCAGTTGCCATCGAGGTCTCTGCATGTCGGAGAGTCAGAGGACGAGCACGAGTTTCCCACGAGGGGCTGAATCAGGAGGAATTCAAAACTCAGGGAATTTGTCCTGGAACACCTTCCATAAGGATGCTCGAAGGGAATTGAAGAGGCAGGCGAGCGGCCACCACCGTCCTCTAGCAGTCCTTAGGGTGCGCGCAGAAGCCCGGTGCTCTGCGGCTTCGTTCTTCGCCCTCGTGCAAGCTACCGCTCTGTCCGGCTCCCGGAGCAGGAGAAGCGGCTGCTTCGCGCACACAACAGCGGAGCGGCAGCCCTACGCTCCGAAGCGCTGCTTCAGCCGAAAGACGCCGGCCACCGGCGCTTGGCTTCGGACAGCTCCGGAGAGCCGTAGTGTGGGTCTGCACTAGACTGCATCATAGCGAAAAGCTTTGGCATTGTGTCTCGCAGGGAGATAGCTTAGGAGCGCAGCGCACTTATGCCTCCCTTGTCCAGAAACACGATTTTACTGCACACTCCAAAAACAGTACTCTTCCCAGGCCAATATATAAGCTGCTTTCTGACGGCCGTGATCTTTCGATTACTCTTGCGCAGCTCGGTGTTGCAGAGTGCACGTGCCTTCCTGGAATTCAGTGCACAGTGAAAGCAATCGCAAAAGTCCAGCAGCTGCTGACTCCCAAACACAAGGCGCTGTCTACGTTCTTGCTTCTCAACACTTCAACAGAGTCCTTCATTTCTGCAGCTGCCATCGAGTTTTCTGCATCTCGAGCCTTCTGGGACGAGCACCAATTTCCCAGGAGGGGCTGCATCAGGACGAAGTCAAAACCCAGGAAAGTTGTCTCGGAACACCTTCAATAAAGCATGCCAGCAGTGCATTGAAAAGGCAGGGAGCTTTAGCCACCGTCCTCTAGCAGTCGCGAAGCTGTGCACACAATGTCGTCTCCCTGCGGCAACGTTCTTCGCCCTCGTGCAAGCTACCGCTCTGTCCGGCTCCCGGAGCAGGAGAAGCGGCTGCTTCGCGCACACAGCAGCGGAGCGGCAGCCCTACGCTCCGAAGCGCTGCTTCAGCCGAAAGACGCCGGCCACCGGCGCTTGGCTTCGGACAGATCCGGAGAGCCGTAGTGTGCGTCAGCAACTAGACTGCATCATAGCGAAAAGCTTTGGCAGTGTGTCTCGCAGGGAGATAGCTTAGAAGCGCAGCGCACTTATGCCTCCCTTGTCCAGAAACACGATTTTAATGCACACTCGAAAAACAGTACTCTTCCCAGGGCAATATATAAGCTGCTTTCTGACGGCCGTGATCTTTCGATTACTCTTGCGCAGCTCGGTGTTGCAGAGTGCACGTGCCTTCCTGGAATTCAGTGCACAGTGAAAGCAATCGCAAAAGTCCAGCAGCTGCTGACTCCCAAACACAAGGCGCTGGCTATGTTCTTGCTTCTCGACAACTCAACGCAGCCCTTCATTTCTGCAGTTGCCATCGAGGTCTCTGCATGTCGGAGACTCAGAGGACGAGCACGAATTTCCCAGGAGGGGCTGCATCAGGAGGAATTCAAAACTCCAGAAAATTGTCCTGGAACACCTTCCATAAGGATGCTAGAAGGGAATTGAAGAGGCAGGCGAGCGGCCACCACGGTCCTCTAGCAGTCCTTCGGGTGTGCGCAGAAGCCCGGTGCTCTGCGGCTTCGTTCTTCGCCCCCGTACAAACTACCGCTCTGTCCGGCTCCCGGAGCAGGAGAAGCGGCTGCTTCGCGCACACAACAGCGGAGCGGCAGCCCTACGCTCCGAAGCGCTGCTTCAGCCGAAAGACGCCGGCCACCGGCGCTTGGCTTCGGACAGCTCCGGAGAGCCGTAGTGTGGGTCTGCACTAGACTGCATCATAGCGAAAAGCTTTGACAGTGTGTCTCGCAGGGAGATAGCTTAGGAGCGCAGCGCACTTATGCCTCCCTTGTCCAGAAACACGGATTTGCTGCACACTCCAAAAACACTGCTCTTTCCATGGTACTATGTAAGCTGCTGTCTGACGCCCGTTCTCTTCTGCCCACTCTTGCCCAGCTGGTTGTTGCAGCGTGCACGTGCCTTCCTGGCATTAAGAGCACAGTGAAAGCAATCGCAAAAGTCCAGCAGCTGCTGACTCCCAAACACAAGGCGCTTGTCTACGTTCTTGCTTCTCGACAACTCAACGCAGCCCTTCATTTCTGCAGCTGCCATCGAGTTTTCTGTATCTTGAGCCTTCTGGGACGAGCACCAATTTCCCAGGAGGGGCTGCATCAGGACGAAGTCAAAACCCAGGAAAGTTGTCTCGGAACACCTTCAATAAAGCATGCCAGCAGTGCATTGAAAAGGCAGGTAGCTTTAGCCACCGTCCTCTAGCAGTCGCGAAGCTGTGCACACAATGTCGTCTGCCTGCGGCAACGTTCTTCGCCCTCGTGCAAGCTACCGCTCTGTCCGGCTCCCGGAGCAGGAGAAGCGGCTGCTTCGCGCACACAACAGCGGAGCGGCAGCCCTACTCTCCGAAGCGCTGCTTCAGCCGAAAGACGCCGGCCACCGGCGCTTGGCTTCGGACAGCTCCGGAGAGCCGTAGTGTGTGTCTGCACTAGACTGCATCATAGCGAAAAGCTTTGGCAGTGTGTCTCGCAGAGAGATAGCTTAGGAGCGCAGCGCACTTATGCCTCCCTTGTCCAGAAACACGATTTTACTGCACACTCCAAAAACAGTACTCTTCCCAGGGCAAGATGCCAGATGCTCTCTGATGCCCGTGCTCCCTTCCTACTCTTGCCCAGCTCGTTGTTGTAACGCGCACATGCCGTCCTGGCATTCAGTGCACAGTGAAAGCAATCGCAAAAGTCCAGCAGCTGCTGACTCCCAAATACAAGGCGCTGGCTATGTTCTTGCTACTCGACGACTCAACGCAGCCCTTCATTTCTGCAGTTGCCATCGAGGTCTCTGCATGTCGGAGAGTCAGAGGACGAGCACGAGTTTCCCACGAGGGGCTGAATCAGGAGGAATTCAAAACTCAGGGAATTTGTCCTGGAACACCTTCCATAAGGATGCTCGAAGGGAATTGAAGAGGCAGGCGAGCGGCCACCACCGTCCTCTAGCAGTCCTTAGGGTGCGCGCAGAAGCCCGGTGCTCTGCGGCTTCGTTCTTCGCCCTCGTGCAAGCTACCGCTCTGTCCGGCTCCCGGAGCAGGAGAAGCGGCTGCTTCGCGCACACAACAGCGGAGCGGCAGCCCTACGCTCCGAAGCGCTGCTTCAGCCGAAAGACGCCGGCCACCGGCGCTTGGCTTCGGACAGCTCCGGAGAGCCGTAGTGTGCGTCTGCACTAGACTGCATCATAGCGAAAAGCTTTGGCAGTGTGTCTCGCAGGGAGATAGCTTAGGAGCGCAGCGCACTTATGCCTCCCTTGTCCAGAAACACGATTTTACTGCACACTCCAAAAACAGTACTCTTCCCAGGCCAATATATAAGCTGCTTTCTGACGGCCGTGATCTTTCGATTACTCTTGCGCAGCTCGGTGTTGCAGAGTGCACGTGCCTTCCTGGCATTCAGTGCACAGTGAAAGCAATCGCAAAAGTCCAGCAGCTGCTGACTCCCAAACACAAGGCGCTGTCTACGTTCTTGCTTCGCAACACTTCAACAGAGTCCTTCATTTCTGCAGCTGCCATCGAGTTTTCTGCATCTCGAGCCTTCTGGGACGAGCACCAATTTCCCAGGAGGGGCTGCATCAGGACGAAGTCAAAACCCAGGAAAGTTGTCTCGGAACACCTTCAATAAAGCATGCCAGCAGTGCATTGAAAAGGCAGGTAGCTTTAGCCACCGTCCTCTAGCAGTCGCGAAGCTGTGCACACAATGTCGTCTCCCTGCGGCAACGTTCTTCGCCCTCGTGCAAGCTACCGCTCTGTCCGGCTCCCGGAGCAGGAGAAGCGGCTGCTTCGCGCACACAACAGCGGAGCGGCAGCCCTTCGCTCCGAAGCGCTGCTTCAGCCGAAAGACGCCGGCGACCGGCGCTTGGCTTCGGACAGCTCCGGAGAGCCGTAGTGTGCGTCTGCACTAGACTGCATCATAGCGAAAAGCTTTGGCAGTGTGTCTCGCAGAGAGATAGCTTAGGAGCGCAGCGCACTTATGCCTCCCTTGTCCAGAAACACGATTTTACTGCACACTCCAAAAACAGTACTCTTCCCAGGGCAAGATGCCAGATGCTCTCTGATGCCCGTGCTCCCTTCCTACTCTTGCCCAGCTCGTTGTTGTAACGCGCACATGCCGTCCTGGCATTCAGTGCACAGTGAAAGCAATCGCAAAAGTCCAGCAGCTGCTGACTCCCAAACACAAGGCGCTGGCTATGTTCTTGCTACTCGACGACTCAACGCAGCCCTTCATTTCTGCAGTTGCCATCGAGGTCTCTGCATGTCGGAGAGTCAGAGGACGAGCACGAGTTTCCCACGAGGGGCTGAATCAGGAGGAATTCAAAACTCAGGGAATTTGTCCTGGAACACCTTCCATAAGGATGCTCGAAGGGAATTGAAGAGGCAGGCGAGCGGCCACCACCGTCCTCTAGCAGTCCTTAGGGTGCGCGCAGAAGCCCGGTGCTCTGCGGCTTCGTTCTTCGCCCTCGTGCAAGCTACCGCTCTGTCCGGCTCCCGGAGCAGGAGAAGCGGCTGCTTCGCGCACACAACAGCGGAGCGGCAGCCCTACGCTCCGAAGCGCTGCTTCAGCCGAAAGACGCCGGCCACCGGCGCTTGGCTTCGGACAGCTCCGGAGAGCCGTAGTGTGGGTCTGCACTAGACTGCATCATAGCGAAAAGCTTTGGCATTGTGTCTCGCAGGGAGATAGCTTAGGAGCGCAGCGCACTTATGCCTCCCTTGTCCAGAAACACGATTTTACTGCACACTCCAAAAACAGTACTCTTCCCAGGCCAATATATAAGCTGCTTTCTGACGGCCGTGATCTTTCGATTACTCTTGCGCAGCTCGGTGTTGCAGAGTGCACGTGCCTTCCTGGAATTCAGTGCACAGTGAAAGCAATCGCAAAAGTCCAGCAGCTGCTGACTCCCAAACACAAGGCGCTGTCTACGTTCTTGCTTCTCAACACTTCAACAGAGTCCTTCATTTCTGCAGCTGCCATCGAGTTTTCTGTATCTTGAGCCTTCTGGGACGAGCACCAATTTCCCAGGAGGGGCTGCATCAGGACGAAGTCAAAACCCAGGAAAGTTGTCTCGGAACACCTTCAATAAAGCATGCCAGCAGTGCATTGAAAAGGCAGGTAGCTTTAGCCACCGTCCTCTAGCAGTCGCGAAGCTGTGCACACAATGTCGTCTCCCTGCGGCAACGTTCTTCGCCCTCGTGCAAGCTACCGCTCTGTCCGGCTCCCGGAGCAGGAGAAGCGGCTGCTTCGCGCACACAGCAGCGGAGCGGCAGCCCTACGCTCCGAAGCGCTGCTTCAGCCGAAAGACGCCGGCCACCGGCGCTTGGCTTCGGACAGCTCCGGAGAGCCGTAGTGTGCGTCTGCAACTAGACTGCATCATAGCGAAAAGCTTTGGCAGTGTGTCTCGCAGGGAGATAGCTTAGGAGCGCAGCGCACTTATGCCTCCCTTGTCCAGAAACACGATTTTACTGCACACTCCAAAAACAGTACTCTTCCCAGGGCAATATATAAGCTGCTTTCTGACGGCCGTGATCTTTCGATTACTCTTGCCCAGCTCGTTGTTTTAACGTGCACATGCCGTCCTGGCATTCAGTGCACAGTGAAAGCAATCGCAAAAGTCCAGCAGCTGCTGACTCCCAAACACAAGGCGCTGGCTATGTTCTTGCTTCTCGACAACTCAACGCAGCCCTTCATTTCTGCAGTTGCCATCGAGGTCTCTGCATGTCGGAGACTCAGAGGACGAGCACGAATTTCCCAGGAGGGGCTGCATCAGGAGGAATTCAAAACTCCAGAAAATTGTCCTGGAACACCTTCCATAAGGATGCTAGAAGGGAATTGAAGAGGCAGGCGAGCGGCCACCACGGTCCTCTAGCAGTCCTTCGGGTGTGCGCAGAAGCCCGGTGCTCTGCGGCTTCGTTCTTCGCCCCCGTACAAACTACCGCTCTGTCCGGCTCCCGGAGCAGGAGAAGCGGCTGCTTCGCGCACACAACAGCGGAGCGGCAGCCCTACGCTCCGAAGCGCTGCTTCAGCCGAAAGACGCCGGCCACCGGCGCTTGGCTTCGGACAGCTCCGGAGAGCCGTAGTGTGCGTCTGCACTAGACTGCATCATAGCGAAAAGCTTTGACAGTGTGTCTCGCAGGGAGATAGCTTAGGAGCGCAGCGCACTTATGCCTCCCTTGTCCAGAAACACGGATTTGCTGCACACTCCAAAAACACTGCTCTTTCCATGGTACTATGTAAGCTGCTGTCTGACGCCCGTTCTCTTCTGCCCACTCTTGCCCAGCTGGTTGTTGCAGCGTGCACGTGCCTTCCTGGCATTAAGAGCACAGTGAAAGCAATCGCAAAAGTCCAGCAGCTGCTGACTCCCAAACACAAGGCGCTTGTCTACGTTCTTGCTTCTCGACAACTCAACGCAGCCCTTCATTTCTGCAGCTGCCATCGAGTTTTCTGTATCTTGAGCCTTCTGGGACGAGCACCAATTTCCCAGGAGGGGCTGCATCAGGACGAAGTCAAAACCCAGGAAAGTTGTCTCGGAACACCTTCAATAAAGCATGCCAGCAGTGCATTGAAAAGGCAGGTAGCTTTAGCCACCGTCCTCTAGCAGTCGCGAAGCTGTGCACACAATGTCGTCTCCCTGCGGCAACGTTCTTCGCCCTCGTGCAAGCTACCGCTCTGTCCGGCTCCCGGAGCAGGAGAAGCGGCTGCTTCGCGCACACAGCAGCGGAGCGGCAGCCCTACGCTCCGAAGCGCTGCTTCAGCCGAAAGACGCCGGCCACCGGCGCTTGGCTTCGGACAGCTCCGGAGAGCCGTAGTGTGCGTCTGCAACTAGACTGCATCATAGCGAAAAGCTTTGGCAGTGTGTCTCGCAGGGAGATAGCTTAGGAGCGCAGCGCACTTATGCCTCCCTTGTCCAGAAACACGATTTTACTGCACACTCCAAAAACAGTACTCTTCCCAGGGCAATATATAAGCTGCTTTCTGACGGCCGTGATCTTTCGATTACTCTTGCCCAGCTCGTTGTTTTAACGTGCACATGCCGTCCTGGCATTCAGTGCACAGTGAAAGCAATCGCAAAAGTCCAGCAGCTGCTGACTCCCAAACACAAGGCGCTGGCTATGTTCTTGCTTCTCGACAACTCAACGCAGCCCTTCATTTCTGCAGTTGCCATCGAGGTCTCTGCATGTCGGAGACTCAGAGGACGAGCACGAATTTCCCAGGAGGGGCTGCATCAGGAGGAATTCAAAACTCCAGAAAATTGTCCTGGAACACCTTCCATAAGGATGCTAGAAGGGAATTGAAGAGGCAGGCGAGCGGCCACCACGGTCCTCTAGCAGTCCTTCGGGTGTGCGCAGAAGCCCGGTGCTCTGCGGCTTCGTTCTTCGCCCCCGTACAAACTACCGCTCTGTCCGGCTCCCGGAGCAGGAGAAGCGGCTGCTTCGCGCACACAACAGCGGAGCGGCAGCCCTACGCTCCGAAGCGCTGCTTCAGCCGAAAGACGCCGGCCACCGGCGCTTGGCTTCGGACAGCTCCGGAGAGCCGTAGTGTGCGTCTGCACTAGACTGCATCATAGCGAAAAGCTTTGACAGTGTGTCTCGCAGGGAGATAGCTTAGGAGCGCAGCGCACTTATGCCTCCCTTGTCCAGAAACACGGATTTGCTGCACACTCCAAAAACACTGCTCTTTCCATGGTACTATGTAAGCTGCTGTCTGACGCCCGTTCTCTTCTGCCCACTCTTGCCCAGCTGGTTGTTGCAGCGTGCACGTGCCTTCCTGGCATTAAGAGCACAGTGAAAGCAATCGCAAAAGTCCAGCAGCTGCTGACTCCCAAACACAAGGCGCTTGTCTACGTTCTTGCTTCTCGACAACTCAACGCAGCCCTTCATTTCTGCAGCTGCCATCGAGTTTTCTGTATCTTGAGCCTTCTGGGACGAGCACCAATTTCCCAGGAGGGGCTGCATCAGGACGAAGTCAAAACCCAGGAAAGTTGTCTCGGAACACCTTCAATAAAGCATGCCAGCAGTGCATTGAAAAGGCAGGTAGCTTTAGCCACCGTCCTCTAGCAGTCGCGAAGCTGTGCACACAATGTCGTCTCCCTGCGGCAACGTTCTTCGCCCTCGTGCAAGCTACCGCTCTGTCCGGCTCCCGGAGCAGGAGAAGCGGCTGCCTCGCGCACACAACAGCGGAGCGGCAGCCCTACGCTCCGAAGCGCTGCTTCAGCCGAAAGACGCCGGCCACCGGCGCTTGGCTTCGGACAGCTCCGGAGAGCCGTAGTGTGTGTCTGCACTAGACTGCATCATAGCGAAAAGCTTTGGCAGTGTGTCTCGCAGAGAGATAGCTTAGGAGCGCAGCGCACTTATGCCTCCCTTGTCCAGAAACACGATTTTACTGCACACTCCAAAAACAGTACTCTTCCCAGGGCAAGATGCCAGATGCTCTCTGATGCCCGTGCTCCCTTCCTACTCTTGCCCAGCTCGTTGTTGTAACGCGCACATGCCGTCCTGGCATTCAGTGCACAGTGAAAGCAATCGCAAAAGTCCAGCAGCTGCTGACTCCCAAACACAAGGCGCTGGCTATGTTCTTGCTACTCGACGACTCAACGCAGCCCTTCATTTCTGCAGTTGCCATCGAGGTCTCTGCATGTCGGAGAGTCAGAGGACGAGCACGAGTTTCCCAGGAGGGGCTGAATCAGGAGGAATTCAAAACTCAGGGAATTTGTCCTGGAACACCTTCCATAAGGATGCTCGAAGGGAATTGAAGAGGCAGGCGAGCGGCCACCACCGTCCTCTAGCAGTCCTTAGGGTGCGCGCAGAAGCCCGGTGCTCTGCGGCTTCGTTCTTCGCCCTCGTGCAAGCTACCGCTCTGTCCGGCTCCCGGAGCAGGAGAAGCGGCTGCTTCGCGCACACAACAGCGGAGCGGCAGCCCTACGCTCCGAAGCGCTGCTTCAGCCGAAAGACGCCGGCCACCGGCGCTTGGCTTCGGACAGCGCCGGAGAGCCGTAGTGTGGGTCTGCACTAGACTGCATCATAGCGAAAAGCTTTGGCAGTGTGTCTCGCAGGGAGATAGCTTAGGAGCGCAGCGCACTTATGCCTCCCTTGTCCAGAAACACGATTTTACTGCACACTCCAAAAACAGTACTCTTCCCAGGCCAATATATAAGCTGCTTTCTGACGGCCGTGATCTTTCGATTACTCTTGCGCAGCTCGGTGTTGCAGAGTGCACGTGCCTTCCTGGAATTCAGTGCACAGTGAAAGCAATCGCAAAAGTCCAGCAGCTGCTGACTCCCAAACACAAGGCGCTGTCTACGTTCTTGCTTCGCAACACTTCAACAGAGTCCTTCATTTCTGCAGCTGCCATCGAGTTTTCTGCATCTCGAGCCTTCTGGGACGAGCACCAATTTCCCAGGAGGGGCTGCATCAGGACGAAGTCAAAACCCAGGAAAGTTGTCTCGGAACACCTTCAATAAAGCATGCCAGCAGTGCATTGAAAAGGCAGGTAGCTTTAGCCACCGTCCTCTAGCAGTCGCAAGGCTGTGCACACAATGTCGTCTCCCTGCGGCAACGTTCTTCGCCCTCGTGCAAGCTACCGCTCTGTCCGGCTCCCGGAGCAGGAGAAGCGGCTGCTTCGCGCACACAGCAGCGGAGCGGCAGCCCTACGCTCCGAAGCGCTGCTTCAGCCGAAAGACGCCGGCCACCGGCGCTTGGCTTCGGACAGCTCCGGAGAGCCGTAGTGTGCGTCTGCACTAGACTGCATCATAGCGAAAAGCTTTGACAGTGTGTCTCGCAGGGAGATAGCTTAGGAGCGCAGCGCACTTTTGCCTCCCTTGTCCAGAAACACGATTTTACTGCACACTCCAAAAACAGTACTCCTCCCAGGGCAATATATAAGCTGCTTTCTGACGGCCGTGATCTTTCGATTACTCTTGCCCAGCTCGTTGTTTTAACGTGCACATGCCGTCCTGGCATTCAGTGCACAGTGAAAGCAATCGCAAAAGTCCAGCAGCTGCTGACTCCCAAACACAAGGCGCTGGCTATGTTCTTGCTTCTCGACAACTCAACGCAGCCCTTCATTTCTGCAGTTGCCATCGAGGTCTCTGCATGTCGGAGACTCAGAGGACGAGCACGAATTTCCCAGGAGGGGCTGCATCAGGAGGAATTCAAAACTCCAGAAAATTGTCCTGGAACACCTTCCATAAGGATGCTAGAAGGGAATTGAAGAGGCAGGCGAGCGGCCACCACGGTCCTCTAGCAGTCCTTCGGGTGTGCGCAGAAGCCCGGTGCTCTGCGGCTTCGTTCTTCGCCCCCGTACAAACTACCGCTCTGTCCGGCTCCCGGAGCAGGAGAAGCGGCTGCTTCGCGCACACAACAGCGGAGCGGCAGCCCTACGCTCCGAAGCGCTGCTTCAGCCGAAAGACGCCGGCCACCGGCGCTTGGCTTCGGACAGCTCCGGAGAGCCGTAGTGTGCGTCTGCACTAGACTGCATCATAGCGAAAAGCTTTGACAGTGTGTCTCGCAGGGAGATAGCTTAGGAGCGCAGCGCACTTATGCCTCCCTTGTCCAGAAACACGGATTTGCTGCACACTCCAAAAACACTGCTCTTTCCATGGTACTATGTAAGCTGCTGTCTGACGCCCGTTCTCTTCTGCCCACTCTTGCCCAGCTGGTTGTTGCAGCGTGCACGTGCCTTCCTGGCATTAAGAGCACAGTGAAAGCAATCGCAAAAGTCCAGCAGCTGCTGACTCCCAAACACAAGGCGCTTGTCTACGTTCTTGCTTCTCGACAACTCAACGCAGCCCTTCATTTCTGCAGCTGCCATCGAGTTTTCTGTATCTCGAGCCTTCTGGGACGAGCACCAATTTCCCAGGAGGGGCTGCATCAGGACGAAGTCAAAACCCAGGAAAGTTGTCTCGGAACACCTTCAATAAAGCATGCCAGCAGTGCATTGAAAAGGCAGGTAGCTTTAGCCACCGTCCTCTAGCAGTCGCGAAGCTGTGCACACAATGTCGTCTGCCTGCGGCAACGTTCTTCGCCCTCGTGCAAGCTACTGCTCTGTCCGGCTCCCGGAGCAGGAGAAGCGGCTGCTTCGCGCACACAGCAGCGGAGCGGCAGCCCTACGCTCCGAAGCGCTGCTTCAGCCGAAAGACGCCGGCTACCGGCGCTTGGCTTCGGACAGCTCCGGAGAGCCGTAGTGTGCGTCTGCACTAGACTGCATCATAGCGAAAAGCTTTGGCAGTGTGTCTCGCAGAGAGATAGCTTAGGAGCGCAGCGCACTTATGCCTCCCTTGTCCAGAAACACGATTTTACTGCACACTCCAAAAACAGTACTCTTCCCAGGGCAAGATGCCAGATGCTCTCTGATGCCCGTGCTCCCTTCCTACTCTTGCCCAGCTCGTTGTTGTAACGCGCACATGCCGTCCTGGCATTCAGTGCACAGTGAAAGCAATCGCAAAAGTCCAGCAGCTGCTGACTCCCAAACACAAGGCGCTGGCTATGTTCTTGCTTCTCGACAACTCAACGCAGCCCTCCATTTCTGCAGTTGCCATCGAGGTCTCTGCATGTCGGAGAGTCAGAGGACGAGCACGAGTTTCCCAGGAGGGGCTGAATCAGGAGGAATTCAAAACTCAGGGAATTTGTCCTGGAACACCTTCCATAAGGATGCTAGAAGGGAATTGAAGAGGCAGGCGAGCGGCCACCACCGTCCTCTAGCAGTCCTTAGGGTGCGCGCAGAAGCCCGGTGCTCTGCGGCAACGTTCTTCGCCCTCGTGCAAGCTACCGCTCTGTCCGGCTCCCGGAGCAGGAGAAGCGGCTGCTTCGCGCACACAGCAGCGGAGCGGCAGCCCTACGCTCCGAAGCGCTGCTTCAGCCGAAAGACGCCGGCCACCGGCGCTTGGCTTCGGACAGCTCCGGAGAGCCGTAGTGTGCGTCTGCAACTAGACTGCATCATAGCGAAAAGCTTTGGCAGTGTGTCTCGCAGGGAGATAGCTTAGGAGCGCAGCGCACTTATGCCTCCCTTGTCCAGAAACACGATTTTACTGCACACTCCAAAAACAGTACTCTTCCCAGGGCAATATATAAGCTGCTTTCTGACGGCCGTGATCTTTCGATTACTCTTGCCCAGCTCGTTGTTTTAACGTGCACATGCCGTCCTGGCATTCAGTGCACAGTGAAAGCAATCGCAAAAGTCCAGCAGCTGCTGACTCCCAAACACAAGGCGCTGGCTATGTTCTTGCTTCTCGACAACTCAACGCAGCCCTTCATTTCTGCAGTTGCCATCGAGGTCTCTGCATGTCGGAGACTCAGAGGACGAGCACGAATTTCCCAGGAGGGGCTGCATCAGGAGGAATTCAAAACTCCAGAAAATTGTCCTGGAACACCTTCCATAAGGATGCTAGAAGGGAATTGAAGAGGCAGGCGAGCGGCCACCACGGTCCTCTAGCAGTCCTTCGGGTGTGCGCAGAAGCCCGGTGCTCTGCGGCTTCGTTCTTCGCCCCCGTACAAACTACCGCTCTGTCCGGCTCCCGGAGCAGGAGAAGCGGCTGCTTCGCGCACACAACAGCGGAGCGGCAGCCCTACGCTCCGAAGCGCTGCTTCAGCCGAAAGACGCCGGCCACCGGCGCTTGGCTTCGGACAGCTCCGGAGAGCCGTAGTGTGCGTCTGCACTAGACTGCATCATAGCGAAAAGCTTTGACAGTGTGTCTCGCAGGGAGATAGCTTAGGAGCGCAGCGCACTTATGCCTCCCTTGTCCAGAAACACGGATTTGCTGCACACTCCAAAAACACTGCTCTTTCCATGGTACTATGTAAGCTGCTGTCTGACGCCCGTTCTCTTCTGCCCACTCTTGCCCAGCTGGTTGTTGCAGCGTGCACGTGCCTTCCTGGCATTAAGAGCACAGTGAAAGCAATCGCAAAAGTCCAGCAGCTGCTGACTCCCAAACACAAGGCGCTTGTCTACGTTCTTGCTTCTCGACAACTCAACGCAGCCCTTCATTTCTGCAGCTGCCATCGAGTTTTCTGTATCTCGAGCCTTCTGGGACGAGCACCAATTTCCCAGGAGGGGCTGCATCAGGACGAAGTCAAAACCCAGGAAAGTTGTCTCGGAACACCTTCAATAAAGCATGCCAGCAGTGCATTGAAAAGGCAGGTAGCTTTAGCCACCGTCCTCTAGCAGTCGCGAAGCTGTGCACACAATGTCGTCTGCCTGCGGCAACGTTCTTCGCCCTCGTGCAAGCTACCGCTCTGTCCGGCTCCCGGAGCAGGAGAAGCGGCTGCTTCGCGCACACAGCAGCGGAGCGGCAGCCCTACGCTCCGAAGCGCTGCTTCAGCCGAAAGACGCCGGCTACCGGCGCTTGGCTTCGGACAGCTCCGGAGAGCCGTAGTGTGCGTCTGCACTAGACTGAATCATAGCGAAAAGCTTTGGCAGTGTGTCTCGCAGAGAGATAGCTTAGGAGCGCAGCGCACTTATGCCTCCCTTGTCCAGAAACACGATTTTACTGCACACTCCAAAAACAGTACTCTTCCCAGGGCAAGATGCCAGATGCTCTCTGATGCCCGTGCTCCCTTCCTACTCTTGCCCAGCTCGTTGTTGTAACGCGCACATGCCGTCCTGGCATTCAGTGCACAGTGAAAGCAATCGCAAAAGTCCAGCAGCTGCTGACTCCCAAACACAAGGCGCTGGCTATGTTCTTGCTTCTCGACAACTCAACGCAGCCCTCCATTTCTGCAGTTGCCATCGAGGTCTCTGCATGTCGGAGAGTCAGAGGACGAGCACGAGTTTCCCAGGAGGGGCTGAATCAGGAGGAATTCAAAACTCAGGGAATTTGTCCTGGAACACCTTCCATAAGGATGCTAGAAGGGAATTGAAGAGGCAGGCGAGCGGCCACCACCGTCCTCTAGCAGTCCTTAGGGTGCGCGCAGAAGCCCGGTGCTCTGCGGCAACGTTCTTCGCCCTCGTGCAAGCTACCGCTCTGTCCGGCTCCCGGAGCAGGAGAAGCGGCTGCTTCGCGCACACAACAGCGGAGCGGCAGCCCTACGCTCCGAAGCGCTGCTTCAGCCGAAAGACGCCGGCCACCGGCGCTTGGCTTCGGACAGCTCCGGAGAGCCGTAGTGTGGGTCTGCACTAGACTGCATCATAGCGAAAAGCTTTGGCAGTGTGTCTCGCAGGGAGATAGCTTAGGAGCGCAGCGCACTTATGCCTCCCTTGTCCAGAAACACGATTTTACTGCACACTCCAAAAACAGTACTCCTCCCAGGGCAATATATAAGCTGCTTTCTGACGGCCGTGATCTTTCGATTACTCTTGCGCAGCTCGGTGTTGCAGAGTGCACGTGCCTTCCTGGACTTCAGTGCACAGTGAAAGCAATCGCAAAAGTCCAGCAGCTGCTGACTCCCAAACACAAGGCGCTGGCTATGTTCTTGCTTCTCGACAACTCAACGCAGCCCTTCATTTCTGCAGTTGCCATCGAGGTCTCTGCATGTCGGAGACTCAGAGGACGAGCACGAATTTCCCAGGAGGGGCTGCATCAGGAGGAATTCAAAACTCCAGAAAATTGTCCTGGAACACCTTCCATAAGGATGCTAGAAGGGAATTGAAGAGGCAGGCGAGCGGCCACCACGGTCCTCTAGCAGTCCTTCGGGTGTGCGCAGAAGCCCGGTGCTCTGCGGCTTCGTTCTTCGCCCCCGTACAAACTACCGCTCTGTCCGGCTCCCGGAGCAGGAGAAGCGGCTGCTTCGCGCACACAGCAGCGGAGCGGCAGCCCTACGCTCCGAAGCGCTGCTTCAGCCGAAAGACGCCGGCCACCGGCGCTTGGCTTCGGACAGCTCCGGAGAGCCGTAGTGTGCGTCTGCACTAGACTGCATCATAGCGAAAAGCTTTGACAGTGTGTCTCGCAGGGAGATAGCTTAGGAGCGCAGCGCACTTATGCCTCCCTTGTCCAGAAACACGGATTTGCTGCACACTCCAAAAACACTGCTCTTTCCATGGTACTATGTAAGCTGCTGTCTGACGCCCGTTCTCTTCTGCCCACTCTTGCCCAGCTGGTTGTTGCAGCGTGCACGTGCCTTCCTGGCATTAAGAGCACAGTGAAAGCAATCGCAAAAGTCCAGCAGCTGCTGACTCCCAAACACAAGGCGCTTGTCTACGTTCTTGCTTCTCGACAACTCAACGCAGCCCTTCATTTCTGCAGCTGCCATCGAGTTTTCTGTATCTCGAGCCTTCTGGGACGAGCACCAATTTCCCAGGAGGGGCTGCATCAGGACGAAGTCAAAACCCAGGAAAGTTGTCTCGGAACACCTTCAATAAAGCATGCCAGCAGTGCATTGAAAAGGCAGGTAGCTTTAGCCACCGTCCTCTAGCAGTCGCGAAGCTGTGCACACAATGTCGTCTGCCTGCGGCAACGTTCTTCGCCCTCGTGCAAGCTACCGCTCTGTCCGGCTCCCGGAGCAGGAGAAGCGGCTGCTTCGCGCACACAGCAGCGGAGCGGCAGCCCTACGCTCCGAAGCGCTGCTTCAGCCGAAAGACGCCGGCTACCGGCGCTTGGCTTCGGACAGCTCCGGAGAGCCGTAGTGTGCGTCTGCACTAGACTGCATCATAGCGAAAAGCTTTGGCAGTGTGTCTCGCAGAGAGATAGCTTAGGAGCGCAGCGCACTTATGCCTCCCTTGTCCAGAAACACGATTTTACTGCACACTCCAAAAACAGTACTCTTCCCAGGGCAAGATGCCAGATGCTCTCTGATGCCCGTGCTCAATTCCTACTCTTGCCCAGCTCGTTGTTGTAACGCGCACATGCCGTCCTGGCATTCAGTGCACAGTGAAAGCAATCGCAAAAGTCCAGCAGCTGCTGACTCCCAAACACAAGGCGCTGGCTATGTTCTTGCTTCTCGACAACTCAACGCAGCCCTCCATTTCTGCAGTTGCCATCGAGGTCTCTGCATGTCGGAGAGTCAGAGGACGAGCACGAGTTTCCCAGGAGGGGCTGAATCAGGAGGAATTCAAAACTCAGGGAATTTGTCCTGGAACACCTTCCATAAGGATGCTAGAAGGGAATTGAAGAGGCAGGCGAGCGGCCACCACCGTCCTCTAGCAGTCCTTAGGGTGCGCGCAGAAGCCCGGTGCTCTGCGGCAACGTTCTTCGCCCTCGTGCAAGCTACCGCTCTGTCCGGCTCCCGGAGCAGGAGAAGCGGCTGCTTCGCGCACACAACAGCGGAGCGGCAGCCCTACGCTCCGAAGCGCTGCTTCAGCCGAAAGACGCCGGCCACCGGCGCTTGGCTTCGGACAGCTCCGGAGAGCCGTAGTGTGCGTCTGCACTAGACTGCATCATAGCGAAAAGCTTTGGCAGTGTGTCTCGCAGGGAGATAGCTTAGGAGCGCAGCGCACTTATGCCTCCCTTGTCCAGAAACACGATTTTACTGCACACTCCAAAAACAGTACTCTTCCCAGGCCAATATATAAGCTGCTTTCTGACGGCCGTGATCTTTCGATTACTCTTGCGCAGCTCGGTGTTGCAGAGTGCACGTGCCTTCCTGGACTTCAGTGCACATTGAAAGCAATCGCAAAAGTCCAGCAGCTGCTGACTCCCAAACACAAGGCGCTGTCTACGTTCTTGCTTCGCAACACTTCAACAGAGTCCTTCATTTCTGCAGCTGCCATCGAGTTTTCTGCATCTCGAGCCTTCTGGGACGAGCACCAATTTCCCAGGAGGGGCTGCATCAGGACGAAGTCAAAACCCAGGAAAGTTGTCTCGGAACACCTTCAATAAAGCATGCCAGCAGTGCATTGAAAAGGCAGGGAGCTTTAGCCACCGTCCTCTAGCAGTCGCAAGGCTGTGCACACAATGTCGTCTCCCTGCGGCAACGTTCTTCGCCCTCGTGCAAGCTACCGCTCTGTCCGGCTCCCGGAGCAGGAGAAGCGGCTGCCTCGCGCACACAACAGCGGAGCGGCAGCCCTACGCTCCGAAGCGCTGCTTCAGCCGAAAGACGCCGGCCACCGGCGCTTGGCTTCGGACAGCTCCGGAGAGCCGTAGTGTGCGTCTGCACTAGACTGCATCATAGCGAAAAGCTTTGACAGTGTGTCTCGCAGGGAGATAGCTTAGGAGCGCAGCGCACTTATGCCTCCCTTGTCCAGAAACACGATTTTACTGCACACTCCAAAAACAGTACTCCTCCCAGGGCAATATATAAGCTGCTTTCTGACGGCCGTGATCTTTCGATTACTCTTGCCCAGATCGTTGTTTTAACGTGCACATGCCGTCCTGGCATTCAGTGCACAGTGAAAGCAATCGCAAAAGTCCAGCAGCTGCTGACTCCCAAACACAAGGCGCTGGCTATGTTCTTGCTTCTCGACAACTCAACGCAGCCCTTCATTTCTGCAGTTGCCATCGAGGTCTCTGCATGTCGGAGACTCAGAGGACGAGCACGAATTTCCCAGGAGGGGCTGCATCAGGAGGAATTCAAAACTCCAGAAAATTGTCCTGGAACACCTTCCATAAGGATGCTAGAAGGGAATTGAAGAGGCAGGCGAGCGGCTACCACGGTCCTCTAGCAGTCCTTCGGGTGTGCGCAGAAGCCCGGTGCTCTGCGGCTTCGTTCTTCGCCCCCGTACAAACTACCGCTCTGTCCGGCTCCCGGAGCAGGAGAAGCGGCTGCTTCGCGCACACAACAGCGGAGCGGCAGCCCTACGCTCCGAAGCGCTGCTTCAGCCGAAAGACGCCGGCCACCGGCGCTTGGCTTCGGACAGCTCCGGAGAGCCGTAGTGTGCGTCTGCACTAGACTGCATCATAGCGAAAAGCTTTGACAGTGTGTCTCGCAGGGAGATAGCTTAGGAGCGCAGCGCACTTATGCCTCCCTTGTCCAGAAACACGGATTTGCTGCACACTCCAAAAACACTGCTCTTTCCATGGTACTATGTAAGCTGCTGTCTGACGCCCGTTCTCTTCTGCCCACTCTTGCCCAGCTGGTTGTTGCAGCGTGCACGTGCCTTCCTGGCATTAAGAGCACAGTGAAAGCAATCGCAAAAGTCCAGCAGCTGCTGACTCCCAAACACAAGGCGCTTGTCTACGTTCTTGCTTCTGGACAACTCAACGCAGCCCTTCATTTCTGCAGCTGCCATCGAGTTTTCTGTATCTTGAGCCTTCTGGGACGAGCACCAATTTCCCAGGAGGGGCTGCATCAGGACGAAGTCAAAACCCAGGAAAGTTGTCTCGGAACACCTTCAATAAAGCATGCCAGCAGTGCATTGAAAAGGCAGGGAGCTTTAGCCACCGTCCTCTAGCAGTCGCGAAGCTGTGCACACAATGTCGTCTCCCTGCGGCAACGTTCTTCGCCCTCGTGCAAGCTACCGCTCTGTCCGGCTCCCGGAGCAGGAGAAGCGGCTGCTTCGCGCACACAGCAGCGGAGCGGCAGCCCTACGCTCCGAAGCGCTGCTTCAGCCGAAAGACGCCGGCCACCGGCGCTTGGCTTCGGACAGCTCCGGAGAGCCGTAGTGTGCGTCTGCACTAGACTGCATCATAGCGAAAAGCTTTGGCAGTGTGTCTCGCAGAGAGATAGCTTAGGAGCGCAGCGCACTTATGCCTCCCTTGTCCAGAAACACGATTTTACTGCACACTCCAAAAACAGTACTCTTCCCAGGGCAAGATGCCAGATGCTCTCTGATGCCCGTGCTCCCTTCCTACTCTTGCCCAGCTCGTTGTTGTAACGCGCACATGCCGTCCTGGCATTCAGTGCACAGTGAAAGCAATCGCAAAAGTCCAGCAGCTGCTGACTCCCAAACACAAGGCGCTGGCTATGTTCTTGCTTCTCGACAACTCAACGCAGCCCTCCATTTCTGCAGTTGCCATCGAGGTCTCTGCATGTCGGAGAGTCAGAGGACGAGCACGAGTTTCCCAGGAGGGGCTGAATCAGGAGGAATTCAAAACTCAGGGAATTTGTCCTGGAACACCTTCCATAAGGATGCTCGAAGGGAATTGAAGAGGCAGGCGAGCGGCCACCACCGTCCTCTAGCAGTCCTTAGGGTGCGCGCAGAAGCCCGGTGCTCTGCGGCTTCGTTCTTCGCCCTCGTGCAAGCTACCGCTCTGTCCGGCTCCCGGAGCAGGAGAAGCGGCTGCTTCGCGCACACAACAGCGGAGCGGCAGCCCTACGCTCCGAAGCGCTGCTTCAGCCGAAAGACGCCGGCCACCGGCGCTTGGCTTCGGACAGCTCCGGAGAGCCGTAGTGTGGGTCTGCACTAGACTGCATCATAGCGAAAAGCTTTGGCAGTGTGTCTCGCAGGGAGATAGCTTAGGAGCGCAGCGCACTTATGCCTCCCTTGTCCAGAAACACGATTTTACTGCACACTCCAAAAACAGTACTCTTCCCAGGGCAATATATAAGCTGCTTTCTGACGGCCGTGATCTTTCGATTACTCTTGCGCAGCTCGGTGTTGCAGAGTGCACGTGCCTTCCTGGAATTCAGTGCACAGTGAAAGCAATCGCAAAAGTCCAGCAGCTGCTGACTCCCAAACACAAGGCGCTGTCTACGTTCTTGCTTCGCAACACTTCAACAGAGTCCTTCATTTCTGCAGCTGCCATCGAGTTTTCTGCATCTCGAGCCTTCTGGGACGAGCACCAATTTCCCAGGAGGGGCTGCATCAGGACGAAGTCAAAACCCAGGAAAGTTGTCTCGGAACACCTTCAATAAAGCATGCCAGCAGTGCATTGAAAAGGCAGGTAGCTTTAGCCACCGTCCTCTAGCAGTCGCGAAGCTGTGCACACAATGTCGTCTCCCTGCGGCAACGTTCTTCGCCCTCGTGCAAGCTACCGCTCTGTCCGGCTCCCGGAGCAGGAGAAGCGGCTGCTTCGCGCACACAGCAGCGGAGCGGCAGCCCTACGCTCCGAAGCGCTGCTTCAGCCGAAAGACGCCGGCCACCGGCGCTTGGCTTCGGACAGCTCCGGAGAGCCGTAGTGTGCGTCTGCACTAGACTGCATCATAGCGAAAAGCTTTGGCAGTGTGTCTCGCAGGGAGATAGCTTAGGAGCGCAGCGCACTTATGCCTCCCTTGTCCAGAAACACGATTTTACTGCACACTCCAAAAACAGTACTCCTCCCAGGGCAATATATAAGCTGCTTTCTGACGGCCGTGATCTTTCGATTACTCTTGCCCAGCTCGTTGTTTTAACGTGCACATGCCGTCCTGGCATTCAGTGCACAGTGAAAGCAATCGCAAAAGTCCAGCAGCTGCTGACTCCCAAACACAAGGCGCTGGCTATGTTCTTGCTTCTCGACAACTCAACGCAGCCCTTCATTTCTGCAGTTGCCATCGAGGTCTCTGCATGTCGGAGACTCAGAGGACGAGCACGAATTTCCCAGGAGGGGCTGCATCAGGAGGAATTCAAAACTCCAGAAAATTGTCCTGGAACACCTTCCATAAGGATGCTAGAAGGGAATTGAAGAGGCAGGCGAGCGGCCACCACGGTCCTCTAGCAGTCCTTCGGGTGTGCGCAGAAGCCCGGTGCTCTGCGGCTTCGTTCTTCGCCCCCGTACAAACTACCGCTCTGTCCGGCTCCCGGAGCAGGAGAAGCGGCTGCTTCGCGCACACAACAGCGGAGCGGCAGCCCTACGCTCCGAAGCGCTGCTTCAGCCGAAAGACGCCGGCCACCGGCGCTTGGCTTCGGACAGCTCCGGAGAGCCGTAGTGTGCGTCTGCACTAGACTGCATCATAGCGAAAAGCTTTGACAGTGTGTCTCGCAGGGAGATAGCTTAGGAGCGCAGCGCACTTATGCCTCCCTTGTCCAGAAACACGGATTTGCTGCACACTCCAAAAACACTGCTCTTTCCATGGTACTATGTAAGCTGCTGTCTGACGCCCGTTCTCTTCTGCCCACTCTTGCCCAGCTGGTTGTTGCAGCGTGCACGTGCCTTCCTGGCATTAAGAGCACAGTGAAAGCAATCGCAAAAGTCCAGCAGCTGCTGACTCCCAAACACAAGGCGCTTGTCTACGTTCTTGCTTCTCGACAACTCAACGCAGCCCTTCATTTCTGCAGCTGCCATCGAGTTTTCTGTATCTTGAGCCTTCTGGGACGAGCACCAATTTCCCAGGAGGGGCTGCATCAGGACGAAGTCAAAACCCAGGAAAGTTGTCTCGGAACACCTTCAATAAAGCATGCCAGCAGTGCATTGAAAAGGCAGGTAGCTTTAGCCACCGTCCTCTAGCAGTCGCGAAGCTGTGCACACAATGTCGTCTGCCTGCGGCAACGTTCTTCGCCCTCGTGCAAGCTACCGCTCTGTCCGGCTCCCGGAGCAGGAGAAGCGGCTGCTTCGCGCACACAACAGCGGAGCGGCAGCCCTACTCTCCGAAGCGCTGCTTCAGCCGAAAGACGCCGGCCACCGGCGCTTGGCTTCGGACAGCTCCGGAGAGCCGTAGTGTGTGTCTGCACTAGACTGCATCATAGCGAAAAGCTTTGGCAGTGTGTCTCGCAGAGAGATAGCTTAGGAGCGCAGCGCACTTATGCCTCCCTTGTCCAGAAACACGATTTTACTGCACACTCCAAAAACAGTACTCTTCCCAGGGCAAGATGCCAGATGCTCTCTGATGCCCGTGCTCCCTTCCTACTCTTGCCCAGCTCGTTGTTGTAACGCGCACATGCCGTCCTGGCATTCAGTGCACAGTGAAAGCAATCGCAAAAGTCCAGCAGCTGCTGACTCCCAAATACAAGGCGCTGGCTATGTTCTTGCTACTCGACGACTCAACGCAGCCCTTCATTTCTGCAGTTGCCATCGAGGTCTCTGCATGTCGGAGAGTCAGAGGACGAGCACGAGTTTCCCACGAGGGGCTGAATCAGGAGGAATTCAAAACTCAGGGAATTTGTCCTGGAACACCTTCCATAAGGATGCTAGAAGGGAATTGAAGAGGCAGGCGAGCGGCCACCACCGTCCTCTAGCAGTCCTTAGGGTGCGCGCAGAAGCCCGGTGCTCTGCGGCTTCGTTCTTCGCCCTCGTGCAAGCTACCGCTCTGTCCGGCTCCCGGAGCAGGAGAAGCGGCTGCTTCGCGCACACAACAGCGGAGCGGCAGCCCTACGCTCCGAAGCGCTGCTTCAGCCGAAAGACGCCGGCCACCGGCGCTTGGCTTCGGACAGCTCCGGAGAGCCGTAGTGTGCGTCTGCACTAGACTGCATCATAGCGAAAAGCTTTGGCAGTGTGTCTCGCAGGGAGATAGCTTAGGAGCGCAGCGCACTTATGCCTCCCTTGTCCAGAAACACGATTTTACTGCACACTCCAAAAACAGTACTCTTCCCAGGCCAATATATAAGCTGCTTTCTGACGGCCGTGATCTTTCGATTACTCTTGCGCAGCTCGGTGTTGCAGAGTGCACGTGCCTTCCTGGCATTCAGTGCACAGTGAAAGCAATCGCAAAAGTCCAGCAGCTGCTGACTCCCAAACACAAGGCGCTGTCTACGTTCTTGCTTCGCAACACTTCAACAGAGTCCTTCATTTCTGCAGCTGCCATCGAGTTTTCTGCATCTCGAGCCTTCTGGGACGAGCACCAATTTCCCAGGAGGGGCTGCATCAGGACGAAGTCAAAACCCAGGAAAGTTGTCTCGGAACACCTTCAATAAAGCATGCCAGCAGTGCATTGAAAAGGCAGGTAGCTTTAGCCACCGTCCTCTAGCAGTCGCGAAGCTGTGCACACAATGTCGTCTCCCTGCGGCAACGTTCTTCGCCCTCGTGCAAGCTACCGCTCTGTCCGGCTCCCGGAGCAGGAGAAGCGGCTGCTTCGCGCACACAACAGCGGAGCGGCAGCCCTTCGCTCCGAAGCGCTGCTTCAGCCGAAAGACGCCGGCGACCGGCGCTTGGCTTCGGACAGCTCCGGAGAGCCGTAGTGTGCGTCTGCACTAGACTGCATCATAGCGAAAAGCTTTGGCAGTGTGTCTCGCAGAGAGATAGCTTAGGAGCGCAGCGCACTTATGCCTCCCTTGTCCAGAAACACGATTTTACTGCACACTCCAAAAACAGTACTCTTCCCAGGGCAAGATGCCAGATGCTCTCTGATGCCCGTGCTCCCTTCCTACTCTTGCCCAGCTCGTTGTTGTAACGCGCACATGCCGTCCTGGCATTCAGTGCACAGTGAAAGCAATCGCAAAAGTCCAGCAGCTGCTGACTCCCAAACACAAGGCGCTGGCTATGTTCTTGCTACTCGACGACTCAACGCAGCCCTTCATTTCTGCAGTTGCCATCGAGGTCTCTGCATGTCGGAGAGTCAGAGGACGAGCACGAGTTTCCCACGAGGGGCTGAATCAGGAGGAATTCAAAACTCAGGGAATTTGTCCTGGAACACCTTCCATAAGGATGCTCGAAGGGAATTGAAGAGGCAGGCGAGCGGCCACCACCGTCCTCTAGCAGTCCTTAGGGTGCGCGCAGAAGCCCGGTGCTCTGCGGCTTCGTTCTTCGCCCTCGTGCAAGCTACCGCTCTGTCCGGCTCCCGGAGCAGGAGAAGCGGCTGCTTCGCGCACACAACAGCGGAGCGGCAGCCCTACGCTCCGAAGCGCTGCTTCAGCCGAAAGACGCCGGCCACCGGCGCTTGGCTTCGGACAGCTCCGGAGAGCCGTAGTGTGGGTCTGCACTAGACTGCATCATAGCGAAAAGCTTTGGCATTGTGTCTCGCAGGGAGATAGCTTAGGAGCGCAGCGCACTTATGCCTCCCTTGTCCAGAAACACGATTTTACTGCACACTCCAAAAACAGTACTCTTCCCAGGCCAATATATAAGCTGCTTTCTGACGGCCGTGATCTTTCGATTACTCTTGCGCAGCTCGGTGTTGCAGAGTGCACGTGCCTTCCTGGAATTCAGTGCACAGTGAAAGCAATCGCAAAAGTCCAGCAGCTGCTGACTCCCAAACACAAGGCGCTGTCTACGTTCTTGCTTCTCAACACTTCAACAGAGTCCTTCATTTCTGCAGCTGCCATCGAGTTTTCTGTATCTTGAGCCTTCTGGGACGAGCACCAATTTCCCAGGAGGGGCTGCATCAGGACGAAGTCAAAACCCAGGAAAGTTGTCTCGGAACACCTTCAATAAAGCATGCCAGCAGTGCATTGAAAAGGCAGGTAGCTTTAGCCACCGTCCTCTAGCAGTCGCGAAGCTGTGCACACAATGTCGTCTCCCTGCGGCAACGTTCTTCGCCCTCGTGCAAGCTACCGCTCTGTCCGGCTCCCGGAGCAGGAGAAGCGGCTGCTTCGCGCACACAGCAGCGGAGCGGCAGCCCTACGCTCCGAAGCGCTGCTTCAGCCGAAAGACGCCGGCCACCGGCGCTTGGCTTCGGACAGCTCCGGAGAGCCGTAGTGTGCGTCTGCAACTAGACTGCATCATAGCGAAAAGCTTTGGCAGTGTGTCTCGCAGGGAGATAGCTTAGGAGCGCAGCGCACTTATGCCTCCCTTGTCCAGAAACACGATTTTACTGCACACTCCAAAAACAGTACTCTTCCCAGGGCAATATATAAGCTGCTTTCTGACGGCCGTGATCTTTCGATTACTCTTGCCCAGCTCGTTGTTTTAACGTGCACATGCCGTCCTGGCATTCAGTGCACAGTGAAAGCAATCGCAAAAGTCCAGCAGCTGCTGACTCCCAAACACAAGGCGCTGGCTATGTTCTTGCTTCTCGACAACTCAACGCAGCCCTTCATTTCTGCAGTTGCCATCGAGGTCTCTGCATGTCGGAGACTCAGAGGACGAGCACGAATTTCCCAGGAGGGGCTGCATCAGGAGGAATTCAAAACTCCAGAAAATTGTCCTGGAACACCTTCCATAAGGATGCTAGAAGGGAATTGAAGAGGCAGGCGAGCGGCCACCACGGTCCTCTAGCAGTCCTTCGGGTGTGCGCAGAAGCCCGGTGCTCTGCGGCTTCGTTCTTCGCCCCCGTACAAACTACCGCTCTGTCCGGCTCCCGGAGCAGGAGAAGCGGCTGCTTCGCGCACACAACAGCGGAGCGGCAGCCCTACGCTCCGAAGCGCTGCTTCAGCCGAAAGACGCCGGCCACCGGCGCTTGGCTTCGGACAGCTCCGGAGAGCCGTAGTGTGCGTCTGCACTAGACTGCATCATAGCGAAAAGCTTTGACAGTGTGTCTCGCAGGGAGATAGCTTAGGAGCGCAGCGCACTTATGCCTCCCTTGTCCAGAAACACGGATTTGCTGCACACTCCAAAAACACTGCTCTTTCCATGGTACTATGTAAGCTGCTGTCTGACGCCCGTTCTCTTCTGCCCACTCTTGCCCAGCTGGTTGTTGCAGCGTGCACGTGCCTTCCTGGCATTAAGAGCACAGTGAAAGCAATCGCAAAAGTCCAGCAGCTGCTGACTCCCAAACACAAGGCGCTTGTCTACGTTCTTGCTTCTCGACAACTCAACGCAGCCCTTCATTTCTGCAGCTGCCATCGAGTTTTCTGTATCTTGAGCCTTCTGGGACGAGCACCAATTTCCCAGGAGGGGCTGCATCAGGACGAAGTCAAAACCCAGGAAAGTTGTTTCGGAACACCTTCAATAAAGCATGCCAGCAGTGCATTGAAAAGGCAGGTAGCTTTAGCCACCGTCCTCTAGCAGTCGCGAAGCTGTGCACACAATGTCGTCTCCCTGCGGCAACGTTCTTCGCCCTCGTGCAAGCTACCGCTCTGTCCGGCTCCCGGAGCAGGAGAAGCGGCTGCTTCGCGCACACAGCAGCGGAGCGGCAGCCCTACGCTCCGAAGCGCTGCTTCAGCCGAAAGACGCCGGCCACCGGCGCTTGGCTTCGGACAGCTCCGGAGAGCCGTAGTGTGCGTCTGCAACTAGACTGCATCATAGCGAAAAGCTTTGGCAGTGTGTCTCGCAGGGAGATAGCTTAGGAGCGCAGCGCACTTATGCCTCCCTTGTCCAGAAACACGATTTTACTGCACACTCCAAAAACAGTACTCTTCCCAGGGCAATATATAAGCTGCTTTCTGACGGCCGTGATCTTTCGATTACTCTTGCCCAGCTCGTTGTTTTAACGTGCACATGCCGTCCTGGCATTCAGTGCACAGTGAAAGCAATCGCAAAAGTCCAGCAGCTGCTGACTCCCAAACACAAGGCGCTGGCTATGTTCTTGCTTCTCGACAACTCAACGCAGCCCTTCATTTCTGCAGTTGCCATCGAGGTCTCTGCATGTCGGAGAGTCAGAGGACGAGCACGAGTTTCCCACGAGGGGCTGCATCAGGAGGAATTCAAAACTTCTGAAAATCGTCCTGGAACACCTTCCATAAGGATGCTAGAAGGGAATTGAAGAGGCAGGCGTGCGGCCACCACGGTCCTCTAGCAGTCCTTCGGGTGTGCGCAGAAGCCCGGTGCTCTGCGGCTTCGTTCTTCGCCCCCGTACAAACTACCGCTCTGTCCGGCTCCCGGAGCAGGAGAAGCGGTTGCTTCGCGCACACAACAGCGGAGCGGCAGCCCTACGCTCCGAAGCGCTGCTTCAGCCGAAAGACGCCGGCCACCGGCGCTTGGCTTCGGAAAGCTCCGGAGAGCCGTAGTGTGCGTCTGCACTAGACTGCATCATAGCGAAAAGCTTTGGCAGTGTGTCTCGCAGAGAGATAGCTTAGGAGCGCAGCGCACTTATGCCTCCCTTGTCCAGAAACACGATTTTACTGCACACTCCAAAAACAGTACTCTTCCCAGGGCAAGATGCCAGATGCTCTCTGATGCCCGTGCTCCCTTCCTACTCTTGCCCAGCTCGTTGTTGTAACGCGCACATGCCGTCCTGGCATTCAGTGCACAGTGAAAGCAATCGCAAAAGTCCAGCAGCTGCTGACTCCCAAACACAAGGCGCTGGCTATGTTCTTGCTACTCGACGACTCAACGCAGCCCTTCATTTCTGCAGCTGCCATCGAGGTCTCTGCATGTCGGAGAGTCAGAGGACGAGCACGAGTTTCCCACGAGGGGCTGAATCAGGAGGAATTCAAAACTCAGGGAATTTGTCCTGGAACACCTTCCATAAGGATGCTCGAAGGGAATTGAAGAGGCAGGCGAGCGGCCACCACCGTCCTCTAGCAGTCCTTAGGGTGCGCGCAGAAGCCCGGTGCTCTGCGGCTTCGTTCTTCGCCCTCGTGCAAGCTACCGCTCTGTCCGGCTCCCGGAGCAGGAGAAGCGGCTGCTTCGCGCACACAACAGCGGAGCGGCAGCCCTACGCTCCGAAGCGCTGCTTCAGCCGAAAGACGCCGGCCACCGGCGCTTGGCTTCGGACAGCTCCGGAGAGCCGTAGTGTGGGTCTGCACTAGACTGCATCATAGCGAAAAGCTTTGGCAGTGTGTCTCGCAGAGAGATAGCTTAGGAGCGCAGCGCACTTATGCCTCCCTTGTCCAGAAACACGATTTTACTGCACACTCCAAAAACAGTACTCTTCCCAGGGCAATATATAAGCTGCTTTCTGACGGCCGTGATCTTTCGATTACTCTTGCCCAGCTCGTTGTTTTAACGTGCACATGCCGTCCTGGCATTCAGTGCACAGTGAAAGCAATCGCAAAAGTCCAGCAGCTGCTGACTCCCAAACACAAGGCGCTGGCTATGTTCTTGCTTCTCGACAACTCAACGCAGCCCTTCATTTCTGCAGTTGCCATCGAGGTCTCTGCATGTCGGAGAGTCAGAGGACGAGCACGAGTTTCCCACGAGGGGCTGCATCAGGAGGAATTCAAAACTTCTGAAAATCGTCCTGGAACACCTTCCATAAGGATGCTAGAAGGGAATTGAAGAGGCAGGCGTGCGGCCACCACGGTCCTCTAGCAGTCCTTCGGGTGTGCGCAGAAGCCCGGTGCTCTGCGGCTTCGTTCTTCGCCCCCGTACAAACTACCGCTCTGTCCGGCTCCCGGAGCAGGAGAAGCGGTTGCTTCGCGCACACAACAGCGGAGCGGCAGCCCTACGCTCCGAAGCGCTGCTTCAGCCGAAAGACGCCGGCCACCGGCGCTTGGCTTCGGAAAGCTCCGGAGAGCCGTAGTGTGCGTCTGCACTAGACTGCATCATAGCGAAAAGCTTTGGCAGTGTGTCTCGCAGAGAGATAGCTTAGGAGCGCAGCGCACTTATGCCTCCCTTGTCCAGAAACACGATTTTACTGCACACTCCAAAAACAGTACTCTTCCCAGGGCAAGATGCCAGATGCTCTCTGATGCCCGTGCTCCCTTCCTACTCTTGCCCAGCTCGTTGTTGTAACGCGCACATGCCGTCCTGGCATTCAGTGCACAGTGAAAGCAATCGCAAAAGTCCAGCAGCTGCTGACTCCCAAACACAAGGCGCTGGCTATGTTCTTGCTACTCGACGACTCAACGCAGCCCTTCATTTCTGCAGCTGCCATCGAGGTCTCTGCATGTCGGAGAGTCAGAGGACGAGCACGAGTTTCCCACGAGGGGCTGAATCAGGAGGAATTCAAAACTCAGGGAATTTGTCCTGGAACACCTTCCATAAGGATGCTCGAAGGGAATTGAAGAGGCAGGCGAGCGGCCACCACCGTCCTCTAGCAGTCCTTAGGGTGCGCGCAGAAGCCCGGTGCTCTGCGGCTTCGTTCTTCGCCCTCGTGCAAGCTACCGCTCTGTCCGGCTCCCGGAGCAGGAGAACCGGCTGCTTCGCGCACACAACAGCGGAGCGGCAGCCCTACGCTCCGAAGCGCTGCTTCAGCCGAAAGACGCCGGCCACCGGCGCTTGGCTTCGGACAGCTCCGGAGAGCCGTAGTGTGGGTCTGCACTAGACTGCATCATAGCGAAAAGCTTTGGCAGTGTGTCTCGCAGAGAGATAGCTTAGGAGCGCAGCGCACTTATGCCTCCCTTGTCCAGAAACACGATTTTACTGCACACTCCAAAAACAGTACTCTTCCCAGGGCAAGATGCCAGATGCTCTCTGATGCCCGTGCTCCCTTCCTACTCTTGCCCAGCTCGTTGTTGTAACGCGCACATGCCGTCCTGGCATTCAGTGCACAGTGAAAGCAATCGCAAAAGTCCAGCAGCTGCTGACTCCCAAACACAAGGCGCTGGCTATGTTCTTGCTTCTCGACAACTCAACGCAGCCCTCCATTTCTGCAGTTGCCATCGAGGTCTCTGCATGTCGGAGAGTCAGAGGACGAGCACGAGTTTCCCACGAGGGGCTGAATCAGGAGGAATTCAAAACTCAGGGAATTTGTCCTGGAACACCTTCCATAAGGATGCTCGAAGGGAATTGAAGAGGCAGGCGAGCGGCCACCACCGTCCTCTAGCAGTCCTTAGGGTGCGCGCAGAAGCCCGGTGCTCTGCGGCTTCGTTCTTCGCCCTCGTGCAAGCTACCGCTCTGTCCGGCTCCCGGAGCAGGAGAAGCGGCTGCTTCGCGCACACAACAGCGGAGCGGCAGCCCTACGCTCCGAAGCGCTGCTTCAGCCGAAAGACGCCGGCCACCGGCGCTTGGCTTCGGACAGCTCCGGAGAGCCGTAGTGTGGGTCTGCACTAGACTGCATCATAGCGAAAAGCTTTGGCAGTGTGTCTCGCAGGGAGATAGCTTAGGAGCGCAGCGCACTTATGCCTCCCTTGTCCAGAAACACGATTTTACTGCACACTCCAAAAACAGTACTCTTCCCAGGCCAATATATAAGCTGCTTTCTGACGGCCGTGATCTTTCGATTACTCTTGCGCAGCTCGGTGTTGCAGAGTGCACGTGCCTTCCTGGAATTCAGTGCACAGTGAAAGCAATCGCAAAAGTCCAGCAGCTGCTGACTCCCAAACACAAGGCGCTGTCTACGTTCTTGCTTCGCAACACTTCAACAGAGTCCTTCATTTCTGCAGCTGCCATCGAGTTTTCTGCATCTCGAGCCTTCTGGGACGAGCACCAATTTCCCAGGAGGGGCTGCATCAGGACGAAGTCAAAACCCAGGAAAGTTGTCTCGGAACACCTTCAATAAAGCATGCCAGCAGTGCATTGAAAAGGCAGGTAGCTTTAGCCACCGTCCTCTAGCAGTCGCGAAGCTGTGCACACAATGTCGTCTCCCTGCGGCAACGTTCTTCGCCCTCGTGCAAGCTACCGCTCTGTCCGGCTCCCGGAGCAGGAGAAGCGGCTGCTTCGCGCACACAGCAGCGGAGCGGCAGCCCTACGCTCCGAAGCGCTGCTTCAGCCGAAAGACGCCGGCCACCGGCGCTTGGCTTCGGACAGCTCCGGAGAGCCGTAGTGTGCGTCTGCACTAGACTGCATCATAGCGAAAAGCTTTGGCAGTGTGTCTCGCAGGGAGATAGCTTAGGAGCGCAGCGCACTTATGCCTCCCTTGTCCAGAAACACGATTTTACTGCACACTCCAAAAACAGTACTCCTCCCAGGGCAATATATAAGCTGCTTTCTGACGGCCGTGATCTTTCGATTACTCTTGCCCAGCTCGTTGTTTTAACGTGCACATGCCGTCCTGGCATTCAGTGCACAGTGAAAGCAATCGCAAAAGTCCAGCAGCTGCTGACTCCCAAACACAAGGCGCTGGCTATGTTCTTGCTTCTCGACAACTCAACGCAGCCCTTCATTTCTGCAGTTGCCATCGAGGTCTCTGCATGTCGGAGACTCAGAGGACGAGCACGAATTTCCCAGGAGGGGCTGCATCAGGAGGAATTCAAAACTCCAGAAAATTGTCCTGGAACACCTTCCATAAGGATGCTAGAAGGGAATTGAAGAGGCAGGCGAGCGGCCACCACGGTCCTCTAGCAGTCCTTCGGGTGTGCGCAGAAGCCCGGTGCTCTGCGGCTTCGTTCTTCGCCCCCGTACAAACTACCGCTCTGTCCGGCTCCCGGAGCAGGAGAAGCGGCTGCTTCGCGCACACAACAGCGGAGCGGCAGCCCTACGCTCCGAAGCGCTGCTTCAGCCGAAAGACGCCGGCCACCGGCGCTTGGCTTCGGACAGCTCCGGAGAGCCGTAGTGTGCGTCTGCACTAGACTGCATCATAGCGAAAAGCTTTGACAGTGTGTCTCGCAGGGAGATAGCTTAGGAGCGCAGCGCACTTATGCCTCCCTTGTCCAGAAACACGGATTTGCTGCACACTCCAAAAACACTGCTCTTTCCATGGTACTATGTAAGCTGCTGTCTGACGCCCGTTCTCTTCTGCCCACTCTTGCCCAGCTGGTTGTTGCAGCGTGCACGTGCCTTCCTGGCATTAAGAGCACAGTGAAAGCAATCGCAAAAGTCCAGCAGCTGCTGACTCCCAAACACAAGGCGCTTGTCTACGTTCTTGCTTCTCGACAACTCAACGCAGCCCTTCATTTCTGCAGCTGCCATCGAGTTTTCTGTATCTTGAGCCTTCTGGGACGAGCACCAATTTCCCAGGAGGGGCTGCATCAGGACGAAGTCAAAACCCAGGAAAGTTGTCTCGGAACACCTTCAATAAAGCATGCCAGCAGTGCATTGAAAAGGCAGGTAGCTTTAGCCACCGTCCTCTAGCAGTCGCGAAGCTGTGCACACAATGTCGTCTGCCTGCGGCAACGTTCTTCGCCCTCGTGCAAGCTACCGCTCTGTCCGGCTCCCGGAGCAGGAGAAGCGGCTGCTTCGCGCACACAACAGCGGAGCGGCAGCCCTACTCTCCGAAGCGCTGCTTCAGCCGAAAGACGCCGGCCACCGGCGCTTGGCTTCGGACAGCTCCGGAGAGCCGTAGTGTGTGTCTGCACTAGACTGCATCATAGCGAAAAGCTTTGGCAGTGTGTCTCGCAGAGAGATAGCTTAGGAGCGCAGCGCACTTATGCCTCCCTTGTCCAGAAACACGATTTTACTGCACACTCCAAAAACAGTACTCTTCCCAGGGCAAGATGCCAGATGCTCTCTGATGCCCGTGCTCCCTTCCTACTCTTGCCCAGCTCGTTGTTGTAACGCGCACATGCCGTCCTGGCATTCAGTGCACAGTGAAAGCAATCGCAAAAGTCCAGCAGCTGCTGACTCCCAAATACAAGGCGCTGGCTATGTTCTTGCTACTCGACGACTCAACGCAGCCCTTCATTTCTGCAGTTGCCATCGAGGTCTCTGCATGTCGGAGAGTCAGAGGACGAGCACGAGTTTCCCACGAGGGGCTGAATCAGGAGGAATTCAAAACTCAGGGAATTTGTCCTGGAACACCTTCCATAAGGATGCTAGAAGGGAATTGAAGAGGCAGGCGAGCGGCCACCACCGTCCTCTAGCAGTCCTTAGGGTGCGCGCAGAAGCCCGGTGCTCTGCGGCTTCGTTCTTCGCCCTCGTGCAAGCTACCGCTCTGTCCGGCTCCCGGAGCAGGAGAAGCGGCTGCTTCGCGCACACAACAGCGGAGCGGCAGCCCTACGCTCCGAAGCGCTGCTTCAGCCGAAAGACGCCGGCCACCGGCGCTTGGCTTCGGACAGCTCCGGAGAGCCGTAGTGTGCGTCTGCACTAGACTGCATCATAGCGAAAAGCTTTGGCAGTGTGTCTCGCAGGGAGATAGCTTAGGAGCGCAGCGCACTTATGCCTCCCTTGTCCAGAAACACGATTTTACTGCACACTCCAAAAACAGTACTCTTCCCAGGCCAATATATAAGCTGCTTTCTGACGGCCGTGATCTTTCGATTACTCTTGCGCAGCTCGGTGTTGCAGAGTGCACGTGCCTTCCTGGCATTCAGTGCACAGTGAAAGCAATCGCAAAAGTCCAGCAGCTGCTGACTCCCAAACACAAGGCGCTGTCTACGTTCTTGCTTCGCAACACTTCAACAGAGTCCTTCATTTCTGCAGCTGCCATCGAGTTTTCTGCATCTCGAGCCTTCTGGGACGAGCACCAATTTCCCAGGAGGGGCTGCATCAGGACGAAGTCAAAACCCAGGAAAGTTGTCTCGGAACACCTTCAATAAAGCATGCCAGCAGTGCATTGAAAAGGCAGGTAGCTTTAGCCACCGTCCTCTAGCAGTCGCGAAGCTGTGCACACAATGTCGTCTCCCTGCGGCAACGTTCTTCGCCCTCGTGCAAGCTACCGCTCTGTCCGGCTCCCGGAGCAGGAGAAGCGGCTGCTTCGCGCACACAACAGCGGAGCGGCAGCCCTTCGCTCCGAAGCGCTGCTTCAGCCGAAAGACGCCGGCGACCGGCGCTTGGCTTCGGACAGCTCCGGAGAGCCGTAGTGTGCGTCTGCACTAGACTGCATCATAGCGAAAAGCTTTGGCAGTGTGTCTCGCAGAGAGATAGCTTAGGAGCGCAGCGCACTTATGCCTCCCTTGTCCAGAAACACGATTTTACTGCACACTCCAAAAACAGTACTCTTCCCAGGGCAAGATGCCAGATGCTCTCTGATGCCCGTGCTCCCTTCCTACTCTTGCCCAGCTCGTTGTTGTAACGCGCACATGCCGTCCTGGCATTCAGTGCACAGTGAAAGCAATCGCAAAAGTCCAGCAGCTGCTGACTCCCAAACACAAGGCGCTGGCTATGTTCTTGCTACTCGACGACTCAACGCAGCCCTTCATTTCTGCAGTTGCCATCGAGGTCTCTGCATGTCGGAGAGTCAGAGGACGAGCACGAGTTTCCCACGAGGGGCTGAATCAGGAGGAATTCAAAACTCAGGGAATTTGTCCTGGAACACCTTCCATAAGGATGCTCGAAGGGAATTGAAGAGGCAGGCGAGCGGCCACCACCGTCCTCTAGCAGTCCTTAGGGTGCGCGCAGAAGCCCGGTGCTCTGCGGCTTCGTTCTTCGCCCTCGTGCAAGCTACCGCTCTGTCCGGCTCCCGGAGCAGGAGAAGCGGCTGCTTCGCGCACACAACAGCGGAGCGGCAGCCCTACGCTCCGAAGCGCTGCTTCAGCCGAAAGACGCCGGCCACCGGCGCTTGGCTTCGGACAGCTCCGGAGAGCCGTAGTGTGGGTCTGCACTAGACTGCATCATAGCGAAAAGCTTTGGCATTGTGTCTCGCAGGGAGATAGCTTAGGAGCGCAGCGCACTTATGCCTCCCTTGTCCAGAAACACGATTTTACTGCACACTCCAAAAACAGTACTCTTCCCAGGCCAATATATAAGCTGCTTTCTGACGGCCGTGATCTTTCGATTACTCTTGCGCAGCTCGGTGTTGCAGAGTGCACGTGCCTTCCTGGAATTCAGTGCACAGTGAAAGCAATCGCAAAAGTCCAGCAGCTGCTGACTCCCAAACACAAGGCGCTGTCTACGTTCTTGCTTCTCAACACTTCAACAGAGTCCTTCATTTCTGCAGCTGCCATCGAGTTTTCTGTATCTTGAGCCTTCTGGGACGAGCACCAATTTCCCAGGAGGGGCTGCATCAGGACGAAGTCAAAACCCAGGAAAGTTGTCTCGGAACACCTTCAATAAAGCATGCCAGCAGTGCATTGAAAAGGCAGGTAGCTTTAGCCACCGTCCTCTAGCAGTCGCGAAGCTGTGCACACAATGTCGTCTCCCTGCGGCAACGTTCTTCGCCCTCGTGCAAGCTACCGCTCTGTCCGGCTCCCGGAGCAGGAGAAGCGGCTGCTTCGCGCACACAGCAGCGGAGCGGCAGCCCTACGCTCCGAAGCGCTGCTTCAGCCGAAAGACGCCGGCCACCGGCGCTTGGCTTCGGACAGCTCCGGAGAGCCGTAGTGTGCGTCTGCAACTAGACTGCATCATAGCGAAAAGCTTTGGCAGTGTGTCTCGCAGGGAGATAGCTTAGGAGCGCAGCGCACTTATGCCTCCCTTGTCCAGAAACACGATTTTACTGCACACTCCAAAAACAGTACTCTTCCCAGGGCAATATATAAGCTGCTTTCTGACGGCCGTGATCTTTCGATTACTCTTGCCCAGCTCGTTGTTTTAACGTGCACATGCCGTCCTGGCATTCAGTGCACAGTGAAAGCAATCGCAAAAGTCCAGCAGCTGCTGACTCCCAAACACAAGGCGCTGGCTATGTTCTTGCTTCTCGACAACTCAACGCAGCCCTTCATTTCTGCAGTTGCCATCGAGGTCTCTGCATGTCGGAGACTCAGAGGACGAGCACGAATTTCCCAGGAGGGGCTGCATCAGGAGGAATTCAAAACTCCAGAAAATTGTCCTGGAACACCTTCCATAAGGATGCTAGAAGGGAATTGAAGAGGCAGGCGAGCGGCCACCACGGTCCTCTAGCAGTCCTTCGGGTGTGCGCAGAAGCCCGGTGCTCTGCGGCTTCGTTCTTCGCCCCCGTACAAACTACCGCTCTGTCCGGCTCCCGGAGCAGGAGAAGCGGCTGCTTCGCGCACACAACAGCGGAGCGGCAGCCCTACGCTCCGAAGCGCTGCTTCAGCCGAAAGACGCCGGCCACCGGCGCTTGGCTTCGGACAGCTCCGGAGAGCCGTAGTGTGCGTCTGCACTAGACTGCATCATAGCGAAAAGCTTTGACAGTGTGTCTCGCAGGGAGATAGCTTAGGAGCGCAGCGCACTTATGCCTCCCTTGTCCAGAAACACGGATTTGCTGCACACTCCAAAAACACTGCTCTTTCCATGGTACTATGTAAGCTGCTGTCTGACGCCCGTTCTCTTCTGCCCACTCTTGCCCAGCTGGTTGTTGCAGCGTGCACGTGCCTTCCTGGCATTAAGAGCACAGTGAAAGCAATCGCAAAAGTCCAGCAGCTGCTGACTCCCAAACACAAGGCGCTTGTCTACGTTCTTGCTTCTCGACAACTCAACGCAGCCCTTCATTTCTGCAGCTGCCATCGAGTTTTCTGTATCTTGAGCCTTCTGGGACGAGCACCAATTTCCCAGGAGGGGCTACATCAGGACGAAGTCAAAACCCAGGAAAGTTGTCTCGGAACACCTTCAATAAAGCATGCCAGCAGTGCATTGAAAAGGCAGGTAGCTTTAGCCACCGTCCTCTAGCAGTCGCGAAGCTGTGCACACAATGTCGTCTCCCTGCGGCAACGTTCTTCGCCCTCGTGCAAGCTACCGCTCTGTCCGGCTCCCGGAGCAGGAGAAGCGGCTGCTTCGCGCACACAGCAGCGGAGCGGCAGCCCTACGCTCCGAAGCGCTGCTTCAGCCGAAAGACGCCGGCCACCGGCGCTTGGCTTCGGACAGCTCCGGAGAGCCGTAGTGTGCGTCTGCAACTAGACTGCATCATAGCGAAAAGCTTTGGCAGTGTGTCTCGCAGGGAGATAGCTTAGGAGCGCAGCGCACTTATGCCTCCCTTGTCCAGAAACACGATTTTACTGCACACTCCAAAAACAGTACTCTTCCCAGGGCAATATATAAGCTGCTTTCTGACGGACGTGATCTTTCGATTACTCTTGCCCAGCTCGTTGTTTTAACGTGCACATGCCGTCCTGGCATTCAGTGCACAGTGAAAGCAATCGCAAAAGTCCAGCAGCTGCTGACTCCCAAACACAAGGCGCTGGCTATGTTCTTGCTTCTCGACAACTCAACGCAGCCCTTCATTTCTGCAGTTGCCATCGAGGTCTCTGCATGTCGGAGACTCAGAGGACGAGCACGAATTTCCCAGGAGGGGCTGCATCAGGAGGAATTCAAAACTCCAGAAAATTGTCCTGGAACACCTTCCATAAGGATGCTAGAAGGGAATTGAAGAGGCAGGCGAGCGGCCACCACGGTCCTCTAGCAGTCCTTCGGGTGTGCGCAGAAGCCCGGTGCTCTGCGGCTTCGTTCTTCGCCCCCGTACAAACTACCGCTCTGTCCGGCTCCCGGAGCAGGAGAAGCGGCTGCTTCGCGCACACAACAGCGGAGCGGCAGCCCTACGCTCCGAAGCGCTGCTTCAGCCGAAAGACGCCGGCGACCGGCGCTTGGCTTCGGACAGCTCCGGAGAGCCGTAGTGTGCGTCTGCACTAGACTGCATCATAGCGAAAAGCTTTGACAGTGTGTCTCGCAGGGAGATAGCTTAGGAGCGCAGCGCACTTATGCCTCCCTTGTCCAGAAACACGGATTTGCTGCACACTCCAAAAACACTGCTCTTTCCATGGTACTATGTAAGCTGCTGTCTGACGCCCGTTCTCTTCTGCCCACTCTTGCCCAGCTGGTTGTTGCAGCGTGCACGTGCCTTCCTGGCATTAAGAGCACAGTGAAAGCAATCGCAAAAGTCCAGCAGCTGCTGACTCCCAAACACAAGGCGCTTGTCTACGTTCTTGCTTCTCGACAACTCAACGCAGCCCTTCATTTCTGCAGCTGCCATCGAGTTTTCTGTATCTTGAGCCTTCTGGGACGAGCACCAATTTCCCAGGAGGGGCTGCATCAGGACGAAGTCAAAACCCAGGAAAGTTGTCTCGGAACACCTTCAATAAAGCATGCCAGCAGTGCATTGAAAAGGCAGGTAGCTTTAGCCACCGTCCTCTAGCAGTCGCGAAGCTGTGCACACAATGTCGTCTCCCTGCGGCAACGTTCTTCGCCCTCGTGCAAGCTACCGCTCTGTCCGGCTCCCGGAGCAGGAGAAGCGGCTGCTTCGCGCACACAACAGCGGAGCGGCAGCCCTACGCTCCGAAGCGCTGCTTCAGCCGAAAGACGCCGGCCACCGGCGCTTGGCTTCGGACAGCGCCGGAGAGCCGTAGTGTGGGTCTGCACTAGACTGCATCATAGCGAAAAGCTTTGGCAGTGTGTCTCGCAGAGAGATAGCTTAGGAGCGCAGCGCACTTATGCCTCCCTTGTCCAGAAACACGATTTTAATGCACACTCGAAAAACAGTACTCTTCCCAGGCCAATATATAAGCTGCTTTCTGACGGCCGTGATCTTTCGATTACTCTTGCGCAGCTCGGTGTTGCAGAGTGCACGTGCCTTCCTGGACTTCAGTGCACAGTGAAAGCAATCGCAAAAGTCCAGCAGCTGCTGACTCCCAAACACAAGGCGCTGTCTACGTTCTTGCTTCGCAACACTTCAACAGAGTCCTTCATTTCTGCAGCTGCCATCGAGTTTTCTGCATCTCGAGCCTTCTGGGACGAGCACCAATTTCCCAGGAGGGGCTGCATCAGGACGAAGTCAAAACCCAGGAAAGTTGTCTCGGAACACCTTCAATAAAGCATGCCAGCAGTGCATTGAAAAGGCAGGTAGCTTTAGCCACCGTCCTCTAGCAGTCGCGAAGCTGTGCACACAATGTCGTCTGCCTGCGGCAACGTTCTTCGCCCTCGTGCAAGCTACCGCTCTGTCCGGCTCCCGGAGCAGGAGAAGCGGCTGCTTCGCGCACACAACAGCGGAGCGGCAGCCCTACGCTCCGAAGCGCTGCTTCAGCCGAAAGACGCCGGCTACCGGCGCTTGGCTTCGGACAGCTCCGGAGAGCCGTAGTGTGCGTCTGCACTAGACTGCATCATAGCGAAAAGCTTTGGCAGTGTGTCTCGCAGAGAGATAGCTTAGGAGCGCAGCGCACTTATGCCTCCCTTGTCCAGAAACACGATTTTACTGCACACTCCAAAAACAGTACTCTTCCCAGGGCAAGATGCCAGATGCTCTCTGATGCCCGTGCTCCCTTCCTACTCTTGCCCAGCTCGTTGTTGTAACGCGCACATGCCGTCCTGGCATTCAGTGCACAGTGAAAGCAATCGCAAAAGTCCAGCAGCTGCTGACTCCCAAACACAAGGCGCTGGCTATGTTCTTGCTACTCGACGACTCAACGCAGCCATTCATTTCTGCAGTTGCCATCGAGGTCTCTGCATGTCGGAGAGTCAGAGGACGAGCACGAGTTTCCCAGGAGGGGCTGAATCAGGAGGAATTCAAAACTCAGGGAATTTGTCCTGGAACACCTTCCATAAGGATGCTCGAAGGGAATTGAAGAGGCAGGCGAGCGGCCACCACCGTCCTCTAGCAGTCCTTAGGGTGCGCGCAGAAGCCCGGTGCTCTGCGGCTTCGTTCTTCGCCCTCGTGCAAGCTACCGCTCTGTCCGGCTCCCGGAGCAGGAGAAGCGGCTGCTTCGCGCACACAACAGCGGAGCGGCAGCCCTACGCTCCGAAGCGCTGCTTCAGCCGAAAGACGCCGGCCACCGGCGCTTGGCTTCGGACAGCTCCGGAGAGCCGTAGTGTGGGTCTGCACTAGACTGCATCATAGCGAAAAGCTTTGGCATTGTGTCTCGCAGGGAGATAGCTTAGGAGCGCAGCGCACTTATGCCTCCCTTGTCCAGAAACACGATTTTACTGCACACTCCAAAAACAGTACTCTTCCCAGGCCAATATATAAGCTGCTTTCTGACGGCCGTGATCTTTCGATTACTCTTGCGCAGCTCGGTGTTGCAGAGTGCACGTGCCTTCCTGGAATTCAGTGCACAGTGAAAGCAATCGCAAAAGTCCAGCAGCTGCTGACTCCCAAACACAAGGCGCTGTCTACGTTCTTGCTTCTCAACACTTCAACAGAGTCCTTCATTTCTGCAGCTGCCATCGAGTTTTCTGCATCTCGAGCCTTCTGGGACGAGCACCAATTTCCCAGGAGGGGCTGCATCAGGACGAAGTCAAAACCCAGGAAAGTTGTCTCGGAACACCTTCAATAAAGCATGCCAGCAGTGCATTGAAAAGGCAGGGAGCTTTAGCCACCGTCCTCTAGCAGTCGCGAAGCTGTGCACACAATGTCGTCTCCCTGCGGCAACGTTCTTCGCCCTCGTGCAAGCTACCGCTCTGTCCGGCTCCCGGAGCAGGAGAAGCGGCTGCTTCGCGCACACAGCAGCGGAGCGGCAGCCCTACGCTCCGAAGCGCTGCTTCAGCCGAAAGACGCCGGCCACCGGCACTTGGCTTCGGACAGATCCGGAGAGCCGTAGTGTGCGTCAGCAACTAGACTGCATCATAGCGAAAAGCTTTGGCAGTGTGTCTCGCAGGGAGATAGCTTAGAAGCGCAGCGCACTTATGCCTCCCTTGTCCAGAAACACGATTTTAATGCACACTCGAAAAACAGTACTCTTCCCAGGGCAATATATAAGCTGCTTTCTGACGGCCGTGATCTTTCGATTACTCTTGCGCAGCTCGGTGTTGCAGAGTGCACGTGCCTTCCTGGAATTCAGTGCACAGTGAAAGCAATCGCAAAAGTCCAGCAGCTGCTGACTCCCAAACACAAGGCGCTGGCTATGTTCTTGCTTCTCGACAACTCAACGCAGCCCTTCATTTCTGCAGTTGCCATCGAGGTCTCTGCATGTCGGAGACTCAGAGGACGAGCACGAATTTCCCAGGAGGGGCTGCATCAGGAGGAATTCAAAACTCCAGAAAATTGTCCTGGAACACCTTCCATAAGGATGCTAGAAGGGAATTGAAGAGGCAGGCGAGCGGCCACCACGGTCCTCTAGCAGTCCTTCGGGTGTGCGCAGAAGCCCGGTGCTCTGCGGCTTCGTTCTTCGCCCCCGTACAAACTACCGCTCTGTCCGGCTCCCGGAGCAGGAGAAGCGGCTGCTTCGCGCACACAACAGCGGAGCGGCAGCCCTACGCTCCGAAGCGCTGCTTCAGCCGAAAGACGCCGGCCACCGGCGCTTGGCTTCGGACAGCTCCGGAGAGCCGTAGTGTGCGTCTGCACTAGACTGCATCATAGCGAAAAGCTTTGACAGTGTGTCTCGCAGGGAGATAGCTTAGGAGCGCAGCGCACTTATGCCTCCCTTGTCCAGAAACACGGATTTGCTGCACACTCCAAAAACACTGCTCTTTCCATGGTACTATGTAAGCTGCTGTCTGACGCCCGTTCTCTTCTGCCCACTCTTGCCCAGCTGGTTGTTGCAGCGTGCACGTGCCTTCCTGGCATTAAGAGCACAGTGAAAGCAATCGCAAAAGTCCAGCAGCTGCTGACTCCCAAACACAAGGCGCTTGTCTACGTTCTTGCTTCTCGACAACTCAACGCAGCCCTTCATTTCTGCAGCTGCCATCGAGTTTTCTGTATCTTGAGCCTTCTGGGACGAGCACCAATTTCCCAGGAGGGGCTGCATCAGGACGAAGTCAAAACCCAGGAAAGTTGTCTCGGAACACCTTCAATAAAGCATGCCAGCAGTGCATTGAAAAGGCAGGTAGCTTTAGCCACCGTCCTCTAGCAGTCGCGAAGCTGTGCACACAATGTCGTCTGCCTGCGGCAACGTTCTTCGCCCTCGTGCAAGCTACCGCTCTGTCCGGCTCCCGGAGCAGGAGAAGCGGCTGCTTCGCGCACACAACAGCGGAGCGGCAGCCCTACTCTCCGAAGCGCTGCTTCAGCCGAAAGACGCCGGCCACCGGCGCTTGGCTTCGGACAGCTCCGGAGAGCCGTAGTGTGTGTCTGCACTAGACTGCATCATAGCGAAAAGCTTTGGCAGTGTGTCTCGCAGAGAGATAGCTTAGGAGCGCAGCGCACTTATGCCTCCCTTGTCCAGAAACACGATTTTACTGCACACTCCAAAAACAGTACTCTTCCCAGGGCAAGATGCCAGATGCTCTCTGATGCCCGTGCTCCCTTCCTACTCTTGCCCAGCTCGTTGTTGTAACGCGCACATGCCGTCCTGGCATTCAGTGCACAGTGAAAGCAATCGCAAAAGTCCAGCAGCTGCTGACTCCCAAATACAAGGCGCTGGCTATGTTCTTGCTACTCGACGACTCAACGCAGCCCTTCATTTCTGCAGTTGCCATCGAGGTCTCTGCATGTCGGAGAGTCAGAGGACGAGCACGAGTTTCCCACGAGGGGCTGAATCAGGAGGAATTCAAAACTCAGGGAATTTGTCCTGGAACACCTTCCATAAGGATGCTAGAAGGGAATTGAAGAGGCAGGCGAGCGGCCACCACCGTCCTCTAGCAGTCCTTAGGGTGCGCGCAGAAGCCCGGTGCTCTGCGGCTTCGTTCTTCGCCCTCGTGCAAGCTACCGCTCTGTCCGGCTCCCGGAGCAGGAGAAGCGGCTGCTTCGCGCACACAACAGCGGAGCGGCAGCCCTACGCTCCGAAGCGCTGCTTCAGCCGAAAGACGCCGGCCACCGGCGCTTGGCTTCGGACAGCTCCGGAGAGCCGTAGTGTGCGTCTGCACTAGACTGCATCATAGCGAAAAGCCTTGGCAGTGTGTCTCGCAGGGAGATAGCTTAGGAGCGCAGCGCACTTATGCCTCCCTTGTCCAGAAACACGATTTTACTGCACACTCCAAAAACAGTACTCTTCCCAGGCCAATATATAAGCTGCTTTCTGACGGCCGTGATCTTTCGATTACTCTTGCGCAGCTCGGTGTTGCAGAGTGCACGTGCCTTCCTGGCATTCAGTGCACAGTGAAAGCAATCGCAAAAGTCCAGCAGCTGCTGACTCCCAAACACAAGGCGCTGTCTACGTTCTTGCTTCGCAACACTTCAACAGAGTCCTTCATTTCTGCAGCTGCCATCGAGTTTTCTGCATCTCGAGCCTTCTGGGACGAGCACCAATTTCCCAGGAGGGGCTGCATCAGGACGAAGTCAAAACCCAGGAAAGTTGTCTCGGAACACCTTCAATAAAGCATGCCAGCAGTGCATTGAAAAGGCAGGTAGCTTTAGCCACCGTCCTCTAGCAGTCGCGAAGCTGTGCACACAATGTCGTCTCCCTGCGGCAACGTTCTTCGCCCTCGTGCAAGCTACCGCTCTGTCCGGCTCCCGGAGCAGGAGAAGCGGCTGCTTCGCGCACACAACAGCGGAGCGGCAGCCCTTCGCTCCGAAGCGCTGCTTCAGCCGAAAGACGCCGGCGACCGGCGCTTGGCTTCGGACAGCTCCGGAGAGCCGTAGTGTGCGTCTGCACTAGACTGCATCATAGCGAAAAGCTTTGGCAGTGTGTCTCGCAGAGAGATAGCTTAGGAGCGCAGCGCACTTATGCCTCCCTTGTCCAGAAACACGATTTTACTGCACACTCCAAAAACAGTACTCTTCCCAGGGCAAGATGCCAGATGCTCTCTGATGCCCGTGCTCCCTTCCTACTCTTGCCCAGCTCGTTGTTGTAACGCGCACATGCCGTCCTGGCATTCAGTGCACAGTGAAAGCAATCGCAAAAGTCCAGCAGCTGCTGACTCCCAAACACAAGGCGCTGGCTATGTTCTTGCTACTCGACGACTCAACGCAGCCCTTCATTTCTGCAGTTGCCATCGAGGTCTCTGCATGTCGGAGAGTCAGAGGACGAGCACGAGTTTCCCACGAGGGGCTGAATCAGGAGGAATTCAAAACTCAGGGAATTTGTCCTGGAACACCTTCCATAAGGATGCTCGAAGGGAATTGAAGAGGCAGGCGAGCGGCCACCACCGTCCTCTAGCAGTCCTTAGGGTGCGCGCAGAAGCCCGGTGCTCTGCGGCTTCGTTCTTCGCCCTCGTGCAAGCTACCGCTCTGTCCGGCTCCCGGAGCAGGAGAAGCGGCTGCTTCGCGCACACAACAGCGGAGCGGCAGCCCTACGCTCCGAAGCGCTGCTTCAGCCGAAAGACGCCGGCCACCGGCGCTTGGCTTCGGACAGCTCCGGAGAGCCGTAGTGTGGGTCTGCACTAGACTGCATCATAGCGAAAAGCTTTGGCATTGTGTCTCGCAGGGAGATAGCTTAGGAGCGCAGCGCACTTATGCCTCCCTTGTCCAGAAACACGATTTTACTGCACACTCCAAAAACAGTACTCTTCCCAGGCCAATATATAAGCTGCTTTCTGACGGCCGTGATCTTTCGATTACTCTTGCGCAGCTCGGTGTTGCAGAGTGCACGTGCCTTCCTGGAATTCAGTGCACAGTGAAAGCAATCGCAAAAGTCCAGCAGCTGCTGACTCCCAAACACAAGGCGCTGTCTACGTTCTTGCTTCTCAACACTTCAACAGAGTCCTTCATTTCTGCAGCTGCCATCGAGTTTTCTGTATCTTGAGCCTTCTGGGACGAGCACCAATTTCCCAGGAGGGGCTGCATCAGGACGAAGTCAAAACCCAGGAAAGTTGTCTCGGAACACCTTCAATAAAGCATGCCAGCAGTGCATTGAAAAGGCAGGTAGCTTTAGCCACCGTCCTCTAGCAGTCGCGAAGCTGTGCACACAATGTCGTCTCCCTGCGGCAACGTTCTTCGCCCTCGTGCAAGCTACCGCTCTGTCCGGCTCCCGGAGCAGGAGAAGCGGCTGCTTCGCGCACACAGCAGCGGAGCGGCAGCCCTACGCTCCGAAGCGCTGCTTCAGCCGAAAGACGCCGGCCACCGGCGCTTGGCTTCGGACAGCTCCGGAGAGCCGTAGTGTGCGTCTGCAACTAGACTGCATCATAGCGAAAAGCTTTGGCAGTGTGTCTCGCAGGGAGATAGCTTAGGAGCGCAGCGCACTTATGCCTCCCTTGTCCAGAAACACGATTTTACTGCACACTCCAAAAACAGTACTCTTCCCAGGGCAATATATAAGCTGCTTTCTGACGGCCGTGATCTTTCGATTACTCTTGCCCAGCTCGTTGTTTTAACGTGCACATGCCGTCCTGGCATTCAGTGCACAGTGAAAGCAATCGCAAAAGTCCAGCAGCTGCTGACTCCCAAACACAAGGCGCTGGCTATGTTCTTGCTTCTCGACAACTCAACGCAGCCCTTCATTTCTGCAGTTGCCATCGAGGTCTCTGCATGTCGGAGACTCAGAGGACGAGCACGAATTTCCCAGGAGGGGCTGCATCAGGAGGAATTCAAAACTCCAGAAAATTGTCCTGGAACACCTTCCATAAGGATGCTAGAAGGGAATTGAAGAGGCAGGCGAGCGGCCACCACGGTCCTCTAGCAGTCCTTCGGGTGTGCGCAGAAGCCCGGTGCTCTGCGGCTTCGTTCTTCGCCCCCGTACAAACTACCGCTCTGTCCGGCTCCCGGAGCAGGAGAAGCGGCTGCTTCGCGCACACAACAGCGGAGCGGCAGCCCTACGCTCCGAAGCGCTGCTTCAGCCGAAAGACGCCGGCCACCGGCGCTTGGCTTCGGACAGCTCCGGAGAGCCGTAGTGTGCGTCTGCACTAGACTGCATCATAGCGAAAAGCTTTGACAGTGTGTCTCGCAGGGAGATAGCTTAGGAGCGCAGCGCACTTATGCCTCCCTTGTCCAGAAACACGGATTTGCTGCACACTCCAAAAACACTGCTCTTTCCATGGTACTATGTAAGCTGCTGTCTGACGCCCGTTCTCTTCTGCCCACTCTTGCCCAGCTGGTTGTTGCAGCGTGCACGTGCCTTCCTGGCATTAAGAGCACAGTGAAAGCAATCGCAAAAGTCCAGCAGCTGCTGACTCCCAAACACAAGGCGCTTGTCTACGTTCTTGCTTCTCGACAACTCAACGCAGCCCTTCATTTCTGCAGCTGCCATCGAGTTTTCTGTATCTTGAGCCTTCTGGGACGAGCACCAATTTCCCAGGAGGGGCTGCATCAGGACGAAGTCAAAACCCAGGAAAGTTGTCTCGGAACACCTTCAATAAAGCATGCCAGCAGTGCATTGAAAAGGCAGGTAGCTTTAGCCACCGTCCTCTAGCAGTCGCGAAGCTGTGCACACAATGTCGTCTCCCTGCGGCAACGTTCTTCGCCCTCGTGCAAGCTACCGCTCTGTCCGGCTCCCGGAGCAGGAGAAGCGGCTGCTTCGCGCACACAGCAGCGGAGCGGCAGCCCTACGCTCCGAAGCGCTGCTTCAGCCGAAAGACGCCGGCCACCGGCGCTTGGCTTCGGACAGCTCCGGAGAGCCGTAGTGTGCGTCTGCAACTAGACTGCATCATAGCGAAAAGCTTTGGCAGTGTGTCTCGCAGGGAGATAGCTTAGGAGCGCAGCGCACTTATGCCTCCCTTGTCCAGAAACACGATTTTACTGCACACTCCAAAAACAGTACTCTTCCCAGGGCAATATATAAGCTGCTTTCTGACGGCCGTGATCTTTCGATTACTCTTGCCCAGCTCGTTGTTTTAACGTGCACATGCCGTCCTGGCATTCAGTGCACAGTGAAAGCAATCGCAAAAGTCCAGCAGCTGCTGACTCCCAAACACAAGGCGCTGGCTATGTTCTTGCTTCTCGACAACTCAACGCAGCCCTTCATTTCTGCAGTTGCCATCGAGGTCTCTGCATGTCGGAGACTCAGAGGACGAGCACGAATTTCCCAGGAGGGGCTGCATCAGGAGGAATTCAAAACTCCAGAAAATTGTCCTGGAACACCTTCCATAAGGATGCTAGAAGGGAATTGAAGAGGCAGGCGAGCGGCCACCACGGTCCTCTAGCAGTCCTTCGGGTGTGCGCAGAAGCCCGGTGCTCTGCGGCTTCGTTCTTCGCCCCCGTACAAACTACCGCTCTGTCCGGCTCCCGGAGCAGGAGAAGCGGCTGCTTCGCGCACACAACAGCGGAGCGGCAGCCCTACGCTCCGAAGCGCTGCTTCAGCCGAAAGACGCCGGCCACCGGCGCTTGGCTTCGGACAGCTCCGGAGAGCCGTAGTGTGCGTCTGCACTAGACTGCATCATAGCGAAAAGCTTTGACAGTGTGTCTCGCAGGGAGATAGCTTAGGAGCGCAGCGCACTTATGCCTCCCTTGTCCAGAAACACGGATTTGCTGCACACTCCAAAAACACTGCTCTTTCCATGGTACTATGTAAGCTGCTGTCTGACGCCCGTTCTCTTCTGCCCACTCTTGCCCAGCTGGTTGTTGCAGCGTGCACGTGCCTTCCTGGCATTAAGAGCACAGTGAAAGCAATCGCAAAAGTCCAGCAGCTGCTGACTCCCAAACACAAGGCGCTTGTCTACGTTCTTGCTTCTCGACAACTCAACGCAGCCCTTCATTTCTGCAGCTGCCATCGAGTTTTCTGTATCTTGAGCCTTCTGGGACGAGCACCAATTTCCCAGGAGGGGCTGCATCAGGACGAAGTCAAAACCCAGGAAAGTTGTCTCGGAACACCTTCAATAAAGCATGCCAGCAGTGCATTGAAAAGGCAGGTAGCTTTAGCCACCGTCCTCTAGCAGTCGCGAAGCTGTGCACACAATGTCGTCTCCCTGCGGCAACGTTCTTCGCCCTCGTGCAAGCTACCGCTCTGTCCGGCTCCCGGAGCAGGAGAAGCGGCTGCTTCGCGCACACAACAGCGGAGCGGCAGCCCTACGCTCCGAAGCGCTGCTTCAGCCGAAAGACGCCGGCCACCGGCGCTTGGCTTCGGACAGCTCCGGAGAGCCGTAGTGTGCGTCTGCACTAGACTGCATCATAGCGAAAAGCTTTGACAGTGTGTCTCGCAGGGAGATAGCTTAGGAGCGCAGCGCACTTATGCCTCCCTTGTCCAGAAACACGGATTTGCTGCACACTCCAAAAACACTGCTCTTTCCATGGTACTATGTAAGCTGCTGTCTGACGCCCGTTCTCTTCTGCCCACTCTTGCCCAGCTGGTTGTTGCAGCGTGCACGTGCCTTCCTGGCATTAAGAGCACAGTGAAAGCAATCGCAAAAGTCCAGCAGCTGCTGACTCCCAAACACAAGGCGCTTGTCTACGTTCTTGCTTCTCGACAACTCAACGCAGCCCTTCATTTCTGCAGCTGCCATCGAGTTTTCTGTATCTTGAGCCTTCTGGGACGAGCACCAATTTCCCAGGAGGGGCTGCATCAGGACGAAGTCAAAACCCAGGAAAGTTGTCTCGGAACACCTTCAATAAAGCATGCCAGCAGTGCATTGAAAAGGCAGGTAGCTTTAGCCACCGTCCTCTAGCAGTCGCGAAGCTGTGCACACAATGTCGTCTCCCTGCGGCAACGTTCTTCGCCCTCGTGCAAGCTACCGCTCTGTCCGGCTCCCGGAGCAGGAGAAGCGGCTGCTTCGCGCACACAGCAGCGGAGCGGCAGCCCTACGCTCCGAAGCGCTGCTTCAGCCGAAAGACGCCGGCCACCGGCGCTTGGCTTCGGACAGCTCCGGAGAGCCGTAGTGTGCGTCTGCAACTAGACTGCATCATAGCGAAAAGCTTTGGCAGTGTGTCTCGCAGGGAGATAGCTTAGGAGCGCAGCGCACTTATGCCTCCCTTGTCCAGAAACACGATTTTACTGCACACTCCAAAAACAGTACTCTTCCCAGGGCAATATATAAGCTGCTTTCTGACGGCCGTGATCTTTCGATTACTCTTGCCCAGCTCGTTGTTTTAACGTGCACATGCCGTCCTGGCATTCAGTGCACAGTGAAAGCAATCGCAAAAGTCCAGCAGCTGCTGACTCCCAAACACAAGGCGCTGGCTATGTTCTTGCTTCTCGACAACTCAACGCAGCCCTTCATTTCTGCAGTTGCCATCGAGGTCTCTGCATGTCGGAGACTCAGAGGACGAGCACGAATTTCCCAGGAGGGGCTGCATCAGGAGGAATTCAAAACTCCAGAAAATTGTCCTGGAACACCTTCCATAAGGATGCTAGAAGGGAATTGAAGAGGCAGGCGAGCGGCCACCACGGTCCTCTAGCAGTCCTTCGGGTGTGCGCAGAAGCCCGGTGCTCTGCGGCTTCGTTCTTCGCCCCCGTACAAACTACCGCTCTGTCCGGCTCCCGGAGCAGGAGAAGCGGCTGCTTCGCGCACACAACAGCGGAGCGGCAGCCCTACGCTCCGAAGCGCTGCTTCAGCCGAAAGACGCCGGCCACCGGCGCTTGGCTTCGGACAGCTCCGGAGAGCCGTAGTGTGCGTCTGCACTAGACTGCATCATAGCGAAAAGCTTTGACAGTGTGTCTCGCAGGGAGATAGCTTAGGAGCGCAGCGCACTTATGCCTCCCTTGTCCAGAAACACGGATTTGCTGCACACTCCAAAAACACTGCTCTTTCCATGGTACTATGTAAGCTGCTGTCTGACGCCCGTTCTCTTCTGCCCACTCTTGCCCAGCTGGTTGTTGCAGCGTGCACGTGCCTTCCTGGCATTAAGAGCACAGTGAAAGCAATCGCAAAAGTCCAGCAGCTGCTGACTCCCAAACACAAGGCGCTTGTCTACGTTCTTGCTTCTCGACAACTCAACGCAGCCCTTCATTTCTGCAGCTGCCATCGAGTTTTCTGTATCTTGAGCCTTCTGGGACGAGCACCAATTTCCCAGGAGGGGCTGCATCAGGACGAAGTCAAAACCCAGGAAAGTTGTCTCGGAACACCTTCAATAAAGCATGCCAGCAGTGCATTGAAAAGGCAGGTAGCTTTAGCCACCGTCCTCTAGCAGTCGCGAAGCTGTGCACACAATGTCGTCTCCCTGCGGCAACGTTCTTCGCCCTCGTGCAAGCTACCGCTCTGTCCGGCTCCCGGAGCAGGAGAAGCGGCTGCTTCGCGCACACAACAGCGGAGCGGCAGCCCTACGCTCCGAAGCGCTGCTTCAGCCGAAAGACGCCGGCTACCGGCGCTTGGCTTCGGACAGCTCCGGAGAGCCGTAGTGTGCGTCTGCACTAGACTGCATCATAGCGAAAAGCTTTGGCAGTGTGTCTCGCAGAGAGATAGCTTAGGAGCGCAGCGCACTTATGCCTCCCTTGTCCAGAAACACGATTTTACTGCACACTCCAAAAACAGTACTCTTCCCAGGGCAAGATGCCAGATGCTCTCTGATGCCCGTGCTCCCTTCCTACTCTTGCCCAGCTCGTTGTTGTAACGCGCACATGCCGTCCTGGCATTCAGTGCACAGTGAAAGCAATCGCAAAAGTCCAGCAGCTGCTGACTCCCAAACACAAGGCGCTGGCTATGTTCTTGCTACTCGACGACTCAACGCAGCCATTCATTTCTGCAGTTGCCATCGAGGTCTCTGCATGTCGGAGAGTCAGAGGACGAGCACGAGTTTCCCACGAGGGGCTGAATCAGGAGGAATTCAAAACTCAGGGAATTTGTCCTGGAACACCTTCCATAAGGATGCTCGAAGGGAATTGAAGAGGCAGGCGAGCGGCCACCACCGTCCTCTAGCAGTCCTTAGGGTGCGCGCAGAAGCCCGGTGCTCTGCGGCTTCGTTCTTCGCCCTCGTGCAAGCTACCGCTCTGTCCGGCTCCCGGAGCAGGAGAAGCGGCTGCTTCGCGCACACAACAGCGGAGCGGCAGCCCTACGCTCCGAAGCGCTGCTTCAGCCGAAAGACGCCGGCCACCGGCGCTTGGCTTCGGACAGCTCCGGAGAGCCGTAGTGTGGGTCTGCACTAGACTGCATCATAGCGAAAAGCTTTGGCAGTGTGTCTCGCAGGGAGATAGCTTAGGAGCGCAGCGCACTTATGCCTCCCTTGTCCAGAAACACGATTTTACTGCACACTCCAAAAACAGTACTCTTCCCAGGCCAATATATAAGCTGCTTTCTGACGGCCGTGATCTTTCGATTACTCTTGCGCAGCTCGGTGTTGCAGAGTGCACGTGCCTTCCTGGAATTCAGTGCACAGTGAAAGCAATCGCAAAAGTCCAGCAGCTGCTGACTCCCAAACACAAGGCGCTGTCTACGTTCTTGCTTCGCAACACTTCAACAGAGTCCTTCATTTCTGCAGCTGCCATCGAGTTTTCTGCATCTCGAGCCTTCTGGGACGAGCACCAATTTCCCAGGAGGGGCTGCATCAGGACGAAGTCAAAACCCAGGAAAGTTGTCTCGGAACACCTTCAATAAAGCATGCCAGCAGTGCATTGAAAAGGCAGGGAGCTTTAGCCACCGTCCTCTAGCAGTCGCGAAGCTGTGCACACAATGTCGTCTCCCTGCGGCAACGTTCTTCGCCCTCGTGCAAGCTACCGCTCTGTCCGGCTCCCGGAGCAGGAGAAGCGGCTGCTTCGCGCACACAACAGCGGAGCGGCAGCCCTACGCTCCGAAGCGCTGCTTCAGCCGAAAGACGCCGGCCACCGGCGCTTGGCTTCGGACAGATCCGGAGAGCCGTAGTGTGCGTCAGCAACTAGACTGCATCATAGCGAAAAGCTTTGGCAGTGTGTCTCGCAGGGAGATAGCTTAGAAGCGCAGCGCACTTATGCCTCCCTTGTCCAGAAACACGATTTTAATGCACACTCGAAAAACAGTACTCTTCCCAGGGCAATATATAAGCTGCTTTCTGACGGCCGTGATCTTTCGATTACTCTTGCGCAGCTCGGTGTTGCAGAGTGCACGTGCCTTCCTGGAATTCAGTGCACAGTGAAAGCAATCGCAAAAGTCCAGCAGCTGCTGACTCCCAAACACAAGGCGCTTGTCTACGTTCTTGCTTCTCGACAACTCAACGCAGCCCTTCATTTCTGCAGCTGCCATCGAGTTTTCTGTATCTTGAGCCTTCTGGGACGAGCACCAATTTCCCAGGAGGGGCTGCATCAGGACGAAGTCAAAACCCAGGAAAGTTGTCTCGGAACACCTTCAATAAAGCATGCCAGCAGTGCATTGAAAAGGCAGGTAGCTTTAGCCACCGTCCTCTAGCAGTCGCGAAGCTGTGCACACAATGTCGTCTCCCTGCGGCAACGTTCTTCGCCCTCGTGCAAGCTACCGCTCTGTCCGGCTCCCGGAGCAGGAGAAGCGGCTGCTTCGCGCACACAGCAGCGGAGCGGCAGCCCTACGCTCCGAAGCGCTGCTTCAGCCGAAAGACGCCGGCCACCGGCGCTTGGCTTCGGACAGCTCCGGAGAGCCGTAGTGTGCGTCTGCAACTAGACTGCATCATAGCGAAAAGCTTTGGCAGTGTGTCTCGCAGGGAGATAGCTTAGGAGCGCAGCGCACTTATGCCTCCCTTGTCCAGAAACACGATTTTACTGCACACTCCAAAAACAGTACTCTTCCCAGGGCAATATATAAGCTGCTTTCTGACGGCCGTGATCTTTCGATTACTCTTGCCCAGCTCGTTGTTTTAACGTGCACATGCCGTCCTGGCATTCAGTGCACAGTGAAAGCAATCGCAAAAGTCCAGCAGCTGCTGACTCCCAAACACAAGGCGCTGGCTATGTTCTTGCTTCTCGACAACTCAACGCAGCCCTTCATTTCTGCAGTTGCCATCGAGGTCTCTGCATGTCGGAGACTCAGAGGACGAGCACGAATTTCCCAGGAGGGGCTGCATCAGGAGGAATTCAAAACTCCAGAAAATTGTCCTGGAACACCTTCCATAAGGATGCTAGAAGGGAATTGAAGAGGCAGGCGAGCGGCCACCACGGTCCTCTAGCAGTCCTTCGGGTGTGCGCAGAAGCCCGGTGCTCTGCGGCTTCGTTCTTCGCCCCCGTACAAACTACCGCTCTGTCCGGCTCCCGGAGCAGGAGAAGCGGCTGCTTCGCGCACACAACAGCGGAGCGGCAGCCCTACGCTCCGAAGCGCTGCTTCAGCCGAAAGACGCCGGCCACCGGCGCTTGGCTTCGGACAGCTCCGGAGAGCCGTAGTGTGCGTCTGCACTAGACTGCATCATAGCGAAAAGCTTTGACAGTGTGTCTCGCAGGGAGATAGCTTAGGAGCGCAGCGCACTTATGCCTCCCTTGTCCAGAAACACGGATTTGCTGCACACTCCAAAAACACTGCTCTTTCCATGGTACTATGTAAGCTGCTGTCTGACGCCCGTTCTCTTCTGCCCACTCTTGCCCAGCTGGTTGTTGCAGCGTGCACGTGCCTTCCTGGCATTAAGAGCACAGTGAAAGCAATCGCAAAAGTCCAGCAGCTGCTGACTCCCAAACACAAGGCGCTTGTCTACGTTCTTGCTTCTCGACAACTCAACGCAGCCCTTCATTTCTGCAGCTGCCATCGAGTTTTCTGTATCTTGAGCCTTCTGGGACGAGCACCAATTTCCCAGGAGGGGCTGCATCAGGACGAAGTCAAAACCCAGGAAAGTTGTCTCGGAACACCTTCAATAAAGCATGCCAGCAGTGCATTGAAAAGGCAGGTAGCTTTAGCCACCGTCCTCTAGCAGTCGCGAAGCTGTGCACACAATGTCGTCTCCCTGCGGCAACGTTCTTCGCCCTCGTGCAAGCTACCGCTCTGTCCGGCTCCCGGAGCAGGAGAAGCGGCTGCCTCGCGCACACAACAGCGGAGCGGCAGCCCTACGCTCCGAAGCGCTGCTTCAGCCGAAAGACGCCGGCCACCGGCGCTTGGCTTCGGACAGCTCCGGAGAGCCGTAGTGTGTGTCTGCACTAGACTGCATCATAGCGAAAAGCTTTGGCAGTGTGTCTCGCAGAGAGATAGCTTAGGAGCGCAGCGCACTTATGCCTCCCTTGTCCAGAAACACGATTTTACTGCACACTCCAAAAACAGTACTCTTCCCAGGGCAAGATGCCAGATGCTCTCTGATGCCCGTGCTCCCTTCCTACTCTTGCCCAGCTCGTTGTTGTAACGCGCACATGCCGTCCTGGCATTCAGTGCACAGTGAAAGCAATCGCAAAAGTCCAGCAGCTGCTGACTCCCAAACACAAGGCGCTGGCTATGTTCTTGCTACTCGACGACTCAACGCAGCCCTTCATTTCTGCAGTTGCCATCGAGGTCTCTGCATGTCGGAGAGTCAGAGGACGAGCACGAGTTTCCCAGGAGGGGCTGAATCAGGAGGAATTCAAAACTCAGGGAATTTGTCCTGGAACACCTTCCATAAGGATGCTCGAAGGGAATTGAAGAGGCAGGCGAGCGGCCACCACCGTCCTCTAGCAGTCCTTAGGGTGCGCGCAGAAGCCCGGTGCTCTGCGGCTTCGTTCTTCGCCCTCGTGCAAGCTACCGCTCTGTCCGGCTCCCGGAGCAGGAGAAGCGGCTGCTTCGCGCACACAACAGCGGAGCGGCAGCCCTACGCTCCGAAGCGCTGCTTCAGCCGAAAGACGCCGGCCACCGGCGCTTGGCTTCGGACAGCGCCGGAGAGCCGTAGTGTGGGTCTGCACTAGACTGCATCATAGCGAAAAGCTTTGGCAGTGTGTCTCGCAGGGAGATAGCTTAGGAGCGCAGCGCACTTATGCCTCCCTTGTCCAGAAACACGATTTTACTGCACACTCCAAAAACAGTACTCTTCCCAGGCCAATATATAAGCTGCTTTCTGACGGCCGTGATCTTTCGATTACTCTTGCGCAGCTCGGTGTTGCAGAGTGCACGTGCCTTCCTGGAATTCAGTGCACAGTGAAAGCAATCGCAAAAGTCCAGCAGCTGCTGACTCCCAAACACAAGGCGCTGTCTACGTTCTTGCTTCGCAACACTTCAACAGAGTCCTTCATTTCTGCAGCTGCCATCGAGTTTTCTGCATCTCGAGCCTTCTGGGACGAGCACCAATTTCCCAGGAGGGGCTGCATCAGGACGAAGTCAAAACCCAGGAAAGTTGTCTCGGAACACCTTCAATAAAGCATGCCAGCAGTGCATTGAAAAGGCAGGTAGCTTTAGCCACCGTCCTCTAGCAGTCGCAAGGCTGTGCACACAATGTCGTCTCCCTGCGGCAACGTTCTTCGCCCTCGTGCAAGCTACCGCTCTGTCCGGCTCCCGGAGCAGGAGAAGCGGCTGCTTCGCGCACACAGCAGCGGAGCGGCAGCCCTACGCTCCGAAGCGCTGCTTCAGCCGAAAGACGCCGGCCACCGGCGCTTGGCTTCGGACAGCTGCGGAGAGCCGTAGTGTGCGTCTGCACTAGACTGCATCATAGCGAAAAGCTTTGACAGTGTGTCTCGCAGGGAGATAGCTTAGGAGCGCAGCGCACTTTTGCCTCCCTTGTCCAGAAACACGATTTTACTGCACACTCCAAAAACAGTACTCCTCCCAGGGCAATATATAAGCTGCTTTCTGACGGCCGTGATCTTTCGATTACTCTTGCCCAGCTCGTTGTTTTAACGTGCACATGCCGTCCTGGCATTCAGTGCACAGTGAAAGCAATCGCAAAAGTCCAGCAGCTGCTGACTCCCAAACACAAGGCGCTGGCTATGTTCTTGCTTCTCGACAACTCAACGCAGCCCTTCATTTCTGCAGTTGCCATCGAGGTCTCTGCATGTCGGAGACTCAGAGGACGAGCACGAATTTCCCAGGAGGGGCTGCATCAGGAGGAATTCAAAACTCCAGAAAATTGTCCTGGAACACCTTCCATAAGGATGCTAGAAGGGAATTGAAGAGGCAGGCGAGCGGCCACCACGGTCCTCTAGCAGTCCTTCGGGTGTGCGCAGAAGCCCGGTGCTCTGCGGCTTCGTTCTTCGCCCCCGTACAAACTACCGCTCTGTCCGGCTCCCGGAGCAGGAGAAGCGGCTGCTTCGCGCACACAACAGCGGAGCGGCAGCCCTACGCTCCGAAGCGCTGCTTCAGCCGAAAGACGCCGGCCACCGGCGCTTGGCTTCGGACAGCTCCGGAGAGCCGTAGTGTGCGTCTGCACTAGACTGCATCATAGCGAAAAGCTTTGACAGTGTGTCTCGCAGGGAGATAGCTTAGGAGCGCAGCGCACTTATGCCTCCCTTGTCCAGAAACACGGATTTGCTGCACACTCCAAAAACACTGCTCTTTCCATGGTACTATGTAAGCTGCTGTCTGACGCCCGTTCTCTTCTGCCCACTCTTGCCCAGCTGGTTGTTGCAGCGTGCACGTGCCTTCCTGGCATTAAGAGCACAGTGAAAGCAATCGCAAAAGTCCAGCAGCTGCTGACTCCCAAACACAAGGCGCTTGTCTACGTTCTTGCTTCTCGACAACTCAACGCAGCCCTTCATTTCTGCAGCTGCCATCGAGTTTTCTGTATCTCGAGCCTTCTGGGACGAGCACCAATTTCCCAGGAGGGGCTGCATCAGGACGAAGTCAAAACCCAGGAAAGTTGTCTCGGAACACCTTCAATAAAGCATGCCAGCAGTGCATTGAAAAGGCAGGTAGCTTTAGCCACCGTCCTCTAGCAGTCGCGAAGCTGTGCACACAATGTCGTCTGCCTGCGGCAACGTTCTTCGCCCTCGTGCAAGCTACCGCTCTGTCCGGCTCCCGGAGCAGGAGAAGCGGCTGCTTCGCGCACACAGCAGCGGAGCGGCAGCCCTACGCTCCGAAGCGCTGCTTCAGCCGAAAGACGCCGGCTACCGGCGCTTGGCTTCGGACAGCTCCGGAGAGCCGTAGTGTGCGTCTGCACTAGACTGCATCATAGCGAAAAGCTTTGGCAGTGTGTCTCGCAGAGAGATAGCTTAGGAGCGCAGCGCACTTATGCCTCCCTTGTCCAGAAACACGATTTTACTGCACACTCCAAAAACAGTACTCTTCCCAGGGCAAGATGCCAGATGCTCTCTGATGCCCGTGCTCCCTTCCTACTCTTGCCCAGCTCGTTGTTGTAACGCGCACATGCCGTCCTGGCATTCAGTGCACAGTGAAAGCAATCGCAAAAGTCCAGCAGCTGCTGACTCCCAAACACAAGGCGCTGGCTATGTTCTTGCTTCTCGACAACTCAACGCAGCCCTCCATTTCTGCAGTTGCCATCGAGGTCTCTGCATGTCGGAGAGTCAGAGGACGAGCACGAGTTTCCCAGGAGGGGCTGAATCAGGAGGAATTCAAAACTCAGGGAATTTGTCCTGGAACACCTTCCATAAGGATGCTAGAAGGGAATTGAAGAGGCAGGCGAGCGGCCACCACCGTCCTCTAGCAGTCCTTAGGGTGCGCGCAGAAGCCCGGTGCTCTGCGGCAACGTTCTTCGCCCTCGTGCAAGCTACCGCTCTGTCCGGCTCCCGGAGCAGGAGAAGCGGCTGCTTCGCGCACACAGCAGCGGAGCGGCAGCCCTACGCTCCGAAGCGCTGCTTCAGCCGAAAGACGCCGGCCACCGGCGCTTGGCTTCGGACAGCTCCGGAGAGCCGTAGTGTGCGTCTGCAACTAGACTGCATCATAGCGAAAAGCTTTGGCAGTGTGTCTCGCAGGGAGATAGCTTAGGAGCGCAGCGCACTTATGCCTCCCTTGTCCAGAAACACGATTTTACTGCACACTCCAAAAACAGTACTCTTCCCAGGGCAATATATAAGCTGCTTTCTGACGGCCGTGATCTTTCGATTACTCTTGCCCAGATCGTTGTTTTAACGTGCACATGCCGTCCTGGCATTCAGTGCACAGTGAAAGCAATCGCAAAAGTCCAGCAGCTGCTGACTCCCAAACACAAGGCGCTGGCTATGTTCTTGCTTCTCGACAACTCAACGCAGCCCTTCATTTCTGCAGTTGCCATCGAGGTCTCTGCATGTCGGAGACTCAGAGGACGAGCACGAATTTCCCAGGAGGGGCTGCATCAGGAGGAATTCAAAACTCCAGAAAATTGTCCTGGAACACCTTCCATAAGGATGCTAGAAGGGAATTGAAGAGGCAGGCGAGCGGCCACCACGGTCCTCTAGCAGTCCTTCGGGTGTGCGCAGAAGCCCGGTGCTCTGCGGCTTCGTTCTTCGCCCCCGTACAAACTACCGCTCTGTCCGGCTCCCGGAGCAGGAGAAGCGGCTGCTTCGCGCACACAACAGCGGAGCGGCAGCCCTACGCTCCGAAGCGCTGCTTCAGCCGAAAGACGCCGGCCACCGGCGCTTGGCTTCGGACAGCTCCGGAGAGCCGTAGTGTGCGTCTGCACTAGACTGCATCATAGCGAAAAGCTTTGACAGTGTGTCTCGCAGGGAGATAGCTTAGGAGCGCAGCGCACTTATGCCTCCCTTGTCCAGAAACACGGATTTGCTGCACACTCCAAAAACACTGCTCTTTCCATGGTACTATGTAAGCTGCTGTCTGACGCCCGTTCTCTTCTGCCCACTCTTGCCCAGCTGGTTGTTGCAGCGTGCACGTGCCTTCCTGGCATTAAGAGCACAGTGAAAGCAATCGCAAAAGTCCAGCAGCTGCTGACTCCCAAACACAAGGCGCTTGTCTACGTTCTTGCTTCTCGACAACTCAACGCAGCCCTTCATTTCTGCAGCTGCCATCGAGTTTTCTGTATCTCGAGCCTTCTGGGACGAGCACCAATTTCCCAGGAGGGGCTGCATCAGGACGAAGTCAAAACCCAGGAAAGTTGTCTCGGAACACCTTCAATAAAGCATGCCAGCAGTGCATTGAAAAGGCAGGTAGCTTTAGCCACCGTCCTCTAGCAGTCGCGAAGCTGTGCACACAATGTCGTCTGCCTGCGGCAACGTTCTTCGCCCTCGTGCAAGCTACCGCTCTGTCCGGCTCCCGGAGCAGGAGAAGCGGCTGCTTCGCGCACACAGCAGCGGAGCGGCAGCCCTACGCTCCGAAGCGCTGCTTCAGCCGAAAGACGCCGGCTACCGGCGCTTGGCTTCGGACAGCTCCGGAGAGCCGTAGTGTGCGTCTGCACTAGACTGCATCATAGCGAAAAGCTTTGGCAGTGTGTCTCGCAGAGAGATAGCTTAGGAGCGCAGCGCACTTATGCCTCCCTTGTCCAGAAACACGATTTTACTGCACACTCCAAAAACAGTACTCTTCCCAGGGCAAGATGCCAGATGCTCTCTGATGCCCGTGCTCCCTTCCTACTCTTGCCCAGCTCGTTGTTGTAACGCGCACATGCCGTCCTGGCATTCAGTGCACAGTGAAAGCAATCGCAAAAGTCCAGCAGCTGCTGACTCCCAAACACAAGGCGCTGGCTATGTTCTTGCTTCTCGACAACTCAACGCAGCCCTCCATTTCTGCAGTTGCCATCGAGGTCTCTGCATGTCGGAGAGTCAGAGGACGAGCACGAGTTTCCCAGGAGGGGCTGAATCAGGAGGAATTCAAAACTCAGGGAATTTGTCCTGGAACACCTTCCATAAGGATGCTAGAAGGGAATTGAAGAGGCAGGCGAGCGGCCACCACCGTCCTCTAGCAGTCCTTAGGGTGCGCGCAGAAGCCCGGTGCTCTGCGGCAACGTTCTTCGCCCTCGTGCAAGCTACCGCTCTGTCCGGCTCCCGGAGCAGGAGAAGCGGCTGCTTCGCGCACACAACAGCGGAGCGGCAGCCCTACGCTCCGAAGCGCTGCTTCAGCCGAAAGACGCCGGCCACCGGCGCTTGGCTTCGGACAGCTCCGGAGAGCCGTAGTGTGGGTCTGCACTAGACTGCATCATAGCGAAAAGCTTTGGCAGTGTGTCTCGCAGGGAGATAGCTTAGGAGCGCAGCGCACTTATGCCTCCCTTGTCCAGAAACACGATTTTACTGCACACTCCAAAAACAGTACTCTTCCCAGGCCAATATATAAGCTGCTTTCTGACGGCCGTGATCTTTCGATTACTCTTGCGCAGCTCGGTGTTGCAGAGTGCACGTGCTTTCCTGGACTTCAGTGCACAGTGAAAGCAATCGCAAAAGTCCAGCAGCTGCTGACTCCCAAACACAAGGCGCTGGCTATGTTCTTGCTTCTCGACAACTCAACGCAGCCCTTCATTTCTGCAGTTGCCATCGAGGTCTCTGCATGTCGGAGACTCAGAGGACGAGCACGAATTTCCCAGGAGGGGCTGCATCAGGAGGAATTCAAAACTCCAGAAAATTGTCCTGGAACACCTTCCATAAGGATGCTAGAAGGGAATTGAAGAGGCAGGCGAGCGGCCACCACGGTCCTCTAGCAGTCCTTCGGGTGTGCGCAGAAGCCCGGTGCTCTGCGGCTTCGTTCTTCGCCCCCGTACAAACTACCGCTCTGTCCGGCTCCCGGAGCAGGAGAAGCGGCTGCTTCGCGCACACAGCAGCGGAGCGGCAGCCCTACGCTCCGAAGCGCTGCTTCAGCCGAAAGACGCCGGCCACCGGCGCTTGGCTTCGGACAGCTCCGGAGAGCCGTAGTGTGCGTCTGCACTAGACTGCATCATAGCGAAAAGCTTTGACAGTGTGTCTCGCAGGGAGATAGCTTAGGAGCGCAGCGCACTTATGCCTCCCTTGTCCAGAAACACGGATTTGCTGCACACTCCAAAAACACTGCTCTTTCCATGGTACTATGTAAGCTGCTGTCTGACGCCCGTTCTCTTCTGCCCACTCTTGCCCAGCTGGTTGTTGCAGCGTGCACGTGCCTTCCTGGCATTAAGAGCACAGTGAAAGCAATCGCAAAAGTCCAGCAGCTGCTGACTCCCAAACACAAGGCGCTTGTCTACGTTCTTGCTTCTCGACAACTCAACGCAGCCCTTCATTTCTGCAGCTGCCATCGAGTTTTCTGTATCTCGAGCCTTCTGGGACGAGCACCAATTTCCCAGGAGGGGCTGCATCAGGACGAAGTCAAAACCCAGGAAAGTTGTCTCGGAACACCTTCAATAAAGCATGCCAGCAGTGCATTGAAAAGGCAGGTAGCTTTAGCCACCGTCCTCTAGCAGTCGCGAAGCTGTGCACACAATGTCGTCTGCCTGCGGCAACGTTCTTCGCCCTCGTGCAAGCTACCGCTCTGTCCGGCTCCCGGAGCAGGAGAAGCGGCTGCTTCGCGCACACAGCAGCGGAGCGGCAGCCCTACGCTCCGAAGCGCTGCTTCAGCCGAAAGACGCCGGCTACCGGCGCTTGGCTTCGGACAGCTCCGGAGAGCCGTAGTGTGCGTCTGCACTAGACTGCATCATAGCGAAAAGCTTTGGCAGTGTGTCTCGCAGAGAGATAGCTTAGGAGCGCAGCGCACTTATGCCTCCCTTGTCCAGAAACACGATTTTACTGCACACTCCAAAAACAGTACTCTTCCCAGGGCAAGATGCCAGATGCTCTCTGATGCCCGTGCTCAATTCCTACTCTTGCCCAGCTCGTTGTTGTAACGCGCACATGCCGTCCTGGCATTCAGTGCACAGTGAAAGCAATCGCAAAAGTCCAGCAGCTGCTGACTCCCAAACACAAGGCGCTGGCTATGTTCTTGCTTCTCGACAACTCAACGCAGCCCTCCATTTCTGCAGTTGCCATCGAGGTCTCTGCATGTCGGAGAGTCAGAGGACGAGCACGAGTTTCCCAGGAGGGGCTGAATCAGGAGGAATTCAAAACTCAGGGAATTTGTCCTGGAACACCTTCCATAAGGATGCTAGAAGGGAATTGAAGAGGCAGGCGAGCGGCCACCACCGTCCTCTAGCAGTCCTTAGGGTGCGCGCAGAAGCCCGGTGCTCTGCGGCAACGTTCTTCGCCCTCGTGCAAGCTACCGCTCTGTCCGGCTCCCGGAGCAGGAGAAGCGGCTGCTTCGCGCACACAACAGCGGAGCGGCAGCCCTACGCTCCGAAGCGCTGCTTCAGCCGAAAGACGCCGGCCACCGGCGCTTGGCTTCGGACAGCTCCGGAGAGCCGTAGTGTGCGTCTGCACTAGACTGCATCATAGCGAAAAGCTTTGGCAGTGTGTCTCGCAGGGAGATAGCTTAGGAGCGCAGCGCACTTATGCCTCCCTTGTCCAGAAACACGATTTTACTGCACACTCCAAAAACAGTACTCTTCCCAGGCCAATATATAAGCTGCTTTCTGACGGCCGTGATCTTTCGATTACTCTTGCGCAGCTCGGTGTTGCAGAGTGCACGTGCCTTCCTGGACTTCAGTGCACAGTGAAAGCAATCGCAAAAGTCCAGCAGCTGCTGACTCCCAAACACAAGGCGCTGTCTACGTTCTTGCTTCGCAACACTTCAACAGAGTCCTTCATTTCTGCAGCTGCCATCGAGTTTTCTGCATCTCGAGCCTTCTGGGACGAGCACCAATTTCCCAGGAGGGGCTGCATCAGGACGAAGTCAAAACCCAGGAAAGTTGTCTCGGAACACCTTCAATAAAGCATGCCAGCAGTGCATTGAAAAGGCAGGGAGCTTTAGCCACCGTCCTCTAGCAGTCGCAAGGCTGTGCACACAATGTCGTCTCCCTGCGGCAACGTTCTTCGCCCTCGTGCAAGCTACCGCTCTGTCCGGCTCCCGGAGCAGGAGAAGCGGCTGCCTCGCGCACACAACAGCGGAGCGGCAGCCCTACGCTCCGAAGCGCTGCTTCAGCCGAAAGACGCCGGCCACCGGCGCTTGGCTTCGGACAGCTCCGGAGAGCCGTAGTGTGCGTCTGCACTAGACTGCATCATAGCGAAAAGCTTTGACAGTGTGTCTCGCAGGGAGATAGCTTAGGAGCGCAGCGCACTTATGCCTCCCTTGTCCAGAAACACGATTTTACTGCACACTCCAAAAACAGTACTCCTCCCAGGGCAATATATAAGCTGCTTTCTGACGGCCGTGATCTTTCGATTACTCTTGCCCAGATCGTTGTTTTAACGTGCACATGCCGTCCTGGCATTCAGTGCACAGTGAAAGCAATCGCAAAAGTCCAGCAGCTGCTGACTCCCAAACACAAGGCGCTGGCTATGTTCTTGCTTCTCGACAACTCAACGCAGCCCTTCATTTCTGCAGTTGCCATCGAGGTCTCTGCATGTCGGAGACTCAGAGGACGAGCACGAATTTCCCAGGAGGGGCTGCATCAGGAGGAATTCAAAACTCCAGAAAATTGTCCTGGAACACCTTCCATAAGGATGCTAGAAGGGAATTGAAGAGGCAGGCGAGCGGCTACCACGGTCCTCTAGCAGTCCTTCGGGTGTGCGCAGAAGCCCGGTGCTCTGCGGCTTCGTTCTTCGCCCCCGTACAAACTACCGCTCTGTCCGGCTCCCGGAGCAGGAGAAGCGGCTGCTTCGCGCACACAACAGCGGAGCGGCAGCCCTACGCTCCGAAGCGCTGCTTCAGCCGAAAGACGCCGGCCACCGGCGCTTGGCTTCGGACAGCTCCGGAGAGCCGTAGTGTGCGTCTGCACTAGACTGCATCATAGCGAAAAGCTTTGACAGTGTGTCTCGCAGGGAGATAGCTTAGGAGCGCAGCGCACTTATGCCTCCCTTGTCCAGAAACACGGATTTGCTGCACACTCCAAAAACACTGCTCTTTCCATGGTACTATGTAAGCTGCTGTCTGACGCCCGTTCTCTTCTGCCCACTCTTGCCCAGCTGGTTGTTGCAGCGTGCACGTGCCTTCCTGGCATTAAGAGCACAGTGAAAGCAATCGCAAAAGTCCAGCAGCTGCTGACTCCCAAACACAAGGCGCTTGTCTACGTTCTTGCTTCTGGACAACTCAACGCAGCCCTTCATTTCTGCAGCTGCCATCGAGTTTTCTGTATCTTGAGCCTTCTGGGACGAGCACCAATTTCCCAGGAGGGGCTGCATCAGGACGAAGTCAAAACCCAGGAAAGTTGTCTCGGAACACCTTCAATAAAGCATGCCAGCAGTGCATTGAAAAGGCAGGTAGCTTTAGCCACCGTCCTCTAGCAGTCGCGAAGCTGTGCACACAATGTCGTCTCCCTGCGGCAACGTTCTTCGCCCTCGTGCAAGCTACCGCTCTGTCCGGCTCCCGGAGCAGGAGAAGCGGCTGCTTCGCGCACACAGCAGCGGAGCGGCAGCCCTACGCTCCGAAGCGCTGCTTCAGCCGAAAGACGCCGGCCACCGGCGCTTGGCTTCGGACAGCTCCGGAGAGCCGTAGTGTGCGTCTGCACTAGACTGCATCATAGCGAAAAGCTTTGGCAGTGTGTCTCGCAGAGAGATAGCTTAGGAGCGCAGCGCACTTATGCCTCCCTTGTCCAGAAACACGATTTTACTGCACACTCCAAAAACAGTACTCTTCCCAGGGCAAGATGCCAGATGCTCTCTGATGCCCGTGCTCCCTTCCTACTCTTGCCCAGCTCGTTGTTGTAACGCGCACATGCCGTCCTGGCATTCAGTGCACAGTGAAAGCAATCGCAAAAGTCCAGCAGCTGCTGACTCCCAAACACAAGGCGCTGGCTATGTTCTTGCTTCTCGACAACTCAACGCAGCCCTCCATTTTTGCAGTTGCCATCGAGGTCTCTGCATGTCGGAGAGTCAGAGGACGAGCACGAGTTTCCCAGGAGGGGCTGAATCAGGAGGAATTCAAAACTCAGGGAATTTGTCCTGGAACACCTTCCATAAGGATGCTAGAAGGGAATTGAAGAGGCAGGCGAGCGGCCACCACCGTCCTCTAGCAGTCCTTAGGGTGCGCGCAGAAGCCCGGTGCTCTGCGGCTTCGTTCTTCGCCCTCGTGCAAGCTACCGCTCTGTCCGGCTCCCGGAGCAGGAGAAGCGGCTGCTTCGCGCACACAACAGCGGAGCGGCAGCCCTACGCTCCGAAGCGCTGCTTCAGCCGAAAGACGCCGGCCACCGGCGCTTGGCTTCGGACAGCTCCGGAGAGCCGTAGTGTGGGTCTGCACTAGACTGCATCATAGCGAAAAGCTTTGGCAGTGTGTCTCGCAGGGAGATAGCTTAGGAGCGCAGCGCACTTATGCCTCCCTTGTCCAGAAACACGATTTTACTGCACACTCCAAAAACAGTACTCTTCCCAGGGCAATATATAAGCTGCTTTCTGACGGCCGTGATCTTTCGATTACTCTTGCGCAGCTCGGTGTTGCAGAGTGCACGTGCCTTCCTGGAATTCAGTGCACAGTGAAAGCAATCGCAAAAGTCCAGCAGCTGCTGACTCCCAAACACAAGGCGCTGTCTACGTTCTTGCTTCGCAACACTTCAACAGAGTCCTTCATTTCTGCAGCTGCCATCGAGTTTTCTGCATCTCGAGCCTTCTGGGACGAGCACCAATTTCCCAGGAGGGGCTGCATCAGGACGAAGTCAAAACCCAGGAAAGTTGTCTCGGAACACCTTCAATAAAGCATGCCAGCAGTGCATTGAAAAGGCAGGTAGCTTTAGCCACCGTCCTCTAGCAGTCGCGAAGCTGTGCACACAATGTCGTCTCCCTGCGGCAACGTTCTTCGCCCTCGTGCAAGCTACCGCTCTGTCCGGCTCCCGGAGCAGGAGAAGCGGCTGCTTCGCGCACACAGCAGCGGAGCGGCAGCCCTACGCTCCGAAGCGCTGCTTCAGCCGAAAGACGCCGGCCACCGGCGCTTGGCTTCGGACAGCTCCGGAGAGCCGTAGTGTGCGTCTGCACTAGACTGCATCATAGCGAAAAGCTTTGACAGTGTGTCTCGCAGGGAGATAGCTTAGGAGCGCAGCGCACTTATGCCTCCCTTGTCCAGAAACACGATTTTACTGCACACTCCAAAAACAGTACTCCTCCCAGGGCAATATATAAGCTGCTTTCTGACGGCCGTGATCTTTCGATTACTCTTGCCCAGCTCGTTGTTTTAACGTGCACATGCCGTCCTGGCATTCAGTGCACAGTGAAAGCAATCGCAAAAGTCCAGCAGCTGCTGACTCCCAAACACAAGGCGCTGGCTATGTTCTTGCTTCTCGACAACTCAACGCAGCCCTTCATTTCTGCAGTTGCCATCGAGGTCTCTGCATGTCGGAGACTCAGAGGACGAGCACGAATTTCCCAGGAGGGGCTGCATCAGGAGGAATTCAAAACTCCAGAAAATTGTCCTGGAACACCTTCCATAAGGATGCTAGAAGGGAATTGAAGAGGCAGGCGAGCGGCCACCACGGTCCTCTAGCAGTCCTTCGGGTGTGCGCAGAAGCCCGGTGCTCTGCGGCTTCGTTCTTCGCCCCCGTACAAACTACCGCTCTGTCCGGCTCCCGGAGCAGGAGAAGCGGCTGCTTCGCGCACACAACAGCGGAGCGGCAGCCCTACGCTCCGAAGCGCTGCTTCAGCCGAAAGACGCCGGCCACCGGCGCTTGGCTTCGGACAGCTCCGGAGAGCCGTAGTGTGCGTCTGCACTAGACTGCATCATAGCGAAAAGCTTTGACAGTGTGTCTCGCAGGGAGATAGCTTAGGAGCGCAGCGCACTTATGCCTCCCTTGTCCAGAAACACGGATTTGCTGCACACTCCAAAAACACTGCTCTTTCCATGGTACTATGTAAGCTGCTGTCTGACGCCCGTTCTCTTCTGCCCACTCTTGCCCAGCTGGTTGTTGCAGCGTGCACGTGCCTTCCTGGCATTAAGAGCACAGTGAAAGCAATCGCAAAAGTCCAGCAGCTGCTGACTCCCAAACACAAGGCGCTTGTCTACGTTCTTGCTTCTCGACAACTCAACGCAGCCCTTCATTTCTGCAGCTGCCATCGAGTTTTCTGTATCTTGAGCCTTCTGGGACGAGCACCAATTTCCCAGGAGGGGCTGCATCAGGACGAAGTCAAAACCCAGGAAAGTTGTCTCGGAACACCTTCAATAAAGCATGCCAGCAGTGCATTGAAAAGGCAGGTAGCTTTAGCCACCGTCCTCTAGCAGTCGCGAAGCTGTGCACACAATGTCGTCTGCCTGCGGCAACGTTCTTCGCCCTCGTGCAAGCTACCGCTCTGTCCGGCTCCCGGAGCAGGAGAAGCGGCTGCTTCGCGCACACAGCAGCGGAGCGGCAGCCCTACGCTCCGAAGCGCTGCTTCAGCCGAAAGACGCCGGCTACCGGCGCTTGGCTTCGGACAGCTCCGGAGAGCCGTAGTGTGCGTCTGCACTAGACTGCATCATAGCGAAAAGCTTTGGCAGTGTGTCTCGCAGAGAGATAGCTTAGGAGCGCAGCGCACTTATGCCTCCCTTGTCCAGAAACACGATTTTACTGCACACTCCAAAAACAGTACTCTTCCCAGGGCAAGATGCCAGATGCTCTCTGATGCCCGTGCTCCCTTCCTACTCTTGCCCAGCTCGTTGTTGTAACGCGCACATGCCGTCCTGGCATTCAGTGCACAGTGAAAGCAATCGCAAAAGTCCAGCAGCTGCTGACTCCCAAACACAAGGCGCTGGCTATGTTCTTGCTTCTCGACAACTCAACGCAGCCCTCCATTTCTGCAGTTGCCATCGAGGTCTCTGCATGTCGGAGAGTCAGAGGACGAGCACGAGTTTCCCAGGAGGGGCTGAATCAGGAGGAATTCAAAACTCAGGGAATTTGTCCTGGAACACCTTCCATAAGGATGCTAGAAGGGAATTGAAGAGGCAGGCGAGCGGCCACCACCGTCCTCTAGCAGTCCTTAGGGTGCGCGCAGAAGCCCGGTGCTCTGCGGCAACGTTCTTCGCCCTCGTGCAAGCTACCGCTCTGTCCGGCTCCCGGAGCAGGAGAAGCGGCTGCTTCGCGCACACAACAGCGGAGCGGCAGCCCTACGCTCCGAAGCGCTGCTTCAGCCGAAAGACGCCGGCCACCGGCGCTTGGCTTCGGACAGCTCCGGAGAGCCGTAGTGTGCGTCTGCACTAGACTGCATCATAGCGAAAAGCTTTGGCAGTGTGTCTCGCAGGGAGATAGCTTAGGAGCGCAGCGCACTTATGCCTCCCTTGTCCAGAAACACGGATTTGCTGCACACTCCAAAAACAGTACTCTTCCCAGGGCAATATATAAGCTGCTTTCTGACGGCCGTGATCTTTCGATTACTCTTGCGCAGCTCGGTGTTGCAGAGTGCACGTGCCTTCCTGGACTTCAGTGCACAGTGAAAGCAATCGCAAAAGTCCAGCAGCTGCTGACTCCCAAACACAAGGCGCTGTCTACGTTCTTGCTTCGCAACACTTCAACAGAGTCCTTCATTTCTGCAGCTGCCATCGAGTTTTCTGCATCTCGAGCCTTCTGGGACGAGCACCAATTTCCCAGGAGGGGCTGCATCAGGACGAAGTCAAAACCCAGGAAAGTTGTCTCGGAACACCTTCAATAAAGCATGCCAGCAGTGCATTGAAAAGGCAGGTAGCTTTAGCCACCGTCCTCTAGCAGTCGCGAAGCTGTGCACACAATGTCGTCTCCCTGCGGCAACGTTCTTCGCCCTCGTGCAAGCTACCGCTCTGTCCGGCTCCCGGAGCAGGAGAAGCGGCTGCTTCGCGCACACAGCAGCGGAGCGGCAGCCCTACGCTCCGAAGCGCTGCTTCAGCCGAAAGACGCCGGCCACCGGCGCTTGGCTTCGGACAGCTCCGGAGAGCCGTAGTGTGCGTCTGCACTAGACTGCATCATAGCGAAAAGCTTTGACAGTGTGTCTCGCAGGGAGATAGCTTAGGAGCGCAGCGCACTTATGCCTCCCTTGTCCAGAAACACGATTTTACTGCACACTCCAAAAACAGTACTCCTCCCAGGGCAATATATAAGCTGCTTTCTGACGGCCGTGATCTTTCGATTACTCTTGCCCAGCTCGTTGTTTTAACGTGCACATGCCGTCCTGGCATTCAGTGCACAGTGAAAGCAATCGCAAAAGTCCAGCAGCTGCTGACTCCCAAACACAAGGCGCTGGCTATGTTCTTGCTTCTCGACAACTCAACGCAGCCCTTCATTTCTGCAGTTGCCATCGAGGTCTCTGCATGTCGGAGACTCAGAGGACGAGCATGAATTTCCCAGGAGGGGCTGCATCAGGAGGAATTCAAAACTCCAGAAAATTGTCCTGGAACACCTTCCATAAGGATGCTAGAAGGGAATTGAAGAGGCAGGCGAGCGGCCACCACGGTCCTCTAGCAGTCCTTCGGGTGTGCGCAGAAGCCCGGTGCTCTGCGGCTTCGTTCTTCGCCCCCGTACAAACTACCGCTCTGTCCGGCTCCCGGAGCAGGAGAAGCGGCTGCTTCGCGCACACAACAGCGGAGCGGCAGCCCTACGCTCCGAAGCGCTGCTTCAGCCGAAAGACGCCGGCCACCGGCGCTTGGCTTCGGACAGCTCCGGAGAGCCGTAGTGTGCGTCTGCACTAGACTGCATCATAGCGAAAAGCTTTGACAGTGTGTCTCGCAGGGAGATAGCTTAGGAGCGCAGCGCACTTATGCCTCCCTTGTCCAGAAACACGGATTTGCTGCACACTCCAAAAACACTGCTCTTTCCATGGTACTATGTAAGCTGCTGTCTGACGCCCGTTCTCTTCTGCCCACTCTTGCCCAGCTGGTTGTTGCAGCGTGCACGTGCCTTCCTGGCATTAAGAGCACAGTGAAAGCAATCGCAAAAGTCCAGCAGCTGCTGACTCCCAAACACAAGGCGCTTGTCTACGTTCTTGCTTCTCGACAACTCAACGCAGCCCTTCATTTCTGCAGCTGCCATCGAGTTTTCTGTATCTTGAGCCTTCTGGGACGAGCACCAATTTCCCAGGAGGGGCTGCATCAGGACGAAGTCAAAACCCAGGAAAGTTGTCTCGGAACACCTTCAATAAAGCATGCCAGCAGTGCATTGAAAAGGCAGGTAGCTTTAGCCACCGTCCTCTAGCAGTCGCGAAGCTGTGCACACAATGTCGTCTGCCTGCGGCAACGTTCTTCGCCCTCGTGCAAGCTACCGCTCTGTCCGGCTCCCGGAGCAGGAGAAGCGGCTGCTTCGCGCACACAGCAGCGGAGCGGCAGCCCTACGCTCCGAAGCGCTGCTTCAGCCGAAAGACGCCGGCTACCGGCGCTTGGCTTCGGACAGCTCCGGAGAGCCGTAGTGTGCGTCTGCACTAGACTGCATCATAGCGAAAAGCTTTGGCAGTGTGTCTCGCAGAGAGATAGCTTAGGAGCGCAGCGCACTTATGCCTCCCTTGTCCAGAAACACGATTTTACTGCACACTCCAAAAACAGTACTCTTCCCAGGGCAAGATGCCAGATGCTCTCTGATGCCCGTGCTCCCTTCCTACTCTTGCCCAGCTCGTTGTTGTAACGCGCACATGCCGTCCTGGCATTCAGTGCACAGTGAAAGCAATCGCAAAAGTCCAGCAGCTGCTGACTCCCAAACACAAGGCGCTGGCTATGTTCTTGCTTCTCGACAACTCAACGCAGCCCTCCATTTCTGCAGTTGCCATCGAGGTCTCTGCATGTCGGAGAGTCAGAGGACGAGCACGAGTTTCCCAGGAGGGGCTGCATCAGGAGGAATTCAAAACTCAGGGAATTTGTCCTGGAACACCTTCCATAAGGATGCTAGAAGGGAATTGAAGAGGCAGGCGAGCGGCCACCACCGTCCTCTAGCAGTCCTTAGGGTGCGCGCAGAAGCCCGGTGCTCTGCGGCAACGTTCTTCGCCCTCGTGCAAGCTACCGCTCTGTCCGGCTCCCGGAGCAGGAGAAGCGGCTGCTTCGCGCACACAACAGCGGAGCGGCAGCCCTACGCTCCGAAGCGCTGCTTCAGCCGAAAGACGCCGGCCACCGGCGCTTGGCTTCGGACAGCTCCGGAGAGCCGTAGTGTGCGTCTGCACTAGACTGCATCATAGCGAAAAGCTTTGGCAGTGTGTCTCGCAGGGAGATAGCTTAGGAGCGCAGCGCACTTATGCCTCCCTTGTCCAGAAACACGGATTTGCTGCACACTCCAAAAACAGTACTCTTCCCAGGGCAATATATAAGCTGCTTTCTGACGGCCGTGATCTTTCGATTACTCTTGCGCAGCTCGGTGTTGCAGAGTGCACGTGCCTTCCTGGACTTCAGTGCACAGTGAAAGCAATCGCAAAAGTCCAGCAGCTGCTGACTCCCAAACACAAGGCGCTGTCTACGTTCTTGCTTCGCAACACTTCAACAGAGTCCTTCATTTCTGCAGCTGCCATCGAGTTTTCTGCATCTCGAGCCTTCTGGGACGAGCACCAATTTCCCAGGAGGGGCTGCATCAGGACGAAGTCAAAACCCAGGAAAGTTGTCTCGGAACACCTTCAATAAAGCATGCCAGCAGTGCATTGAAAAGGCAGGTAGCTTTAGCCACCGTCCTCTAGCAGTCGCAAGGCTGTGCACACAATGTCGTCTCCCTGCGGCAACGTTCTTCGCCCTCGTGCAAGCTACCGCTCTGTCCGGCTCCCGGAGCAGGAGAAGCGGCTGCTTCGCGCACACAGCAGCGGAGCGGCAGCCCTACGCTCCGAAGCGCTGCTTCAGCCGAAAGACGCCGGCCACCGGCGCTTGGCTTCGGACAGCTCCGGAGAGCCGTAGTGTGCGTCTGCACTAGACTGCATCATAGCGAAAAGCTTTGACAGTGTGTCTCGCAGGGAGATAGCTTAGGAGCGCAGCGCACTTATGCCTCCCTTGTCCAGAAACACGATTTTACTGCACACTCCAAAAACAGTACTCCTCCCAGGGCAATATATAAGCTGCTTTCTGACGGCCGTGATCTTTCGATTACTCTTGCCCAGATCGTTGTTTTAACGTGCACATGCCGTCCTGGCATTCAGTGCACAGTGAAAGCAATCGCAAAAGTCCAGCAGCTGCTGACTCCCAAACACAAGGCGCTGGCTATGTTCTTGCTTCTCGACAACTCAACGCAGCCCTTCATTTCTGCAGTTGCCATCGAGGTCTCTGCATGTCGGAGACTCAGAGGACGAGCACGAATTTCCCAGGAGGGGCTGCATCAGGAGGAATTCAAAACTCCAGAAAATTGTCCTGGAACACCTTCCATAAGGATGCTAGAAGGGAATTGAAGAGGCAGGCGAGCGGCCACCACGGTCCTCTAGCAGTCCTTCGGGTGTGCGCAGAAGCCCGGTGCTCTGCGGCTTCGTTCTTCGCCCCCGTACAAACTACCGCTCTGTCCGGCTCCCGGAGCAGGAGAAGCGGCTGCTTCGCGCACACAACAGCGGAGCGGCAGCCCTACGCTCCGAAGCGCTGCTTCAGCCGAAAGACGCCGGCCACCGGCGCTTGGCTTCGGACAGCTCCGGAGAGCCGTAGTGTGCGTCTGCACTAGACTGCATCATAGCGAAAAGCTTTGACAGTGTGTCTCGCAGGGAGATAGCTTAGGAGCGCAGCGCACTTATGCCTCCCTTGTCCAGAAACACGGATTTGCTGCACACTCCAAAAACACTGCTCTTTCCATGGTACTATGTAAGCTGCTGTCTGACGCCCGTTCTCTTCTGCCCACTCTTGCCCAGCTGGTTGTTGCAGCGTGCACGTGCCTTCCTGGCATTAAGAGCACAGTGAAAGCAATCGCAAAAGTCCAGCAGCTGCTGACTCCCAAACACAAGGCGCTTGTCTACGTTCTTGCTTCTCGACAACTCAACGCAGCCCTTCATTTCTGCAGCTGCCATCGAGTTTTCTGTATCTTGAGCCTTCTGGGACGAGCACCAATTTCCCAGGAGGGGCTGCATCAGGACGAAGTCAAAACCCAGGAAAGTTGTCTCGGAACACCTTCAATAAAGCATGCCAGCAGTGCATTGAAAAGGCAGGTAGCTTTAGCCACCGTCCTCTAGCAGTCGCGAAGCTGTGCACACAATGTCGTCTGCCTGCGGCAACGTTCTTCGCCCTCGTGCAAGCTACCGCTCTGTCCGGCTCCCGGAGCAGGAGAAGCGGCTGCTTCGCGCACACAGCAGCGGAGCGGCAGCCCTACGCTCCGAAGCGCTGCTTCAGCCGAAAGACGCCGGCCACCGGCGCTTGGCTTCGGACAGCTCCGGAGAGCCGTAGTGTGCGTCTGCACTAGACTGCATCATAGCGAAAAGCTTTGGCAGTGTGTCTCGCAGAGAGATAGCTTAGGAGCGCAGCGCACTTATGCCTCCCTTGTCCAGAAACACGATTTTACTGCACACTCCAAAAACAGTACTCTTCCCAGGGCAAGATGCCAGATGCTCTCTGATGCCCGTGCTCCCTTCCTACTCTTGCCCAGCTCGTTGTTGTAACGCGCACATGCCGTCCTGGCATTCAGTGCACAGTGAAAGCAATCGCAAAAGTCCAGCAGCTGCTGACTCCCAAACACAAGGCGCTGGCTATGTTCTTGCTTCTCGACAACTCAACGCAGCCCTCCATTTCTGCAGTTGCCATCGAGGTCTCTGCATGTCGGAGAGTCAGAGGACGAGCACGAGTTTCCCAGGAGGGGCTGAATCAGGAGGAATTCAAAACTCAGGGAATTTGTCCTGGAACACCTTCCATAAGGATGCTAGAAGGGAATTGAAGAGGCAGGCGAGCGGCCACCACCGTCCTCTAGCAGTCCTTAGGGTGCGCGCAGAAGCCCGGTGCTCTGCGGCAACGTTCTTCGCCCTCGTGCAAGCTACCGCTCTGTCCGGCTCCCGGAGCAGGAGAAGCGGCTGCTTCGCGCACACAACAGCGGAGCGGCAGCCCTACGCTCCGAAGCGCTGCTTCAGCCGAAAGACGCCGGCCACCGGCGCTTGGCTTCGGACAGCTCCGGAGAGCCGTAGTGTGGGTCTGCACTAGACTGCATCATAGCGAAAAGCTTTGGCAGTGTGTCTCGCAGGGAGATAGCTTAGGAGCGCAGCGCACTTATGCCTCCCTTGTCCAGAAACACGATTTTACTGCACACTCCAAAAACAGTACTCTTCCCAGGCCAATATATAAGCTGCTTTCTGACGGCCGTGATCTTTCGATTACTCTTGCGCAGCTCGGTGTTGCAGAGTGCACGTGCCTTCCTGGAATTCAGTGCACAGTGAAAGCAATCGCAAAAGTCCAGCAGCTGCTGACTCCCAAACACAAGGCGCTGTCTACGTTCTTGCTTCTCGGCAACACTTCAACAGAGTCCTTCATTTCTGCAGCTGCCATCGAGTTTTCTGCATCTCGAGCCTTCTGGGACGAGCACCAATTTCCCAGGAGGGGCTGCATCAGGACGAAGTCAAAACCCAGGAAAGTTGTCTCGGAACACCTTCAATAAAGCATGCCAGCAGTGCATTGAAAAGGCAGGGAGCTTTAGCCACCGTCCTCTAGCAGTCGAGAAGCTGTGCACACAATGTCGTCTCCCTGCGGCAACGTTCTTCGCCCTCGTGCAAGCTACCGCTCTGTCCGGCTCCCGGAGCAGGAGAAGCGGCTGCTTCGCGCACACAACAGCGGAGCGGCAGCCCTTCGCTCCGAAGCGCTGCTTCAGCCGAAAGACGCCGGCCACCGGCGCTTGGCTTCGGACAGCTCCGGAGAGCCGTAGTGTGCGTCTGCACTAGACTGCATCATAGCGAAAAGCTTTGGCAGTGTGTCTCGCAGAGAGATAGCTTAGGAGCGCAGCGCACTTATGCCTCCCTTGTCCAGAAACACGATTTTACTGCACACTCCAAAAACAGTACTCTTCCCAGGGCAAGATGCCAGATGCTCTCTGATGCCCGTGCTCCCTTCCTACTCTTGCCCAGCTCGTTGTTGTAACGCGCACATGCCGTCCTGGCATTCAGTGCACAGTGAAAGCAATCGCAAAAGTCCAGCAGCTGCTGACTCCCAAACACAAGGCGCTGGCTATGTTCTTGCTACTCGACGACTCAACGCAGCCCTTCATTTCTGCAGTTGCCATCGAGGTCTCTGCATGTCGGAGAGTCAGAGGACGAGCACGAGTTTCCCAGGAGGGGCTGAATCAGGAGGAATTCAAAACTCAGGGAATTTGTCCTGGAACACCTTCCATAAGGATGCTAGAAGGGAATTGAAGAGGCAGGCGAGCGGCCACCACCGTCCTCTAGCAGTCCTTAGGGTGCGCGCAGAAGCCCGGTGCTCTGCGGCTTCGTTCTTCGCCCTCGTGCAAGCTACCGCTCTGTCCGGCTCCCGGAGCAGGAGAAGCGGCTGCTTCGCGCACACAACAGCGGAGCGGCAGCCCTACGCTCCGAAGCGCTGCTTCAGCCGAAAGACGCCGGCCACCGGCGCTTGGCTTCGGACAGCGCCGGAGAGCCGTAGTGTGGGTCTGCACTAGACTGCATCATAGCGAAAAGCTTTGGCAGTGTGTCTCGCAGGGAGATAGCTTAGGAGCGCAGCGCACTTATGCCTCCCTTGTCCAGAAACACGATTTTACTGCACACTCCAAAAACAGTACTCTTCCCAGGCCAATATATAAGCTGCTTTCTGACGGCCGTGATCTTTCGATTACTCTTGCGCAGCTCGGTGTTGCAGAGTGCACGTGCCTTCCTGGACTTCAGTGCACAGTGAAAGCAATCGCAAAAGTCCAGCAGCTGCTGACTCCCAAACACAAGGCGCTGTCTACGTTCTTGCTTCGCAACACTTCAACAGAGTCCTTCATTTCTGCAGCTGCCATCGAGTTTTCTGCATCTCGAGCCTTCTGGGACGAGCACCAATTTCCCAGGAGGGGCTGCATCAGGACGAAGTCAAAACCCAGGAAAGTTGTCTCGGAACACCTTCAATAAAGCATGCCAGCAGTGCATTGAAAAGGCAGGTAGCTTTATCCACCGTCCTCTAGCAGTCGCAAGGCTGTGCACACAATGTCGTCTCCCTGCGGCAACGTTCTTCGCCCTCGTGCAAGCTACCGCTCTGTCCGGCTCCCGGAGCAGGAGAAGCGGCTGCTTCGCGCACACAGCAGCGGAGCGGCAGCCCTACGCTCCGAAGCGCTGCTTCAGCCGAAAGACGCCGGCCACCGGCGCTTGGCTTCGGACAGCTCCGGAGAGCCGTAGTGTGCGTCTGCACTAGACTGCATCATAGCGAAAAGCTTTGACAGTGTGTCTCGCAGGGAGATAGCTTAGGAGCGCAGCGCACTTATGCCTCCCTTGTCCAGAAACACGATTTTACTGCACACTCCAAAAACAGTACTCCTCCCAGGGCAATATATAAGCTGCTTTCTGACGGCCGTGATCTTTCGATTACTCTTGCCCAGATCGTTGTTTTAACGTGCACATGCCGTCCTGGCATTCAGTGCACAGTGAAAGCAATCGCAAAAGTCCAGCAGCTGCTGACTCCCAAACACAAGGCGCTGGCTATGTTCTTGCTTCTCGACAACTCAACGCAGCCCTTCATTTCTGCAGTTGCCATCGAGGTCTCTGCATGTCGGAGACTCAGAGGACGAGCACGAATTTCCCAGGAGGGGCTGCATCAGGAGGAATTCAAAACTCCAGAAAATTGTCCTGGAACACCTTCCATAAGGATGCTAGAAGGGAATTGAAGAGGCAGGCGAGCGGCCACCACGGTCCTCTAGCAGTCCTTCGGGTGTGCGCAGAAGCCCGGTGCTCTGCGGCTTCGTTCTTCGCCCCCGTACAAACTACCGCTCTGTCCGGCTCCCGGAGCAGGAGAAGCGGCTGCTTCGCGCACACAACAGCGGAGCGGCAGCCCTACGCTCCGAAGCGCTGCTTCAGCCGAAAGACGCCGGCCACCGGCGCTTGGCTTCGGACAGCTCCGGAGAGCCGTAGTGTGCGTCTGCACTAGACTGCATCATAGCGAAAAGCTTTGACAGTGTGTCTCGCAGGGAGATAGCTTAGGAGCGCAGCGCACTTATGCCTCCCTTGTCCAGAAACACGGATTTGCTGCACACTCCAAAAACACTGCTCTTTCCATGGTACTATGTAAGCTGCTGTCTGACGCCCGTTCTCTTCTGCCCACTCTTGCCCAGCTGGTTGTTGCAGCGTGCACGTGCCTTCCTGGCATTAAGAGCACAGTGAAAGCAATCGCAAAAGTCCAGCAGCTGCTGACTCCCAAACACAAGGCGCTTGTCTACGTTCTTGCTTCTCGACAACTCAACGCAGCCCTTCATTTCTGCAGCTGCCATCGAGTTTTCTGTATCTCGAGCCTTCTGGGACGAGCACCAATTTCCCAGGAGGGGCTGCATCAGGACGAAGTCAAAACCCAGGAAAGTTGTCTCGGAACACCTTCAATAAAGCATGCCAGCAGTGCATTGAAAAGGCAGGTAGCTTTAGCCACCGTCCTCTAGCAGTCGCGAAGCTGTGCACACAATGTCGTCTGCCTGCGGCAACGTTCTTCGCCCTCGTGCAAGCTACCGCTCTGTCCGGCTCCCGGAGCAGGAGAAGCGGCTGCTTCGCGCACACAGCAGCGGAGCGGCAGCCCTACGCTCCGAAGCGCTGCTTCAGCCGAAAGACGCCGGCTACCGGCGCTTGGCTTCGGACAGCTCCGGAGAGCCGTAGTGTGCGTCTGCACTAGACTGCATCATAGCGAAAAGCTTTGGCAGTGTGTCTCGCAGAGAGATAGCTTAGGAGCGCAGCGCACTTATGCCTCCCTTGTCCAGAAACACGATTTTACTGCACACTCCAAAAACAGTACTCTTCCCAGGGCAAGATGCCAGATGCTCTCTGATGCCCGTGCTCCCTTCCTACTCTTGCCCAGCTCGTTGTTGTAACGCGCACATGCCGTCCTGGCATTCAGTGCACAGTGAAAGCAATCGCAAAAGTCCAGCAGCTGCTGACTCCCAAACACAAGGCGCTGGCTATGTTCTTGCTTCTCGACAACTCAACGCAGCCCTCCATTTCTGCAGTTGCCATCGAGGTCTCTGCATGTCGGAGAGTCAGAGGACGAGCACGAGTTTCCCAGGAGGGGCTGAATCAGGAGGAATTCAAAACTCAGGGAATTTGTCCTGGAACACCTTCCATAAGGATGCTAGAAGGGAATTGAAGAGGCAGGCGAGCGGCCACCACCGTCCTCTAGCAGTCCTTAGGGTGCGCGCAGAAGCCCGGTGCTCTGCGGCAACGTTCTTCGCCCTCGTGCAAGCTACCGCTCTGTCCGGCTCCCGGAGCAGGAGAAGCGGCTGCTTCGCGCACACAACAGCGGAGCGGCAGCCCTACGCTCCGAAGCGCTGCTTCAGCCGAAAGACGCCGGCCACCGGCGCTTGGCTTCGGACAGCTCCGGAGAGCCGTAGTGTGGGTCTGCACTAGACTGCATCATAGCGAAAAGCTTTGGCAGTGTGTCTCGCAGGGAGATAGCTTAGGAGCGCAGCGCACTTATGCCTCCCTTGTCCAGAAACACGATTTTACTGCACACTCCAAAAACAGTACTCCTCCCAGGGCAATATATAAGCTGCTTTCTGACGGCCGTGATCTTTCGATTACTCTTGCCCAGATCGTTGTTTTAACGTGCACATGCCGTCCTGGCATTCAGTGCACAGTGAAAGCAATCGCAAAAGTCCAGCAGCTGCTGACTCCCAAACACAAGGCGCTGGCTATGTTCTTGCTTCTCGACAACTCAACGCAGCCCTTCATTTCTGCAGTTGCCATCGAGGTCTCTGCATGTCGGAGACTCAGAGGACGAGCACGAATTTCCCAGGAGGGGCTGCATCAGGAGGAATTCAAAACTCCAGAAAATTGTCCTGGAACACCTTCCATAAGGATGCTAGAAGGGAATTGAAGAGGCAGGCGAGCGGCCACCACGGTCCTCTAGCAGTCCTTCGGGTGTGCGCAGAAGCCCGGTGCTCTGCGGCTTCGTTCTTCGCCCCCGTACAAACTACCGCTCTGTCCGGCTCCCGGAGCAGGAGAAGCGGCTGCTTCGCGCACACAACAGCGGAGCGGCAGCCCTACGCTCCGAAGCGCTGCTTCAGCCGAAAGACGCCGGCCACCGGCGCTTGGCTTCGGACAGCTCCGGAGAGCCGTAGTGTGCGTCTGCACTAGACTGCATCATAGCGAAAAGCTTTGGCAGTGTGTCTCGCAGGGAGATAGCTTAGGAACGCAGCGCACTTATGCCTCCCTTGTCCAGAAACACGGATTTGCTGCACACTCCAAAAACACTGCTCTTTCCATGGTACTATGTAAGCTGCTTTCTGACGGCCGTGATCTTTCGATTACTCTTGCCCAGCTCGGTGTTGCAGAGTGCACGTGCCTTCCTGGACTTCAGTGCACAGTGAAAGCAATCGCAAAAGTCCAGCAGCTGCTGACTCCCAAACACAAGGCGCTGGCTATGTTCTTGCTTCTCGACAACTCAACGCAGCCCTTCATTTCTGCAGTTGCCATCGAGGTCTCTGCATGTCGGAGACTCAGAGGACGAGCACGAATTTCCCAGGAGGGGCTGCATCAGGAGGAATTCAAAACTCCAGAAAATTGTCCTGGAACACCTTCCATAAGGATGCTAGAAAGGAATTGAAGAGGCAGGCGAGCGGCCACCACGGTCCTCTAGCAGTCCTTCGGGTGTGCGCAGAAGCCCGGTGCTCTGCGGCTTCGTTCTTCGCCCCCGTACAAACTACCGCTCTGTCCGGCTCCCGGAGCAGGAGAAGCGGCTGCTTCGCGCACACAACAGCGGAGCGGCAGCCCTACGCTCCGAAGCGCTGCTTCAGCCGAAAGACGCCGGCCACCGGCGCTTGGCTTCGGACAGCTCCGGAGAGCCGTAGTGTGCGTCTGCACTAGACTGCATCATAGCGAAAAGCTTTGACAGTGTGTCTCGCAGGGAGATAGCTTAGGAGCGCAGCGCACTTATGCCTCCCTTGTCCAGAAACACGGATTTGCTGCACACTCCAAAAACACTGCTCTTTCCATGGTACTATGTAAGCTGCTGTCTGACGCCCGTTCTCTTCTGCCCACTCTTGCCCAGCTGGTTGTTGCAGCGTGCACGTGCCTTCCTGGCATTAAGAGCACAGTGAAAGCAATCGCAAAAGTCCAGCAGCTGCTGACTCCCAAACACAAGGCGCTTGTCTACGTTCTTGCTTCTCGACAACTCAACGCAGCCCTTCATTTCTGCAGCTGCCATCGAGTTTTCTGTATCTCGAGCCTTCTGGGACGAGCACCAATTTCCCAGGAGGGGCTGCATCAGGACGAAGTCAAAACCCAGGAAAGTTGTCTCGGAACACCTTCAATAAAGCATGCCAGCAGTGCATTGAAAAGGCAGGTAGCTTTAGCCACCGTCCTCTAGCAGTCGCGAAGCTGTGCACACAATGTCGTCTGCCTGCGGCAACGTTCTTCGCCCTCGTGCAAGCTACCGCTCTGTCCGGCTCCCGGAGCAGGAGAAGCGGCTGCTTCGCGCACACAGCAGCGGAGCGGCAGCCCTACGCTCCGAAGCGCTGCTTCAGCCGAAAGACGCCGGCTACCGGCGCTTGGCTTCGGACAGCTCCGGAGAGCCGTAGTGTGCGTCTGCACTAGACTGCATCATAGCGAAAAGCTTTGGCAGTGTGTCTCGCAGAGAGATAGCTTAGGAGCGCAGCGCACTTATGCCTCCCTTGTCCAGAAACACGATTTTACTGCACACTCCAAAAACAGTACTCTTCCCAGGGCAAGATGCCAGATGCTCTCTGATGCCCGTGCTCCCTTCCTACTCTTGCCCAGCTCGTTGTTGTAACGCGCACATGCCGTCCTGGCATTCAGTGCACAGTGAAAGCAATCGCAAAAGTCCAGCAGCTGCTGACTCCCAAACACAAGGCGCTGGCTATGTTCTTGCTTCTCGACAACTCAACGCAGCCCTCCATTTCTGCAGTTGCCATCGAGGTCTCTGCATGTCGGAGAGTCAGAGGACGAGCACGAGTTTCCCAGGAGGGGCTGAATCAGGAGGAATTCAAAACTCAGGGAATTTGTCCTGGAACACCTTCCATAAGGATGCTAGAAGGGAATTGAAGAGGCAGGCGAGCGGCCACCACCGTCCTCTAGCAGTCCTTAGGGTGCGCGCAGAAGCCCGGTGCTCTGCGGCAACGTTCTTCGCCCTCGTGCAAGCTACCGCTCTGTCCGGCTCCCGGAGCAGGAGAAGCGGCTGCTTCGCGCACACAACAGCGGAGCGGCAGCCCTACGCTCCGAAGCGCTGCTTCAGCCGAAAGACGCCGGCCACCGGCGCTTGGCTTCGGACAGCTCCGGAGAGCCGTAGTGTGGGTCTGCACTAGACTGCATCATAGCGAAAAGCTTTGGCAGTGTGTCTCGCAGGGAGATAGCTTAGGAGCGCAGCGCACTTATGCCTCCCTTGTCCAGAAACACGATTTTACTGCACACTCCAAAAACAGTACTCTTCCCAGGGCAATATATAAGCTGCTTTCTGACGGCCGTGATCTTTCGATTACTCTTGCGCAGCTCGGTGTTGCAGAGTGCACGTGCCTTCCTGGACTTCAGTGCACAGTGAAAGCAATCGCAAAAGTCCAGCAGCTGCTGACTCCCAAACACAAGGCGCTGTCTACGTTCTTGCTTCGCAACACTTCAACAGAGTCCTTCATTTCTGCAGCTGCCATCGAGTTTTCTGCATCTCGAGCCTTCTGGGACGAGCACCAATTTCCCAGGAGGGGCTGCATCAGGACGAAGTCAAAACCCAGGAAAGTTGTCTCGGAACACCTTCAATAAAGCATGCCAGCAGTGCATTGAAAAGGCAGGGAGCTTTAGCCACCGTCCTCTAGCAGTCGCAAGGCTGTGCACACAATGTCGTCTCCCTGCGGCAACGTTCTTCGCCCTCGTGCAAGCTACCGCTCTGTCCGGCTCCCGGAGCAGGAGAAGCGGCTGCTTCGCGCACACAGCAGCGGAGCGGCAGCCCTACGCTCCGAAGCGCTGCTTCAGCCGAAAGACGCCGGCCACCGGCGCTTGGCTTCGGACAGCTCCGGAGAGCCGTAGTGTGCGTCTGCACTAGACTGCATCATAGCGAAAAGCTTTGACAGTGTGTCTCGCAGGGAGATAGCTTAGGAGCGCAGCGCACTTATGCCTCCCTTGTCCAGAAACACGATTATACTGCACACTCCAAAAACAGTACTCCTCCCAGGGCAATATATAAGCTGCTTTCTGACGGCCGTGATCTTTCGATTACTCTTGCCCAGATCGTTGTTTTAACGTGCACATGCCGTCCTGGCATTCAGTGCACAGTGAAAGCAATCGCAAAAGTCCAGCAGCTGCTGACTCCCAAACACAAGGCGCTGGCTATGTTCTTGCTTCTCGACAACTCAACGCAGCCCTTCATTTCTGCAGTTGCCATCGAGGTCTCTGCATGTCGGAGACTCAGAGGACGAGCACGAATTTCCCAGGAGGGGCTGCATCAGGAGGAATTCAAAACTCCAGAAAATTGTCCTGGAACACCTTCCATAAGGATGCTAGAAGGGAATTGAAGAGGCAGGCGAGCGGCCACCACGGTCCTCTAGCAGTCCTTCGGGTGTGCGCAGAAGCCCGGTGCTCTGCGGCTTCGTTCTTCGCCCCCGTACAAACTACCGCTCTGTCCGGCTCCCGGAGCAGGAGAAGCGGCTGCTTCGCGCACACAACAGCGGAGCGGCAGCCCTACGCTCCGAAGCGCTGCTTCAGCCGAAAGACGCCGGCCACCGGCGCTTGGCTTCGGACAGCTCCGGAGAGCCGTAGTGTGCGTCTGCACTAGACTGCATCATAGCGAAAAGCTTTGACAGTGTGTCTCGCAGGGAGATAGCTTAGGAGCGCAGCGCACTTATGCCTCCCTTGTCCAGAAACACGGATTTGCTGCACACTCCAAAAACACTGCTCTTTCCATGGTACTATGTAAGCTGCTGTCTGACGCCCGTTCTCTTCTGCCCACTCTTGCCCAGCTGGTTGTTTTAACGTGCACGTGCCTTCCTGGCATTAAGAGCACAGTGAAAGCAATCGCAAAAGTCCAGCAGCTGCTGACTCCCAAACACAAGGCGCTTGTCTACGTTCTTGCTTCTCGACAACTCAACGCAGCCCTTCATTTCTGCAGCTGCCATCGAGTTTTCTGTATCTTGAGCCTTCTGGGACGAGCACCAATTTCCCAGGAGGGGCTGCATCAGGACGAAGTCAAAACCCAGGAAAGTTGTCTCGGAACACCTTCAATAAAGCATGCCAGCAGTGCATTGAAAAGGCAGGTAGCTTTAGCCACCGTCCTCTAGCAGTCGCGAAGCTGTGCACACAATGTCGTCTGCCTGCGGCAACGTTCTTCGCCCTCGTGCAAGCTACCGCTCTGTCCGGCTCCCGGAGCAGGAGAAGCGGCTGCTTCGCGCACACAGCAGCGGAGCGGCAGCCCTACGCTCCGAAGCGCTGCTTCAGCCGAAAGACGCCGGCCACCGGCGCTTGGCTTCGGACAGCTCCGGAGAGCCGTAGTGTGGGTCTGCACTAGACTGCATCATAGCGAAAAGCTTTGGCAGTGTGTCTCGCAGGGAGATAGCTTAGGAGCGCAGCGCACTTATGCCTCCCTTGTCCAGAAACACGATTTTACTGCACACTCCAAAAACAGTACTCTTCCCAGGGCAATATATAAGCTGCTTTCTGACGGCCGTGATCTTTCGATTACTCTTGCGCAGCTCGGTGTTGCAGAGTGCACGTGCCTTCCTGGAATTCAGTGCACAGTGAAAGCAATCGCAAAAGTCCAGCAGCTGCTGACTCCCAAACACAAGGCGCTGTCTACGTTCTTGCTTCGCAACACTTCAACAGAGTCCTTCATTTCTGCAGCTGCCATCGAGTTTTCTGCATCTCGAGCCTTCTGGGACGAGCACCAATTTCCCAGGAGGGGCTGCATCAGGACGAAGTCAAAACCCAGGAAAGTTGTCTCGGAACACCTTCAATAAAGCATGCCAGCAGTGCATTGAAAAGGCAGGTAGCTTTAGCCACCGTCCTCTAGCAGTCGCGAAGCTGTGCACACAATGTCGTCTCCCTGCGGCAACGTTCTTCGCCCTCGTGCAAGCTACCGCTCTGTCCGGCTCCCGGAGCAGGAGAAGCGGCTGCTTCGCGCACACAGCAGCGGAGCGGCAGCCCTACGCTCCGAAGCGCTGCTTCAGCCGAAAGACGCCGGCCACCGGCGCTTGGCTTCGGACAGCTCCGGAGAGCCGTAGTGTGCGTCTGCACTAGACTGCATCATAGCGAAAAGCTTTGACAGTGTGTCTCGCAGGGAGATAGCTTAGGAGCGCAGCGCACTTATGCCTCCCTTGTCCAGAAACACGATTTTACTGCACACTCCAAAAACAGTACTCCTCCCAGGGCAATATATAAGCTGCTTTCTGACGGCCGTGATCTTTCGATTACTCTTGCCCAGCTCGTTGTTTTAACGTGCACATGCCGTCCTGGCATTCAGTGCACAGTGAAAGCAATCGCAAAAGTCCAGCAGCTGCTGACTCCCAAACACAAGGCGCTGGCTATGTTCTTGCTTCTCGACAACTCAACGCAGCCCTTCATTTCTGCAGTTGCCATCGAGGTCTCTGCATGTCGGAGACTCAGAGGACGAGCACGAATTTCCCAGGAGGGGCTGCATCAGGAGGAATTCAAAACTCCAGAAAATTGTCCTGGAACACCTTCCATAAGGATGCTAGAAGGGAATTGAAGAGGCAGGCGAGCGGCCACCACGGTCCTCTAGCAGTCCTTCGGGTGTGCGCAGAAGCCCGGTGCTCTGCGGCTTCGTTCTTCGCCCCCGTACAAACTACCGCTCTGTCCGGCTCCCGGAGCAGGAGAAGCGGCTGCTTCGCGCACACAACAGCGGAGCGGCAGCCCTACGCTCCGAAGCGCTGCTTCAGCCGAAAGACGCCGGCCACCGGCGCTTGGCTTCGGACAGCTCCGGAGAGCCGTAGTGTGCGTCTGCACTAGACTGCATCATAGCGAAAAGCTTTGACAGTGTGTCTCGCAGGGAGATAGCTTAGGAGCGCAGCGCACTTATGCCTCCCTTGTCCAGAAACACGGATTTGCTGCACACTCCAAAAACACTGCTCTTTCCATGGTACTATGTAAGCTGCTGTCTGACGCCCGTTCTCTTCTGCCCACTCTTGCCCAGCTGGTTGTTGCAGCGTGCACGTGCCTTCCTGGCATTAAGAGCACAGTGAAAGCAATCGCAAAAGTCCAGCAGCTGCTGACTCCCAAACACAAGGCGCTTGTCTACGTTCTTGCTTCTCGACAACTCAACGCAGCCCTTCATTTCTGCAGCTGCCATCGAGTTTTCTGTATCTTGAGCCTTCTGGGACGAGCACCAATTTCCCAGGAGGGGCTGCATCAGGACGAAGTCAAAACCCAGGAAAGTTGTCTCGGAACACCTTCAATAAAGCATGCCAGCAGTGCATTGAAAAGGCAGGTAGCTTTAGCCACCGTCCTCTAGCAGTCGCGAAGCTGTGCACACAATGTCGTCTGCCTGCGGCAACGTTCTTCGCCCTCGTGCAAGCTACCGCTCTGTCCGGCTCCCGGAGCAGGAGAAGCGGCTGCTTCGCGCACACAGCAGCGGAGCGGCAGCCCTACGCTCCGAAGCGCTGCTTCAGCCGAAAGACGCCGGCCACCGGCGCTTGGCTTCGGACAGCTCCGGAGAGCCGTAGTGTGCGTCTGCACTAGACTGCATCATAGCGAAAAGCTTTGGCAGTGTGTCTCGCAGAGAGATAGCTTAGGAGCGCAGCGCACTTATGCCTCCCTTGTCCAGAAACACGATTTTACTGCACACTCCAAAAACAGTACTCTTCCCAGGGCAAGATGCCAGATGCTCTCTGATGCCCGTGCTCCCTTCCTACTCTTGCCCAGCTCGTTGTTGTAACGCGCACATGCCGTCCTGGCATTCAGTGCACAGTGAAAGCAATCGCAAAAGTCCAGCAGCTGCTGACTCCCAAACACAAGGCGCTGGCTATGTTCTTGCTTCTCGACAACTCAACGCAGCCCTCCATTTCTGCAGTTGCCATCGAGGTCTCTGCATGTCGGAGAGTCAGAGGACGAGCACGAGTTTCCCAGGAGGGGCTGAATCAGGAGGAATTCAAAACTCAGGGAATTTGTCCTGGAACACCTTCCATAAGGATGCTAGAAGGGAATTGAAGAGGCAGGCGAGCGGCCACCACCGTCCTCTAGCAGTCCTTAGGGTGCGCGCAGAAGCCCGGTGCTCTGCGGCAACGTTCTTCGCCCTCGTGCAAGCTACCGCTCTGTCCGGCTCCCGGAGCAGGAGAAGCGGCTGCTTCGCGCACACAACAGCGGAGCGGCAGCCCTACGCTCCGAAGCGCTGCTTCAGCCGAAAGACGCCGGCCACCGGCGCTTGGCTTCGGACAGCTCCGGAGAGCCGTAGTGTGGGTCTGCACTAGACTGCATCATAGCGAAAAGCTTTGGCAGTGTGTCTCGCAGGGAGATAGCTTAGGAGCGCAGCGCACTTATGCCTCCCTTGTCCAGAAACACGATTTTACTGCACACTCCAAAAACAGTACTCTTCCCAGGGCAATATATAAGCTGCTTTCTGACGGCCGTGATCTTTCGATTACTCTTGCGCAGCTCGGTGTTGCAGAGTGCACGTGCCTTCCTGGACTTCAGTGCACAGTGAAAGCAATCGCAAAAGTCCAGCAGCTGCTGACTCCCAAACACAAGGCGCTGTCTACGTTCTTGCTTCGCAACACTTCAACAGAGTCCTTCATTTCTGCAGCTGCCATCGAGTTTTCTGCATCTCGAGCCTTCTGGGACGAGCACCAATTTCCCAGGAGGGGCTGCATCAGGACGAAGTCAAAACCCAGGAAAGTTGTCTCGGAACACCTTCAATAAAGCATGCCAGCAGTGCATTGAAAAGGCAGGTAGCTTTAGCCACCGTCCTCTAGCAGTCGCAAGGCTGTGCACACAATGTCGTCTCCCTGCGGCAACGTTCTTCGCCCTCGTGCAAGCTACCGCTCTGTCCGGCTCCCGGAGCAGGAGAAGCGGCTGCTTCGCGCACACAGCAGCGGAGCGGCAGCCCTACGCTCCGAAGCGCTGCTTCAGCCGAAAGACGCCGGCCACCGGCGCTTGGCTTCGGACAGCTGCGGAGAGCCGTAGTGTGCGTCTGCACTAGACTGCATCATAGCGAAAAGCTTTGACAGTGTGTCTCGCAGGGAGATAGCTTAGGAGCGCAGCGCACTTATGCCTCCCTTGTCCAGAAACACGATTTTACTGCACACTCCAAAAACAGTACTCCTCCCAGGGCAATATATAAGCTGCTTTCTGACGGCCGTGATCTTTCGATTACTCTTGCCCAGATCGTTGTTTTAACGTGCACATGCCGTCCTGGCATTCAGTGCACAGTGAAAGCAATCGCAAAAGTCCAGCAGCTGCTGACTCCCAAACACAAGGCGCTGGCTATGTTCTTGCTTCTCGACAACTCAACGCAGCCCTTCATTTCTGCAGTTGCCATCGAGGTCTCTGCATGTCGGAGACTCAGAGGACGAGCACGAATTTCCCAGGAGGGGCTGCATCAGGAGGAATTCAAAACTCCAGAAAATTGTCCTGGAACACCTTCCATAAGGATGCTAGAAGGGAATTGAAGAGGCAGGCGAGCGGCCACCACGGTCCTCTAGCAGTCCTTCGGGTGTGCGCAGAAGCCCGGTGCTCTGCGGCTTCGTTCTTCGCCCCCGTACAAACTACCGCTCTGTCCGGCTCCCGGAGCAGGAGAAGCGGCTGCTTCGCGCACACAACAGCGGAGCGGCAGCCCTACGCTCCGAAGCGCTGCTTCAGCCGAAAGACGCCGGCCACCGGCGCTTGGCTTCGGACAGCTCCGGAGAGCCGTAGTGTGCGTCTGCACTAGACTGCATCATAGCGAAAAGCTTTGACAGTGTGTCTCGCAGGGAGATAGCTTAGGAGCGCAGCGCACTTATGCCTCCCTTGTCCAGAAACACGATTTTACTGCACACTCCAAAAACAGTACTCTTCCCAGGGCAAGATGCCAGATGCTCTCTGATGCCCGTGCTCCCTTCCTACTCTTGCCCAGCTCGTTGTTGTAACGCGCACATGCCGTCCTGGCATTCAGTGCACAGTGAAAGCAATCGCAAAAGTCCAGCAGCTGCTGACTCCCAAACACAAGGCGCTGGCTATGTTCTTGCTTCTCGACAACTCAACGCAGCCCTCCATTTCTGCAGTTGCCATCGAGGTCTCTGCATGTCGGAGAGTCAGAGGACGAGCACGAGTTTCCCAGGAGGGGCTGAATCAGGACGAATTCAAAACTCAGGGAATTTGTCCTGGAACACCTTCCATAAGGATGCTAGAAGGGAATTGAAGAGGCAGGCGAGCGGCCACCACCGTCCTCTAGCAGTCCTTAGGGTGCGCGCAGAAGCCCGGTGCTCTGCGGCAACGTTCTTCGCCCTCGTGCAAGCTACCGCTCTGTCCGGCTCCCGGAGCAGGAGAAGCGGCTGCTTCGCGCACACAACAGCGGAGCGGCAGCCCTACGCTCCGAAGCGCTGCTTCAGCCGAAAGACGCCGGCCACCGGCGCTTGGCTTCGGACAGCTCCGGAGAGCCGTAGTGTGCGTCTGCACTAGACTGCATCATAGCGAAAAGCTTTGGCAGTGTGTCTCGCAGGGAGATAGCTTAGGAGCGCAGCGCACTTATGCCTCCCTTGTCCAGAAACACGATTTTACTGCACACTCCAAAAACAGTACTCTTCCCAGGGCAATATATAAGCTGCTTTCTGACGGCCGTGATCTTTCGATTACTCTTGCGCAGCTCGGTGTTGCAGAGTGCACGTGCCTTCCTGGAATTCAGTGCACAGTGAAAGCAATCGCAAAAGTCCAGCAGCTGCTGACTCCCAAACACAAGGCGCTGTCTACGTTCTTGCTTCGCAACACTTCAACAGAGTCCTTCATTTCTGCAGCTGCCATCGAGTTTTCTGCATCTCGAGCCTTCTGGGACGAGCACCAATTTCCCAGGAGGGGCTGCATCAGGACGAAGTCAAAACCCAGGAAAGTTGTCTCGGAACACCTTCAATAAAGCATGCCAGCAGTGCATTGAAAAGGCAGGGAGCTTTAGCCACCGTCCTCTAGCAGTCGCGAAGCTGTGCACACAATGTCGTCTCCCTGCGGCAACGTTCTTCGCCCTCGTGCAAGCTACCGCTCTGTCCGGCTCCCGGAGCAGGAGAAGCGGCTGCTTCGCGCACACAGCAGCGGAGCGGCAGCCCTACGCTCCGAAGCGCTGCTTCAGCCGAAAGACGCCGGCCACCGGCGCTTGGCTTCGGACAGCTGCGGAGAGCCGTAGTGTGCGTCTGCAACTAGACTGCATCATAGCGAAAAGCTTTGGCAGTGTGTCTCGCAGGGAGATAGCTTAGGAGCGCAGCGCACTTATGCCTCCCTTGTCCAGAAACACGATTTTACTGCACACTCCAAAAACAGTACTCTTCCCAGGGCAATATATAAGCTGCTTTCTGACGGCCGTGATCTTTCGATTACTCTTGCCCAGCTCGTTGTTTTAACATGCACATGCCGTCCTGGCATTCAGTGCACAGTGAAAGCAATCGCAAAAGTCCAGCAGCTGCTGACTCCCAAACACAAGGCGCTGGCTATGTTCTTGCTTCTCGACAACTCAACGCAGCCCTTCATTTCTGCAGTTGCCATCGAGGTCTCTGCATGTCGGAGACTCAGAGGACGAGCACGAATTTCCCAGGAGGGGCTGCATCAGGAGGAATTCAAAACTCAGGGAATTTGTCCTGGAACACCTTCCATAAGGATGCTCGAAGGGAATTGAAGAGGCAGGCGAGCGGCCACCACCGTCCTCTAGCAGTCCTTAGGGTGCGCGCAGAAGCCCGGTGCTCTGCGGCTTCGTTCTTCGCCCCCGTACAAACTACCGCTCTGTCCGGCTCCCGGAGCAGGAGAAGCGGCTGCTTCGCGCACACAACAGCGGAGCGGCAGCCCTACGCTCCGAAGCGCTGCTTCAGCCGAAAGACGCCGGCCACCGGCGCTTGGCTTCGGACAGCTCCGGAGAGCCGTAGTGTGCGTCTGCACTAGACTGCATCATAGCGAAAAGCTTTGACAGTGTGTCTCGCAGGGAGATAGCTTAGGAGCGCAGCGCACTTATGCCTCCCTTGTCCAGAAACACGGATTTGCTGCACACTCCAAAAACACTGCTCTTTCCATGGTACTATGTAAGCTGCTGTCTGACGCCCGTTCTCTTCTGCCCACTCTTGCCCAGCTGGTTGTTGCAGCGTGCACGTGCCTTCCTGGCATTAAGAGCACAGTGAAAGCAATCGCAAAAGTCCAGCAGCTGCTGACTCCCAAACACAAGGCGCTTGTCTACGTTCTTGCTTCTCGACAACTCAACGCAGCCCTTCATTTCTGCAGCTGCCATCGAGTTTTCTGTATCTTGAGCCTTCTGGGACGAGCACCAATTTCCCAGGAGGGGCTGCATCAGGACGAAGTCAAAACCCAGGAAAGTTGTCTCGGAACACCTTCAATAAAGCATGCCAGCAGTGCATTGAAAAGGCAGGTAGCTTTAGCCACCGTCCTCTAGCAGTCGCGAAGCTGTGCACACAATGTCGTCTGCCTGCGGCAACGTTCTTCGCCCTCGTGCAAGCTACCGCTCTGTCCGGCTCCCGGAGCAGGAGAAGCGGCTGCTTCGCGCACACAACAGCGGAGCGGCAGCCCTACGCTCCGAAGCGCTGCTTCAGCCGAAAGACGCCGGCTACCGGCGCTTGGCTTCGGACAGCTCCGGAGAGCCGTAGTGTGCGTCTGCACTAGACTGCATCATAGCGAAAAGCTTTGGCAGTGTGTCTCGCAGAGAGATAGCTTAGGAGCGCAGCGCACTTATGCCTCCCTTGTCCAGAAACACGATTTTACTGCACACTCCAAAAACAGTACTCTTCCCAGGGCAAGATGCCAGATGCTCTCTGATGCCCGTGCTCCCTTCCTACTCTTGCCCAGCTCGTTGTTGTAACGCGCACATGCCGTCCTGGCATTCAGTGCACAGTGAAAGCAATCGCAAAAGTCCAGCAGCTGCTGACTCCCAAACACAAGGCGCTGGCTATGTTCTTGCTTCTCGACAACTCAACGCAGCCCTCCATTTCTGCAGTTGCCATCGAGGTCTCTGCATGTCGGAGAGTCAGAGGACGAGCACGAGTTTCCCAGGAGGGGCTGAATCAGGAGGAATTCAAAACTCAGGGAATTTGTCCTGGAACACCTTCCATAAGGATGCTAGAAGGGAATTGAAGAGGCAGGCGAGCGGCCACCACCGTCCTCTAGCAGTCCTTAGGGTGCGCGCAGAAGCCCGGTGCTCTGCGGCAACGTTCTTCGCCCTCGTGCAAGCTACCGCTCTGTCCGGCTCCCGGAGCAGGAGAAGCGGCTGCTTCGCGCACACAACAGCGGAGCGGCAGCCCTACGCTCCGAAGCGCTGCTTCAGCCGAAAGACGCCGGCCACCGGCGCTTGGCTTCGGACAGCTCCGGAGAGCCGTAGTGTGCGTCTGCACTAGACTGCATCATAGCGAAAAGCTTTGGCAGTGTGTCTCGCAGGGAGATAGCTTAGGAGCGCAGCGCACTTATGCCTCCCTTGTCCAGAAACACGATTTTACTGCACACTCCAAAAACAGTACTCTTCCCAGGCCAATATATAAGCTGCTTTCTGACGGCCGTGATCTTTCGATTACTCTTGCGCAGCTCGGTGTTGCAGAGTGCACGTGCCTTCCTGGAATTCAGTGCACAGTGAAAGCAATCGCAAAAGTCCAGCAGCTGCTGACTCCCAAACACAAGGCGCTGTCTACGTTCTTGCTTCTCAACACTTCAACAGAGTCCTTCATTTCTGCAGCTGCCATCGAGTTTTCTGCATCTCGAGCCTTCTGGGACGAGCACCAATTTCCCAGGAGGGGCTGCATCAGGACGAAGTCAAAACCCAGGAAAGTTGTCTCGGAACACCTTCAATAAAGCATGCCAGCAGTGCATTGAAAAGGCAGGGAGCTTTAGCCACCGTCCTCTAGCAGTCGCGAAGCTGTGCACACAATGTCGTCTCCCTGCGGCAACGTTCTTCGCCCTCGTGCAAGCTACCGCTCTGTCCGGCTCCCGGAGCAGGAGAAGCGGCTGCTTCGCGCACACAACAGCGGAGCGGCAGCCCTACGCTCCGAAGCGCTGCTTCAGCCGAAAGACGCCGGCCACCGGCGCTTGGCTTCGGACAGCTCCGGAGAGCCGTAGTGTGCGTCTGCAACTAGACTGCATCATAGCGAAAAGCTTTGGCAGTGTGTCTCGCAGGGAGATAGCTTAGGAGCGCAGCGCACTTATGCCTCCCTTGTCCAGAAACACGATTTTACTGCACACTCCAAAAACAGTACTCTTCCCAGGGCAAGATGCCAGATGCTCTCTGATGCCCGTGCTCCCTTCCTACTCTTGCCCAGCTCGTTGTTGTAACGCGCACATGCCGTCCTGGCATTCAGTGCACAGTGAAAGCAATCGCAAAAGTCCAGCAGCTGCTGACTCCCAAACACAAGGCGCTGGCTATGTTCTTGCTACTCGACGACTCAACGCAGCCCTTCATTTCTGCAGTTGCCATCGAGGTCTCTGCATGTCGGAGACTCAGAGGACGAGCACGAGTTTCCCACGAGGGGCTGAATCAGGAGGAATTCAAAACTCAGGGAATTTGTCCTGGAACACCTTCCATAAGGATGCTAGAAGTGAATTGAAGAGGCAGGCGAGCGGCCACCACCGTCCTCTAGCAGTCCTTAGGGTGCGCGCAGAAGCCCGGTGCTCTGCGGCTTCGTTCTTCGCCCTCGTACAAGCTACCGCTCTGTCCGGCTCCCGGAGCAGGAGAAGCGGCTGCTTCGCGCACACAACAGCGGAGCGGCAGCCCTACGCTCCGAAGCGCTGCTTCAGCCGAAAGACGCCGGCCACCGGCGCTTGGCTTCGGACAGCTCCGGAGAGCCGTAGTGTGCGTCTGCACTAGACTGCATCATAGCGAAAAGCTTTGGCAGTGTGTCTCGCAGGGAGATAGCTTAGGAGCGCAGCGCACTTATGCCTCCCTTGTCCAGAAACACGATTTTACTGCACACTCCAAAAACAGTACTCTTCCCAGGGCAATATATAAGCTGCTTTCTGACGGCCGTGATCTTTCGATTACTCTTGCGCAGCTCGGTGTTGCAGAGTGCACGTGCCTTCCTGGAATTCAGTGCACAGTGAAAGCAATCGCAAAAGTCCAGCAGCTGCTGACTCCCAAACACAAGGCGCTGTCTACGTTCTTGCTTCGCAACACTTCAACAGAGTCCTTCATTTCTGCAGCTGCCATCGAGTTTTCTGCATCTCGAGCCTTCTGGGACGAGCACCAATTTCCCAGGAGGGGCTGCATCAGGACGAAGTCAAAACCCAGGAAAGTTGTCTCGGAACACCTTCAATAAAGCATGCCAGCAGTGCATTGAAAAGGCAGGGAGCTTTAGCCACCGTCCTCTAGCAGTCGCGAAGCTGTGCACACAATGTCGTCTCCCTGCGGCAACGTTCTTCGCCCTCGTGCAAGCTACCGCTCTGTCCGGCTCCCGGAGCAGGAGAAGCGGCTGCTTCGCGCACACAGCAGCGGAGCGGCAGCCCTACGCTCCGAAGCGCTGCTTCAGCCGAAAGACGCCGGCCACCGGCGCTTGGCTTCGGACAGCTGCGGAGAGCCGTAGTGTGCGTCTGCAACTAGACTGCATCATAGCGAAAAGCTTTGGCAGTGTGTCTCGCAGGGAGATAGCTTAGGAGCGCAGCGCACTTATGCCTCCCTTGTCCAGAAACACGATTTTACTGCACACTCCAAAAACAGTACTCTTCCCAGGGCAATATATAAGCTGCTTTCTGACGGCCGTGATCTTTCGATTACTCTTGCCCAGCTCGTTGTTTTAACATGCACATGCCGTCCTGGCATTCAGTGCACAGTGAAAGCAATCGCAAAAGTCCAGCAGCTGCTGACTCCCAAACACAAGGCGCTGGCTATGTTCTTGCTTCTCGACAACTCAACGCAGCCCTTCATTTCTGCAGTTGCCATCGAGGTCTCTGCATGTCGGAGACTCAGAGGACGAGCACGAATTTCCCAGGAGGGGCTGCATCAGGAGGAATTCAAAACTCAGGGAATTTGTCCTGGAACACCTTCCATAAGGATGCTCGAAGGGAATTGAAGAGGCAGGCGAGCGGCCACCACCGTCCTCTAGCAGTCCTTAGGGTGCGCGCAGAAGCCCGGTGCTCTGCGGCTTCGTTCTTCGCCCCCGTACAAACTACCGCTCTGTCCGGCTCCCGGAGCAGGAGAAGCGGCTGCTTCGCGCACACAACAGCGGAGCGGCAGCCCTACGCTCCGAAGCGCTGCTTCAGCCGAAAGACGCCGGCCACCGGCGCTTGGCTTCGGACAGCTCCGGAGAGCCGTAGTGTGCGTCTGCACTAGACTGCATCATAGCGAAAAGCTTTGACAGTGTGTCTCGCAGGGAGATAGCTTAGGAGCGCAGCGCACTTATGCCTCCCTTGTCCAGAAACACGGATTTGCTGCACACTCCAAAAACACTGCTCTTTCCATGGTACTATGTAAGCTGCTGTCTGACGCCCGTTCTCTTCTGCCCACTCTTGCCCAGCTGGTTGTTGCAGCGTGCACGTGCCTTCCTGGCATTAAGAGCACAGTGAAAGCAATCGCAAAAGTCCAGCAGCTGCTGACTCCCAAACACAAGGCGCTTGTCTACGTTCTTGCTTCTCGACAACTCAACGCAGCCCTTCATTTCTGCAGCTGCCATCGAGTTTTCTGTATCTTGAGCCTTCTGGGACGAGCACCAATTTCCCAGGAGGGGCTGCATCAGGACGAAGTCAAAACCCAGGAAAGTTGTCTCGGAACACCTTCAATAAAGCATGCCAGCAGTGCATTGAAAAGGCAGGTAGCTTTAGCCACCGTCCTCTAGCAGTCGCGAAGCTGTGCACACAATGTCGTCTGCCTGCGGCAACGTTCTTCGCCCTCGTGCAAGCTACCGCTCTGTCCGGCTCCCGGAGCAGGAGAAGCGGCTGCTTCGCGCACACAACAGCGGAGCGGCAGCCCTACGCTCCGAAGCGCTGCTTCAGCCGAAAGACGCCGGCTACCGGCGCTTGGCTTCGGACAGCTCCGGAGAGCCGTAGTGTGCGTCTGCACTAGACTGCATCATAGCGAAAAGCTTTGGCAGTGTGTCTCGCAGAGAGATAGCTTAGGAGCGCAGCGCACTTATGCCTCCCTTGTCCAGAAACACGATTTTACTGCACACTCCAAAAACAGTACTCTTCCCAGGGCAAGATGCCAGATGCTCTCTGATGCCCGTGCTCCCTTCCTACTCTTGCCCAGCTCGTTGTTGTAACGCGCACATGCCGTCCTGGCATTCAGTGCACAGTGAAAGCAATCGCAAAAGTCCAGCAGCTGCTGACTCCCAAACACAAGGCGCTGGCTATGTTCTTGCTTCTCGACAACTCAACGCAGCCCTCCATTTCTGCAGTTGCCATCGAGGTCTCTGCATGTCGGAGAGTCAGAGGACGAGCACGAGTTTCCCAGGAGGGGCTGAATCAGGAGGAATTCAAAACTCAGGGAATTTGTCCTGGAACACCTTCCATAAGGATGCTAGAAGGGAATTGAAGAGGCAGGCGAGCGGCCACCACCGTCCTCTAGCAGTCCTTAGGGTGCGCGCAGAAGCCCGGTGCTCTGCGGCAACGTTCTTCGCCCTCGTGCAAGCTACCGCTCTGTCCGGCTCCCGGAGCAGGAGAAGCGGCTGCTTCGCGCACACAACAGCGGAGCGGCAGCCCTACGCTCCGAAGCGCTGCTTCAGCCGAAAGACGCCGGCCACCGGCGCTTGGCTTCGGACAGCTCCGGAGAGCCGTAGTGTGCGTCTGCACTAGACTGCATCATAGCGAAAAGCTTTGGCAGTGTGTCTCGCAGGGAGATAGCTTAGGAGCGCAGCGCACTTATGCCTCCCTTGTCCAGAAACACGATTTTACTGCACACTCCAAAAACAGTACTCTTCCCAGGGCAATATATAAGCTGCTTTCTGACGGCCGTGATCTTTCGATTACTCTTGCGCAGCTCGGTGTTGCAGAGTGCACGTGCCTTCCTGGAATTCAGTGCACAGTGAAAGCAATCGCAAAAGTCCAGCAGCTGCTGACTCCCAAACACAAGGCGCTGTCTACGTTCTTGCTTCTCAACACTTCAACAGAGTCCTTCATTTCTGCAGCTGCCATCGAGTTTTCTGCATCTCGAGCCTTCTGGGACGAGCACCAATTTCCCAGGAGGGGCTGCATCAGGACGAAGTCAAAACCCAGGAAAGTTGTCTCGGAACACCTTCAATAAAGCATGCCAGCAGTGCATTGAAAAGGCAGGGAGCTTTAGCCACCGTCCTCTAGCAGTCGCGAAGCTGTGCACACAATGTCGTCTCCCTGCGGCAACGTTCTTCGCCCTCGTGCAAGCTACCGCTCTGTCCGGCTCCCGGAGCAGGAGAAGCGGCTGCTTCGCGCACACAACAGCGGAGCGGCAGCCCTACGCTCCGAAGCGCTGCTTCAGCCGAAAGACGCCGGCCACCGGCGCTTGGCTTCGGACAGCTCCGGAGAGCCGTAGTGTGCGTCTGCAACTAGACTGCATCATAGCGAAAAGCTTTGGCAGTGTGTCTCGCAGGGAGATAGCTTAGGAGCGCAGCGCACTTATGCCTCCCTTGTCCAGAAACACGATTTTACTGCACACTCCAAAAACAGTACTCTTCCCAGGGCAAGATGCCAGATGCTCTCTGATGCCCGTGCTCCCTTCCTACTCTTGCCCAGCTCGTTGTTGTAACGCGCACATGCCGTCCTGGCATTCAGTGCACAGTGAAAGCAATCGCAAAAGTCCAGCAGCTGCTGACTCCCAAACACAAGGCGCTGGCTATGTTCTTGCTACTCGACGACTCAACGCAGCCCTTCATTTCTGCAGTTGCCATCGAGGTCTCTGCATGTCGGAGAGTCAGAGGACGAGCACGAGTTTCCCACGAGGGGCTGAATCAGGAGGAATTCAAAACTCAGGGAATTTGTCCTGGAACACCTTCCATAAGGATGCTAGAAGTGAATTGAAGAGGCAGGCGAGCGGCCACCACCGTCCTCTAGCAGTCCTTAGGGTGCGCGCAGAAGCCCGGTGCTCTGCGGCTTCGTTCTTCGCCCTCGTGCAAGCTACCGCTCTGTCCGGCTCCCGGAGCAGGAGAAGCGGCTGCTTCGCGCACACAACAGCGGAGCGGCAGCCCTACGCTCCGAAGCGCTGCTTCAGCCGAAAGACGCCGGCCACCGGCGCTTGGCTTCGGACAGCGCCGGAGAGCCGTAGTGTGGGTCTGCACTAGACTGCATCATAGCGAAAAGCTTTGGCAGTGTGTCTTAGCAGGGAGATAGCTTAGGAGCGCAGCGCACTTATGCCTCCCTTGTCCAGAAACACGATTTTACTGCACACTCCAAAAACAGTACTCTTCCCAGGCCAATATATAAGCTGCTTTCTGACGGCCGTGATCTTTCGATTACTATTGCGCAGCTCGGTGTTGCAGAGTGCACGTGCCTTCCTGGAATTCAGTGCACAGTGAAAGCAATCGCAAAAGTCCAGCAGCTGCTGACTCCCAAACACAAGGCGCTGTCTACGTTCTTGCTTCTCAACACTTCAACAGAGTCCTTCATTTCTGCAGCTGCCATCGAGTTTTCTGCATCTCGAGCCTTCTGGGACGAGCACCAATTTCCCAGGAGGGGCTGCATCAGGACGAAGTCAAAACCCAGGAAAGTTGTCTCGGAACACCTTCAATAAAGCATGCCAGCAGTGCATTGAAAAGGCAGGTAGCTTTAGCCACCGTCCTCTAGCAGTCGCGAAGCTGTGCACACAATGTCGTCTGCCTGCGGCAACGTTCTTCGCCCTCGTGCAAGCTACCGCTCTGTCCGGCTCCCGGAGCAGGAGAAGCGGCTGCTTCGCGCACACAGCAGCGGAGCGGCAGCCCTACGCTCCGAAGCGCTGCTTCAGCCGAAAGACGCCGGCCACCGGCGCTTGGCTTCGGACAGCTGCGGAGAGCCGTAGTGTGCGTCTGCAACTAGACTGCATCATAGCGAAAAGCTTTGGCAGTGTGTCTCGCAGGGAGATAGCTTAGGAGCGCAGCGCACTTATGCCTCCCTTGTCCAGAAACACGATTTTACTGCACACTCCAAAAACAGTACTCTTCCCAGGGCAATATATAAGCTGCTTTCTGACGGCCGTGATCTTTCGATTACTCTTGCCCAGCTCGTTGTTTTAACATGCACATGCCGTCCTGGCATTCAGTGCACAGTGAAAGCAATCGCAAAAGTCCAGCAGCTGCTGACTCCCAAACACAAGGCGCTGGCTATGTTCTTGCTTCTCGACAACTCAACGCAGCCCTTCATTTCTGCAGTTGCCATCGAGGTCTCTGCATGTCGGAGACTCAGAGGACGAGCACGAATTTCCCAGGAGGGGCTGCATCAGGAGGAATTCAAAACTCCAGAAAATTGTCCTGGAACACCTTCCATAAGGATGCTAGAAGGGAATTGAAGAGGCAGGCGAGCGGCCACCACGGTCCTCTAGCAGTCCTTCGGGTGTGCGCAGAAGCCCGGTGCTCTGCGGCTTCGTTCTTCGCCCCCGTACAAACTACCGCTCTGTCCGGCTCCCGGAGCAGGAGAAGCGGCTGCTTCGCGCACACAACAGCGGAGCGGCAGCCCTACGCTCCGAAGCGCTGCTTCAGCCGAAAGACGCCGGCCACCGGCGCTTGGCTTCGGACAGCTCCGGAGAGCCGTAGTGTGCGTCTGCACTAGACTGCATCATAGCGAAAAGCTTTGACAGTGTGTCTCGCAGGGAGATAGCTTAGGAGCGCAGCGCACTTATGCCTCCCTTGTCCAGAAACACGGATTTGCTGCACACTCCAAAAACACTGCTCTTTCCATGGTACTATGTAAGCTGCTGTCTGACGCCCGTTCTCTTCTGCCCACTCTTGCCCAGCTGGTTGTTGCAGCGTGCACGTGCCTTCCTGGCATTAAGAGCACAGTGAAAGCAATCGCAAAAGTCCAGCAGCTGCTGACTCCCAAACACAAGGCGCTTGTCTACGTTCTTGCTTCTCGACAACTCAACGCAGCCCTTCATTTCTGCAGCTGCCATCGAGTTTTCTGTATCTTGAGCCTTCTGGGACGAGCACCAATTTCCCAGGAGGGGCTGCATCAGGACGAAGTCAAAACCCAGGAAAGTTGTCTCGGAACACCTTCAATAAAGCATGCCAGCAGTGCATTGAAAAGGCAGGTAGCTTTAGCCACCGTCCTCTAGCAGTCGCGAAGCTGTGCACACAATGTCGTCTGCCTGCGGCAACGTTCTTCGCCCTCGTGCAAGCTACCGCTCTGTCCGGCTCCCGGAGCAGGAGAAGCGGCTGCTTCGCGCACACAACAGCGGAGCGGCAGCCCTACGCTCCGAAGCGCTGCTTCAGCCGAAAGACGCCGGCCACCGGCGCTTGGCTTCGGACAGCTCCGGAGAGCCGTAGTGTGGGTCTGCACTAGACTGCATCATAGCGAAAAGCTTTGGCAGTGTGTCTCGCAGAGAGATAGCTTAGGAGCGCAGCGCACTTATGCCTCCCTTGTCCAGAAACACGATTTTACTGCACACTCCAAAAACAGTACTCTTCCCAGGGCAAGATGCCAGATGCTCTCTGATGCCCGTGCTCCCTTCCTACTCTTGCCCAGCTCGTTGTTGTAACGCGCACATGCCGTCCTGGCATTCAGTGCACAGTGAAAGCAATCGCAAAAGTCCAGCAGCTGCTGACTCCCAAACACAAGGCGCTGGCTATGTTCTTGCTACTCGACGACTCAACGCAGCCCTCCATTTCTGCAGTTGCCATCGAGGTCTCTGCATGTCGGAGAGTCAGAGGACGAGCACGAGTTTCCCACGAGGGGCTGAATCAGGAGGAATTCAAAACTCAGGGAATTTGTCCTGGAACACCTTCCATAAGGATGCTCGAAGGGAATTGAAGAGGCAGGCGAGCGGCCACCACCGTCCTCTAGCAGTCCTTAGGGTGCGCGCAGAAGCCCGGTGCTCTGCGGCTTCGTTCTTCGCCCTCGTGCAAGCTACCGCTCTGTCCGGCTCCCGGAGCAGGAGAAGCGGCTGCTTCGCGCACACAACAGCGGAGCGGCAGCCCTACGCTCCGAAGCGCTGCTTCAGCCGAAAGACGCCGGCCACCGGCGCTTGGCTTCGGACAGCTCCGGAGAGCCGTAGTGTGGGTCTGCACTAGACTGCATCATAGCGAAAAGCTTTGGCAGTGTGTCTCGCAGGGAGATAGCTTAGGAGCGCAGCGCACTTATGCCTCCCTTGTCCAGAAACACGATTTTACTGCACACTCCAAAAACAGTACTCTTCCCAGGGCAATATATAAGCTGCTTTCTGACGGCCGTGATCTTTCGATTACTCTTGCGCAGCTCGGTGTTGCAGAGTGCACGTGCCTTCCTGGACTTCAGTGCACAGTGAAAGCAATCGCAAAAGTCCAGCAGCTGCTGACTCCCAAACACAAGGCGCTGTCTACGTTCTTGCTTCGCAACACTTCAACAGAGTCCTTCATTTCTGCAGCTGCCATCGAGTTTTCTGCATCTCGAGCCTTCTGGGACGAGCACCAATTTCCCAGGAGGGGCTGCATCAGGACGAAGTCAAAACCCAGGAAAGTTGTCTCGGAACACCTTCAATAAAGCATGCCAGCAGTGCATTGAAAAGGCAGGTAGCTTTAGCCACCGTCCTCTAGCAGTCGCAAGGCTGTGCACACAATGTCGTCTCCCTGCGGCAACGTTCTTCGCCCTCGTGCAAGCTACCGCTCTGTCCGACTCCCGGAGCAGGAGAAGCGGCTGCTTCGCGCACACAGCAGCGGAGCGGCAGCCCTACGCTCCGAAGCGCTGCTTCAGCCGAAAGACGCCGGCCACCGGCGCTTGGCTTCGGACAGCTGCGGAGAGCCGTAGTGTGCGTCTGCACTAGACTGCATCATAGCGAAAAGCTTTGACAGTGTGTCTCGCAGGGAGATAGCTTAGGAGCGCAGCGCACTTATGCCTCCCTTGTCCAGAAACACGATTTTACTGCACACTCCAAAAACAGTACTCCTCCCAGGGCAATATATAAGCTGCTTTCTGACGGCCGTGATCTTTCGATTACTCTTGCCCAGATCGTTGTTTTAACGTGCACATGCCGTCCTGGCATTCAGTGCACAGTGAAAGCAATCGCAAAAGTCCAGCAGCTGCTGACTCCCAAACACAAGGCGCTGGCTATGTTCTTGCTTCTCGACAACTCAACGCAGCCCTTCATTTCTGCAGTTGCCATCGAGGTCTCTGCATGTCGGAGACTCAGAGGACGAGCACGAATTTCCCAGGAGGGGCTGCATCAGGAGGAATTCAAAACTCAGGGAATTTGTCCTGGAACACCTTCCATAAGGATGCTAGAAGGGAATTGAAGAGGCAGGCGAGCGGCCACCACCGTCCTCTAGCAGTCCTTAGGGTGCGCGCAGAAGCCCGGTGCTCTGCGGCTTCGTTCTTCGCCCCCGTACAAACTACCGCTCTGTCCGGCTCCCGGAGCAGGAGAAGCGGCTGCTTCGCGCACACAACAGCGGAGCGGCAGCCCTACGCTCCGAAGCGCTGCTTCAGCCGAAAGACGCCGGCCACCGGCGCTTGGCTTCGGACAGCTCCGGAGAGCCGTAGTGTGCGTCTGCACTAGACTGCATCATAGCGAAAAGCTTTGGCAGTGTGTCTTAGCAGGGAGATAGCTTAGGAGCGCAGCGCACTTATGCCTCCCTTGTCCAGAAACACGATTTTACTGCACACTCCAAAAACAGTACTCTTCCCAGGCCAATATATAAGCTGCTTTCTGACGGCCGTGATCTTTCGATTACTATTGCGCAGCTCGGTGTTGCAGAGTGCACGTGCCTTCCTGGAATTCAGTGCACAGTGAAAGCAATCGCAAAAGTCCAGCAGCTGCTGACTCCCAAACACAAGGCGCTGTCTACGTTCTTGCTTCTCAACACTTCAACAGAGTCCTTCATTTCTGCAGCTGCCATCGAGTTTTCTGCATCTCGAGCCTTCTGGGACGAGCACCAATTTCCCAGGAGGGGCTGCATCAGGACGAAGTCAAAACCCAGGAAAGTTGTCTCGGAACACCTTCAATAAAGCATGCCAGCAGTGCATTGAAAAGGCAGGTAGCTTTAGCCACCGTCCTCTAGCAGTCGCGAAGCTGTGCACACAATGTCGTCTGCCTGCGGCAACGTTCTTCGCCCTCGTGCAAGCTACCGCTCTGTCCGGCTCCCGGAGCAGGAGAAGCGGCTGCTTCGCGCACACAGCAGCGGAGCGGCAGCCCTACGCTCCGAAGCGCTGCTTCAGCCGAAAGACGCCGGCCACCGGCGCTTGGCTTCGGACAGCTGCGGAGAGCCGTAGTGTGCGTCTGCAACTAGACTGCATCATAGCGAAAAGCTTTGGCAGTGTGTCTCGCAGGGAGATAGCTTAGGAGCGCAGCGCACTTATGCCTCCCTTGTCCAGAAACACGATTTTACTGCACACTCCAAAAACAGTACTCTTCCCAGGGCAATATATAAGCTGCTTTCTGACGGCCGTGATCTTTCGATTACTCTTGCCCAGCTCGTTGTTTTAACATGCACATGCCGTCCTGGCATTCAGTGCACAGTGAAAGCAATCGCAAAAGTCCAGCAGCTGCTGACTCCCAAACACAAGGCGCTGGCTATGTTCTTGCTTCTCGACAACTCAATGCAGCCCTTCATTTCTGCAGTTGCCATCGAGGTCTCTGCATGTCGGAGACTCAGAGGACGAGCACGAATTTCCCAGGAGGGGCTGCATCAGGAGGAATTCAAAACTCCAGAAAATTGTCCTGGAACACCTTCCATAAGGATGCTAGAAGGGAATTGAAGAGGCAGGCGAGCGGCCACCACGGTCCTCTAGCAGTCCTTCGGGTGTGCGCAGAAGCCCGGTGCTCTGCGGCTTCGTTCTTCGCCCCCGTACAAACTACCGCTCTGTCCGGCTCCCGGAGCAGGAGAAGCGGCTGCTTCGCGCACACAACAGCGGAGCGGCAGCCCTACGCTCCGAAGCGCTGCTTCAGCCGAAAGACGCCGGCCACCGGCGCTTGGCTTCGGACAGCTCCGGAGAGCCGTAGTGTGGGTCTGCACTAGACTGCATCATAGCGAAAAGCTTTGACAGTGTGTCTCGCAGGGAGATAGCTTAGGAGCGCAGCGCACTTATGCCTCCCTTGTCCAGAAACACGGATTTGCTGCACACTCCAAAAACACTGCTCTTTCCATGGTACTATGTAAGCTGCTGTCTGACGCCCGTTCTCTTCTGCCCACTCTTGCCCAGCTGGTTGTTGCAGCGTGCACGTGCCTTCCTGGCATTAAGAGCACAGTGAAAGCAATCGCAAAAGTCCAGCAGCTGCTGACTCCCAAACACAAGGCGCTTGTCTACGTTCTTGCTTCTCGACAACTCAACGCAGCCCTTCATTTCTGCAGCTGCCATCGAGTTTTCTGTATCTTGAGCCTTCTGGGACGAGCACCAATTTCCCAGGAGGGGCTGCATCAGGACGAAGTCAAAACCCAGGAAAGTTGTCTCGGAACACCTTCAATAAAGCATGCCAGCAGTGCATTGAAAAGGCAGGTAGCTTTAGCCACCGTCCTCTAGCAGTCGCGAAGCTGTGCACACAATGTCGTCTGCCTGCGGCAACGTTCTTCGCCCTCGTGCAAGCTACCGCTCTGTCCGGCTCCCGGAGCAGGAGAAGCGGCTGCTTCGCGCACACAACAGCGGAGCGGCAGCCCTACGCTCCGAAGCGCTGCTTCAGCCGAAAGACGCCGGCCACCGGCGCTTGGCTTCGGACAGCTCCGGAGAGCCGTAGTGTGGGTCTGCACTAGACTGCATCATAGCGAAAAGCTTTGGCAGTGTGTCTCGCAGAGAGATAGCTTAGGAGCGCAGCGCACTTATGCCTCCCTTGTCCAGAAACACGATTTTACTGCACACTCCAAAAACAGTACTCTTCCCAGGGCAAGATGCCAGATGCTCTCTGATGCCCGTGCTCCCTTCCTACTCTTGCCCAGCTCGTTGTTGTAACGCGCACATGCCGTCCTGGCATTCAGTGCACAGTGAAAGCAATCGCAAAAGTCCAGCAGCTGCTGACTCCCAAACACAAGGCGCTGGCTATGTTCTTGCTACTCGACGACTCAACGCAGCCCTCCATTTCTGCAGTTGCCATCGAGGTCTCTGCATGTCGGAGAGTCAGAGGACGAGCACGAGTTTCCCACGAGGGGCTGAATCAGGAGGAATTCAAAACTCAGGGAATTTGTCCTGGAACACCTTCCATAAGGATGCTCGAAGGGAATTGAAGAGGCAGGCGAGCGGCCACCACCGTCCTCTAGCAGTCCTTAGGGTGCGCGCAGAAGCCCGGTGCTCTGCGGCTTCGTTCTTCGCCCTCGTGCAAGCTACCGCTCTGTCCGGCTCCCGGAGCAGGAGAAGCGGCTGCTTCGCGCACACAACAGCGGAGCGGCAGCCCTACGCTCCGAAGCGCTGCTTCAGCCGAAAGACGCCGGCCACCGGCGCTTGGCTTCGGACAGCTCCGGAGAGCCGTAGTGTGGGTCTGCACTAGACTGCATCATAGCGAAAAGCTTTGGCAGTGTGTCTCGCAGGGAGATAGCTTAGGAGCGCAGCGCACTTATGCCTCCCTTGTCCAGAAACACGATTTTACTGCACACTCCAAAAACAGTACTCTTCCCAGGGCAATATATAAGCTGCTTTCTGACGGCCGTGATCTTTCGATTACTCTTGCGCAGCTCGGTGTTGCAGAGTGCACGTGCCTTCCTGGACTTCAGTGCACAGTGAAAGCAATCGCAAAAGTCCAGCAGCTGCTGACTCCCAAACACAAGGCGCTGTCTACGTTCTTGCTTCGCAACACTTCAACAGAGTCCTTCATTTCTGCAGCTGCCATCGAGTTTTCTGCATCTCGAGCCTTCTGGGACGAGCACCAATTTCCCAGGAGGGGCTGCATCAGGACGAAGTCAAAACCCAGGAAAGTTGTCTCGGAACACCTTCAATAAAGCATGCCAGCAGTGCATTGAAAAGGCAGGTAGCTTTAGCCACCGTCCTCTAGCAGTCGCAAGGCTGTGCACACAATGTCGTCTCCCTGCGGCAACGTTCTTCGCCCTCGTGCAAGCTACCGCTCTGTCCGACTCCCGGAGCAGGAGAAGCGGCTGCTTCGCGCACACAGCAGCGGAGCGGCAGCCCTACGCTCCGAAGCGCTGCTTCAGCCGAAAGACGCCGGCCACCGGCGCTTGGCTTCGGACAGCTGCGGAGAGCCGTAGTGTGCGTCTGCACTAGACTGCATCATAGCGAAAAGCTTTGACAGTGTGTCTCGCAGGGAGATAGCTTAGGAGCGCAGCGCACTTATGCCTCCCTTGTCCAGAAACACGATTTTACTGCACACTCCAAAAACAGTACTCCTCCCAGGGCAATATATAAGCTGCTTTCTGACGGCCGTGATCTTTCGATTACTCTTGCCCAGATCGTTGTTTTAACGTGCACATGCCGTCCTGGCATTCAGTGCACAGTGAAAGCAATCGCAAAAGTCCAGCAGCTGCTGACTCCCAAACACAAGGCGCTGGCTATGTTCTTGCTTCTCGACAACTCAACGCAGCCCTTCATTTCTGCAGTTGCCATCGAGGTCTCTGCATGTCGGAGACTCAGAGGACGAGCACGAATTTCCCAGGAGGGGCTGCATCAGGAGGAATTCAAAACTCAGGGAATTTGTCCTGGAACACCTTCCATAAGGATGCTCGAAGGGAATTGAAGAGGCAGGCGAGCGGCCACCACCGTCCTCTAGCAGTCCTTAGGGTGCGCGCAGAAGCCCGGTGCTCTGCGGCTTCGTTCTTCGCCCCCGTACAAACTACCGCTCTGTCCGGCTCCCGGAGCAGGAGAAGCGGCTGCTTCGCGCACACAACAGCGGAGCGGCAGCCCTACGCTCCGAAGCGCTGCTTCAGCCGAAAGACGCCGGCCACCGGCGCTTGGCTTCGGACAGCTCCGGAGAGCCGTAGTGTGCGTCTGCACTAGACTGCATCATAGCGAAAAGCTTTGACAGTGTGTCTCGCAGGGAGATAGCTTAGGAGCGCAGCGCACTTATGCCTCCCTTGTCCAGAAACACGGATTTGCTGCACACTCCAAAAACACTGCTCTTTCCATGGTACTATGTAAGCTGCTGTCTGACGCCCGTTCTCTTCTGCCCACTCTTGCCCAGCTGGTTGTTGCAGCGTGCACGTGCCTTCCTGGCATTAAGAGCACAGTGAAAGCAATCGCAAAAGTCCAGCAGCTGCTGACTCCCAAACACAAGGCGCTTGTCTACGTTCTTGCTTCTCGACAACTCAACGCAGCCCTTCATTTCTGCAGCTGCCATCGAGTTTTCTGTATCTTGAGCCTTCTGGGACGAGCACCAATTTCCCAGGAGGGGCTGCATCAGGACGAAGTCAAAACCCAGGAAAGTTGTCTCGGAACACCTTCAATAAAGCATGCCAGCAGTGCATTGAAAAGGCAGGTAGCTTTAGCCACCGTCCTCTAGCAGTCGCGAAGCTGTGCACACAATGTCGTCTGCCTGCGGCAACGTTCTTCGCCCTCGTGCAAGCTACCGCTCTGTCCGGCTCCCGGAGCAGGAGAAGCGGCTGCTTCGCGCACACAACAGCGGAGCGGCAGCCCTACGCTCCGAAGCGCTGCTTCAGCCGAAAGACGCCGGCTACCGGCGCTTGGCTTCGGACAGCTCCGGAGAGCCGTAGTGTGCGTCTGCACTAGACTGCATCATAGCGAAAAGCTTTGGCAGTGTGTCTCGCAGAGAGATAGCTTAGGAGCGCAGCGCACTTATGCCTCCCTTGTCCAGAAACACGATTTTACTGCACACTCCAAAAACAGTACTCTTCCCAGGGCAAGATGCCAGATGCTCTCTGATGCCCGTGCTCCCTTCCTACTCTTGCCCAGCTCGTTGTTGTAACGCGCACATGCCGTCCTGGCATTCAGTGCACAGTGAAAGCAATCGCAAAAGTCCAGCAGCTGCTGACTCCCAAACACAAGGCGCTGGCTATGTTCTTGCTTCTCGACAACTCAACGCAGCCCTCCATTTCTGCAGTTGCCATCGAGGTCTCTGCATGTCGGAGAGTCAGAGGACGAGCACGAGTTTCCCAGGAGGGGCTGAATCAGGAGGAATTCAAAACTCAGGGAATTTGTCCTGGAACACCTTCCATAAGGATGCTAGAAGGGAATTGAAGAGGCAGGCGAGCGGCCACCACCGTCCTCTAGCAGTCCTTAGGGTGCGCGCAGAAGCCCGGTGCTCTGCGGCAACGTTCTTCGCCCTCGTGCAAGCTACCGCTCTGTCCGGCTCCCGGAGCAGGAGAAGCGGCTGCTTCGCGCACACAACAGCGGAGCGGCAGCCCTACGCTCCGAAGCGCTGCTTCAGCCGAAAGACGCCGGCCACCGGCGCTTGGCTTCGGACAGCTCCGGAGAGCCGTAGTGTGCGTCTGCACTAGACTGCATCATAGCGAAAAGCTTTGGCAGTGTGTCTCGCAGGGAGATAGCTTAGGAGCGCAGCGCACTTATGCCTCCCTTGTCCAGAAACACGATTTTACTGCACACTCCAAAAACAGTACTCTTCCCAGGCCAATATATAAGCTGCTTTCTGACGGCCGTGATCTTTCGATTACTCTTGCGCAGCTCGGTGTTGCAGAGTGCACGTGCCTTCCTGGAATTCAGTGCACAGTGAAAGCAATCGCAAAAGTCCAGCAGCTGCTGACTCCCAAACACAAGGCGCTGTCTACGTTCTTGCTTCTCAACACTTCAACAGAGTCCTTCATTTCTGCAGCTGCCATCGAGTTTTCTGCATCTCGAGCCTTCTGGGACGAGCACCAATTTCCCAGGAGGGGCTGCATCAGGACGAAGTCAAAACCCAGGAAAGTTGTCTCGGAACACCTTCAATAAAGCATGCCAGCAGTGCATTGAAAAGGCAGGGAGCTTTAGCCACCGTCCTCTAGCAGTCGCGAAGCTGTGCACACAATGTCGTCTCCCTGCGGCAACGTTCTTCGCCCTCGTGCAAGCTACCGCTCTGTCCGGCTCCCGGAGCAGGAGAAGCGGCTGCTTCGCGCACACAACAGCGGAGCGGCAGCCCTACGCTCCGAAGCGCTGCTTCAGCCGAAAGACGCCGGCCACCGGCGCTTGGCTTCGGACAGCTCCGGAGAGCCGTAGTGTGCGTCTGCAACTAGACTGCATCATAGCGAAAAGCTTTGGCAGTGTGTCTCGCAGGGAGATAGCTTAGGAGCGCAGCGCACTTATGCCTCCCTTGTCCAGAAACACGATTTTACTGCACACTCCAAAAACAGTACTCTTCCCAGGGCAAGATGCCAGATGCTCTCTGATGCCCGTGCTCCCTTCCTACTCTTGCCCAGCTCGTTGTTGTAACGCGCACATGCCGTCCTGGCATTCAGTGCACAGTGAAAGCAATCGCAAAAGTCCAGCAGCTGCTGACTCCCAAACACAAGGCGCTGGCTATGTTCTTGCTACTCGACGACTCAACGCAGCCCTTCATTTCTGCAGTTGCCATCGAGGTCTCTGCATGTCGGAGACTCAGAGGACGAGCACGAGTTTCCCACGAGGGGCTGAATCAGGAGGAATTCAAAACTCAGGGAATTTGTCCTGGAACACCTTCCATAAGGATGCTAGAAGTGAATTGAAGAGGCAGGCGAGCGGCCACCACCGTCCTCTAGCAGTCCTTAGGGTGCGCGCAGAAGCCCGGTGCTCTGCGGCTTCGTTCTTCGCCCTCGTGCAAGCTACCGCTCTGTCCGGCTCCCGGAGCAGGAGAAGCGGCTGCTTCGCGCACACAACAGCGGAGCGGCAGCCCTACGCTCCGAAGCGCTGCTTCAGCCGAAAGACGCCGGCCACCGGCGCTTGGCTTCGGACAGCGCCGGAGAGCCGTAGTGTGGGTCTGCACTAGACTGCATCATAGCGAAAAGCTTTGGCAGTGTGTCTTAGCAGGGAGATAGCTTAGGAGCGCAGCGCACTTATGCCTCCCTTGTCCAGAAACACGATTTTACTGCACACTCCAAAAACAGTACTCTTCCCAGGCCAATATATAAGCTGCTTTCTGACGGCCGTGATCTTTCGATTACTATTGCGCAGCTCGGTGTTGCAGAGTGCACGTGCCTTCCTGGAATTCAGTGCACAGTGAAAGCAATCGCAAAAGTCCAGCAGCTGCTGACTCCCAAACACAAGGCGCTGTCTACGTTCTTGCTTCTCAACACTTCAACAGAGTCCTTCATTTCTGCAGCTGCCATCGAGTTTTCTGCATCTCGAGCCTTCTGGGACGAGCACCAATTTCCCAGGAGGGGCTGCATCAGGACGAAGTCAAAACCCAGGAAAGTTGTCTCGGAACACCTTCAATAAAGCATGCCAGCAGTGCATTGAAAAGGCAGGTAGCTTTAGCCACCGTCCTCTAGCAGTCGCGAAGCTGTGCACACAATGTCGTCTGCCTGCGGCAACGTTCTTCGCCCTCGTGCAAGCTACCGCTCTGTCCGGCTCCCGGAGCAGGAGAAGCGGCTGCTTCGCGCACACAGCAGCGGAGCGGCAGCCCTACGCTCCGAAGCGCTGCTTCAGCCGAAAGACGCCGGCCACCGGCGCTTGGCTTCGGACAGCTGCGGAGAGCCGTAGTGTGCGTCTGCAACTAGACTGCATCATAGCGAAAAGCTTTGGCAGTGTGTCTCGCAGGGAGATAGCTTAGGAGCGCAGCGCACTTATGCCTCCCTTGTCCAGAAACACGATTTTACTGCACACTCCAAAAACAGTACTCTTCCCAGGGCAATATATAAGCTGCTTTCTGACGGCCGTGATCTTTCGATTACTCTTGCCCAGCTCGTTGTTTTAACATGCACATGCCGTCCTGGCATTCAGTGCACAGTGAAAGCAATCGCAAAAGTCCAGCAGCTGCTGACTCCCAAACACAAGGCGCTGGCTATGTTCTTGCTTCTCGACAACTCAACGCAGCCCTTCATTTCTGCAGTTGCCATCGAGGTCTCTGCATGTCGGAGACTCAGAGGACGAGCACGAATTTCCCAGGAGGGGCTGCATCAGGAGGAATTCAAAACTCCAGAAAATTGTCCTGGAACACCTTCCATAAGGATGCTAGAAGGGAATTGAAGAGGCAGGCGAGCGGCCACCACGGTCCTCTAGCAGTCCTTCGGGTGTGCGCAGAAGCCCGGTGCTCTGCGGCTTCGTTCTTCGCCCCCGTACAAACTACCGCTCTGTCCGGCTCCCGGAGCAGGAGAAGCGGCTGCTTCGCGCACACAACAGCGGAGCGGCAGCCCTACGCTCCGAAGCGCTGCTTCAGCCGAAAGACGCCGGCCACCGGCGCTTGGCTTCGGACAGCTCCGGAGAGCCGTAGTGTGCGTCTGCACTAGACTGCATCATAGCGAAAAGCTTTGACAGTGTGTCTCGCAGGGAGATAGCTTAGGAGCGCAGCGCACTTATGCCTCCCTTGTCCAGAAACACGGATTTGCTGCACACTCCAAAAACACTGCTCTTTCCATGGTACTATGTAAGCTGCTGTCTGACGCCCGTTCTCTTCTGCCCACTCTTGCCCAGCTGGTTGTTGCAGCGTGCACGTGCCTTCCTGGCATTAAGAGCACAGTGAAAGCAATCGCAAAAGTCCAGCAGCTGCTGACTCCCAAACACAAGGCGCTTGTCTACGTTCTTGCTTCTCGACAACTCAACGCAGCCCTTCATTTCTGCAGCTGCCATCGAGTTTTCTGTATCTTGAGCCTTCTGGGACGAGCACCAATTTCCCAGGAGGGGCTGCATCAGGACGAAGTCAAAACCCAGGAAAGTTGTCTCGGAACACCTTCAATAAAGCATGCCAGCAGTGCATTGAAAAGGCAGGTAGCTTTAGCCACCGTCCTCTAGCAGTCGCGAAGCTGTGCACACAATGTCGTCTGCCTGCGGCAACGTTCTTCGCCCTCGTGCAAGCTACCGCTCTGTCCGGCTCCCGGAGCAGGAGAAGCGGCTGCTTCGCGCACACAACAGCGGAGCGGCAGCCCTACGCTCCGAAGCGCTGCTTCAGCCGAAAGACGCCGGCCACCGGCGCTTGGCTTCGGACAGCTCCGGAGAGCCGTAGTGTGGGTCTGCACTAGACTGCATCATAGCGAAAAGCTTTGGCAGTGTGTCTCGCAGAGAGATAGCTTAGGAGCGCAGCGCACTTATGCCTCCCTTGTCCAGAAACACGATTTTACTGCACACTCCAAAAACAGTACTCTTCCCAGGGCAAGATGCCAGATGCTCTCTGATGCCCGTGCTCCCTTCCTACTCTTGCCCAGCTCGTTGTTGTAACGCGCACATGCCGTCCTGGCATTCAGTGCACAGTGAAAGCAATCGCAAAAGTCCAGCAGCTGCTGACTCCCAAACACAAGGCGCTGGCTATGTTCTTGCTACTCGACGACTCAACGCAGCCCTCCATTTCTGCAGTTGCCATCGAGGTCTCTGCATGTCGGAGAGTCAGAGGACGAGCACGAGTTTCCCACGAGGGGCTGAATCAGGAGGAATTCAAAACTCAGGGAATTTGTCCTGGAACACCTTCCATAAGGATGCTCGAAGGGAATTGAAGAGGCAGGCGAGCGGCCACCACCGTCCTCTAGCAGTCCTTAGGGTGCGCGCAGAAGCCCGGTGCTCTGCGGCTTCGTTCTTCGCCCTCGTGCAAGCTACCGCTCTGTCCGGCTCCCGGAGCAGGAGAAGCGGCTGCTTCGCGCACACAACAGCGGAGCGGCAGCCCTACGCTCCGAAGCGCTGCTTCAGCCGAAAGACGCCGGCCACCGGCGCTTGGCTTCGGACAGCTCCGGAGAGCCGTAGTGTGGGTCTGCACTAGACTGCATCATAGCGAAAAGCTTTGGCAGTGTGTCTCGCAGGGAGATAGCTTAGGAGCGCAGCGCACTTATGCCTCCCTTGTCCAGAAACACGATTTTACTGCACACTCCAAAAACAGTACTCTTCCCAGGGCAATATATAAGCTGCTTTCTGACGGCCGTGATCTTTCGATTACTCTTGCGCAGCTCGGTGTTGCAGAGTGCACGTGCCTTCCTGGACTTCAGTGCACAGTGAAAGCAATCGCAAAAGTCCAGCAGCTGCTGACTCCCAAACACAAGGCGCTGTCTACGTTCTTGCTTCGCAACACTTCAACAGAGTCCTTCATTTCTGCAGCTGCCATCGAGTTTTCTGCATCTCGAGCCTTCTGGGACGAGCACCAATTTCCCAGGAGGGGCTGCATCAGGACGAAGTCAAAACCCAGGAAAGTTGTCTCGGAACACCTTCAATAAAGCATGCCAGCAGTGCATTGAAAAGGCAGGTAGCTTTAGCCACCGTCCTCTAGCAGTCGCAAGGCTGTGCACACAATGTCGTCTCCCTGCGGCAACGTTCTTCGCCCTCGTGCAAGCTACCGCTCTGTCCGACTCCCGGAGCAGGAGAAGCGGCTGCTTCGCGCACACAGCAGCGGAGCGGCAGCCCTACGCTCCGAAGCGCTGCTTCAGCCGAAAGACGCCGGCCACCGGCGCTTGGCTTCGGACAGCTGCGGAGAGCCGTAGTGTGCGTCTGCACTAGACTGCATCATAGCGAAAAGCTTTGACAGTGTGTCTCGCAGGGAGATAGCTTAGGAGCGCAGCGCACTTATGCCTCCCTTGTCCAGAAACACGATTTTACTGCACACTCCAAAAACAGTACTCCTCCCAGGGCAATATATAAGCTGCTTTCTGACGGCCGTGATCTTTCGATTACTCTTGCCCAGATCGTTGTTTTAACGTGCACATGCCGTCCTGGCATTCAGTGCACAGTGAAAGCAATCGCAAAAGTCCAGCAGCTGCTGACTCCCAAACACAAGGCGCTGGCTATGTTCTTGCTTCTCGACAACTCAACGCAGCCCTTCATTTCTGCAGTTGCCATCGAGGTCTCTGCATGTCGGAGACTCAGAGGACGAGCACGAATTTCCCAGGAGGGGCTGCATCAGGAGGAATTCAAAACTCAGGGAATTTGTCCTGGAACACCTTCCATAAGGATGCTAGAAGGGAATTGAAGAGGCAGGCGAGCGGCCACCACCGTCCTCTAGCAGTCCTTAGGGTGCGCGCAGAAGCCCGGTGCTCTGCGGCTTCGTTCTTCGCCCCCGTACAAACTACCGCTCTGTCCGGCTCCCGGAGCAGGAGAAGCGGCTGCTTCGCGCACACAACAGCGGAGCGGCAGCCCTACGCTCCGAAGCGCTGCTTCAGCCGAAAGACGCCGGCCACCGGCGCTTGGCTTCGGACAGCTCCGGAGAGCCGTAGTGTGCGTCTGCACTAGACTGCATCATAGCGAAAAGCTTTGACAGTGTGTCTCGCAGGGAGATAGCTTAGGAGCGCAGCGCACTTATGCCTCCCTTGTCCAGAAACACGGATTTGCTGCACACTCCAAAAACACTGCTCTTTCCATGGTACTATGTAAGCTGCTGTCTGACGCCCGTTCTCTTCTGCCCACTCTTGCCCAGCTGGTTGTTGCAGCGTGCACGTGCCTTCCTGGCATTAAGAGCACAGTGAAAGCAATCGCAAAAGTCCAGCAGCTGCTGACTCCCAAACACAAGGCGCTTGTCTACGTTCTTGCTTCTCGACAACTCAACGCAGCCCTTCATTTCTGCAGCTGCCATCGAGTTTTCTGTATCTTGAGCCTTCTGGGACGAGCACCAATTTCCCAGGAGGGGCTGCATCAGGACGAAGTCAAAACCCAGGAAAGTTGTCTCGGAACACCTTCAATAAAGCATGCCAGCAGTGCATTGAAAAGGCAGGTAGCTTTAGCCACCGTCCTCTAGCAGTCGCGAAGCTGTGCACACAATGTCGTCTGCCTGCGGCAACGTTCTTCGCCCTCGTGCAAGCTACCGCTCTGTCCGGCTCCCGGAGCAGGAGAAGCGGCTGCTTCGCGCACACAACAGCGGAGCGGCAGCCCTACGCTCCGAAGCGCTGCTTCAGCCGAAAGACGCCGGCTACCGGCGCTTGGCTTCGGACAGCTCCGGAGAGCCGTAGTGTGCGTCTGCACTAGACTGCATCATAGCGAAAAGCTTTGGCAGTGTGTCTCGCAGAGAGATAGCTTAGGAGCGCAGCGCACTTATGCCTCCCTTGTCCAGAAACACGATTTTACTGCACACTCCAAAAACAGTACTCTTCCCAGGGCAAGATGCCAGATGCTCTCTGATGCCCGTGCTCCCTTCCTACTCTTGCCCAGCTCGTTGTTGTAACGCGCACATGCCGTCCTGGCATTCAGTGCACAGTGAAAGCAATCGCAAAAGTCCAGCAGCTGCTGACTCCCAAACACAAGGCGCTGGCTATGTTCTTGCTTCTCGACAACTCAACGCAGCCCTCCATTTCTGCAGTTGCCATCGAGGTCTCTGCATGTCGGAGAGTCAGAGGACGAGCACGAGTTTCCCACGAGGGGCTGAATCAGGAGGAATTCAAAACTCAGGGAATTTGTCCTGGAACACCTTCCATAAGGATGCTAGAAGGGAATTGAAGAGGCAGGCGAGCGGCCACCACCGTCCTCTAGCAGTCCTTAGGGTGCGCGCAGAAGCCCGGTGCTCTGCGGCAACGTTCTTCGCCCTCGTGCAAGCTACCGCTCTGTCCGGCTCCCGGAGCAGGAGAAGCGGCTGCTTCGCGCACACAACAGCGGAGCGGCAGCCCTACGCTCCGAAGCGCTGCTTCAGCCGAAAGACGCCGGCCACCGGCGCTTGGCTTCGGACAGCTCCGGAGAGCCGTAGTGTGCGTCTGCACTAGACTGCATCATAGCGAAAAGCTTTGGCAGTGTGTCTCGCAGGGAGATAGCTTAGGAGCGCAGCGCACTTATGCCTCCCTTGTCCAGAAACACGATTTTACTGCACACTCCAAAAACAGTACTCTTCCCAGGCCAATATATAAGCTGCTTTCTGACGGCCGTGATCTTTCGATTACTCTTGCGCAGCTCGGTGTTGCAGAGTGCACGTGCCTTCCTGGAATTCAGTGCACAGTGAAAGCAATCGCAAAAGTCCAGCAGCTGCTGACTCCCAAACACAAGGCGCTGTCTACGTTCTTGCTTCGCAACACTTCAACAGAGTCCTTCATTTCTGCAGCTGCCATCGAGTTTTCTGCATCTCGAGCCTTCTGGGACGAGCACCAATTTCCCAGGAGGGGCTGCATCAGGACGAAGTCAAAACCCAGGAAAGTTGTCTCGGAACACCTTCAATAAAGCATGCCAGCAGTGCATTGAAAAGGCAGGGAGCTTTAGCCACCGTCCTCTAGCAGTCGCGAAGCTGTGCACACAATGTCGTCTGCCTGCGGCAACGTTCTTCGCCCTCGTGCAAGCTACCGCTCTGTCCGGCTCCCGGAGCAGGAGAAGCGGCTGCTTCGCGCACACAACAGCGGAGCGGCAGCCCTTCGCTCCGAAGCGCTGCTTCAGCCGAAAGACGCCGGCCACCGGCGCTTGGCTTCGGACAGCTCCGGAGAGCCGTAGTGTGCGTCTGCACTAGACTGCATCATAGCGAAAAGCTTTGGCAGTGTGTCTCGCAGAGAGATAGCTTAGGAGCGCAGCGCACTTATGCCTCCCTTGTCCAGAAACACGATTTTACTGCACACTCCAAAAACAGTACTCTTCCCAGGGCAAGATGCCAGATGCTCTCTGATGCCCGTGCTCCCTTCCTACTCTTGCCCAGCTCGTTGTTGTAACGCACACATGCCGTCCTGGCATTCAGTGCACAGTGAAAGCAATCGCAAAAGTCCAGCAGCTGCTGACTCCCAAACACAAGGCGCTGGCTATGTTCTTGCTACTCGACGACTCAACGCAGCCCTTCATTTCTGCAGTTGCCATCGAGGTCTCTGCATGTCGGAGAGTCAGAGGACGAGCACGAGTTTCCCACGAGGGGCTGAATCAGGAGGAATTCAAAACTCAGGGAATTTGTCCTGGAACACCTTCCATAAGGATGCTAGAAGGGAATTGAAGAGGCAGGCGAGCGGCCACCACCGTCCTCTAGCAGTCCTTAGGGTGCGCGCAGAAGCCCGGTGCTCTGCGGCTTCGTTCTTCGCCCTCGTGCAAGCTACCGCTCTGTCCGGCTCCCGGAGCAGGAGAAGCGGCTGCTTCGCGCACACAACAGCGGAGCGGCAGCCCTACGCTCCGAAGCGCTGCTTCAGCCGAAAGACGCCGGCCACCGGCGCTTGGCTTCGGACAGCTCCGGAGAGCCGTAGTGTGGGTCTGCACTAGACTGCATCATAGCGAAAAGCTTTGGCATTGTGTCTCGCAGGGAGATAGCTTAGGAGCGCAGCGCACTTATGCCTCCCTTGTCCAGAAACACGATTTTACTGCACACTCCAAAAACAGTACTCTTCCCAGGCCAATATATAAGCTGCTTTCTGACGGCCGTGATCTTTCGATTACTCTTGCGCAGCTCGGTGTTGCAGAGTGCACGTGCCTTCCTGGACTTCAGTGCACAGTGAAAGCAATCGCAAAAGTCCAGCAGCTGCTGACTCCCAAACACAAGGCGCTGTCTACGTTCTTGCTTCGCAACACTTCAACAGAGTCCTTCATTTCTGCAGCTGCCATCGAGTTTTCTGCATCTCGAGCCTTCTGGGACGAGCACCAATTTCCCAGGAGGGGCTGCATCAGGACGAAGTCAAAACCCAGGAAAGTTGTCTCGGAACACCTTCAATAAAGCATGCCAGCAGTGCATTGAAAAGGCAGGGAGCTTTAGCCACCGTCCTCTAGCAGTCGCGAAGCTGTGCACACAATGTCGTCTCCCTGCGGCAACGTTCTTCGCCCTCGTGCAAGCTACCGCTCTGTCCGGCTCCCGGAGCAGGAGAAGCGGCTGCTTCGCGCACACAGCAGCGGAGCGGCAGCCCTACGCTCCGAAGCGCTGCTTCAGCCGAAAGACGCCGGCCACCGGCGCTTGGCTTCGGACAGCTCCGGAGAGCCGTAGTGTGCGTCTGCACTAGACTGCATCATAGCGAAAAGCTTTGGCAGTGTGTCTCGCAGGGAGATAGCTTAGGAGCGCAGCGCACTTATGCCTCCCTTGTCCAGAAACAGGATTTTACTGCACACTCCAAAAAAAGTACTCTTCCCAGGGCAATATATAAGCTGCTTTCTGACGGCCGTGATCTTTCGATTACTCTTGCCCAGCTCGTTGTTTTAACGTGCACATGCCGTCCTGGCATTCAGTGCACAGTGAAAGCAATCGCAAAAGTCCAGCAGCTGCTGACTCCCAAACACAAGGCGCTGGCTATGTTCTTGCTTCTCGACAACTCAACGCAGCCCTTCATTTCTGCAGTTGCCATCGAGGTCTCTGCATGTCGGAGACTCAGAGGACGAGCACGAGTTTCCCAGGAGGGGCTGCATCAGGAGGAATTCAAAACTTCAGAAAATCGTCCTGGAACACCTTCCATAAGGATGCTAGAAGGGAATTGAAGAGGCAGGCGTGCGGCCACCACGGTCCTCTAGCAGTCCTTCGGGTGTGCGCAGAAGCCCGGTGCTCTGCGGCTTCGTTCTTCGCCCCCGTACAAACTACCGCTCTGTCCGGCTCCAGGAGCAGGAGAAGCGGCTGCTTCGCGCACACAACAGCGGAGCGGCAGCCCTACGCTCCGAAGCGCTGCTTCAGCCGAAAGACGCCGGCCACCGGCGCTTGGCTTCGGACAGCTCCGGAGAGCCGTAGCGTGCGTCTGCACTAGACTGCATCATAGCGAAAAGCTTTGACAGTGTGTCTCGCAGGGAGATAGCTTAGGAGCGCAGCGCACTTATGCCTCCCTTGTCCAGAAACACGATTTTACTGCACACTCCAAAAACAGTACTCTTCCCAGGGTAATATGCCAGATGCTCTCTGATGCCCGTGCTCCCTTCCTACTCTTTCCCAGCTCGTTGTTTTAACGTGCACATGCCGTCCTGGAATTCAGTGCACAGTGAAAGCAATCGCAAAAGTCCAGCAGCTGCTGACTCCCAAACACAAGGCGCTGGCTATGTTCTTGCTACTCGACGACTCAACGCAGCCCTTCATTTCTGCAGTTGCCATCGAGGTCTCTGCATGTCGGAGACTCAGAGGACGAGCACGAGTTTCCCACGAGGGGCTGCATCAGGAGGAATTCAAAACTCAGGGAAATTGTCCTGGAACACCTTCCATAAGGATGCTAGAAGGGAATTGAAGAGGCAGGCGAGCGGCCACCACCGTCCTCTAGCAGTCCTTAGGGTGCGCGCAGAAGCCCGGTGCTCTGCGGCTTCGTTCTTCGCCCTCGTGCAAGCTACCGCTCTGTCCGGCTCCCGGAGCAGGAGAAGCGGCTGCTTCGCGCACACAACAGCGGAGCGGCAGCCCTACGCTCCGAAGCGCTGCTTCAGCCGAAAGACGCCGGCCACCGGCGCTTGGCTTCGGACAGCTCCGGAGAGCCGTAGTGTGCGTCTGCACTAGACTGCATCATAGCGAAAAGCTTTGGCAGTGTGTCTCGCAGAGAGATAGCTTAGGAGCGCAGCGCACTTATGCCTCCCTTGTCCAGAAACACGATTTTACTGCACACTCCAAAAACAGTACTCTTCCCAGGGCAAGATGCCAGATGCTCTCTGATGCCCGTGCTCCCTTCCTACTCTTGCCCAGCTCGTTGTTGTAACGCGCACATGCCGTCCTGGCATTCAGTGCACAGTGAAAGCAATCGCAAAAGTCCAGCAGCTGCTGACTCCCAAACACAAGGCGCTGGCTATGTTCTTGCTTCTCGACAACTCAACGCAGCCCTCCATTTCTGCAGTTGCCATCGAGGTCTCTGCATGTCGGAGAGTCAGAGGACGAGCACGAGTTTCCCACGAGGGGCTGAATCAGGAGGAATTCAAAACTCAGGGAATTTGTCCTGGAACACCTTCCATAAGGATGCTAGAAGGGAATTGAAGAGGCAGGCGAGCGGCCACCACCGTCCTCTAGCAGTCCTTAGGGTGCGCGCAGAAGCCCGGTGCTCTGCGGCTTCGTTCTTCGCCCTCGTGCAAGCTACCGCTCTGTCCGGCTCCCGGAGCAGGAGAAGCGGCTGCTTCGCGCACACAACAGCGGAGCGGCAGCCCTACGCTCCGAAGCGCTGCTTCAGCCGAAAGACGCCGGCCACCGGCGCTTGGCTTCGGACAGCTCCGGAGAGCCGTAGTGTGGGTCTGCACTAGACTGCATCATAGCGAAAAGCTTTGGCATTGTGTCTCGCAGGGAGATAGCTTAGGAGCGCAGCGCACTTATGCCTCCCTTGTCCAGAAACACGATTTTACTGCACACTCCAAAAACAGTACTCTTCCCAGGGCAATATATAAGCTGCTTTCTGACGGCCGTGATCTTTCGATTACTCTTGCCCAGCTCGGTGTTGCAGAGTGCACGTGCCTTCCTGGAATTCAGCGCACAGTGAAAGCAATCGCAAAAGTCCAGCAGCTGCTGACTCCCAAACACAAGGCGCTTGTCTACGTTCTTGCTTCTCGACAACTCAACGCAGCCCTCCATTTCTGCAGTTGCCATCGAGGTCTCTGCATGTCGGAGACTCAGAGGACGAGCACGAGTTTCCCAGGAGGGGCTGCATCAGGAGGAATTCAAAACTCCAGAAAATTGTCCTGGAACACCTTCCATAAGGATGCTAGAAGGGAATTGAAGAGGCAGGCGTGCCGCCACCACGGTCCTCTAGCAGTCCTTCGGGTGTGCGCAGAAGCCCGGTGCTCTGCGGCTTCGTTCTTCGCCCCCGTACAAACTACCGCTCTGTCCGGCTCCCGGAGCAGGAGAAGCGGCTGCTTCGCGCACACAACAGCGGAGCGGCAGCCCTACGCTCCGAAGCGCTGCTTCAGCCGAAAGACGCCGGCCACCGGCGCTTGGCTTCGGACAGCTCCGGAGAGCCGTAGTGTGCGTCTGCACTAGACTGCATCATAGCGAAAAGCTTTGACAGTGTGTCTCGCAGGGAGATAGCTTAGGAGCGCAGCGCACTTATGCCTCCCTTGTCCAGAAACACGGATTTGCTGCACACTCCAAAAACACTGCTCTTTCCATGGTACTATGTAAGCTGCTGTCTGACGCCCGTTCTCTTCTGCCCACTCTTGCCCAGCTGGTTGTTGCAGCGTGCACGTGCCTTCCTGGCATTAAGAGCACAGTGAAAGCAATCGCAAAAGTCCAGCAGCTGCTGACTCCCAAACACAAGGCGCTTGTCTACGTTCTTGCTTCTCGACAACTCAACGCAGCCCTTCATTTCTGCAGCTGCCATCGAGTTTTCTGTATCTTGAGCCTTCTGGGACGAGCACCAATTTCCCAGGAGGGGCTGCATCAGGACGAAGTCAAAACCCAGGAAAGTTGTCTCGGAACACCTTCAATAAAGCATGCCAGCAGTGCATTGAAAAGGCAGGGAGCTTTAGCCACCGTCCTCTAGCAGTCGCGAAGCTGTGCACACAATGTCGTCTGCCTGCGGCAACGTTCTTCGCCCTCGTGCAAGCTACCGCTCTGTCCGGCTCCCGGAGCAGGAGAAGCGGCTGCTTCGCGCACACAGCAGCGGAGCGGCAGCCCTACGCTCCGAAGCGCTGCTTCAGCCGAAAGACGCCGGCCACCGGCGCTTGGCTTCGGACAGCTCCGGAGAGCCGTAGTGTGCGTCTGCAACTAGACTGCATCATAGCGAAAAGCTTTGGCAGTGTGTCTCGCAGGGAGATAGCTTAGGAGCGCAGCGCACTTATGCCTCCCTTGTCCAGAAACACGATTTTACTGCACACTCCAAAAACAGTACTCTTCCCAGGGCAATATATAAGCTGCTTTCTGACGGCCGTGATCTTTCGATTACTCTTGCCCAGATCGTTGTTTTAACGTGCACATGCCGTCCTGGCATTCAGTGCACAGTGAAAGCAATCGCAAAAGTCCAGCAGCTGCTGACTCCCAAACACAAGGCGCTTGTCTACGTTCTTGCTTCTTGACAACTCAACGCAGCCCTTCATTTCTGCAGTTGCCATCGAGGTCTCTGCATGTAGGAGACTCAGAGGACGAGCACGAGTTTCCCAGGAGGGGCTGCATCAGGAGGAATTCAAAACTCCAGAAAATTGTCCTGGAACACCTTCCATAAGGATGCTAGAAGGGAATTGAAGAGGCAGGCGAGCGGCCACCACGGTCCTCTAGCAGTCCTTCGGGTGTGCGCAGAAGCCCGGTGCTCTGCGGCTTCGTTCTTCGCCCCCGTACAAACTACCGCTCTGTCCGGCTCCCGGAGCAGGAGAAGCGGCTGCTTCGCGCACACAACAGCGGAGCGGCAGCCCTACGCTCCGAAGCGCTGCTTCAGCCGAAAGACGCCGGCCACCGGCGCTTGGCTTCGGACAGCTCCGGAGAGCCGTAGTGTGCGTCTGCACTAGACTGCATCATAGCGAAAAGCTTTGACAGTGTGTCTCGCAGGGAGATAGCTTAGGAGCGCAGCGCACTTATGCCTCCCTTGTCCAGAAACACGGATTTGCTGCACACTCCAAAAACACTGCTCTTTCCATGGTACTATGTAAGCTGCTGTCTGACGCCCGTTCTCTTCTGCCCACTCTTGCCCAGCTGGTTGTTGCAGCGTGCACGTGCCTTCCTGGCATTAAGAGCACAGTGAAAGCAATCGCAAAAGTCCAGCAGCTGCTGACTCCCAAACACAAGGCGCTTGTCTACGTTCTTGCTTCTCGACAACTCAACGCAGCCCTTCATTTCTGCAGCTGCCATCGAGTTTTCTGTATCTTGAGCCTTCTGGGACGAGCACCAATTTCCCAAGAGGGGCTGCATCAGGACGAAGTCAAAACCCAGGAAAGTTGTCTCGGAACACCTTCTATAAAGCATGCCAGCAGTGCATTGAAAAGGCAGGTAGCTTTAGCCACCGTCCTCTAGCAGTCGCGAAGCTGTGCACACAATGTCGTCTCCCTGCGGCAACGTTCTTCGCCCTCGTGCAAGCTACCGCTCTGTCCGGCTCCCGGAGCAGGAGAAGCGGCTGCTTCGCGCACACAGCAGCGGAGCGGCAGCCCTACGCTCCGAAGCGCTGCTTCAGCCGAAAGACGCCGGCCACCGGCGCTTGGCTTCGGACAGCTGCGGAGAGCCGTAGTGTGCGTCTGCAACTAGACTGCATCATAGCGAAAAGCTTTGGCAGTGTGTCTCGCAGGGAGATAGCTTAGGAGCGCAGCGCACTTATGCCTCCCTTGTCCAGAAACACGATTTTACTGCACACTCCAAAAACAGTACTCTTCCCAGGGCAATATATAAGCTGCTTTCTGACGGCCGTGATCTTTCGATTACTCTTGCCCAGCTCGTTGTTTTAACGTGCACATGCCGTCCTGGCATTCAGTGCACAGTGAAAGCAATCGCAAAAGTCCAGCAGCTGCTGACTCCCAAACACAAGGCGCTGGCTATGTTCTTGCTTCTCGACAACTCAACGCAGCCCTTCATTTCTGCAGTTGCCATCGAGGTCTCTGCATGTCGGAGACTCAGAGGACGAGCACGAGTTTCCCAGGAGGGGCTGCATCAGGAGGAATTCAAAACTTCAGAAAATCGTCCTGGAACACCTTCCATAAGGATGCTAGAAGGGAATTGAAGAGGCAGGCGTGCGGCCACCACGGTCCTCTAGCAGTCCTTCGGGTGTGCGCAGAAGCCCGGTGCTCTGCGGCTTCGTTCTTCGCCCCCGTACAAACTACCGCTCTGTCCGGCTCCCGGAGCAGGAGAAGCGGCTGCTTCGCGCACACAACAGCGGAGCGGCAGCCCTACGCTCCGAAGCGCTGCTTCAGCCGAAAGACGCCGGCCACCGGCGCTTGGCTTCGGACAGCTCCGGAGAGCCGTAGTGTGCGTCTGCACTAGACTGCATCATAGCGAAAAGCTTTGACAGTGTGTCTCGCAGGGAGATAGCTTAGGAGCGCAGCGCACTTATGCCTCCCTTGTCCAGAAACACGGATTTGCTGCACACTCCAAAAACACTGCTCTTTCCATGGTACTATGTAAGCTGCTGTCTGACGCCCGTTCTCTTCTGCCCACTCTTGCCCAGCTGGTTGTTGCAGCGTGCACGTGCCTTCCTGGCATTAAGAGCACAGTGAAAGCAATCGCAAAAGTCCAGCAGCTGCTGACTCCCAAACACAAGGCGCTTGTCTACGTTCTTGCTTCTCGACAACTCAACGCAGCCCTTCATTTCTGCAGCTGCCATCGAGTTTTCTGTATCTTGAGCCTTCTGGGACGAGCACCAATTTCCCAGGAGGGGCTGCATCAGGACGAAGTCAAAACCCAGGAAAGTTGTCTCGGAACACCTTCAATAAAGCATGCCAGCAGTGCATTGAAAAGGCAGGGAGCTTTAGCCACCGTCCTCTAGCAGTCGCGAAGCTGTGCACACAATGTCGTCTCCCTGCGGCAACGTTCTTCGCCCTCGTGCAAGCTACCGCTCTGTCCGGCTCCCGGAGCAGGAGAAGCGGCTGCTTCGCGCACACAGCAGCGGAGCGGCAGCCCTACGCTCCGAAGCGCTGCTTCAGCCGAAAGACGCCGGCCACCGGCGCTTGGCTTCGGACAGCTCCGGAGAGCCGTAGTGTGCGTCTGCAACTAGACTGCATCATAGCGAAAAGCTTTGGCAGTGTGTCTCGCAGGGAGATAGCTTAGGAGCGCAGCGCACTTATGCCTCCCTTGTCCAGAAACACGATTTTACTGCACACTCCAAAAACAGTACTCTTCCCAGGGCAATATATAAGCTGCTTTCTGACGGCCGTGATCTTTCGATTACTCTTGCCCAGCTCGTTGATTTAACGTGCACATGCCGTCCTGGCATTCAGTGCACAGTGAAAGCAATCGCAAAAGTCCAGCAGCTGCTGACTCCCAAACACAAGGCGCTGGCTATGTTCTTGCTTCTCGACAACTCAACGCAGCCCTTCATTTCTGCAGTTGCCATCGAGGTCTCTGCATGTCGGAGACTCAGAGGACGAGCACGAGTTTCCCAGGAGGGGCTGCATCAGGAGGAATTCAAAACTTCAGAAAATCGTCCTGGAACACCTTCCATAAGGATGCTAGAAGGGAATTGAAGAGGCAGGCGAGCGGCCACCACGGTCCTCTAGCAGTCCTTCGGGTGTGCGCAGAAGCCCGGTGCTCTGCGGCTTCGTTCTTCGCCCCCGTACAAACTACCGCTCTGTCCGGCTCCAGGAGCAGGAGAAGCGGCTGCTTCGCGCACACAACAGCGGAGCGGCAGCCCTACGCTCCGAAGCGCTGCTTCAGCCGAAAGACGCCGGCCACCGGCGCTTGGCTTCGGACAGCTCCGGAGAGCCGTAGTGTGGGTCTGCACTAGACTGCATCATAGCGAAAAGCTTTGACAGTGTGTCTCGCAGGGAGATAGCTTAGGAGCGCAGCGCACTTATGCCTCCCTTGTCCAGAAACACGGATTTGCTGCACACTCCAAAAACACTGCTCTTTCCATGGTACTATGTAAGCTGCTGTCTGACGCCCGTTCTCTTCTGCCCACTCTTGCCCAGCTGGTTGTTGCAGCGTGCACGTGCCTTCCTGGCATTAAGAGCACAGTGAAAGCAATCGCAAAAGTCCAGCAGCTGCTGACTCCCAAACACAAGGCGCTTGTCTACGTTCTTGCTTCTCGACAACTCAACGCAGCCCTTCATTTCTGCAGCTGCCATCGAGTTTTCTGTATCTTGAGCCTTCTGGGACGAGCACCAATTTCCCAGGAGGGGCTGCATCAGGACGAAGTCAAAACCCAGGAAAGTTGTCTCGGAACACCTTCAATAAAGCATGCCAGCAGTGCATTGAAAAGGCAGGGAGCTTTAGCCACCGTCCTCTAGCAGTCGCGAAGCTGTGCACACAATGTCGTCTCCCTGCGGCAACGTTCTTCGCCCTCGTGCAAGCTACCGCTCTGTCCGGCTCCCGGAGCAGGAGAAGCGGCTGCTTCGCGCACACAGCAGCGGAGCGGCAGCCCTACGCTCCGAAGCGCTGCTTCAGCCGAAAGACGCCGGCCACCGGCGCTTGGCTTCGGACAGCTCCGGAGAGCCGTAGTGTGCGTCTGCAACTAGACTGCATCATAGCGAAAAGCTTTGGCAGTGTGTCTCGCAGGGAGATAGCTTAGGAGCGCAGCGCACTTATGCCTCCCTTGTCCAGAAACACGATTTTACTGCACACTCCAAAAACAGTACTCTTCCCAGGGCAATATATAAGCTGCTTTCTGACGGCCGTGATCTTTCGATTACTCTTGCCCAGATCGTTGTTTTAACGTGCACATGCCGTCCTGGCATTCAGTGCACAGTGAAAGCAATCGCAAAAGTCCAGCAGCTGCTGACTCCCAAACACAAGGCGCTTGTCTACGTTCTTGCTTCTCGACAACTCAACGCAGCCCTTCATTTCTGCAGTTGCCATCGAGGTCTCTGCATGTAGGAGACTCAGAGGACGAGCACGAGTTTCCCAGGAGGGGCTGCATCAGGAGGAATTCAAAACTCAGGGAAATTGTCCTGGAACACCTTCCATAAGGATGCTAGAAGGGAATTGAAGAGGCAGGCGAGCGGCCACCACGGTCCTCTAGCAGTCCTTCGGGTGTGCGCAGAAGCCCGGTGCTCTGCGGCTTCGTTCTTCGCCCCCGTACAAACTACCGCTCTGTCCGGCTCCCGGAGCAGGAGAAGCGGCTGCTTCGCGCACACAGCAGCGGAGCGGCAGCCCTACGCTCCGAAGCGCTGCTTCAGCCGAAAGACGCCGGCCACCGGCGCTTGGCTTCGGACAGCTCCGGAGAGCCGTAGTGTGCGTCTGCACTAGACTGCATCATAGCGAAAAGCTTTGACAGTGTGTCTCGCAGGGAGATAGCTTAGGAGCGCAGCGCACTTATGCCTCCCTTGTCCAGAAACACGGATTTGCTGCACACTCCAAAAACACTGCTCTTTCCATGGTACTATGTAAGCTGCTGTCTGACGCCCGTTCTCTTCTGCCCACTCTTGCCCAGCTGGTTGTTGCAGCGTGCACGTGCCTTGCTGGCATTCAGTGCACAGTGAAAGCAATCGCAAAAGTCCAGCAGCTGCTGACTCCCAAACACAAGGCGCTTGTCTACGTTCTTGCTTCTCGACAACTCAACGCAGCCCTTCATTTCTGCAGCTGCCATCGAGTTTTCTGTATCTTGAGCCTTCTGGGACGAGCACCAATTTCCCAGGAGGGGCTGCATCAGGACGAAGTCAAAACCCAGGAAAGTTGTCTCGGAACACCTTCTATAAAGCATGCCAGCAGTGCATTGAAAAGGCAGGTAGCTTTAGCCACCGTCCTCTAGCAGTCGCGAAGCTGTGCACACAATGTCGTCTCCCTGCGGCAACGTTCTTCGCCCTCGTGCAAGCTACCGCTCTGTCCGGCTCCCGGAGCAGGAGAAGCGGCTGCTTCGCGCACACAGCAGCGGAGCGGCAGCCCTACGCTCCGAAGCGCTGCTTCAGCCGAAAGACGCCGGCCACCGGCGCTTGGCTTCGGACAGCTCCGGAGAGCCGTAGTGTGCGTCTGCAACTAGACTGCATCATAGCGAAAAGCTTTGGCAGTGTGTCTCGCAGGGAGATAGCTTAGGAGCGCAGCGCACTTATGCCTCCCTTGTCCAGAAACACGATTTTACTGCACACTCCAAAAACAGTACTCTTCCCAGGGCAAGATGCCAGATGCTCTCTGATGCCCGTGCTCCCTTCCTACTCTTGCCCAGCTCGTTGTTGTAACGCGCACATGCCGTCCTGGCATTCAGTGCACAGTGAAAGCAATCGCAAAAGTCCAGCAGCTGCTGACTCCCAAACACAAGGCGCTGGCTATGTTCTTGCTTCTCGACAACTCAACGCAGCCCTCCATTTCTGCAGTTGCCATCGAGGTCTCTGCATGTCGGAGAGTCAGAGGACGAGCACGAGTTTCCCACGAGGGGCTGAATCAGGAGGAATTCAAAACTCAGGGAATTTGTCCTGGAACACCTTCCATAAGGATGCTCGAAGGGAATTGAAGAGGCAGGCGAGCGGCCACCACCGTCCTCTAGCAGTCCTTAGGGTGCGCGCAGAAGCCCGGTGCTCTGCGGCTTCGTTCTTCGCCCTCGTGCAAGCTACCGCTCTGTCCGGCTCCCGGAGCAGGAGAAGCGGCTGCTTCGCGCACACAACAGCGGAGCGGCAGCCCTACGCTCCGAAGCGCTGCTTCAGCCGAAAGACGCCGGCCACCGGCGCTTGGCTTCGGACAGCTCCGGAGAGCCGTAGTGTGGGTCTGCACTAGACTGCATCATAGCGAAAAGCTTTGGCAGTGTGTCTCGCAGGGAGATAGCTTAGGAGCGCAGCGCACTTATGCCTCCCTTGTCCAGAAACACGATTTTACTGCACACTCCAAAAACAGTACTCTTCCCAGGGCAATATATAAGCTGCTTTCTGACGGCCGTGATCTTTCGATTACTCTTGCGCAGCTCGGTGTTGCAGAGTGCACGTGCCTTCCTGGAATTCAGCGCACAGTGAAAGCAATCGCAAAAGTCCAGCAGCTGCTGACTCCCAAACACAAGGCGCTGGCTATGTTCTTGCTTCTCGACAACTCAACGCAGCCCTTCATTTCTGCAGTTGCCATCGAGGTCTCTGCATGTCGGAGACTCAGAGGACGAGCACGAATTTCCCAGGAGGGGCTGCATCAGGAGGAATTCAAAACTCCAGAAAATTGTCCTGGAACACCTTCCATAAGGATGCTAGAAGGGAATTGAAGAGGCAGGCGAGCGGCCACCACGGTCCTCTAGCAGTCCTTCGGGTGTGCGCAGAAGCCCGGTGCTCTGCGGCTTCGTTCTTCGCCCCCGTACAAACTACCGCTCTGTCCGGCTCCCGGAGCAGGAGAAGCGGCTGCTTCGCGCACACAACAGCGGAGCGGCAGCCCTACGCTCCGAAGCGCTGCTTCAGCCGAAAGACGCCGGCCACCGGCGCTTGGCTTCGGACAGCTCCGGAGAGCCGTAGTGTGGGTCTGCACTAGACTGCATCATAGCGAAAAGCTTTGACAGTGTGTCTCGCAGGGAGATAGCTTAGGAGCGCAGCGCACTTATGCCTCCCTTGTCCAGAAACACGGATTTGCTGCACACTCCAAAAACACTGCTCTTTCCATGGTACTATGTAAGCTGCTGTCTGACGCCCGTTCTCTTCTGCCCACTCTTGCCCAGCTGGTTGTTGCAGCGTGCACGTGCCTTCCTGGCATTAAGAGCACAGTGAAAGCAATCGCAAAAGTCCAGCAGCTGCTGACTCCCAAACACAAGGCGCTTGTCTACGTTCTTGCTTCTCGACAACTCAACGCAGCCCTTCATTTCTGCAGCTGCCATCGAGTTTTCTGTATCTTGAGCCTTCTGGGACGAGCACCAATTTCCCAGGAGGGGCTGCATCAGGACGAAGTCAAAACCCAGGAAAGTTGTCTCGGAACACCTTCAATAAAGCATGCCAGCAGTGCATTGAAAAGGCAGGTAGCTTTAGCCACCGTCCTCTAGCAGTCGCGAAGCTGTGCACACAATGTCGTCTGCCTGCGGCAACGTTCTTCGCCCTCGTGCAAGCTACCGCTCTGTCCGGCTCCCGGAGCAGGAGAAGCGGCTGCTTCGCGCACACAGCAGCGGAGCGGCAGCCCTACGCTCCGAAGCGCTGCTTCAGCCGAAAGACGCCGGCTACCGGCGCTTGGCTTCGGACAGCTCCGGAGAGCCGTAGTGTGCGTCTGCACTAGACTGCATCATAGCGAAAAGCTTTGGCAGTGTGTCTCGCAGAGAGATAGGTTAGGAGCGCAGCGCACTTATGCCTCCCTTGTCCAGAAACACGATTTTACTGCACACTCCAAAAACAGTACTCTTCCCAGGGCAAGATGCCAGATGCTCTCTGATGCCCGTGCTCCCTTCCTACTCTTGCCCAGCTCGTTGTTGTAACGCGCACATGCCGTCCTGGCATTCAGTGCACAGTGAAAGCAATCGCAAAAGTCCAGCAGCTGCTGACTCCCAAACACAAGGCGCTGGCTATGTTCTTGCTTCTCGACAACTCAACGCAGCCCTCCATTTCTGCAGTTGCCATCGAGGTCTCTGCATGTCGGAGAGTCAGAGGACGAGCACGAGTTTCCCAGGAGGGGCTGAATCAGGAGGAATTCAAAACTCAGGGAATTTGTCCTGGAACACCTTCCATAAGGATGCTAGAAGGGAATTGAAGAGGCAGGCGAGCGGCCACCACCGTCCTCTAGCAGTCCTTAGGGTGCGCGCAGAAGCCCGGTGCTCTGCGGCAACGTTCTTCGCCCTCGTGCAAGCTACCGCTCTGTCCGGCTCCCGGAGCAGGAGAAGCGGCTGCTTCGCGCACACAACAGCGGAGCGGCAGCCCTACGCTCCGAAGCGCTGCTTCAGCCGAAAGACGCCGGCCACCGGCGCTTGGCTTCGGACAGCTCCGGAGAGCCGTAGTGTGGGTCTGCACTAGACTGCATCATAGCGAAAAGCTTTGGCAGTGTGTCTCGCAGGGAGATAGCTTAGGAGCGCAGCGCACTTATGCCTCCCTTGTCCAGAAACACGATTTTACTGCACACTCCAAAAACAGTACTCTTCCCAGGGCAATATATAAGCTGCTTTCTGACGGCCGTGATCTTTCGATTACTCTTGCGCAGCTCGGTGTTGCAGAGTGCACGTGCCTTCCTGGACTTCAGTGCACAGTGAAAGCAATCGCAAAAGTCCAGCAGCTGCTGACTCCCAAACACAAGGCGCTGTCTACGTTCTTGCTTCGCAACACTTCAACAGAGTCCTTCATTTCTGCAGCTGCCATCGAGTTTTCTGCATCTCGAGCCTTCTGGGACGAGCACCAATTTCCCAGGAGGGGCTGCATCAGGACGAAGTCAAAACCCAGGAAAGTTGTCTCGGAACACCTTCAATAAAGCATGCCAGCAGTGCATTGAAAAGGCAGGTAGCTTTAGCCACCGTCCTCTAGCAGTCGCAAGGCTGTGCACACAATGTCGTCTCCCTGCGGCAACGTTCTTCGCCCTCGTGCAAGCTACCGCTCTGTCCGGCTCCCGGAGCAGGAGAAGCGGCTGCTTCGCGCACACAGCAGCGGAGCGGCAGCCCTACGCTCCGAAGCGCTGCTTCAGCCGAAAGACGCCGGCCACCGGCGCTTGGCTTCGGACAGCTGCGGAGAGCCGTAGTGTGCGTCTGCACTAGACTGCATCATAGCGAAAAGCTTTGACAGTGTGTCTCGCAGGGAGATAGCTTAGGAGCGCAGCGCACTTATGCCTCCCTTGTCCAGAAACACGATTTTACTGCACACTCCAAAAACAGTACTCCTCCCAGGGCAATATATAAGCTGCTTTCTGACGGCCGTGATCTTTCGATTACTCTTGCCCAGATCGTTGTTTTAACGTGCACATGCCGTCCTGGCATTCAGTGCACAGTGAAAGCAATCGCAAAAGTCCAGCAGCTGCTGACTCCCAAACACAAGGCGCTGGCTATGTTCTTGCTTCTCGACAACTCAACGCAGCCCTTCATTTCTGCAGTTGCCATCGAGGTCTCTGCATGTCGGAGACTCAGAGGACGAGCACGAATTTCCCAGGAGGGGCTGCATCAGGAGGAATTCAAAACTCCAGAAAATTGTCCTGGAACACCTTCCATAAGGATGCTAGAAGGGAATTGAAGAGGCAGGCGAGCGGCCACCACGGTCCTCTAGCAGTCCTTCGGGTGTGCGCAGAAGCCCGGTGCTCTGCGGCTTCGTTCTTCGCCCCCGTACAAACTACCGCTCTGTCCGGCTCCCGGAGCAGGAGAAGCGGCTGCTTCGCGCACACAACAGCGGAGCGGCAGCCCTACGCTCCGAAGCGCTGCTTCAGCCGAAAGACGCCGGCCACCGGCGCTTGGCTTCGGACAGCTCCGGAGAGCCGTAGTGTGGGTCTGCACTAGACTGCATCATAGCGAAAAGCTTTGACAGTGTGTCTCGCAGGGAGATAGCTTAGGAGCGCAGCGCACTTATGCCTCCCTTGTCCAGAAACACGGATTTGCTGCACACTCCAAAAACACTGCTCTTTCCATGGTACTATGTAAGCTGCTGTCTGACGCCCGTTCTCTTCTGCCCACTCTTGCCCAGCTGGTTGTTGCAGCGTGCACGTGCCTTCCTGGCATTAAGAGCACAGTGAAAGCAATCGCAAAAGTCCAGCAGCTGCTGACTCCCAAACACAAGGCGCTTGTCTACGTTCTTGCTTCTCGACAACTCAACGCAGCCCTTCATTTCTGCAGCTGCCATCGAGTTTTCTGTATCTCGAGCCTTCTGGGACGAGCACCAATTTCCCAGGAGGGGCTGCATCAGGACGAAGTCAAAACCCAGGAAAGTTGTCTCGGAACACCTTCAATAAAGCATGCCAGCAGTGCATTGAAAAGGCAGGTAGCTTTAGCCACCGTCCTCTAGCAGTCGCGAAGCTGTGCACACAATGTCGTCTGCCTGCGGCAACGTTCTTCGCCCTCGTGCAAGCTACCGCTCTGTCCGGCTCCCGGAGCAGGAGAAGCGGCTGCTTCGCGCACACAGCAGCGGAGCGGCAGCCCTACGCTCCGAAGCGCTGCTTCAGCCGAAAGACGCCGGCTACCGGCGCTTGGCTTCGGACAGCTCCGGAGAGCCGTAGTGTGCGTCTGCACTAGACTGCATCATAGCGAAAAGCTTTGGCAGTGTGTCTCGCAGAGAGATAGCTTAGGAGCGCAGCGCACTTATGCCTCCCTTGTCCAGAAACACGATTTTACTGCACACTCCAAAAACAGTACTCTTCCCAGGGCAAGATGCCAGATGCTCTCTGATGCCCGTGCTCCCTTCCTACTCTTGCCCAGCTCGTTGTTGTAACGCGCACATGCCGTCCTGGCATTCAGTGCACAGTGAAAGCAATCGCAAAAGTCCAGCAGCTGCTGACTCCCAAACACAAGGCGCTGGCTATGTTCTTGCTTCTCGACAACTCAACGCAGCCCTCCATTTCTGCAGTTGCCATCGAGGTCTCTGCATGTCGGAGAGTCAGAGGACGAGCACGAGTTTCCCACGAGGGGCTGAATCAGGAGGAATTCAAAACTCAGGGAATTTGTCCTGGAACACCTTCCATAAGGATGCTAGAAGGGAATTGAAGAGGCAGGCGAGCGGCCACCACCGTCCTCTAGCAGTCCTTAGGGTGCGCGCAGAAGCCCGGTGCTCTGCGGCAACGTTCTTCGCCCTCGTGCAAGCTACCGCTCTGTCCGGCTCCCGGAGCAGGAGAAGCGGCTGCTTCGCGCACACAACAGCGGAGCGGCAGCCCTACGCTCCGAAGCGCTGCTTCAGCCGAAAGACGCCGGCCACCGGCGCTTGGCTTCGGACAGCTCCGGAGAGCCGTAGTGTGGGTCTGCACTAGACTGCATCATAGCGAAAAGCTTTGGCAGTGTGTCTCGCAGGGAGATAGCTTAGGAGCGCAGCGCACTTATGCCTCCCTTGTCCAGAAACACGATTTTACTGCACACTCCAAAAACAGTACTCTTCCCAGGCCAATATATAAGCTGCTTTCTGACGGCCGTGATCTTTCGATTACTCTTGCGCAGCTCGGTGTTGCAGAGTGCACGTGCCTTCCTGGACTTCAGTGCACAGTGAAAGCAATCGCAAAAGTCCAGCAGCTGCTGACTCCCAAACACAAGGCGCTGTCTACGTTCTTGCTTCGCAACACTTCAACAGAGTCCTTCATTTCTGCAGCTGCCATCGAGTTTTCTGCATCTCGAGCCTTCTGGGACGAGCACCAATTTCCCAGGAGGGGCTGCATCAGGACGAAGTCAAAACCCAGGAAAGTTGTCTCGGAACACCTTCAATAAAGCATGCCAGCAGTGCATTGAAAAGGCAGGTAGCTTTAGCCACCGTCCTCTAGCAGTCGCGAAGCTGTGCACACAATGTCGTCTCCCTGCGGCAACGTTCTTCGCCCTCGTGCAAGCTACCGCTCTGTCCGGCTCCCGGAGCAGGAGAAGCGGCTGCTTCGCGCACACAACAGCGGAGCGGCAGCCCTTCGCTCCGAAGCGCTGCTTCAGCCGAAAGACGCCGGCCACCGGCGCTTGGCTTCGGACAGCTCCGGAGAGCCGTAGTGTGCGTCTGCACTAGACTGCATCATAGCGAAAAGCTTTGGCAGTGTGTCTCGCAGAGAGATAGCTTAGGAGCGCAGCGCACTTATGCCTCCCTTGTCCAGAAACACGATTTTACTGCACACTCCAAAAACAGTACTCTTCCCAGGGCAAGATGCCAGATGCTCTCTGATGCCCGTGCTCCCTTCCTACTCTTGCCCAGCTCGTTGTTGTAACGCGCACATGCCGTCCTGGCATTCAGTGCACAGTGAAAGCAATCGCAAAAGTCCAGCAGCTGCTGACTCCCAAACACAAGGCGCTGGCTATGTTCTTGCTACTCGACGACTCAACGCAGCCCTTCATTTCTGCAGTTGCCATCGAGGTCTCTGCATGTCGGAGAGTCAGAGGACGAGCACGAGTTTCCCACGAGGGGCTGAATCAGGAGGAATTCAAAACTCAGTGAATTTGTCCTGGAACACCTTCCATAAGGATGCTAGAAGGGAATTGAAGAGGCAGGCGAGCGGCCACCACCGTCCTCTAGCAGTCCTTAGGGTGCGCGCAGAAGCCCGGTGCTCTGCGGCTTCGTTCTTCGCCCTCGTGCAAGCTACCGCTCTGTCCGGCTCCCGGAGCAGGAGAAGCGGCTGCTTCGCGCACACAACAGCGGAGCGGCAGCCCTACGCTCCGAAGCGCTGCTTCAGCCGAAAGACGCCGGCCACCGGCGCTTGGCTTCGGACAGCTCGGGAGAGCCGTAGTGTGGGTCTGCACTAGACTGCATCATAGCGAAAAGCTTTGGCATTGTGTCTCGCAGGGAGATAGCTTAGGAGCGCAGCGCACTTATGCCTCCCTTGTCCAGAAACACGATTTTACTGCACACTCCAAAAACAGTACTCTTCCCAGGCCAATATATAAGCTGCTTTCTGACGGCCGTGATCTTTCGATTACTCTTGCCCAGCTCGGTGTTGCAGAGTGCACGTGCCTTCCTGGAATTCAGCGCACAGTGAAAGCAATCGCAAAAGTCCAGCAGCTGCTGACTCCCAAACACAAGGCGCTTGTCTACGTTCTTGCTTCTCGACAACTCAACGCAGCCCTCCATTTCTGCAGTTGCCATCGAGGTCTCTGCATGTCGGAGACTCAGAGGACGAGCACGAGTTTCCCAGGAGGGGCTGCATCAGGAGGAATTCAAAACTCCAGAAAATTGTCCTGGAACACCTTCCATAAGGATGCTAGAAGGGAATTGAAGAGGCAGGCGTGCCGCCACCACGGTCCTCTAGCAGTCCTTCGGGTGTGCGCAGAAGCCCGGTGCTCTGCGGCTTCGTTCTTCGCCCCCGTACAAACTACCGCTCTGTCCGGCTCCCGGAGCAGGAGAAGCGGCTGCTTCGCGCACACAACAGCGGAGAGGCAGCCCTACGCTCCGAAGCGCTGCTTCAGCCGAAAGACGCCGGCCACCGGCGCTTGGCTTCGGACAGCTCCGGAGAGCCGTAGTGTGGGTCTGCACTAGACTGCATCATAGCGAAAAGCTTTGACAGTGTGTCTCGCAGGGAGATAGCTTAGGAGCGCAGCGCACTTATGCCTCCCTTGTCCAGAAACACGGATTTGCTGCACACTCCAAAAACACTGCTCTTTCCATGGTACTATGTAAGCTGCTGTCTGACGCCCGTTCTCTTCTGCCCACTCTTGCCCAGCTGGTTGTTGCAGCGTGCACGTGCCTTCCTGGCATTAAGAGCACAGTGAAAGCAATCGCAAAAGTCCAGCAGCTGCTGACTCCCAAACACAAGGCGCTTGTCTACGTTCTTGCTTCTCGACAACTCAACGCAGCCCTTCATTTCTGCAGCTGCCATCGAGTTTTCTGTATCTTGAGCCTTCTGGGACGAGCACCAATTTCCCAGGAGGGGCTGCATCAGGACGAAGTCAAAACCCAGGAAAGTTGTCTCGGAACACCTTCAATAAAGCATGCCAGCAGTGCATTGAAAAGGCAGGGAGCTTTAGCCACCGTCCTCTAGCAGTCGCGAAGCTGTGCACACAATGTCGTCTCCCTGCGGCAACGTTCTTCGCCCTCGTGCAAGCTACCGCTCTGTCCGGCTCCCGGAGCAGGAGAAGCGGCTGCTTCGCGCACACAGCAGCGGAGCGGCAGCCGTACGCTCCGAAGCGCTGCTTCAGCCGAAAGACGCCGGCCACCGGCGCTTGGCTTCGGACAGCTCCGGAGAGCCGTAGTGTGCGTCTGCAACTAGACTGCATCATAGCGAAAAGCTTTGGCAGTGTGTCTCGCAGGGAGATAGCTTAGGAGCGCAGCGCACTTATGCCTCCCTTGTCCAGAAACACGATTTTACTGCACACTCCAAAAACAGTACTCTTCCCAGGGCAATATATAAGCTGCTTTCTGACGGCCGTGATCTTTCGATTACTCTTGCCCAGATCGTTGTTTTAACGTGCACATGCCGTCCTGGCATTCAGTGCACAGTGAAAGCAATCGCAAAAGTCCAGCAGCTGCTGACTCCCAAACACAAGGCGCTTGTCTACGTTCTTGCTTCTCGACAACTCAACGCAGCCCTTCATTTCTGCAGTTGCCATCGAGGTCTCTGCATGTAGGAGACTCAGAGGACGAGCACGAGTTTCCCAGGAGGGGCTGCATCAGGAGGAATTCAAAACTCCAGAAAATTGTCCTGGAACACCTTCCATAAGGATGCTAGAAGGGAATTGAAGAGGCAGGCGAGCGGCCACCACGGTCCTCTAGCAGTCCTTCGGGTGTGCGCAGAAGCCCGGTGCTCTGCGGCTTCGTTCTTCGCCCCCGTACAAACTACCGCTCTGTCCGGCTCCCGGAGCAGGAGAAGCGGCTGCTTCGCGCACACAACAGCGGAGCGGCAGCCCTACGCTCCGAAGCGCTGCTTCAGCCGAAAGACGCCGGCCACCGGCGCTTGGCTTCGGACAGCTCCGGAGAGCCGTAGTGTGCGTCTGCACTAGACTGCATCATAGCGAAAAGCTTTGACAGTGTGTCTCGCAGGGAGATAGCTTAGGAGCGCAGCGCACTTATGCCTCCCTTGTCCAGAAACACGGATTTGCTGCACACTCCAAAAACACTGCTCTTTCCATGGTACTATGTAAGCTGCTGTCTGACGCCCGTTCTCTTCTGCCCACTGTTGCCCAGCTGGTTGTTGCAGCGTGCACGTGCCTTGCTGGCATTCAGTGCACAGTGAAAGCAATCGCAAAAGTCCAGCAGCTGCTGACTCCCAAACACAAGGCGCTTGTCTACGTTCTTGCTTCTCGACAACTCAACGCAGCCCTTCATTTCTGCAGCTGCCATCGAGTTTTCTGTATCTTGAGCCTTCTGGGACGAGCACCAATTTCCCAAGAGGGGCTGCATCAGGACGAAGTCAAAACCCAGGAAAGTTGTCTCGGAACACCTTCTATAAAGCATGCCAGCAGTGCATTGAAAAGGCAGGTAGCTTTAGCCACCGTCCTCTAGCAGTCGCGAAGCTGTGCACACAATGTCGTCTCCCTGCGGCAACGTTCTTCGCCCTCGTGCAAGCTACCGCTCTGTCCGGCTCCCGGAGCAGGAGAAGCGGCTGCTTCGCGCACACAGCAGCGGAGCGGCAGCCCTACGCTCCGAAGCGCTGCTTCAGCCGAAAGACGCCGGCCACCGGCGCTTGGCTTCGGACAGCTCCGGAGAGCCGTAGTGTGCGTCTGCAACTAGACTGCATCATAGCGAAAAGCTTTGGCAGTGTGTCTCGCAGGGAGATAGCTTAGGAGCGCAGCGCACTTATGCCTCCCTTGTCCAGAAACACGATTTTACTGCACACTCCAAAAACAGTACTCTTCCCAGGGCAATATATAAGCTGCTTTCTGACGGCCGTGATCTTTCGATTACTCTTGCCCAGCTCGTTGTTTTAACGTGCACATGCCGTCCTGGCATTCAGTGCACAGTGAAAGCAATCGCAAAAGTCCAGCAGCTGCTGACTCCCAAACACAAGGCGCTGGCTATGTTCTTGCTTCTCGACAACTCAACGCAGCCCTTCATTTCTGCAGTTGCCATCGAGGTCTCTGCATGTCGGAGACTCAGAGGACGAGCACGAGTTTCCCACGAGGGGCTGCATCAGGAGGAATTCAAAACTCCAGAAAATTGTCCTGGAACACCTTCCATAAGGATGCTAGAAGGGAATTGAAGAGGCAGGCGTGCGGCCACCACGGTCCTCTAGCAGTCCTTCGGGTGTGCGCAGAAGCCCGGTGCTCTGCGGCTTCGTTCTTCGCCCCCGTACAAACTACCGCTCTGTCCGGCTCCCGGAGCAGGAGAAGCGGCTGCTTCGCGCACACAACAGCGGAGCGGCAGCCCTACGCTCCGAAGCGCTGCTTCAGCCGAAAGACGCCGGCCACCGGCGCTTGGCTTCGGACAGCTCCGGAGAGCCGTAGTGTGCGTCTGCACTAGACTGCATCATAGCGAAAAGCTTTGACAGTGTGTCTCGCAGGGAGATAGCTTAGGAGCGCAGCGCACTTATGCCTCCCTTGTCCAGAAACACGGATTTGCTGCACACTCCAAAAACACTGCTCTTTCCATGGTACTATGTAAGCTGCTGTCTGACGCCCGTTCTCTTCTGCCCACTCTTGCCCAGCTGGTTGTTGCAGCGTGCACGTGCCTTCCTGGCATTAAGAGCACAGTGAAAGCAATCGCAAAAGTCCAGCAGCTGCTGACTCCCAAACACAAGGCGCTTGTCTACGTTCTTGCTTCTCGACAACTCAACGCAGCCCTTCATTTCTGCAGCTGCCATCGAGTTTTCTGTATCTTGAGCCTTCTGGGACGAGCACCAATTTCCCAGGAGGGGCTGCATCAGGACGAAGTCAAAACCCAGGAAAGTTGTCTCGGAACACCTTCAATAAAGCATGCCAGCAGTGCATTGAAAAGGCAGGGAGCTTTAGCCACCGTCCTCTAGCAGTCGCGAAGCTGTGCACACAATGTCGTCTCCCTGCGGCAACGTTCTTCGCCCTCGTGCAAGCTACCGCTCTGTCCGGCTCCCGGAGCAGGAGAAGCGGCTGCTTCGCGCACACAGCAGCGGAGCGGCAGCCCTACGCTCCGAAGCGCTGCTTCAGCTGAAAGACGCCGGCCACCGGCGCTTGGCTTCGGACAGCTCCGGAGAGCCGTAGTGTGCGTCTGCAACTAGACTGCATCATAGCGAAAAGCTTTGGCAGTGTGTCTCGCAGGGAGATAGCTTAGGAGCGCAGCGCACTTATGCCTCCCTTGTCCAGAAACACGATTTTACTGCACACTCCAAAAACAGTACTCTTCCCAGGGCAATATATAAGCTGCTTTCTGACGGCCGTGATCTTTCGATTACTCTTGCCCAGCTCGTTGTTTTAACGTGCACATGCCGTCCTGGCATTCAGTGCACAGTGAAAGCAATCGCAAAAGTCCAGCAGCTGCTGACTCCCAAACACAAGGCGCTGGCTATGTTCTTGCTTCTCGACAACTCAACGCAGCCCTTCATTTCTGCAGTTGCCATCGAGGTCTCTGCATGTCGGAGACTCAGAGGACGAGCACGAGTTTCCCACGAGGGGCTGCATCAGGAGGAATTCAAAACTTCAGAAAATCGTCCTGGAACACCTTCCATAAGGATGCTAGAAGGGAATTGAAGAGGCAGGCGAGCGGCCACCACGGTCCTCTAGCAGTCCTTCGGGTGTGCGCAGAAGCCCGGTGCTCTGCGGCTTCGTTCTTCGCCCCCGTACAAACTACCGCTCTGTCCGGCTCCAGGAGCAGGAGAAGCGGCTGCTTCGCGCACACAACAGCGGAGCGGCAGCCCTACGCTCCGAAGCGCTGCTTCAGCCGAAAGACGCCGGCCACCGGCGCTTGGCTTCGGACAGCTCCGGAGAGCCGTAGTGTGCGTCTGCACTAGACTGCATCATAGCGAAAAGCTTTGACAGTGTGTCTCGCAGGGAGATAGCTTAGGAGCGCAGCGCACTTATGCCTCCCTTGTCCAGAAACACGGATTTGCTGCACACTCCAAAAACACTGCTCTTTCCATGGTACTATGTAAGCTGCTGTCTGACGCCCGTTCTCTTCTGCCCACTCTTGCCCAGCTGGTTGTTGCAGCGTGCACGTGCCTTCCTGGCATTAAGAGCACAGTGAAAGCAATCGCAAAAGTCCAGCAGCTGCTGACTCCCAAACACAAGGCGCTTGTCTACGTTCTTGCTTCTCGACAACTCAACGCAGCCCTTCATTTCTGCAGCTGCCATCGAGTTTTCTGTATCTTGAGCCTTCTGGGACGAGCACCAATTTCCCAGGAGGGGCTGCATCAGGACGAAGTCAAAACCCAGGAAAGTTGTCTCGGAACACCTTCAATAAAGCATGCCAGCAGTGCATTGAAAAGGCAGGGAGCTTTAGCCACCGTCCTCTAGCAGTCGCGAAGCTGTGCACACAATGTCGTCTCCCTGCGGCAACGTTCTTCGCCCTCGTGCAAGCTACCGCTCTGTCCGGCTCCCGGAGCAGGAGAAGCGGCTGCTTCGCGCACACAGCAGCGGAGCGGCAGCCCTACGCTCCGAAGCGCTGCTTCAGCCGAAAGACGCCGGCCACCGGCGCTTGGCTTCGGACAGCTCCGGAGAGCCGTAGTGTGCGTCTGCAACTAGACTGCATCATAGCGAAAAGCTTTGGCAGTGTGTCTCGCAGGGAGATAGCTTAGGAGCGCAGCGCACTTATGCCTCCCTTGTCCAGAAACACGATTTTACTGCACACTCCAAAAACAGTACTCTTCCCAGGCCAATATATAAGCTGCTTTCTGACGGCCGTGATCTTTCGATTACTCTTGCCCAGCTCGTTGTTTTAACGTGCACATGCCGTCCTGGCATTCAGTGCACAGTGAAAGCAATCGCAAAAGTCCAGCAGCTGCTGACTCCCAAACACAAGGCGCTGGCTATGTTCTTGCTTCTCGACAACTCAACGCAGCCCTTCATTTCTGCAGTTGCCATCGAGGTCTCTGCATGTCGGAGACTCAGAGGACGAGCACGAGTTTCCCAGGAGGGGCTGCATCAGGAGGAATTCAAAACTTCAGAAAATCGTCCTGGAACACCTTCCATAAGGATGCTAGAAGGGAATTGAAGAGGCAGGCGAGCGGCCACCACGGTCCTCTAGCAGTCCTTCGGGTGTGCGCAGAAGCCCGGTGCTCTGCGGCTTCGTTCTTCGCCCCCGTACAAACTACCGCTCTGTCCGGCTCCAGGAGCAGGAGAAGCGGCTGCTTCGCGCACACAACAGCGGAGCGGCAGCCCTACGCTCCGAAGCGCTGCTTCAGCCGAAAGACGCCGGCCACCGGCGCTTGGCTTCGGACAGCTCCGGAGAGCCGTAGCGTGCGTCTGCACTAGACTGCATCATAGCGAAAAGCTTTGACAGTGTGTCTCGCAGGGAGATAGCTTAGGAGCGCAGCGCACTTATGCCTCCCTTGTCCAGAAACACGGATTTGCTGCACACTCCAAAAACACTGCTCTTTCCATGGTACTATGTAAGCTGCTGTCTGACGCCCGTTCTCTTCTGCCCACTCTTGCCCAGCTGGTTGTTGCAGCGTGCACGTGCCTTCCTGGCATTAAGAGCACAGTGAAAGCAATCGCAAAAGTCCAGCAGCTGCTGACTCCCAAACACAAGGCGCTTGTCTACGTTCTTGCTTCTCGACAACTCAACGCAGCCCTTCATTTCTGCAGCTGCCATCGAGTTTTCTGTATCTTGAGCCTTCTGGGACGAGCACCAATTTCCCAGGAGGGGCTGCCTCAGGACGAAGTCAAAACCCAGGAAAGTTGTCTCGGAACACCTTCAATAAAGCATGCCAGCAGTGCATTGAAAAGGCAGGTAGCTTTAGCCACCGTCCTCTAGCAGTCGCGAAGCTGTGCACACAATGTCGTCTGCCTGCGGCAACGTTCTTCGCCCTCGTGCAAGCTACCGCTCTGTCCGGCTCCCGGAGCAGGAGAAGCGGCTGCTTCGCGCACACAGCAGCGGAGCGGCAGCCCTACGCTCCGAAGCGCTGCTTCAGCCGAAAGACGCCGGCCACCGGCGCTTGGCTTCGGACAGCTCCGGAGAGCCGTAGTGTGCGTCTGCAACTAGACTGCATCATAGCGAAAAGCTTTGACAGTGTGTCTCGCAGGGAGATAGCTTAGGAGCGCAGCGCACTTATGCCTCCCTTGTCCAGAAACACGGATTTGCTGCACACTCCAAAAACACTGCTCTTTCCATGGTACTATGTAAGCTGCTGTCTGACGCCCGTTCTCTTCTGCCCACTCTTGCCCAGCTGGTTGTTGCAGCGTGCACGTGCCTTCCTGGCATTAAGAGCACAGTGAAAGCAATCGCAAAAGTCCAGCAGCTGCTGACTCCCAAACACAAGGCGCTTGTCTACGTTCTTGCTTCTCGACAACTCAACGCAGCCCTTCATTTCTGCAGCTGCCATCGAGTTTTCTGTATCTTGAGCCTTCTGGGACGAGCACCAATTTCCCAGGAGGGGCTGCCTCAGGACGAAGTCAAAACCCAGGAAAGTTGTCTCGGAACACCTTCAATAAAGCATGCCAGCAGTGCATTGAAAAGGCAGGTAGCTTTAGCCACCGTCCTCTAGCAGTCGCGAAGCTGTGCACACAATGTCGTCTGCCTGCGGCAACGTTCTTCGCCCTCGTGCAAGCTACCGCTCTGTCCGGCTCCCGGAGCAGGAGAAGCGGCTGCTTCGCGCACACAACAGCGGAGCGGCAGCCCTACGCTCCGAAGCGCTGCTTCAGCCGAAAGACGCCGGCCACCGGCGCTTGGCTTCGGACAGCTCCGGAGAGCCGTAGTGTGCGTCTGCACTAGACTGCATCATAGCGAAAAGCTTTGGCAGTGTGTCTCGCAGAGAGATAGCTTAGGAGCGCAGCGCACTTATGCCTCCCTTGTCCAGAAACACGATTTTACTGCACACTCCAAAAACAGTACTCTTCCCAGGGCAAGATGCCAGATGCTCTCTGATGCCCGTGCTCCCTTCCTACTCTTGCCCAGCTCGTTGTTGTAACGCGCACATGCCGTCCTGGCATTCAGTGCACAGTGAAAGCAATCGCAAAAGTCCAGCAGCTGCTGACTCCCAAACACAAGGCGCTGGCTATGTTCTTGCTTCTCGACAACTCAACGCAGCCCTCCATTTCTGCAGTTGCCATCGAGGTCTCTGCATGTCGGAGAGTCAGAGGACGAGCACGAGTTTCCCACGAGGGGCTGAATCAGGAGGAATTCAAAACTCAGGGAATTTGTCCTGGAACACCTTCCATAAGGATGCTAGAAGGGAATTGAAGAGGCAGGCGAGCGGCCACCACCGTCCTCTAGCAGTCCTTAGGGTGCGCGCAGAAGCCCGGTGCTCTGCGGCTTCGTTCTTCGCCCTCGTGCAAGCTACCGCTCTGTCCGGCTCCCGGAGCAGGAGAAGCGGCTGCTTCGCGCACACAACAGCGGAGCGGCAGCCCTACGCTCCGAAGCGCTGCTTCAGCCGAAAGACGCCGGCCACCGGCGCTTGGCTTCGGACAGCTCCGGAGAGCCGTAGTGTGCGTCTGCACTAGACTGCATCATAGCGAAAAGCTTTGGCATTGTGTCTCGCAGGGAGATAGCTTAGGAGCGCAGCGCACTTATGCCTCCCTTGTCCAGAAACACGATTTTACTGCACACTCCAAAAACAGTACTCTTCCCAGGGCAATATATAAGCTGCTTTCTGACGGCCGTGATCTTTCGATTACTCTTGCGCAGCTCAGTGTTGCAGAGTGCACGTGCCTTCCTGGAATTCAGCGCACAGTGAAAGCAATCGCAAGAGTCCAGCAGCTGCTGACTCCCAAACACAAGGCGCTTGTCTACGTTCTTGCTTCTCGACAACTCAACGCAGCCCTCCTTTTCTGCAGTTGCCATCGAGGTCTCTGCATGTCGGAGACTCAGAGGACGAGCACGAGTTTCCCAGGAGGGGCTGCATCAGGAGGAATTCAAAACTTCAGAAAATTGTCCTGGAACACCTTCCATAAGGATGCTAGAAGGGAATTGAAGAGGCAGGCGTGCCGCCACCACGGTCCTCTAGCAGTCTTTCGGGTGTGCGCAGAAGCCCGGTGCTCTGCGGCTTCGTTCTTCGCCCCCGTACAAACTACCGCTCTGTCCGGCTCCCGGAGCAGGAGAAGCGGCTGCTTCGCGCACACAACAGCGGAGAGGCAGCCCTACGCTCCGAAGCGCTGCTTCAGCCGAAAGACGCCGGCCACCGGCGCTTGGCTTCGGACAGCTCCGGAGAGCCGTAGTGTGGGTCTGCACTAGACTGCATCATAGCGAAAAGCTTTGACAGTGTGTCTCGCAGGGAGATAGCTTAGGAGCGCAGCGCACTTATGCCTCCCTTGTCCAGAAACACGGATTTGCTGCACACTCCAAAAACACTGCTCTTTCCATGGTACTATGTAAGCTGCTGTCTGACGCCCGTTCTCTTCTGCCCACTCTTGCCCAGCTGGTTGTTGCAGCGTGCACGTGCCTTCCTGGCATTAAGAGCACAGTGAAAGCAATCGCAAAAGTCCAGCAGCTGCTGACTCCCAAACACAAGGCGCTTGTCTACGTTCTTGCTTCTCGACAACTCAACGCAGCCCTTCATTTCTGCAGCTGCCATCGAGTTTTCTGTATCTTGAGCCTTCTGGGACGAGCACCAATTTCCCAGGAGGGGCTGCATCAGGACGAAGTCAAAACCCAGGAAAGTTGTCTCGGAACACCTTCAATAAAGCATGCCAGCAGTGCATTGAAAAGGCAGGTAGCTTTAGCCACCGTCCTCTAGCAGTCGCGAAGCTGTGCACACAATGTCGTCTCCCTGCGGCAACGTTCTTCGCCCTCGTGCAAGCTACCGCTCTGTCCGGCTCCCGGAGCAGGAGAAGCGGCTGCTTCGCGCACACAGCAGCGGAGCGGCAGCCCTACGCTCCGAAGCGCTGCTTCAGCCGAAAGACGCCGGCCACCGGCGCTTGGCTTCGGACAGCTCCGGAGAGCCGTAGTGTGCGTCTGCAACTAGACTGCATCATAGCGAAAAGCTTTGGCAGTGTGTCTCGCAGGGAGATAGCTTAGGAGCGCAGCGCACTTATGCCTCCCTTGTCCAGAAACACGATTTTACTGCACACTCCAAAAACAGTACTCTTCCCAGGGCAATATATAAGCTGCTTTCTGACGGCCGTGATCTTTCGATTACTCTTGCCCAGATCGTTGTTTTAACGTGCACATGCCGTCCTGGCATTCAGTGCACAGTGAAAGCAATCGCAAAAGTCCAGCAGCTGCTGACTCCCAAACACAAGGCGCTTGTCTACGTTCTTGCTTCTCGACAACTCAACGCAGCCCTTCATTTCTGCAGTTGCCATCGAGGTCTCTGCATGTAGGAGACTCAGAGGACGAGCACGAGTTTCCCAGGAGGGGCTGCATCAGGAGGAATTCAAAACTCAGGGAAATTGTCCTGGAACACCTTCCATAAGGATGCTAGAAGGGAATTGAAGAGGCAGGCGAGCGGCCACCACGGTCCTCTAGCAGTCCTTCGGGTGTGCGCAGAAGCCCGGTGCTCTGCGGCTTCGTTCTTCGCCCCCGTACAAACTACCGCTCTGTCCGGCTCCCGGAGCAGGAGAAGCGGCTGCTTCGCGCACACAACAGCGGAGCGGCAGCCCTACGCTCCGAAGCGCTGCTTCAGCCGAAAGACGCCGGCCACCGGCGCTTGGCTTCGGACAGCTCCGGAGAGCCGTAGTGTGCGTCTGCACTAGACTGCATCATAGCGAAAAGCTTTGACAGTGTGTCTCGCAGGGAGATAGCTTAGGAGCGCAGCGCACTTATGCCTCCCTTGTCCAGAAACACGGATTTGCTGCACACTCCAAAAACACTGCTCTTTCCATGGTACTATGTAAGCTGCTGTCTGACGCCCGTTCTCTTCTGCCCACTCTTGCCCAGCTGGTTGTTGCAGCGTGCACGTGCCTTGCTGGCATTCAGTGCACAGTGAAAGCAATCGCAAAAGTCCAGCAGCTGCTGACTCCCAAACACAAGGCGCTTGTCTACGTTCTTGCTTCTCGACAACTCAACGCAGCCCTTCATTTCTGCAGCTGCCATCGAGTTTTCTGTATCTTGAGCCTTCTGGGACGAGCACCAATTTCCCAGGAGGGGCTGCATCAGGACGAAGTCAAAACCCAGGAAAGTTGTCTCGGAACACCTTCTATAAAGCATGCCAGCAGTGCATTGAAAAGGCAGGTAGCTTTAGCCACCGTCCTCTAGCAGTCGCGAAGCTGTGCACACAATGTCGTCTGCCTGCGGCAACGTTCTTCGCCCTCGTGCAAGCTACCGCTCTGTCCGGCTCCCGGAGCAGGAGAAGCGGCTGCTTCGCGCACACAGCAGCGGAGCGGCAGCCCTACGCTCCGAAGCGCTGCTTCAGCCGAAAGACGCCGGCCACCGGCGCTTGGCTTCGGACAGCTCCGGAGAGCCGTAGTGTGCGTCTGCAACTAGACTGCATCATAGCGAAAAGCTTTGGCAGTGTGTCTCGCAGGGAGATAGCTTAGGAGCGCAGCGCACTTATGCCTCCCTTGTCCAGAAACACGATTTTACTGCACACTCCAAAAACAGTACTCTTCCCAGGGCAAGATGCCAGATGCTCTCTGATGCCCGTGCTCCCTTCCTACTCTTGCCCAGCTCGTTGTTGTAACGCGCACATGCCGTCCTGGCATTCAGTGCACAGTGAAAGCAATCGCAAAAGTCCAGCAGCTGCTGACTCCCAAACACAAGGCGCTGGCTATGTTCTTGCTTCTCGACAACTCAACGCAGCCCTCCATTTCTGCAGTTGCCATCGAGGTCTCTGCATGTCGGAGAGTCAGAGGACGAGCACGAGTTTCCCAGGAGGGGCTGAATCAGGAGGAATTCAAAACTCAGGGAATTTGTCCTGGAACACCTTCCATAAGGATGCTCGAAGGGAATTGAAGAGGCAGGCGAGCGGCCACCACCGTCCTCTAGCAGTCCTTAGGGTGCGCGCAGAAGCCCGGTGCTCTGCGGCTTCGTTCTTCGCCCTCGTGCAAGCTACCGCTCTGTCCGGCTCCCGGAGCAGGAGAAGCGGCTGCTTCGCGCACACAACAGCGGAGCGGCAGCCCTACGCTCCGAAGCGCTGCTTCAGCCGAAAGACGCCGGCCACCGGCGCTTGGCTTCGGACAGCTCCGGAGAGCCGTAGTGTGGGTCTGCACTAGACTGCATCATAGCGAAAAGCTTTGGCAGTGTGTCTCGCAGGGAGATAGCTTAGGAGCGCAGCGCACTTATGCCTCCCTTGTCCAGAAACACGATTTTACTGCACACTCCAAAAACAGTACTCTTCCCAGGGCAATATATAAGCTGCTTTCTGACGGCCGTGATCTTTCGATTACTCTTGCGCAGCTCGGTGTTGCAGAGTGCACGTGCCTTCCTGGAATTCAGCGCACAGTGAAAGCAATCGCAAAAGTCCAGCAGCTGCTGACTCCCAAACACAAGGCGCTTGTCTACGTTCTTGCTTCTCGACAACTCAACGCAGCCCTCCATTTCTGCAGTTGCCATCGAGGTCTCTGCATGTCGGAGACTCAGAGGACGAGCACGAGTTTCCCAGGAGGGGCTGCATCAGGAGGAATTCAAAACTCCAGAAAATTGTCCTGGAACACCTTCCATAAGGATGCTAGAAGGGAATTGAAGAGGCAGGCGTGCCGCCACCACGGTCCTCTAGCAGTCCTTCGGGTGTGCGCAGAAGCCCGGTGCTCTGCGGCTTCGTTCTTCGCCCCCGTACAAACTACCGCTCTGTCCGGCTCCCGGAGCAGGAGAAGCGGCTGCTTCGCGCACACAACAGCGGAGAGGCAGCCCTACGCTCCGAAGCGCTGCTTCAGCCGAAAGACGCCGGCCACCGGCGCTTGGCTTCGGACAGCTCCGGAGAGCCGTAGTGTGCGTCTGCACTAGACTGCATCATAGCGAAAAGCTTTGGCAGTGTGTCTCGCAGAGAGATAGCTTAGGAGCGCAGCGCACTTATGCCTCCCTTGTCCAGAAACACGGAATTGCTGCACACTCCAAAAACACTGCTCTTTCCATGGTACTATGTAAGCTGCTGTCTGACGCCCGTTCTCTTCTGCCCACTCTTGCCCAGCTGGTTGTTGCAGCGTGCACGTGCCTTCCTGGCATTAAGAGCACAGTGAAAGCAATCGCAAAAGTCCAGCAGCTGCTGACTCCCAAACACAAGGCGCTTGTCTACGTTCTTGCTTCTCGACAACTCAACGCAGCCCTTCATTTCTGCAGCTGCCATCGAGTTTTCTGTATCTTGAGCCTTCTGGGACGAGCACCAATTTCCCAGGAGGGGCTGCATCAGGACGAAGTCAAAACCCAGGAAAGTTGTCTCGGAACACCTTCAATAAAGCATGCCAGCAGTGCATTGAAAAGGCAGGGAGCTTTAGCCACCGTCCTCTAGCAGTCGCGAAGCTGTGCACACAATGTCGTCTCCCTGCGGCAACGTTCTTCGCCCTCGTGCAAGCTACCGCTCTGTCCGGCTCCCGGAGCAGGAGAAGCGGCTGCTTCGCGCAAACAGCAGCGGAGCGGCAGCCCTACGCTCCGAAGTGCTGCTTCAGCCGAAAGACGCCGGCCACCGGCGCTTGGCTTCGGACAGCTCCGGAGAGCCGTAGTGTGCGTCTGCAACTAGACTGCATCATAGCGAAAAGCTTTGGCAGTGTGTCTCGCAGGGAGATAGCTTAGGAGCGCAGCGCACTTATGCCTCCCTTGTCCAGAAACACGATTTTACTGCACACTCCAAAAACAGTACTCTTCCCAGGGCAATATATAAGCTGCTTTCTGACGGCCGTGATCTTTCGATTACTCTTGCCCAGATCGTTGTTTTAACGTGCACATGCCGTCCTGGCATTCAGTGCACAGTGAAAGCAATCGCAAAAGTCCAGCAGCTGCTGACTCCCAAACACAAGGCGCTGGCTATGTTCTTGCTTCTCGACAACTCAACGCAGCCCTTCATTTCTGCAGTTGCCATCGAGGTCTCTGCATGTAGGAGACTCAGAGGACGAGCACGAGTTTCCCAGGAGGGGCTGCATCAGGAGGAATTCAAAACTCCAGAAAATTGTCCTGGAACACCTTCCATAAGGATGCTAGAAGGGAATTGAAGAGGCAGGCGAGCGGCCACCACGGTCCTCTAGCAGTCCTTCGGGTGTGCGCAGAAGCCCGGTGCTCTGCGGCTTCGTTCTTCGCCCCCGTACAAACTACCGCTCTGTCCGGCTCCCGGAGCAGGAGAAGCGGCTGCTTCGCGCACACAACAGCGGAGCGGCAGCCCTACGCTCCGAAGCGCTGCTTCAGCCGAAAGACGCCGGCCACCGGCGCTTGGCTTCGGACAGCTCCGGAGAGCCGTAGTGTGCGTCTGCACTAGACTGCATCATAGCGAAAAGCTTTGACAGTGTGTCTCGCAGGGAGATAGCTTAGGAGCGCAGCGCACTTATGCCTCCCTTGTCCAGAAACACGGATTTGCTGCACACTCCAAAAACACTGCTCTTTCCATGGTACTATGTAAGCTGCTGTCTGACGCCCGTTCTCTTCTGCCCACTCTTGCCCAGCTGGTTGTTGCAGCGTGCACGTGCCTTCCTGGCATTCAGTGCACAGTGAAAGCAATCGCAAAAGTCCAGCAGCTGCTGACTCCCAAACACAAGGCGCTTGTCTACGTTCTTGCTTCTCGACAACTCAACGCAGCCCTTCATTTCTGCAGCTGCCATCGAGTTTTCTGTATCTTGAGCCTTCTGGGACGAGCACCAATTTCCCAGGAGGGGCTGCATCAGGACGAAGTCAAAACCCAGGAAAGTTGTCTCGGAACACCTTCTATAAAGCATGCCAGCAGTGCATTGAAAAGGCAGGTAGCTTTAGCCACCGTCCTCTAGCAGTCGCGAAGCTGTGCACACAATGTCGTCTCCCTGCGGCAACGTTCTTCGCCCTCGTGCAAGCTACCGCTCTGTCCGGCTCCCGGAGCAGGAGAAGCGGCTGCTTCGCGCACACAGCAGCGGAGCGGCAGCCCTACGCTCCGAAGCGCTGCTTCAGCCGAAAGACGCCGGCCACCGGCGCTTGGCTTCGGACAGCTCCGGAGAGCCGTAGTGTGCGTCTGCAACTAGACTGCATCATAGCGAAAAGCTTTGGCAGTGTGTCTCGCAGGGAGATAGCTTAGGAGCGCAGCGCACTTATGCCTCCCTTGTCCAGAAACACGATTTTACTGCACACTCCAAAAACAGTACTCTTCCCAGGGCAATATATAAGCTGCTTTCTGACGGCCGTGATCTTTCGATTACTCTTGCCCAGCTCGTTGTTTTAACGTGCACATGCCGTCCTGGCATTCAGTGCACAGTGAAAGCAATCGCAAAAGTCCAGCAGCTGCTGACTCCCAAACACAAGGCGCTGGCTATGTTCTTGCTTCTCGACAACTCAACGCAGCCCTTCATTTCTGCAGTTGCCATCGAGGTCTCTGCATGTAGGAGACTCAGAGGACGAGCACGAGTTTCCCACGAGGGGCTGCATCAGGAGGAATTCAAAACTCCAGAAAATTGTCCTGGAACACCTTCCATAAGGATGCTAGAAGGGAATTGAAGAGGCAGGCGTGCGGCCACCACGGTCCTCTAGCAGTCCTTCGGGTGTGCGCAGAAGCCCGGTGCTCTGCGGCTTCGTTCTTCGCCCCCGTACAAACTACCGCTCTGTCCGGCTCCCGGAGCAGGAGAAGCGGTTGCTTCGCGCACACAACAGCGGAGCGGCAGTCCTACGCTCCGAAGCGCTGCTTCAGCCGAAAGACGCCGGCCACCGGCGCTTGGCTTCGGACAGCTCCGGAGAGCCGTAGTGTGCGTCTGCACTAGACTGCATCATAGCGAAAAGCTTTGACAGTGTGTCTCGCAGGGAGATAGCTTAGGAGCGCAGCGCACTTATGCCTCCCTTGTCCAGAAACACGATTTTACTGCACACTCCAAAAACAGTACTCCTCCCAGGGCAATATATAAGCTGCTTTCTGACGGCCGTGATCTTTCGATTACTCTTGCCCAGCTCGTTGTTTTAACGTGCACATGCCGTCCTTGCATTCTGTGCACAGTGAAAGCAATCGCAAAAGTCCAGCAGCTGCTGACTCCCAAACACAAGGCGCTGGCTATGTTCTTGCTTCTCGACAACTCAACGCAGCCCTTCATTTCTGCAGTTGTCATCGAGGTCTCTGCATGTCGGAGACTCAGAGGACGAGCACGAGTTTCCCACGAGGGGCTGCATCACGAGGAATTCAAAACTCCGGGAATTTGTCCAGGAACACCTTCCATAAGGATGCTAGAAGGGAATTGAAGAGGCAGGCGTGCGGCCACCACGGTCCTCTAGCAGTCCTTAGGGTGCGCGCAGAAGCCCGGTGCTCTGCGGCTTCGTTCTTCGCTCTCGTACAAGCTACCGCTCTGTCCGGCTCCCGGAGCAGGAGAAGCGGCTGCTTCGCGCACACAACAGCGGAGCGGCAGCCGTACGCTCCGAAGCGCTGCTTCAGCCGAAAGACGCCGGCCACCGGCGCTTGGCTTCGGACAGCTCCGGAGAGCCGTAGTGTGCGTCTGCACTAGACTGCATCATAACGAAAAGCTTTGGCAGTGTGTCTCGCAGGGAGATAGCTTAGGAGCGCAGCGCACTTATGCCTCCCTTGCCCAGAAACACGGATTTGCTGCACACTCCAAAAACACTGCTCTTTCCATGGTACTATGTAAGCTGCTGTCTGACGCCCGTTCTCTTCTGCCCACTCTTGCCCAGCTGGTTGTTGCAGCGTGCACGTGCCTTCCTGGCATTCAGAGCACAGTGAAAGCAATCGCAAAAGTCCAGCAGCTGCTGACTCCCAAACACAAGGCGCTGGCTACGTTCTTGCTTCTCCACACTTCAACAGAGTCCTTCATTTCTGAAGCTGCCATCGAGTTTTCTGCATCTCGAGCCTTCTGGGACGAGCACCAATTTCCCAAGAGGGGCTGCATCAGGACGAAGTCAAAACTCAGGAAAGTTGTCTCGGAACACCTTCAATAAAGCATGCCAGCAGTGCATTGAAAAGGCAGGTAGCTTTAGGCACCGTCCTCTAGCAGTCGCAAGGCTGTGCACACAATGTCGTCTCCCTGCGGCAACGTTCTTCGCCCTCGTACAAGCTACCGCTCTGTCCGGCTCCCGGAGCAGGAGAAGCGGCTGCTTCGCGCACGCAACAGCGGAGCGGCAGCCGTCCGCTCCGAAGCGCTGCTTCAGCCGAAAGACGCCGGCCACCGGCGCTTGGCTTCGGACAGCTCCGGAGAGCCGTAGTGTGCGTCTGCACTAGACTGCATTATAGCGAAAAGCTTTGGCAGTGTGTCTCGCAGGGAGATAGCTTAGGAGCGCAGCGCACTTATGCCTCCCTTGTCCAGAAACACGATTTTACTGCACACTCCAAAAACAGTACTCTTCCCAGGCCAATATATAAGCTGCTTTCTGACGGCCGTGATCTTTCGATTACTCTTGCCCAGCTCGTTGTTTTAACGTGCACATGCCGTCCTGGCATTCAGTGCACAGTGAAAGCAATCGCAAAAGTCCAGCAGCTGCTGACTCCCAAACACAAGGCGCTGGCTACGTTCTTGCTTCTCCACACTTCAACAGAGTCCTTCATTTCTGCAGCTGCCATCGAGTTTTCTGCATCTCGAGCTTCTGGGACGAGCACCAATTTCCCAAGAGGGGCTGCATCAGGACGAAGTCAAAACCCAGGAAAGTTGTCTCGGAACACCTTCAATAAAGCATGCCAGCAGTGCATTGAAAAGGCAGGTAGCTTTAGCCACCGTCCTCTAGCAGTCGCAAGGCTGTGCACACAATGTCGTCTCCCTGCGGCAACGTTCTTCGCCCTCGTACAAGCTACCGCTCTGTCCGGCTCCCGGAGCAGGAGAAGCGGCTGCTTCGCGCACACAACAGCGGAGCGGCAGCCGTACGCTCCAAAGCGCTGCTTCAGCCGAAAGACGCCGGCCACCGGCGCTTGGCTTCGGACAGCTCCGGAGAGCCGTAGTGTGCGTCTGCACTAGACTGCATCATAGCGAAAAGCTTTGGCAGTGTGTCTCGCAGGGAGATAGCTTAGGAGCGCAGCGCACTTATGCCTCCCTTGTCCAGAAACACGATTTTACTGCACACTCTAAAAACACTGCCCTTTCCAGGGCAAGATGCCAGATGCTCTCTGATGGCCGTGCTCCCTCCCTGCTCTTGCCCAGCTCGTTGTTTCAGCGTGCACGTGCCGTCCTGGCATTCAGTGCACAGTGAAAGCAATCGCAAAAGTCCAGCAGCTGCTGACTTCCAAACACAAGGCGCTGGCTACGTTCTTGCTTCTCCACACCTCAACAGAGTCCTTCATTTCTGCAGCTGCCATCGAGTTTTCTGCATCTCGAGCCTTCTGGGATGAGCACCAATTTCCCAAGAGGGGCTGCATCAGGACGAAGTCAAAACTCAGGAAAGTTGTCTCGGAGCACCTTCAATAAAGCATGCCAGCAGTGCATTGAAAAGGCAGGTAGCTTTAGGCACCGTCCTCTAGCAGTCGCAAGGCTGTGCACACAATGTCGTCTCCCTGCGGCAACGTTCTTCGCCCTCGTACAAGCTACCGCTCTGTCCGGCTCCCGGAGCAGGAGAAGCGGCTGCTTCGCGCTCACAACAGCGAAGCGGCAGCCGTCCGCTTCGAAGCGCTGCTTCAGCCGAAAGACGCCGGCCACCGGCGCTTGGCTTCGGACAGCTCCGGAGAGCCGTAGTGTGCGTCTGCACTAGACTGCATCATAGCGAAAAGCTTTGGCAGTGTGTCTCGCAGGGAGATAGCTTAGGAGCGCAGCGCACTTATGCCTCCCTTGTCCAGAAACACGATTTTACTGCACACTCCAAAAACACTGCCCTTTCCAGGGCAAGATGCCAGATGCTCTCTGATGGCCGTGATCTTTCGATTACTCTTGCCCAGCTCGTTGTTTTAACGTGCACATGCCGTCCTGGCATTCAGTGCACAGTGAAAGCAATCGCAAAAGTCCAGCAGCTGCTGACTCCCAAACACAAGGCGCTGGCTATGTTCTTGCTTCTCGACAACTCAACGCAGCCCTTCATTTCTGCAGTTGTCATCGAGGTCTCTGCATGTCGGAGACTCAGAGGACGAGCACGAGTTTCCCACGAGGGGCTGCATCACGAGGAATTCAAAACTCCGGGAATTTGTCCAGGAACACCTTCCATAAGGATGCTAGAAGGGAATTGAAGAGGCAGGCGTGCGGCCACCACGGTCCTCTAGCAGTCCTTAGGGTGCGCGCAGAAGCCCGGTGCTCTGCGGCTTCGTTCTTCGCTCTCGTACAAGCTACCGCTCTGTCCGGCTCCCGGAGCAGGAGAAGCGGCTGCTTCGCGCACACAACAGCGGAGCGGCAGCCGTACGCTCCGAAGCGCTGCTTCAGCCGAAAGACGCCGGCCACCGGCGCTTGGCTTCGGACAGCTCCGGAGAGCCGTAGTGTGCGTCTGCACTAGACTGCATCATAGCGAAAAGCTTTGGCAGTGTGTCTCGCAGGGAGATAGCTTAGGAGCGCAGCGCACTTATGCCTCCCTTGCCCAGAAACACGGATTTGCTGCACACTCCAAAAACACTGCTCTTTCCATGGTACTATGTAAGCTGCTGTCTGACGCCCGTTCTCTTCTGCCCACTCTTGCCCAGCTGGTTGTTGCAGCGTGCACGTGCCTTCCTGGCATTCAGAGCACAGTGAAAGCAATCGCAAAAGTCCAGCAGCTGCTGACTCCCAAACACAAGGCGCTGGCTACGTTCTTGCTTCTCCACACTTCAACAGAGTCCTTCATTTCTGCAGCTGCCATCGAGTTTTCTGCATCTCGAGCCTTCTGGGACGAGCACCAATTTCCCAAGAGGGGCTGCATCAGGACGAAGTCAAAACTCAGGAAAGTTGTCTCGGAACACCTTCAATAAAGCATGCCAGCAGTGCATTGAAAAGGCAGGTAGCTTTAGCCACCGTCCTCTAGCAGTCGCAAGGCTGTGCACACAATGTCGTCTCCCTGCGGCAACGTTCTTCGCCCTCGTACAAGCTACCGCTCTGTCCGGCTCCCGGAGCAGGAGAAGCGGCTGCTTCGCGCACGCAACAGCGGAGCGGCAGCCGTCCGCTCCGAAGCGCTGCTTCAGCCGAAAGACGCCGGCCACCGGCGCTTGGCTTCGGACAGCTCCGGAGAGCCGTAGTGTGCGTCTGCACTAGACTGCATTATAGCGAAAAGCTTTGGCAGTGTGTCGCGCAGGGAGATAGCTTAGGAGCGCAGCGCACTTATGCCTCCCTTGTCCAGAAACACGATTTTACTGCACACTCCAAAACCAGTACTCTTCCCAGGGCAATATATAAGCTGCTTTCTCACGGCCGTGATCTTTCGATTACTCTTGCCCAGCTCGTTGTTTTAACGTGCACATGCCGTCCTGGCATTCAGTGCACAGTGAAAGCAATCGCAAAAGTCCAGCAGCTGCTGACTCCCAAACACAAGGCGCTGGCTACGTTCTTGCTTCTCCACACTTCAACAGAGTCCTTCATTTCTGCAGCTGCCATCGAGTTTTCTGCATCTCGAGCCTTCTGGGACGAGCACCAATTTCCCAAGAGGGGCTGCATCAGGACGAAGTCAAAACCCAGGAAAGTTGTCTCGGAACACCTTCAATAAAGCATGCCAGCAGTGCATTGAAAAGGCAGGTAGCTTTAGCCACCGTCCTCTAGCAGTCGCAAGGCTGTGCACACAATGTCGTCTCCCTGCGGCAACGTTCTTCGCCCTCGTACAAGCTACCGCTCTGTCTGGCTCCCGGAGCAGGAGAAGCGGCTGCTTCGCGCACACAACAGCGGAGCGGCAGCCGTACGCTCCAAAGCGCTGCTTCAGCCGAAAGACGCCGGCCACCGGCGCTTGGCTTCGGACAGCTCCGGAGAGCCGTAGTGTGCGTCTGCACTAGACTGCATCATAGCGAAAAGCTTTGGCAGTGTGTCTCGCAGGGAGATAGCTTAGGAGCGCAGCGCACTTATGCCTCCCTTGTCCAGAAACACGATTTTACTGCACACTCTAAAAACACTGCCCTTTCCAGGGCAAGATGCCAGATGCTCTCTGATGGCCGTGCTCCCTCCCTGCTCTTGCCCAGCTCGTTGTTTCAGCGTGCACGTGCCGTCCTGGCATTCAGTGCACAGTGAAAGCAATCGCAAAAGTCCAGCAGCTGCTGACTCCCAAACACAAGGCGCTGGCTACGTTCTTGCTTCTCCACACCTCAACAGAGTCCTTCATTTCTGCAGCTGCCATCGAGTTTTCTGCATCTCGAGCCTTCTGGGATGAGCACCAATTTCCCAAGAGGGGCTGCATCAGGACGAAGTCAAAACTCAGGAAAGTTGTCTCGGAGCACCTTCAATAAAGCATGCCAGCAGTGCATTGAAAAGGCAGGTAGCTTTAGCCACCGTCCTCTAGCAGTCGCAAGGCTGTGCACACAATGTCGTCTCCCTGCGGCAACGTTCTTCGCCCTCGTACAAGCTACCGCTCTGTCCGGCTCCCGGAGCAGGAGAAGCGGCTGCTTCGCGCTCACAACAGCGAAGCGGCAGCCGTCCGCTTCGAAGCGCTGCTTCAGCCGAAAGACGCCGGCCACCGGCGCTTGGCTTCGGACAGCTCCGGAGAGCCGTAGTGTGCGTCTGCACTAGACTGCATCATAGCGAAAAGCTTTGGCAGTGTGTCTCGCAGGGAGATAGCTTAGGAGCGCAGCGCACTTATGCCTCCCTTGTCCAGAAACACGATTTTACTGCACACTCCAAAAACACTGCCCTTTCCAGGGCAAGATGCCAGATGCTCTCTGATGGCCGTGATCTTTCGATTACTCTTGCCCAGCTCGTTGTTTTAACGTGCACATGCCGTCCTGGCATTCAGTGCACAGTGAAAGCAATCGCAAAAGTCCAGCAGCTGCTGACTCCCAAACACAAGGCGCTGGCTATGTTCTTGCTTCTCGACAACTCAACGCAGCCCTCCATTTCTGCAGTTGTCATCGAGGTCTCTGCATGTCGGAGACTCAGAGGACGAGCACGAGTTTCCCACGAGGGGCTGCATCACGAGGAATTCAAAACTCCGGGAATTTGTCCAGGAACACCTTCCATAAGGATGCTAGAAGGGAATTGAAGAGGCAGGCGTGCGGCCACCACGGTCCTCTAGCAGTCCTTAGGGTGCGCGCAGAAGCCCGGTGCTCTGCGGCTTCGTTCTTCGCTCTCGTACAAGCTACCGCTCTGTCCGGCTCCCGGAGCAGGAGAAGCGGCTGCTTCGCGCACACAACAGCGGAGCGGCAGCCGTACGCTCCGAAGCGCTGCTTCAGCCGAAAGACGCCGGCCACCGGCGCTTGGCTTCGGACAGCTCCGGAGAGCCGTAGTGTGCGTCTGCACTAGACTGCATCATAGCGAAAAGCTTTGGCAGTGTGTCTCGCAGGGAGATAGCTTAGGAGCGCAGCGCACTTATGCCTCCCTTGCCCAGAAACACGGATTTGCTGCACACTCCAAAAACTCTGCTCTTTCCATGGTACTATGTAAGCTGCTGTCTGACGCCTGTTCTCTTCTGCCCACTCTTGCCCAGCTGGTTGTTGCAGCGTGCACGTGCCTTCCTGGCATTCAGAGCACAGTGAAAGCAATCGCAAAAGTCCAGCAGCTGCTGACTCCCAAACACAAGGCGCTGGCTACGTTCTTGCTTCTCCACACTTCAACAGAGTCCTTCATTTCTGCAGCTGCCATCGAGTTTTCTGCATCTCGAGCCTTCTGGGACGAGCACCAATTTCCCAAGAGGGGCTGCATCAGGACGAAGTCAAAACTCAGGAAAGTTGTCTCGGAACACCTTCAATAAAGCATGCCAGCAGTGCATTGAAAAGGCAGGTAGCTTTAGCCACCGTCCTCTAGCAGTCGCAAGGCTGTGCACACAATGTCGTCTCCCTGCGGCAACGTTCTTCGCCCTCGTACAAGCTACCGCTCTGTCCGGCTCCCGGAGCAGGAGAAGCGGCTGCTTCGCGCACGCAACAGCGGAGCGGCAGCCGTCCGCTCCGAAGCGCTGCTTCAGCCGAAAGACGCCGGCCACCGGCGCTTGGCTTCGGACAGCTCCGGAGAGCCGTAGTGTGCGTCTGCACTAGACTGCATTATAGCGAAAAGCTTTGGCAGTGTGTCGCGCAGGGAGATAGCTTAGGAGCGCAGCGCACTTATGCCTCCCTTGTCCAGAAACACGATTTTACTGCACACTCCAAAAACAGTACTCTTCCCAGGGCAATATATAAGCTGCTTTCTGACGGCCGTGATCTTTCGATTACTCTTGCCCAGCTCGTTGTTTTAACGTGCACATGCCGTCCTGGCATTCAGTGCACAGTGAAAGCAATCGCAAAAGTCCAGCAGCTGCTGACTCCCAAACACAAGGCGCTGGCTACGTTCTTGCTTCTCCACACTTCAACAGAGTCCTTCATTTCTGCAGCTGCCATCGAGTTTTCTGCATCTCGAGCTTCTGGGACGAGCACCAATTTCCCAAGAGGGGCTGCATCAGGACGAAGTCAAAACTCAGGAAAGTTGTCTCGGAACACCTTCAATAAAGCATGCCAGCAGTGCATTGAAAAGGCAGGTAGCTTTAGCCACCGTCCTCTAGCAGTCGCAAGGCTGTGCACACAATGTCGTCTCCCTGCGGCAACGTTCTTCGCCCTCGTACAAGCTACCGCTCTGTCCGGCTCCCGGAGCAGGAGAAGCGGCTGCTTCGCGCACACAACAGCGGAGCGGCAGCCCTACGCTCCAAAGCGCTGCTTCAGCCGAAAGACGCCGGCCACCGGCGCTTGGCTTCGGACAGCTCCGGAGAGCCGTAGTGTGCGTCTGCACTAGACTGCATCATAGCGAAAAGCTTTGGCAGTGTGTCTCGCAGGGAGATAGCTTAGGAGCGCAGCGCACTTATGCCTCCCTTGTCCAGAAACACGATTTTACTGCACACTCTAAAAACACTGCCCTTTCCAGGGCAAGATGCCAGATGCTCTCTGATGGCCGTCCTCCCTCCCTGCTCTTGCCCAGCTCGTTGTTTCAGCGTGCACGTGCCGTCCTGGCATTCAGTGCACAGTGAAAGCAATCGCAAAAGTCCAGCAGCTGCTGACTCCCAAACACAAGGCGCTGGCTACGTTCTTGCTTCTCCACACCTCAACAGAGTCCTTCATTTCTGCAGCTGCCATCGAGTTTTCTGCATCTCGAGCCTTCTGGGATGAGCACCAATTTCCCAAGAGGGGCTGCATCAGGACGAAGTCAAAACTCAGGAAAGTTGTCTCGGAGCACCTTCAATAAAGCATGTCAGCAGTGCATTGAAAAGGCAGGTAGCTTTAGGCACCGTCCTCTAGCAGTCGCAAGGCTGTGCACACAATGTCGTCTCCCTGCGGCAACGTTCTTCGCCCTCGTACAAGCTACCGCTCTGTCCGGCTCCCGGAGCAGGAGAAGCGGCTGCTTCGCGCTCACAACAGCGGAGCGGCAGCCGTCCGCTTCGAAGCGCTGCTTCAGCCGAAAGACGCCGGCGACCGGCGCTTGGCTTCGGACAGCTCCGGAGAGCCGTAGTGTGCGTCTGCACTAGACTGCATCATAGCGAAAAGCTTTGGCAGTGTGTCTCGCAGGGAGATAGCTTAGGAGCGCAGCGCACTTATGCCTCCCTTGTCCAGAAACACGATTTTACTGCACACTCCAAAAACACTGCCCTTTCCAGGGCAAGATGCCAGATGCTCTCTGATGGCCGTGATCTTTCGATTACTCTTGCCCAGCTCGTTGTTTTAACGTGCACATGCCGTCCTGGCATTCAGTGCACAGTGAAAGCAATCGCAAAAGTCCAGCAGCTGCTGACTCCCAAACACAAGGCGCTGGCTATGTTCTTGCTTCTCGACAACTCAACGCAGCCCTTCATTTCTGCAGTTGTCATCGAGGTCTCTGCATGTCGGAGACTCAGAGGACGAGCACGAGTTTCCCACGAGGGGCTGCATCACGAGGAATTCAAAACTCCGGGAATTTGTCCAGGAACACCTTCCATAAGGATGCTAGAAGGGAATTGAAGAGGCAGGCGTGCGGCCACCACGGTCCTCTAGCAGTCCTTAGGGTGCGCGCAGAAGCCCGGTGCTCTGCGGCTTCGTTCTTCGCTCTCGTACAAGCTACCGCTCTGTCCGGCTCCCGGAGCAGGAGAAGCGGCTGCTTCGCGCACACAACAGCGGAGCGGCAGCCGTACGCTCCGAAGCGCTGCTTCAGCCGAAAGACGCCGGCCACCGGCGCTTGGCTTCGGACAGCTCCGGAGAGCCGTAGTGTGCGTCTGCACTAGACTGCATCATAGCGAAAAGCTTTGGCAGTGTGTCTCGCAGGGAGATAGCTTAGGAGCGCAGCGCACTTATGCCTCCCTTGCCCAGAAACACGGATTTGCTGCACACTCCAAAAACACTGCTCTTTCCATGGTACTATGTAAGCTGCTGTCTGACGCCCGTTCTCTTCTGCCCACTCTTGCCCAGCTGGTTGTTGCAGCGTGCACGTGCCTTCCTGGCATTAAGAGCACAGTGAAAGCAATCGCAAAAGTCCAGCAGCTGCTGACTCCCAAACACAAGGCGCTTGTCTACGTTCTTGCTTCTCGACAACTCAACGCAGCCCTTCATTTCTGCAGCTGCCATCGAGTTTTCTGCATCTCGAGCCTTCTGGGATGAGCACCAATTTCCCAAGAGGGGCTGCATCAGGACGAAGTCAAAACTCAGGAAAGTTGTCTCGGAGCACCTTCAATAAAGCATGTCAGCAGTGCATTGAAAAGGCAGGTAGCTTTAGCCACCGTCCTCTAGCAGTCGCGAAGCTGTGCACACAATGTCGTCTGCCTGCGGCAACGTTCTTCGCCCTCGTGCAAGCTACCGCTCTGTCCGGCTCCCGGAGCAGGAGAAGCGGCTGCTTCGCGCACACAACAGCGGAGCGGCAGCCCTACGCTCCGAAGCGCTGCTTCAGCCGAAAGACGCCGGCCACCGGCGCTTGGCTTCGGACAGCTCCGGAGAGCCGTAGTGTGCGTCTGCAACTAGACTGCATCATAGCGAAAAGCTTTGACAGTGTGTCTCGCAGGGAGATAGCTTAGGAGCACAGCGCACTTATGCCTCCCTTGTCCAGAAACACGATTTTACTGCACACTCCAAAAACAGTACTCTTCCCAGGGCAATATATAAGCTGCTTTCTGACGGCCGTGATCTTTCGATTACTCTTGCCCAGCTCGTTGTTTTAACGTGCACATGCCGTCCTGGCATTCAGTGCACAGTGAAAGCAATCGCAAAAGTCCAGCAGCTGCTGACTCCCAAACACAAGGCGCTGGCTATGTTCTTGCTTCTCGACAACTCAACGCAGCCCTTCATTTCTGCAGTTGCCATCGAGGTCTCTGCATGTCGGAGACTCAGAGGACGAGCACGAGTTTCCCACGAGGGGCTGCATCAGGAGGAATTCAAAACTCCAGAAAATTGTCCTGGAACACCTTCCATAAGGATGCTAGAAGGGAATTGAAGAGGCAGGCGTGCGGCCACCACGGTCCTCTAGCAGTCCTTCGGGTGTGCGCAGAAGCCCGGTGCTCTGCGGCTTCGTTCTTCGCCCCCGTACAAACTACCGCTCTGTCCGGCTCCCGGAGCAGGAGAAGCGGTTGCTTCGCGCACACAACAGCGGAGCGGCAGCCCTACGCTCCGAAGCGCTGCTTCAGCCGAAAGACGTCGGCCACCGGCGCTTGGCTTCGGACAGCTCCGGAGAGCCGTAGTGTGCGTCTGCACTAGACTGCATCATAGCGAAAAGCTTTGACAGTGTGTCTCGCAGGGAGATAGCTTAGGAGCGCAGCGCACTTATGCCTCCCTTGTCCAGAAACACGATTTTACTGCACACTCCAAAAACAGTACTCCTCCCAGGGCAATATATAAGCTGCTTTCTGACGGCCGTGATCTTTCGATTACTCTTGCCCAGATCGTTGTTTTAACGTGCACATGCCGTCCTGGCATTCAGTGCACAGTGAAAGCAATCGCAAAAGTCCAGCAGCTGCTGACTCCCAAACACAAGGCGCTGGCTATGTTCTTGCTTCTCGACAACTCAACGCAGCCCTTCATTTCTGCAGTTGCCATCGAGGTCTCTGCATGTCGGAGACTCAGAGGACGAGCACGAATTTCCCAGGAGGGGCTGCATCAGGAGGAATTCAAAACTCCAGAAAATTGTCCTGGAACACCTTCCATAAGGATGCTAGAAGGGAATTGAAGAGGCAGGCGAGCGGCCACCACGGTCCTCTAGCAGTCCTTCGGGTGTGCGCAGAAGCCCGGTGCTCTGCGGCTTCGTTCTTCGCCCCCGTACAAACTACCGCTCTGTCCGGCTCCCGGAGCAGGAGAAGCGGCTGCTTCGCGCACACAACAGCGGAGCGGCAGCCCTACGCTCCGAAGCGCTGCTTCAGCCGAAAGACGCCGGCCACCGGCGCTTGGCTTCGGACAGCTCCGGAGAGCCGTAGTGTGCGTCTGCACTAGACTGCATCATAGCGAAAAGCTTTGACAGTGTGTCTCGCAGGGAGATAGCTTAGGAGCGCAGCGCACTTATGCCTCCCTTGTCCAGAAACACGGATTTGCTGCACACTCCAAAAACACTGCTCTTTCCATGGTACTATGTAAGCTGCTGTCTGACGCCCGTTCTCTTCTGCCCACTCTTGCCCAGCTGGTTGTTGCAGCGTGCACGTGCCTTCCTGGCATTAAGAGCACAGTGAAAGCAATCGCAAAAGTCCAGCAGCTGCTGACTCCCAAACACAAGGCGCTTGTCTACGTTCTTGCTTCTCGACAACTCAACGCAGCCCTTCATTTCGCAGCTGCCATCAAGTTTTCTGTATCTTGAGCCTTCTGGGACGAGCACCAATTTCCCAGGAGGGGCTGCATCAGGACGAAGTCAAAACCCAGGAAAGTTGTCTCGGAACACCTTCAATAAAGCATGCCAGCAGTGCATTGAAAAGGCAGGTAGCTTTAGCCACCGTCCTCTAGCAGTCGCGAAGCTGTGCACACAATGTCGTCTGCCTGCGGCAACGTTCTTCGCCCTCGTGCAAGCTACCGCTCTGTCCGGCTCCCGGAGCAGGAGAAGCGGCTGCTTCGCGCACACAACAGCGGAGCGGCAGCCGTACGCTCCGAAGCGCTGCTTCAGCCGAAAGACGCCGGCCACCGGCGCTTGGCTTCGGACAGCTCCGGAGAGCCGTAGTGTGCGTCTGCACTAGACTGCATCATAGCGAAAAGCTTTGGCAGTGTGTCTCGCAGGGAGATAGCTTAGGAGCGCAGCGCACTTATGCCTCCCTTGTCCAGAAACACGATTTTACTGCACACTCCAAAAACAGTACTCTTCCCAGGGCAAGATGCCAGATGCTCTCTGATGCCCGTGCTCCCTTCCTACTCTTGCCCAGCTCGTTGTTGTAACGCGCACATGCCGTCCTGGCATTCAGTGCACAGTGAAAGCAATCGCAAAAGTCCAGCAGCTGCTGAATCCCAAACACAAGGCGCTGGCTATGTTCTTGCTACTCGACGACTCAACGCAGCCCTTCATTTCTGCAGTTGCCATCGAGGTCTCTGCATGTAGGAGACTCAGAGGACGAGCACGAGTTTCCCACGAGGGGCTGCATCAGGAGGAATTCAAAACTCCAGAAAATTGTCCTGGAACACCTTCCATAAGGATGCTAGAAGGGAATTGAAGAGGCAGGCGTGCGGCCACCACGGTCCTCTAGCAGTCCTTCGGGTGTGCGCAGAAGCCCGGTGCTCTGCGGCTTCGTTCTTCGCCCCCGTACAAACTACCGCTCTGTCCGGCTCCCGGAGCAGGAGAAGCGGTTGCTTCGCGCACACAACAGCGGAGCGGCAGTCCTACGCTCCGAAGCGCTGCTTCAGCCGAAAGACGCCGGCCACCGGCGCTTGGCTTCGGACAGCTCCGGAGAGCCGTAGTGTGCGTCTGCACTAGACTGCATCATAGCGAAAAGCTTTGACAGTGTGTCTCGCAGGGAGATAGCTTAGGAGCGCAGCGCACTTATGCCTCCCTTGTCCAGAAACACGATTTTACTGCACACTCCAAAAACAGTACTCCTCCCAGGGCAATATATAAGCTGCTTTCTGACGGCCGTGATCTTTCGATTACTCTTGCCCAGCTCGTTGTTTTAACGTGCACATGCCGTCCTGGCATTCAGTGCACAGTGAAAGCAATCGCAAAAGTCCAGCAGCTGCTGACTCCCAAACACAAGGCGCTGGCTATGTTCTTGCTTCTCGACAACTCAACGCAGCCCTTCATTTCTGCAGTTGTCATCGAGGTCTCTGCATGTCGGAGACTCAGAGGACGAGCACGAGTTTCCCACGAGGGGCTGCATCACGAGGAATTCAAAACTCCGGGAATTTGTCCAGGAACACCTTCCATAAGGATGCTAGAAGGGAATTGAAGAGGCAGGCGTGCGGCCACCACGGTCCTCTAGCAGTCCTTAGGGTGCGCGCAGAAGCCCGGTGCTCTGCGGCTTCGTTCTTCGCTCTCGTACAAGCTACCGCTCTGTCCGGCTCCCGGAGCAGGAGAAGCGGCTGCTTCGCGCACACAACAGCGGAGCGGCAGCCGTACGCTCCGAAGCGCTGCTTCAGCCGAAAGACGCCGGCCACCGGCGCTTGGCTTCGGACAGCTCCGGAGAGCCGTAGTGTGCGTCTGCACTAGACTGCATCATAGCGAAAAGCTTTGGCAGTGTGTCTCGCAGGGAGATAGCTTAGGAGCGCAGCGCACTTATGCCTCCCTTGCCCAGAAACACGGATTTGCTGCACACTCCAAAAACACTGCTCTTTCCATGGTACTATGTAAGCTGCTGTCTGACGCCCGTTCTCTTCTGCCCACTCTTGCCCAGCTGGTTGTTGCAGCGTGCACGTGCCTTCCTGGCATTCAGAGCACAGTGAAAGCAATCGCAAAAGTCCAGCAGCTGCTGACTCCCAAACACAAGGCGCTGGCTACGTTCTTGCTTCTCCACACTTCAACAGAGTCCTTCATTTCTGAAGCTGCCATCGAGTTTTCTGCATCTCGAGCCTTCTGGGACGAGCACCAATTTCCCAAGAGGGGCTGCATCAGGACGAAGTCAAAACTCAGGAAAGTTGTCTCGGAACACCTTCAATAAAGCATGCCAGCAGTGCATTGAAAAGGCAGGTAGCTTTAGCCACCGTCCTCTAGCAGTCGCAAGGCTGTGCACACAATGTCGTCTCCCTGCGGCAACGTTCTTCACCCTCGTACAAGCTACCGCTCTGTCCGGCTCCCGGAGCAGGAGAAGCGGCTGCTTCGCGCACGCAACAGCGGAGCGGCAGCCGTCCGCTCCGAAGCGCTGCTTCAGCCGGAAGACGCTGGCCACCGGCGCTTGGCTTCGGACAGCTCCGGAGAGCCGTAGTGTGCGTCTGCACTAGACTGCATTATAGCGAAAAGCTTTGGCAGTGTGTCTCGCAGGGAGATAGCTTAGGAGCGCAGCGCACTTATGCCTCCCTTGTCCAGAAACACGATTTTACTGCACACTCCAAAAACAGTACTCTTCCCAGGGCAATATATAAGCTGCTTTCTGACGGCCGTGATCTTTCGATTACTCTTGCCCAGCTCGTTGTTTTAACGTGCACATGCCGTCCTGGCATTCAGTGCACAGTGAAAGCAATCGCAAAAGTCCAGCAGCTGCTGACTCCCAAACACAAGGCGCTGGCTACGTTCTTGCTTCTCCACACTTCAACAGAGTCCTTCATTTCTGAAGCTGCCATCGAGTTTTCTGCATCTCGAGCTTCTGGGACGAGCACCAATTTCCCAAGAGGGGCTGCATCAGGACGAAGTCAAAACCCAGGAAAGTTGTCTCGGAACACCTTCAATAAAGCATGCCAGCAGTGCATTGAAAAGGCAGGTAGCTTTAGCCACCGTCCTCTAGCAGTCGCAAGGCTGTGCACACAATGTCGTCTCCCTGCGGCAACGTTCTTCGCCCTCGTACAAGCTACCGCTCTGTCCGGCTCCCGGAGCAGGAGAAGCGGCTGCTTCGCGCACACAACAGCGGAGCGGCAGCCGTACGCTCCAAAGCGCTGCTTCAGCCGAAAGACGCCGGCCACCGGCGCTTGGCTTCGGACAGCTCCGGAGAGCCGTAGTGTGCGTCTGCACTAGACTGCATCATAGCGAAAAGCTTTGGCAGTGTGTCTCGCAGGGAGATAGCTTAGGAGCGCAGCGCACTTATGCCTCCCTTGTCCAGAAACACGATTTTACTGCACACTCTAAAAACACTGCCCTTTCCAGGGCAAGATGCCAGATGCTCTCTGATGGCCGTGCTCCCTCCCTGCTCTTGCCCAGCTCGTTGTTTCAGCGTGCACGTGCCGTCCTGGCATTCAGTGCACAGTGAAAGCAATCGCAAAAGTCCAGCAGCTGCTGACTCCCAAACACAAGGCGCTGGCTACGTTCTTGCTTCTCCACACCTCAACAGAGTCCTTCATTTCTGCAGCTGCCATCGAGTTTTCTGCATCTCGAGCCTTCTGGGATGAGCACCAATTTCCCAAGAGGGGCTGCATCAGGACGAAGTCAAAACTCAGGAAAGTTGTCTCGGAGCACCTTCAATAAAGCATGCCAGCAGTGCATTGAAAAGGCAGGTAGCTTTAGGCACCGTCCTCTAGCAGTCGCAAGGCTGTGCACACAATGTCGTCTCCCTGCGGCAACGTTCTTCGCCCTCGTACAAGCTACCGCTCTGTCTGGCTCCCGGAGCAGGAGAAGCGGCTGCTTCGCGCTCACAACAGCGAAGCGGCAGCCGTCCGCTTCGAAGCGCTGCTTCAGCCGAAAGACGCCGGCCACCGGCGCTTGGCTTCGGACAGCTCCGGAGAGCCGTAGTGTGCGTCTGCACTAGACTGCATCATAGCGAAAAGCTTTGGCAGTGTGTCTCGCAGGGAGATAGCTTAGGAGCGCAGCGCAGTTATGCCTCCCTTGTCCAGAAACACGATTTTACTGCACACTCCAAAAACACTGCCCTTTCCAGGGCAAGATGCCAGATGCTCTCTGATGGCCGTGATCTTTCGATTACTCTTGCCCAGCTCGTTGTTTTAACGTGCACATGCCGTCCTGGCATTCAGTGCACAGTGAAAGCAATCGCAAAAGTCCAGCAGCTGCTGACTCCCAAACACAAGGCGCTGGCTATGTTCTTGCTTCTCGACAACTCAACGCAGCCCTTCATTTCTGCAGTTGTCATCGAGGTCTCTGCATGTCGGAGACTCAGAGGACGAGCACGAGTTTCCCACGAGGGGCTGCATCACGAGGAATTCAAAACTCCGGGAATTTGTCCAGGAACACCTTCCATAAGGATGCTAGAAGGGAATTGAAGAGGCAGGCGTGCGGCCACCACGGTCCTCTAGCAGTCCTTAGGGTGCGCGCAGAAGCCCGGTGCTCTGCGGCTTCGTTCTTCGCTCTCGTACAAGCTACCGCTCTGTCCGGCTCCCGGAGCAGGAGAAGCGGCTGCTTCGCGCACACAACAGCGGAGCGGCAGCCGTACGCTCCGAAGCGCTGCTTCAGCCGAAAGACGCCGGCCACCGGCGCTTGGCTTCGGACAGCTCCGGAGAGCCGTAGTGTGCGTCTGCACTAGACTGCATCATAGCGAAAAGCTTTGGCAGTGTGTCTCGCAGGGAGATAGCTTAGGAGCGCAGCGCACTTATGCCTCCCTTGCCCAGAAACACGGATTTGCTGCACACTCCAAAAACACTGCTCTTTCCATGGTACTATGTAAGCTGCTGTCTGACGCCCGTTCTCTTCTGCCCACTCTTGCCCAGCTGGTTGTTGCAGCGTGCACGTGCCTTCCTGGCATTCAGAGCACAGTGAAAGCAATCGCAAAAGTCCAGCAGCTGCTGACTCCCAAACACAAGGCGCTGGCTACGTTCTTGCTTCTCCACACTTCAACAGAGTCCTTCATTTCTGCAGCTGCCATCGAGTTTTCTGCATCTCGAGCCTTCTGGGACGAGCACCAATTTCCCAAGAGGGGCTGCATCAGGACGAAGTCAAAACTCAGGAAAGTTGTCTCGGAACACCTTCAATAAAGCATGCCAGCAGTGCATTGAAAAGGCAGGTAGCTTTAGCCACCGTCCTCTAGCAGTCGCAAGGCTGTGCACACAATGTCGTCTCCCTGCGGCAACGTTCTTCGCCCTCGTACAAGCTACCGCTCTGTCCGGCTCCCGGAGCAGGAGAAGCGGCTGCTTCGCGCACGCAACAGCGGAGCGGCAGCCGTCCGCTCCGAAGCGCTGCTTCAGCCGAAAGACGCCGGCCACCGGCGCTTGGCTTCGGACAGCTCCGGAGAGCCGTAGTGTGCGTCTGCACTAGACTGCATTATAGCGAAAAGCTTTGGCAGTGTGTCGCGCAGGGAGATAGCTTAGGAGCGCAGCGCACTTATGCCTCCCTTGTCCAGAAACACGATTTTACTGCACACTCCAAAACCAGTACTCTTCCCAGGGCAATATATAAGCTGCTTTCTGACGGCCGTGATCTTTCGATTACTCTTGCCCAGCTCGTTGTTTTAACGTGCACATGCCGTCCTGGCATTCAGTGCACAGTGAAAGCAATCGCAAAAGTCCAGCAGCTGCTGACTCCCAAACACAAGGCGCTGGCTACGTTCTTGCTTCTCCACACTTCAACAGAGTCCTTCATTTCTGCAGCTGCCATCGAGTTTTCTGCATCTCGAGCTTCTGGGACGAGCACCAATTTCCCAAGAGGGGCTGCATCAGGACGAAGTCAAAACCCAGGAAAGTTGTCTCGGAACACCTTCAATAAAGCATGCCAGCAGTGCATTGAAAAGGCAGGTAGCTTTAGCCACCGTCCTCTAGCAGTCGCAAGGCTGTGCACACAATGTCGTCTCCCTGCGGCAACGTTCTTCGCCCTCGTACAAGCTACCGCTCTGTCCGGCTCCCGGAGCAGGAGAAGCGGCTGCTTCGCGCACACAACAGCGGAGCGGCAGCCGTACGCTCCAAAGCGCTGCTTCAGCCGAAAGACGCCGGCCACCGGCGCTTGGCTTCGGACAGCTCCGGAGAGCCGTAGTGTGCGTCTGCACTAGACTGCATCATAGCGAAAAGCTTTGGCAGTGTGTCTCGCAGGGAGATAGCTTAGGAGCGCAGCGCACTTATGCCTCCCTTGTCCAGAAACACGATTTTACTGCACACTCTAAAAACACTGCCCTTTCCAGGGCAAGATGCCAGATGCTCTCTGATGGCCGTGCTCCCTCCCTGCTCTTGCCCAGCTCGTTGTTTCAGCGTGCACGTGCCGTCCTGGCATTCAGTGCACAGTGAAAGCAATCGCAAAAGTCCAGCAGCTGCTGACTCCCAAACACAAGGCGCTGGCTACGTTCTTGCTTCTCCACACCTCAACAGAGTCCTTCATTTCTGCAGCTGCCATCGAGTTTTCTGCATCTCGAGCCTTCTGGGATGAGCACCAATTTCCCAAGAGGGGCTGCATCAGGACGAAGTCAAAACTCAGGAAAGTTGTCTCGGAGCACCTTCAATAAAGCATGCCAGCAGTGCATTGAAAAGGCAGGTAGCTTTAGGCACCGTCCTCTAGCAGTCGCAAGGCTGTGCACACAATGTCGTCTCCCTGCGGCAACGTTCTTCGCCCTCGTACAAGCTACCGCTCTGTCTGGCTCCCGGAGCAGGAGAAGCGGCTGCTTCGCGCTCACAACAGCGAAGCGGCAGCCGTCCGCTTCGAAGCGCTGCTTCAGCCGAAAGACGCCGGCCACCGGCGCTTGGCTTCGGACAGCTCCGGAGAGCCGTAGTGTGCGTCTGCACTAGACTGCATCATAGCGAAAAGCTTTGGCAGTGTGTCTCGCAGGGAGATAGCTTAGGAGCGCAGCGCACTTATGCCTCCCTTGTCCAGAAACACGATTTTACTGCACACTCCAAAAACACTGCCCTTTCCAGGGCAAGATGCCAGATGCTCTCTGATGGCCGTGATCTTTCGATTACTCTTGCCCAGCTCGTTGTTTTAACGTGCACATGCCGTCCTGGCATTCAGTGCACAGTGAAAGCAATCGCAAAAGTCCAGCAGCTGCTGACTCCCAAACACAAGGCGCTGGCTATGTTCTTGCTTCTCGACAACTCAACGCAGCCCTTCATTTCTGCAGTTGTCATCGAGGTCTCTGCATGTCGGAGACTCAGAGGACGAGCACGAGTTTCCCACGAGGGGCTGCATCACGAGGAATTCAAAACTCCGGGAATTTGTCCAGGAACACCTTCCATAAGGATGCTAGAAGGGAATTGAAGAGGCAGGCGTGCGGCCACCACGGTCCTCTAGCAGTCCTTAGGGTGCGCGCAGAAGCCCGGTGCTCTGCGGCTTCGTTCTTCGCTCTCGTACAAGCTACCGCTCTGTCCGGCTCCCGGAGCAGGAGAAGCGGCTGCTTCGCGCACACAACAGCGGAGCGGCAGCCGTACGCTCCGAAGCGCTGCTTCAGCCGAAAGACGCCGGCCACCGGCGCTTGGCTTCGGACAGCTCCGGAGAGCCGTAGTGTGCGTCTGCACTAGACTGCATCATAGCGAAAAGCTTTGGCAGTGTGTCTCGCAGGGAGATAGCTTAGGAGCGCAGCGCACTTATGCCTCCCTTGCCCAGAAACACGGATTTGCTGCACACTCCAAAAACACTGCTCTTTCCATGGTACTATGTAAGCTGCTGTCTGACGCCCGTTCTCTTCTGCCCACTCTTGCCCAGCTGGTTGTTGCAGCGTGCACGTGCCTTCCTGGCATTCAGAGCACAGTGAAAGCAATCGCAAAAGTCCAGCAGCTGCTGACTCCCAAACACAAGGCGCTGGCTACGTTCTTGCTTCTCCACACTTCAACAGAGTCCTTCATTTCTGCAGCTGCCATCGAGTTTTCTGCATCTCGAGCCTTCTGGGACGAGCACCAATTTCCCAAGAGGGGCTGCATCAGGACGAAGTCAAAACTCAGGAAAGTTGTCTCGGAACACCTTCAATAAAGCATGCCAGCAGTGCATTGAAAAGGCAGGTAGCTTTAGCCACCGTCCTCTAGCAGTCGCGAAGCTGTGCACACAATGTCGTCTCCCTGCGGCAACGTTCTTCGCCCTCGTACAAGCTACCGCTCTGTCCGGCTCCCGGAGCAGGAGAAGCGGCTGCTTCGCGCACGCAACAGCGGAGCGGCAGCCGTCCGCTCCGAAGCGCTGCTTCAGCCGAAAGACGCCGGCCACCGGCGCTTGGCTTCGGACAGCTCCGGAGAGCCGTAGTGTGCGTCTGCACTAGACTGCATTATAGCGAAAAGCTTTGGCAGTGTGTCGCGCAGGGAGATAGCTTAGGAGCGCAGCGCACTTATGCCTCCCTTGTCCAGAAACACGATTTTACTGCACACTCCAAAAACAGTACTCTTCCCAGGGCAATATATAAGCTGCTTTCTGACGGCCGTGATCTTTCGATTACTCTTGCCCAGCTCGTTGTTTTAACGTGCACATGCCGTCCTGGCATTCAGTGCACAGTGAAAGCAATCGCAAAAGTCCAGCAGCTGCTGACTCCCAAACACAAGGCGCTGGCTACGTTCTTGCTTCTCCACACTTCAACAGAGTCCTTCATTTCTGCAGCTGCCATCGAGTTTTCTGCATCTCGAGCTTCTGGGACGAGCACCAATTTCCCAAGAGGGGCTGCATCAGGACGAAGTCAAAACTCAGGAAAGTTGTCTCGGAACACCTTCAATAAAGCATGCCAGCAGTGCATTGAAAAGGCAGGTAGCTTTAGCCACCGTCCTCTAGCAGTCGCAAGGCTGTGCACACAATGTCGTCTCCCTGCGGCAACGTTCTTCGCCCTCGTACAAGCTACCGCTCTGTCCGGCTCCCGGAGCAGGAGAAGCGGCTGCTTCGCGCACACAACAGCGGAGCGGCAGCCGTACGCTCCAAAGCGCTGCTTCAGCCGAAAGACGCCGGCCACCGGCGCTTGGCTTCGGACAGCTCCGGAGAGCCGTAGTGTGCGTCTGCACTAGACTGCATCATAGCGAAAAGCTTTGGCAGTGTGTCTCGCAGGGAGATAGCTTAGGAGCGCAGCGCACTTATGCCTCCCTTGTCCAGAAACACGATTTTACTGCACACTCTAAAAACACTGCCCTTTCCAGGGCAAGATGCCAGATGCTCTCTGATGGCCGTCCTCCCTCCCTGCTCTTGCCCAGCTCGTTGTTTCAGCGTGCACGTGCCGTCCTGGCATTCAGTGCACAGTGAAAGCAATCGCAAAAGTCCAGCAGCTGCTGACTCCCAAACACAAGGCGCTGGCTACGTTCTTGCTTCTCCACACCTCAACAGAGTCCTTCATTTCTGCAGCTGCCATCGAGTTTTCTGCATCTCGAGCCTTCTGGGATGAGCACCAATTTCCCAAGAGGGGCTGCATCAGGACGAAGTCAAAACTCAGGAAAGTTGTCTCGGAGCACCTTCAATAAAGCATGTCAGCAGTGCATTGAAAAGGCAGGTAGCTTTAGGCACCGTCCTCTAGCAGTCGCAAGGCTGTGCACACAATGTCGTCTCCCTGCGGCAACGTTCTTCGCCCTCGTACAAGCTACCGCTCTGTCCGGCTCCCGGAGCAGGAGAAGCGGCTGCTTCGCGCTCACAACAGCGGAGCGGCAGCCGTCCGCTTCGAAGCGCTGCTTCAGCCGAAAGACGCCGGCCACCGGCGCTTGGCTTCGGACAGCTCCGGAGAGCCGTAGTGTGCGTCTGCACTAGACTGCATCATAGCGAAAAGCTTTGGCAGTGTGTCTCGCAGGGAGATAGCTTAGGAGCGCAGCGCACTTATGCCTCCCTTGTCCAGAAACACGATTTTACTGCACACTCCAAAAACACTGCCCTTTCCAGGGCAAGATGCCAGATGCTCTCTGATGGCCGTGATCTTTCGATTACTCTTGCCCAGCTCGTTGTTTTAACGTTCACATGCCGTCCTGGCATTCAGTGCACAGTGAAAGCAATCGCAAAAGTCCAGCAGCTGCTGACTCCCAAACACAAGGCGCTGGCTATGTTCTTGCTTCTCGACAACTCAACGCAGCCCTTCATTTCTGCAGTTGTCATCGAGGTCTCTGCATGTCGGAGACTCAGAGGACGAGCACGAGTTTCCCACGAGGGGCTGCATCACGAGGAATTCAAAACTCCGGGAATTTGTCCAGGAACACCTTCCATAAGGATGCTAGAAGGGAATTGAAGAGGCAGGCGTGCGGCCACCACGGTCCTCTAGCAGTCCTTAGGGTGCGCGCAGAAGCCCGGTGCTCTGCGGCTTCGTTCTTCGCTCTCGTACAAGCTACCGCTCTGTCCGGCTCCCGGAGCAGGAGAAGCGGCTGCTTCGCGCACACAACAGCGGAGCGGCAGCCGTACGCTCCGAAGCGCTGCTTCAGCCGAAAGACGCCGGCCACCGGCGCTTGGCTTCGGACAGCTCCGGAGAGCCGTAGTGTGCGTCTGCACTAGACTGCATCATAGCGAAAAGCTTTGGCAGTGTGTCTCGCAGGGAGATAGCTTAGGAGCGCAGCGCACTTATGCCTCCCTTGCCCAGAAACACGGATTTGCTGCACACTCCAAAAACACTGCTCTTTCCATGGTACTATGTAAGCTGCTGTCTGACGCCCGTTCTCTTCTGCCCACTCTTGCCCAGCTGGTTGTTGCAGCGTGCACGTGCCTTCCTGGCATTAAGAGCACAGTGAAAGCAATCGCAAAAGTCCAGCAGCTGCTGACTCCCAAACACAAGGCGCTTGTCTACGTTCTTGCTTCTCGACAACTCAACGCAGCCCTTCATTTCTGCAGCTGCCATCGAGTTTTCTGCATCTCGAGCCTTCTGGGATGAGCACCAATTTCCCAAGAGGGGCTGCATCAGGACGAAGTCAAAACTCAGGAAAGTTGTCTCGGAGCACCTTCAATAAAGCATGTCAGCAGTGCATTGAAAAGGCAGGTAGCTTTAGCCACCGTCCTCTAGCAGTCGCGAAGCTGTGCACACAATGTCGTCTGCCTGCGGCAACGTTCTTCGCCCTCGTGCAAGCTACCGCTCTGTCCGGCTCCCGGAGCAGGAGAAGCGGCTGCTTCGCGCACACAACAGCGGAGCGGCAGCCCTACGCTCCGAAGCGCTGCTTCAGCCGAAAGACGCCGGCCACCGGCGCTTGGCTTCGGACAGCTCCGGAGAGCCGTAGTGTGCGTCTGCAACTAGACTGCATCATAGCGAAAAGCTTTGACAGTGTGTCTCGCAGGGAGATAGCTTAGGAGCGCAGCGCACTTATGCCTCCCTTGTCCAGAAACACGATTTTACTGCACACTCCAAAAACAGTACTCCTCCCAGGGCAATATATAAGCTGCTTTCTGACGGCCGTGATCTTTCGATTACTCTTGCCCAGATCGTTGTTTTAACGTGCACATGCCGTCCTGGCATTCAGTGCACAGTGAAAGCAATCGCAAAAGTCCAGCAGCTGCTGACTCCCAAACACAAGGCGCTGGCTATGTTCTTGCTTCTCGACAACTCAACGCAGCCCTTCATTTCTGCAGTTGCCATCGAGGTCTCTGCATGTCGGAGACTCAGAGGACGAGCACGAATTTCCCAGGAGGGGCTGCATCAGGAGGAATTCAAAACTCCAGAAAATTGTCCTGGAACACCTTCCATAAGGATGCTAGAAGGGAATTGAAGAGGCAGGCGAGCGGCCACCACGGTCCTCTAGCAGTCCTTCGGGTGTGCGCAGAAGCCCGGTGCTCTGCGGCTTCGTTCTTCGCCCCCGTACAAACTACCGCTCTGTCCGGCTCCCGGAGCAGGAGAAGCGGCTGCTTCGCGCACACAACAGCGGAGCGGCAGCCCTACGCTCCGAAGCGCTGCTTCAGCCGAAAGACGCCGGCCACCGGTGCTTGGCTTCGGACAGCTCCGGAGAGCCGTAGTGTGCGTCTGCACTAGACTGCATCATAGCGAAAAGCTTTGACAGTGTGTCTCGCAGGGAGATAGCTTAGGAGCGCAGCGCACTTATGCCTCCCTTGTCCAGAAACACGGATTTGCTGCACACTCCAAAAACACTGCTCTTTCCATGGTACTATGTAAGCTGCTGTCTGACGCCCGTTCTCTTCTGCCCACTCTTGCCCAGCTGGTTGTTGCAGCGTGCACGTGCCTTGCTGGCATTCAGTGCACAGTGAAAGCAATCGCAAAAGTCCAGCAGCTGCTGACTCCCAAACACAAGGCGCTTGTCTACGTTCTTGCTTCTCGACAACTCAACGCAGCCCTTCATTTCTGCAGCTGCCATCGAGTTTTCTGTATCTTGAGCCTTCTGGGACGAGCACCAATTTCCCAGGAGGGGCGGCATCAGGACGAAGTCAAAACCCAGGAAAGTTGTCTCGGAACACCTTCAATAAAGCATGCCAGCAGTGCATTGAAAAGGCAGGGAGCTTTAGCCACCGTCCTCTAGCAGTCGCGAAGCTGTGCACACAATGTCGTCTGCCTGCGGCAACGTTCTTCGCCCTCGTGCAAGCTACAGCTCTGTCCGGCTCCCGGAGCAGGAGAAGCGGCTGCTTCGCGCACACAGCAGCGGAGCGGCAGCCCTACGCTCCGAAGCGCTGCTTCAGCCGAAAGACGCCGGCCACCGGCGCTTGGCTTCGGACAGCTCCGGAGAGCCGTAGTGTGCGTCTGCAACTAGACTGCATCATAGCGAAAAGCTTTGGCAGTGTGTCTCGCAGGGAGATAGCTTAGGAGCGCAGCGCACTTATGCCTCCCTTGTCCAGAAACACGATTTTACTGCACACTCCAAAAACAGTACTCTTCCCAGGGCAATATATAAGCTGCTTTCTGACGGCCGTGATCTTTCGATTACTCTTGCCCAGCTCGTTGTTTTAACGTGCACATGCCGTCCTGGCATTCAGTGCACAGTGAAAGCAATCGCAAAAGTCCAGCAGCTGCTGACTCCCAAACACAAGGCGCTGGCTATGTTCTTGCTTCTCGACAACTCAACGCAGCCCTTCATTTCTGCAGTTGCCATCGAGGTCTCTGCATGTCGGAGACTCAGAGGACGAGCACGAGTTTCCCACGAGGGGCTGCATCAGGAGGAATTCAAAACTCCAGAAAATTGTCCTGGAACACCTTCCATAAGGATGCTAGAAGGGAATTGAAGAGGCAGGCGTGCGGCCACCACGGTCCTCTAGCAGTCCTTCGGGTGTGCGCAGAAGCCCGGTGCTCTGCGGCTTCGTTCTTCGCCCCCGTACAAACTACCGCTCTGTCCGGCTCCCGGAGCAGGAGAAGCGGTTGCTTCGCGCACACAACAGCGGAGCGGCAGCCCTACGCTCCGAAGCGCTGCTTCAGCCGAAAGACGTCGGCCACCGGCGCTTGGCTTCGGACAGCTCCGGAGAGCCGTAGTGTGCGTCTGCACTAGACTGCATCATAGCGAAAAGCTTTGACAGTGTGTCTCGCAGGGAGATAGCTTAGGAGCGCAGCGCACTTATGCCTCCCTTGTCCAGAAACACGATTTTACTGCACACTCCAAAAACAGTACTCTTCCCAGGGCAATATATAAGCTGCTTTCTGACGGCCGTGATCTTTCGATTACTCTTGCCCAGCTCGTTGTTTTAACGTGCACATGCCGTCCTGGCATTCAGTGCACAGTGAAAGCAATCGCAAAAGTCCAGCAGCTGCTGACTCCCAAACACAAGGCGCTGGCTATGTTCTTGCTTCTCGACAACTCAACGCAGCCCTTCATTTCTGCAGTTGCCATCGAGGTCTCTGCATGTCGGAGACTCAGAGGACGAGCACGAGTTTCCCAGGAGGGGCTGCATCAGGAGGAATTCAAAACTCCAGAAAATTGTCCTGGAACACCTTCCATAAGGATGCTAGAAGGGAATTGAAGAGGCAGGCGTGCGGCCACCACGGTCCTCTAGCAGTCCTTCGGGTGTGCGCAGAAGCCCGGTGCTCTGCGGCTTCGTTCTTCGCCCCCGTACAAACTACCGCTCTGTCCGGCTCCCGGAGCAGGAGAAGCGGTTGCTTCGCGCACACAACAGCGGAGCGGCAGCCCTACGCTCCGAAGCGCTGCTTCAGCCGAAAGACGTCGGCCACCGGCGCTTGGCTTCGGACAGCTCCGGAGAGCCGTAGTGTGCGTCTGCACTAGACTGCATCATAGCGAAAAGCTTTGACAGTGTGTCTCGCAGGGAGATAGCTTAGGAGCGCAGCGCACTTATGCCTCCCTTGTCCAGAAACACGATTTTACTGCACACTCCAAAAACAGTACTCTTCCCAGGGCAAGATGCCAGATGCTCTCTGATGCCCGTGCTCCCTTCCTACTCTTGCCCAGCTCGTTGTTGTAACGCGCACATGCCGTCCTGGCATTCAGTGCACAGTGAAAGCAATCGCAAAAGTCCAGCAGCTGCTGAATCCCAAACACAAGGCGCTGGCTATGTTCTTGCTACTCGACGACTCAACGCAGCCCTTCATTTCTGCAGTTGCCATCGAGGTCTCTGCATGTCGGAGAGTCAGAGGACGAGCACGAGTTTCCCACGAGGGGCTGAATCAGGAGGAATTCAAAACTCAGGGAATTTGTCCTGGAACACCTTCCATAAGGATGCTCGAAGGGAATTGAAGAGGCAGGCGAGCGGCCACCACCGTCCTCTAGCAGTCCTTAGGGTGCGCGCAGAAGCCCGGTGCTCTGCGGCTTCGTTCTTCGCCCTCGTGCAAGCTACCGCTCTGTCCGGCTCCCGGAGCAGGAGAAGCGGCTGCTTCGCGCACACAACAGCGGAGCGGCAGCCCTACGCTCCGAAGCGCTGCTTCAGCCGAAAGACGCCGGCCACCGGCGCTTGGCTTCGGACAGCTCCGGAGAGCCGTAGTGTGGGTCTGCACTAGACTGCATCATAGCGAAAAGCTTTGGCAGTGTGTCTCGCAGGGAGATAGCTTAGGAGCGCAGCGCACTTATGCCTCCCTTGTCCAGAAACACGATTTTACTGCACACTCCAAAAACAGTACTCTTCCCAGGGCAATATATAAGCTGCTTTCTGACGGCCGTGATCTTTCGATTACTCTTGCGCAGCTCGGTGTTGCAGAGTGCACGTGCCTTCCTGGACTTCAGTGCACAGTGAAAGCAATCGCAAAAGTCCAGCAGCTGCTGACTCCCAAACACAAGGCGCTGGCTACGTTCTTGCTTCGCAACACTTCAACAGAGTCCTTCATTTCTGCAGCTGCCATCGAGTTTTCTGCATCTCGAGCCTTCTGGGACGAGCACCAATTTCCCAGGAGGGGCTGCATCAGGACGAAGTCAAAACCCAGGAAAGTTGTCTCGGAACACCTTCAATAAAGCATGCCAGCAGTGCATTGAAAAGGCAGGTAGCTTTAGGCACCGTCCTCTAGCAGTCGCAAGGCTGTGCACACAATGTCGTCTCCCTGCGGCAACGTTCTTCGCCCTCGTACAAGCTACCGCTCTGTCCGGCTCCCGGAGCAGGAGAAGCGGCTGCTTCGCGCTCACAACAGCGAAGCGGCAGCCGTCCGCTTCGAAGCGCTGCTTCAGCCGAAAGACGCCGGCCACCGGCGCTTGGCTTCGGACAGCTCCGGAGAGCCGTAGTGTGCGTCTGCACTAGACTGCATGATAGCGAAAAGCTTTGGCAGTGTGTCTCGCAGGGAGATAGCTTAGGAGCGCAGCGCATTTATGCCTCCCTTGTCCAGAAACACGATTTTACTGCACACTCCAAAAACACTGCCCTTTCCAGGGCAAGATGCCAGATGCTCTCTGATGGCCGTGATCTTTCGATTACTCTTGCCCAGCTCGTTGTTTTAACGTGCACATGCCGTCCTGGCATTCAGTGCACAGTGAAAGCAATCGCAAAAGTCCAGCAGCTGCTGACTCCCAAACACAAGGCGCTGGCTATGTTCTTGCTTCTCGACAACTCAACGCAGCCCTTCATTTCTGCAGTTGTCATCGAGGTCTCTGCATGTCGGAGACTCAGAGGACGAGCACGAGTTTCCCACGAGGGGCTGCATCACGAGGAATTCAAAACTCCGGGAATTTGTCCAGGAACACCTTCCATAAGGATGCTAGAAGGGAATTGAAGAGGCAGGCGTGCGGCCACCACGGTCCTCTAGCAGTCCTTAGGGTGCGCGCAGAAGCCCGGTGCTCTGCGGCTTCGTTCTTCGCTCTCGTACAAGCTACCGCTCTGTCCGGCTCCCGGAGCAGGAGAAGCGGCTGCTTCGCGCACACAACAGCGGAGCGGCAGCCGTACGCTCCGAAGCGCTGCTTCAGCCGAAAGACGCCGGCCACCGGCGCTTGGCTTCGGACAGCTCCGGAGAGCCGTAGTGTGCGTCTGCACTAGACTGCATCATAGCGAAAAGCTTTGGCAGTGTGTCTCGCAGGGAGATAGCTTAGGAGCGCAGCGCACTTATGCCTCCCTTGCCCAGAAACACGGATTTGCTGCACACTCCAAAAACACTGCTCTTTCCATGGTACTATGTAAGCTGCTGTCTGACGCCCGTTCTCTTCTGCCCACTCTTGCCCAGCTGGTTGTTGCAGCGTGCACGTGCCTTGCTGGCATTCAGTGCACAGTGAAAGCAATCGCAAAAGTCCAGCAGCTGCTGACTCCCAAACACAAGGCGCTTGTCTACGTTCTTGCTTCTCGACAACTCAACGCAGCCCTTCATTTCTGCAGCTGCCATCGAGTTTTCTGTATCTTGAGCCTTCTGGGACGAGCACCAATTTCCCAGGAGGGGCTGCATCAGGACGAAGTCAAAACCCAGGAAAGTTGTCTCGGAACACCTTCTATAAAGCATGCCAGCAGTGCATTGAAAAGGCAGGTAGCTTTAGCCACCGTCCTCTAGCAGTCGCGAAGCTGTGCACACAATGTCGTCTCCCTGCGGCAACGTTCTTCGCCCTCGTGCAAGCTACCGCTCTGTCCGGCTCCCGGAGCAGGAGAAGCGGCTGCTTCGCGCACACAACAGCGGAGCGGCAGCCCTACGCTCCGAAGCGCTGCTTCAGCCGAAAGACGCTGGCCACCGGCGCTTGGCTTCGGACAGCTCCGGAGAGCCGTAGTGTGCGTCTGCAACTAGACTGCATCATAGCGAAAAGCTTTGGCAGTGTGTCTCGCAGGGAGATAGCTTAGGAGCGCAGCGCACTTATGCCTCCCTTGTCCAGAAACACGATTATACTGCACACTCCAAAAACAGTACTCTTCCCAGGGCAATATATAAGCTGCTTTCTGACGGCCGTGATCTTTCGATTACTCTTGCCCAGCTCGTTGTTTTAACGTGCACATGCCGTCCTGGCATTCAGTGCACAGTGAAAGCAATCGCAAAAGTCCAGCCGCTGCTGACTCCCAAACACAAGGCGCTGGCTATGTTCTTGCTTCTCGACAACTCAACGCAGCCCTTCATTTCTGCAGTTGCCATCGAGGTCTCTGCATGTCGGAGACTCAGAGGACGAGCACGAGTTTCCCACGAGGGGCTGCATCAGGAGGAATTCAAAACTCCAGAAAATTGTCCTGGAACACCTTCCATAAGGATGCTAGAAGGGAATTGAAGAGGCAGGCGTGCGGCCACCACGGTCCTCTAGCAGTCCTTCGGGTGTGCGCAGAAGCCCGGTGCTCTGCGGCTTCGTTCTTCGCCCCTGTACAAACTACCGCTCTGTCCGGCTCCCGGAGCAGGAGAAGCGGCTGCTTCGCGCACACAACAGCGGAGCGGCAGCCCTACGCTCCGAAGCGCTGCTTCAGCCGAAAGACGCCGGCCACCGGCGCTTGGCTTCGGACAGCTCCGGAGAGCCGTAGTGTGCGTCTGCACTAGACTGCATCATAGCGAAAAGCTTTGACAGTGTGTCTCGCAGGGAGATAGCTTAGGAGCGCAGCGCACTTATGCCTCCCTTGTCCAGAAACACGGATTTGCTGCACACTCCAAAAACACTGCTCTTTCCATGGTACTATGTAAGCTGCTGTCTGACGCCCGTTCTCTTCTGCCCACTCTTGCCCAGCTGGTTGTTGCAGCGTGCACGTGCCTTGCTGGCATTAAGAGCACAGTGAAAGCAATCGCAAAAGTCCAGCAGCTGCTGACTCCCAAACACAAGGCGCTTGTCTACGTTCTTGCTTCTCGACAACTCAACGCAGCCCTTCATTTCTGCAGCTGCCATCGAGTTTTCTGTATCTTGAGCCTTCTGGGACGAGCACCAATTTCCCAGGAGGGGCTGCATCAGGACGAAGTCAAAACCCAGGAAAGTTGTCTCGGAACACCTTCAATAAAGCATGCCAGCAGTGCATTGAAAAGGCAGGGAGCTTTAGCCACCGTCCTCTAGCAGTCGCGAAGCTGTGCACACAATGTCGTCTCCCTGCGGCAACGTTCTTCGCCCTCGTGCAAGCTACCGCTCTGTCCGGCTCCCGGAGCAGGAGAAGCGGCTGCTTCGCGCACACAGCAGCGGAGCGGCAGCCCTACGCTCCGAAGCGCTGCTTCAGCCGAAAGACGCCGGCCACCGGCGCTTGGCTTCGGACAGCTCCGGAGAGCCGTAGTGTGCGTCTGCACTAGACTGCATCATAGCGAAAAGCTTTGACAGTGTGTCTCGCAGGGAGATAGCTTAGGAGCGCAGCGCACTTATGCCTCCCTTGTCCAGAAACACGGATTTGCTGCACACTCCAAAAACACTGCTCTTTCCATGGTACTATGTAAGCTGCTGTCTGACGCCCGTTCTCTTCTGCCCACTCTTGCCCAGCTGGTTGTTGCAGCGTGCACGTGCCTTCCTGGCATTAAGAGCACAGTGAAAGCAATCGCAAAAGTCCAGCAGCTGCTGACTCCCAAACACAAGGCGCTTGTCTACGTTCTTGCTTCTCGACAACTCAACGCAGCCCTTCATTTCTGCAGCTGCCATCAAGTTTTCTGTATCTTGAGCCTTCTGGGACGAGCACCAATTTCCCAGGAGGGGCTGCATCAGGACGAAGTCAAAACCCAGGAAAGTTGTCTCGGAACACCTTCAATAAAGCATGCCAGCAGTGCATTGAAAAGGCAGGTAGCTTTAGCCACCGTCCTCTAGCAGTCGCGAAGCTGTGCACACAATGTCGTCTGCCTGCGGCAACGTTCTTCGCCCTCGTACAAGCTACCGCTCTGTCCGGCTCCCGGAGCAGGAGAAGCGGCTGCTTCGCGCACACAACAGCGGAGCGGCAGCCCTTCGCTCCGAAGCGCTGCTTCAGCCGAAAGACGCCGGCCACCGGCGCTTGGCTTCGGACAGCTCCGGAGAGCCGTAGTGTGCGTCTGCACTAGACTGCATCATAGCGAAAAGCTTTGGCAGTGTGTCTCGCAGAGAGATAGCTTAGGAGCGCAGCGCACTTATGCCTCCCTTGTCCAGAAACACGATTTTACTGCACACTCCAAAAACAGTACTCTTCCCAGGGCAAGATGCCAGATGCTCTCTGATGCCCGTGCTCCCTTCCTACTCTTGCCCAGCTCGTTGTTGTAACGCGCACATGCCGTCCTGGCATTCAGTGCACAGTGAAAGCAATCGCAAAAGTCCAGCAGCTGCTGAATCCCAAACACAAGGCGCTGGCTATGTTCTTGCTACTCGACGACTCAACGCAGCCCTTCATTTCTGCAGTTGCCATCGAGGTCTCTGCATGTCGGAGAGTCAGAGGACGAGCACGAGTTTCCCACGAGGGGCTGAATCAGGAGGAATTCAAAACTCAGGGAATTTGTCCTGGAACACCTTCCATAAGGATGCTCGAAGGGAATTGAAGAGGCAGGCGAGCGGCCACCACCGTCCTCTAGCAGTCCTTAGGGTGCGCGCAGAAGCCCGGTGCTCTGCGGCTTCGTTCTTCGCCCTCGTGCAAGCTACCGCTCTGTCCGGCTCCCGGAGCAGGAGAAGCGGCTGCTTCGCGCACACAACAGCGGAGCGGCAGCCCTACGCTCCGAAGCGCTGCTTCAGCCGAAAGACGCCGGCCACCGGCGCTTGGCTTCGGACAGCTCCGGAGAGCCGTAGTGTGGGTCTGCACTAGACTGCATCATAGCGAAAAGCTTTGGCAGTGTGTCTCGCAGGGAGATAGCTTAGGAGCGCAGCGCACTTATGCCTCCCTTGTCCAGAAACACGATTTTACTGCACACTCCAAAAACAGTACTCTTCCCAGGGCAATATATAAGCTGCTTTCTGACGGCCGTGATCTTTCGATTACTCTTGCGCAGCTCGGTGTTGCAGAGTGCACGTGCCTTCCTGGACTTCAGTGCACAGTGAAAGCAATCGCAAAAGTCCAGCAGCTGCTGACTCCCAAACACAAGGCGCTGTCTACGTTCTTGCTTCGCAACACTTCAACAGAGTCCTTCATTTCTGCAGCTGCCATCGAGTTTTCTGCATCTCGAGCCTTCTGGGACGAGCACCAATTTCCCAGGAGGGGCTGCATCAGGACGAAGTCAAAACCCAGGAAAGTTGTCTCGGAACACCTTCAATAAAGCATGCCAGCAGTGCATTGAAAAGGCAGGTAGCTTTAGCCACCGTCCTCTAGCAGTCGCGAAGCTGTGCACACAATGTCGTCTCCCTGCGGCAACGTTCTTCGCCCTCGTGCAAGCTACCGCTCTGTCCGGCTCCCGGAGCAGGAGAAGCGGCTGCTTCGCGCACACAGCAGCGGAGCGGCAGCCCTACGCTCCGAAGCGCTGCTTCAGCCGAAAGACGCCGGCCACCGGCGCTTGGCTTCGGACAGCTCCGGAGAGCCGTAGTGTGCGTCTGCACTAGACTGCATCATAGCGAAAAGCTTTGACAGTGTGTCTCGCAGGGAGATAGCTTAGGAGCGCAGCGCACTTATGCCTCCCTTGTCCAGAAACACGATTTTACTGCACACTCCAAAAACAGTACTCCTCCCAGGGCAATATATAAGCTGCTTTCTGACGGCCGTGATCTTTCGATTACTCTTGCCCAGATCGTTGTTTTAACGTGCACATGCCGTCCTGGCATTCAGTGCACAGTGAAAGCAATCGCAAAAGTCCAGCAGCTGCTGACTCCCAAACACAAGGCGCTGGCTATGTTCTTGCTTCTCGACAACTCAACGGAGTGCTTCATTTCTGCAGTTGCCATCGAGGTCTCTGCATGTCGGAGACTCAGAGGACGAGCACGAATTTCCCAGGAGGGGCTGCATCAGGAGGAATTCAAAACTCCAGAAAATTGTCCTGGAACACCTTCCATAAGGATGCTAGAAGGGAATTGAAGAGGCAGGCGAGCGGCCACCACGGTCCTCTAGCAGTCCTTCGGGTGCGCGCAGAAGCCCGGTGCTCTGCGGCTTCGTTCTTCGCCCCCGTACAAACTACCGCTCTGTCCGGCTCCCGGAGCAGGAGAAGCGGCTGCTTCGCGCACACAACAGCGGAGCGGCAGCCCTACGCTCCGAAGCGCTGCTTCAGCCGAAAGACGCCGGCCACCGGCGCTTGGCTTCGGACAGCTCCGGAGAGCCGTAGTGTGCGTCTGCACTAGACTGCATCATAGCGAAAAGCTTTGACAGTGTGTCTCGCAGGGAGATAGCTTAGGAGCGCAGCGCACTTATGCCTCCCTTGTCCAGAAACACGGATTTGCTGCACACTCCAAAAACACTGCTCTTTCCATGGTACTATGTAAGCTGCTGTCTGACGCCCGTTCTCTTCTGCCCACTCTTGCCCAGCTGGTTGTTGCAGCGTGCACGTGCCTTGCTGGCATTAAGAGCACAGTGAAAGCAATCGCAAAAGTCCAGCAGCTGCTGACTCCCAAACACAAGGCGCTTGTCTACGTTCTTGCTTCTCGACAACTCAACGCAGCCCTTCATTTCTGCAGCTGCCATCGAGTTTTCTGTATCTTGAGCCTTCTGGGACGAGCACCAATTTCCCAGGAGGGGCTGCATCAGGACGAAGTCAAAACCCAGGAAAGTTGTCTCGGAACACCTTCTATAAAGCATGCCAGCAGTGCATTGAAAAGGCAGGTAGCTTTAGACACCGTCCTCTAGCAGTCGCGAAGCTGTGCACACAATGTCGTCTGCCTGCGGCAACGTTCTTCGCCCTCGTGCAAGCTACCGCTCTGTCCGGCTCCCGGAGCAGGAGAAGCGGCTGCTTCGCGCACACAACAGCGGAGCGGCAGCCGTCCGCTCCGAAGCGCTGCTTCAGCCGAAAGACGCCGGCCACCGGCGCTTGGCTTCGGACAGCTCCGGAGAGCCGTAGTGTGCGTCTGCACTAGACTGCATCATAGCGAAAAGCTTTGGCAGTGTGTCTCGCAGGGAGATAGCTTAGGAGCGCAGCGCACTTATGCCTCCCTTGTCCAGAAACACGATTTTACTGCACACTCCAAAAACAGTACTCTTCCCAGGGCAAGATGCCAGATGCTCTCTGATGCCCGTGCTCCCTTCCTACTCTTGCCCAGCTCGTTGTTTTAACGTGCACATGCCGTCCTGGCATTCAGTGCACAGTGAAAGCAATCGCAAAAGTCCAGCAGCTGCTGACTCCCAAACACAAGGCGCTGGCTATGTTCTTGCTTCTCGACAACTCAACGCAGCCCTTCATTTCTGCAGTTGTCATCGAGGTCTCTGCATGTCGGAGACTCAGAGGACGAGCACGAGTTTCCCACGAGGGGCTGCATCACGAGGAATTCAAAACTCCGGGAATTTGTCCAGGAACACCTTCCATAAGGATGCTAGAAGGGAATTGAAGAGGCAGGCGTGCGGCCACCACGGTCCTCTAGCAGTCCTTAGGGTGCGCGCAGAAGCCCGGTGCTCTGCGGCTTCGTTCTTCGCTCTCGTACAAGCTACCGCTCTGTCCGGCTCCCGGAGCAGGAGAAGCGGCTGCTTCGCGCACACAACAGCGGAGCGGCAGCCGTACGCTCCGAAGCGCTGCTTCAGCCGAAAGACGCCGGCCACCGGCGCTTGGCTTCGGACAGCTCCGGAGAGCCGTAGTGTGCGTCTGCACTAGACTGCATCATAGCGAAAAGCTTTGGCAGTGTGTCTCGCAGGGAGATAGCTTAGGAGCGCAGCGCACTTATGCCTCCCTTGCCCAGAAACACGGATTTGCTGCACACTCCAAAAACACTGCTCTTTCCATGGTACTATGTAAGCTGCTGTCTGACGCCCGTTCTCTTCTGCCCACTCTTGCCCAGCTGGTTGTTGCAGCGTGCACGTGCCTTGCTGGCATTCAGTGCACAGTGAAAGCAATCGCAAAAGTCCAGCAGCTGCTGACTCCCAAACACAAGGCGCTTGTCTACGTTCTTGCTTCTCGACAACTCAACGCAGCCCTTCATTTCTGCAGCTGCCATCGAGTTTTCTGTATCTTGAGCCTTCTGGGACGAGCACCAATTTCCCAGGAGGGGCTGCATCAGGACGAAGTCAAAACCCAGGAAAGTTGTCTCGGAACACCTTCTATAAAGCATGCCAGCAGTGCATTGAAAAGGCAGGTAGCTTTAGCCACCGTCCTCTAGCAGTCGCGAAGCTGTGCACACAATGTCGTCTCCCTGCGGCAACGTTCTTCGCCCTCGTGCAAGCTACCGCTCTGTCCGGCTCCCGGAGCAGGAGAAGCGGCTGCTTCGCGCACACAGCAGCGGAGCGGCAGCCCTACGCTCCGAAGCGCTGCTTCAGCCGAAAGATGCTGGCCACCGGCGCTTGGCTTCGGACAGCTCCGGAGAGCCGTAGTGTGCGTCTGCAACTAGACTGCATCATAGCGAAAAGCTTTGGCAGTGTGTCTCGCAGGGAGATAGCTTAGGAGCGCAGCGCACTTATGCCTCCCTTGTCCAGAAACACGATTATACTGCACACTCCAAAAACAGTACTCTTCCCAGGGCAATATATAAGCTGCTTTCTGACGGCCGTGATCTTTCGATTACTCTTGCCCAGCTCGTTGTTTTAACGTGCACATGCCGTCCTGGCATTCAGTGCACAGTGAAAGCAATCGCAAAAGTCCAGCCGCTGCTGACTCCCAAACACAAGGCGCTGGCTATGTTCTTGCTTCTCGACAACTCAACGCAGCCCTTCATTTCTGCAGTTGCCATCGAGGTCTCTGCATGTCGGAGACTCAGAGGACGAGCACGAGTTTCCCACGAGGGGCTGCATCAGGAGGAATTCAAAACTCCAGAAAATTGTCCTGGAACACCTTCCATAAGGATGCTAGAAGGGAATTGAAGAGGCAGGCGTGCGGCCACCACGGTCCTCTAGCAGTCCTTCGGGTGTGCGCAGAAGCCCGGTGCTCTGCGGCTTCGTTCTTCGCCCCCGTACAAACTACCGCTCTGTCCGGCTCCCGGAGCAGGAGAAGCGGCTGCTTCGCGCACACAACAGCGGAGCGGCAGCCCTACGCTCCGAAGCGCTGCTTCAGCCGAAAGACGCCGGCCACCGGCGCTTGGCTTCGGACAGCTCCGGAGAGCCGTAGTGTGCGTCTGCACTAGACTGCATCATAGCGAAAAGCTTTGACAGTGTGTCTCGCAGGGAGATAGCTTAGGAGCGCAGCGCACTTATGCCTCCCTTGTCCAGAAACACGGATTTGCTGCACACTCCAAAAACACTGCTCTTTCCATGGTACTATGTAAGCTGCTGTCTGACGCCCGTTCTCTTCTGCCCACTCTTGCCCAGCTGGTTGTTGCAGCGTGCACGTGCCTTGCTGGCATTAAGAGCACAGTGAAAGCAATCGCAAAAGTCCAGCAGCTGCTGACTCCCAAACACAAGGCGCTTGTCTACGTTCTTGCTTCTCGACAACTCAACGCAGCCCTTCATTTCTGCAGCTGCCATCGAGTTTTCTGTATCTTGAGCCTTCTGGGACGAGCACCAATTTCCCAGGAGGGGCTGCATCAGGACGAAGTCAAAACCCAGGAAAGTTGTCTCGGAACACCTTCAATAAAGCATGCCAGCAGTGCATTGAAAAGGCAGGGAGCTTTAGCCACCGTCCTCTAGCAGTCGCGAAGCTGTGCACACAATGTCGTCTCCCTGCGGCAACGTTCTTCGCCCTCGTGCAAGCTACCGCTCTGTCCGGCTCCCGGAGCAGGAGAAGCGGCTGCTTCGCGCACACAGCAGCGGAGCGGCAGCCCTACGCTCCGAAGCGCTGCTTCAGCCGAAAGACGCCGGCCACCGGCGCTTGGCTTCGGACAGCTCCGGAGAGCCGTAGTGTGCGTCTGCACTAGACTGCATCATAGCGAAAAGCTTTGACAGTGTGTCTCGCAGGGAGATAGCTTAGGAGCGCAGCGCACTTATGCCTCCCTTGTCCAGAAACACGGATTTGCTGCACACTCCAAAAACACTGCTCTTTCCATGGTACTATGTAAGCTGCTGTCTGACGCCCGTTCTCTTCTGCCCACTCTTGCCCAGCTGGTTGTTGCAGCGTGCACGTGCCTTCCTGGCATTAAGAGCACAGTGAAAGCAATCGCAAAAGTCCAGCAGCTGCTGACTCCCAAACACAAGGCGCTTGTCTACGTTCTTGCTTCTCGACAACTCAACGCAGCCCTTCATTTCTGCAGCTGCCATCAAGTTTTCTGTATCTTGAGCCTTCTGGGACGAGCACCAATTTCCCAGGAGGGGCTGCATCAGGACGAAGTCAAAACCCAGGAAAGTTGTCTCGGAACACCTTCAATAAAGCATGCCAGCAGTGCATTGAAAAGGCAGGTAGCTTTAGCCACCGTCCTCTAGCAGTCGCGAAGCTGTGCACACAATGTCGTCTGCCTGCGGCAACGTTCTTCGCCCTCGTGCAAGCTACCGCTCTGTCCGGCTCCCGGAGCAGGAGAAGCGGCTGCTTCGCGCACACAACAGCGGAGCGGCAGCCCTTCGCTCCGAAGCGCTGCTTCAGCCGAAAGACGCCGGCCACCGGCGCTTGGCTTCGGACAGCTCCGGAGAGCCGTAGTGTGCGTCTGCACTAGACTGCATCATAGCGAAAAGCTTTGGCAGTGTGTCTCGCAGAGAGATAGCTTAGGAGCGCAGCGCACTTATGCCTCCCTTGTCCAGAAACACGATTTTACTGCACACTCCAAAAACAGTACTCTTCCCAGGGCAAGATGCCAGATGCTCTCTGATGCCCGTGCTCCCTTCCTACTCTTGCCCAGCTCGTTGTTGTAACGCGCACATGCCGTCCTGGCATTCAGTGCACAGTGAAAGCAATCGCAAAAGTCCAGCAGCTGCTGAATCCCAAACACAAGGCGCTGGCTATGTTCTTGCTACTCGACGACTCAACGCAGCCCTTCATTTCTGCAGTTGCCATCGAGGTCTCTGCATGTCGGAGAGTCAGAGGACGAGCACGAGTTTCCCACGAGGGGCTGAATCAGGAGGAATTCAAAACTCAGGGAATTTGTCCTGGAACACCTTCCATAAGGATGCTCGAAGGGAATTGAAGAGGCAGGCGAGCGGCCACCACCGTCCTCTAGCAGTCCTTAGGGTGCGCGCAGAAGCCCGGTGCTCTGCGGCTTCGTTCTTCGCCCTCGTGCAAGCTACCGCTCTGTCCGGCTCCCGGAGCAGGAGAAGCGGCTGCTTCGCGCACACAACAGCGGAGCGGCAGCCCTACGCTCCGAAGCGCTGCTTCAGCCGAAAGACGCCGGCCACCGGCGCTTGGCTTCGGACAGCTCCGGAGAGCCGTAGTGTGGGTCTGCACTAGACTGCATCATAGCGAAAAGCTTTGGCAGTGTGTCTCGCAGGGAGATAGCTTAGGAGCGCAGCGCACTTATGCCTCCCTTGTCCAGAAACACGATTTTACTGCACACTCCAAAAACAGTACTCTTCCCAGGGCAATATATAAGCTGCTTTCTGACGGCCGTGATCTTTCGATTACTCTTGCGCAGCTCGGTGTTGCAGAGTGCACGTGCCTTCCTGGACTTCAGTGCACAGTGAAAGCAATCGCAAAAGTCCAGCAGCTGCTGACTCCCAAACACAAGGCGCTGTCTACGTTCTTGCTTCGCAACACTTCAACAGAGTCCTTCATTTCTGCAGCTGCCATCGAGTTTTCTGCATCTCGAGCCTTCTGGGACGAGCACCAATTTCCCAGGAGGGGCTGCATCAGGACGAAGTCAAAACCCAGGAAAGTTGTCTCGGAACACCTTCAATAAAGCATGCCAGCAGTGCATTGAAAAGGCAGGTAGCTTTAGCCACCGTCCTCTAGCAGTCGCGAAGCTGTGCACACAATGTCGTCTCCCTGCGGCAACGTTCTTCGCCCTCGTGCAAGCTACCGCTCTGTCCGGCTCCCGGAGCAGGAGAAGCGGCTGCTTCGCGCACACAGCAGCGGAGCGGCAGCCCTACGCTCCGAAGCGCTGCTTCAGCCGAAAGACGCCGGCCACCGGCGCTTGGCTTCGGACAGCTCCGGAGAGCCGTAGTGTGCGTCTGCACTAGACTGCATCATAGCGAAAAGCTTTGACAGTGTGTCTCGCAGGGAGATAGCTTAGGAGCGCAGCGCACTTATGCCTCCCTTGTCCAGAAACACGATTTTACTGCACACTCCAAAAACAGTACTCCTCCCAGGGCAATATATAAGCTGCTTTCTGACGGCCGTGATCTTTCGATTACTCTTGCCCAGATCGTTGTTTTAACGTGCACATGCCGTCCTGGCATTCAGTGCACAGTGAAAGCAATCGCAAAAGTCCAGCAGCTGCTGACTCCCAAACACAAGGCGCTGGCTATGTTCTTGCTTCTCGACAACTCAACGCAGCCCTTCATTTCTGCAGTTGCCATCGAGGTCTCTGCATGTCGGAGACTCAGAGGACGAGCACGAATTTCCCAGGAGGGGCTGCATCAGGAGGAATTCAAAACTCCAGAAAATTGTCCTGGAACACCTTCCATAAGGATGCTAGAAGGGAATTGAAGAGGCAGGCGAGCGGCCACCACGGTCCTCTAGCAGTCCTTCGGGTGCGCGCAGAAGCCCGGTGCTCTGCGGCTTCGTTCTTCGCCCCCGTACAAACTACCGCTCTGTCCGGCTCCCGGAGCAGGAGAAGCGGCTGCTTCGCGCACACAACAGCGGAGCGGCAGCCCTACGCTCCGAAGCGCTGCTTCAGCCGAAAGACGCCGGCCACCGGCGCTTGGCTTCGGACAGCTCCGGAGAGCCGTAGTGTGGGTCTGCACTAGACTGCATCATAGCGAAAAGCTTTGACAGTGTGTCTCGCAGGGAGATAGCTTAGGAGCGCAGCGCACTTATGCCTCCCTTGTCCAGAAACACGGATTTGCTGCACACTCCAAAAACACTGCTCTTTCCATGGTACTATGTAAGCTGCTGTCTGACGCCCGTTCTCTTCTGCCCACTCTTGCCCAGCTGGTTGTTGCAGCGTGCACGTGCCTTGCTGGCATTAAGAGCACAGTGAAAGCAATCGCAAAAGTCCAGCAGCTGCTGACTCCCAAACACAAGGCGCTTGTCTACGTTCTTGCTTCTCGACAACTCAACGCAGCCCTTCATTTCTGCAGCTGCCATCGAGTTTTCTGTATCTTGAGCCTTCTGGGACGAGCACCAATTTCCCAGGAGGGGCTGCATCAGGACGAAGTCAAAACCCAGGAAAGTTGTCTCGGAACACCTTCTATAAAGCATGCCAGCAGTGCATTGAAAAGGCAGGTAGCTTTAGACACCGTCCTCTAGCAGTCGCGAAGCTGTGCACACAATGTCGTCTGCCTGCGGCAACGTTCTTCGCCCTCGTGCAAGCTACCGCTCTGTCCGGCTCCCGGAGCAGGAGAAGCGGCTGCTTCGCGCACACAACAGCGGAGCGGCAGCCGTCCGCTCCGAAGCGCTGCTTCAGCCGAAAGACGCCGGCCACCGGCGCTTGGCTTCGGACAGCTCCGGAGAGCCGTAGTGTGCGTCTGCACTAGACTGCATCATAGCGAAAAGCTTTGGCAGTGTGTCTCGCAGGGAGATAGCTTAGGAGCGCAGCGCACTTATGCCTCCCTTGTCCAGAAACACGATTTTACTGCACACTCCAAAAACAGTACTCTTCCCAGGGCAAGATGCCAGATGCTCTCTGATGCCCGTGCTCCCTTCCTACTCTTGCCCAGCTCGTTGTTGTAACGCGCACATGCCGTCCTGGCATTCAGTGCACAGTGAAAGCAATCGCAAAAGTCCAGCAGCTGCTGAATCCCAAACACAAGGCGCTGGCTATGTTCTTGCTACTCGACGACTCAACGCAGCCCTTCATTTCTGCAGTTGCCATCGAGGTCTCTGCATGTCGGAGAGTCAGAGGACGAGCACGAGTTTCCCACGAGGGGCTGAATCAGGAGGAATTCAAAACTCAGGGAATTTGTCCTGGAACACCTTCCATAAGGATGCTCGAAGGGAATTGAAGAGGCAGGCGAGCGGCCACCACCGTCCTCTAGCAGTCCTTAGGGTGCGCGCAGAAGCCCGGTGCTCTGCGGCTTCGTTCTTCGCCCTCGTGCAAGCTACCGCTCTGTCCGGCTCCCGGAGCAGGAGAAGCTGCTGCTTCGCGCACACAACAGCGGAGCGGCAGCCCTACGCTCCGAAGCGCTGCTTCAGCCGAAAGACGCCGGCCACCGGCGCTTGGCTTCGGACAGCTCCGGAGAGCCGTAGTGTGGGTCTGCACTAGACTGCATCATAGCGAAAAGCTTTGGCAGTGTGTCTCGCAGGGAGATAGCTTAGGAGCGCAGCGCACTTATGCCTCCCTTGTCCAGAAACACGATTTTACTGCACACTCCAAAAACAGTACTCTTCCCAGGGCAATATATAAGCTGCTTTCTGACGGCCGTGATCTTTCGATTACTCTTGCGCAGCTCGGTGTTGCAGAGTGCACGTGCCTTCCTGGACTTCAGTGCACAGTGAAAGCAATCGCAAAAGTCCAGCAGCTGCTGACTCCCAAACACAAGGCGCTGGCTACGTTCTTGCTTCGCAACACTTCAACAGAGTCCTTCATTTCTGCAGCTGCCATCGAGTTTTCTGCATCTCGAGCCTTCTGGGACGAGCACCAATTTCCCAGGAGGGGCTGCATCAGGACGAAGTCAAAACCCAGGAAAGTTGTCTCGGAACACCTTCAATAAAGCATGCCAGCAGTGCATTGAAAAGGCAGGTAGCTTTAGGCACCGTCCTCTAGCAGTCGCAAGGCTGTGCACACAATGTCGTCTCCCTGCGGCAACGTTCTTCGCCCTCGTACAAGCTACCGCTCTGTCCGGCTCCCGGAGCAGGAGAAGCGGCTGCTTCGCGCTCACAACAGCGAAGCGGCAGCCGTCCGCTTCGAAGCGCTGCTTCAGCCGAAAGACGCCGGCCACCGGCGCTTGGCTTCGGACAGCTCCGGAGAGCCGTAGTGTGCGTCTGCACTAGACTGCATGATAGCGAAAAGCTTTGGCAGTGTGTCTCGCAGGGAGATAGCTTAGGAGCGCAGCGCATTTATGCCTCCCTTGTCCAGAAACACGATTTTACTGCACACTCCAAAAACACTGCCCTTTCCAGGGCAAGATGCCAGATGCTCTCTGATGGCCGTGATCTTTCGATTACTCTTGCCCAGCTCGTTGTTTTAACGTGCACATGCCGTCCTGGCATTCAGTGCACAGTGAAAGCAATCGCAAAAGTCCAGCAGCTGCTGACTCCCAAACACAAGGCGCTGGCTATGTTCTTGCTTCTCGACAACTCAACGCAGCCCTTCATTTCTGCAGTTGTCATCGAGGTCTCTGCATGTCGGAGACTCAGAGGACGAGCACGAGTTTCCCACGAGGGGCTGCATCACGAGGAATTCAAAACTCCGGGAATTTGTCCAGGAACACCTTCCATAAGGATGCTAGAAGGGAATTGAAGAGGCAGGCGTGCGGCCACCACGGTCCTCTAGCAGTCCTTAGGGTGCGCGCAGAAGCCCGGTGCTCTGCGGCTTCGTTCTTCGCTCTCGTACAAGCTACCGCTCTGTCCGGCTCCCGGAGCAGGAGAAGCGGCTGCTTCGCGCACACAACAGCGGAGCGGCAGCCGTACGCTCCGAAGCGCTGCTTCAGCCGAAAGACGCCGGCCACCGGCGCTTGGCTTCGGACAGCTCCGGAGAGCCGTAGTGTGCGTCTGCACTAGACTGCATCATAGCGAAAAGCTTTGGCAGTGTGTCTCGCAGGGAGATAGCTTAGGAGCGCAGCGCACTTATGCCTCCCTTGCCCAGAAACACGGATTTGCTGCACACTCCAAAAACACTGCTCTTTCCATGGTACTATGTAAGCTGCTGTCTGACGCCCGTTCTCTTCTGCCCACTCTTGCCCAGCTGGTTGTTGCAGCGTGCACGTGCCTTGCTGGCATTCAGTGCACAGTGAAAGCAATCGCAAAAGTCCAGCAGCTGCTGACTCCCAAACACAAGGCGCTTGTCTACGTTCTTGCTTCTCGACAACTCAACGCAGCCCTTCATTTCTGCAGCTGCCATCGAGTTTTCTGTATCTTGAGCCTTCTGGGACGAGCACCAATTTCCCAGGAGGGGCTGCATCAGGACGAAGTCAAAACCCAGGAAAGTTGTCTCGGAACACCTTCTATAAAGCATGCCAGCAGTGCATTGAAAAGGCAGGTAGCTTTAGCCACCGTCCTCTAGCAGTCGCGAAGCTGTGCACACAATGTCGTCTCCCTGCGGCAACGTTCTTCGCCCTCGTGCAAGCTACCGCTCTGTCCGGCTCCCGGAGCAGGAGAAGCGGCTGCTTCGCGCACACAGCAGCGGAGCGGCAGCCCTACGCTCCGAAGCGCTGCTTCAGCCGAAAGACGCTGGCCACCGGCGCTTGGCTTCGGACAGCTCCGGAGAGCCGTAGTGTGCGTCTGCAACTAGACTGCATCATAGCGAAAAGCTTTGGCAGTGTGTCTCGCAGGGAGATAGCTTAGGAGCGCAGCGCACTTATGCCTCCCTTGTCCAGAAACACGATTATACTGCACACTCCAAAAACAGTACTCTTCCCAGGGCAATATATAAGCTGCTTTCTGACGGCCGTGATCTTTCGATTACTCTTGCCCAGCTCGTTGTTTTAACGTGCACATGCCGTCCTGGCATTCAGTGCACAGTGAAAGCAATCGCAAAAGTCCAGCCGCTGCTGACTCCCAAACACAAGGCGCTGGCTATGTTCTTGCTTCTCGACAACTCAACGCAGCCCTTCATTTCTGCAGTTGCCATCGAGGTCTCTGCATGTCGGAGACTCAGAGGACGAGCACGAGTTTCCCACGAGGGGCTGCATCAGGAGGAATTCAAAACTCCAGAAAATTGTCCTGGAACACCTTCCATAAGGATGCTAGAAGGGAATTGAAGAGGCAGGCGTGCGGCCACCACGGTCCTCTAGCAGTCCTTCGGGTGTGCGCAGAAGCCCGGTGCTCTGCGGCTTCGTTCTTCGCCCCCGTACAAACTACCGCTCTGTCCGGCTCCCGGAGCAGGAGAAGCGGCTGCTTCGCGCACACAACAGCGGAGCGGCAGCCCTACGCTCCGAAGCGCTGCTTCAGCCGAAAGACGCCGGCCACCGGCGCTTGGCTTCGGACAGCTCCGGAGAGCCGTAGTGTGCGTCTGCACTAGACTGCATCATAGCGAAAAGCTTTGACAGTGTGTCTCGCAGGGAGATAGCTTAGGAGCGCAGCGCACTTATGCCTCCCTTGTCCAGAAACACGGATTTGCTGCACACTCCAAAAACACTGCTCTTTCCATGGTACTATGTAAGCTGCTGTCTGACGCCCGTTCTCTTCTGCCCACTCTTGCCCAGCTGGTTGTTGCAGCGTGCACGTGCCTTGCTGGCATTAAGAGCACAGTGAAAGCAATCGCAAAAGTCCAGCAGCTGCTGACTCCCAAACACAAGGCGCTTGTCTACGTTCTTGCTTCTCGACAACTCAACGCAGCCCTTCATTTCTGCAGCTGCCATCGAGTTTTCTGTATCTTGAGCCTTCTGGGACGAGCACCAATTTCCCAGGAGGGGCTGCATCAGGACGAAGTCAAAACCCAGGAAAGTTGTCTCGGAACACCTTCAATAAAGCATGCCAGCAGTGCATTGAAAAGGCAGGGAGCTTTAGCCACCGTCCTCTAGCAGTCGCGAAGCTGTGCACACAATGTCGTCTCCCTGCGGCAACGTTCTTCGCCCTCGTGCAAGCTACCGCTCTGTCCGGCTCCCGGAGCAGGAGAAGCGGCTGCTTCGCGCACACAGCAGCGGAGCGGCAGCCCTACGCTCCGAAGCGCTGCTTCAGCCGAAAGACGCCGGCCACCGGCGCTTGGCTTCGGACAGCTCCGGAGAGCCGTAGTGTGCGTCTGCACTAGACTGCATCATAGCGAAAAGCTTTGACAGTGTGTCTCGCAGGGAGATAGCTTAGGAGCGCAGCGCACTTATGCCTCCCTTGTCCAGAAACACGGATTTGCTGCACACTCCAAAAACACTGCTCTTTCCATGGTACTATGTAAGCTGCTGTCTGACGCCCGTTCTCTTCTGCCCACTCTTGCCCAGCTGGTTGTTGCAGCGTGCACGTGCCTTCCTGGCATTAAGAGCACAGTGAAAGCAATCGCAAAAGTCCAGCAGCTGCTGACTCCCAAACACAAGGCGCTTGTCTACGTTCTTGCTTCTCGACAACTCAACGCAGCCCTTCATTTCTGCAGCTGCCATCAAGTTTTCTGTATCTTGAGCCTTCTGGGACGAGCACCAATTTCCCAGGAGGGGCTGCATCAGGACGAAGTCAAAACCCAGGAAAGTTGTCTCGGAACACCTTCAATAAAGCATGCCAGCAGTGCATTGAAAAGGCAGGTAGCTTTAGCCACCGTCCTCTAGCAGTCGCGAAGCTGTGCACACAATGTCGTCTGCCTGCGGCAACGTTCTTCGCCCTCGTGCAAGCTACCGCTCTGTCCGGCTCCCGGAGCAGGAGAAGCGGCTGCTTCGCGCACACAACAGCGGAGCGGCAGCCCTTCGCTCCGAAGCGCTGCTTCAGCCGAAAGACGCCGGCCACCGGCGCTTGGCTTCGGACAGCTCCGGAGAGCCGTAGTGTGCGTCTGCACTAGACTGCATCATAGCGAAAAGCTTTGGCAGTGTGTCTCGCAGAGAGATAGCTTAGGAGCGCAGCGCACTTATGCCTCCCTTGTCCAGAAACACGATTTTACTGCACACTCCAAAAACAGTACTCTTCCCAGGGCAAGATGCCAGATGCTCTCTGATGCCCGTGCTCCCTTCCTACTCTTGCCCAGCTCGTTGTTGTAACGCGCACATGCCGTCCTGGCATTCAGTGCACAGTGAAAGCAATCGCAAAAGTCCAGCAGCTGCTGAATCCCAAACACAAGGCGCTGGCTATGTTCTTGCTACTCGACGACTCAACGCAGCCCTTCATTTCTGCAGTTGCCATCGAGGTCTCTGCATGTCGGAGAGTCAGAGGACGAGCACGAGTTTCCCACGAGGGGCTGAATCAGGAGGAATTCAAAACTCAGGGAATTTGTCCTGGAACACCTTCCATAAGGATGCTCGAAGGGAATTGAAGAGGCAGGCGAGCGGCCACCACCGTCCTCTAGCAGTCCTTAGGGTGCGCGCAGAAGCCCGGTGCTCTGCGGCTTCGTTCTTCGCCCTCGTGCAAGCTACCGCTCTGTCCGGCTCCCGGAGCAGGAGAAGCGGCTGCTTCGCGCACACAACAGCGGAGCGGCAGCCCTACGCTCCGAAGCGCTGCTTCAGCCGAAAGACGCCGGCCACCGGCGCTTGGCTTCGGACAGCTCCGGAGAGCCGTAGTGTGGGTCTGCACTAGACTGCATCATAGCGAAAAGCTTTGGCAGTGTGTCTCGCAGGGAGATAGCTTAGGAGCGCAGCGCACTTATGCCTCCCTTGTCCAGAAACACGATTTTACTGCACACTCCAAAAACAGTACTCTTCCCAGGGCAATATATAAGCTGCTTTCTGACGGCCGTGATCTTTCGATTACTCTTGCGCAGCTCGGTGTTGCAGAGTGCACGTGCCTTCCTGGACTTCAGTGCACAGTGAAAGCAATCGCAAAAGTCCAGCAGCTGCTGACTCCCAAACACAAGGCGCTGTCTACGTTCTTGCTTCGCAACACTTCAACAGAGTCCTTCATTTCTGCAGCTGCCATCGAGTTTTCTGCATCTCGAGCCTTCTGGGACGAGCACCAATTTCCCAGGAGGGGCTGCATCAGGACGAAGTCAAAACCCAGGAAAGTTGTCTCGGAACACCTTCAATAAAGCATGCCAGCAGTGCATTGAAAAGGCAGGTAGCTTTAGCCACCGTCCTCTAGCAGTCGCGAAGCTGTGCACACAATGTCGTCTCCCTGCGGCAACGTTCTTCGCCCTCGTGCAAGCTACCGCTCTGTCCGGCTCCCGGAGCAGGAGAAGCGGCTGCTTCGCGCACACAGCAGCGGAGCGGCAGCCCTACGCTCCGAAGCGCTGCTTCAGCCGAAAGACGCCGGCCACCGGCGCTTGGCTTCGGACAGCTCCGGAGAGCCGTAGTGTGCGTCTGCACTAGACTGCATCATAGCGAAAAGCTTTGACAGTGTGTCTCGCAGGGAGATAGCTTAGGAGCGCAGCGCACTTATGCCTCCCTTGTCCAGAAACACGATTTTACTGCACACTCCAAAAACAGTACTCCTCCCAGGGCAATATATAAGCTGCTTTCTGACGGCCGTGATCTTTCGATTACTCTTGCCCAGATCGTTGTTTTAACGTGCACATGCCGTCCTGGCATTCAGTGCACAGTGAAAGCAATCGCAAAAGTCCAGCAGCTGCTGACTCCCAAACACAAGGCGCTGGCTATGTTCTTGCTTCTCGACAACTCAACGCAGCCCTTCATTTCTGCAGTTGCCATCGAGGTCTCTGCATGTCGGAGACTCAGAGGACGAGCACGAATTTCCCAGGAGGGGCTGCATCAGGAGGAATTCAAAACTCCAGAAAATTGTCCTGGAACACCTTCCATAAGGATGCTAGAAGGGAATTGAAGAGGCAGGCGAGCGGCCACCACGGTCCTCTAGCAGTCCTTCGGGTGCGCGCAGAAGCCCGGTGCTCTGCGGCTTCGTTCTTCGCCCCCGTACAAACTACCGCTCTGTCCGGCTCCCGGAGCAGGAGAAGCGGCTGCTTCGCGCACACAACAGCGGAGCGGCAGCCCTACGCTCCGAAGCGCTGCTTCAGCCGAAAGACGCCGGCCACCGGCGCTTGGCTTCGGACAGCTCCGGAGAGCCGTAGTGTGCGTCTGCACTAGACTGCATCATAGCGAAAAGCTTTGACAGTGTGTCTCGCAGGGAGATAGCTTAGGAGCGCAGCGCACTTATGCCTCCCTTGTCCAGAAACACGGATTTGCTGCACACTCCAAAAACACTGCTCTTTCCATGGTACTATGTAAGCTGCTGTCTGACGCCCGTTCTCTTCTGCCCACTCTTGCCCAGCTGGTTGTTGCAGCGTGCACGTGCCTTGCTGGCATTAAGAGCACAGTGAAAGCAATCGCAAAAGTCCAGCAGCTGCTGACTCCCAAACACAAGGCGCTTGTCTACGTTCTTGCTTCTCGACAACTCAACGCAGCCCTTCATTTCTGCAGCTGCCATCGAGTTTTCTGTATCTTGAGCCTTCTGGGACGAGCACCAATTTCCCAGGAGGGGCTGCATCAGGACGAAGTCAAAACCCAGGAAAGTTGTCTCGGAACACCTTCTATAAAGCATGCCAGCAGTGCATTGAAAAGGCAGGTAGCTTTAGCCACCGTCCTCTAGCAGTCGCGAAGCTGTGCACACAATGTCGTCTGCCTGCGGCAACGTTCTTCGCCCTCGTGCAAGCTACCGCTCTGTCCGGCTCCCGGAGCAGGAGAAGCGGCTGCTTCGCGCACACAACAGCGGAGCGGCAGCCGTCCGCTCCGAAGCGCTGCTTCAGCCGAAAGACGCCGGCCACCGGCGCTTGGCTTCGGACAGCTCCGGAGAGCCGTAGTGTGCGTCTGCACTAGACTGCATCATAGCGAAAAGCTTTGGCAGTGTGTCTCGCAGGGAGATAGCTTAGGAGCGCAGCGCACTTATGCCTCCCTTGTCCAGAAACACGATTTTACTGCACACTCCAAAAACAGTACTCTTCCCAGGGCAAGATGCCAGATGCTCTCTGATGCCCGTGCTCCCTTCCTACTCTTGCCCAGCTCGTTGTTGTAACGCGCACATGCCGTCCTGGCATTCAGTGCACAGTGAAAGCAATCGCAAAAGTCCAGCAGCTGCTGAATCCCAAACACAAGGCGCTGGCTATGTTCTTGCTACTCGACGACTCAACGCAGCCCTTCATTTCTGCAGTTGCCATCGAGGTCTCTGCATGTCGGAGAGTCAGAGGACGAGCACGAGTTTCCCACGAGGGGCTGAATCAGGAGGAATTCAAAACTCAGGGAATTTGTCCTGGAACACCTTCCATAAGGATGCTCGAAGGGAATTGAAGAGGCAGGCGAGCGGCCACCACCGTCCTCTAGCAGTCCTTAGGGTGCGCGCAGAAGCCCGGTGCTCTGCGGCTTCGTTCTTCGCCCTCGTGCAAGCTACCGCTCTGTCCGGCTCCCGGAGCAGGAGAAGCGGCTGCTTCGCGCACACAACAGCGGAGCGGCAGCCCTACGCTCCGAAGCGCTGCTTCAGCCGAAAGACGCCGGCCACCGGCGCTTGGCTTCGGACAGCTCCGGAGAGCCGTAGTGTGGGTCTGCACTAGACTGCATCATAGCGAAAAGCTTTGGCAGTGTGTCTCGCAGGGAGATAGCTTAGGAGCGCAGCGCACTTATGCCTCCCTTGTCCAGAAACACGATTTTACTGCACACTCCAAAAACAGTACTCTTCCCAGGGCAATATATAAGCTGCTTTCTGACGGCCGTGATCTTTCGATTACTCTTGCGCAGCTCGGTGTTGCAGAGTGCACGTGCCTTCCTGGACTTCAGTGCACAGTGAAAGCAATCGCAAAAGTCCAGCAGCTGCTGACTCCCAAACACAAGGCGCTGGCTACGTTCTTGCTTCGCAACACTTCAACAGAGTCCTTCATTTCTGCAGCTGCCATCGAGTTTTCTGCATCTCGAGCCTTCTGGGACGAGCACCAATTTCCCAGGAGGGGCTGCATCAGGACGAAGTCAAAACCCAGGAAAGTTGTCTCGGAACACCTTCAATAAAGCATGCCAGCAGTGCATTGAAAAGGCAGGTAGCTTTAGGCACCGTCCTCTAGCAGTCGCAAGGCTGTGCACACAATGTCGTCTCCCTGCGGCAACGTTCTTCGCCCTCGTACAAGCTACCGCTCTGTCCGGCTCCCGGAGCAGGAGAAGCGGCTGCTTCGCGCTCACAACAGCGAAGCGGCAGCCGTCCGCTTCGAAGCGCTGCTTCAGCCGAAAGACGCCGGCCACCGGCGCTTGGCTTCGGACAGCTCCGGAGAGCCGTAGTGTGCGTCTGCACTAGACTGCATGATAGCGAAAAGCTTTGGCAGTGTGTCTCGCAGGGAGATAGCTTAGGAGCGCAGCGCACTTATGCCTCCCTTGTCCAGAAACACGATTTTACTGCACACTCCAAAAACACTGCCCTTTCCAGGGCAAGATGCCAGATGCTCTCTGATGGCCGTGATCTTTCGATTACTCTTGCCCAGCTCGTTGTTTTAACGTGCACATGCCGTCCTGGCATTCAGTGCACAGTGAAAGCAATCGCAAAAGTCCAGCAGCTGCTGACTCCCAAACACAAGGCGCTGGCTATGTTCTTGCTTCTCGACAACTCAACGCAGCCCTTCATTTCTGCAGTTGTCATCGAGGTCTCTGCATGTCGGAGACTCAGAGGACGAGCACGAGTTTCCCACGAGGGGCTGCATCACGAGGAATTCAAAACTCCGGGAATTTGTCCAGGAACACCTTCCATAAGGATGCTAGAAGGGAATTGAAGAGGCAGGCGTGCGGCCACCACGGTCCTCTAGCAGTCCTTAGGGTGCGCGCAGAAGCCCGGTGCTCTGCGGCTTCGTTCTTCGCTCTCGTACAAGCTACCGCTCTGTCCGGCTCCCGGAGCAGGAGAAGCGGCTGCTTCGCGCACACAACAGCGGAGCGGCAGCCGTACGCTCCGAAGCGCTGCTTCAGCCGAAAGACGCCGGCCACCGGCGCTTGGCTTCGGACAGCTCCGGAGAGCCGTAGTGTGCGTCTGCACTAGACTGCATCATAGCGAAAAGCTTTGGCAGTGTGTCTCGCAGGGAGATAGCTTAGGAGCGCAGCGCACTTATGCCTCCCTTGCCCAGAAACACGGATTTGCTGCACACTCCAAAAACACTGCTCTTTCCATGGTACTATGTAAGCTGCTGTCTGACGCCCGTTCTCTTCTGCCCACTCTTGCCCAGCTGGTTGTTGCAGCGTGCACGTGCCTTGCTGGCATTCAGTGCACAGTGAAAGCAATCGCAAAAGTCCAGCAGCTGCTGACTCCCAAACACAAGGCGCTTGTCTACGTTCTTGCTTCTCGACAACTCAACGCAGCCCTTCATTTCTGCAGCTGCCATCGAGTTTTCTGTATCTTGAGCCTTCTGGGACGAGCACCAATTTCCCAGGAGGGGCTGCATCAGGACGAAGTCAAAACCCAGGAAAGTTGTCTCGGAACACCTTCTATAAAGCATGCCAGCAGTGCATTGAAAAGGCAGGTAGCTTTAGCCACCGTCCTCTAGCAGTCGCGAAGCTGTGCACACAATGTCGTCTCCCTGCGGCAACGTTCTTCGCCCTCGTGCAAGCTACCGCTCTGTCCGGCTCCCGGAGCAGGAGAAGCGGCTGCTTCGCGCACACAGCAGCGGAGCGGCAGCCCTACGCTCCGAAGCGCTGCTTCAGCCGAAAGACGCTGGCCACCGGCGCTTGGCTTCGGACAGCTCCGGAGAGCCGTAGTGTGCGTCTGCAACTAGACTGCATCATAGCGAAAAGCTTTGGCAGTGTGTCTCGCAGGGAGATAGCTTAGGAGCGCAGCGCACTTATGCCTCCCTTGTCCAGAAACACGATTATACTGCACACTCCAAAAACAGTACTCTTCCCAGGGCAATATATAAGCTGCTTTCTGACGGCCGTGATCTTTCGATTACTCTTGCCCAGCTCGTTGTTTTAACGTGCACATGCCGTCCTGGCATTCAGTGCACAGTGAAAGCAATCGCAAAAGTCCAGCCGCTGCTGACTCCCAAACACAAGGCGCTGGCTATGTTCTTGCTTCTCGACAACTCAACGCAGCCCTTCATTTCTGCAGTTGCCATCGAGGTCTCTGCATGTCGGAGACTCAGAGGACGAGCACGAGTTTCCCACGAGGGGCTGCATCAGGAGGAATTCAAAACTCCAGAAAATTGTCCTGGAACACCTTCCATAAGGATGCTAGAAGGGAATTGAAGAGGCAGGCGTGCGGCCACCACGGTCCTCTAGCAGTCCTTCGGGTGTGCGCAGAAGCCCGGTGCTCTGCGGCTTCGTTCTTCGCCCCCGTACAAACTACCGCTCTGTCCGGCTCCCGGAGCAGGAGAAGCGGCTGCTTCGCGCACACAACAGCGGAGCGGCAGCCCTACGCTCCGAAGCGCTGCTTCAGCCGAAAGACGCCGGCCACCGGCGCTTGGCTTCGGACAGCTCCGGAGAGCCGTAGTGTGCGTCTGCACTAGACTGCATCATAGCGAAAAGCTTTGACAGTGTGTCTCGCAGGGAGATAGCTTAGGAGCGCAGCGCACTTATGCCTCCCTTGTCCAGAAACACGGATTTGCTGCACACTCCAAAAACACTGCTCTTTCCATGGTACTATGTAAGCTGCTGTCTGACGCCCGTTCTCTTCTGCCCACTCTTGCCCAGCTGGTTGTTGCAGCGTGCACGTGCCTTGCTGGCATTAAGAGCACAGTGAAAGCAATCGCAAAAGTCCAGCAGCTGCTGACTCCCAAACACAAGGCGCTTGTCTACGTTCTTGCTTCTCGACAACTCAACGCAGCCCTTCATTTCTGCAGCTGCCATCGAGTTTTCTGTATCTTGAGCCTTCTGGGACGAGCACCAATTTCCCAGGAGGGGCTGCATCAGGACGAAGTCAAAACCCAGGAAAGTTGTCTCGGAACACCTTCAATAAAGCATGCCAGCAGTGCATTGAAAAGGCAGGGAGCTTTAGCCACCGTCCTCTAGCAGTCGCGAAGCTGTGCACACAATGTCGTCTCCCTGCGGCAACGTTCTTCGCCCTCGTGCAAGCTACCGCTCTGTCCGGCTCCCGGAGCAGGAGAAGCGGCTGCTTCGCGCACACAGCAGCGGAGCGGCAGCCCTACGCTCCGAAGCGCTGCTTCAGCCGAAAGACGCCGGCCACCGGCGCTTGGCTTCGGACAGCTCCGGAGAGCCGTAGTGTGCGTCTGCACTAGACTGCATCATAGCGAAAAGCTTTGACAGTGTGTCTCGCAGGGAGATAGCTTAGGAGCGCAGCGCACTTATGCCTCCCTTGTCCAGAAACACGGATTTGCTGCACACTCCAAAAACACTGCTCTTTCCATGGTACTATGTAAGCTGCTGTCTGACGCCCGTTCTCTTCTGCCCACTCTTGCCCAGCTGGTTGTTGCAGCGTGCACGTGCCTTCCTGGCATTAAGAGCACAGTGAAAGCAATCGCAAAAGTCCAGCAGCTGCTGACTCCCAAACACAAGGCGCTTGTCTACGTTCTTGCTTCTCGACAACTCAACGCAGCCCTTCATTTCTGCAGCTGCCATCAAGTTTTCTGTATCTTGAGCCTTCTGGGACGAGCACCAATTTCCCAGGAGGGGCTGCATCAGGACGAAGTCAAAACCCAGGAAAGTTGTCTCGGAACACCTTCAATAAAGCATGCCAGCAGTGCATTGAAAAGGCAGGTAGCTTTAGCCACCGTCCTCTAGCAGTCGCGAAGCTGTGCACACAATGTCGTCTGCCTGCGGCAACGTTCTTCGCCCTCGTGCAAGCTACCGCTCTGTCCGGCTCCCGGAGCAGGAGAAGCGGCTGCTTCGCGCACACAACAGCGGAGCGGCAGCCCTTCGCTCCGAAGCGCTGCTTCAGCCGAAAGACGCCGGCCACCGGCGCTTGGCTTCGGACAGCTCCGGAGAGCCGTAGTGTGCGTCTGCACTAGACTGCATCATAGCGAAAAGCTTTGGCAGTGTGTCTCGCAGAGAGATAGCTTAGGAGCGCAGCGCACTTATGCCTCCCTTGTCCAGAAACACGATTTTACTGCACACTCCAAAAACAGTACTCTTCCCAGGGCAAGATGCCAGATGCTCTCTGATGCCCGTGCTCCCTTCCTACTCTTGCCCAGCTCGTTGTTGTAACGCGCACATGCCGTCCTGGCATTCAGTGCACAGTGAAAGCAATCGCAAAAGTCCAGCAGCTGCTGAATCCCAAACACAAGGCGCTGGCTATGTTCTTGCTACTCGACGACTCAACGCAGCCCTTCATTTCTGCAGTTGCCATCGAGGTCTCTGCATGTCGGAGAGTCAGAGGACGAGCACGAGTTTCCCACGAGGGGCTGAATCAGGAGGAATTCAAAACTCAGGGAATTTGTCCTGGAACACCTTCCATAAGGATGCTCGAAGGGAATTGAAGAGGCAGGCGAGCGGCCACCACCGTCCTCTAGCAGTCCTTAGGGTGCGCGCAGAAGCCCGGTGCTCTGCGGCTTCGTTCTTCGCCCTCGTGCAAGCTACCGCTCTGTCCGGCTCCCGGAGCAGGAGAAGCGGCTGCTTCGCGCACACAACAGCGGAGCGGCAGCCCTACGCTCCGAAGCGCTGCTTCAGCCGAAAGACGCCGGCCACCGGCGCTTGGCTTCGGACAGCTCCGGAGAGCCGTAGTGTGGGTCTGCACTAGACTGCATCATAGCGAAAAGCTTTGGCAGTGTGTCTCGCAGGGAGATAGCTTAGGAGCGCAGCGCACTTATGCCTCCCTTGTCCAGAAACACGATTTTACTGCACACTCCAAAAACAGTACTCTTCCCAGGGCAATATATAAGCTGCTTTCTGACGGCCGTGATCTTTCGATTACTCTTGCGCAGCTCGGTGTTGCAGAGTGCACGTGCCTTCCTGGACTTCAGTGCACAGTGAAAGCAATCGCAAAAGTCCAGCAGCTGCTGACTCCCAAACACAAGGCGCTGTCTACGTTCTTGCTTCGCAACACTTCAACAGAGTCCTTCATTTCTGCAGCTGCCATCGAGTTTTCTGCATCTCGAGCCTTCTGGGACGAGCACCAATTTCCCAGGAGGGGCTGCATCAGGACGAAGTCAAAACCCAGGAAAGTTGTCTCGGAACACCTTCAATAAAGCATGCCAGCAGTGCATTGAAAAGGCAGGTAGCTTTAGCCACCGTCCTCTAGCAGTCGCGAAGCTGTGCACACAATGTCGTCTCCCTGCGGCAACGTTCTTCGCCCTCGTGCAAGCTACCGCTCTGTCCGGCTCCCGGAGCAGGAGAAGCGGCTGCTTCGCGCACACAGCAGCGGAGCGGCAGCCCTACGCTCCGAAGCGCTGCTTCAGCCGAAAGACGCCGGCCACCGGCGCTTGGCTTCGGACAGCTCCGGAGAGCCGTAGTGTGCGTCTGCACTAGACTGCATCATAGCGAAAAGCTTTGACAGTGTGTCTCGCAGGGAGATAGCTTAGGAGCGCAGCGCACTTATGCCTCCCTTGTCCAGAAACACGATTTTACTGCACACTCCAAAAACAGTACTCCTCCCAGGGCAATATATAAGCTGCTTTCTGACGGCCGTGATCTTTCGATTACTCTTGCCCAGATCGTTGTTTTAACGTGCACATGCCGTCCTGGCATTCAGTGCACAGTGAAAGCAATCGCAAAAGTCCAGCAGCTGCTGACTCCCAAACACAAGGCGCTGGCTATGTTCTTGCTTCTCGACAACTCAACGCAGCCCTTCATTTCTGCAGTTGCCATCGAGGTCTCTGCATGTCGGAGACTCAGAGGACGAGCACGAATTTCCCAGGAGGGGCTGCATCAGGAGGAATTCAAAACTCCAGAAAATTGTCCTGGAACACCTTCCATAAGGATGCTAGAAGGGAATTGAAGAGGCAGGCGAGCGGCCACCACGGTCCTCTAGCAGTCCTTCGGGTGCGCGCAGAAGCCCGGTGCTCTGCGGCTTCGTTCTTCGCCCCCGTACAAACTACCGCTCTGTCCGGCTCCCGGAGCAGGAGAAGCGGCTGCTTCGCGCACACAACAGCGGAGCGGCAGCCCTACGCTCCGAAGCGCTGCTTCAGCCGAAAGACGCCGGCCACCGGCGCTTGGCTTCGGACAGCTCCGGAGAGCCGTAGTGTGGGTCTGCACTAGACTGCATCATAGCGAAAAGCTTTGACAGTGTGTCTCGCAGGGAGATAGCTTAGGAGCGCAGCGCACTTATGCCTCCCTTGTCCAGAAACACGGATTTGCTGCACACTCCAAAAACACTGCTCTTTCCATGGTACTATGTAAGCTGCTGTCTGACGCCCGTTCTCTTCTGCCCACTCTTGCCCAGCTGGTTGTTGCAGCGTGCACGTGCCTTGCTGGCATTAAGAGCACAGTGAAAGCAATCGCAAAAGTCCAGCAGCTGCTGACTCCCAAACACAAGGCGCTTGTCTACGTTCTTGCTTCTCGACAACTCAACGCAGCCCTTCATTTCTGCAGCTGCCATCGAGTTTTCTGTATCTTGAGCCTTCTGGGACGAGCACCAATTTCCCAGGAGGGGCTGCATCAGGACGAAGTCAAAACCCAGGAAAGTTGTCTCGGAACACCTTCTATAAAGCATGCCAGCAGTGCATTGAAAAGGCAGGTAGCTTTAGACACCGTCCTCTAGCAGTCGCGAAGCTGTGCACACAATGTCGTCTGCCTGCGGCAACGTTCTTCGCCCTCGTGCAAGCTACCGCTCTGTCCGGCTCCCGGAGCAGGAGAAGCGGCTGCTTCGCGCACACAACAGCGGAGCGGCAGCCGTCCGCTCCGAAGCGCTGCTTCAGCCGAAAGACGCCGGCCACCGGCGCTTGGCTTCGGACAGCTCCGGAGAGCCGTAGTGTGCGTCTGCACTAGACTGCATCATAGCGAAAAGCTTTGGCAGTGTGTCTCGCAGGGAGATAGCTTAGGAGCGCAGCGCACTTATGCCTCCCTTGTCCAGAAACACGATTTTACTGCACACTCCAAAAACAGTACTCTTCCCAGGGCAAGATGCCAGATGCTCTCTGATGCCCGTGCTCCCTTCCTACTCTTGCCCAGCTCGTTGTTGTAACGCGCACATGCCGTCCTGGCATTCAGTGCACAGTGAAAGCAATCGCAAAAGTCCAGCAGCTGCTGAATCCCAAACACAAGGCGCTGGCTATGTTCTTGCTACTCGACGACTCAACGCAGCCCTTCATTTCTGCAGTTGCCATCGAGGTCTCTGCATGTCGGAGAGTCAGAGGACGAGCACGAGTTTCCCACGAGGGGCTGAATCAGGAGGAATTCAAAACTCAGGGAATTTGTCCTGGAACACCTTCCATAAGGATGCTCGAAGGGAATTGAAGAGGCAGGCGAGCGGCCACCACCGTCCTCTAGCAGTCCTTAGGGTGCGCGCAGAAGCCCGGTGCTCTGCGGCTTCGTTCTTCGCCCTCGTGCAAGCTACCGCTCTGTCCGGCTCCCGGAGCAGGAGAAGCTGCTGCTTCGCGCACACAACAGCGGAGCGGCAGCCCTACGCTCCGAAGCGCTGCTTCAGCCGAAAGACGCCGGCCACCGGCGCTTGGCTTCGGACAGCTCCGGAGAGCCGTAGTGTGGGTCTGCACTAGACTGCATCATAGCGAAAAGCTTTGGCAGTGTGTCTCGCAGGGAGATAGCTTAGGAGCGCAGCGCACTTATGCCTCCCTTGTCCAGAAACACGATTTTACTGCACACTCCAAAAACAGTACTCTTCCCAGGGCAATATATAAGCTGCTTTCTGACGGCCGTGATCTTTCGATTACTCTTGCGCAGCTCGGTGTTGCAGAGTGCACGTGCCTTCCTGGACTTCAGTGCACAGTGAAAGCAATCGCAAAAGTCCAGCAGCTGCTGACTCCCAAACACAAGGCGCTGGCTACGTTCTTGCTTCGCAACACTTCAACAGAGTCCTTCATTTCTGCAGCTGCCATCGAGTTTTCTGCATCTCGAGCCTTCTGGGACGAGCACCAATTTCCCAGGAGGGGCTGCATCAGGACGAAGTCAAAACCCAGGAAAGTTGTCTCGGAACACCTTCAATAAAGCATGCCAGCAGTGCATTGAAAAGGCAGGTAGCTTTAGGCACCGTCCTCTAGCAGTCGCAAGGCTGTGCACACAATGTCGTCTCCCTGCGGCAACGTTCTTCGCCCTCGTACAAGCTACCGCTCTGTCCGGCTCCCGGAGCAGGAGAAGCGGCTGCTTCGCGCTCACAACAGCGAAGCGGCAGCCGTCCGCTTCGAAGCGCTGCTTCAGCCGAAAGACGCCGGCCACCGGCGCTTGGCTTCGGACAGCTCCGGAGAGCCGTAGTGTGCGTCTGCACTAGACTGCATGATAGCGAAAAGCTTTGGCAGTGTGTCTCGCAGGGAGATAGCTTAGGAGCGCAGCGCATTTATGCCTCCCTTGTCCAGAAACACGATTTTACTGCACACTCCAAAAACACTGCCCTTTCCAGGGCAAGATGCCAGATGCTCTCTGATGGCCGTGATCTTTCGATTACTCTTGCCCAGCTCGTTGTTTTAACGTGCACATGCCGTCCTGGCATTCAGTGCACAGTGAAAGCAATCGCAAAAGTCCAGCAGCTGCTGACTCCCAAACACAAGGCGCTGGCTATGTTCTTGCTTCTCGACAACTCAACGCAGCCCTTCATTTCTGCAGTTGTCATCGAGGTCTCTGCATGTCGGAGACTCAGAGGACGAGCACGAGTTTCCCACGAGGGGCTGCATCACGAGGAATTCAAAACTCCGGGAATTTGTCCAGGAACACCTTCCATAAGGATGCTAGAAGGGAATTGAAGAGGCAGGCGTGCGGCCACCACGGTCCTCTAGCAGTCCTTAGGGTGCGCGCAGAAGCCCGGTGCTCTGCGGCTTCGTTCTTCGCTCTCGTACAAGCTACCGCTCTGTCCGGCTCCCGGAGCAGGAGAAGCGGCTGCTTCGCGCACACAACAGCGGAGCGGCAGCCGTACGCTCCGAAGCGCTGCTTCAGCCGAAAGACGCCGGCCACCGGCGCTTGGCTTCGGACAGCTCCGGAGAGCCGTAGTGTGCGTCTGCACTAGACTGCATCATAGCGAAAAGCTTTGGCAGTGTGTCTCGCAGGGAGATAGCTTAGGAGCGCAGCGCACTTATGCCTCCCTTGCCCAGAAACACGGATTTGCTGCACACTCCAAAAACACTGCTCTTTCCATGGTACTATGTAAGCTGCTGTCTGACGCCCGTTCTCTTCTGCCCACTCTTGCCCAGCTGGTTGTTGCAGCGTGCATGTGCCTTGCTGGCATTCAGTGCACAGTGAAAGCAATCGCAAAAGTCCAGCAGCTGCTGACTCCCAAACACAAGGCGCTTGTCTACGTTCTTGCTTCTCGACAACTCAACGCAGCCCTTCATTTCTGCAGCTGCCATCGAGTTTTCTGTATCTTGAGCCTTCTGGGACGAGCACCAATTTCCCAGGAGGGGCTGCATCAGGACGAAGTCAAAACCCAGGAAAGTTGTCTCGGAACACCTTCTATAAAGCATGCCAGCAGTGCATTGAAAAGGCAGGTAGCTTTAGCCACCGTCCTCTAGCAGTCGCGAAGCTGTGCACACAATGTCGTCTCCCTGCGGCAACGTTCTTCGCCCTCGTGCAAGCTACCGCTCTGTCCGGCTCCCGGAGCAGGAGAAGCGGCTGCTTCGCGCACACAGCAGCGGAGCGGCAGCCCTACGCTCCGAAGCGCTGCTTCAGCCGAAAGACGCTGGCCACCGGCGCTTGGCTTCGGACAGCTCCGGAGAGCCGTAGTGTGCGTCTGCAACTAGACTGCATCATAGCGAAAAGCTTTGGCAGTGTGTCTCGCAGGGAGATAGCTTAGGAGCGCAGCGCACTTATGCCTCCCTTGTCCAGAAACACGATTATACTGCACACTCCAAAAACAGTACTCTTCCCAGGGCAATATATAAGCTGCTTTCTGACGGCCGTGATCTTTCGATTACTCTTGCCCAGCTCGTTGTTTTAACGTGCACATGCCGTCCTGGCATTCAGTGCACAGTGAAAGCAATCGCAAAAGTCCAGCCGCTGCTGACTCCCAAACACAAGGCGCTGGCTATGTTCTTGCTTCTCGACAACTCAACGCAGCCCTTCATTTCTGCAGTTGCCATCGAGGTCTCTGCATGTCGGAGACTCAGAGGACGAGCACGAGTTTCCCACGAGGGGCTGCATCAGGAGGAATTCAAAACTCCAGAAAATTGTCCTGGAACACCTTCCATAAGGATGCTAGAAGGGAATTGAAGAGGCAGGCGTGCGGCCACCACGGTCCTCTAGCAGTCCTTCGGGTGTGCGCAGAAGCCCGGTGCTCTGCGGCTTCGTTCTTCGCCCCCGTACAAACTACCGCTCTGTCCGGCTCCCGGAGCAGGAGAAGCGGCTGCTTCGCGCACACAACAGCGGAGCGGCAGCCCTACGCTCCGAAGCGCTGCTTCAGCCGAAAGACGCCGGCCACCGGCGCTTGGCTTCGGACAGCTCCGGAGAGCCGTAGTGTGCGTCTGCACTAGACTGCATCATAGCGAAAAGCTTTGACAGTGTGTCTCGCAGGGAGATAGCTTAGGAGCGCAGCGCACTTATGCCTCCCTTGTCCAGAAACACGGATTTGCTGCACACTCCAAAAACACTGCTCTTTCCATGGTACTATGTAAGCTGCTGTCTGACGCCCGTTCTCTTCTGCCCACTCTTGCCCAGCTGGTTGTTGCAGCGTGCACGTGCCTTGCTGGCATTAAGAGCACAGTGAAAGCAATCGCAAAAGTCCAGCAGCTGCTGACTCCCAAACACAAGGCGCTTGTCTACGTTCTTGCTTCTCGACAACTCAACGCAGCCCTTCATTTCTGCAGCTGCCATCGAGTTTTCTGTATCTTGAGCCTTCTGGGACGAGCACCAATTTCCCAGGAGGGGCTGCATCAGGACGAAGTCAAAACCCAGGAAAGTTGTCTCGGAACACCTTCAATAAAGCATGCCAGCAGTGCATTGAAAAGGCAGGGAGCTTTAGCCACCGTCCTCTAGCAGTCGCGAAGCTGTGCACACAATGTCGTCTCCCTGCGGCAACGTTCTTCGCCCTCGTGCAAGCTACCGCTCTGTCCGGCTCCCGGAGCAGGAGAAGCGGCTGCTTCGCGCACACAGCAGCGGAGCGGCAGCCCTACGCTCCGAAGCGCTGCTTCAGCCGAAAGACGCCGGCCACCGGCGCTTGGCTTCGGACAGCTCCGGAGAGCCGTAGTGTGCGTCTGCACTAGACTGCATCATAGCGAAAAGCTTTGACAGTGTGTCTCGCAGGGAGATAGCTTAGGAGCGCAGCGCACTTATGCCTCCCTTGTCCAGAAACACGGATTTGCTGCACACTCCAAAAACACTGCTCTTTCCATGGTACTATGTAAGCTGCTGTCTGACGCCCGTTCTCTTCTGCCCACTCTTGCCCAGCTGGTTGTTGCAGCGTGCACGTGCCTTCCTGGCATTAAGAGCACAGTGAAAGCAATCGCAAAAGTCCAGCAGCTGCTGACTCCCAAACACAAGGCGCTTGTCTACGTTCTTGCTTCTCGACAACTCAACGCAGCCCTTCATTTCTGCAGCTGCCATCAAGTTTTCTGTATCTTGAGCCTTCTGGGACGAGCACCAATTTCCCAGGAGGGGCTGCATCAGGACGAAGTCAAAACCCAGGAAAGTTGTCTCGGAACACCTTCAATAAAGCATGCCAGCAGTGCATTGAAAAGGCAGGTAGCTTTAGCCACCGTCCTCTAGCAGTCGCGAAGCTGTGCACACAATGTCGTCTGCCTGCGGCAACGTTCTTCGCCCTCGTGCAAGCTACCGCTCTGTCCGGCTCCCGGAGCAGGAGAAGCGGCTGCTTCGTGCACACAACAGCGGAGCGGCAGCCCTTCGCTCCGAAGCGCTGCTTCAGCCGAAAGACGCCGGCCACCGGCGCTTGGCTTCGGACAGCTCCGGAGAGCCGTAGTGTGCGTCTGCACTAGACTGCATCATAGCGAAAAGCTTTGGCAGTGTGTCTCGCAGAGAGATAGCTTAGGAGCGCAGCGCACTTATGCCTCCCTTGTCCAGAAACACGATTTTACTGCACACTCCAAAAACAGTACTCTTCCCAGGGCAAGATGCCAGATGCTCTCTGATGCCCGTGCTCCCTTCCTACTCTTGCCCAGCTCGTTGTTGTAACGCGCACATGCCGTCCTGGCATTCAGTGCACAGTGAAAGCAATCGCAAAAGTCCAGCAGCTGCTGAATCCCAAACACAAGGCGCTGGCTATGTTCTTGCTACTCGACGACTCAACGCAGCCCTTCATTTCTGCAGTTGCCATCGAGGTCTCTGCATGTCGGAGAGTCAGAGGACGAGCACGAGTTTCCCACGAGGGGCTGAATCAGGAGGAATTCAAAACTCAGGGAATTTGTCCTGGAACACCTTCCATAAGGATGCTCGAAGGGAATTGAAGAGGCAGGCGAGCGGCCACCACCGTCCTCTAGCAGTCCTTAGGGTGCGCGCAGAAGCCCGGTGCTCTGCGGCTTCGTTCTTCGCCCTCGTGCAAGCTACCGCTCTGTCCGGCTCCCGGAGCAGGAGAAGCGGCTGCTTCGCGCACACAACAGCGGAGCGGCAGCCCTACGCTCCGAAGCGCTGCTTCAGCCGAAAGACGCCGGCCACCGGCGCTTGGCTTCGGACAGCTCCGGAGAGCCGTAGTGTGGGTCTGCACTAGACTGCATCATAGCGAAAAGCTTTGGCAGTGTGTCTCGCAGGGAGATAGCTTAGGAGCGCAGCGCACTTATGCCTCCCTTGTCCAGAAACACGATTTTACTGCACACTCCAAAAACAGTACTCTTCCCAGGGCAATATATAAGCTGCTTTCTGACGGCCGTGATCTTTCGATTACTCTTGCGCAGCTCGGTGTTGCAGAGTGCACGTGCCTTCCTGGACTTCAGTGCACAGTGAAAGCAATCGCAAAAGTCCAGCAGCTGCTGACTCCCAAACACAAGGCGCTGTCTACGTTCTTGCTTCGCAACACTTCAACAGAGTCCTTCATTTCTGCAGCTGCCATCGAGTTTTCTGCATCTCGAGCCTTCTGGGACGAGCACCAATTTCCCAGGAGGGGCTGCATCAGGACGAAGTCAAAACCCAGGAAAGTTGTCTCGGAACACCTTCAATAAAGCATGCCAGCAGTGCATTGAAAAGGCAGGTAGCTTTAGCCACCGTCCTCTAGCAGTCGCGAAGCTGTGCACACAATGTCGTCTCCCTGCGGCAACGTTCTTCGCCCTCGTGCAAGCTACCGCTCTGTCCGGCTCCCGGAGCAGGAGAAGCGGCTGCTTCGCGCACACAGCAGCGGAGCGGCAGCCCTACGCTCCGAAGCGCTGCTTCAGCCGAAAGACGCCGGCCACCGGCGCTTGGCTTCGGACAGCTCCGGAGAGCCGTAGTGTGCGTCTGCACTAGACTGCATCATAGCGAAAAGCTTTGACAGTGTGTCTCGCAGGGAGATAGCTTAGGAGCGCAGCGCACTTATGCCTCCCTTGTCCAGAAACACGATTTTACTGCACACTCCAAAAACAGTACTCCTCCCAGGGCAATATATAAGCTGCTTTCTGACGGCCGTGATCTTTCGATTACTCTTGCCCAGATCGTTGTTTTAACGTGCACATGCCGTCCTGGCATTCAGTGCACAGTGAAAGCAATCGCAAAAGTCCAGCAGCTGCTGACTCCCAAACACAAGGCGCTGGCTATGTTCTTGCTTCTCGACAACTCAACGCAGCCCTTCATTTCTGCAGTTGCCATCGAGGTCTCTGCATGTCGGAGACTCAGAGGACGAGCACGAATTTCCCAGGAGGGGCTGCATCAGGAGGAATTCAAAACTCCAGAAAATTGTCCTGGAACACCTTCCATAAGGATGCTAGAAGGGAATTGAAGAGGCAGGCGAGCGGCCACCACGGTCCTCTAGCAGTCCTTCGGGTGCGCGCAGAAGCCCGGTGCTCTGCGGCTTCGTTCTTCGCCCCCGTACAAACTACCGCTCTGTCCGGCTCCCGGAGCAGGAGAAGCGGCTGCTTCGCGCACACAACAGCGGAGCGGCAGCCCTACGCTCCGAAGCGCTGCTTCAGCCGAAAGACGCCGGCCACCGGCGCTTGGCTTCGGACAGCTCCGGAGAGCCGTAGTGTGCGTCTGCACTAGACTGCATCATAGCGAAAAGCTTTGACAGTGTGTCTCGCAGGGAGATAGCTTAGGAGCGCAGCGCACTTATGCCTCCCTTGTCCAGAAACACGGATTTGCTGCACACTCCAAAAACACTGCTCTTTCCATGGTACTATGTAAGCTGCTGTCTGACGCCCGTTCTCTTCTGCCCACTCTTGCCCAGCTGGTTGTTGCAGCGTGCACGTGCCTTGCTGGCATTAAGAGCACAGTGAAAGCAATCGCAAAAATCCAGCAGCTGCTGACTCCCAAACACAAGGCGCTTGTCTACGTTCTTGCTTCTCGACAACTCAACGCAGCCCTTCATTTCTGCAGCTGCCATCGAGTTTTCTGTATCTTGAGCCTTCTGGGACGAGCACCAATTTCCCAGGAGGGGCTGCATCAGGACGAAGTCAAAACCCAGGAAAGTTGTCTCGGAACACCTTCTATAAAGCATGCCAGCAGTGCATTGAAAAGGCAGGTAGCTTTAGCCACCGTCCTCTAGCAGTCGCGAAGCTGTGCACACAATGTCGTCTGCCTGCGGCAACGTTCTTCGCCCTCGTGCAAGCTACCGCTCTGTCCGGCTCCCGGAGCAGGAGAAGCGGCTGCTTCGCGCACACAACAGCGGAGCGGCAGCCGTCCGCTCCGAAGCGCTGCTTCAGCCGAAAGACGCCGGCCACCGGCGCTTGGCTTCGGACAGCTCCGGAGAGCCGTAGTGTGCGTCTGCACTAGACTGCATCATAGCGAAAAGCTTTGGCAGTGTGTCTCGCAGGGAGATAGCTTAGGAGCGCAGCGCACTTATGCCTCCCTTGTCCAGAAACACGATTTTACTGCACACTCCAAAAACAGTACTCTTCCCAGGGCAAGATGCCAGATGCTCTCTGATGCCCGTGCTCCCTTCCTACTCTTGCCCAGCTCGTTGTTGTAACGCGCACATGCCGTCCTGGCATTCAGTGCACAGTGAAAGCAATCGCAAAAGTCCAGCAGCTGCTGAATCCCAAACACAAGGCGCTGGCTATGTTCTTGCTACTCGACGACTCAACGCAGCCCTTCATTTCTGCAGTTGCCATCGAGGTCTCTGCATGTCGGAGAGTCAGAGGACGAGCACGAGTTTCCCACGAGGGGCTGAATCAGGAGGAATTCAAAACTCAGGGAATTTGTCCTGGAACACCTTCCATAAGGATGCTCGAAGGGAATTGAAGAGGCAGGCGAGCGGCCACCACCGTCCTCTAGCAGTCCTTAGGGTGCGCGCAGAAGCCCGGTGCTCTGCGGCTTCGTTCTTCGCCCTCGTGCAAGCTACCGCTCTGTCCGGCTCCCGGAGCAGGAGAAGCGGCTGCTTCGCGCACACAACAGCGGAGCGGCAGCCCTACGCTCCGAAGCGCTGCTTCAGCCGAAAGACGCCGGCCACCGGCGCTTGGCTTCGGACAGCTCCGGAGAGCCGTAGTGTGGGTCTGCACTAGACTGCATCATAGCGAAAAGCTTTGGCAGTGTGTCTCGCAGGGAGATAGCTTAGGAGCGCAGCGCACTTATGCCTCCCTTGTCCAGAAACACGATTTTACTGCACACTCCAAAAACAGTACTCTTCCCAGGGCAATATATAAGCTGCTTTCTGACGGCCGTGATCTTTCGATTACTCTTGCGCAGCTCGGTGTTGCAGAGTGCACGTGCCTTCCTGGACTTCAGTGCACAGTGAAAGCAATCGCAAAAGTCCAGCAGCTGCTGACTCCCAAACACAAGGCGCTGGCTACGTTCTTGCTTCGCAACACTTCAACAGAGTCCTTCATTTCTGCAGCTGCCATCGAGTTTTCTGCATCTCGAGCCTTCTGGGACGAGCACCAATTTCCCAGGAGGGGCTGCATCAGGACGAAGTCAAAACCCAGGAAAGTTGTCTCGGAACACCTTCAATAAAGCATGCCAGCAGTGCATTGAAAAGGCAGGTAGCTTTAGGCACCGTCCTCTAGCAGTCGCAAGGCTGTGCACACAATGTCGTCTCCCTGCGGCAACGTTCTTCGCCCTCGTACAAGCTACCGCTCTGTCCGGCTCCCGGAGCAGGAGAAGCGGCTGCTTCGCGCTCACAACAGCGAAGCGGCAGCCGTCCGCTTCGAAGCGCTGCTTCAGCCGAAAGACGCCGGCCACCGGCGCTTGGCTTCGGACAGCTCCGGAGAGCCGTAGTGTGCGTCTGCACTAGACTGCATGATAGCGAAAAGCTTTGGCAGTGTGTCTCGCAGGGAGATAGCTTAGGAGCGCAGCGCACTTATGCCTCCCTTGTCCAGAAACACGATTTTACTGCACACTCCAAAAACACTGCCCTTTCCAGGGCAAGATGCCAGATGCTCTCTGATGGCCGTGATCTTTCGATTACTCTTGCCCAGCTCGTTGTTTTAACGTGCACATGCCGTCCTGGCATTCAGTGCACAGTGAAAGCAATCGCAAAAGTCCAGCAGCTGCTGACTCCCAAACACAAGGCGCTGGCTATGTTCTTGCTTCTCGACAACTCAACGCAGCCCTTCATTTCTGCAGTTGTCATCGAGGTCTCTGCATGTCGGAGACTCAGAGGACGAGCACGAGTTTCCCACGAGGGGCTGCATCACGAGGAATTCAAAACTCCGGGAATTTGTCCAGGAACACCTTCCATAAGGATGCTAGAAGGGAATTGAAGAGGCAGGCGTGCGGCCACCACGGTCCTCTAGCAGTCCTTAGGGTGCGCGCAGAAGCCCGGTGCTCTGCGGCTTCGTTCTTCGCTCTCGTACAAGCTACCGCTCTGTCCGGCTCCCGGAGCAGGAGAAGCGGCTGCTTCGCGCACACAACAGCGGAGCGGCAGCCGTACGCTCCGAAGCGCTGCTTCAGCCGAAAGACGCCGGCCACCGGCGCTTGGCTTCGGACAGCTCCGGAGAGCCGTAGTGTGCGTCTGCACTAGACTGCATCATAGCGAAAAGCTTTGGCAGTGTGTCTCGCAGGGAGATAGCTTAGGAGCGCAGCGCACTTATGCCTCCCTTGCCCAGAAACACGGATTTGCTGCACACTCCAAAAACACTGCTCTTTCCATGGTACTATGTAAGCTGCTGTCTGACGCCCGTTCTCTTCTGCCCACTCTTGCCCAGCTGGTTGTTGCAGCGTGCACGTGCCTTGCTGGCATTCAGTGCACAGTGAAAGCAATCGCAAAAGTCCAGCAGCTGCTGACTCCCAAACACAAGGCGCTTGTCTACGTTCTTGCTTCTCGACAACTCAACGCAGCCCTTCATTTCTGCAGCTGCCATCGAGTTTTCTGTATCTTGAGCCTTCTGGGACGAGCACCAATTTCCCAGGAGGGGCTGCATCAGGACGAAGTCAAAACCCAGGAAAGTTGTCTCGGAACACCTTCTATAAAGCATGCCAGCAGTGCATTGAAAAGGCAGGTAGCTTTAGCCACCGTCCTCTAGCAGTCGCGAAGCTGTGCACACAATGTCGTCTCCCTGCGGCAACGTTCTTCGCCCTCGTGCAAGCTACCGCTCTGTCCGGCTCCCGGAGCAGGAGAAGCGGCTGCTTCGCGCACACAGCAGCGGAGCGGCAGCCCTACGCTCCGAAGCGCTGCTTCAGCCGAAAGACGCTGGCCACCGGCGCTTGGCTTCGGACAGCTCCGGAGAGCCGTAGTGTGCGTCTGCAACTAGACTGCATCATAGCGAAAAGCTTTGGCAGTGTGTCTCGCAGGGAGATAGCTTAGGAGCGCAGCGCACTTATGCCTCCCTTGTCCAGAAACACGATTATACTGCACACTCCAAAAACAGTACTCTTCCCAGGGCAATATATAAGCTGCTTTCTGACGGCCGTGATCTTTCGATTACTCTTGCCCAGCTCGTTGTTTTAACGTGCACATGCCGTCCTGGCATTCAGTGCACAGTGAAAGCAATCGCAAAAGTCCAGCCGCTGCTGACTCCCAAACACAAGGCGCTGGCTATGTTCTTGCTTCTCGACAACTCAACGCAGCCCTTCATTTCTGCAGTTGCCATCGAGGTCTCTGCATGTCGGAGACTCAGAGGACGAGCACGAGTTTCCCACGAGGGGCTGCATCAGGAGGAATTCAAAACTCCAGAAAATTGTCCTGGAACACCTTCCATAAGGATGCTAGAAGGGAATTGAAGAGGCAGGCGTGCGGCCACCACGGTCCTCTAGCAGTCCTTCGGGTGTGCGCAGAAGCCCGGTGCTCTGCGGCTTCGTTCTTCGCCCCCGTACAAACTACCGCTCTGTCCGGCTCCCGGAGCAGGAGAAGCGGCTGCTTCGCGCACACAACAGCGGAGCGGCAGCCCTACGCTCCGAAGCGCTGCTTCAGCCGAAAGACGCCGGCCACCGGCACTTGGCTTCGGACAGCTCCGGAGAGCCGTAGTGTGCGTCTGCACTAGACTGCATCATAGCGAAAAGCTTTGACAGTGTGTCTCGCAGGGAGATAGCTTAGGAGCGCAGCGCACTTATGCCTCCCTTGTCCAGAAACACGGATTTGCTGCACACTCCAAAAACACTGCTCTTTCCATGGTACTATGTAAGCTGCTGTCTGACGCCCGTTCTCTTCTGCCCACTCTTGCCCAGCTGGTTGTTGCAGCGTGCACGTGCCTTGCTGGCATTAAGAGCACAGTGAAAGCAATCGCAAAAGTCCAGCAGCTGCTGACTCCCAAACACAAGGCGCTTGTCTACGTTCTTGCTTCTCGACAACTCAACGCAGCCCTTCATTTCTGCAGCTGCCATCGAGTTTTCTGTATCTTGAGCCTTCTGGGACGAGCACCAATTTCCCAGGAGGGGCTGCATCAGGACGAAGTCAAAACCCAGGAAAGTTGTCTCGGAACACCTTCAATAAAGCATGCCAGCAGTGCATTGAAAAGGCAGGGAGCTTTAGCCACCGTCCTCTAGCAGTCGCGAAGCTGTGCACACAATGTCGTCTCCCTGCGGCAACGTTCTTCGCCCTCGTGCAAGCTACCGCTCTGTCCGGCTCCCGGAGCAGGAGAAGCGGCTGCTTCGCGCACACAGCAGCGGAGCGGCAGCCCTACGCTCCGAAGCGCTGCTTCAGCCGAAAGACGCCGGCCACCGGCGCTTGGCTTCGGACAGCTCCGGAGAGCCGTAGTGTGCGTCTGCACTAGACTGCATCATAGCGAAAAGCTTTGACAGTGTGTCTCGCAGGGAGATAGCTTAGGAGCGCAGCGCACTTATGCCTCCCTTGTCCAGAAACACGGATTTGCTGCACACTCCAAAAACACTGCTCTTTCCATGGTACTATGTAAGCTGCTGTCTGACGCCCGTTCTCTTCTGCCCACTCTTGCCCAGCTGGTTGTTGCAGCGTGCACGTGCCTTCCTGGCATTAAGAGCACAGTGAAAGCAATCGCAAAAGTCCAGCAGCTGCTGACTCCCAAACACAAGGCGCTTGTCTACGTTCTTGCTTCTCGACAACTCAACGCAGCCCTTCATTTCTGCAGCTGCCATCAAGTTTTCTGTATCTTGAGCCTTCTGGGACGAGCACCAATTTCCCAGGAGGGGCTGCATCAGGACGAAGTCAAAACCCAGGAAAGTTGTCTCGGAACACCTTCAATAAAGCATGCCAGCAGTGCATTGAAAAGGCAGGTAGCTTTAGCCACCGTCCTCTAGCAGTCGCGAAGCTGTGCACACAATGTCGTCTGCCTGCGGCAACGTTCTTCGCCCTCGTGCAAGCTACCGCTCTGTCCGGCTCCCGGAGCAGGAGAAGCGGCTGCTTCGCGCACACAACAGCGGAGCGGCAGCCCTTCGCTCCGAAGCGCTGCTTCAGCCGAAAGACGCCGGCCACCGGCGCTTGGCTTCGGACAGCTCCGGAGAGCCGTAGTGTGCGTCTGCACTAGACTGCATCATAGCGAAAAGCTTTGGCAGTGTGTCTCGCAGAGAGATAGCTTAGGAGCGCAGCGCACTTATGCCTCCCTTGTCCAGAAACACGATTTTACTGCACACTCCAAAAACAGTACTCTTCCCAGGGCAAGATGCCAGATGCTCTCTGATGCCCGTGCTCCCTTCCTACTCTTGCCCAGCTCGTTGTTGTAACGCGCACATGCCGTCCTGGCATTCAGTGCACAGTGAAAGCAATCGCAAAAGTCCAGCAGCTGCTGAATCCCAAACACAAGGCGCTGGCTATGTTCTTGCTACTCGACGACTCAACGCAGCCCTTCATTTCTGCAGTTGCCATCGAGGTCTCTGCATGTCGGAGAGTCAGAGGACGAGCACGAGTTTCCCACGAGGGGCTGAATCAGGAGGAATTCAAAACTCAGGGAATTTGTCCTGGAACACCTTCCATAAGGATGCTCGAAGGGAATTGAAGAGGCAGGCGAGCGGCCACCACCGTCCTCTAGCAGTCCTTAGGGTGCGCGCAGAAGCCCGGTGCTCTGCGGCTTCGTTCTTCGCCCTCGTGCAAGCTACCGCTCTGTCCGGCTCCCGGAGCAGGAGAAGCGGCTGCTTCGCGCACACAACAGCGGAGCGGCAGCCCTACGCTCCGAAGCGCTGCTTCAGCCGAAAGACGCCGGCCACCGGCGCTTGGCTTCGGACAGCTCCGGAGAGCCGTAGTGTGGGTCTGCACTAGACTGCATCATAGCGAAAAGCTTTGGCAGTGTGTCTCGCAGGGAGATAGCTTAGGAGCGCAGCGCACTTATGCCTCCCTTGTCCAGAAACACGATTTTACTGCACACTCCAAAAACAGTACTCTTCCCAGGGCAATATATAAGCTGCTTTCTGACGGCCGTGATCTTTCGATTACTCTTGCGCAGCTCGGTGTTGCAGAGTGCACGTGCCTTCCTGGACTTCAGTGCACAGTGAAAGCAATCGCAAAAGTCCAGCAGCTGCTGACTCCCAAACACAAGGCGCTGTCTACGTTCTTGCTTCGCAACACTTCAACAGAGTCCTTCATTTCTGCAGCTGCCATCGAGTTTTCTGCATCTCGAGCCTTCTGGGACGAGCACCAATTTCCCAGGAGGGGCTGCATCAGGACGAAGTCAAAACCCAGGAAAGTTGTCTCGGAACACCTTCAATAAAGCATGCCAGCAGTGCATTGAAAAGGCAGGTAGCTTTAGGCACCGTCCTCTAGCAGTCGCAAGGCTGTGCACACAATGTCGTCTCCCTGCGGCAACGTTCTTCGCCCTCGTGCAAGCTACCGCTCTGTCCGGCTCCCGGAGCAGGAGAAGCGGCTGCTTCGCGCACACAGCAGCGGAGCGGCAGCCCTACGCTCCGAAGCGCTGCTTCAGCCGAAAGACGCCGGCCACCGGCGCTTGGCTTCGGACAGCTCCGGAGAGCCGTAGTGTGCGTCTGCACTAGACTGCATCATAGCGAAAAGCTTTGACAGTGTGTCTCGCAGGGAGATAGCTTAGGAGCGCAGCGCACTTATGCCTCCCTTGTCCAGAAACACGATTTTACTGCACACTCCAAAAACAGTACTCCTCCCAGGGCAATATATAAGCTGCTTTCTGACGGCCGTGATCTTTCGATTACTCTTGCCCAGATCGTTGTTTTAACGTGCACATGCCGTCCTGGCATTCAGTGCACAGTGAAAGCAATCGCAAAAGTCCAGCAGCTGCTGACTCCCAAACACAAGGCGCTGGCTATGTTCTTGCTTCTCGACAACTCAACGCAGCCCTTCATTTCTGCAGTTGCCATCGAGGTCTCTGCATGTCGGAGACTCAGAGGACGAGCACGAATTTCCCAGGAGGGGCTGCATCAGGAGGAATTCAAAACTCCAGAAAATTGTCCTGGAACACCTTCCATAAGGATGCTAGAAGGGAATTGAAGAGGCAGGCGAGCGGCCACCACGGTCCTCTAGCAGTCCTTCGGGTGCGCGCAGAAGCCCGGTGCTCTGCGGCTTCGTTCTTCGCCCCCGTACAAACTACCGCTCTGTCCGGCTCCCGGAGCAGGAGAAGCGGCTGCTTCGCGCACACAACAGCGGAGCGGCAGCCCTACGCTCCGAAGCGCTGCTTCAGCCGAAAGACGCCGGCCACCGGCGCTTGGCTTCGGACAGCTCCGGAGAGCCGTAGTGTGCGTCTGCACTAGACTGCATCATAGCGAAAAGCTTTGACAGTGTGTCTCGCAGGGAGATAGCTTAGGAGCGCAGCGCACTTATGCCTCCCTTGTCCAGAAACACGGATTTGCTGCACACTCCAAAAACACTGCTCTTTCCATGGTACTATGTAAGCTGCTGTCTGACGCCCGTTCTCTTCTGCCCACTCTTGCCCAGCTGGTTGTTGCAGCGTGCACGTGCCTTGCTGGCATTAAGAGCACAGTGAAAGCAATCGCAAAAGTCCAGCAGCTGCTGACTCCCAAACACAAGGCGCTTGTCTACGTTCTTGCTTCTCGACAACTCAACGCAGCCCTTCATTTCTGCAGCTGCCATCGAGTTTTCTGTATCTTGAGCCTTCTGGGACGAGCACCAATTTCCCAGGAGGGGCTGCATCAGGACGAAGTCAAAACCCAGGAAAGTTGTCTCGGAACACCTTCTATAAAGCATGCCAGCAGTGCATTGAAAAGGCAGGTAGCTTTAGCCACCGTCCTCTAGCAGTCGCGAAGCTGTGCACACAATGTCGTCTGCCTGCGGCAACGTTCTTCGCCCTCGTGCAAGCTACCGCTCTGTCCGGCTCCCGGAGCAGGAGAAGCGGCTGCTTCGCGCACACAACAGCGGAGCGGCAGCCCTTCGCTCCGAAGCGCTGCTTCAGCCGAAAGACGCCGGCCACCGGCGCTTGGCTTCGGACAGCTCCGGAGAGCCGTAGTGTGCGTCTGCACTAGACTGCATCATAGCGAAAAGCTTTGGCAGTGTGTCTCGCAGAGAGATAGCTTAGGAGCGCAGCGCACTTATGCCTCCCTTGTCCAGAAACACGATTTTACTGCACACTCCAAAAACAGTACTCTTCCCAGGGCAAGATGCCAGATGCTCTCTGATGCCCGTGCTCCCTTCCTACTCTTGCCCAGCTCGTTGTTGTAACGCGCACATGCCGTCCTGGCATTCAGTGCACAGTGAAAGCAATCGCAAAAGTCCAGCAGCTGCTGAATCCCAAACACAAGGCGCTGGCTATGTTCTTGCTACTCGACGACTCAACGCAGCCCTTCATTTCTGCAGTTGCCATCGAGGTCTCTGCATGTCGGAGAGTCAGAGGACGAGCACGAGTTTCCCACGAGGGGCTGAATCAGGAGGAATTCAAAACTCAGGGAATTTGTCCTGGAACACCTTCCATAAGGATGCTCGAAGGGAATTGAAGAGGCAGGCGAGCGGCCACCACCGTCCTCTAGCAGTCCTTAGGGTGCGCGCAGAAGCCCGGTGCTCTGCGGCTTCGTTCTTCGCCCTCGTGCAAGCTACCGCTCTGTCCGGCTCCCGGAGCAGGAGAAGCGGCTGCTTCGCGCACACAACAGCGGAGCGGCAGCCCTACGCTCCGAAGCGCTGCTTCAGCCGAAAGACGCCGGCCACCGGCGCTTGGCTTCGGACAGCTCCGGAGAGCCGTAGTGTGGGTCTGCACTAGACTGCATCATAGCGAAAAGCTTTGGCAGTGTGTCTCGCAGGGAGATAGCTTAGGAGCGCAGCGCACTTATGCCTCCCTTGTCCAGAAACACGATTTTACTGCACACTCCAAAAACAGTACTCTTCCCAGGGCAATATATAAGCTGCTTTCTGACGGCCGTGATCTTTCGATTACTCTTGCGCAGCTCGGTGTTGCAGAGTGCACGTGCCTTCCTGGACTTCAGTGCACAGTGAAAGCAATCGCAAAAGTCCAGCAGCTGCTGACTCCCAAACACAAGGCGCTGGCTACGTTCTTGCTTCGCAACACTTCAACAGAGTCCTTCATTTCTGCAGCTGCCATCGAGTTTTCTGCATCTCGAGCCTTCTGGGACGAGCACCAATTTCCCAGGAGGGGCTGCATCAGGACGAAGTCAAAACCCAGGAAAGTTGTCTCGGAACACCTTCAATAAAGCATGCCAGCAGTGCATTGAAAAGGCAGGTAGCTTTAGGCACCGTCCTCTAGCAGTCGCAAGGCTGTGCACACAATGTCGTCTCCCTGCGGCAACGTTCTTCGCCCTCGTACAAGCTACCGCTCTGTCCGGCTCCCGGAGCAGGAGAAGCGGCTGCTTCGCGCTCACAACAGCGAAGCGGCAGCCGTCCGCTTCGAAGCGCTGCTTCAGCCGAAAGACGCCGGCCACCGGCGCTTGGCTTCGGACAGCTCCGGAGAGCCGTAGTGTGCGTCTGCACTAGACTGCATGATAGCGAAAAGCTTTGGCAGTGTGTCTCGCAGGGAGATAGCTTAGGAGCGCAGCGCATTTATGCCTCCCTTGTCCAGAAACACGATTTTACTGCACACTCCAAAAACACTGCCCTTTCCAGGGCAAGATGCCAGATGCTCTCTGATGGCCGTGATCTTTCGATTACTCTTGCCCAGCTCGTTGTTTTAACGTGCACATGCCGTCCTGGCATTCAGTGCACAGTGAAAGCAATCGCAAAAGTCCAGCAGCTGCTGACTCCCAAACACAAGGCGCTGGCTATGTTCTTGCTTCTCGACAACTCAACGCAGCCCTTCATTTCTGCAGTTGTCATCGAGGTCTCTGCATGTCGGAGACTCAGAGGACGAGCACGAGTTTCCCACGAGGGGCTGCATCACGAGGAATTCAAAACTCCGGGAATTTGTCCAGGAACACCTTCCATAAGGATGCTAGAAGGGAATTGAAGAGGCAGGCGTGCGGCCACCACGGTCCTCTAGCAGTCCTTAGGGTGCGCGCAGAAGCCCGGTGCTCTGCGGCTTCGTTCTTCGCTCTCGTACAAGCTACCGCTCTGTCCGGCTCCCGGAGCAGGAGAAGCGGCTGCTTCGCGCACACAACAGCGGAGCGGCAGCCGTACGCTCCGAAGCGCTGCTTCAGCCGAAAGACGCCGGCCACCGGCACTTGGCTTCGGACAGCTCCGGAGAGCCGTAGTGTGCGTCTGCACTAGACTGCATCATAGCGAAAAGCTTTGGCAGTGTGTCTCGCAGGGAGATAGCTTAGGAGCGCAGCGCACTTATGCCTCCCTTGCCCAGAAACACGGATTTGCTGCACACTCCAAAAACACTGCTCTTTCCATGGTACTATGTAAGCTGCTGTCTGACGCCCGTTCTCTTCTGCCCACTCTTGCCCAGCTGGTTGTTGCAGCGTGCACGTGCCTTGCTGGCATTCAGTGCACAGTGAAAGCAATCGCAAAAGTCCAGCAGCTGCTGACTCCCAAACACAAGGCGCTTGTCTACGTTCTTGCTTCTCGACAACTCAACGCAGCCCTTCATTTCTGCAGCTGCCATCGAGTTTTCTGTATCTTGAGCCTTCTGGGACGAGCACCAATTTCCCAGGAGGGGCTGCATCAGGACGAAGTCAAAACCCAGGAAAGTTGTCTCGGAACACCTTCTATAAAGCATGCCAGCAGTGCATTGAAAAGGCAGGTAGCTTTAGCCACCGTCCTCTAGCAGTCGCGAAGCTGTGCACACAATGTCGTCTCCCTGCGGCAACGTTCTTCGCCCTCGTGCAAGCTACCGCTCTGTCCGGCTCCCGGAGCAGGAGAAGCGGCTGCTTCGCGCACACAGCAGCGGAGCGGCAGCCCTACGCTCCGAAGCGCTGCTTCAGCCGAAAGACGCTGGCCACCGGCGCTTGGCTTCGGACAGCTCCGGAGAGCCGTAGTGTGCGTCTGCAACTAGACTGCATCATAGCGAAAAGCTTTGGCAGTGTGTCTCGCAGGGAGATAGCTTAGGAGCGCAGCGCACTTATGCCTCCCTTGTCCAGAAACACGATTATACTGCACACTCCAAAAACAGTACTCTTCCCAGGGCAATATATAAGCTGCTTTCTGACGGCCGTGATCTTTCGATTACTCTTGCCCAGCTCGTTGTTTTAACGTGCACATGCCGTCCTGGCATTCAGTGCACAGTGAAAGCAATCGCAAAAGTCCAGCCGCTGCTGACTCCCAAACACAAGGCGCTGGCTATGTTCTTGCTTCTCGACAACTCAACGCAGCCCTTCATTTCTGCAGTTGCCATCGAGGTCTCTGCATGTCGGAGACTCAGAGGACGAGCACGAGTTTCCCACGAGGGGCTGCATCAGGAGGAATTCAAAACTCCAGAAAATTGTCCTGGAACACCTTCCATAAGGATGCTCGAAGGGAATTGAAGAGGCAGGCGTGCGGCCACCACGGTCCTCTAGCAGTCCTTCGGGTGTGCGCAGAAGCCCGGTGCTCTGCGGCTTCGTTCTTCGCCCCCGTACAAACTACCGCTCTGTCCGGCTCCCGGAGCAGGAGAAGCGGCTGCTTCGCGCACACAACAGCGGAGCGGCAGCCCTACGCTCCGAAGCGCTGCTTCAGCCGAAAGACGCCGGCCACCGGCGCTTGGCTTCGGACAGCTCCGGAGAGCCGTAGTGTGCGTCTGCACTAGACTGCATCATAGCGAAAAGCTTTGACAGTGTGTCTCGCAGGGAGATAGCTTAGGAGCGCAGCGCACTTATGCCTCCCTTGTCCAGAAACACGGATTTGCTGCACACTCCAAAAACACTGCTCTTTCCATGGTACTATGTAAGCTGCTGTCTGACGCCCGTTCTCTTCTGCCCACTCTTGCCCAGCTGGTTGTTGCAGCGTGCACGTGCCTTGCTGGCATTAAGAGCACAGTGAAAGCAATCGCAAAAGTCCAGCAGCTGCTGACTCCCAAACACAAGGCGCTTGTCTACGTTCTTGCTTCTCGACAACTCAACGCAGCCCTTCATTTCTGCAGCTGCCATCGAGTTTTCTGTATCTTGAGCCTTCTGGGACGAGCACCAATTTCCCAGGAGGGGCTGCATCAGGACGAAGTCAAAACCCAGGAAAGTTGTCTCGGAACACCTTCAATAAAGCATGCCAGCAGTGCATTGAAAAGGCAGGTAGCTTTAGCCACCGTCCTCTAGCAGTCGCGAAGCTGTGCACACAATGTCGTCTCCCTGCGGCAACGTTCTTCGCCCTCGTGCAAGCTACCGCTCTGTCCGGCTCCCGGAGCAGGAGAAGCGGCTGCTTCGCGCACACAGCAGCGGAGCGGCAGCCCTACGCTCCGAAGCGCTGCTTCAGCCGAAAGACGCCGGCCACCGGCGCTTGGCTTCGGACAGCTCCGGAGAGCCGTAGTGTGCGTCTGCACTAGACTGCATCATAGCGAAAAGCTTTGACAGTGTGTCTCGCAGGGAGATAGCTTAGGAGCGCAGCGCACTTATGCCTCCCTTGTCCAGAAACACGATTTTACTGCACACTCCAAAAACAGTACTCCTCCCAGGGCAATATATAAGCTGCTTTCTGACGGCCGTGATCTTTCGATTACTCTTGCCCAGATCGTTGTTTTAACGTGCACATGCCGTCCTGGCATTCAGTGCACAGTGAAAGCAATCGCAAAAGTCCAGCAGCTGCTGACTCCCAAACACAAGGCGCTGGCTATGTTCTTGCTTCTCGACAACTCAACGCAGCCCTTCATTTCTGCAGTTGCCATCGAGGTCTCTGCATGTCGGAGACTCAGAGGACGAGCACGAGTTTCCCACGAGGGGCTGCATCAGGAGGAATTCAAAACTCCAGAAAATTGTCCTGGAACACCTTCCATAAGGATGCTAGAAGGGAATTGAAGAGGCAGGCGAGCGGCCACCACGGTCCTCTAGCAGTCCTTCGGGTGTGCGCAGAAGCCCGGTGCTCTGCGGCTTCGTTCTTCACCCCCGTACAAACTACCGCTCTGTCCGGCTCCCGGAGCAGGAGAAGCGGCTGCTTCGCGCACACAACAGCGGAGCGGCAGCCCTACGCTCCGAAGCGCTGCTTCAGCCGAAAGACGCCGGCCACCGGCGCTTGGCTTCGGACAGCTCCGGAGAGCCGTAGTGTGCGTCTGCACTAGACTGCATCATAGCGAAAAGCTTTGACAGTGTGTCTCGCAGGGAGATAGCTTAGGAGCGCAGCGCACTTATGCCTCCCTTGTCCAGAAACACGGATTTGCTGCACACTCCAAAAACACTGCTCTTTCCATGGTACTATGTAAGCTGCTGTCTGACGCCCGTTCTCTTCTGCCCACTCTTGCCCAGCTGGTTGTTGCAGCGTGCACGTGCCTTCCTGGCATTAAGAGCACAGTGAAAGCAATCGCAAAAGTCCAGCAGCTGCTGACTCCCAAACACAAGGCGCTTGTCTACGTTCTTGCTTCTCGACAACTCAACGCAGCCCTTCATTTCTGCAGCTGCCATCAAGTTTTCTGTATCTTGAGCCTTCTGGGACGAGCACCAATTTCCCAGGAGGGGCTGCATCAGGACGAAGTCAAAACCCAGGAAAGTTGTCTCGGAACACCTTCAATAAAGCATGCCAGCAGTGCATTGAAAAGGCAGGTAGCTTTAGCCACCGTCCTCTAGCAGTCGCGAAGCTGTGCACACAATGTCGTCTGCCTGCGGCAACGTTCTTCGCCCTCGTGCAAGCTACCGCTCTGTCCGGCTCCCGGAGCAGGAGAAGCGGCTGCTTCGCGCACACAACAGCGGAGCGGCAGCCCTTCGCTCCGAAGCGCTGCTTCAGCCGAAAGACGCCGGCCACCGGCGCTTGGCTTCGGACAGCTCCGGAGAGCCGTAGTGTGCGTCTGCACTAGACTGCATCATAGCGAAAAGCTTTGGCAGTGTGTCTCGCAGAGAGATAGCTTAGGAGCGCAGCGCACTTATGCCTCCCTTGTCCAGAAACACGATTTTACTGCACACTCCAAAAACAGTACTCTTCCCAGGGCAAGATGCCAGATGCTCTCTGATGCCCGTGCTCCCTTCCTACTCTTGCCCAGCTCGTTGTTGTAATGCGCACATGCCGTCCTGGCATTCAGTGCACAGTGAAAGCAATCGCAAAAGTCCAGCAGCTGCTGAATCCCAAACACAAGGCGCTGGCTATGTTCTTGCTACTCGACGACTCAACGCAGCCCTTCATTTCTGCAGTTGCCATCGAGGTCTCTGCATGTCGGAGAGTCAGAGGACGAGCACGAGTTTCCCACGAGGGGCTGAATCAGGAGGAATTCAAAACTCAGGGAATTTGTCCTGGAACACCTTCCATAAGGATGCTCGAAGGGAATTGAAGAGGCAGGCGAGCGGCCACCACCGTCCTCTAGCAGTCCTTAGGGTGCGCGCAGAAGCCCGGTGCTCTGCGGCTTCGTTCTTCGCCCTCGTGCAAGCTACCGCTCTGTCCGGCTCCCGGAGCAGGAGAAGCGGCTGCTTCGCGCACACAACAGCGGAGCGGCAGCCCTACGCTCCGAAGCGCTGCTTCAGCCGAAAGACGCCGGCCACCGGCGCTTGGCTTCGGACAGCTCCGGAGAGCCGTAGTGTGGGTCTGCACTAGACTGCATCATAGCGAAAAGCTTTGGCAGTGTGTCTCGCAGGGAGATAGCTTAGGAGCGCAGCGCACTTATGCCTCCCTTGTCCAGAAACACGATTTTACTGCACACTCCAAAAACAGTACTCTTCCCAGGGCAATATATAAGCTGCTTTCTGACGGCCGTGATCTTTCGATTACTCTTGCGCAGCTCGGTGTTGCAGAGTGCACGTGCCTTCCTGGACTTCAGTGCACAGTGAAAGCAATCGCAAAAGTCCAGCAGCTGCTGACTCCCAAACACAAGGCGCTGTCTACGTTCTTGCTTCGCAACACTTCAACAGAGTCCTTCATTTCTGCAGCTGCCATCGAGTTTTCTGCATCTCGAGCCTTCTGGGACGAGCACCAATTTCCCAGGAGGGGCTGCATCAGGACGAAGTCAAAACCCAGGAAAGTTGTCTCGGAACACCTTCAATAAAGCATGCCAGCAGTGCATTGAAAAGGCAGGTAGCTTTAGCCACCGTCCTCTAGCAGTCGCGAAGCTGTGCACACAATGTCGTCTCCCTGCGGCAACGTTCTTCGCCCTCGTGCAAGCTACCGCTCTGTCCGGCTCCCGGAGCAGGAGAAGCGGCTGCTTCGCGCACACAGCAGCGGAGCGGCAGCCCTACGCTCCGAAGCGCTGCTTCAGCCGAAAGACGCCGGCCACCGGCGCTTGGCTTCGGACAGCTCCGGAGAGCCGTAGTGTGCGTCTGCACTAGACTGCATCATAGCGAAAAGCTTTGACAGTGTGTCTCGCAGGGAGATAGCTTAGGAGCGCAGCGCACTTATGCCTCCCTTGTCCAGAAACACGATTTTACTGCACACTCCAAAAACAGTACTCCTCCCAGGGCAATATATAAGCTGCTTTCTGACGGCCGTGATCTTTCGATTACTCTTGCCCAGATCGTTGTTTTAACGTGCACATGCCGTCCTGGCATTCAGTGCACAGTGAAAGCAATCGCAAAAGTCCAGCAGCTGCTGACTCCCAAACACAAGGCGCTGGCTATGTTCTTGCTTCTCGACAACTCAACGCAGCCCTTCATTTCTGCAGTTGCCATCGAGGTCTCTGCATGTCGGAGACTCAGAGGACGAGCACGAATTTCCCAGGAGGGGCTGCATCAGGAGGAATTCAAAACTCCAGAAAATTGTCCTGGAACACCTTCCATAAGGATGCTAGAAGGGAATTGAAAAGGCAGGCGAGCGGCCACCACGGTCCTCTAGCAGTCCTTCGGGTGCGCGCAGAAGCCCGGTGCTCTGCGGCTTCGTTCTTCGCCCCCGTACAAACTACCGCTCTGTCCGGCTCCCGGAGCAGGAGAAGCGGCTGCTTCGCGCACACAACAGCGGAGCGGCAGCCCTACGCTCCGAAGCGCTGCTTCAGCCGAAAGACGCCGGCCACCGGCGCTTGGCTTCGGACAGCTCCGGAGAGCCGTAGTGTGCGTCTGCACTAGACTGCATCATAGCGAAAAGCTTTGACAGTGTGTCTCGCAGGGAGATAGCTTAGGAGCGCAGCGCACTTATGCCTCCCTTGTCCAGAAACACGGATTTGCTGCACACTCCAAAAACACTGCTCTTTCCATGGTACTATGTAAGCTGCTGTCTGACGCCCGTTCTCTTCTGCCCACTCTTGCCCAGCTGGTTGTTGCAGCGTGCACGTGCCTTGCTGGCCTTAAGAGCACAGTGAAAGCAATCGCAAAAGTCCAGCAGCTGCTGACTCCCAAACACAAGGCGCTTGTCTACGTTCTTGCTTCTCGACAACTCAACGCAGCCCTTCATTTCTGCAGCTGCCATCGAGTTTTCTGTATCTTGAGCCTTCTGGGACGAGCACCAATTTCCCAGGAGGGGCTGCATCAGGACGAAGTCAAAACCCAGGAAAGTTGTCTCGGAACACCTTCTATAAAGCATGCCAGCAGTGCATTGAAAAGGCAGGTAGCTTTAGCCACCGTCCTCTAGCAGTCGCGAAGCTGTGCACACAATGTCGTCTGCCTGCGGCAACGTTCTTCGCCCTCGTGCAAGCTACCGCTCTGTCCGGCTCCCGGAGCAGGAGAAGCGGCTGCTTCGCGCACACAACAGCGGAGCGGCAGCCCTTCGCTCCGAAGCGCTGCTTCAGCCGAAAGACGCCGGCCACCGGCGCTTGGCTTCGGACAGCTCCGGAGAGCCGTAGTGTGCGTCTGCACTAGACTGCATCATAGCGAAAAGCTTTGGCAGTGTGTCTCGCAGAGAGATAGCTTAGGAGCGCAGCGCACTTATGCCTCCCTTGTCCAGAAACACGATTTTACTGCACACTCCAAAAACAGTACTCTTCCCAGGGCAATATATAAGCTGCTTTCTGACGGCCGTGATCTTTCGATTACTCTTGCCCAGCTCGTTGTTTTAACGTGCACATGCCGTCCTGGCATTCAGTGCACAGTGAAAGCAATCGCAAAAGTCCAGCAGCTGCTGACTCCCAAACACAAGGCGCTGGCTATGTTCTTGCTTCTCGACAACTCAACGCAGCCCTTCATTTCTGCAGTTGCCATCGAGGTCTCTGCATGTCGGAGACTCAGAGGACGAGCACGAATTTCCCAGGAGGGGCTGCATCAGGAGGAATTCAAAACTCCAGAAAATTGTCCTGGAACACCTTCCATAAGGATGCTAGAAGGGAATTGAAGAGGCAGGCGAGCGGCCACCACGGTCCTCTAGCAGTCCTTCGGGTGTGCGCAGAAGCCCGGTGCTCTGCGGCTTCGTTCTTCGCCCCCGTACAAACTACCGCTCTGTCCGGCTCCCGGAGCAGGAGAAGCGGCTGCTTCGCGCACACAACAGCGGAGCGGCAGCCCTACGCTCCGAAGCGCTGCTTCAGCCGAAAGACGCCGGCCACCGGCGCTTGGCTTCGGACAGCTCCGGAGAGCCGTAGTGTGCGTCTGCACTAGACTGCATCATAGCGAAAAGCTTTGACAGTGTGTCTCGCAGGGAGATAGCTTAGGAGCGCAGCGCACTTATGCCTCCCTTGTCCAGAAACACGGATTTGCTGCACACTCCAAAAACACTGCTCTTTCCATGGTACTATGTAAGCTGCTGTCTGACGCCCGTTCTCTTCTGCCCACTCTTGCCCAGCTGGTTGTTGCAGCGTGCACGTGCCTTGCTGGCATTAAGAGCACAGTGAAAGCAATCGCAAAAGTCCAGCAGCTGCTGACTCCCAAACACAAGGCGCTTGTCTACGTTCTTGCTTCTCGACAACTCAACGCAGCCCTTCATTTCTGCAGCTGCCATCGAGTTTTCTGTATCTTGAGCCTTCTGGGACGAGCACCAATTTCCCAGGAGGGGCTGCATCAGGACGAAGTCAAAACCCAGGAAAGTTGTCTCGGAACACCTTCAATAAAGCATGCCAGCAGTGCATTGAAAAGGCAGGTAGCTTTAGCCACCGTCCTCTAGCAGTCGCGAAGCTGTGCACACAATGTCGTCTGCCTGCGGCAACGTTCTTCGCCCTCGTGCAAGCTACCGCTCTGTCCGGCTCCCGGAGCAGGAGAAGCGGCTGCTTCGCGCACACAGCAGCGGAGCGGCAGCCCTACGCTCCGAAGCGCTGCTTCAGCCGAAAGACGCCGGCCACCGGCGCTTGGCTTCGGACAGCTCCGGAGAGCCGTAGTGTGCGTCTGCACTAGACTGCATCATAGCGAAAAGCTTTGGCAGTGTGTCTCGCAGAGAGATAGCTTAGGAGCGCAGCGCACTTATGCCTCCCTTGTCCAGAAACACGATTTTACTGCACACTCCAAAAACAGTACTCTTCCCAGGGCAAGATGCCAGATGCTCTCTGATGCCCGTGCTCCCTTCCTACTCTTGCCCAGCTCGTTGTTGTAACGCGCACATGCCGTCCTGGCATTCAGTGCACAGTGAAAGCAATCGCAAAAGTCCAGCAGCTGCTGACTCCCAAACACAAGGCGCTGGCTATGTTCTTGCTACTCGACGACTCAACGCAGCCATTCATTTCTGCAGTTGCCATCGAGGTCTCTGCATGTCGGAGAGTCAGAGGACGAGCACGAGTTTCCCACGAGGGGCTGAATCAGGAGGAATTCAAAACTCTGGGAATTTGTCCTGGAACACCTTCCATAAGGATGCTCGAAGGGAATTGAAGAGGCAGGCGAGCGGCCACCACCGTCCTCTAGCAGTCCTTAGGGTGCGCGCAGAAGCCCGGTGCTCTGCGGCTTCGTTCTTCGCCCTCGTGCAAGCTACCGCTCTGTCCGGCTCCCGGAGCAGGAGAAGCGGCTGCTTCGCGCACACAACAGCGGAGCGGCAGCCCTACGCTCCGAAGCGCTGCTTCAGCCGAAAGACGCCGGCCACCGGTGCTTGGCTTCGGACAGCTCCGGAGAGCCGTAGTGTGCGTCTGCACTAGACTGCATCATAGCGAAAAGCTTTGGCAGTGTGTCTCGCAGGGAGATAGCTTAGGAGCGCAGCGCACTTATGCCTCCCTTGTCCAGAAACACGATTTTACTGCACACTCCAAAAACAGTACTCTTCCCAGGGCAATATATAAGCTGCTTTCTGACGGCCGTGATCTTTCGATTACTCTTGCCCAGCTCGTTGTTTTAACGTGCACATGCCGTCCTGGCATTCAGTGCACAGTGAAAGCAATCGCAAAAGTCCAGCAGCTGCTGACTCCCAAACACAAGGCGCTGTCTACGTTCTTGCTTCGCAACACTTCAACAGAGTCCTTCATTTCTGCAGCTGCCATCGAGTTTTCTGCATCTCGAGCCTTCTGGGACGAGCACAAATTTCCCAGGAGGGGCTGCATCAGGACGAAGTCAAAACCCAGGAAAGTTGTCTCGGAACACCTTCAATAAAGCATGCCAGCAGTGCATTGAAAAGGCAGGTAGCTTTAGCCACCGTCCTCTAGCAGTCGCGAAGCTGTGCACACAATGTCGTCTCCCTGCGGCAACGTTCTTCGCCCTCGTGCAAGCTACCGCTCTGTCCGGCTCCCGGAGCAGGAGAAGCGGCTGCTTCGCGCACACAACAGCGGAGCGGCAGCCCTTCGCTCCGAAGCGCTGCTTCAGCCGAAAGACGCCGGCCACCGGCGCTTGGCTTCGGACAGCTGCGGAGAGCCGTAGTGTGCGTCTGCAACTAGACTGCATCATAGCGAAAAGCTTTGGCAGTGTGTCTCGCAGGGAGATAGCTTAGGAGCGCAGCGCACTTATGCCTCCCTTGTCCAGAAACACGATTTTACTGCACACTCCAAAAACAGTACTCTTCCCAGGGCAATATATAAGCTGCTTTCTGACGGCCGTGATCTTTCGATTACTCTTGCCCAGCTCGTTGTTTTAACGTGCACATGCCGTCCTGGCATTCAGTGCACAGTGAAAGCAATCGCAAAAGTCCAGCAGCTGCTGACTCCCAAACACAAGGCGCTTGCTATGTTCTTGCCTCTCGACAACTCATCGCAGCCCTTCATTTCTGCAGTTGCCATCGAGGTCTCTGCATGTCGGAGACTGAGAGGACGAGCACGAGTTTCCCAGGAGGGGCTGCATCAGGAGGAATTCAAAACTCCAGAAAATTGTCCTGGAACACCTTCCATGAGGATGCTAGAAGGGAATTGAAGAGGCAGGCGAGCGGCCACCACGGTCCTCTAGCAGTCCTTCGGGTGTGCGCAGAAGCCCGGTGCTCTGCGGCTTCGTTCTTCGCCCCCGTACAAACTACCGCTCTGTCCGGCTCCAGGAGCAGGAGAAGCGGCTGCTTCGCGCACACAACAGCGGAGCGGCAGCCCTACGCTCCGAAGCGCTGCTTCAGCCGAAAGACGCCGGCCACCGGCGCTTGGCTTCGGACAGCTCCGGAGAGCCGTAGTGTGCGTCTGCACTAGACTGCATCATAGCGAAAAGCTTTGACAGTGTGTCTCGCAGGGAGATAGCTTAGGAGCGCAGCGCACTTATGCCTCCCTTGTCCAGAAACACGGATTTGCTGCACACTCCAAAAACACTGCTCTTTCCATGGTACTATGTAAGCTGCTGTCTGACGCCCGTTCTCTTCTGCCCACTCTTGCCCAGCTGGTTGTTGCAGCGTGCACGTGCCTTGCTGGCATTAAGAGCACAGTGAAAGCAATCGCAAAAGTCCAGCAGCTGCTGACTCCCAAACACAAGGCGCTTGTCTACGTTCTTGCTTCTCGACAACTCAACGCAGCCCTTCATTTCTGCAGCTGCCATCGAGTTTTCTGTATCTTGAGCCTTCTGGGACGAGCACCAATTTCCCAGGAGGGGCTGCATCAGGACGAAGTCAAAACCCAGGAAAGTTGTCTCGGAACACCTTCAATAAAGCATGCCAGCAGTGCATTGAAAAGGCAGGGAGCTATAGCCACCGTCCTCTAGCAGTCGCGAAGCTGTGCACACAATGTCGTCTCCCTGCGGCAACGTTCTTCGCCCTCGTGCAAGCTACCGCTCTGTCCGGCTCCCGGAGCAGGAGAAGCGGCTGCTTCGCGCACACAGCAGCGGAGCGGCAGCCCTACGCTCCGAAGCGCTGCTTCAGCCGAAAGACGCCGGCCACCGGCGCTTGGCTTCGGACAGCTCCGGAGAGCCGTAGTGTGCGTCTGCAACTAGACTGCATCATAGCGAAAAGCTTTGGCAGTGTGTCTCGCAGGGAGATAGCTTAGGAGCGCAGCGCACTTATGCCTCCCTTGTCCAGAAACACGATTTTACTGCACACTCCAAAAACAGTACTCTTCCCAGGGCAATATATAAGCTGCTTTCTGACGGCCGTGATCTTTCGATTACTCTTGCGCAGCTCGTTGTTTTAACGTGCACATGCCGTCCTGGCATTCAGTGCACAGTGAAAGCAATCGCAAAAGTCCAGCAGCTGCTGACTCCCAAACACAAGGCGCTGGCTATGTTCTTGCTTCTCAACAACTCAACGCAGCCCTTCATTTCTGCAGTTGCCATCGAGGTCTCTGCATGTCGGAGACTCAGAGGACGAGCACGAGTTTCCCACGAGGGGCTGCATCAGGAGGAATTCAAAACTCCAGAAAATTGTCCTGGAACACCTTCCATAAGGATGCTAGAAGGGAATTGAAGAGGCAGGCGTGCGGCCACCACGGTCCTCTAGCAGTCCTTCGGGTGTGCGCAGAAGCCCGGTGCTCTGCGGCTTCGTTCTTCGCCCCCGTACAAACTACCGCTCTGTCCGGCTCCCGGAGCAGGAAAAGCGGTTGCTTCGCGCACACAACAGCGGAGCGGCAGCCCTACGCTCCGAAGCGCTGCTTCAGCCGAAAGACGCCGGCCACCGGCGCTTGGCTTCGGACAGCTCCGGAGAGCCGTAGTGTGCGTCTGCACTAGACTGCATCATAGCGAAAAGCTTTGGCAGTGTGTCTCGCAGGGAGATAGCTTAGGAGCGCAGCGCACTTATGCCTCCCTTGTCCAGAAACACGATTTTACTGCACACTCCAAAAACACTGCCCTTTCCAGGGCAAGATGCCAGATGCTCTCTGATGGCCGTGATCTTTCGATTACTCTTGCCCAGCTCGTTGTTTTAACGTGCACATGCCGTCCTGGCATTCAGTGCACAGTGAAAGCAATCGCAAAAGTCCAGCAGCTGCTGACTCCCAAACACAAGGCGCTGGCTATGTTCTTGCTTCTCGACAACTCAACGCAGCCCTTCATTTCTGCAGTTGTCATCGAGGTCTCTGCATGTCGGAGACTCAGAGGACGAGCACGAGTTTCCCACGAGGGGCTGCATCACGAGGAATTCAAAACTCCGGGAATTTGTCCAGGAACACCTTCCATAAGGATGCTAGAAGGGAATTGAAGAGGCAGGCGTGCGGCCACCACGGTCCTCTAGCAGTCCTTAGGGTGCGCGCAGAAGCCCGGTGCTCTGCGGCTTCGTTCTTCGCTCTCGTACAAGCTACCGCTCTGTCCGGCTCCCGGAGCAGGAGAAGCGGCTGCTTCGCGCACACAACAGCGGAGCGGCAGCCGTACGCTCCGAAGCGCTGCTTCAGCCGAAAGACGCCGGCCACCGGCGCTTGGCTTCGGACAGCTCCGGAGAGCCGTAGTGTGCGTCTGCACTAGACTGCATCATAGCGAAAAGCTTTGACAGTGTGTCTCGCAGGGAGATAGCTTAGGAGCGCAGCGCACTTATGCCTCCCTTGTCCAGAAACACGGATTTGCTGCACACTCCAAAAACACTGCTCTTTCCATGGTACTATGTAAGCTGCTGTCTGACGCCCGTTCTCTTCTGCCCACTCTTGCCCAGCTGGTTGTTGCAGCGTGCACGTGCCTTCCTGGCATTCAGAGCACAGTGAAAGCAATCGCAAAAGTCCAGCAGCTGCTGACTCCCAAACACAAGGCGCTGGCTACGTTCTTGCTTCTCCACACTTCAACAGAGTCCTTCATTTCTGCAGCTGCCATCGAGTTTTCTGCATCTCGAGCCTTCTGGGACGAGCACCAATTTCCCAAGAGGGGCTGCATCAGGACGAAGTCAAAACTCAGGAAAGTTGTCTCGGAACACCTTCAATAAAGCATGCCAGCAGTGCATTGAAAAGGCAGGTAGCTTTAGCCACCGTCCTCTAGCAGTCGCAAGGCTGTGCACACAATGTCGTCTCCCTGCGGCAACGTTCTTCGCCCTCGTACAAGCTACCGCTCTGTCCGGCTCCCGGAGCAGGAGAAGCGGCTGCTTCGCGCACACAACAGCGGAGCGGCAGCCGTCCGCTCCGAAGCGCTGCTTCAGCCGAAAGACGCCGGCCACCGGCGCTTGGCTTCGGACAGCTCCGGAGAGCCGTAGTGTGCGTCTGCACTAGACTGCATTATAGCGAAAAGCTTTGGCAGTGTGTCGCGCAGGGAGATAGCTTAGGAGCGCAGCGCACTTATGCCTCCCTTGTCCAGAAACACGATTTTACTGCACACTCCAAAAACAGTACTCTTCCCAGGGCAATATATAAGCTGCTTTCTGATGGCCGTGATCTTTCGATTACTCTTGCCCAGCTCGTTGTTTTAACGTGCACATGCCGTCCTGGCATTCAGTGCACAGTGAAAGCAATCGCAAAAGTCCAGCAGCTGCTGACTCCCAAACACAAGGCGCTGGCTACGTTCTTGCTTCTCCACACTTCAACAGAGTCCTTCATTTCTGCAGCTGCCATCGAGTTTTCTGCATCTCGAGCTTCTGGGACGAGCACCAATTTCCCAAGAGGGGCTGCATCAGGACGAAGTCAAAACTCAGGAAAGTTGTCTCGGAACACCTTCAATAAAGCATGCCAGCAGTGCATTGAAAAGGCAGGTAGCTTTAGCCACCGTCCTCTAGCAGTCGCAAGGCTGTGCACACAATGTCGTCTCCCTGCGGCAACGTTCTTCGCCCTCGTACAAGCTACCGCTCTGTCCGGCTCCCGGAGCAGGAGAAGCGGCTGCTTCGCGCACACAACAGCGGAGCGGCAGCCCTACGCTCCGAAGCGCTGCTTCAGCCGAAAGACGCCGGCCACCGGCGCTTGGCTTCGGACAGCTCCGGAGAGCCGTAGTGTGCGTCTGCACTAGACTGCATCATAGCGAAAAGCTTTGGCAGTGTGTCTCGCAGGGAGATAGCTTAGGAGCGCAGCGCACTTATGCCTCCCTTGTCCAGAAACACGATTTTACTGCACACTCTAAAAACACTGCCCTTTCCAGGGCAAGATGCCAGATGCTCTCTGATGGCCGTCCTCCCTCCCTGCTCTTGCCCAGCTCGTTGTTTCAGCGTGCACGTGCCGTCCTGGCATTCAGTGCACAGTGAAAGCAATCGCAAAAGTCCAGCAGCTGCTGACTCCCAAACACAAGGCGCTGGCTACGTTCTTGCTTCTCCACACCTCAACAGAGTCCTTCATTTCTGCAGCTGCCATCGAGTTTTCTGCATCTCGAGCCTTCTGGGATGAGCACCAATTTCCCAAGAGGGGCTGCATCAGGACGAAGTCAAAACTCAGGAAAGTTGTCTCGGAGCACCTTCAATAAAGCATGTCAGCAGTGCATTGAAAAGGCAGGTAGCTTTAGGCACCGTCCTCTAGCAGTCGCAAGGCTGTGCACACAATGTCGTCTCCCTGCGGCAACGTTCTTCGCCCTCGTACAAGCTACCGCTCTGTCCGGCTCCCGGAGCAGGAGAAGCGGCTGCTTCGCGCTCACAACAGCGGAGCGGCAGCCGTCCGCTTCGAAGCGCTGCTTCAGCCGAAAGACGCCGGCCACCGGCGCTTGGCTTCGGACAGCTCCGGAGAGCCGTAGTGTGCGTCTGCACTAGACTGCATCATAGCGAAAAGCTTTGGCAGTGTGTCTCGCAGGGAGATAGCTTAGGAGCGCAGCGCACTTATGCCTCCCTTGTCCAGAAACACGATTTTACTGCACACTCTAAAAACACTGCCCTTTCCAGGGCAAGATGCCAGATGCTCTCTGATGGCCGTGCTCCCTCCCTGCTCTTGCCCAGCTCGTTGTTTCAGCGTGCACGTGCCGTCCTGGCATTCAGTGCACAGTGAAAGCAATCGCAAAAGTCCAGCAGCTGCTGACTCCCAAACACAAGGCGCTGGCTACGTTCTTGCTTCTCCACACCTCAACAGAGTCCTTCATTTCTGCAGCTGCCATCGAGTTTTCTGCATCTCGAGCCTTCTGGGATGAGCACCAATTTCCCAAGAGGGGCTGCATCAGGACGAAGTCAAAACTCAGGAAAGTTGTCTCGGAACACCTTCAATAAAGCATGCCAGCAGTGCATTGAAAAGGCAGGTAGCTTTAGCCACCGTCCTCTAGCAGTCGCGAAGCTGTGCACACAATGTCGTCTCCCTGCGGCAACGTTCTTCGCCCTCGTGCAAGCTACCGCTCTGTCCGGCTCCCGGAGCAGGAGAAGCGGCTGCTTCGCGCACACAACAGCGGAGCGGCAGCCCTACGCTCCGAAGCGCTGCTTCAGCCGAAAGACGCCGGCCACCGGCGCTTGGCTTCGGACAGCTCCGGAGAGCCGTAGTGTGCGTCTGCACTAGACTGCATCATAGCGAAAAGCTTTGGCAGTGTGTCTCGCAGAGAGATAGCTTAGGAGCGCAGCGCACTTATGCCTCCCTTGTCCAGAAACACGATTTTACTGCACACTCCAAAAACAGTACTCTTCCCAGGGCAAGATGCCAGATGCTCTCTGATGCCCGTGCTCCCTTCCTACTCTTGCCCAGCTCGTTGTTGTAACGCGCACATGCCGTCCTGGCATTACGAGCACAGTGAAAGCAATCGCAAAAGTCCAGCAGCTGCTGACTCCCAAACACAAGGCGCTGGCTATGTTCTTGCTTCTCGACAACTCAACGCAGCCCTTCATTTCTGCAGTTGTCATCGAGGTCTCTGCATGTCGGAGACTCAGAGGACGAGCACGAGTTTCCCACGAGGGGCTGCATCACGAGGAATTCAAAACTCCGGGAATTTGTCCAGGAACACCTTCCATAAGGATGCTAGAAGGGAATTGAAGAGGCAGGCGTGCGGCCACCACGGTCCTCTAGCAGTCCTTAGGGTGCGCGCAGAAGCCCGGTGCTCTGCGGCTTCGTTCTTCGCTCTCGTACAAGCTACCGCTCTGTCCGGCTCCCGGAGCAGGAGAAGCGGCTGCTTCGCGCACACAACAGCGGAGCGGCAGCCCTACGCTCCGAAGCGCTGCTTCAGCCGAAAGACGCCGGCCACCGGCGCTTGGCTTCGGACAGCTCCGGAGAGCCGTAGTGTGGGTCTGCACTAGACTGCATCATAGCGAAAAGCTTTGGCAGTGTGTCTCGCAGGGAGATAGCTTAGGAGCGCAGCGCACTTATGCCTCCCTTGTCCAGAAACACGATTTTACTGCACACTCCAAAAACAGTACTCCTCCCAGGGCAATATATAAGCTGCTTTCTGACGGCCGTGATCTTTCGATTACTCTTGCGCAGCTCGGTGTTGCAGAGTGCACGTGCCTTCCTGGACTTCAGTGCACAGTGAAAGCAATCGCAAAAGTCCAGCAGCTGCTGACTCCCAAACACAAGGCGCTGTCTACGTTCTTGCTTCGCAACACTTCAACAGAGTCCTTCATTTCTGCAGCTGCCATCGAGTTTTCTGCATCTCGAGCCTTCTGGGACGAGCACCAATTTCCCAGGAGGGGCTGCATCAGGACGAAGTCAAAACCCAGGAAAGTTGTCTCGGAACACCTTCAATAAAGCATGCCAGCAGTGCATTGAAAAGGCAGGTAGCTTTAGCCACCGTCCTCTAGCAGTCGCGAAGCTGTGCACACAATGTCGTCTCCCTGCGGCAACGTTCTTCGCCCTCGTGCAAGCTACCGCTCTGTCCGGCTCCCGGAGCAGGAGAAGCGGCTGCTTCGCGCACACAGCAGCGGAGCGGCAGCCCTACGCTCCGAAGCGCTGCTTCAGCCGAAAGACGCCGGCCACCGGCGCTTGGCTTCGGACAGCTCCGGAGAGCCGTAGTGTGCGTCTGCACTAGACTGCATCATAGCGAAAAGCTTTGACAGTGTGTCTCGCAGGGAGATAGCTTAGGAGCGCAGCGCACTTATGCCTCCCTTGTCCAGAAACACGATTTTACTGCACACTCCAAAAACAGTACTCCTCCCAGGGCAATATATAAGCTGCTTTCTGACGGCCGTGATCTTTCGATTACTCTTGCCCAGATCGTTGTTTTAACGTGCACATGCCGTCCTGGCATTCAGTGCACAGTGAAAGCAATCGCAAAAGTCCAGCAGCTGCTGACTCCCAAACACAAGGCGCTGGCTATGTTCTTGCTTCTCGACAACTCAACGCAGCCCTTCATTTCTGCAGTTGCCATCGAGGTCTCTGCATGTCGGAGACTCAGAGGACGAGCACGAATTTCCCAGGAGGGGCTGCATCAGGAGGAATTCAAAACTCCAGAAAATTGTCCTGGAACACCTTCCATAAGGATGCTAGAAGGGAATTGAAGAGGCAGGCGAGCGGCCACCACGGTCCTCTAGCAGTCCTTCGGGTGCGCGCAGAAGCCCGGTGCTCTGCGGCTTCGTTCTTCGCCCCCGTACAAACTACCGCTCTGTCCGGCTCCCGGAGCAGGAGAAGCGGCTGCTTCGCGCACACAACAGCGGAGCGGCAGCCCTACGCTCCGAAGCGCTGCTTCAGCCGAAAGACGCCGGCCACCGGCGCTTGGCTTCGGACAGCTCCGGAGAGCCGTAGTGTGCGTCTGCACTAGACTGCATCATAGCGAAAAGCTTTGACAGTGTGTCTCGCAGGGAGATAGCTTAGGAGCGCAGCGCACTTATGCCTCCCTTGTCCAGAAACACGGATTTGCTGCACACTCCAAAAACACTGCTCTTTCCATGGTACTATGTAAGCTGCTGTCTGACGCCCGTTCTCTTCTGCCCACTCTTGCCCAGCTGGTTGTTGCAGCGTGCACGTGCCTTGCTGGCATTAAGAGCACAGTGAAAGCAATCGCAAAAGTCCAGCAGCTGCTGACTCCCAAACACAAGGCGCTTGTCTACGTTCTTGCTTCTCGACAACTCAACGCAGCCCTTCATTTCTGCAGCTGCCATCGAGTTTTCTGTATCTTGAGCCTTCTGGGACGAGCACCAATTTCCCAGGAGGGGCTGCATCAGGACGAAGTCAAAACCCAGGAAAGTTGTCTCGGAACACCTTCTATAAAGCATGCCAGCAGTGCATTGAAAAGGCAGGTAGCTTTAGCCACCGTCCTCTAGCAGTCGCGAAGCTGTGCACACAATGTCGTCTGCCTGCGGCAACGTTCTTCGCCCTCGTGCAAGCTACCGCTCTGTCCGGCTCCCGGAGCAGGAGAAGCGGCTGCTTCGCGCACACAACAGCGGAGCGGCAGCCCTTCGCTCCGAAGCGCTGCTTCAGCCGAAAGACGCCGGCCACCGGCGCTTGGCTTCGGACAGCTCCGGAGAGCCGTAGTGTGCGTCTGCACTAGACTGCATCATAGCGAAAAGCTTTGGCAGTGTGTCTCGCAGAGAGATAGCTTAGGAGCGCAGCGCACTTATGCCTCCCTTGTCCAGAAACACGATTTTACTGCACACTCCAAAAACAGTACTCTTCCCAGGGCAATATATAAGCTGCTTTCTGACGGCCGTGATCTTTCGATTACTCTTGCCCAGCTCGTTGTTTTAACGTGCACATGCCGTCCTGGCATTCAGTGCACAGTGAAAGCAATCGCAAAAGTCCAGCAGCTGCTGACTCCCAAACACAAGGCGCTGGCTATGTTCTTGCTTCTCGACAACTCAACGCAGCCCTTCATTTCTGCAGTTGCCATCGAGGTCTCTGCATGTCGGAGACTCAGAGGACGAGCACGAATTTCCCAGGAGGGGCTGCATCAGGAGGAATTCAAAACTCCAGAAAATTGTCCTGGAACACCTTCCATAAGGATGCTAGAAGGGAATTGAAGAGGCAGGCGAGCGGCCACCACGGTCCTCTAGCAGTCCTTCGGGTGTGCGCAGAAGCCCGGTGCTCTGCGGCTTCGTTCTTCGCCCCCGTACAAACTACCGCTCTGTCCGGCTCCCGGAGCAGGAGAAGCGGCTGCTTCGCGCACACAACAGCGGAGCGGCAGCCCTACGCTCCGAAGCGCTGCTTCAGCCGAAAGACGCCGGCCACCGGCGCTTGGCTTCGGACAGCTCCGGAGAGCCGTAGTGTGCGTCTGCACTAGACTGCATCATAGCGAAAAGCTTTGACAGTGTGTCTCGCAGGGAGATAGCTTAGGAGCGCAGCGCACTTATGCCTCCCTTGTCCAGAAACACGGATTTGCTGCACACTCCAAAAACACTGCTCTTTCCATGGTACTATGTAAGCTGCTGTCTGACGCCCGTTCTCTTCTGCCCACTCTTGCCCAGCTGGTTGTTGCAGCGTGCACGTGCCTTGCTGGCATTAAGAGCACAGTGAAAGCAATCGCAAAAGTCCAGCAGCTGCTGACTCCCAAACACAAGGCGCTTGTCTACGTTCTTGCTTCTCGACAACTCAACGCAGCCCTTCATTTCTGCAGCTGCCATCGAGTTTTCTGTATCTTGAGCCTTCTGGGACGAGCACCAATTTCCCAGGAGGGGCTGCATCAGGACGAAGTCAAAACCCAGGAAAGTTGTCTTGGAACACCTTCAATAAAGCATGCCAGCAGTGCATTGAAAAGGCAGGTAGCTTTAGCCACCGTCCTCTAGCAGTCGCGAAGCTGTGCACACAATGTCGTCTGCCTGCGGCAACGTTCTTCGCCCTCGTGCAAGCTACCGCTCTGTCCGGCTCCCGGAGCAGGAGAAGCGGCTGCTTCGCGCACACAGCAGCGGAGCGGCAGCCCTACGCTCCGAAGCGCTGCTTCAGCCGAAAGACGCCGGCCACCGGCGCTTGGCTTCGGACAGCTCCGGAGAGCCGTAGTGTGCGTCTGCACTAGACTGCATCATAGCGAAAAGCTTTGGCAGTGTGTCTCGCAGAGAGATAGCTTAGGAGCGCAGCGCACTTATGCCTCCCTTGTCCAGAAACACGATTTTACTGCACACTCCAAAAACAGTACTCTTCCCAGGGCAAGATGCCAGATGCTCTCTGATGCCCGTGCTCCCTTCCTACTCTTGCCCAGCTCGTTGTTGTAACGCGCACATGCCGTCCTGGCATTCAGTGCACAGTGAAAGCAATCGCAAAAGTCCAGCAGCTGCTGACTCCCAAACACAAGGCGCTGGCTATGTTCTTGCTACTCGACGACTCAACGCAGCCATTCATTTCTGCAGTTGCCATCGAGGTCTCTGCATGTCGGAGAGTCAGAGGACGAGCACGAGTTTCCCACGAGGGGCTGAATCAGGAGGAATTCAAAACTCTGGGAATTTGTCCTGGAACACCTTCCATAAGGATGCTCGAAGGGAATTGAAGAGGCAGGCGAGCGGCCACCACCGTCCTCTAGCAGTCCTTAGGGTGCGCGCAGAAGCCCGGTGCTCTGCGGCTTCGTTCTTCGCCCTCGTACAAGCTACCGCTCTGTCCGGCTCCCGGAGCAGGAGAAGCGGCTGCTTCGCGCACACAACAGCGGAGCGGCAGCCCTACGCTCCGAAGCGCTGCTTCAGCCGAAAGACGCCGGCCACCGGTGCTTGGCTTCGGACAGCTCCGGAGAGCCGTAGTGTGCGTCTGCACTAGACTGCATCATAGCGAAAAGCTTTGGCAGTGTGTCTCGCAGGGAGATAGCTTAGGAGCGCAGCGCACTTATGCCTCCCTTGTCCAGAAACACGATTTTACTGCACACTCCAAAAACAGTACTCTTCCCAGGGCAATATATAAGCTGCTTTCTGACGGCCGTGATCTTTCGATTACTCTTGCCCAGCTCGTTGTTTTAACGTGCACATGCCGTCCTGGCATTCAGTGCACAGTGAAAGCAATCGCAAAAGTCCAGCAGCTGCTGACTCCCAAACACAAGGCGCTGTCTACGTTCTTGCTTCGCAACACTTCAACAGAGTCCTTCATTTCTGCAGCTGCCATCGAGTTTTCTGCATCTCGAGCCTTCTGGGACGAGCACAAATTTCCCAGGAGGGGCTGCATCAGGACGAAGTCAAAACCCAGGAAAGTTGTCTCGGAACACCTTCAATAAAGCATGCCAGCAGTGCATTGAAAAGGCAGGTAGCTTTAGCCACCGTCCTCTAGCAGTCGCGAAGCTGTGCACACAATGTCGTCTCCCTGCGGCAACGTTCTTCGCCCTCGTGCAAGCTACCGCTCTGTCCGGCTCCCGGAGCAGGAGAAGCGGCTGCTTCGCGCACACAACAGCGGAGCGGCAGCCCTACGCTCCGAAGCGCTGCTTCAGCCGAAAGACGCCGGCCACCGGCGCTTGGCTTCGGACAGCTCCGGAGAGCCGTAGTGTGCGTCTGCAACTAGACTGCATCATAGCGAAAAGCTTTGGCAGTGTGTCTCGCAGGGAGATAGCTTAGGAGCGCAGCGCACTTATGCCTCCCTTGTCCAGAAACACGATTTTACTGCACACTCCAAAAACAGTACTCTTCCCAGGGCAATATATAAGCTGCTTTCTGACGGCCGTGATCTTTCGATTACTCTTGCCCAGCTCGTTGTTTTAACGTGCACATGCCGTCCTGGCATTCAGTGCACAGTGAAAGCAATCGCAAAAGTCCAGCAGCTGCTGACTCCCAAACACAAGGCGCTTGCTATGTTCTTGCCTCTCGACAACTCATCGCAGCCCTTCATTTCTGCAGTTGCCATCGAGGTCTCTGCATGTCGGAGACTCAGAGGACGAGCACGAGTTTCCCAGGAGGGGCTGCATCAGGAGGAATTCAAAACTCCAGAAAATTGTCCTGGAACACCTTCCATAAGGATGCTAGAAGGGAATTGAAGAGGCAGGCATGCGGCCACCACGGTCCTCTAGCAGTCCTTCGGGTGTGCGCAGAAGCCCGGTGCTCTGCGGCTTCGTTCTTCGCCCCCGTACAAACTACCGCTCTGTCCGGCTCCAGGAGCAGGAGAAGCGGCTGCTTCGCGCACACAACAGCGGAGCGGCAGCCCTACGCTCCGAAGCGCTGCTTCAGCCGAAAGACGCCGGCCACCGGCGCTTGGCTTCGGACAGCTCCGGAGAGCCGTAGTGTGCGTCTGCACTAGACTGCATCATAGCGAAAAGCTTTGACAGTGTGTCTCGCAGGGAGATAGCTTAGGAGCGCAGCGCACTTATGCCTCCCTTGTCCAGAAACACGGATTTGCTGCACACTCCAAAAACACTGCTCTTTCCATGGTACTATGTAAGCTGCTGTCTGACGCCCGTTCTCTTCTGCCCACTCTTGCCCAGCTGGTTGTTGCAGCGTGCACGTGCCTTGCTGGCATTAAGAGCACAGTGAAAGCAATCGCAAAAGTCCAGCAGCTGCTGACTCCCAAACACAAGGCGCTTGTCTACGTTCTTGCTTCTCGACAACTCAACGCAGCCCTTCATTTCTGCAGCTGCCATCGAGTTTTCTGTATCTTGAGCCTTCTGGGACGAGCACCAATTTCCCAGGAGGGGCTGCATCAGGACGAAGTCAAAACCCAGGAAAGTTGTCTCGGAACACCTTCAATAAAGCATGCCAGCAGTGCATTGAAAAGGCAGGCAGCTTTAGCCACCGTCCTCTAGCAGTCGCGAAGCTGTGCACACAATGTCGTCTCCCTGCGGCAACGTTCTTCGCCCTCGTGCAAGCTACCGCTCTGTCCGGCTCCCGGAGCAGGAGAAGCGGCTGCTTCGCGCACACAGCAGCGGAGCGGCAGCCCTACGCTCCGAAGCGCTGCTTCAGCCGAAAGACGCCGGCCACCGGCGCTTGGCTTCGGACAGCTCCGGAGAGCCGTAGTGTGCGTCTGCAACTAGACTGCATCATAGCGAAAAGCTTTGGCAGTGTGTCTCGCAGGGAGATAGCTTAGGAGCGCAGCGCACTTATGCCTCCCTTGTCCAGAAACACGATTTTACTGCACACTCCAAAAACAGTACTCTTCCCAGGGCAATATATAAGCTGCTTTCTGACGGCCGTGATCTTTCGATTACTCTTGCCCAGCTCGTTGTTTTAACGTGCACATGCCGTCCTGGCATTCAGTGCACAGTGAAAGCAATCGCAAAAGTCCAGCAGCTGCTGACTCCCAAACACAAGGCGCTGGCTATGTTCTTGCTTCTCGACAACTCAACGCAGCCCTTCATTTCTGCAGTTGCCATCGAGGTCTCTGCATGTCGGAGACTCAGAGGACGAGCACGAGTTTCCCACGAGGGGCTGCATCAGGAGGAATTCAAAACTCCAGAAAATTGTCCTGGAACACCTTCCATAAGGATGCTAGAAGGGAATTGAAGAGGCAGGCGTGCGGCCACCACGGTCCTCTAGCAGTCCTTCGGGTGTGCGCAGAAGCCCGGTGCTCTGCGGCTTCGTTCTTCGCCCCCGTACAAACTACCGCTCTGTCCGGCTCCCGGAGCAGGAGAAGCGGTTGCTTCGCGCACACAACAGCGGAGCGGCAGCCCTACGCTCCGAAGCGCTGCTTCAGCCGAAAGACGCCGGCCACCGGCGCTTGGCTTCGGACAGCTCCGGAGAGCCGTAGTGTGCGTCTGCACTAGACTGCATCATAGCGAAAAGCTTTGGCAGTGTGTCTCGCAGGGAGATAGCTTAGGAGCGCAGCGCACTTATGCCTCCCTTGTCCAGAAACACGATTTTACTGCACACTCCAAAAACACTGCCCTTTCCAGGGCAAGATGCCAGATGCTCTCTGATGGCCGTGATCTTTCGATTACTCTTGCCCAGCTCGTTGTTTTAACGTGCACATGCCGTCCTGGCATTCAGTGCACAGTGAAAGCAATCGCAAAAGTCCAGCAGCTGCTGACTCCCAAACACAAGGCGCTGGCTATGTTCTTGCTTCTCGACAACTCAACGCAGCCCTTCATTTCTGCAGTTGTCATCGAGGTCTCTGCATGTCGGAGACTCAGAGGACGAGCACGAGTTTCCCACGAGGGGCTGCATCACGAGGAATTCAAAACTCCGGGAATTTGTCCAGGAACACCTTCCATAAGGATGCTAGAAGGGAATTGAAGAGGCAGGCGTGCGGCCACCACGGTCCTCTAGCAGTCCTTAGGGTGCGCGCAGAAGCCCGGTGCTCTGCGGCTTCGTTCTTCGCTCTCGTACAAGCTACCGCTCTGTCCGGCTCCCGGAGCAGGAGAAGCGGCTGCTTCGCGCACACAACAGCGGAGCGGCAGCCGTACGCTCCGAAGCGCTGCTTCAGCCGAAAGACGCCGGCCACCGGCGCTTGGCTTCGGACAGCTCCGGAGAGCCGTAGTGTGCGTCTGCACTAGACTGCATCATAGCGAAAAGCTTTGACAGTGTGTCTCGCAGGGAGATAGCTTAGGAGCGCAGCGCACTTATGCCTCCCTTGTCCAGAAACACGGATTTGCTGCACACTCCAAAAACACTGCTCTTTCCATGGTACTATGTAAGCTGCTGTCTGACGCCCGTTCTCTTCTGCCCACTCTTGCCCAGCTGGTTGTTGCAGCGTGCACGTGCCTTCCTGGCATTCAGAGCACAGTGAAAGCAATCGCAAAAGTCCAGCAGCTGCTGACTCCCAAACACAAGGCGCTGGCTACGTTCTTGCTTCTCCACACTTCAACAGAGTCCTTCATTTCTGCAGCTGCCATCGAGTTTTCTGCATCTCGAGCCTTCTGGGACGAGCACCAATTTCCCAAGAGGGGCTGCATCAGGACGAAGTCAAAACTCAGGAAAGTTGTCTCGGAACACCTTCTATAAAGCATGCCAGCAGTGCATTGAAAAGGCAGGTAGCTTTAGCCACCGTCCTCTAGCAGTCGCAAGGCTGTGCACACAATGTCGTCTCCCTGCGGCAACGTTCTTCGCCCTCGTACAAGCTACCGCTCTGTCCGGCTCCCGGAGCAGGAGAAGCGGCTGCTTCGCGCACGCAACAGCGGAGCGGCAGCCGTCCGCTCCGAAGCGCTGCTTCAGCCGAAAGACGCCGGCCACCGGCGCTTGGCTTCGGACAGCTCTGGAGAGCCGTAGTGTGCGTCTGCACTAGACTGCATTATAGCGAAAAGCTTTGGCAGTGTGTCGCGCAGGGAGATAGCTTAGGAGCGCAGCGCACTTATGCCTCCCTTGTCCAGAAACACGATTTTACTGCACACTCCAAAAACAGTACTCTTCCCAGGGCAATATATAAGCTGCTTTCTGACGGCCGTGATCTTTCGATTACTCTTGCCCAGCTCGTTGTTTTAACGTGCACATGCCGTCCTGGCATTCAGTGCACAGTGAAAGCAATCGCAAAAGTCCAGCAGCTGCTGACTCCCAAACACAAGGCGCTGGCTACGTTCTTGCTTCTCCACACTTCAACAGAGTCCTTCATTTCTGCAGCTGCCATCGAGTTTTCTGCATCTCGAGCTTCTGGGACGAGCACCAATTTCCCAAGAGGGGCTGCATCAGGACGAAGTCAAAACTCAGGAAAGTTGTCTCGGAACACCTTCAATAAAGCATGCCAGCAGTGCATTGAAAAGGCAGGTAGCTTTAGCCACCGTCCTCTAGCAGTCGCAAGGCTGTGCACACAATGTCGTCTCCCTGCGGCAACGTTCTTCGCCCTCGTACAAGCTACCGCTCTGTCCGGCTCCCGGAGCAGGAGAAGCGGCTGCTTCGCGCACACAACAGCGGAGCGGCAGCCGTACGCTCCAAAGCGCTGCTTCAGCCGAAAGACGCCGGCCACCGGCGCTTGGCTTCGGACAGCTCCGGAGAGCCGTAGTGTGCGTCTGCACTAGACTGCATCATAGCGAAAAGCTTTGGCAGTGTGTCTCGCAGGGAGATAGCTTAGGAGCGCAGCGCACTTATGCCTCCCTTGTCCAGAAACACGATTTTACTGCACACTCTAAAAACACTGCCCTTTCCAGGGCAAGATGCCAGATGCTCTCTGATGGCCGTCCTCCCTCCCTGCTCTTGCCCAGCTCGTTGTTTCAGCGTGCACGTGCCGTCCTGGCATTCAGTGCACAGTGAAAGCAATCGCAAAAGTCCAGCAGCTGCTGACTCCCAAACACAAGGCGCTGGCTACGTTCTTGCTTCTCCACACCTCAACAGAGTCCTTCATTTCTGCAGCTGCCATCGAGTTTTCTGCATCTCGAGCCTTCTGGGATGAGCACCAATTTCCCAAGAGGGGCTGCATCAGGACGAAGTCAAAACTCAGGAAAGTTGTCTCGGAGCACCTTCAATAAAGCATGTCAGCAGTGCATTGAAAAGGCAGGTAGCTTTAGCCACCGTCCTCTAGCAGTCGCAAGGCTGTGCACACAATGTCGTCTCCCTGCGGCAACGTTCTTCGCCCTCGTACAAGCTACCGCTCTGTCCGGCTCCCGGAGCAGGAGAAGCGGCTGCTTCGCGCTCACAACAGCGGAGCGGCAGCCGTCCGCTTCGAAGCGCTGCTTCAGCCGAAAGACGCCGGCCACCGGCGCTTGGCTTCGGACAGCTCCGGAGAGCCGTAGTGTGCGTCTGCACTAGACTGCATCATAGCGAAAAGCTTTGGCAGTGTGTCTCGCAGGGAGATAGCTTAGGAGCGCAGCGCACTTATGCCTCCCTTGTCCAGAAACACGATTTTACTGCACACTCTAAAAACACTGCCCTTTCCAGGGCAAGATGCCAGATGCTCTCTGATGGCCGTGCTCCCTCCCTGCTCTTGCCCAGCTCGTTGTTTCAGCGTGCACGTGCCGTCCTGGCATTCAGTGCACAGTGAAAGCAATCGCAAAAGTCCAGCAGCTGCTGACTCCCAAACACAAGGCGCTGGCTACGTTCTTGCTTCTCCACACCTCAACAGAGTCCTTCATTTCTGCAGCTGCCATCGAGTTTTCTGCATCTCGAGCCTTCTGGGATGAGCACCAATTTCCCAAGAGGGGCTGCATCAGGACGAAGTCAAAACTCAGGAAAGTTGTCTCGGAACACCTTCAATAAAGCATGCCAGCAGTGCATTGAAAAGGCAGGTAGCTTTAGCCACCGTCCTCTAGCAGTCGCGAAGCTGTGCACACAATGTCGTCTCCCTGCGGCAACGTTCTTCCCCCTCGTGCAAGCTACCGCTCTGTCCGGCTCCCGGAGCAGGAGAAGCGGCTGCTTCGCGCACACAACAGCGGAGCGGCAGCCCTACGCTCCGAAGCGCTGCTTCAGCCGAAAGACGCCGGCCACCGGCGCTTGGCTTCGGACAGCTCCGGAGAGCCGTAGTGTGCGTCTGCACTAGACTGCATCATAGCGAAAAGCTTTGGCAGTGTGTCTCGCAGAGAGATAGCTTAGGAGCGCAGCGCACTTATGCCTCCCTTGTCCAGAAACACGATTTTACTGCACACTCCAAAAACAGTACTCTTCCCAGGGCAAGATGCCAGATGCTCTCTGATGCCCGTGCTCCCTTCCTACTCTTGCCCAGCTCGTTGTTGTAACGCGCACATGCCGTCCTGGCATTAAGAGCACAGTGAAAGCAATCGCAAAAGTCCAGCAGCTGCTGACTCCCAAACACAAGGCGCTGGCTATGTTCTTGCTTCTCGACAACTCAACGCAGCCCTTCATTTCTGCAGTTGTCATCGAGGTCTCTGCATGTCGGAGACTCAGAGGACGAGCACGAGTTTCCCACGAGGGGCTGCATCACGAGGAATTCAAAACTCCGGGAATTTGTCCAGGAACACCTTCCATAAGGATGCTAGAAGGGAATTGAAGAGGCAGGCGTGCGGCCACCACGGTCCTCTAGCAGTCCTTAGGGTGCGCGCAGAAGCCCGGTGCTCTGCGGCTTCGTTCTTCGCTCTCGTACAAGCTACCGCTCTGTCCGGCTCCCGGAGCAGGAGAAGCGGCTGCTTCGCGCACACAACAGCGGAGCGGCAGCCCTACGCTCCGAAGCGCTGCTTCAGCCGAAAGACGCCGGCCACCGGCGCTTGGCTTCGGACAGCTCCGGAGAGCCGTAGTGTGCGTCTGCACTAGACTGCATCATAGCGAAAAGCTTTGGCAGTGTGTCTCGCAGGGAGATAGCTTAGGAGCGCAGCGCACTTATGCCTCCCTTGCCCAGAAACACGGATTTGCTGCACACTCCAAAAACACTGCTCTTTCCATGGTACTATGTAAGCTGCTGTCTGACGCCCGTTCTCTTCTGCCCACTCTTGCCCAGCTGGTTGTTGCAGCGTGCACGTTCCTTCCTGGCATTCAGAGCACAGTGAAAGCAATCGCAAAAGTCCAGCAGCTGCTGACTCCCAAACACAAGGCGCTGGCTACGTTCTTGCTTCTCCACACTTCAACAGAGTCCTTCATTTCTGCAGCTGCCATCGAGTTTTCTGCATCTCGAGCCTTCTGGGACGAGCTCCAATTTCCCAAGAGGGGCTGCATCAGGACGAAGTCAAAACTCAGGAAAGTTGTCTCGGAACACCTTCAATAAAGCATGCCAGCAGTGCATTGAAAAGGCAGGTAGCTTTAGCCACCGTCCTCTAGCAGTCGCAAGGCTGTGCACACAATGTCGTCTCCCTGCGGCAACGTTCTTCGCCCTCGTACAAGCTACCGCTCTGTCCGGCTCCCGGAGCAGGAGAAGCGGCTGCTTCGCGCACACAACAGCGGAGCGGCAGCCGTACGCTCCAAAGCGCTGCTTCAGCCGAAAGACGCCGGCCACCGGCGCTTGGCTTCGGACAGCTCCGGAGAGCCGTAGTGTGCGTCTGCACTAGACTGCATCATAGCGAAAAGCTTTGGCAGTGTGTCTCGCAGGGAGATAGCTTAGGAGCGCAGCGCACTTATGCCTCCCTTGTCCAGAAACACGATTTTACTGCACACTCCAAAAACAGTACTCTTCCCAGGGCAATATATAAGCTGCTTTCTGACGGCCGTGATCTTTCGATTACTCTTGCCCAGCTCGTTGTTTTAACGTGCACATGCCGTCCTGGCATTCAGTGCACAGTGAAAGCAATCGCAAAAGTCCAGCAGCTGCTGACTCCCAAACACAAGGCGCTTGCTATGTTCTTGCCTCTCGACAACTCATCGCAGCCCTTCATTTCTGCAGTTGCCATCGAGGTCTCTGCATGTCGGAGACTCAGAGGACGAGCACGAGTTTCCCAGGAGGGGCTGCATCAGGAGGAATTCAAAACTCCAGAAAATTGTCCTGGAACACCTTCCATAAGGATGCTAGAAGGGAATTGAAGAGGCAGGCATGCGGCCACCACGGTCCTCTAGCAGTCCTTCGGGTGTGCGCAGAAGCCCGGTGCTCTGCGGCTTCGTTCTTCGCCCCCGTACAAACTACCGCTCTGTCCGGCTCCAGGAGCAGGAGAAGCGGCTGCTTCGCGCACACAACAGCGGAGCGGCAGCCCTACGCTCCGAAGCGCTGCTTCAGCCGAAAGACGCCGGCCACCGGCGCTTGGCTTCGGACAGCTCCGGAGAGCCGTAGTGTGCGTCTGCACTAGACTGCATCATAGCGAAAAGCTTTGACAGTGTGTCTCGCAGGGAGATAGCTTAGGAGCGCAGCGCACTTATGCCTCCCTTGTCCAGAAACACGGATTTGCTGCACACTCCAAAAACACTGCTCTTTCCATGGTACTATGTAAGCTGCTGTCTGACGCCCGTTCTCTTCTGCCCACTCTTGCCCAGCTGGTTGTTGCAGCGTGCACGTGCCTTGCTGGCATTAAGAGCACAGTGAAAGCAATCGCAAAAGTCCAGCAGCTGCTGACTCCCAAACACAAGGCGCTTGTCTACGTTCTTGCTTCTCGACAACTCAACGCAGCCCTTCATTTCTGCAGCTGCCATCGAGTTTTCTGTATCTTGAGCCTTCTGGGACGAGCACCAATTTCCCAGGAGGGGCTGCATCAGGACGAAGTCAAAACCCAGGAAAGTTGTCTCGGAACACCTTCAATAAAGCATGCCAGCAGTGCATTGAAAAGGCAGGGAGCTTTAGCCACCGTCCTCTAGCAGTCGCGAAGCTGTGCACACAATGTCGTCTCCCTGCGGCAACGTTCTTCGCCCTCGTGCAAGCTACCGCTCTGTCCGGCTCCCGGAGCAGGAGAAGCGGCTGCTTCGCGCACACAGCAGCGGAGCGGCAGCCCTACGCTCCGAAGCGCTGCTTCAGCCGAAAGACGCCGGCCACCGGCGCTTGGCTTCGGACAGCTCCGGAGAGCCGTAGTGTGCGTCTGCAACTAGACTGCATCATAGCGAAAAGCTTTGGCAGTGTGTCTCGCAGGGAGATAGCTTAGGAGCGCAGCGCACTTATGCCTCCCTTGTCCAGAAACACGATTTTACTGCACACTCCAAAAACAGTACTCTTCCCAGGGCAATATATAAGCTGCTTTCTGACGGCCGTGATCTTTCGATTACTCTTGCCCAGCTCGTTGTTTTAACGTGCACATGCCGTCCTGGCATTCAGTGCACAGTGAAAGCAATCGCAAAAGTCCAGCAGCTGCTGACTCCCAAACACAAGGCGCTGGCTATGTTCTTGCTTCTCGACAACTCAACGCAGCCCTTCATTTCTGCAGTTGCCATCGAGGTCTCTGCATGTCGGAGACTCAGAGGACGAGCACGAGTTTCCCACGAGGGGCTGCATCAGGAGGAATTCAAAACTCCAGAAAATTGTCCTGGAACACCTTCCATAAGGATGCTAGAAGGGAATTGAAGAGGCAGGCGTGCGGCCACCACGGTCCTCTAGCAGTCCTTCGGGTGTGCGCAGAAGCCCGGTGCTCTGCGGCTTCGTTCTTCGCCCCCGTACAAACTACCGCTCTGTCCGGCTCCCGGAGCAGGAGAAGCGGTTGCTTCGCGCACACAACAGCGGAGCGGCAGCCCTACGCTCCGAAGCGCTGCTTCAGCCGAAAGACGCCGGCCACCGGCGCTTGGCTTCGGACAGCTCCGGAGAGCCGTAGTGTGCGTCTGCACTAGACTGCATCATAGCGAAAAGCTTTGGCAGTGTGTCTCGCAGGGAGATAGCTTAGGAGCGCAGCGCACTTATGCCTCCCTTGTCCAGAAACACGATTTTACTGCACACTCCAAAAACACTGCCCTTTCCAGGGCAAGATGCCAGATGCTCTCTGATGGCCGTGATCTTTCGATTACTCTTGCCCAGCTCGTTGTTTTAACGTGCACATGCCGTCCTGGCATTCAGTGCACAGTGAAAGCAATCGCAAAAGTCCAGCAGCTGCTGACTCCCAAACACAAGGCGCTGGCTATGTTCTTGCTTCTCGACAACTCAACGCAGCCCTTCATTTCTGCAGTTGTCATCGAGGTCTCTGCATGTCGGAGACTCAGAGGACGAGCACGAGTTTCCCACGAGGGGCTGCATCACGAGGAATTCAAAACTCCGGGAATTTGTCCAGGAACACCTTCCATAAGGATGCTAGAAGGGAATTGAAGAGGCAGGCGTGCGGCCACCACGGTCCTCTAGCAGTCCTTAGGGTGCGCGCAGAAGCCCGGTGCTCTGCGGCTTCGTTCTTCGCTCTCGTACAAGCTACCGCTCTGTCCGGCTCCCGGAGCAGGAGAAGCGGCTGCTTCGCGCACACAACAGCGGAGCGGCAGCCGTACGCTCCGAAGCGCTGCTTCAGCCGAAAGACGCCGGCCACCGGCGCTTGGCTTCGGACAGCTCCGGAGAGCCGTAGTGTGCGTCTGCACTAGACTGCATCATAGCGAAAAGCTTTGACAGTGTGTCTCGCAGGGAGATAGCTTAGGAGCGCAGCGCACTTATGCCTCCCTTGTCCAGAAACACGGATTTGCTGCACACTCCAAAAACACTGCTCTTTCCATGGTACTATGTAAGCTGCTGTCTGACGCCCGTTCTCTTCTGCCCACTCTTGCCCAGCTGGTTGTTGCAGCGTGCACGTGCCTTCCTGGCATTCAGAGCACAGTGAAAGCAATCGCAAAAGTCCAGCAGCTGCTGACTCCCAAACACAAGGCGCTGGCTACGTTCTTGCTTCTCCACACTTCAACAGAGTCCTTCATTTCTGCAGCTGCCATCGAGTTTTCTGCATCTCGAGCCTTCTGGGACGAGCACCAATTTCCCAAGAGGGGCTGCATCAGGACGAAGTCAAAACTCAGGAAAGTTGTCTCGGAACACCTTCTATAAAGCATGCCAGCAGTGCATTGAAAAGGCAGGTAGCTTTAGCCACCGTCCTCTAGCAGTCGCAAGGCTGTGCACACAATGTCGTCTCCCTGCGGCAACGTTCTTCGCCCTCGTACAAGCTACCGCTCTGTCCGGCTCCCGGAGCAGGAGAAGCGGCTGCTTCGCGCACGCAACAGCGGAGCGGCAGCCGTCCGCTCCGAAGCGCTGCTTCAGCCGAAAGACGCCGGCCACCGGCGCTTGGCTTCGGACAGCTCCGGAGAGCCGTAGTGTGCGTCTGCACTAGACTGCATTATAGCGAAAAGCTTTGGCAGTGTGTCGCGCAGGGAGATAGCTTAGGAGCGCAGCGCACTTATGCCTCCCTTGTCCAGAAACACGATTTTACTGCACACTCCAAAAACAGTACTCTTCCCAGGGCAATATATAAGCTGCTTTCTGACGGCCGTGATCTTTCGATTACTCTTGCCCAGCTCGTTGTTTTAACGTGCACATGCCGTCCTGGCATTCAGTGCACAGTGAAAGCAATCGCAAAAGTCCAGCAGCTGCTGACTCCCAAACACAAGGCGCTGGCTACGTTCTTGCTTCTCCACACTTCAACAGAGTCCTTCATTTCTGCAGCTGCCATCGAGTTTTCTGCATCTCGAGCTTCTGGGACGAGCACCAATTTCCCAAGAGGGGCTGCATCAGGACGAAGTCAAAACTCAGGAAAGTTGTCTCGGAACACCTTCAATAAAGCATGCCAGCAGTGCATTGAAAAGGCAGGTAGCTTTAGCCACCGTCCTCTAGCAGTCGCAAGGCTGTGCACACAATGTCGTCTCCCTGCGGCAACGTTCTTCGCCCTCGTACAAGCTACCGCTCTGTCCGGCTCCCGGAGCAGGAGAAGCGGCTGCTTCGCGCACACAACAGCGGAGCGGCAGCCGTACGCTCCAAAGCGCTGCTTCAGCCGAAAGATGCCGGCCACCGGCGCTTGGCTTCGGACAGCTCCGGAGAGCCGTAGTGTGCGTCTGCACTAGACTGCATCATAGCGAAAAGCTTTGGCAGTGTGTCTCGCAGGGAGATAGCTTAGGAGCGCAGCGCACTTATGCCTCCCTTGTCCAGAAACACGATTTTACTGCACACTCTAAAAACACTGCCCTTTCCAGGGCAAGATGCCAGATGCTCTCTGATGGCCGTCCTCCCTCCCTGCTCTTGCCCAGCTCGTTGTTTCAGCGTGCACGTGCCGTCCTGGCATTCAGTGCACAGTGAAAGCAATCGCAAAAGTCCAGCAGCTGCTGACTCCCAAACACAAGGCGCTGGCTACGTTCTTGCTTCTCCACACCTCAACAGAGTCCTTCATTTCTGCAGCTGCCATCGAGTTTTCTGCATCTCGAGCCTTCTGGGATGAGCACCAATTTCCCAAGAGGGGCTGCATCAGGACGAAGTCAAAACTCAGGAAAGTTGTCTCGGAGCACCTTCAATAAAGCATGTCAGCAGTGCATTGAAAAGGCAGGTAGCTTTAGCCACCGTCCTCTAGCAGTCGCAAGGCTGTGCACACAATGTCGTCTCCCTGCGGCAACGTTCTTCGCCCTCGTACAAGCTACCGCTCTGTCCGGCTCCCGGAGCAGGAGAAGCGGCTGCTTCGCGCTCACAACAGCGGAGCGGCAGCCGTCCGCTTCGAAGCGCTGCTTCAGCCGAAAGACGCCGGCCACCGGCGCTTGGCTTCGGACAGCTCCGGAGAGCCGTAGTGTGCGTCTGCACTAGACTGCATCATAGCGAAAAGCTTTGGCAGTGTGTCTCGCAGGGAGATAGCTTAGGAGCGCAGCGCACTTATGCCTCCCTTGTCCAGAAACACGATTTTACTGCACACTCTAAAAACACTGCCCTTTCCAGGGCAAGATGCCAGATGCTCTCTGATGGCCGTGCTCCCTCCCTGCTCTTGCCCAGCTCGTTGTTTCAGCGTGCACGTGCCGTCCTGGCATTCAGTGCACAGTGAAAGCAATCGCAAAAGTCCAGCAGCTGCTGACTCCCAAACACAAGGCGCTGGCTACGTTCTTGCTTCTCCACACCTCAACAGAGTCCTTCATTTCTGCAGCTGCCATCGAGTTTTCTGCATCTCGAGCCTTCTGGGATGAGCACCAATTTCCCAAGAGGGGCTGCATCAGGACGAAGTCAAAACTCAGGAAAGTTGTCTCGGAACACCTTCAATAAAGCATGCCAGCAGTGCATTGAAAAGGCAGGTAGCTTTAGCCACCGTCCTCTAGCAGTCGCGAAGCTGTGCACACAATGTCGTCTCCCTGCGGCAACGTTCTTCCCCCTCGTGCAAGCTACCGCTCTGTCCGGCTCCCGGAGCAGGAGAAGCGGCTGCTTCGCGCACACAACAGCGGAGCGGCAGCCCTACGCTCCGAAGCGCTGCTTCAGCCGAAAGACGCCGGCCACCGGCGCTTGGCTTCGGACAGCTCCGGAGAGCCGTAGTGTGCGTCTGCACTAGACTGCATCATAGCGAAAAGCTTTGGCAGTGTGTCTCGCAGAGAGATAGCTTAGGAGCGCAGCGCACTTATGCCTCCCTTGTCCAGAAACACGATTTTACTGCACACTCCAAAAACAGTACTCTTCCCAGGGCAAGATGCCAGATGCTCTCTGATGCCCGTGCTCCCTTCCTACTCTTGCCCAGCTCGTTGTTGTAACGCGCACATGCCGTCCTGGCATTAAGAGCACAGTGAAAGCAATCGCAAAAGTCCAGCAGCTGCTGACTCCCAAACACAAGGCGCTGGCTATGTTCTTGCTTCTCGACAACTCAACGCAGCCCTTCATTTCTGCAGTTGTCATCGAGGTCTCTGCATGTCGGAGACTCAGAGGACGAGCACGAGTTTCCCACGAGGGGCTGCATCACGAGGAATTCAAAACTCCGGGAATTTGTCCAGGAACACCTTCCATAAGGATGCTAGAAGGGAATTGAAGAGGCAGGCGTGCGGCCACCACGGTCCTCTAGCAGTCCTTAGGGTGCGCGCAGAAGCCCGGTGCTCTGCGGCTTCGTTCTTCGCTCTCGTACAAGCTACCGCTCTGTCCGGCTCCCGGAGCAGGAGAAGCGGCTGCTTCGCGCACACAACAGCGGAGCGGCAGCCCTACGCTCCGAAGCGCTGCTTCAGCCGAAAGACGCCGGCCACCGGCGCTTGGCTTCGGACAGCTCCGGAGAGCCGTAGTGTGCGTCTGCACTAGACTGCATCATAGCGAAAAGCTTTGGCAGTGTGTCTCGCAGGGAGATAGCTTAGGAGCGCAGCGCACTTATGCCTCCCTTGCCCAGAAACACGGATTTGCTGCACACTCCAAAAACACTGCTCTTTCCATGGTACTATGTAAGCTGCTGTCTGACGCCCGTTCTCTTCTGCCCACTCTTGCCCAGCTGGTTGTTGCAGCGTGCACGTTCCTTCCTGGCATTCAGAGCACAGTGAAAGCAATCGCAAAAGTCCAGCAGCTGCTGACTCCCAAACACAAGGCGCTGGCTACGTTCTTGCTTCTCCACACTTCAACAGAGTCCTTCATTTCTGCAGCTGCCATCGAGTTTTCTGCATCTCGAGCCTTCTGGGACGAGCTCCAATTTCCCAAGAGGGGCTGCATCAGGACGAAGTCAAAACTCAGGAAAGTTGTCTCGGAACACCTTCAATAAAGCATGCCAGCAGTGCATTGAAAAGGCAGGTAGCTTTAGCCACCGTCCTCTAGCAGTCGCAAGGCTGTGCACACAATGTCGTCTCCCTGCGGCAACGTTCTTCGCCCTCGTACAAGCTACCGCTCTGTCCGGCTCCCGGAGCAGGAGAAGCGGCTGCTTCGCGCACACAACAGCGGAGCGGCAGCCGTACGCTCCAAAGCGCTGCTTCAGCCGAAAGACGCCGGCCACCGGCGCTTGGCTTCGGACAGCTCCGGAGAGCCGTAGTGTGCGTCTGCACTAGACTGCATCATAGCGAAAAGCTTTGGCAGTGTGTCTCGCAGGGAGATAGCTTAGGAGCGCAGCGCACTTATGCCTCCCTTGTCCAGAAACACGATTTTACTGCACACTCTAAAAACACTGCCCTTTCCAGGGCAAGATGCCAGATGCTCTCTGATGGCCGTGCTCCCTCCCTGCTCTTGCCCAGCTCGTTGTTTCAGCGTGCACGTGCCGTCCTGGCATTCAGTGCACAGTGAAAGCAATCGCAAAAGTCCAGCAGCTGCTGACTCCCAAACACAAGGCGCTGGCTACGTTCTTGCTTCTCCACACCTCAACAGAGTCCTTCATTTCTGCAGCTGCCATCGAGTTTTCTGCATCTCGAGCCTTCTGGGATGAGCACCAATTTCCCAAGAGGGGCTGCATCAGGACGAAGTCAAAACTCAGGAAAGTTGTCTCGGAACACCTTCAATAAAGCATGCCAGCAGTGCATTGAAAAGGCAGGTAGCTTTAGCCACCGTCCTCTAGCAGTCGCGAAGCTGTGCACACAATGTCGTCTCCCTGCGGCAACGTTCTTCGCCCTCGTGCAAGCTACCGCTCTGTCCGGCTCCCGGAGCAGGAGAAGCGGCTGCTTCGCGCACACAACAGCGGAGCGGCAGCCCTACGCTCCGAAGCGCTGCTTCAGCCGAAAGACGCCGGCCACCGGCGCTTGGCTTCGGACAGCTCCGGAGAGCCGTAGTGTGCGTCTGCACTAGACTGCATCATAGCGAAAAGCTTTGGCAGTGTGTCTCGCAGAGAGATAGCTTAGGAGCGCAGCGCACTTATGCCTCCCTTGTCCAGAAACACGATTTTACTGCACACTCCAAAAACAGTACTCTTCCCAGGGCAAGATGCCAGATGCTCTCTGATGCCCGTGCTCCCTTCCTACTCTTGCCCAGCTCGTTGTTGTAACGCGCACATGCCGTCCTGGCATTAAGAGCACAGTGAAAGCAATCGCAAAAGTCCAGCAGCTGCTGACTCCCAAACACAAGGCGCTGGCTATGTTCTTGCTACTCGACGACTCAACGCAGCCCTTCATTTCTGCAGTTGCCATCGAGGTCTCTGCATGTCGGAGACTCAGAGGACGAGCACGAGTTTCCCACGAGGGGCTGCATCAGGAGGAATTCAAAACTCAGGGAATTTGTCCTGGAACACCTTCCATAAGGATGCTAGAAGGGAATTGAAGAGGCAGGCGAGCGGCCACCACCGTCCTCTAGCAGTCCTTAGGGTGCGCGCAGAAGCCCGGTGCTCTGCGGCTTCGTTCTTCGCCCTCGTGCAAGCTACCGCTCTGTCCGGCTCCCGGAGCAGGAGAAGCGGCTGCTTCGCGCACACAACAGCGGAGCGGCAGCCCTACGCTCCGAAGCGCTGCTTCAGCCGAAAGACGCCGGCCACCGGCGCTTGGCTTCGGACAGCTCCGGAGAGCCGTAGTGTGGGTCTGCACTAGACTGCATCATAGCGAAAAGCTTTGGCATTGTGTCTCGCAGGGAGATAGCTTAGGAGCGCAGCGCACTTATGCCTCCCTTGTCCAGAAACACGATTTTACTGCACACTCCAAAAACAGTACTCTTCCCAGGGCAATATATAAGCTGCTTTCTGACGGCCGTGATCTTTCGATTACTCTTGCGCAGCTCGGTGTTGCAGAGTGCACGTGCCTTCCTGGAATTCAGCGCACAGTGAAAGCAATCGCAAAAGTCCAGCAGCTGCTGACTCCCAAACACAAGGCGCTTGTCTACGTTCTTGCTTCTCGACAACTCAACGCAGCCCTTCATTTCTGCAGCTGCCATCGAGTTTTCTGTATCTCGAGCCTTCTGGGACGAGCACCAATTTCCCAGGAGGGGCTGCATCAGGACGAAGTCAAAACCCAGGAAAGTTGTCTCGGAACACCTTCAATAAAGCATGCCAGCAGTGCATTGAAAAGGCAGGTAGCTTTAGCCACCGTCCTCTAGCAGTCGCGAAGCTGTGCACACAATGTCGTCTGCCTGCGGCAACGTTCTTCGCCCTCGTGCAAGCTACCGCTCTGTCCGGCTCCCGGAGCAGGAGAAGCGGCTGCTTCGCGCACACAACAGCGGAGCGGCAGCCGTCCGCTCCGAAGCGCTGCTTCAGCCGAAAGACGCCGGCCACCGGCGCTTGGCTTCGGACAGCTCCGGAGAGCCGTAGTGTGCGTCTGCAACTAGACTGCATCATAGCGAAAAGCTTTGACAGTGTGTCTCGCAGGGAGATAGCTTAGGAGCGCAGCGCACTTATGCCTCCCTTGTCCAGAAACACGATTTTACTGCACACTCCAAAAACAGTACTCTACCCAGGGCAATATATAAGCTGCTTTCTGACGGCCGTGATCTTTCGATTACTCTTGCCCAGCTCGTTGTTTTAACGTGCACATGCCGTCCTGGCATTCAGTGCACAGTGAAAGCAATCGCAAAAGTCCAGCAGCTGCTGACTCCCAAACACAAGGCGCTGGCTATGTTCTTGCTTCTCGACAACTCAACGCAGCCCTCCATTTCTGCAGTTGCCATCGAGGTCTCTGCATGTCGGAGACTCAGAGGACGAGCACGAGTTTCCCAGGAGGGGCTGCATCAGGAGGAATTCAAAACTCCAGAAAATTGTCCTGGAACACCTTCCATAAGGATGCTCGAAGGGAATTGAAGAGGCAGGCGAGCGGCCACCACCGTCCTCTAGCAGTCCTTCGGGTGTGCGCAGAAGCCCGGTGCTCTGCGGCTTCGTTCTTCGCCCCCGTACAAACTACCGCTCTGTCCGGCTCCCGGAGCAGGAGAAGCGGCTGCTTCGCGCACACAACAGCGGAGCGGCAGCCCTACGCTCCGAAGCGCTGCTTCAGCCGAAAGACGCCGGCCACCGGCGCTTGGCTTCGGACAGCTCCGGAGAGCCGTAGTGTGCGTCTGCACTAGACTGCATCATAGCGAAAAGCTTTGACAGTGTGTCTCGCAGGGAGATAGCTTAGGAGCGCAGCGCACTTATGCCTCCCTTGTCCAGAAACACGGATTTGCTGCACACTCCAAAAACACTGCTCTTTCCATGGTACTATGTAAGCTGCTGTCTGACGCCCGTTCTCTTCTGCCCACTCTTGCCCAGCTGGTTGTTGCAGCGTGCACGTGCCTTCCTGGCATTAAGAGCACAGTGAAAGCAATCGCAAAAGTCCAGCAGCTGCTGACTCCCAAACACAAGGCGCTTGTCTACGTTCTTGCTTCTCGACAACTCAACGCAGCCCTTCATTTCTGCAGCTGCCATCGAGTTTTCTGTATCTTGAGCCTTCTGGGACGAGCACCAATTTCCCAGGAGGGGCTGCATCAGGACGAAGTCAAAACCCAGGAAAGTTGTCTCGGAACACCTTCAATAAAGCATGCCAGCAGTGCATTGAAAAGGCAGGGAGCTTTAGCCACCGTCCTCTAGCAGTCGCGAAGCTGTGCACACAATGTCGTCTCCCTGCGGCAACGTTCTTCGCCCTCGTGCAAGCTACCGCTCTGTCCGGCTCCCGGAGCAGGAGAAGCGGATGCTTCGCGCACACAGCAGCGGAGCGGCAGCCCTACGCTCCGAAGCGCTGCTTCAGCTGAAAGACGCCGGCCACCGGCGCTTGGCTTCGGACAGCTCCGGAGAGCCGTAGTGTGCGTCTGCAACTAGACTGCATCATAGCGAAAAGCTTTGGCAGTGTGTCTCACAGGGAGATAGCTTAGGAGCGCAGCGCACTTATGCCTCCCTTGTCCAGAAACACGATTTTACTGCACACTCCAAAAACAGTACTATTCCCAGGGCAATATATAAGCTGCTTTCTGACGGCCGTGATCTTTCGATTACTCTTGCCCAGCTCGTTGTTTTAACGTGCACATGCCGTCCTGGCATTCAGTGCACAGTGAAAGCAATCGCAAAAGTCCAGCAGCTGCTGACTCCCAAACACAAGGCGCTGGCTATGTTCTTGCTTCTCGACAACTCAACGCAGCCCTTCATTTCTGCAGTTGCCATCGAGGTCTCTGCATGTCGGAGACTCAGAGGACGAGCACGAGTTTCCCACGAGGGGCTGCATCAGGAGGAATTAAAAACTCCAGAAAATTGTCCTGGAACACCTTCCATAAGGATGCTAGAAGGGAATTGAAGAGGCAGGCGTGCGGCCACCACGGTCCTCTAGCAGTCCTTCGGGTGTGCGCAGAAGCCCGGTGCTCTGCGGCTTCGTTCTTCGCCCCCGTACAAACTACCGCTCTGTCCGGCTCCCGGAGCAGGAGAAGCGGCTGCTTCGCGCACACAACAGCGGAGCGGCAGCCCTACGCTCCGAAGCGCTGCTTCAGCCGAAAGACGCCGGCCACCGGCGCTTGGCTTCGGACAGCTCCGGAGAGCCGTAGTGTGCGTCTGCACTAGACTGCATCATAGCGAAAAGCTTTGACAGTGTGTCTCGCAGGGAGATAGCTTAGGAGCGCAGCGCACTTATGCCTCCCTTGTCCAGAAACACGGATTTGCTGCACACTCCAAAAACACTGCTCTTTCCATGGTACTATGTAAGCTGCTGTCTGACGCCCGTTCTCTTCTGCCCACTCTTGCCCAGCTGGTTGTTGCAGCGTGCACGTGCCTTCCTGGCATTAAGAGCACAGTGAAAGCAATCGCAAAAGTCCAGCAGCTGCTGACTCCCAAACACAAGGCGCTTGTCTACGTTCTTGCTTCTCGACAACTCAACGCAGCCCTTCATTTCTGCAGCTGCCATCGAGTTTTCTGTATCTTGAGCCTTCTGGGACGAGCACCAATTTCCCAGGAGGGGCTGCATCAGGACGAAGTCAAAACCCAGGAAAGTTGTCTCGGAACACCTTCAATAAAGCATGCCAGCAGTGCATTGAAAAGGCAGGGAGCTTTAGCCACCGTCCTCTAGCAGTCGCGAAGCTGTGCACACAATGTCGTCTCCCTGCGGCAACGTTCTTCGCCCTCGTGCAAGCTACCGCTCTGTCCGGCTCCCGGAGCAGGAGAAGCGGCTGCTTCGCGCACACAGCAGCGGAGCGGCAGCCCTACGCTCCGAAGCGCTGCTTCAGCCGAAAGACGCCGGCCACCGGCGCTTGGCTTCGGACAGCTCCGGAGAGCCGTAGTGTGCGTCTGCAACTAGACTGCATCATAGCGAAAAGCTTTGGCAGTGTGTCTCGCAGGGAGATAGCTTAGGAGCGCAGCGCACTTATGCCTCCCTTGTCCAGAAACACGATTTTACTGCACACTCCAAAAACAGTACTCTTCCCAGGGCAATATATAAGCTGCTTTCTGACGGCCGTGATCTTTCGATTACTCTTGCCCAGCTCGTTGTTTTAACGTGCACATGCCGTCCTGGCATTCAGTGCACAGTGAAAGCAATCGCAAAAGTCCAGCAGCTGCTGACTCCCAAACACAAGGCGCTGGCTATGTTCTTGCTTCTCGACAACTCAACGCAGCCCTTCATTTCTGCAGTTGCCATCGAGGTCTCTGCATGTCGGAGACTCAGAGGACGAGCACGAGTTTCCCACGAGGGGCTGCATCAGGAGGAATTCAAAACTCCAGAAAATTGTCCTGGAACACCTTCCATAAGGATGCTAGAAGGGAATTGAAGAGGCAGGCGTGCGGCCACCACGGTCCTCTAGCAGTCCTTCGGGTGTGCGCAGAAGCCCGGTGCTCTGCGGCTTCGTTCTTCGCCCCCGTACAAACTACCGCTCTGTCCGGCTCCCGGAGCAGGAGAAGCGGCTGCTTCGCGCACACAACAGCGGAGCGGCAGCCCTACGCTCCGAAGCGCTGCTTCAGCCGAAAGACGCCGGCCACCGGCGCTTGGCTTCGGAAAGCTCCGGAGAGCCGTAGTGTGCGTCTGCACTAGACTGCATCATAGCGAAAAGCTTTGGCAGTGTGTCTCGCAGAGAGATAGGAGCGCAGCGCACTTATGCCTCCCTTGTCCAGAAACACGATTTTACTGCACACTCCAAAAACAGTACTCTTCCCAGGGCAAGATGCCAGATGCTCTCTGATGCCCGTGCTCCCTTCCTACTCTTGCCCAGCTCGTTGTTTTAACGTGCACATGCCGTCCTGGCATTCAGTGCACAGTGAAAGCAATCGCAAAAGTCCAGCAGCTGCTGACTCCCAAACACAAGGCGCTGGCTATGTTCTTGCTTCTCGACAACTCAACGCAGCCCTCCATTTCTGCAGTTGCCATCGAGGTCTCTGCATGTCGGAGACTCAGAGGACGAGCACGAGTTTCCCAGGAGGGGCTGCATCAGGAGGAATTCAAAACTCCAGAAAATTGTCCTGGAACACCTTCCATAAGGATGCTCGAAGGGAATTGAAGAGGCAGGCGAGCGGCCACCACCGTCCTCTAGCAGTCCTTCGGGTGTGCGCAGAAGCCCGGTGCTCTGCGGCTTCGTTCTTCGCCCCCGTACAAACTACCGCTCTGTCCGGCTCCCGGAGCAGGAGAAGCGGCTGCTTCGCGCACACAACAGCGGAGCGGCAGCCCTACGCTCCGAAGCGCTGCTTCAGCCGAAAGACGCCGGCCACCGGCGCTTGGCTTCGGACAGCTCCGGAGAGCCGTAGTGTGCGTCTGCACTAGACTGCATCATAGCGAAAAGCTTTGACAGTGTGTCTCGCAGGGAGATAGCTTAGGAGCGCAGCGCACTTATGCCTCCCTTGTCCAGAAACACGGATTTGCTGCACACTCCAAAAACACTGCTCTTTCCATGGTACTATGTAAGCTGCTGTCTGACGCCCGTTCTCTTCTGCCCACTCTTGCCCAGCTGGTTGTTGCAGCGTGCACGTGCCTTCCTGGCATTAAGAGCACAGTGAAAGCAATCGCAAAAGTCCAGCAGCTGCTGACTCCCAAACACAAGGCGCTTGTCTACGTTCTTGCTTCTCGACAACTCAACGCAGCCCTTCATTTCTGCAGCTGCCATCGAGTTTTCTGTATCTTGAGCCTTCTGGGACGAGCACCAATTTCCCAGGAGGGGCTGCATCAGGACGAAGTCAAAACCCAGGAAAGTTGTCTCGGAACACCTTCAATAAAGCATGCCAGCAGTGCATTGAAAAGGCAGGGAGCTTTAGCCACCGTCCTCTAGCAGTCGCGAAGCTGTGCACACAATGTCGTCTCCCTGCGGCAACGTTCTTCGCCCTCGTGCAAGCTACCGCTCTGTCCGGCTCCCGGAGCAGGAGAAGCGGATGCTTCGCGCACACAGCAGCGGAGCGGCAGCCCTACGCTCCGAAGCGCTGCTTCAGCTGAAAGACGCCGGCCACCGGCGCTTGGCTTCGGACAGCTCCGGAGAGCCGTAGTGTGCGTCTGCAACTAGACTGCATCATAGCGAAAAGCTTTGGCAGTGTGTCTCACAGGGAGATAGCTTAGGAGCGCAGCGCACTTATGCCTCCCTTGTCCAGAAACACGATTTTACTGCACACTCCAAAAACAGTACTATTCCCAGGGCAATATATAAGCTGCTTTCTGACGGCCGTGATCTTTCGATTACTCTTGCCCAGCTCGTTGTTTTAACGTGCACATGCCGTCCTGGCATTCAGTGCACAGTGAAAGCAATCGCAAAAGTCCAGCAGCTGCTGACTCCCAAACACAAGGCGCTGGCTATGTTCTTGCTTCTCGACAACTCAACGCAGCCCTTCATTTCTGCAGTTGCCATCGAGGTCTCTGCATGTCGGAGACTCAGAGGACGAGCACGAGTTTCCCACGAGGGGCTGCATCAGGAGGAATTAAAAACTCCAGAAAATTGTCCTGGAACACCTTCCATAAGGATGCTAGAAGGGAATTGAAGAGGCAGGCGTGCGGCCACCACGGTCCTCTAGCAGTCCTTCGGGTGTGCGCAGAAGCCCGGTGCTCTGCGGCTTCGTTCTTCGCCCCCGTACAAACTACCGCTCTGTCCGGCTCCCGGAGCAGGAGAAGCGGCTGCTTCGCGCACACAACAGCGGAGCGGCAGCCCTACGCTCCGAAGCGCTGCTTCAGCCGAAAGACGCCGGCCACCGGCGCTTGGCTTCGGACAGCTCCGGAGAGCCGTAGTGTGCGTCTGCACTAGACTGCATCATAGCGAAAAGCTTTGACAGTGTGTCTCGCAGGGAGATAGCTTAGGAGCGCAGCGCACTTATGCCTCCCTTGTCCAGAAACACGGATTTGCTGCACACTCCAAAAACACTGCTCTTTCCATGGTACTATGTAAGCTGCTGTCTGACGCCCGTTCTCTTCTGCCCACTCTTGCCCAGCTGGTTGTTGCAGCGTGCACGTGCCTTCCTGGCATTAAGAGCACAGTGAAAGCAATCGCAAAAGTCCAGCAGCTGCTGACTCCCAAACACAAGGCGCTTGTCTACGTTCTTGCTTCTCGACAACTCAACGCAGCCCTTCATTTCTGCAGCTGCCATCGAGTTTTCTGTATCTTGAGCCTTCTGGGACGAGCACCAATTTCCCAGGAGGGGCTGCATCAGGACGAAGTCAAAACCCAGGAAAGTTGTCTCGGAACACCTTCAATAAAGCATGCCAGCAGTGCATTGAAAAGGCAGGGAGCTTTAGCCACCGTCCTCTAGCAGTCGCGAAGCTGTGCACACAATGTCGTCTCCCTGCGGCAACGTTCTTCGCCCTCGTGCAAGCTACCGCTCTGTCCGGCTCCCGGAGCAGGAGAAGCGGCTGCTTCGCGCACACAGCAGCGGAGCGGCAGCCCTACGCTCCGAAGCGCTGCTTCAGCCGAAAGACGCCGGCCACCGGCGCTTGGCTTCGGACAGCTCCGGAGAGCCGTAGTGTGCGTCTGCAACTAGACTGCATCATAGCGAAAAGCTTTGGCAGTGTGTCTCGCAGGGAGATAGCTTAGGAGCGCAGCGCACTTATGCCTCCCTTGTCCAGAAACACGATTTTACTGCACACTCCAAAAACAGTACTCTTCCCAGGGCAATATATAAGCTGCTTTCTGACGGCCGTGATCTTTCGATTACTCTTGCCCAGCTCGTTGTTTTAACGTGCACATGCCGTCCTGGCATTCAGTGCACAGTGAAAGCAATCGCAAAAGTCCAGCAGCTGCTGACTCCCAAACACAAGGCGCTGGCTATGTTCTTGCTTCTCGACAACTCAACGCAGCCCTTCATTTCTGCAGTTGCCATCGAGGTCTCTGCATGTCGGAGACTCAGAGGACGAGCACGAGTTTCCCACGAGGGGCTGCATCAGGAGGAATTCAAAACTCCAGAAAATTGTCCTGGAACACCTTCCATAAGGATGCTAGAAGGGAATTGAAGAGGCAGGCGTGCGGCCACCACGGTCCTCTAGCAGTCCTTCGGGTGTGCGCAGAAGCCCGGTGCTCTGCGGCTTCGTTCTTCGCCCCCGTACAAACTACCGCTCTGTCCGGCTCCCGGAGCAGGAGAAGCGGCTGCTTCGCGCACACAACAGCGGAGCGGCAGCCCTACGCTCCGAAGCGCTGCTTCAGCCGAAAGACGCCGGCCACCGGCGCTTGGCTTCGGAAAGCTCCGGAGAGCCGTAGTGTGCGTCTGCACTAGACTGCATCATAGCGAAAAGCTTTGGCAGTGTGTCTCGCAGAGAGATAGGAGCGCAGCGCACTTATGCCTCCCTTGTCCAGAAACACGATTTTACTGCACACTCCAAAAACAGTACTCTTCCCAGGGCAAGATGCCAGATGCTCTCTGATGCCCGTGCTCCCTTCCTACTCTTGCCCAGCTCGTTGTTGTAACGCGCACATGCCGTCCTGGCATTCAGTGCACAGTGAAAGCAATCGCAAAAGTCCAGCAGCTGCTGACTCCCAAACACAAGGCGCTGGCTATGTTCTTGCTACTCGACGACTCAACGCAGCCCTTCATTTCTGCAGCTGCCATCGAGGTCTCTGCATGTCGGAGAGTCAGAGGACGAGCACGAGTTTCCCACGAGGGGCTGAATCAGGAGGAATTCAAAACTCAGGGAATTTGTCCTGGAACACCTTCCATAAGGATGCTCGAAGGGAATTGAAGAGGCAGGCGAGCGGCCACCACCGTCCTCTAGCAGTCCTTAGGGTGCGCGCAGAAGCCCGGTGCTCTGCGGCTTCGTTCTTCGCCCTCGTGCAAGCTACCGCTCTGTCCGGCTCCCGGAGCAGGAGAAGCGGCTGCTTCGCGCACACAACAGCGGAGCGGCAGCCCTACGCTCCGAAGCGCTGCTTCAGCCGAAAGACGCCGGCCACCGGCGCTTGGCTTCGGACAGCTCCGGAGAGCCGTAGTGTGGGTCTGCACTAGACTGCATCATAGCGAAAAGCTTTGGCAGTGTGTCTCGCAGGGAGATAGCTTAGGAGCGCAGCGCACTTATGCCTCCCTTGTCCAGAAACACGATTTTACTGCACACTCCAAAAACAGTACTCTTCCCAGGGCAATATATAAGCTGCTTTCTGACGGCCGTGATCTTTCGATTACTCTTGCGCAGCTCGGTGTTGCAGAGTGCACGTGCCTTCCTGGACTTCAGTGCACAGTGAAAGCAATCGCAAAAGTCCAGCAGCTGCTGACTCCCAAACACAAGGCGCTGTCTACGTTCTTGCTTCGCAACACTTCAACAGAGTCCTTCATTTCTGCAGCTGCCATCGAGTTTTCTGCATCTCGAGCCTTCTGGGACGAGCACCAATTTCCCAGGAGGGGCTGCATCAGGACGAAGTCAAAACCCAGGAAAGTTGTCTCGGAACACCTTCAATAAAGCATGCCAGCAGTGCATTGAAAAGGCAGGGAGCTTTAGCCACCGTCCTCTAGCAGTCGCGAAGCTGTGCACACAATGTCGTCTCCCTGCGGCAACGTTCTTCGCCCTCGTGCAAGCTACCGCTCTGTCCGGCTCCCGGAGCAGGAGAAGCGGCTGCTTCGCGCACACAGCAGCGGAGCGGCAGCCCTACGCTCCGAAGCGCTGCTTCAGCCGAAAGACGCCGGCCACCGGCGCTTGGCTTCGGACAGCTCCGGAGAGCCGTAGTGTGCGTCTGCACTAGACTGCATCATAGCGAAAAGCTTTGACAGTGTGTCTCGCAGGGAGATAGCTTAGGAGCGCAGCGCACTTATGCCTCCCTTGTCCAGAAACACGATTTTACTGCACACTCCAAAAACAGTACTCCTCCCAGGGCAATATATAAGCTGCTTTCTGACGGCCGTGATCTTTCGATTACTCTTGCCCAGATCGTTGTTTTAACGTGCACATGCCGTCCTGGCATTCAGTGCACAGTGAAAGCAATCGCAAAAGTCCAGCAGCTGCTGACTCCCAAACACAAGGCGCTGGCTATGTTCTTGCTTCTCGACAACTCAACGCAGCCCTTCATTTCTGCAGTTGCCATCGAGGTCTCTGCATGTCGGAGACTCAGAGGACGAGCACGAGTTTCCCACGAGGGGCTGCATCAGGAGGAATTCAAAACTCCAGAAAATTGTCCTGGAACACCTTCCATAAGGATGCTAGAAGGGAATTGAAGAGGCAGGCGAGCGGCCACCACGGTCCTCTAGCAGTCCTTCGGGTGTGCGCAGAAGCCCGGTGCTCTGCGGCTTCGTTCTTCGCCCCCGTACAAACTACCGCTCTGTCCGGCTCCCGGAGCAGGAGAAGCGGCTGCTTCGCGCACACAACAGCGGAGCGGCAGCCCTACGCTCCGAAGCGCTGCTTCAGCCGAAAGACGCCGGCCACCGGCGCTTGGCTTCGGACAGCTCCGGAGAGCCGTAGTGTGCGTCTGCACTAGACTGCATCATAGCGAAAAGCTTTGACAGTGTGTCTCGCAGGGAGATAGCTTAGGAGCGCAGCGCACTTATGCCTCCCTTGTCCAGAAACACGGATTTGCTGCACACTCCAAAAACACTGCTCTTTCCATGGTACTATGTAAGCTGCTGTCTGACGCCCGTTCTCTTCTGCCCACTCTTGCCCAGCTGGTTGTTGCAGCGTGCACGTGCCTTCCTGGCATTAAGAGCACAGTGAAAGCAATCGCAAAAGTCCAGCAGCTGCTGACTCCCAAACACAAGGCGCTTGTCTACGTTCTTGCTTCTCGACAACTCAACGCAGCCCTTCATTTCTGCAGCTGCCATCGAGTTTTCTGTATCTTGAGCCTTCTGGGACGAGCACCAATTTCCCAGGAGGGGCTGCATCAGGACGAAGTCAAAACCCAGGAAAGTTGTCTCGGAACACCTTCAATAAAGCATGCCAGCAGTGCATTGAAAAGGCAGGGAGCTTTAGCCACCGTCCTCTAGCAGTCGCGAAGCTGTGCACACAATGTCGTCTCCCTGCGGCAACGTTCTTCGCCCTCGTACAAGCTACCGCTCTGTCCGGCTCCCGGAGCAGGAGAAGCGGCTGCTTCGCGCACACAGCAGCGGAGCGGCAGCCCTACGCTCCGAAGCGCTGCTTCAGCCGAAAGACGCCGGCCACCGGCGCTTGGCTTCGGACAGCTCCGGAGAGCCGTAGTGTGCGTCTGCAACTAGACTGCATCATAGCGAAAAGCTTTGGCAGTGTGTCTCGCAGGGAGATAGCTTAGGAGCGCAGCGCACTTATGCCTCCCTTGTCCAGAAACACGATTTTACTGCACACTCCAAAAACAGTACTCTTCCCAGGGCAATATATAAGCTGCTTTCTGACGGCCGTGATCTTTCGATTACTCTTGCCCAGCTCGTTGTTTTAACGCGCACATGCCGTCCTGGCATTCAGTGCACAGTGAAAGCAATCGCAAAAGTCCAGCAGCTGCTGACTCCCAAACACAAGGCGCTGGCTATGTTCTTGCTACTCGATGACTCAACGCAGCCCTTCATTTCTGCAGTTGCCATCGAGGTCTCTGCATGTCGGAGAGTCAGAGGACGAGCACGAGTTTCCCAGGAGGGGCTGAATCAGGAGGAATTCAAAACTCAGGGAATTTGTCCTGGAACACCTTCCATAAGGATGCTCGAAGGGAACTGAAGAGGCAGGCGAGCGGCCACCACCGTCCTCTAGCAGTCCTTAGGGTGCGCGCAGAAGCCCGGTGCTCTGCGGCTTCGTTCTTCGCCCTCGTGCAAGCTACCGCTCTGTCCGGCTCCCGGAGCAGGAGAAGCGGCTGCTTCGCGCACACAACAGCGGAGCGGCAGCCCTACGCTCCGAAGCGCTGCTTCAGCCGAAAGACGCCGGCCACCGGCGCTTGGCTTCGGACAGCTCCGGAGAGCCGTAGTGTGGGTCTGCACTAGACTGCATCATAGCGAAAAGCTTTGGCAGTGTGTCTCGCAGGGAGATAGCTTAGGAGCGCAGCGCACTTATGCCTCCCTTGTCCAGAAACACGATTTTACTGCACACTCTAAAAACACTGCCCTTTCCAGGGCAAGATGCCAGATGCTCTCTGATGGCCGTGCTCCCTCCCTGCTCTTGCCCAGCTCGTTGTTTCAGCGTGCACGTGCCGTCCTGGCATTCAGTGCACAGTGAAAGCAATCGCAAAAGTCCAGCAGCTGCTGACTCCCAAACACAAGGCGCTGGCTACGTTCTTGCTTCTCCAGACCTCAACAGAGTCCTTCATTTCTGCAGCTGCCATCGAGTTTTCTGCATCTCGAGCCTTCTGGGACGAGCACCAATTTCCCAAGAGGGGCTGCATCAGGACGAAGTCAAAACTCAGGAAAGTTGTCTCGGAGCACCTTCAATAAAGCATGTCAGCAGTGCATTGAAAAGGCAGGTAGCTTTAGCCACCGTCCTCTAGCAGTCGCAAGGCTGTGCACACAATGTCGTCTCCCTGCGGCAACGTTCTTCGCCCTCGTACAAGCTACCGCTCTGTCCGGCTCCCGGAGCAGGAGAAGCGGCTGCTTCGCGCTCACAACAGCGGAGCGGCAGCCGTCCGCTTCGAAGCGCTGCTTCAGCCGAAAGACGCCGGCCACCGGCGCTTGGCTTCGGACAGCTCCGGAGAGCCGTAGTGTGCGTCTGCACTAGACTGCATCATAGCGAAAAGCTTTGGCAGTGTGTCTCGCAGGGAGATAGCTTAGGAGCGCAGCGCACTTATGCCTCCCTTGTCCAGAAACACGATTTTACTGCACACTCTAAAAACACTGCCCTTTCCAGGGCAAGATGCCAGATGCTCTCTGATGGCCGTGCTCCCTCCCTGCTCTTGCCCAGCTCGTTGTTTCAGCGTGCACGTGCCGTCCTGGCATTCAGTGCACAGTGAAAGCAATCGCAAAAGTCCAGCAGCTGCTGACTCCCAAACACAAGGCGCTGGCTACGTTCTTGCTTCTCCACACCTCAACAGAGTCCTTCATTTCTGCAGCTGCCATCGAGTTTTCTGCATCTCGAGCCTTCTGGGATGAGCACCAATTTCCCAAGAGGGGCTGCATCAGGACGAAGTCAAAACTCAGGAAAGTTGTCTCGGAGCACCTTCAATAAAGCATGCCAGCAGTGCATTGAAAAGGCAGGTAGCTTTAGGCACCGTCCTCTAGCAGTCGCAAGGCTGTGCACACAATGTCGTCTCCCTGCGGCAACGTTCTTCGCCCTCGTACAAGCTACCGCTCTGTCCGGCTCCCGGAGCAGGAGAAGCGGCTGCTTCGCGCTCACAACAGCGAAGCGGCAGCCGTCCGCTTCGAAGCGCTGCTTCAGACGAAAGACGCCGGCCACCGGCGCTTGGCTTCGGACAGCTCCGGAGAGCCGTAGTGTGCGTCTGCACTAGACTGCATCATAGCGAAAAGCTTTGGCAGTGTGTCTCGCAGGGAGATAGCTTAGGAGCGCAGCGCACTTATGCCTCCCTTGTCCAGAAACACGATTTTACTGCACACTCCAAAAACACTGCCCTTTCCAGGGCAAGATGCCAGATGCTCTCTGATGGCCGTGATCTTTCGATTACTCTTGCCCAGCTCGTTGTTTTAACGTGCACATGCCGTCCTGGCATTCAGTGCACAGTGAAAGCAATCGCAAAAGTCCAGCAGCTGCTGACTCCCAAACACAAGGCGCTGGCTATGTTCTTGCTTCTCGACAACTCAACGCAGCCCTTCATTTCTGCAGTTGTCATCGAGGTCTCTGCATGTCGGAGACTAGGAGGACGAGCACGAGTTTCCCACGAGGGGCTGCATCACGAGGAATTCAAAACTCCGGGAATTTGTCCAGGAACACCTTCCATAAGGATGCTAGAAGGGAATTGAAGAGGCAGGCGTGCGGCCACCACGGTCCTCTAGCAGTCCTTAGGGTGCGCGCAGAAGCCCGGTGCTCTGCGGCTTCGTTCTTCGCTCTCGTACAAGCTACCGCTTTGTCCGGCTCCCGGAGCAGGAGAAGCGGCTGCTTCGCGCACACAACAGCGGAGCGGCAGCCGTACGCTCCGAAGCGCTGCTTCAGCCGAAAGACGCCGGCCACCGGCGCTTGGCTTCGGACAGCTCCGGAGAGCCGTAGTGTGCGTCTGCACTAGACTGCATCATAGCGAAAAGCTTTGGCAGTGTGTCTCGCAGGGAGATAGCTTAGGAGCGCAGCGCACTTATGCCTCCCTTGCCCAGAAACACGGATTTGCTGCACACTCCAAAAACACTGCTCTTTCCATGGTACTATGTAAGCTGCTGTCTGACGCCCGTTCTCTTCTGCCCACTCTTGCCCAGCTGGTTGTTGCAGCGTGCACGTGCCTTCCTGGCATTCAGAGCACAGTGAAAGCAATCGCAAAAGTCCAGCAGCTGCTGACTCCCAAACACAAGGCGCTGGCTACGTTCTTGCTTCTCCACACTTCAACAGAGTCCTTCATTTCTGCAGCTGCCATCGAGTTTTCTGCATCTCGAGCCTTCTGGGACGAGCACCAATTTCCCAAGAGGGGCTGCATCAGGACGAAGTCAAAACTCAGGAAAGTTGTCTCGGAACACCTTCAATAAAGCATGCCAGCAGTGCATTGAAAAGGCAGGTAGCTTTAGCCACCGTCCTCTAGCAGTCGCAAGGCTGTGCACACAATGTCGTCTCCCTGCGGCAACGTTCTTCGCCCTCGTACAAGCTACCGCTCTGTCCGGCTCCCGGAGCAGGAGAAGCGGCTGCTTCGCGCACGCAACAGCGGAGCGGCATCCGTCCGCTCCGAAGCGCTGCTTCAGCCGAAAGACGCCGGCCACCGGCGCTTGGCTTCGGACAGCTCCGGAGAGCCGTAGTGTGCGTCTGCACTAGACTGCATTATAGCGAAAAGCTTTGGCAGTGTGTCGCGCAGGGAGATAGCTTAGGAGCGCAGCGCACTTATGCCTCCCTTGTCCAGAAACACGATTTTACTGCACACTCCAAAAACAGTACTCTTCCCAGGGCAATATATAAGCTGCTTTCTGACGGCCGTGATCTTTCGATTACTCTTGCCCAGCTCGTTGTTTTAACGTGCACATGCCGTCCTGGCATTCAGTGCACAGTGAAAGCAATCGCAAAAGTCCAGCAGCTGCTGACTCCCAAACACAAGGCGCTGGCTACGTTCTTGCTTCTCCACACTTCAACAGAGTCCTTCATTTCTGCAGCTGCCATCGAGTTTTCTGCATCTCGAGCTTCTGGGACGAGCACCAATTTCCCAAGAGGGGCTGCATCAGGACGAAGTCAAAACTCAGGAAAGTTGTCTCGGAACACCTTCAATAAAGCATGCCAGCAGTGCATTGAAAAGGCAGGTAGCTTTAGCCACCGTCCTCTAGCAGTCGCAAGGCTGTGCACACAATGTCGTCTCCCTGCGGCAACGTTCTTCGCCCTCGTACAAGCTACCGCTCTGTCCGGCTCCCGGAGCAGGAGAAGCGGCTGCTTCGTGCACACAACAGCGGAGCGGCAGCCGTACGCTCCAAAGCGCTGCTTCAGCCGAAAGACGCCGGCCACCGGCGCTTGGCTTCGGACAGCTCCGGAGAGCCGTAGTGTGCGTCTGCACTAGACTGCATCATAGCGAAAAGCTTTGGCAGTGTGTCTCGCAGGGAGATAGCTTAGGAGCGCAGCGCACTTATGCCTCCCTTGTCCAGAAACACGATTTTACTGCACACTCTAAAAACACTGCCCTTTCCAGGGCAAGATGCCAGATGCTCTCTGATGGCCGTCCTCCCTCCCTGCTCTTGCCCAGCTCGTTGTTTCAGCGTGCACGTGCCGTCCTGGCATTCAGTGCACAGTGAAAGCAATCGCAAAAGTCCAGCAGCTGCTGACTCCCAAACACAAGGCGCTGGCTACGTTCTTGCTTCTCCACACTTCAACAGAGTCCTTCATTTCTGCAGCTGCCATCGAGTTTTCTGCATCTCGAGCCTTCTGGGATGAGCACCAATTTCCCAAGAGGGGCTGCATCAGGACGAAGTCAAAACTCAGGAAAGTTGTCTCGGAGCACCTTCAATAAAGCATGTCAGCAGTGCATTGAAAAGGCAGGTAGCTTTAGCCACCGTCCTCTAGCAGTCGCAAGGCTGTGCACACAATGTCGTCTCCCTGCGGCAACGTTCTTCGCCCTCGTACAAGCTACCGCTCTGTCCGGCTCCCGGAGCAGGAGAAGCGGCTGCTTCGCGCTCACAACAGCGGAGCGGCAGCCGTCCGCTTCGAAGCGCTGCTTCAGCCGAAAGACGCCGGCCACCGGCGCTTGGCTTCGGACAGCTCCGGAGAGCCGTAGTGTGCGTCTGCACTAGACTGCATCATAGCGAAAAGCTTTGACAGTGTGTCTCGCAGGGAGATAGCTTAGGAGCGCAGCGCACTTATGCCTCCCTTGTCCAGAAACACGATTTTACTGCACACTCTAAAAACACTGCCCTTTCCAGGGCAAGATGCCAGATGCTCTCTGATGGCCGTGCTCCCTCCCTGCTCTTGCCCAGCTCGTTGTTTCAGCGTGCACGTGCCGTCCTGGCATTCAGTGCACAGTGAAAGCAATCGCAAAAGTCCAGCAGCTGCTGACTCCCAAACACAAGGCGCTGGCTACGTTCTTGCTTCTCCACACCTCAACAGAGTCCTTCATTTCTGCAGCTGCCATCGAGTTTTCTGCATCTCGAGCCTTCTGGGATGAGCACCAATTTCCCAAGAGGGGCTGCATCAGGACGAAGTCAAAACTCAGGAAAGTTGTCTCGGAGCACCTTCAATAAAGCATGCCAGCAGTGCATTGAAAAGGCAGGTAGCTTTAGGCACCGTCCTCTAGCAGTCGCGAGGCTGTGCACACAATGTCGTCTCCCTGCGGCAACGTTCTTCGCCCTCGTACAAGCTACCGCTCTGTCCGGCTCCCGGAGCAGGAGAAGCGGCTGCTTCGCGCACACAACAGCGGAGCGGCAGCCCTACGCTCCGAAGCGCTGCTTCAGCCGAAAGACGCCGGCCACCGGCGCTTGGCTTCGGACAGCTCCGGAGAGCCGTAGTGTGCGTCTGCAACTAGACTGCATCATAGCGAAAAGCTTTGACAGTGTGTCTCGCAGGGAGATAGCTTAGGAGCGCAGCGCACTTATGCCTCCCTTGTCCAGAAACACGATTTTACTGCACACTCCAAAAACAGTGCTCTACCCAGGGCAATATATAAGCTGCTTTCTGACGGCCGTGATCTTTCGATTACTCTTGCCCAGCTCGTTGTTTTAACGTGCACATGCCGTCCTGGCATTCAGTGCACAGTGAAAGCAATCGCAAAAGTCCAGCAGCTGCTGACTCCCAAACACAAGGCGCTGGCTATGTTCTTGCTTCTCGACAACTCAACGCAGCCCTTCATTTCTGCAGTTGCCATCGAGGTCTCTGCATGTCGGAGACTCAGAGGACGAGCACGAGTTTCCCACGAGGGGCTGCATCAGGAGGAATTCAAAACTCCAGAAAATTGTCCTGGAACACCTTCCATAAGGATGCTAGAAGGGAATTGAAGAGGCAGGCGTGCGGCCACCACGGTCCTCTAGCAGTCCTTCGGGTGTGCGCAGAAGCCCGGTGCTCTGCGGCTTCGTTCTTCGCCCCCGTACAAACTACCGCTCTGTCCGGCTCCCGGAGCAGGAGAAGCGGCTGCTTCGCGCACACAACAGCGGAGCGGCAGCCCTACGCTCCGAAGCGCTGCTTCAGCCGAAAGACGCCGGCCACCGGCGCTTGGCTTCGGACAGCTCCGGAGAGCCGTAGTGTGCGTCTGCACTAGACTGCATCATAGCGAAAAGCTTTGACAGTGTGTCTCGCAGGGAGATAGCTTAGGAGCGCAGCGCACTTATGCCTCCCTTGTCCAGAAACACGGATTTGCTGCACACTCCAAAAACACTGCTCTTTCCATGGTACTATGTAAGCTGCTGTCTGACGCCCGTTCTCTTCTGCCCACTCTTGCCCAGCTGGTTGTTGCAGCGTGCACGTGCCTTCCTGGCATTAAGAGCACAGTGAAAGCAATCGCAAAAGTCCAGCAGCTGCTGACTCCCAAACACAAGGCGCTTGTCTACGTTCTTGCTTCTCGACAACTCAACGCAGCCCTTCATTTCTGCAGCTGCCATCGAGTTTTCTGTATCTTGAGCCTTCTGGGACGAGCACCAATTTCCCAGGAGGGGCTGCATCAGGACGAAGTCAAAACCCAGGAAAGTTGTCTCGGAACACCTTCAATAAAGCATGCCAGCAGTGCATTGAAAAGGCAGGGAGCTTTAGCCACCGTCCTCTAGCAGTCGCGAAGCTGTGCACACAATGTCGTCTCCCTGCGGCAACGTTCTTCGCCCTCGTGCAAGCTACCGCTCTGTCCGGCTCCCGGAGCAGGAGAAGCGGCTGCTTCGCGCACACAGCAGCGGAGCGGCAGCCCTACGCTCCGAAGCGCTGCTTCAGCCGAAAGACGCCGGCCACCGGCGCTTGGCTTCGGACAGCTCCGGAGAGCCGTAGTGTGCGTCTGCAACTAGACTGCATCATAGCGAAAAGCTTTGGCAGTGTGTCTCGCAGGGAGATAGCTTAGGAGCGCAGCGCACTTATGCCTCCCTTGTCCAGAAACACGATTTTACTGCACACTCCAAAAACAGTACTCCTCCCAGGGCAATATATAAGCTGCTTTCTGACGGCCGTGATCTTTCGATTACTCTTGCCCAGATCGTTGTTTTAACGTGCACATGCCGTCCTGGCATTCAGTGCACAGTGAAAGCAATCGCAAAAGTCCAGCAGCTGCTGACTCCCAAACACAAGGCGCTGGCTATGTTCTTGCTTCTCGACAACTCAACGCAGCCCTTCATTTCTGCAGTTGCCATCGAGGTCTCTGCATGTCGGAGACTCAGAGGACGAGCACGAGTTTCCCACGAGGGGCTGCATCAGGAGGAATTCAAAACTCCAGAAAATTGTCCTGGAACACCTTCCATAAGGATGCTAGAAGGGAATTGAAGAGGCAGGCGTGCGGCCACCACGGTCCTCTAGCAGTCCTTCGGGTGTGCGCAGAAGCCCGGTGCTCTGCGGCTTCGTTCTTCGCCCCCGTACAAACTACCGCTCTGTCCGGCTCCCGGAGCAGGAGAAGCGGTTGCTTCGCGCACACAACAGCGGAGCGGCAGCCCTACGCTCCGAAGCGCTGCTTCAGCCGAAAGACGCCGGCCACCGGCGCTTGGCTTCGGAAAGCTCCGGAGAGCCGTAGTGTGCGTCTGCACTAGACTGCATCATAGCGAAAAGCTTTGGCAGTGTGTCTCGCAGAGAGATAGCTTAGGAGCGCAGCGCACTTATGCCTCCCTTGTCCAGAAACACGATTTTACTGCACACTCCAAAAACAGTACTCTTCCCAGGCCAATATATAAGCTGCTTTCTGACGGCCGTGATCTTTCGATTACTCTTGCGCAGCTCGGTGTTGCAGAGTGCACGTGCCTTCCTGGAATTCAGTGCACAGTGAAAGCAATCGCAAAAGTCCAGCAGCTGCTGACTCCCAAACACAAGGCGCTGTCTACGTTCTTGCTTCGCAACACTTCAACAGAGTCCTTCATTTCTGCAGCTGCCATCGAGTTTTCTGCATCTCGAGCCTTCTGGGACGAGCACCAATTTCCCAGGAGGGGCTGCATCAGGACGAAGTCAAAACCCAGGAAAGTTGTCTCGGAACACCTTCAATAAAGCATGCCAGCAGTGCATTGAAAAGGCAGGTAGCTTTAGCCACCGTCCTCTAGCAGTCGCGAAGCTGTGCACACAATGTCGTCTCCCTGCGGCAACGTTCTTCGCCCTCGTGCAAGCTACCGCTCTGTCCGGCTCCCGGAGCAGGAGAAGCGGCTGCTTCGCACACACAACAGCGGAGCGGCAGCCCTTCGCTCCGAAGCGCTGCTTCAGCCGAAAGACGCCGGCCACCGGCGCTTGGCTTCGGACAGCTCCGGAGAGCCGTAGTGTGCGTCTGCACTAGACTGCATCATAGCGAAAAGCTTTGGCAGTGTGTCTCGCAGAGAGATAGCTTAGGAGCGCAGCGCACTTATGCCTCCCTTGTCCAGAAACACGATTTTACTGCACACTCCAAAAACAGTACTCTTCCCAGGGCAAGATGCCAGATGCTCTCTGATGCCCGTGCTCCCTTCCTACTCTTGCCCAGCTCGTTGTTGTAACGCGCACATGCCGTCCTGGCATTCAGTGCACAGTGAAAGCAATCGCAAAAGTCCAGCAGCTGCTGACTCCCAAACACAAGGCGCTGGCTATGTTCTTGCTACTCGACGACTCAACGCAGCCCTTCATTTCTGCAGTTGCCATCGAGGTCTCTGCATGTCGGAGAGTCAGAGGACGAGCACGAGTTTCCCACGAGGGGCTGAATCAGGAGGAATTCAAAACTCAGGGAATTTGTCCTGGAACACCTTCCATAAGGATGCTCGAAGGGAATTGAAGAGGCAGGCGAGCGGCCACCACCGTCCTCTAGCAGTCCTTAGGGTGCGCGCAGAAGCCCGGTGCTCTGCGGCTTCGTTCTTCGCCCTCGTGCAAGCTACCGCTCTGTCCGGCTCCCGGAGCAGGAGAAGCGGCTGCTTCGCGCACACAACAGCGGAGCGGCAGCCCTACGCTCCGAAGCGCTGCTTCAGCCGAAAGACGCCGGCCACCGGCGCTTGGCTTCGGACAGCGCCGGAGAGCCGTAGTGTGGGTCTGCACTAGACTGCATCATAGCGAAAAGCTTTGGCATTGTGTCTCGCAGGGAGATAGCTTAGGAGCGCAGCGCACTTATGCCTCCCTTGTCCAGAAACACGATTTTACTGCACACTCCAAAAACAGTACTCTTCCCAGGGCAATATATAAGCTGCTTTCTGACGGCCGTGATCTTTCGATTACTCTTGCGCAGCTCGGTGTTGCAGAGTGCACGTGCCTTCCTGGAATTCAGTGCACAGTGAAAGCAATCGCAAAAGTCCAGCAGCTGCTGACTCCCAAACACAAGGCGCTGTCTACGTTCTTGCTTCTCAACACTTCAACAGAGTCCTTCATTTCTGCAGCTGCCATCGAGTTTTCTGCATCTCGAGCCTTCTGGGACGAGCACCAATTTCCCAGGAGGGGCTGCATCAGGACGAAGTCAAAACCCAGGAAAGTTGTCTCGGAACACCTTCAATAAAGCATGCCAGCAGTGCATTGAAAAGGCAGGTAGCTTTAGCCACCGTCCTCTAGCAGTCGCGAAGCTGTGCACACAATGTCGTCTCCCTGCGGCAACGTTCTTCGCCCTCGTGCAAGCTACCGCTCTGTCCGGCTCCCGGAGCAGGAGAAGCGGCTGCTTCGCGCACACAACAGCGGAGCGGCAGCCCTACGCTCCGAAGCGCTGCTTCAGCCGAAAGACGCCGGCCACCGGCGCTTGGCTTCGGACAGCTCCGGAGAGCCGTAGTGTGCGTCTGCAACTAGACTGCATCATAGCGAAAAGCTTTGGCAGTGTGTCTCGCAGGGAGATAGCTTAGGAGCGCAGCGCACTTATGCCTCCCTTGTCCAGAAACACGATTTTACTGCACACTCGAAAAACAGTACTCTTCCCAGGGCAATATATAAGCTGCTTTCTGACGGCCGTGATCTTTCGATTACTCTTGCGCAGCTCGTTGTTTTAACGTGCACATGCCGTCCTGGCATTCAGTGCACAGTGAAAGCAATCGCAAAAGTCCAGCAGCTGCTGACTCCCAAACACAAGGCGCTTGTCTACGTTCTTGCTTCTCGACAACTCAACGCAGCCCTTCATTTCTGCAGCTGCCATCGAGTTTTCTGTATCTTGAGCCTTCTGGGACGAGCACCAATTTCCCAGGAGGGGCTGCATCAGGACGAAGTCAAAACCCAGGAAAGTTGTCTCGGAACACCTTCAATAAAGCATGCCAGCAGTGCATTGAAAAGGCAGGGAGCTTTAGCCACCGTCCTCTAGCAGTCGCGAAGCTGTGCACACAATGTCGTCTCCCTGCGGCAACGTTCTTCGCCCTCGTGCAAGCTACCGCTCTGTCTGGCTCCCGGAGCAGGAGAAGCGGCTGCTTCGCGCACACAGCAGCGGAGCGGCAGCCCTACGCTCCGAAGCGCTGCTTCAGCCGAAAGACGCCGGCCACCGGCGCTTGGCTTCGGACAGCTGCGGAGAGCCGTAGTGTGCGTCTGCAACTAGACTGCATCATAGCGAAAAGCTTTGGCAGTGTGTCTCGCAGGGAGATAGCTTAGGAGCGCAGCGCACTTATGCCTCCCTTGTCCAGAAACACGATTTTACTGCACACTCCAAAAACAGTACTCTTCCCAGGGCAATATATAAGCTGCTTTCTGACGGCCGTGATCTTTCGATTACTCTTGCGCAGCTCGTTGTTTTAACGTGCACATGCCGTCCTGGCATTCAGTGCACAGTGAAAGCAATCGCAAAAGTCCAGCAGCTGCTGACTCCCAAACACAAGGCGCTGGCTATGTTCTTGCTTCTCGACAACTCAACGCAGCCCTTCATTTCTGCAGTTGCCATCGAGGTCTCTGCATGTCGGAGACTCAGAGGACGAGCACGAATTTCCCAGGAGGGGCTGCATCAGGAGGAATTCAAAACTCCAGAAAATTGTCCTGGAACACCTTCCATAAGGATGCTAGAAGGGAATTGAAGAGGCAGGCGAGCGGCCACCACGGTCCTCTAGCAGTCCTTCGGGTGTGCGCAGAAGCCCGGTGCTCTGCGGCTTCGTTCTTCGCCCCCGTACAAACTACCGCTCTGTCCGGCTCCCGGAGCAGGAGAAGCGGCTGCTTCGCGCACACAACAGCGGAGCGGCAGCCCTACGCTCCGAAGCGCTGCTTCAGCCGAAAGACGCCGGCCACCGGCGCTTGGCTTCGGACAGCTCCGGAGAGCCGTAGTGTGCGTCTGCACTAGACTGCATCATAGCGAAAAGCTTTGACAGTGTGTCTCGCAGGGAGATAGCTTAGGAGCGCAGCGCACGTATGCCTCCCTTGTCCAGAAACACGGATTTGCTGCACACTCCAAAAACACTGCTCTTTCCATGGTACTATGTAAGCTGCTGTCTGACGCCCGTTCTCTTCTGCCCACTCTTGCCCAGCTGGTTGTTGCAGCGTGCACGTGCCTTCCTGGCATTAAGAGCACAGTGAAAGCAATCGCAAAAGTCCAGCAGCTGCTGACTCCCAAACACAAGGCGCTTGTCTACGTTCTTGCTTCTCGACAACTCAACGCAGCCCTTCATTTCTGCAGCTGCCATCGAGTTTTCTGTATCTTGAGCCTTCTGGGACGAGCACCAATTTCCCAGGAGGGGCTGCATCAGGACGAAGTCAAAACCCAGGAAAGTTGTCTCGGAACACCTTCAATAAAGCATGCCAGCAGTGCATTGAAAAGGCAGGGAGCTTTAGCCACCGTCCTCTAGCAGTCGCGAAGCTGTGCACACAATGTCGTCTGCCTGCGGCAACGTTCTTCGCCCTCGTGCAAGCTACCGCTCTGTCCGGCTCCCGGAGCAGGAGAAGCGGCTGCTTCGCGCACACAACAGCGGAGCGGCAGCCCTACGCTCCGAAGCGCTGCTTCAGCCGAAAGACGCCGGCCACCGGCGCTTGGCTTCGGACAGCTCCGGAGAGCCGTAGTGTGTGTCTGCACTAGACTGCATCATAGCGAAAAGCTTTGGCAGTGTGTCTCGCAGAGAGATAGCTTAGGAGCGCAGCGCACTTATGCCTCCCTTGTCCAGAAACACGATTTTACTGCACACTCCAAAAACAGTACTCTTCCCAGGGCAAGATGCCAGATGCTCTCTGATGCCCGTGCTCCCTTCCTACTCTTGCCCAGCTCGTTGTTGTAACGCGCACATGCCGTCCTGGCATTCAGTGCACAGTGAAAGCAATCGCAAAAGTCCAGCAGCTGCTGACTCCCAAACACAAGGCGCTGGCTATGTTCTTGCTACTCGACGACTCAACGCAGCCCTTCATTTCTGCAGTTGCCATCGAGGTCTCTGCATGTCGGAGAGTCAGAGGACGAGCACGAGTTTCCCACGAGGGGCTGAATCAGGAGGAATTCAAAACTCAGGGAATTTGTCCTGGAACACCTTCCATAAGGATGCTCGAAGGGAATTGAAGAGGCAGGCGAGCGGCCACCACCGTCCTCTAGCAGTCCTTAGGGTGCGCGCAGAAGCCCGGTGCTCTGCGGCTTCGTTCTTCGCCCTCGTGCAAGCTACCGCTCTGTCCGGCTCCCGGAGCAGGAGAAGCGGCTGCTTCGCGCACACAACAGCGGAGCGGCAGCCCTACGCTCCGAAGCGCTGCTTCAGCCGAAAGACGCCGGCCACCGGCGCTTGGCTTCGGACAGCTCCGGAGAGCCGTAGTGTGGGTCTGCACTAGACTGCATCATAGCGAAAAGCTTTGGCAGTGTGTCTCGCAGGGAGATAGCTTAGGAGCGCAGCGCACTTATGCCTCCCTTGTCCAGAAACACGATTTTACTGCACACTCCAAAAACAGTACTCTTCCCAGGGCAATATATAAGCTGCTTTCTGACGGCCGTGATCTTTCGATTACTCTTGCGCAGCTCGGTGTTGCAGAGTGCACGTGCCTTCCTGGAATTCAGTGCACAGTGAAAGCAATCGCAAAAGTCCAGCAGCTGCTGACTCCCAAACACAAGGCGCTGTCTACGTTCTTGCTTCGCAACACTTCAACAGAGTCCTTCATTTCTGCAGCTGCCATCGAGTTTTCTGCATCTCGAGCCTTCTGGGACGAGCACCAATTTCCCAGGAGGGGCTGCATCAGGACGAAGTCAAAACCCAGGAAAGTTGTCTCGGAACACCTTCAATAAAGCATGCCAGCAGTGCATTGAAAAGGCAGGTAGCTTTAGCCACCGTCCTCTAGCAGTCGCGAAGCTGTGCACACAATGTCGTCTCCCTGCGGCAACGTTCTTCGCCCTCGTGCAAGCTACCGCTCTGTCCGGCTCCCGGAGCAGGAGAAGCGGCTGCTTCGCGCACACAGCAGCGGAGCGGCAGCCCTACGCTCCGAAGCGCTGCTTCAGCCGAAAGACGCCGGCCACCGGCGCTTGGCTTCGGACAGCTGCGGAGAGCCGTAGTGTGCGTCTGCACTAGACTGCATCATAGCGAAAAGCTTTGACAGTGTGTCTCGCAGGGAGATAGCTTAGGAGCGCAGCGCACTTATGCCTCCCTTGTCCAGAAACACGATTTTACTGCACACTCCAAAAACAGTACTCCTCCCAGGGCAATATATAAGCTGCTTTCTGACGGCCGTGATCTTTCGATTACTCTTGCCCAGATCGTTGTTTTAACGTGCACATGCCGTCCTGGCATTCAGTGCACAGTGAAAGCAATCGCAAAAGTCCAGCAGCTGCTGACTCCCAAACACAAGGCGCTGGCTATGTTCTTGCTTCTCGACAACTCAACGCAGCCCTTCATTTCTGCAGTTGCCATCGAGGTCTCTGCATGTCGGAGACTCAGAGGACGAGCACGAATTTCCCAGGAGGGGCTGCATCAGGAGGAATTCAAAACTCCAGAAAATTGTCCTGGAACACCTTCCATAAGGATGCTAGAAGGGAATTGAAGAGGCAGGCGAGCGGCCACCACGGTCCTCTAGCAGTCCTTCGGGTGTGCGCAGAAGCCCGGTGCTCTGCGGCTTCGTTCTTCGCCCCCGTACAAACTACCGCTCTGTCCGGCTCCCGGAGCAGGAGAAGCGGCTGCTTCGCGCACACAACAGCGGAGCGGCAGCCCTACGCTCCGAAGCGCTGCTTCAGCCGAAAGACGCCGGCCACCGGCGCTTGGCTTCGGACAGCTCCGGAGAGCCGTAGTGTGCGTCTGCACTAGACTGCATCATAGCGAAAAGCTTTGACAGTGTGTCTCGCAGGGAGATAGCTTAGGAGCGCAGCGCACTTATGCCTCCCTTGTCCAGAAACACGGATTTGCTGCACACTCCAAAAACACTGCTCTTTCCATGGTACTATGTAAGCTGCTGTCTGACGCCCGTTCTCTTCTGCCCACTCTTGCCCAGCTGGTTGTTGCAGCGTGCACGTGCCTTCCTGGCATTAAGAGCACAGTGAAAGCAATCGCAAAAGTCCAGCAGCTGCTGACTCCCAAACACAAGGCGCTTGTCTACGTTCTTGCTTCTCGACAACTCAACGCAGCCCTTCATTTCTGCAGCTGCCATCGAGTTTTCTGTATCTTGAGCCTTCTGGGACGAGCACCAATTTCCCAGGAGGGGCTGCATCAGGACGAAGTCAAAACCCAGGAAAGTTGTCTCGGAACACCTTCAATAAAGCATGCCAGCAGTGCATTGAAAAGGCAGGTAGCTTTAGCCACCGTCCTCTAGCAGTCGCGAAGCTGTGCACACAATGTCGTCTGCCTGCGGCAACGTTCTTCGCCCTCGTGCAAGCTACCGCTCTGTCCGGCTCCCGGAGCAGGAGAAGCGGCTGCTTCGCGCACACAGCAGCGGAGCGGCAGCCCTACGCTCCGAAGCGCTGCTTCAGCCGAAAGACGCCGGCCACCGGCGCTTGGCTTCGGACAGCTCCGGAGAGCCGTAGTGTGCGTCTGCACTAGACTGCATCATAGCGAAAAGCTTTGGCAGTGTGTCTCGCAGAGAGATAGCTTAGGAGCGCAGCGCACTTATGCCTCCCTTGTCCAGAAACACGATTTTACTGCACACTCCAAAAACAGTACTCTTCCCAGGGCAAGATGCCAGATGCTCTCTGATGCCCGTGCTCCCTTCCTACTCTTGCCCAGCTCGTTGTTGTAACGCGCACATGCCGTCCTGGCATTCAGCGCACAGTGAAAGCAATCGCAAAAGTCCAGCAGCTGCTGACTCCCAAACACAAGGCGCTGGCTATGTTCTTGCTACTCGACGACTCAACGCAGCCATTCATTTCTGCAGTTGCCATCGAGGTCTCTGCATGTCGGAGAGTCAGAGGACGAGCACGAGTTTCCCACGAGGGGCTGAATCAGGAGGAATTCAAAACTCAGGGAATTTGTCCTGGAACACCTTCCATAAGGATGCTAGAAGGGAATTGAAGAGGCAGGCGAGCGGCCACCACCGTCCTCTAGCAGTCCTTAGGGTGCGCGCAGAAGCCCGGTGCTCTGCGGCTTCGTTCTTCGCCCTCGTGCAAGCTACCGCTCTGTCCGGCTCCCGGAGCAGGAGAAGCGGCTGCTTCGCGCACACAACAGCGGAGCGGCAGCCCTACGCTCCGAAGCGCTGCTTCAGCCGAAAGACGCCGGCCACCGGCGCTTGGCTTCGGACAGCTCCGGAGAGCCGTAGTGTGGGTCTGCACTAGACTGCATCATAGCGAAAAGCTTTGGCAGTGTGTCTCGCAGGGAGATAGCTTAGGAGCGCAGCGCACTTATGCCTCCCTTGTCCAGAAACACGATTTTACTGCACACTCCAAAAACAGTACTCTTCCCAGGCCAATATATAAGCTGCTTTCTGACGGCCGTGATCTTTCGATTACTCTTGCGCAGCTCGGTGTTGCAGAGTGCACGTGCCTTCCTGGAATTCAGTGCACAGTGAAAGCAATCGCAAAAGTCCAGCAGCTGCTGACTCCCAAACACAAGGCGCTGTCTACGTTCTTGCTTCGCAACACTTCAACAGAGTCCTTCATTTCTGCAGCTGCCATCGAGTTTTCTGCATCTCGAGCCTTCTGGGACGAGCACCAATTTCCCAGGAGGGGCTGCATCAGGACGAAGTCAAAACCCAGGAAAGTTGTCTCGGAACACCTTCAATAAAGCATGCCAGCAGTGCATTGAAAAGGCAGGTAGCTTTAGCCACCGTCCTCTAGCAGTCGCGAAGCTGTGCACACAATGTCGTCTCCCTGCGGCAACGTTCTTCGCCCTCGTGCAAGCTACCGCTCTGTCCGGCTCCCGGAGCAGGAGAAGCGGCTGCTTCGCGCACACAACAGCGGAGCGGCAGCCCTTCGCTCCGAAGCGCTGCTTCAGCCGAAAGACGCCGGCCACCGGCGCTTGGCTTCGGACAGCTCCGGAGAGCCGTAGTGTGCGTCTGCACTAGACTGCATCATAGCGAAAAGCTTTGGCAGTGTGTCTCGCAGAGAGATAGCTTAGGAGCGCAGCGCACTTATGCCTCCCTTGTCCAGAAACACGATTTTACTGCACACTCCAAAAACAGTACTCTTCCCAGGGCAAGATGCCAGATGCTCTCTGATGCCCGTGCTCCCTTCCTACTCTTGCCCAGCTCGTTGTTGTAACGCGCACATGCCGTCCTGGCATTCAGTGCACAGTGAAAGCAATCGCAAAAGTCCAGCAGCTGCTGACTCCCAAACACAAGGCGCTGGCTATGTTCTTGCTACTCGACGACTCAACGCAGCCCTTCATTTCTGCAGTTGCCATCGAGGTCTCTGCATGTCGGAGAGTCAGAGGACGAGCACGAGTTTCCCACGAGGGGCTGAATCAGGAGGAATTCAAAACTCAGGGAATTTGTCCTGGAACACCTTCCATAAGGATGCTAGAAGGGAATTGAAGAGGCAGGCGAGCGGCCACCACCGTCCTCTAGCAGTCCTTAGGGTGCGCGCAGAAGCCCGGTGCTCTGCGGCTTCGTTCTTCGCCCTCGTGCAAGCTACCGCTCTGTCCGGCTCCCGGAGCAGGAGAAGCGGCTGCTTCGCGCACACAACAGCGGAGCGGCAGCCCTACGCTCCGAAGCGCTGCTTCAGCCGAAAGACGCCGGCCACCGGCGCTTGGCTTCGGACAGCTCCGGAGAGCCGTAGTGTGGGTCTGCACTAGACTGCATCATAGCGAAAAGCTTTGGCATTGTGTCTCGCAGGGAGATAGCTTAGGAGCGCAGCGCACTTATGCCTCCCTTGTCCAGAAACACGATTTTACTGCACACTCCAAAAACAGTACTCTTCCCAGGGCAATATATAAGCTGCTTTCTGACGGCCGTGATCTTTCGATTACTCTTGCGCAGCTCGGTGTTGCAGAGTGCACGTGCCTTCCTGGAATTCAGTGCACAGTGAAAGCAATCGCAAAAGTCCAGCAGCTGCTGACTCCCAAACACAAGGCGCTGTCTACGTTCTTGCTTCTCAACACTTCAACAGAGTCCTTCATTTCTGCAGCTGCCATCGAGTTTTCTGTATCTCGAGCCTTCTGGGACGAGCACCAATTTCCCAGGAGGGGCTGCATCAGGACGAAGTCAAAACCCAGGAAAGTTGTCTCGGAACACCTTCAATAAAGCATGCCAGCAGTGCATTGAAAAGGCAGGGAGCTTTAGCCACCGTCCTCTAGCAGTCGCGAAGCTGTGCACACAATGTCGTCTCCCTGCGGCAACGTTCTTCGCCCTCGTGCAAGCTACCGCTCTGTCCGGCTCCCGGAGCAGGAGAAGCGGCTGCTTCGCGCACACAACAGCGGAGCGGCAGCCCTACGCTCCGAAGCGCTGCTTCAGCCGAAAGACGCCGGCCACCGGCGCTTGGCTTCGGACAGCTGCGGAGAGCCGTAGTGTGCGTCTGCAACTAGACTGCATCATAGCGAAAAGCTTTGGCAGTGTGTCTCGCAGGGAGATAGCTTAGGAGCGCAGCGCACTTATGCCTCCCTTGTCCAGAAACACGATTTTACTGCACACTCGAAAAACAGTACTCTTCCCAGGGCAATATATAAGCTGCTTTCTGACGGCCGTGATCTTTCGATTACTCTTGCGCAGCTCGTTGTTTTAACGTGCACATGCCGTCCTGGCATTCAGTGCACAGTGAAAGCAATCGCAAAAGTCCAGCAGCTGCTGACTCCCAAACACAAGGCGCTGGCTATGTTCTTGCTTCTCGACAACTCAACGCAGCCCTTCATTTCTGCAGTTGCCATCGAGGTCTCTGCATGTCGGAGACTCAGAGGACGAGCACGAGTTTCCCAGGAGGGGCTGCATCAGGAGGAATTCAAAACTTCAGAAAATCGTCCTGGAACACCTTCCATAAGGATGCTAGAAGGGAATTGAAGAGGCAGGCGTGCGGCCACCACGGTCCTCTAGCAGTCCTTCGGGTGTGCGCAGAAGCCCGGTGCTCTGCGGCTTCGTTCTTCGCCCCCGTACAAACTACCGCTCTGTCCGGCTCCAGGAGCAGGAGAAGCGGCTGCTTCGCGCACACAACAGCGGAGCGGCAGCCCTACGCTCCGAAGCGCTGCTTCAGCCGAAAGACGCCGGCCACCGGCACTTGGCTTCGGACAGCTCCGGAGAGCCGTAGCGTGCGTCTGCACTAGACTGCATCATAGCGAAAAGCTTTGACAGTGTGTCTCGCAGGGAGATAGCTTAGGAGCGCAGCGCACTTATGCCTCCCTTGTCCAGAAACACGGATTTGCTGCACACTCCAAAAACACTGCTCTTTCCATGGTACTATGTAAGCTGCTGTCTGACGCCCGTTCTCTTCTGCCCACTCTTGCCCAGCTGGTTGTTGCAGCGTGCACGTGCCTTCCTGGCATTAAGAGCACAGTGAAAGCAATCGCAAAAGTCCAGCAGCTGCTGACTCCCAAACACAAGGCGCTTGTCTACGTTCTTGCTTCTCGACAACTCAACGCAGCCCTTCATTTCTGCAGCTGCCATCGAGTTTTCTGTATCTTGAGCCTTCTGGGACGAGCACCAATTTCCCAGGAGGGGCTGCATCAGGACGAAGTCAAAACCCAGGAAAGTTGTCTCGGAACACCTTCAATAAAGCATGCCAGCAGTGCATTGAAAAGGCAGGGAGCTTTAGCCACCGTCCTCTAGCAGTCGCGAAGCTGTGCACACAATGTCGTCTGCCTGCGGCAACGTTCTTCGCCCTCGTGCAAGCTACCGCTCTGTCCGGCTCCCGGAGCAGGAGAAGCGGCTGCTTCGCGCACACAGCAGCGGAGCGGCAGCCCTACGCTCCGAAGCGCTGCTTCAGCCGAAAGACGCCGGCCACCGGCGCTTGGCTTCGGACAGCTCCGGAGAGCCGTAGTGTGCGTGTGCAACTAGACTGCATCATAGCGAAAAGCTTTGACAGTGTGTCTCGCAGGGAGATAGCTTAGGAGCGCAGCGCACTTATGCCTCCCTTGTCCAGAAACACGGATTTGCTGCACACTCCAAAAACACTGCTCTTTCCATGGTACTATGTAAGCTGCTGTCTGACGCCCGTTCTCTTCTGCCCACTCTTGCCCAGCTGGTTGTTGCAGCGTGCACGTGCCTTCCTGGCATTAAGAGCACAGTGAAAGCAATCGCAAAAGTCCAGCAGCTGCTGACTCCCAAACACAAGGCGCTTGTCTACGTTCTTGCTTCTCGACAACTCAACGCAGCCCTTCATTTCTGCAGCTGCCATCGAGTTTTCTGTATCTTGAGCCTTCTGGGACGAGCACCAATTTCCCAGGAGGGGCTGCCTCAGGACGAAGTCAAAACCCAGGAAAGTTGTCTCGGAACACCTTCAATAAAGCATGCCAGCAGTGCATTGAAAAGGCAGGTAGCTTTAGCCACCGTCCTCTAGCAGTCGCGAAGCTGTGCACACAATGTCGTCTGCCTGCGGCAACGTTCTTCGCCCTCGTGCAAGCTACCGCTCTGTCCGGCTCCCGGAGCAGGAGAAGCGGCTGCTTCGCGCACACAACAGCGGAGCGGCAGCCCTACGCTCCGAAGCGCTGCTTCAGCCGAAAGACGCCGGCCACCGGCGCTTGGCTTCGGACAGCTCCGGAGAGCCGTAGTGTGCGTCTGCACTAGACTGCATCATAGCGAAAAGCTTTGGCAGTGTGTCTCGCAGAGAGATAGCTTAGGAGCGCAGCGCACTTATGCCTCCCTTGTCCAGAAACACGATTTTACTGCACACTCCAAAAACAGTACTCTTCCCAGGGCAAGATGCCAGATGCTCTCTGATGCCCGTGCTCCCTTCCTACTCTTGCCCAGCTCGTTGTTGTAACGCGCACATGCCGTCCTGGCATTCAGTGCACAGTGAAAGCAATCGCAAAAGTCCAGCAGCTGCTGACTCCCAAACACAAGGCGCTGGCTATGTTCTTGCTTCTCGACAACTCAACGCAGCCCTCCATTTCTGCAGTTGCCATCGAGGTCTCTGCATGTCGGAGAGTCAGAGGACGAGCACGAGTTTCCCACGAGGGGCTGAATCAGGAGGAATTCAAAACTCAGGGAATTTGTCCTGGAACACCTTCCATAAGGATGCTAGAAGGGAATTGAAGAGGCAGGCGAGCGGCCACCACCGTCCTCTAGCAGTCCTTAGGGTGCGCGCAGAAGCCCGGTGCTCTGCGGCTTCGTTCTTCGCCCTCGTGCAAGCTACCGCTCTGTCCGGCTCCCGGAGCAGGAGAAGCGGCTGCTTCGCGCACACAACAGCGGAGCGGCAGCCCTACGCTCCGAAGCGCTGCTTCAGCCGAAAGACGCCGGCCACCGGCGCTTGGCTTCGGACAGCTCCGGAGAGCCGTAGTGTGGGTCTGCACTAGACTGCATCATAGCGAAAAGCTTTGGCATTGTGTCTCGCAGGGAGATAGCTTAGGAGCGCAGCGCACTTATGCCTCCCTTGTCCAGAAACACGATTTTACTGCACACTCCAAAAACAGTACTCTTCCCAGGGCAATATATAAGCTGCTTTCTGACGGCCGTGATCTTTCGATTACTCTTGCGCAGCTCGGTGTTGCAGAGTGCACGTGCCTTCCTGGAATTCAGCGCACAGTGAAAGCAATCGCAAAAGTCCAGCAGCTGCTGACTCCCAAACACAAGGCGCTTGTCTACGTTCTTGCTTCTCGACAACTCAACGCAGCCCTCCATTTCTGCAGTTGCCATCGAGGTCTCTGCATGTCGGAGACTCAGAGGACGAGCACGAGTTTCCCAGGAGGGGCTGCATCAGGAGGAATTCAAAACTCCAGAAAATTGTCCTGGAACACCTTCCATAAGGATGCTAGAAGGGAATTGAAGAGGCAGGCGTGCCGCCACCACGGTCCTCTAGCAGTCCTTCGGGTGTGCGCAGAAGCCCGGTGCTCTGCGGCTTCGTTCTTCGCCCCCGTACAAACTACCGCTCTGTCCGGCTCCCGGAGCAGGAGAAGCGGCTGCTTCGCGCACACAACAGCGGAGAGGCAGCCCTACGCTCCGAAGCGCTGCTTCAGCCGAAAGACGCCGGCCACCGGCGCTTGGCTTCGGACAGCTCCGGAGAGCCGTAGTGTGCGTCTGCACTAGACTGCATCATAGCGAAAAGCTTTGACAGTGTGTCTCGCAGGGAGATAGCTTAGGAGCGCAGCGCACTTATGCCTCCCTTGTCCAGAAACACGGATTTGCTGCACACTCCAAAAACACTGCTCTTTCCATGGTACTATGTAAGCTGCTGTCTGACGCCCGTTCTCTTCTGCCCACTCTTGCCCAGCTGGTTGTTGCAGCGTGCACGTGCCTTCCTGGCATTAAGAGCACAGTGAAAGCAATCGCAAAAGTCCAGCAGCTGCTGACTCCCAAACACAAGGCGCTTGTCTACGTTCTTGCTTCTCGACAACTCAACGCAGCCCTTCATTTCTGCAGCTGCCATCGAGTTTTCTGTATCTTGAGCCTTCTGGGACGAGCACCAATTTCCCAGGAGGGGCTGCATCAGGACGAAGTCAAAACCCAGGAAAGTTGTCTCGGAACACCTTCAATAAAGCATGCCAGCAGTGCATTGAAAAGGCAGGTAGCTTTAGCCACCGTCCTCTAGCAGTCGCGAAGCTGTGCACACAATGTCGTCTGCCTGCGGCAACGTTCTTCGCCCTCGTGCAAGCTACCGCTCTGTCCGGCTCCCGGAGCAGGAGAAGCGGCTGCTTCGCGCACACAGCAGCGGAGCGGCAGCCCTACGCTCCGAAGCGCTGCTTCAGCCGAAAGACGCCGGCCACCGGCGCTTGGCTTCGGACAGCTCCGGAGAGCCGTAGTGTGCGTCTGCACTAGACTGCATCATAGCGAAAAGCTTTGGCAGTGTGTCTCGCAGAGAGATAGCTTAGGAGCGCAGCGCACTTATGCCTCCCTTGTCCAGAAACACGATTTTACTGCACACTCCAAAAACAGTACTCTTCCCAGGGCAAGATGCCAGATGCTCTCTGATGCCCGTGCTCCCTTCCTACTCTTGCCCAGCTCGTTGTTGTAACGCGCACATGCCGTCCTGGCATTCAGTGCACAGTGAAAGCAATCGCAAAAGTCCAGCAGCTGCTGACTCCCAAACACAAGGCGCTGGCTATGTTCTTGCTACTCGACGACTCAACGCAGCCCTTCATTTCTGCAGTTGCCATCGAGGTCTCTGCATGTCGGAGAGTCAGAGGACGAGCACGAGTTTCCCACGAGGGGCTGAATCAGGAGGAATTCAAAACTCAGGGAATTTGTCCTGGAACACCTTCCATAAGGATGCTAGAAGGGAATTGAAGAGGCAGGCGAGCGGCCACCACCGTCCTCTAGCAGTCCTTAGGGTGCGCGCAGAAGCCCGGTGCTCTGCGGCTTCGTTCTTCGCCCTCGTGCAAGCTACCGCTCTGTCCGGCTCCCGGAGCAGGAGAAGCGGCTGCTTCGCGCACACAACAGCGGAGCGGCAGCCCTACGCTCCGAAGCGCTGCTTCAGCCGAAAGACGCCGGCCACCGGCGCTTGGCTTCGGACAGCTCCGGAGAGCCGTAGTGTGGGTCTGCACTAGACTGCATCATAGCGAAAAGCTTTGGCATTGTGTCTCGCAGGGAGATAGCTTAGGAGCGCAGCGCACTTATGCCTCCCTTGTCCAGAAACACGATTTTACTGCACACTCCAAAAACAGTACTCTTCCCAGGGCAATATATAAGCTGCTTTCTGACGGCCGTGATCTTTCGATTACTCTTGCGCAGCTCGGTGTTGCAGAGTGCACGTGCCTTCCTGGAATTCAGTGCACAGTGAAAGCAATCGCAAAAGTCCAGCAGCTGCTGACTCCCAAACACAAGGCGCTGTCTACGTTCTTGCTTCTCAACACTTCAACAGAGTCCTTCATTTCTGCAGCTGCCATCGAGTTTTCTGCATCTCGAGCCTTCTGGGACGAGCACCAATTTCCCAGGAGGGGCTGCATCAGGACGAAGTCAAAACCCAGGAAAGTTGTCTCGGAACACCTTCAATAAAGCATGCCAGCAGTGCATTGAAAAGGCAGGGAGCTTTAGCCACCGTCCTCTAGCAGTCGCGAAGCTGTGCACACAATGTCGTCTCCCTGCGGCAACGTTCTTCGCCCTCGTGCAAGCTACCGCTCTGTCCGGCTCCCGGAGCAGGAGAAGCGGCTGCTTCGCGCACACAACAGCGGAGCGGCAGCCCTACGCTCCGAAGCGCTGCTTCAGCCGAAAGACGCCGGCCACCGGCGCTTGGCTTCGGACAGCTGCGGAGAGCCGTAGTGTGCGTCTGCACTAGACTGCATCATAGCGAAAAGCTTTGGCAGTGTGTCTCGCAGGGAGATAGCTTAGGAGCGCAGCGCACTTATGCCTCCCTTGTCCAGAAACACGATTTTACTGCACACTCGAAAAACAGTACTCTTCCCAGGGCAATATATAAGCTGCTTTCTGACGGCCGTGATCTTTCGATTACTCTTGCGCAGCTCGTTGTTTTAACGTGCACATGCCGTCCTGGCATTCAGTGCACAGTGAAAGCAATCGCAAAAGTCCAGCAGCTGCTGACTCCCAAACACAAGGCGCTGGCTATGTTCTTGCTTCTCGACAACTCAACGCAGCCCTTCATTTCTGCAGTTGCCATCGAGGTCTCTGCATGTCGGAGACTCAGAGGACGAGCACGAGTTTCCCAGGAGGGGCTGCATCAGGAGGAATTCAAAACTTCAGAAAATCGTCCTGGAACACCTTCCATAAGGATGCTAGAAGGGAATTGAAGAGGCAGGCGTGCGGCCACCACGGTCCTCTAGCAGTCCTTCGGGTGTGCGCAGAAGCCCGGTGCTCTGCGGCTTCGTTCTTCGCCCCCGTACAAACTACCGCTCTGTCCGGCTCCAGGAGCAGGAGAAGCGGCTGCTTCGCGCACACAAGAGCGGAGCGGCAGCCCTACGCTCCGAAGCGCTGCTTCAGCCGAAAGACGCCGGCCACCGGCGCTTGGCTTCGGACAGCTCCGGAGAGCCGTAGCGTGCGTCTGCACTAGACTGCATCATAGCGAAAAGCTTTGACAGTGTGTCTCGCAGGGAGATAGCTTAGGAGCGCAGCGCACTTATGCCTCCCTTGTCCAGAAACACGGATTTGCTGCACACTCCAAAAACAATGCTCTTTCCATGGTACTATGTAAGCTGCTGTCTGACGCCCGTTCTCTTCTGCCCACTCTTGCCCAGCTGGTTGTTGCAGCGTGCACGTGCCTTCCTGGCATTAAGAGCACAGTGAAAGCAATCGCAAAAGTCCAGCAGCTGCTGACTCCCAAACACAAGGCGCTTGTCTACGTTCTTGCTTCTCGACAACTCAACGCAGCCCTTCATTTCTGCAGCTGCCATCGAGTTTTCTGTATCTTGAGCCTTCTGGGACGAGCACCAATTTCCCAGGAGGGGCTGCATCAGGACGAAGTCAAAACCCAGGAAAGTTGTCTCGGAACACCTTCAATAAAGCATGCCAGCAGTGCATTGAAAAGGCAGGGAGCTTTAGCCACCGTCCTCTAGCAGTCGCGAAGCTGTGCACACAATGTCGTCTGCCTGCGGCAACGTTCTTCGCCCTCGTGCAAGCTACCGCTCTGTCCGGCTCCCGGAGCAGGAGAAGCGGCTGCTTCGCGCACACAGCAGCGGAGCGGCAGCCCTACGCTCCGAAGCGCTGCTTCAGCCGAAAGACGCCGGCCACCGGCGCTTGGCTTCGGACAGCTCCGGAGAGCCGTAGTGTGCGTGTGCAACTAGACTGCATCATAGCGAAAAGCTTTGACAGTGTGTCTCGCAGGGAGATAGCTTAGGAGCGCAGCGCACTTATGCCTCCCTTGTCCAGAAACACGGATTTGCTGCACACTCCAAAAACACTGCTCTTTCCATGGTACTATGTAAGCTGCTGTCTGACGCCCGTTCTCTTCTGCCCACTCTTGCCCAGCTGGTTGTTGCAGCGTGCACGTGCCTTCCTGGCATTAAGAGCACAGTGAAAGCAATCGCAAAAGTCCAGCAGCTGCTGACTCCCAAACACAAGGCGCTTGTCTACGTTCTTGCTTCTCGACAACTCAACGCAGCCCTTCATTTCTGCAGCTGCCATCGAGTTTTCTGTATCTTGAGCCTTCTGGGACGAGCACCAATTTCCCAGGAGGGGCTGCCTCAGGACGAAGTCAAAACCCAGGAAAGTTGTCTCGGAACACCTTCAATAAAGCATGCCAGCAGTGCATTGAAAAGGCAGGTAGCTTTAGCCACCGTCCTCTAGCAGTCGCGAAGCTGTGCACACAATGTCGTCTGCCTGCGGCAACGTTCTTCGCCCTCGTGCAAGCTACCGCTCTGTCCGGCTCCCGGAGCAGGAGAAGCGGCTGCTTCGCGCACACAGCAGCGGAGCGGCAGCCCTACGCTCCGAAGCGCTGCTTCAGCCGAAAGACGCCGGCCACCGGCGCTTGGCTTCGGACAGCTCCGGAGAGCCGTAGTGTGCGTCTGCACTAGACTGCATCATAGCGAAAAGCTTTGGCAGTGTGTCTCGCAGAGAGATAGCTTAGGAGCGCAGCGCACTTATGCCTCCCTTGTCCAGAAACACGATTTTACTGCACACTCCAAAAACAGTACTCTTCCCAGGGCAAGATGCCAGATGCTCTCTGATGCCCGTGCTCCCTTCCTACTCTTGCCCAGCTCGTTGTTGTAACGCGCACATGCCGTCCTGGCATTCAGTGCACAGTGAAAGCAATCGCAAAAGTCCAGCAGCTGCTGACTCCCAAACACAAGGCGCTGGCTATGTTCTTGCTTCTCGACAACTCAACGCAGCCCTCCATTTCTGCAGTTGCCATCGAGGTCTCTGCATGTCGGAGAGTCAGAGGACGAGCACGAGTTTCCCACGAGGGGCTGAATCAGGAGGAATTCAAAACTCAGGGAATTTGTCCTGGAACACCTTCCATAAGGATGCTAGAAGGGAATTGAAGAGGCAGGCGAGCGGCCACCACCGTCCTCTAGCAGTCCTTAGGGTGCGCGCAGAAGCCCGGTGCTCTGCGGCTTCGTTCTTCGCCCTCGTGCAAGCTACCGCTCTGTCCGGCTCCCGGAGCAGGAGAAGCGGCTGCTTCGCGCACACAACAGCGGAGCGGCAGCCCTACGCTCCGAAGCGCTGCTTCAGCCGAAAGACGCCGGCCACCGGCGCTTGGCTTCGGACAGCTCCGGAGAGCCGTAGTGTGGGTCTGCACTAGACTGCATCATAGCGAAAAGCTTTGGCATTGTGTCTCGCAGGGAGATAGCTTAGGAGCGCAGCGCACTTATGCCTCCCTTGTCCAGAAACACGATTTTACTGCACACTCCAAAAACAGTACTCTTCCCAGGGCAATATATAAGCTGCTTTCTGACGGCCGTGATCTTTCGATTACTCTTGCGCAGCTCGGTGTTGCAGAGTGCACGTGCCTTCCTGGAATTCAGCGCACAGTGAAAGCAATCGCAAAAGTCCAGCAGCTGCTGACTCCCAAACACAAGGCGCTTGTCTACGTTCTTGCTTCTCGACAACTCAACGCAGCCCTCCATTTCTGCAGTTGCCATCGAGGTCTCTGCATCTCGGAGACTCAGAGGACGAGCACGAGTTTCCCAGGAGGGGCTGCATCAGGAGGAATTCAAAACTCCAGAAAATTGTCCTGGAACACCTTCCATAAGGATGCTAGAAGGGAATTGAAGAGGCAGGCGTGCCGCCACCACGGTCCTCTAGCAGTCCTTCGGGTGTGCGCAGAAGCCCGGTGCTCTGCGGCTTCGTTCTTCGCCCCCGTACAAACTACCGCTCTGTCCGGCTCCCGGAGCAGGAGAAGCGGCTGCTTCGCGCACACAACAGCGGAGAGGCAGCCCTACGCTCCGAAGCGCTGCTTCAGCCGAAAGACGCCGGCCACCGGCGCTTGGCTTCGGACAGCTCCGGAGAGCCGTAGTGTGCGTCTGCACTAGACTGCATCATAGCGAAAAGCTTTGACAGTGTGTCTCGCAGGGAGATAGCTTAGGAGCGCAGCGCACTTATGCCTCCCTTGTCCAGAAACACGGATTTGCTGCACACTCCAAAAACACTGCTCTTTCCATGGTACTATGTAAGCTGCTGTCTGACGCCCGTTCTCTTCTGCCCACTCTTGCCCAGCTGGTTGTTGCAGCGTGCACGTGCCTTCCTGGCATTAAGAGCACAGTGAAAGCAATCGCAAAAGTCCAGCAGCTGCTGACTCCCAAACACAAGGCGCTGTCTACGTTCTTGCTTCGCAACACTTCAACAGAGTCCTTCATTTCTGCAGCTGCCATCGAGTTTTCTGCATCTCGAGCCTTCTGGGACGAGCACCAATTTCCCAGGAGGGGCTGCATCAGGACGAAGTCAAAACCCAGGAAAGTTGTCTCGGAACACCTTCAATAAAGCATGCCAGCAGTGCATTGAAAAGGCAGGTAGCTTTAGCCACCGTCCTCTAGCAGTCGCGAAGCTGTGCACACAATGTCGTCTCCCTGCGGCAACGTTCTTCGCCCTCGTGCAAGCTACCGCTCTGTCCGGCTCCCGGAGCAGGAGAAGCGGCTGCTTCGCGCACACAGCAGCGGAGCGGCAGCCCTACGCTCCGAAGCGCTGCTTCAGCCGAAAGACGCCGGCCACCGGCGCTTGGCTTCGGACAGCTGCGGAGAGCCGTAGTGTGCGTCTGCACTAGACTGCATCATAGCGAAAAGCTTTGGCAGTGTGTCTCGCAGGGAGATAGCTTAGGAGCGCAGCGCACTTATGCCTCCCTTGTCCAGAAACACGATTTTACTGCACACTCGAAAAACAGTACTCTTCCCAGGGCAATATATAAGCTGCTTTCTGACGGCCGTGATCTTTCGATTACTCTTGCGCAGCTCGTTGTTTTAACGTGCACATGCCGTCCTGGCATTCAGTGCACAGTGAAAGCAATCGCAAAAGTCCAGCAGCTGCTGACTCCCAAACACAAGGCGCTGGCTATGTTCTTGCTTCTCGACAACTCAACGCAGCCCTTCATTTCTGCAGTTGCCATCGAGGTCTCTGCATGTCGGAGACTCAGAGGACGAGCATGAGTTTCCCAGGAGGGGCTGCATCAGGAGGAATTCAAAACTTCAGAAAATCGTCCTGGAACACCTTCCATAAGGATGCTAGAAGGGAATTGAAGAGGCAGGCGTGCGGCCACCACGGTCCTCTAGCAGTCCTTCAGGTGTGCGCAGAAGCCCGGTGCTCTGCGGCTTCGTTCTTTGCCCCCGTACAAACTACCGCTCTGTCCGGCTCCAGGAGCAGGAGAAGCGGCTGCTTCGCGCACACAACAGCGGAGCGGCAGCCCTACGCTCCGAAGCGCTGCTTCAGCCGAAAGACGCCGGCCACCGGCGCTTGGCTTCGGACAGCTCCGGAGAGCCGTAGCGTGCGTCTGCACTAGACTGCATCATAGCGAAAAGCTTTGACAGTGTGTCTCGCAGGGAGATAGCTTAGGAGCGCAGCGCACTTATGCCTCCCTTGTCCAGAAACACGGATTTGCTGCACACTCCAAAAACACTGCCCTTTCCATGGTACTATGTAAGCTGCTGTCTGACGCCCGTTCTCTTCTGCCCACTCTTGCCCAGCTGGTTGTTGCAGCGTGCACGTGCCTTCCTGGCATTAAGAGCACAGTGAAAGCAATCGCAAAAGTCCAGCAGCTGCTGACTCCCAAACACAAGGCGCTTGTCTACGTTCTTGCTTCTCGACAACTCAACGCAGCCCTTCATTTCTGCAGCTGCCATCGAGTTTTCTGTATCTTGAGCCTTCTGGGACGAGCACCAATTTCCCAGGAGGGGCTGCATCAGGACGAAGTCAAAACCCAGGAAAGTTGTCTCGGAACACCTTCAATAAAGCATGCCAGCAGTGCATTGAAAAGGCAGGGAGCTTTAGCCACCGTCCTCTAGCAGTCGCGAAGCTGTGCACACAATGTCGTCTGCCTGCGGCAACGTTCTTCGCCCTCGTGCAAGCTACCGCTCTGTCCGGCTCCCGGAGCAGGAGAAGCGGCTGCTTCGCGCACACAGCAGCGGAGCGGCAGCCCTACGCTCCGAAGCGCTGCTTCAGCCGAAAGACGCCGGCCACCGGCGCTTGGCTTCGGACAGCTCCGGAGAGCCGTAGTGTGCGTGTGCAACTAGACTGCATCATAGCGAAAAGCTTTGACAGTGTGTCTCGCAGGGAGATAGCTTAGGAGCGCAGCGCACTTATGCCTCCCTTGTCCAGAAACACGGATTTGCTGCACACTCCAAAAACACTGCTCTTTCCATGGTACTATGTAAGCTGCTGTCTGACGCCCGTTCTCTTCTGCCCACTCTTGCCCAGCTGGTTGTTGCAGCGTGCACGTGCCTTCCTGGCATTAAGAGCACAGTGAAAGCAATCGCAAAAGTCCAGCAGCTGCTGACTCCCAAACACAAGGCGCTTGTCTACGTTCTTGCTTCTCGACAACTCAACGCAGCCCTTCATTTCTGCAGCTGCCATCGAGTTTTCTGTATCTTGAGCCTTCTGGGACGAGCACCAATTTCCCAGGAGGGGCTGCCTCAGGACGAAGTCAAAACCCAGGAAAGTTGTCTCGGAACACCTTCAATAAAGCATGCCAGCAGTGCATTGAAAAGGCAGGTAGCTTTAGCCACCGTCCTCTAGCAGTCGCGAAGCTGTGCACACAATGTCGTCTGCCTGCGGCAACGTTCTTCGCCCTCGTGCAAGCTACCGCTCTGTCCGGCTCCCGGAGCAGGAGAAGCGGCTGCTTCGCGCACACAGCAGCGGAGCGGCAGCCCTACGCTCCGAAGCGCTGCTTCAGCCGAAAGACGCCGGCCACCGGCGCTTGGCTTCGGACAGCTCCGGAGAGCCGTAGTGTGCGTCTGCACTAGACTGCATCATAGCGAAAAGCTTTGGCAGTGTGTCTCGCAGAGAGATAGCTTAGGAGCGCAGCGCACTTATGCCTCCCTTGTCCAGAAACACGATTTTACTGCACACTCCAAAAACAGTACTCTTCCCAGGGCAAGATGCCAGATGCTCTCTGATGCCCGTGCTCCCTTCCTACTCTTGCCCAGCTCGTTGTTGTAACGCGCACATGCCGTCCTGGCATTCAGTGCACAGTGAAAGCAATCGCAAAAGTCCAGCAGCTGCTGACTCCCAAACACAAGGCGCTGGCTATGTTCTTGCTTCTCGACAACTCAACGCAGCCCTCCATTTCTGCAGTTGCCATCGAGGTCTCTGCATGTCGGAGAGTCAGAGGACGAGCACGAGTTTCCCACGAGGGGCTGAATCAGGAGGAATTCAAAACTCAGGGAATTTGTCCTGGAACACCTTCCATAAGGATGCTAGAAGGGAATTGAAGAGGCAGGCGAGCGGCCACCACCGTCCTCTAGCAGTCCTTAGGGTGCGCGCAGAAGCCCGGTGCTCTGCGGCTTCGTTCTTCGCCCTCGTGCAAGCTACCGCTCTGTCCGGCTCCCGGAGCAGGAGAAGCGGCTGCTTCGCGCACACAACAGCGGAGCGGCAGCCCTACGCTCCGAAGCGCTGCTTCAGCCGAAAGACGCCGGCCACCGGCGCTTGGCTTCGGACAGCTCCGGAGAGCCGTAGTGTGGGTCTGCACTAGACTGCATCATAGCGAAAAGCTTTGGCATTGTGTCTCGCAGGGAGATAGCTTAGGAGCGCAGCGCACTTATGCCTCCCTTGTCCAGAAACACGATTTTACTGCACACTCCAAAAACAGTACTCTTCCCAGGGCAATATATAAGCTGCTTTCTGACGGCCGTGATCTTTCGATTACTCTTGCGCAGCTCGGTGTTGCAGAGTGCACGTGCCTTCCTGGAATTCAGCGCACAGTGAAAGCAATCGCAAAAGTCCAGCAGCTGCTGACTCCCAAACACAAGGCGCTTGTCTACGTTCTTGCTTCTCGACAACTCAACGCAGCCCTCCATTTCTGCAGTTGCCATCGAGGTCTCTGCATGTCGGAGACTCAGAGGACGAGCACGAGTTTCCCAGGAGGGGCTGCATCAGGAGGAATTCAAAACTCCAGAAAATTGTCCTGGAACACCTTCCATAAGGATGCTAGAAGGGAATTGAAGAGGCAGGCGTGCCGCCACCACGGTCCTCTAGCAGTCCTTCGGGTGTGCGCAGAAGCCCGGTGCTCTGCGGCTTCGTTCTTCGCCCCCGTACAAACTACCGCTCTGTCCGGCTCCCGGAGCAGGAGAAGCGGCTGCTTCGCGCACACAACAGCGGAGAGGCAGCCCTACGCTCCGAAGCGCTGCTTCAGCCGAAAGACGCCGGCCACCGGCGCTTGGCTTCGGACAGCTCCGGAGAGCCGTAGTGTGCGTCTGCACTAGACTGCATCATAGCGAAAAGCTTTGACAGTGTGTCTCGCAGGGAGATAGCTTAGGAGCGCAGCGCACTTATGCCTCCCTTGTCCAGAAACACGGATTTGCTGCACACTCCAAAAACACTGCTCTTTCCATGGTACTATGTAAGCTGCTGTCTGACGCCCGTTCTCTTCTGCCCACTCTTGCCCAGCTGGTTGTTGCAGCGTGCACGTGCCTTCCTGGCATTAAGAGCACAGTGAAAGCAATCGCAAAAGTCCAGCAGCTGCTGACTCCCAAACACAAGGCGCTTGTCTACGTTCTTGCTTCTCGACAACTCAACGCAGCCCTTCATTTCTGCAGCTGCCATCGAGTTTTCTGTATCTTGAGCCTTCTGGGACGAGCACCAATTTCCCAGGAGGGGCTGCATCAGGACGAAGTCAAAACCCAGGAAAGTTGTCTCGGAACACCTTCAATAAAGCATGCCAGCAGTGCATTGAAAAGGCAGGGAGCTTTAGCCACCGTCCTCTAGCAGTCGCGAAGCTGTGCACACAATGTCGTCTCCCTGCGGCAACGTTCTTCGCCCTCGTGCAAGCTACCGCTCTGTCCGGCTCCCGGAGCAGGAGAAGCGGCTGCTTCGCGCACACAGCAGCGGAGCGGCAGCCCTACGCTCCGAAGCGCTGCTTCAGCCGAAAGACGCCGGCCACCGGCGCTTGGCTTCGGACAGCTCCGGAGAGCCGTAGTGTGCGTCTGCAACTAGACTGCATCATAGCGAAAAGCTTTGGCAGTGTGTCTCGCAGGGAGATAGCTTAGGAGCGCAGCGCACTTATGCCTCCCTTGTCCAGAAACACGATTTTACTGCACACTCGAAAAACAGTACTCTTCCCAGGGCAATATATAAGCTGCTTTCTGACGGCCGTGATCTTTCGATTACTCTTGCCCAGATCGTTGTTTTAACGTGCACATGCCGTCCTGGCATTCAGTGCACAGTGAAAGCAATCGCAAAAGTCCAGCAGCTGCTGACTCCCAAACACAAGGCGCTGGCTATGTTCTTGCTTCTCGACAACTCAACGCAGCCCTTCATTTCTGCAGTTGCCATCGAGGTCTCTGCATGTCGGAGACTCAGAGGACGAGCACGAATTTCCCAGGAGGGGCTGCATCAGGAGGAATTCAAAACTCCAGAAAATTGTCCTGGAACACCTTCCATAAGGATGCTAGAAGGGAATTGAAGAGGCAGGCGAGCGGCCACCACGGTCCTCTAGCAGTCCTTCGGGTGTGCGCAGAAGCCCGGTGCTCTGCGGCTTCGTTCTTCGCCCCCGTACAAACTACCGCTCTGTCCGGCTCCCGGAGCAGGAGAAGCGGCTGCTTCGCGCACACAACAGCGGAGCGGCAGCCCTACGCTCCGAAGCGCTGCTTCAGCCGAAAGACGCCGGCCACCGGCGCTTGGCTTCGGACAGCTCCGGAGAGCCGTAGTGTGCGTCTGCACTAGACTGCATCATAGCGAAAAGCTTTGACAGTGTGTCTCGCAGGGAGATAGCTTAGGAGCGCAGCGCACGTATGCCTCCCTTGTCCAGAAACACGGATTTGCTGCACACTCCAAAAACACTGCTCTTTCCATGGTACTATGTAAGCTGCTGTCTGACGCCCGTTCTCTTCTGCCCACTCTTGCCCAGCTGGTTGTTGCAGCGTGCACGTGCCTTCCTGGCATTAAGAGCACAGTGAAAGCAATCGCAAAAGTCCAGCAGCTGCTGACTCCCAAACACAAGGCGCTTGTCTACGTTCTTGCTTCTCGACAACTCAACGCAGCCCTTCATTTCTGCAGCTGCCATCGAGTTTTCTGTATCTTGAGCCTTCTGGGACGAGCACCAATTTCCCAGGAGGGGCTGCATCAGGACGAAGTCAAAACCCAGGAAAGTTGTCTCGGAACACCTTCAATAAAGCATGCCAGCAGTGCATTGAAAAGGCAGGGAGCTTTAGCCACCGTCCTCTAGCAGTCGCGAAGCTGTGCACACAATGTCGTCTGCCTGCGGCAACGTTCTTCGCCCTCGTGCAAGCTACCGCTCTGTCCGGCTCCCGGAGCAGGAGAAGCGGCTGCTTCGCGCACACAACAGCGGAGCGGCAGCCCTACGCTCCGAAGCGCTGCTTCAGCCGAAAGACGCCGGCCACCGGCGCTTGGCTTCGGACAGCTCCGGAGAGCCGTAGTGTGTGTCTGCACTAGACTGCATCATAGCGAAAAGCTTTGGCAGTGTGTCTCGCAGAGAGATAGCTTAGGAGCGCAGCGCACTTATGCCTCCCTTGTCCAGAAACACGATTTTACTGCACACTCCAAAAACAGTACTCTTCCCAGGGCAAGATGCCAGATGCTCTCTGATGCCCGTGCTCCCTTCCTACTCTTGCCCAGCTCGTTGTTGTAACGCGCACATGCCGTCCTGGCATTCAGTGCACAGTGAAAGCAATCGCAAAAGTCCAGCAGCTGCTGACTCCCAAACACAAGGCGCTGGCTATGTTCTTGCTACTCGACGACTCAACGCAGCCCTTCATTTCTGCAGTTGCCATCGAGGTCTCTGCATGTCGGAGAGTCAGAGGACGAGCACGAGTTTCCCACGAGGGGCTGAATCAGGAGGAATTCAAAACTCAGGGAATTTGTCCTGGAACACCTTCCATAAGGATGCTCGAAGGGAATTGAAGAGGCAGGCGAGCGGCCACCACCGTCCTCTAGCAGTCCTTAGGGTGCGCGCAGAAGCCCGGTGCTCTGCGGCTTCGTTCTTCGCCCTCGTGCAAGCTACCGCTCTGTCCGGCTCCCGGAGCAGGAGAAGCGGCTGCTTCGCGCACACAACAGCGGAGCGGCAGCCCTACGCTCCGAAGCGCTGCTTCAGCCGAAAGACGCCGGCCACCGGCGCTTGGCTTCGGACAGCTCCGGAGAGCCGTAGTGTGGGTCTGCACTAGACTGCATCATAGCGAAAAGCTTTGGCAGTGTGTCTCGCAGGGAGATAGCTTAGGAGCGCAGCGCACTTATGCCTCCCTTGTCCAGAAACACGATTTTACTGCACACTCCAAAAACAGTACTCTTCCCAGGGCAATATATAAGCTGCTTTCTGACGGCCGTGATCTTTCGATTACTCTTGCGCAGCTCGGTGTTGCAGAGTGCACGTGCCTTCCTGGACTTCAGTGCACAGTGAAAGCAATCGCAAAAGTCCAGCAGCTGCTGACTCCCAAACACAAGGCGCTGTCTACGTTCTTGCTTCTCCACACTTCAACAGAGTCCTTCATTTCTGCAGCTGCCATCGAGTTTTCTGCATCTCGAGCCTTCTGGGACGAGCACCAATTTCCCAGGAGGGGCTGCATCAGGACGAAGTCAAAACCCAGGAAAGTTGTCTCGGAACACCTTCAATAAAGCATGCCAGCAGTGCATTGAAAAGGCAGGTAGCTTTAGCCACCGTCCTCTAGCAGTCGCGAAGCTGTGCACACAATGTCGTCTCCCTGCGGCAACGTTCTTCGCCCTCGTGCAAGCTACCGCTCTGTCCGGCTCCCGGAGCAGGAGAAGCGGCTGCTTCGCGCACACAGCAGCGGAGCGGCAGCCCTACGCTCCGAAGCGCTGCTTCAGCCGAAAGACGCCGGCCACCGGCGCTTGGCTTCGGACAGCTCCGGAGAGCCGTAGTGTGCGTCTGCACTAGACTGCATCATAGCGAAAAGCTTTGACAGTGTGTCTCGCAGGGAGATAGCTTAGGAGCGCAGCGCACTTATGCCTCCCTTGTCCAGAAACACGATTTTACTGCACACTCCAAAAACAGTACTCCTCCCAGGGCAATATATAAGCTGCTTTCTGACGGCCGTGATCTTTCGATTACTCTTGCCCAGATCGTTGTTTTAACGTGCACATGCCGTCCTGGCATTCAGTGCACAGTGAAAGCAATCGCAAAAGTCCAGCAGCTGCTGACTCCCAAACACAAGGCGCTGGCTATGTTCTTGCTTCTCGACAACTCAACGCAGCCCTTCATTTCTGCAGTTGCCATCGAGGTCTCTGCATGTCGGAGACTCAGAGGACGAGCACGAATTTCCCAGGAGGGGCTGCATCAGGAGGAATTCAAAACTCCAGAAAATTGTCCTGGAACACCTTCCATAAGGATGCTAGAAGGGAATTGAAGAGGCAGGCGAGCGGCCACCACGGTCCTCTAGCAGTCCTTCGGGTGTGCGCAGAAGCCCGGTGCTCTGCGGCTTCGTTCTTCGCCCCCGTACAAACTACCGCTCTGTCCGGCTCCCGGAGCAGGAGAAGCGGCTGCTTCGCGCACACAACAGCGGAGCGGCAGCCCTACGCTCCGAAGCGCTGCTTCAGCCGAAAGACGCCGGCCACCGGCGCTTGGCTTCGGACAGCTCCGGAGAGCCGTAGTGTGCGTCTGCACTAGACTGCATCATAGTGAAAAGCTTTGACAGTGTGTCTCGCAGGGAGATAGCTTAGGAGCGCAGCGCACTTATGCCTCCCTTGTCCAGAAACACGGATTTGCTGCACACTCCAAAAACACTGCTCTTTCCATGGTACTATGTAAGCTGCTGTCTGACGCCCGTTCTCTTCTGCCCACTCTTGCCCAGCTGGTTGTTGCAGCGTGCACGTGCCTTGCTGGCATTAAGAGCACAGTGAAAGCAATCGCAAAAGTCCAGCAGCTGCTGACTCCCAAACACAAGGCGCTTGTCTACGTTCTTGCTTCTCGACAACTCAACGCAGCCCTTCATTTCTGCAGCTGCCATCGAGTTTTCTGTATCTTGAGCCTTCTGGGACGAGCACCAATTTCCCAGGAGGGGCTGCATCAGGACGAAGTCAAAACCCAGGAAAGTTGTCTCGGAACACCTTCAATAAAGCATGCCAGCAGTGCATTGAAAAGGCAGGGAGCTTTAGCCACCGTCCTCTAGCAGTCGCGAAGCTGTGCACACAATGTCGTCTGCCTGCGGCAACGTTCTTCGCCCTCGTGCAAGCTACCGCTCTGTCCGGCTCCCGGAGCAGGAGAAGCGGCTGCTTCGCGCACACAGCAGCGGAGCGGCAGCCCTACGCTCCGAAGCGCTGCTTCAGCCGAAAGACGCCGGCCACCGGCGCTTGGCTTCGGACAGCTCCGGAGAGCCGTAGTGTGCGTCTGCACTAGACTGCATCATAGCGAAAAGCTTTGGCAGTGTGTCTCGCAGAGAGATAGCTTAGGAGCGCAGCGCACTTATGCCTCCCTTGTCCAGAAACACGATTTTACTGCACACTCCAAAAACAGTACTCTTCCCAGGGCAAGATGCCAGATGCTCTCTGATGCCCGTGCTCCCTTCCTACTCTTGCCCAGCTCGTTGTTGTAACGCGCACATGCCGTCCTGGCATTCAGTGCACAGTGAAAGCAATCGCAAAAGTCCAGCAGCTGCTGACTCCCAAACACAAGGCGCTGGCTATGTTCTTGCTACTCGACGACTCAACGCAGCCATTCATTTCTGCAGTTGCCATCGAGGTCTCTGCATGTCGGAGAGTCAGAGGACGAGCACGAGTTTCCCACGAGGGGCTGAATCAGGAGGAATTCAAAACTCAGGGAATTTGTCCTGGAACACCTTCCATAAGGATGCTAGAAGGGAATTGAAGAGGCAGGCGAGCGGCCACCACCGTCCTCTAGCAGTCCTTAGGGTGCGCGCAGAAGCCCGGTGCTCTGCGGCTTCGTTCTTCGCCCTCGTGCAAGCTACCGCTCTGTCCGGCTCCCGGAGCAGGAGAAGCGGCTGCTTCGCGCACACAACAGCGGAGCGGCAGCCCTACGCTCCGAAGCGCTGCTTCAGCCGAAAGACGCCGGCCACCGGCGCTTGGCTTCGGACAGCTCCGGAGAGCCGTAGTGTGGGTCTGCACTAGACTGCATCATAGCGAAAAGCTTTGGCAGTGTGTCTCGCAGGGAGATAGCTTAGGAGCGCAGCGCACTTATGCCTCCCTTGTCCAGAAACACGATTTTACTGCACACTCCAAAAACAGTACTCTTCCCAGGCCAATATATAAGCTGCTTTCTGACGGCCGTGATCTTTCGATTACTCTTGCGCAGCTCGGTGTTGCAGAGTGCACGTGCCTTCCTGGAATTCAGTGCACAGTGAAAGCAATCGCAAAAGTCCAGCAGCTGCTGACTCCCAAACACAAGGCGCTGTCTACGTTCTTGCTTCGCAACACTTCAACAGAGTCCTTCATTTCTGCAGCTGCCATCGAGTTTTCTGCATCTCGAGCCTTCTGGGACGAGCACCAATTTCCCAGGAGGGGCTGCATCAGGACGAAGTCAAAACCCAGGAAAGTTGTCTCGGAACACCTTCAATAAAGCATGCCAGCAGTGCATTGAAAAGGCAGGTAGCTTTAGCCACCGTCCTCTAGCAGTCGCGAAGCTGTGCACACAATGTCGTCTGCCTGCGGCAACGTTCTTCGCCCTCGTGCAAGCTACCGCTCTGTCCGGCTCCCGGAGCAGGAGAAGCGGCTGCTTCGCGCACACAACAGCGGAGCGGCAGCCCTTCGCTCCGAAGCGCTGCTTCAGCCGAAACACGCCGGCCACCGGCGCTTGGCTTCGGACAGCTCCGGAGAGCCGTAGTGTGCGTCTGCACTAGACTGCATCATAGCGAAAAGCTTTGGCAGTGTGTCTCGCAGAGAGATAGCTTAGGAGCGCAGCGCACTTATGCCTCCCTTGTCCAGAAACACGATTTTACTGCACACTCCAAAAACAGTACTCTTCCCAGGGCAAGATGCCAGATGCTCTCTGATGCCCGTGCTCCCTTCCTACTCTTGCCCAGCTCGTTGTTGTAACGCGCACATGCCGTCCTGGCATTCAGTGCACAGTGAAAGCAATCGCAAAAGTCCAGCAGCTGCTGACTCCCAAACACAAGGCGCTGGCTATGTTCTTGCTACTCGACGACTCAACGCAGCCCTTCATTTCTGCAGTTGCCATCGAGGTCTCTGCATGTCGGAGAGTCAGAGGACGAGCACGAGTTTCCCACGAGGGGCTGAATCAGGAGGAATTCAAAACTCAGGGAATTTGTCCTGGAACACCTTCCATAAGGATGCTAGAAGGGAATTGAAGAGGCAGGCGAGCGGCCACCACCGTCCTCTAGCAGTCCTTAGGGTGCGCGCAGAAGCCCGGTGCTCTGCGGCTTCGTTCTTCGCCCTCGTGCAAGCTACCGCTCTGTCCGGCTCCCGGAGCAGGAGAAGCGGCTGCTTCGCGCACACAACAGCGGAGCGGCAGCCCTACGCTCCGAAGCGCTGCTTCAGCCGAAAGACGCCGGCCACCGGCGCTTGGCTTCGGACAGCTCCGGAGAGCCGTAGTGTGGGTCTGCACTAGACTGCATCATAGCGAAAAGCTTTGGCATTGTGTCTCGCAGGGAGATAGCTTAGGAGCGCAGCGCACTTATGCCTCCCTTGTCCAGAAACACGATTTTACTGCACACTCCAAAAACAGTACTCTTCCCAGGGCAATATATAAGCTGCTTTCTGACGGCCGTGATCTTTCGATTACTCTTGCGCAGCTCGGTGTTGCAGAGTGCACGTGCCTTCCTGGAATTCAGTGCACAGTGAAAGCAATCGCAAAAGTCCAGCAGCTGCTGACTCCCAAACACAAGGCGCTGTCTACGTTCTTGCTTCTCAACACTTCAACAGAGTCCTTCATTTCTGCAGCTGCCATCGAGTTTTCTGTATCTCGAGCCTTCTGGGACGAGCACCAATTTCCCAGGAGGGGCTGCATCAGGACGAAGTCAAAACCCAGGAAAGTTGTCTCGGAACACCTTCAATAAAGCATGCCAGCAGTGCATTGAAAAGGCAGGGAGCTTTAGCCACCGTCCTCTAGCAGTCGCGAAGCTGTGCACACAATGTCGTCTCCCTGCGGCAACGTTCTTCGCCCTCGTGCAAGCTACCGCTCTGTCCGGCTCCCGGAGCAGGAGAAGCGGCTGCTTCGCGCACACAACAGCGGAGCGGCAGCCCTACGCTCCGAAGCGCTGCTTCAGCCGAAAGACGCCGGCCACCGGCGCTTGGCTTCGGACAGCTGCGGAGAGCCGTAGTGTGCGTCTGCAACTAGACTGCATCATAGCGAAAAGCTTTGGCAGTGTGTCTCGCAGGGAGATAGCTTAGGAGCGCAGCGCACTTATGCCTCCCTTGTCCAGAAACACGATTTTACTGCACACTCGAAAAACAGTACTCTTCCCAGGGCAATATATAAGCTGCTTTCTGACGGCCGTGATCTTTCGATTACTCTTGCGCAGCTCGTTGTTTTAACGTGCACATGCCGTCCTGGCATTCAGTGCACAGTGAAAGCAATCGCAAAAGTCCAGCAGCTGCTGACTCCCAAACACAAGGCGCTGGCTATGTTCTTGCTTCTCGACAACTCAACGCAGCCCTTCATTTCTGCAGTTGCCATCGAGGTCTCTGCATGTCGGAGACTCAGAGGACGAGCACGAGTTTCCCAGGAGGGGCTGCATCAGGAGGAATTCAAAACTTCAGAAAATCGTCCTGGAACACCTTCCATAAGGATGCTAGAAGGGAATTGAAGAGGCAGGCGTGCGGCCACCACGGTCCTCTAGCAGTCCTTCGGGTGTGCGCAGAAGCCCGGTGCTCTGCGGCTTCGTTCTTCGCCCCCGTACAAACTACCGCTCTGTCCGGCTCCAGGAGCAGGAGAAGCGGCTGCTTCGCGCACACAACAGCGGAGCGGCAGCCCTACGCTCCGAAGCGCTGCTTCAGCCGAAAGACGCCGGCCACCGGCGCTTGGCTTCGGACAGCTCCGGAGAGCCGTAGCGTGCGTCTGCACTAGACTGCATCATAGCGAAAAGCTTTGACAGTGTGTCTCGCAGGGAGATAGCTTAGGAGCGCAGCGCACTTATGCCTCCCTTGTCCAGAAACACGGATTTGCTGCACACTCCAAAAACACTGCTCTTTCCATGGTACTATGTAAGCTGCTGTCTGACGCCCATTCTCTTCTGCCCACTCTTGCCCAGCTGGTTGTTGCAGCGTGCACGTGCCTTCCTGGCATTAAGAGCACAGTGAAAGCAATCGCAAAAGTCCAGCAGCTGCTGACTCCCAAACACAAGGCGCTTGTCTACGTTCTTGCTTCTCGACAACTCAACGCAGCCCTTCATTTCTGCAGCTGCCATCGAGTTTTCTGTATCTTGAGCCTTCTGGGACGAGCACCAATTTCCCAGGAGGGGCTGCATCAGGACGAAGTCAAAACCCAGGAAAGTTGTCTCGGAACACCTTCAATAAAGCATGCCAGCAGTGCATTGAAAAGGCAGGGAGCTTTAGCCACCGTCCTCTAGCAGTCGCGAAGCTGTGCACACAATGTCGTCTGCCTGCGGCAACGTTCTTCGCCCTCGTGCAAGCTACCGCTCTGTCCGGCTCCCGGAGCAGGAGAAGCGGCTGCTTCGCGCACACAGCAGCGGAGCGGCAGCCCTACGCTCCGAAGCGCTGCTTCAGCCGAAAGACGCCGGCCACCGGCGCTTGGCTTCGGACAGCTCCGGAGAGCCGTAGTGTGCGTGTGCAACTAGACTGCATCATAGCGAAAAGCTTTGACAGTGTGTCTCGCAGGGAGATAGCTTAGGAGCGCAGCGCACTTATGCCTCCCTTGTCCAGAAACACGGATTTGCTGCACACTCCAAAAACACTGCTCTTTCCATGGTACTATGTAAGCTGCTGTCTGACGCCCGTTCTCTTCTGCCCACTCTTGCCCAGCTGGTTGTTGCAGCGTGCACGTGCCTTCCTGGCATTAAGAGCACAGTGAAAGCAATCGCAAAAGTCCAGCAGCTGCTGACTCCCAAACACAAGGCGCTTGTCTACGTTCTTGCTTCTCGACAACTCAACGCAGCCCTTCATTTCTGCAGCTGCCATCGAGTTTTCTGTATCTTGAGCCTTCTGGGACGAGCACCAATTTCCCAGGAGGGGCTGCCTCAGGACGAAGTCAAAACCCAGGAAAGTTGTCTCGGAACACCTTCAATAAAGCATGCCAGCAGTGCATTGAAAAGGCAGGTAGCTTTAGCCACCGTCCTCTAGCAGTCGCGAAGCTGTGCACACAATGTCGTCTGCCTGCGGCAACGTTCTTCGCCCTCGTGCAAGCTACCGCTCTGTCCGGCTCCCGGAGCAGGAGAAGCGGCTGCTTCGCGCACACAACAGCGGAGCGGCAGCCCTACGCTCCGAAGCGCTGCTTCAGCCGAAAGACGCCGGCCACCGGCGCTTGGCTTCGGACAGCTCCGGAGAGCCGTAGTGTGCGTCTGCACTAGACTGCATCATAGCGAAAAGCTTTGGCAGTGTGTCTCGCAGAGAGATAGCTTAGGAGCGCAGCGCACTTATGCCTCCCTTGTCCAGAAACACGATTTTACTGCACACTCCAAAAACAGTACTCTTCCCAGGGCAAGATGCCAGATGCTCTCTGATGCCCGTGCTCCATTCCTACTCTTGCCCAGCTCGTTGTTGTAACGCGCACATGCCGTCCTGGCATTCAGTGCACAGTGAAAGCAATCGCAAAAGTCCAGCAGCTGCTGACTCCCAAACACAAGGCGCTGGCTATGTTCTTGCTTCTCGACAACTCAACGCAGCCCTCCATTTCTGCAGTTGCCATCGAGGTCTCTGCATGTCGGAGAGTCAGAGGACGAGCACGAGTTTCCCACGAGGGGCTGAATCAGGAGGAATTCAAAACTCAGGGAATTTGTCCTGGAACACCTTCCATAAGGATGCTAGAAGGGAATTGAAGAGGCAGGCGAGCGGCCACCACCGTCCTCTAGCAGTCCTTAGGGTGCGCGCAGAAGCCCGGTGCTCTGCGGCTTCGTTCTTCGCCCTCGTGCAAGCTACCGCTCTGTCCGGCTCCCGGAGCAGGAGAAGCGGCTGCTTCGCGCACACAACAGCGGAGCGGCAGCCCTACGCTCCGAAGCGCTGCTTCAGCCGAAAGACGCCGGCCACCGGCGCTTGGCTTCGGACAGCTCCGGAGAGCCGTAGTGTGGGTCTGCACTAGACTGCATCATAGCGAAAAGCTTTGGCATTGTGTCTCGCAGGGAGATAGCTTAGGAGCGCAGCGCACTTATGCCTCCCTTGTCCAGAAACACGATTTTACTGCACACTCCAAAAACAGTACTCTTCCCAGGGCAATATATAAGCTGCTTTCTGACGGCCGTGATCTTTCGATTACTCTTGCGCAGCTCGGTGTTGCAGAGTGCACGTGCCTTCCTGGAATTCAGCGCACAGTGAAAGCAATCGCAAAAGTCCAGCAGCTGCTGACTCCCAAACACAAGGCGCTTGTCTACGTTCTTGCTTCTCGACAACTCAACGCAGCCCTTCATTTCTGCAGCTGCCATCGAGTTTTCTGTATCTTGAGCCTTCTGGGACGAGCACCAATTTCCCAGGAGGGGCTGCATCAGGAGGAATTCAAAACTCCAGAAAATTGTCCTGGAACACCTTCCATAAGGATGCTAGAAGGGAATTGAAGAGGCAGGCGTGCCGCCACCACGGTCCTCTAGCAGTCCTTCGGGTGTGCGCAGAAGCCCGGTGCTCTGCGGCTTCGTTCTTCGCCCCCGTACAAACTACCGCTCTGTCCGGCTCCCGGAGCAGGAGAAGCGGCTGCTTCGCGCACACAACAGCGGAGAGGCAGCCCTACGCTCCGAAGCGCTGCTTCAGCCGAAAGACGCCGGCCACCGGCGCTTGGCTTCGGACAGCTCCGGAGAGCCGTAGTGTGCGTCTGCACTAGACTGCATCATAGCGAAAAGCTTTGACAGTGTGTCTCGCAGGGAGATAGCTTAGGAGCGCAGCGCACTTATGCCTCCCTTGTCCAGAAACACGGATTTGCTGCACACTCCAAAAACACTGCTCTTTCCATGGTACTATGTAAGCTGCTGTCTGACGCCCGTTCTCTTCTGCCCACTCTTGCCCAGCTGGTTGTTGCAGCGTGCACGTGCCTTCCTGGCATTAAGAGCACAGTGAAAGCAATCGCAAAAGTCCAGCAGCTGCTGACTCCCAAACACAAGGCGCTTGTCTACGTTCTTGCTTCTCGACAACTCAACGCAGCCCTTCATTTCTGCAGCTGCCATCGAGTTTTCTGTATCTTGAGCCTTCTGGGACGAGCACCAATTTCCCAGGAGGGGCTGCATCAGGACGAAGTCAAAACCCAGGAAAGTTGTCTCGGAACACCTTCAATAAAGCATGCCAGCAGTGCATTGAAAAGGCAGGTAGCTTTAGCCACCGTCCTCTAGCAGTCGCGAAGCTGTGCACACAATGTCGTCTGCCTGCGGCAACGTTCTTCGCCCTCGTGCAAGCTACCGCTCTGTCCGGCTCCCGGAGCAGGAGAAGCGGCTGCTTCGCGCACACAGCAGCGGAGCGGCAGCCCTACGCTCCGAAGCGCTGCTTCAGCTGAAAGACGCCGGCCACCGGCGCTTGGCTTCGGACAGCTCCGGAGAGCCGTAGTGTGCGTCTGCACTAGACTGCATCATAGCGAAAAGCTTTGGCAGTGTGTCTCGCAGAGAGATAGCTTAGGAGCGCAGCGCACTTATGCCTCCCTTGTCCAGAAACACGATTTTACTGCACACTCCAAAAACAGTACTCTTCCCAGGGCAAGATGCCAGATGCTCTCTGATGCCCGTGCTCCCTTCCTACTCTTGCCCAGCTCGTTGTTGTAACGCGCACATGCCGTCCTGGCATTCAGTGCACAGTGAAAGCAATCGCAAAAGTCCAGCAGCTGCTGACTCCCAAACACAAGGCGCTGGCTATGTTCTTGCTACTCGACGACTCAACGCAGCCCTTCATTTCTGCAGTTGCCATCGAGGTCTCTGCATGTCGGAGAGTCAGAGGACGAGCACGAGTTTCCCACGAGGGGCTGAATCAGGAGGAATTCAAAACTCAGGGAATTTGTCCTGGAACACCTTCCATAAGGATGCTAGAAGGGAATTGAAGAGGCAGGCGAGCGGCCACCACCGTCCTCTAGCAGTCCTTAGGGTGCGCGCAGAAGCCCGGTGCTCTGCGGCTTCGTTCTTCGCCCTCGTGCAAGCTACCGCTCTGTCCGGCTCCCGGAGCAGGAGAAGCGGCTGCTTCGCGCACACAACAGCGGAGCGGCAGCCCTACGCTCCGAAGCGCTGCTTCAGCCGAAAGACGCCGGCCACCGGCGCTTGGCTTCGGACAGCTCCGGAGAGCCGTAGTGTGGGTCTGCACTAGACTGCATCATAGCGAAAAGCTTTGGCATTGTGTCTCGCAGGGAGATAGCTTAGGAGCGCAGCGCACTTATGCCTCCCTTGTCCAGAAACACGATTTTACTGCACACTCCAAAAACAGTACTCTTCCCAGGGCAATATATAAGCTGCTTTCTGACGGCCGTGATCTTTCGATTACTCTTGCGCAGCTCGGTGTTGCAGAGTGCACGTGCCTTCCTGGAATTCAGTGCACAGTGAAAGCAATCGCAAAAGTCCAGCAGCTGCTGACTCCCAAACACAAGGCGCTGTCTACGTTCTTGCTTCTCAACACTTCAACAGAGTCCTTCATTTCTGCAGCTGCCATCGAGTTTTCTGCATCTCGAGCCTTCTGGGACGAGCACCAATTTCCCAGGAGGGGCTGCATCAGGACGAAGTCAAAACCCAGGAAAGTTGTCTCGGAACACCTTCAATAAAGCATGCCAGCAGTGCATTGAAAAGGCAGGGAGCTTTAGCCACCGTCCTCTAGCAGTCGCGAAGCTGTGCACACAATGTCGTCTCCCTGCGGCAACGTTCTTCGCCCTCGTGCAAGCTACCGCTCTGTCCGGCTCCCGGAGCAGGAGAAGCGGCTGCTTCGCGCACACAACAGCGGAGCGGCAGCCCTACGCTCCGAAGCGCTGCTTCAGCCGAAAGACGCCGGCCACCGGCGCTTGGCTTCGGACAGCTGCGGAGAGCCGTAGTGTGCGTCTGCAACTAGACTGCATCATAGCGAAAAGCTTTGGCAGTGTGTCTCGCAGGGAGATAGCTTAGGAGCGCAGCGCACTTATGCCTCCCTTGTCCAGAAACACGATTTTACTGCACACTCGAAAAACAGTACTCTTCCCAGGGCAATATATAAGCTGCTTTCTGACGGCCGTGATCTTTCGATTACTCTTGCGCAGCTCGTTGTTTTAACGTGCACATGCCGTCCTGGCATTCAGTGCACAGTGAAAGCAATCGCAAAAGTCCAGCAGCTGCTGACTCCCAAACACAAGGCGCTGGCTATGTTCTTGCTTCTCGACAACTCAACGCAGCCCTTCATTTCTGCAGTTGCCATCGAGGTCTCTGCATGTCGGAGACTCAGAGGACGAGCACGAGTTTCCCAGGAGGGGCTGCATCAGGAGGAATTCAAAACTTCAGAAAATCGTCCTGGAACACCTTCCATAAGGATGCTAGAAGGGAATTGAAGAGGCAGGCGTGCGGCCACCACGGTCCTCTAGCAGTCCTTCGGGTGTGCGCAGAAGCCCGGTGCTCTGCGGCTTCGTTCTTCGCCCCCGTACAAACTACCGCTCTGTCCGGCTCCAGGAGCAGGAGAAGCGGCTGCTTCGCGCACACAACAGCGGAGCGGCAGCCCTACGCTCCGAAGCGCTGCTTCAGCCGAAAGACGCCAGCCACCGGCGCTTGGCTTCGGACAGCTCCGGAGAGCCGTAGCGTGCGTCTGCACTAGACTGCATCATAGCGAAAAGCTTTGACAGTGTGTCTCGCAGGGAGATAGCTTAGGAGCGCAGCGCACTTATGCCTCCCTTGTCCAGAAACACGGATTTGCTGCACACTCCAAAAACACTGCTCTTTCCATGGTACTATGTAAGCTGCTGTCTGACGCCCGTTCTCTTCTGCCCACTCTTGCCCAGCTGGTTGTTGCAGCGTGCACGTGCCTTCCTGGCATTAAGAGCACAGTGAAAGCAATCGCAAAAGTCCAGCAGCTGCTGACTCCCAAACACAAGGCGCTTGTCTACGTTCTTGCTTCTCGACAACTCAACGCAGCCCTTCATTTCTGCAGCTGCCATCGAGTTTTCTGTATCTTGAGCCTTCTGGGACGAGCACCAATTTCCCAGGAGGGGCTGCATCAGGACGAAGTCAAAACCCAGGAAAGTTGTCTCGGAACACCTTCAATAAAGCATGCCAGCAGTGCATTGAAAAGGCAGGGAGCTTTAGCCACCGTCCTCTAGCAGTCGCGAAGCTGTGCACACAATGTCGTCTGCCTGCGGCAACGTTCTTCGCCCTCGTGCAAGCTACCGCTCTGTCCGGCTCCCGGAGCAGGAGAAGCGGCTGCTTCGCGCACACAGCAGCGGAGCGGCAGCCCTACGCTCCGAAGCGCTGCTTCAGCCGAAAGACGCCGGCCACCGGCGCTTGGCTTCGGACAGCTCCGGAGAGCCGTAGTGTGCGTGTGCAACTAGACTGCATCATAGCGAAAAGCTTTGACAGTGTGTCTCGCAGGATGATAGCTTAGGAGCGCAGCGCACTTATGCCTCCCTTGTCCAGAAACACGGATTTGCTGCACACTCCAAAAACACTGCTCTTTCCATGGTACTATGTAAGCTGCTGTCTGACGCCCGTTCTCTTCTGCCCACTCTTGCCCAGCTGGTTGTTGCAGCGTGCACGTGCCTTCCTGGCATTAAGAGCACAGTGAAAGCAATCGCAAAAGTCCAGCAGCTGCTGACTCCCAAACACAAGGCGCTTGTCTACGTTCTTGCTTCTCGACAACTCAACGCAGCCCTTCATTTCTGCAGCTGCCATCGAGTTTTCTGTATCTTGAGCCTTCTGGGACGAGCACCAATTTCCCAGGAGGGGCTGCCTCAGGACGAAGTCAAAACCCAGGAAAGTTGTCTCGGAACACCTTCAATAAAGCATGCCAGCAGTGCATTGAAAAGGCAGGTAGCTTTAGCCACCGTCCTCTAGCAGTCGCGAAGCTGTGCACACAATGTCGTCTGCCTGCGGCAACGTTCTTCGCCCTCGTGCAAGCTACCGCTCTGTCCGGCTCCCGGAGCAGGAGAAGCGGCTGCTTCGCGCACACAACAGCGGAGCGGCAGCCCTACGCTCCGAAGCGCTGCTTCAGCCGAAAGACGCCGGCCACCGGCGCTTGGCTTCGGACAGCTCCGGAGAGCCGTAGTGTGCGTCTGCACTAGACTGCATCATAGCGAAAAGCTTTGGCAGTGTGTCTCGCAGAGAGATAGCTTAGGAGCGCAGCGCACTTATGCCTCCCTTGTCCAGAAACACGATTTTACTGCACACTCCAAAAACAGTACTCTTCCCAGGGCAAGATGCCAGATGCTCTCTGATGCCCGTGCTCCCTTCCTACTCTTGCCCAGCTCGTTGTTGTAACGCGCACATGCCGTCCTGGCATTCAGTGCACAGTGAAAGCAATCGCAAAAGTCCAGCAGCTGCTGACTCCCAAACACAAGGCGCTGGCTATGTTCTTGCTTCTCGACAACTCAACGCAGCCCTCCATTTCTGCAGTTGCCATCGAGGTCTCTGCATGTCGGAGAGTCAGAGGACGAGCACGAGTTTCCCACGAGGGGCTGAATCAGGAGGAATTCAAAACTCAGGGAATTTGTCCTGGAACACCTTCCATAAGGATGCTAGAAGGGAATTGAAGAGGCAGGCGAGCGGCCACCACCGTCCTCTAGCAGTCCTTAGGGTGCGCGCAGAAGCCCGGTGCTCTGCGGCTTCGTTCTTCGCCCTCGTGCAAGCTACCGCTCTGTCCGGCTCCCGGAGCAGGAGAAGCGGCTGCTTCGCGCACACAACAGCGGAGCGGCAGCCCTACGCTCCGAAGCGCTGCTTCAGCCGAAAGACGCCGGCCACCGGCGCTTGGCTTCGGACAGCTCCGGAGAGCCGTAGTGTGGGTCTGCACTAGACTGCATCATAGCGAAAAGCTTTGGCATTGTGTCTCGCAGGGAGATATCTTAGGAGCGCAGCGCACTTATGCCTCCCTTGTCCAGAAACACGATTTTACTGCACACTCCAAAAACAGTACTCTTCCCAGGGCAATATATAAGCTGCTTTCTGACGGCCGTGATCTTTCGATTACTCTTGCGCAGCTCGGTGTTGCAGAGTGCACGTGCCTTCCTGGAATTCAGCGCACAGTGAAAGCAATCGCAAAAGTCCAGCAGCTGCTGACTCCCAAACACAAGGCGCTTGTCTACGTTCTTGCTTCTCGACAACTCAACGCAGCCCTCCATTTCTGCAGTTGCCATCGAGGTCTCTGCATGTCGGAGACTCAGAGGACGAGCACGAGTTTCCCACGAGGGGCTGCATCAGGAGGAATTCAAAACTCCAGAAAATTGTCCTGGAACACCTTCCATAAGGATGCTAGAAGGGAATTGAAGAGGCAGGCGTGCCGCCACCACGGTCCTCTAGCAGTCCTTCGGGTGTGCGCAGAAGCCCGGTGCTCTGCGGCTTCGTTCTTCGCCCCCGTACAAACTACCGCTCTGTCCGGCTCCCGGAGCAGGAGAAGCGGCTGCTTCGCGCACACAACAGCGGAGAGGCAGCCCTACGCTCCGAAGCGCTGCTTCAGCCGAAAGACGCCGGCCACCGGCGCTTGGCTTCGGACAGCTCCGGAGAGCCGTAGTGTGCGTCTGCACTAGACTGCATCATAGCGAAAAGCTTTGGCAGTGTGTCTCGCAGGGAGATAGCTTAGGAGCGCAGCGCACTTATGCCTCCCTTGTCCAGAAACACGGATTTGCTGCACACTCCAAAAACACTGCTCTTTCCATGGTACTATGTAAGCTGCTGTCTGACGCCCGTTCTCTTCTGCCCACTCTTGCCCAGCTGGTTGTTGCAGCGTGCACGTGCCTTCCTGGCATTAAGAGCACAGTGAAAGCAATCGCAAAAGTCCAGCAGCTGCTGACTCCCAAACACAAGGCGCTTGTCTACGTTCTTGCTTCTCGACAACTCAACGCAGCCCTTCATTTCTGCAGCTGCCATCGAGTTTTCTGTATCTTGAGCCTTCTGGGACGAGCACCAATTTCCCAGGAGGGGCTGCATCAGGACGAAGTCAAAACCCAGGAAAGTTGTCTCGGAACACCTTCAATAAAGCATGCCAGCAGTGCATTGAAAAGGCAGGGAGCTTTAGCCACCGTCCTCTAGCAGTCGCGAAGCTGTGCACACAATGTCGTCTCCCTGCGGCAACGTTCTTCGCCCTCGTGCAAGCTACCGCTCTGTCCGGCTCCCGGAGCAGGAGAAGCGGCTGCTTCGCGCACACAGCAGCGGAGCGGCAGCCCTACGCTCCGAAGCGCTGCTTCAGCCGAAAGACGCCGGCCACCGGCGCTTGGCTTCGGACAGCTCCGGAGAGCCGTAGTGTGCGTCTGCAACTAGACTGCATCATAGCGAAAAGCTTTGGCAGTGTGTCTCGCAGGGAGATAGCTTAGGAGCGCAGCGCACTTATGCCTCCCTTGTCCAGAAACACGATTTTACTGCACACTCCAAAAACAGTACTCTTCCCAGGGCAATATATAAGCTGCTTTCTGACGGCCGTGATCTTTCGATTACTCTTGCCCAGATCGTTGTTTTAACGTGCACATGCCGTCCTGGCATTCAGTGCACAGTGAAAGCAATCGCAAAAGTCCAGCAGCTGCTGACTCCCAAACACAAGGCGCTGGCTATGTTCTTGCTTCTCGACAACTCAACGCAGCCCTTCATTTCTGCAGTTGCCATCGAGGTCTCTGCATGTAGGAGACTCAGAGGACGAGCACGAGTTTCCCAGGAGGGGCTGCATCAGGAGGAATTCAAAACTCCAGAAAATTGTCCTGGAACACCTTCCATAAGGATGCTAGAAGGGAATTGAAGAGGCAGGCGAGCGGCCACCACGGTCCTCTAGCAGTCCTTCGGGTGTGCGCAGAAGCCCGGTGCTCTGCGGCTTCGTTCTTCGCCCCCGTACAAACTACCGCTCTGTCCGGCTCCCGGAGCAGGAGAAGCGGCTGCTTCGCGCACACAACAGCGGAGCGGCAGCCCTACGCTCCGAAGCGCTGCTTCAGCCGAAAGACGCCGGCCACCGGCGCTTGGCTTCGGACAGCTCCGGAGAGCCGTAGTGTGCGTCTGCACTAGACTGCATCATAGCGAAAAGCTTTGACAGTGTGTCTCGCAGGGAGATAGCTTAGGAGCGCAGCGCACTTATGCCTCCCTTGTCCAGAAACACGGATTTGCTGCACACTCCAAAAACACTGCTCTTTCCATGGTACTATGTAAGCTGCTGTCTGACGCCCGTTCTCTTCTGCCCACTCTTGCCCAGCTGGTTGTTGCAGCGTGCACGTGCCTTGCTGGCATTAAGAGCACAGTGAAAGCAATCGCAAAAGTCCAGCAGCTGCTGACTCCCAAACACAAGGCGCTTGTCTACGTTCTTGCTTCTCGACAACTCAACGCAGCCCTTCATTTCTGCAGCTGCCATCGAGTTTTCTGTATCTTGAGCCTTCTGGGACGAGCACCAATTTCCCAGGAGGGGCTGCATCAGGACGAAGTCAAAACCCAGGAAAGTTGTCTCGGAACACCTTCAATAAAGCATGCCAGCAGTGCATTGAAAAGGCAGGGAGCTTTAGCCACCGTCCTCTAGCAGTCGCGAAGCTGTGCACACAATGTCGTCTCCCTGCGGCAACGTTCTTCGCCCTCGTGCAAGCTACCGCTCTGTCCGGCTCCCGGAGCAGGAGAAGCGGCTGCTTCGCGCACACAGCAGCGGAGCGGCAGCCCTACGCTCCGAAGCGCTGCTTCAGCCGAAAGACGCCGGCCACCGGCGCTTGGCTTCGGACAGCTCCGGAGAGCCGTAGTGTGCGTCTGCAACTAGACTGCATCATAGCGAAAAGCTTTGGCAGTGTGTCTCGCAGGGAGATAGCTTAGGAGCGCAGCGCACTTATGCCTCCCTTGTCCAGAAACACGATTTTACTGCACACTCCAAAAACAGTACTCTTCCCAGGGCAATATATAAGCTGCTTTCTGACGGCCGTGATCTTTCGATTACTCTTGCCCAGCTCGTTGTTTTAACGTGCACATGCCTTCCTGGCATTCAGTGCACAGTGAAAGCAATCGCAAAAGTCCAGCAGCTGCTGACTCCCAAACACAAGGCGCTGGCTATGTTCTTGCTTCTCGACAACTCAACGCAGCCCTTCATTTCTGCAGTTGCCATCGAGGTCTCTGCATGTCGGAGACTCAGAGGACGAGCACGAGTTTCCCACGAGGGGCTGCATCAGGAGGAATTCAAAACTCCAGAAAATTGTCCTGGAACACCTTCCATAAGGATGCTAGAAGGGAATTGAAGAGGCAGGCGTGCGGCCACCACGGTCCTCTAGCAGTCCTTCGGGTGTGCGCAGAAGCCCGGTGCTCTGCGGCTTCGTTCTTCGCCCCCGTACAAACTACCGCTCTGTCCGGCTCCCGGAGCAGGAGAAGCGGTTGCTTCGCGCACACAACAGCGGAGCGGCAGCCCTACGCTCCGAAGCGCTGCTTCAGCCGAAAGACGCCGGCCACCGGCGCTTGGCTTCGGACAGCTCCGGAGAGCCGTAGTGTGCGTCTGCACTAGACTGCATCATAGCGAAAAGCTTTGACAGTGTGTCTCGCAGGGAGATAGCTTAGGAGCGCAGCGCACTTATGCCTCCCTTGTCCAGAAACACGATTTTACTGCACACTCCAAAAACAGTACTCCTCCCAGGGTAATATATAAGCTGCTTTCTGACGGCCGTGATCTTTCGATTACTCTTGCCCAGATCGTTGTTTTAACGTGCACATGCCGTCCTGGCATTCAGTGCACAGTGAAAGCAATCGCAAAAGTCCAGCAGCTGCTGACTCCCAAACACAAGGCGCTGGCTATGTTCTTGCTTCTCGACAACTCAACGCAGCCCTTCATTTCTGCAGTTGCCATCGAGGTCTCTGCATGTCGGAGACTCAGAGGACGAGCACGAATTTCCCAGGAGGGGCTGCATCAGGAGGAATTCAAAACTCCAGAAAATTGTCCTGGAACACCTTCCATAAGGATGCTAGAAGGGAATTGAAGAGGCAGGCGAGCGGCCACCACGGTCCTCTAGCAGTCCTTCGGGTGTGCGCAGAAGCCCGGTGCTCTGCGGCTTCGTTCTTCGCCCCCGTACAAACTACCGCTCTGTCCGGCTCCCGGAGCAGGAGAAGCGGCTGCTTCGCGCACACAACAGCGGAGCGGCAGCCCTACGCTCCGAAGCGCTGCTTCAGCCGAAAGACGCCGGCCACCGGCGCTTGGCTTCGGACAGCTCCGGAGAGCCGTAGTGTGCGTCTGCACTAGACTGCATCATAGCGAAAAGCTTTGACAGTGTGTCTCGCAGGGAGATAGCTTAGGAGCGCAGCGCACTTATGCCTCCCTTGTCCAGAAACACGGATTTGCTGCACACTCCAAAAACACTGCTCTTTCCATGGTACTATGTAAGCTGCTGTCTGACGCCCGTTCTCTTCTGCCCACTCTTGCCCAGCTGGTTGTTGCAGCGTGCACGTGCCTTCCTGGCATTAAGAGCACAGTGAAAGCAATCGCAAAAGTCCAGCAGCTGCTGACTCCCAAACACAAGGCGCTTGTCTACGTTCTTGCTTCTCGACAACTCAACGCAGCCCTTCATTTCTGCAGCTGCCATCAAGTTTTCTGTATCTTGAGCCTTCTGGGACGAGCACCAATTTCCCAGGAGGGGCTGCATCAGGACGAAGTCAAAACCCAGGAAAGTTGTCTCGGAACACCTTCAATAAAGCATGCCAGCAGTGCATTGAAAAGGCAGGTAGCTTTAGCCACCGTCCTCTAGCAGTCGCGAAGCTGTGCACACAATGTCGTCTGCCTGCGGCAACGTTCTTCGCCCTCGTGCAAGCTACCGCTCTGTCCGGCTCCCGGAGCAGGAGAAGCGGCTGCTTCGCGCACACAACAGCGGAGCGGCAGCCCTTCGCTCCGAAGCGCTGCTTCAGCCGAAAGACGCCGGCCACCGGCGCTTGGCTTCGGACAGCTCCGGAGAGCCGTAGTGTGCGTCTGCACTAGACTGCATCATAGCGAAAAGCTTTGGCAGTGTGTCTCGCAGAGAGATAGCTTAGGAGCGCAGCGCACTTATGCCTCCCTTGTCCAGAAACACGATTTTACTGCACACTCCAAAAACAGTACTCTTCCCAGGGCAAGATGCCAGATGCTCTCTGATGCCCGTGCTCCCTTCCTACTCTTGCCCAGCTCGTTGTTGTAACGCGCACATGCCGTCCTGGCATTCAGTGCACAGTGAAAGCAATCGCAAAAGTCCAGCAGCTGCTGACTCCCAAACACAAGGCGCTGGCTATGTTCTTGCTACTCGACGACTCAACGCAGCCCTTCATTTCTGCAGTTGCCATCGAGGTCTCTGCATGTCGGAGAGTCAGAGGACGAGCACGAGTTTCCCACGAGGGGCTGAATCAGGAGGAATTCAAAACTCAGGGAATTTGTCCTGGAACACCTTCCATAAGGATGCTCGAAGGGAATTGAAGAGGCAGGCGAGCGGCCACCACCGTCCTCTAGCAGTCCTTAGGGTGCGCGCAGAAGCCCGGTGCTCTGCGGCTTCGTTCTTCGCCCTCGTGCAAGCTACCGCTCTGTCCGGCTCCCGGAGCAGGAGAAGCGGCTGCTTCGCGCACACAACAGCGGAGCGGCAGCCCTACGCTCCGAAGCGCTGCTTCAGCCGAAAGACGCCGGCCACCGGCGCTTGGCTTCGGACAGCTCCGGAGAGCCGTAGTGTGGGTCTGCACTAGACTGCATCATAGCGAAAAGCTTTGGCAGTGTGTCTCGCAGGGAGATAGCTTAGGAGCGCAGCGCACTTATGCCTCCCTTGTCCAGAAACACGATTTTACTGCACACTCCAAAAACAGTACTCTTCCCAGGCCAATATATAAGCTGCTTTCTGACGGCCGTGATCTTTCGATTACTCTTGCGCAGCTCGGTGTTGCAGAGTGCACGTGCCTTCCTGGAATTCAGTGCACAGTGAAAGCAATCGCAAAAGTCCAGCAGCTGCTGACTCCCAAACACAAGGCGCTGTCTACGTTCTTGCTTCGCAACACTTCAACAGAGTCCTTCATTTCTGCAGCTGCCATCGAGTTTTCTGCATCTCGAGCCTTCTGGGACGAGCACCAATTTCCCAGGAGGGGCTGCATCAGGACGAAGTCAAAACCCAGGAAAGTTGTCTCGGAACACCTTCAATAAAGCATGCCAGCAGTGCATTGAAAAGGCAGGTAGCTTTAGCCACCGTCCTCTAGCAGTCGCGAAGCTGTGCACACAATGTCGTCTCCCTGCGGCAACGTTCTTCGCCCTTGTGCAAGCTACCGCTCTGTCCGGCTCCCGGAGCAGGAGAAGCGGCTGCTTCGCGCACACAACAGCGGAGCGGCAGCCCTTCGCTCCGAAGCGCTGCTTCAGCCGAAAGACGCCGGCCACCGGCGCTTGGCTTCGGACAGCTCCGGAGAGCCGTAGTGTGCGTCTGCACTAGACTGCATCATAGCGAAAAGCTTTGGCATTGTGTCTCGCAGGGAGATAGCTTAGGAGCGCAGCGCACTTATGCCTCCCTTGTCCAGAAACACGATTTTACTGCACACTCCAAAAACAGTACTCTTCCCAGGGCAATATATAAGCTGCTTTCTGACGGCCGTGATCTTTCGATTACTCTTGCGCAGCTCGGTGTTGCAGAGTGCACGTGCCTTCCTGGAATTCAGTGCACAGTGAAAGCAATCGCAAAAGTCCAGCAGCTGCTGACTCCCAAACACAAGGCGCTGTCTACGTTCTTGCTTCTCAACACTTCAACAGAGTCCTTCATTTCTGCAGCTGCCATCGAGTTTTCTGCATCTCGAGCCTTCTGGGATGAGCACCAATTTCCCAGGAGGGGCTGCATCAGGACGAAGTCAAAACCCAGGAAAGTTGTCTCGGAACACCTTCAATAAAGCATGCCAGCAGTGCATTGAAAAGGCAGGGAGCTTTAGCCACCGTCCTCTAGCAGTCGCGAAGCTGTGCACACAATGTCGTCTCCCTGCGGCAACGTTCTTCGCCCTCGTGCAAGCTACCGCTCTGTCCGGCTCCCGGAGCAGGAGAAGCGGCTGCTTCGCGCACACAACAGCGGAGCGGCAGTCCTACGCTCCGAAGCGCTGCTTCAGCCGAAAGACGCCGGCCACCGGCGCTTGGCTTCGGACAGCTGCGGAGAGCCGTAGTGTGCGTCTGCAACTAGACTGCATCATAGCGAAAAGCTTTGGCAGTGTGTCTCGCAGGGAGATAGCTTAGGAGCGCAGCGCACTTATGCCTCCCTTGTCCAGAAACACGATTTTACTGCACACTCGAAAAACAGTACTCTTCCCAGGGCAATATATAAGCTGCTTTCTGACGGCCGTGATCTTTCGATTACTCTTGCGCAGCTCGTTGTTTTAACGTGCACATGCCGTCCTGGCATTCAGTGCACAGTGAAAGCAATCGCAAAAGTCCAGCAGCTGCTGACTCCCAAACACAAGGCGCTGGCTATGTTCTTGCTTCTCGACAACTCAACGCAGCCCTTCATTTCTGCAGTTGCCATCGAGGTCTCTGCATGTCGGAGACTCAGAGGACGAGCACGAGTTTCCCAGGAGGGGCTGCATCAGGAGGAATTCAAAACTTCAGAAAATCGTCCTGGAACACCTTCAATAAGGATGCTAGAAGGGAATTGAAGAGGCAGGCGTGCGGCCACCACGGTCCTCTAGCAGTCCTTCGGGTGTGCGCAGAAGCCCGGTGCTCTGCGGCTTCGTTCTTCGCCCCCGTACAAACTACCGCTCTGTCCGGCTCCAGGAGCAGGAGAAGCGGCTGCTTCGCGCACACAACAGCGGAGCGGCAGCCCTACGCTCCGAAGCGCTGCTTCAGCCGAAAGACGCCGGCCACCGGCGCTTGGCTTCGGACAGCTCCGGAGAGCCGTAGTGTGCGTCTGCACTAGACTGCATCATAGCGAAAAGCTTTGACAGTGTGTCTCGCAGGGAGATAGCTTAGGAGCGCAGCGCACTTATGCCTCCCTTGTCCAGAAACACGGATTTGCTGCACACTCCAAAAACACTGCTCTTTCCATGGTACTATGTAAGCTGCTGTCTGACGCCCGTTCTCTTCTGCCCACTCTTGCCCAGCTGGTTGTTGCAGCGTGCACGTGCCTTCCTGGCATTAAGAGCACAGTGAAAGCAATCGCAAAAGTCCAGCAGCTGCTGACTCCCAAACACAAGGCGCTTGTCTACGTTCTTGCTTCTCGACAACTCAACGCAGCCCTTCATTTCTGCAGCTGCCATCGAGTTTTCTGTATCTTGAGCCTTCTGGGACGAGCACCAATTTCCCAGGAGGGGCTGCATCAGGACGAAGTCAAAACCCAGGAAAGTTGTCTCGGAACACCTTCAATAAAGCATGCCAGCAGTGCATTGAAAAGGCAGGGAGCTTTAGCCACCGTCCTCTAGCAGTCGCGAAGCTGTGCACACAATGTCGTCTGCCTGCGGCAACGTTCTTCGCCCTCGTGCAAGCTACCGCTCTGTCCGGCTCCCGGAGCAGGAGAAGCGGCTGCTTCGCGCACACAGCAGCGGAGCGGCAGCCCTACGCTCCGAAGCGCTGCTTCAGCCGAAAGACGCCGGCCACCGGCGCTTGGCTTCGGACAGCTCCGGAGAGCCGTAGTGTGCGTGTGCAACTAGACTGCATCATAGCGAAAAGCTTTGACAGTGTGTCTCGCAGGGAGATAGCTTAGGAGCGCAGCGCACTTATGCCTCCCTTGTCCAGAAACACGGATTTGCTGCACACTCCAAAAACACTGCTCTTTCCATGGTACTATGTAAGCTGCTGTCTGACGCCCGTTCTCTTCTGCCCACTCTTGCCCAGCTGGTTGTTGCAGCATGCACGTGCCTTCCTGGCATTAAGAGCACAGTGAAAGCAATCGCAAAAGTCCAGCAGCTGCTGACTCCCAAACACAAGGCGCTTGTCTACGTTCTTGCTTCTCGACAACTCAACGCAGCCCTTCATTTCTGCAGCTGCCATCGAGTTTTCTGTATCTTGAGCCTTCTGGGACGAGCACCAATTTCCCAGGAGGGGCTGCCTCAGGACGAAGTCAAAACCCAGGAAAGTTGTCTCGGAACACCTTCAATAAAGCATGCCAGCAGTGCATTGAAAAGGCAGGTAGCTTTAGCCACCGTCCTCTAGCAGTCGCGAAGCTGTGCACACAATGTCGTCTGCCTGCGGCAACGTTCTTCGCCCTCGTGCAAGCTACCGCTCTGTCCGGCTCCCGGAGCAGGAGAAGCGGCTGCTTCGCGCACACAACAGCGGAGCGGCAGCCCTACGCTCCGAAGCGCTGCTTCAGCCGAAAGACGCCGGCCACCGGCGCTTGGCTTCGGACAGCTCCGGAGAGCCGTAGTGTGCGTCTGCACTAGACTGCATCATAGCGAAAAGCTTTGGCAGTGTGTCTCGCAGAGAGATAGCTTAGGAGCGCAGCGCACTTATGCCTCCCTTGTCCAGAAACACGATTTTACTGCACACTCCAAAAACAGTACTCTTCCCAGGGCAAGATGCCAGATGCTCTCTGATGCCCGTGCTCCCTTCCTACTCTTGCCCAGCTCGTTGTTGTAACGCGCACATGCCGTCCTGGCATTCAGTGCACAGTGAAAGCAATCGCAAAAGTCCAGCAGCTGCTGACTCCCAAACACAAGGCGCTGGCTATGTTCTTGCTTCTCGACAACTCAACGCAGCCCTCCATTTCTGCAGTTGCCATCGAGGTCTCTGCATGTCGGAGAGTCAGAGGACGAGCACGAGTTTCCCACGAGGGGCTGAATCAGGAGGAATTCAAAACTCAGGGAATTTGTCCTGGAACACCTTCCATAAGGATGCTAGAAGGGAATTGAAGAGGCAGGCGAGCGGCCACCACCGTCCTCTAGCAGTCCTTAGGGTGCGCGCAGAAGCCCGGTGCTCTGCGGCTTCGTTCTTCGCCCTCGTGCAAGCTACCGCTCTGTCCGGCTCCCGGAGCAGGAGAAGCGGCTGCTTCGCGCACACAACAGCGGAGCGGCAGCCCTACGCTCCGAAGCGCTGCTTCAGCCGAAAGACGCCGGCCACCGGCGCTTGGCTTCGGACAGCTCCGGAGAGCCGTAGTGTGGGTCTGCACTAGACTGCATCATAGCGAAAAGCTTTGGCATTGTGTCTCGCAGGGAGATAGCTTAGGAGCGCAGCGCACTTATGCCTCCCTTGTCCAGAAACACGATTTTACTGCACACTCCAAAAACAGTACTCTTCCCAGGGCAATATATAAGCTGCTTTCTGACGGCCGTGATCTTTCGATTACTCTTGCGCAGCTCGGTGTTGCAGAGTGCACGTGCCTTCCTGGAATTCAGCGCACAGTGAAAGCAATCGCAAAAGTCCAGCAGCTGCTGACTCCCAAACACAAGGCGCTTGTCTACGTTCTTGCTTCTCGACAACTCAACGCAGCCCTTCATTTCTGCAGTTGCCATCGAGGTCTCTGCATGTCGGAGACTCAGAGGACGAGCACGAGTTTCCCACGAGGGGCTGCATCAGGAGGAATTCAAAACTCCAGAAAATTGTCCTGGAACACCTTCCATAAGGATGCTAGAAGGGAATTGAAGAGGCAGGCGTGCGGCCACCACGGTCCTCTAGCAGTCCTTCGGGTGTGCGCAGAAGCCCGGTGCTCTGCGGCTTCGTTCTTCGCCCCCGTACAAACTACCGCTCTGTCCGGCTCCCGGAGCAGGAGAAGCGGCTGCTTCGCGCACACAACAGCGGAGCGGCAGCCCTTCGCTCCGAAGCGCTGCTTCAGCCGAAAGACGCCGGCCACCGGCGCTTGGCTTCGGACAGCTCCGGAGAGCCGTAGTGTGCGTCTGCACTAGACTGCATCATAGCGAAAAGCTTTGGCAGTGTGTCTCGCAGAGAGATAGCTTAGGAGCGCAGCGCACTTATGCCTCCCTTGTCCAGAAACACGGATTTGCTGCACACTCCAAAAACACTGCTCTTTCCATGGTACTATGTAAGCTGCTGTCTGACGCCCGTTCTCTTCTGCCCACTCTTGCCCAGCTGGTTGTTGCAGCGTGCACGTGCCTTGCTGGCATTAAGAGCACAGTGAAAGCAATCGCAAAAGTCCAGCAGCTGCTGACTCCCAAACACAAGGCGCTTGTCTACGTTCTTGCTTCTCGACAACTCAACGCAGCCCTTCATTTCTGCAGCTGCCATCGAGTTTTCTGTATCTTGAGCCTTCTGGGACGAGCACCAATTTCCCAGGAGGGGCTGCATCAGGACGAAGTCAAAACCCAGGAAAGTTGTCTCGGAACACCTTCAATAAAGCATGCCAGCAGTGCATTGAAAAGGCAGGGAGCTTTAGCCACCGTCCTCTAGCAGTCGCGAAGCTGTGCACACAATGTCGTCTCCCTGCGGCAACGTTCTTCGCCCTCGTGCAAGCTACCGCTCTGTCCGGCTCCCGGAGCAGGAGAAGCGGCTGCTTCGCGCACACAGCAGCGGAGCGGCAGCCCTACGCTCCGAAGCGCTGCTTCAGCCGAAAGACGCCGGCCACCGGCGCTTGGCTTCGGACAGCTCCGGAGAGCCGTAGTGTGCGTCTGCAACTAGACTGCATCATAGCGAAAAGCTTTGGCAGTGTGTCTCGCAGGGAGATAGCTTAGGAGCGCAGCGCACTTATGCCTCCCTTGTCCAGAAACACGATTTTACTGCACACTCCAAAAACAGTACTCTTCCCAGGGCAATATATAAGCTGCTTTCTGACGGCCGTGATCTTTCGATTACTCTTGCCCAGCTCGTTGTTTTAACGTGCACATGCCGCCCTGGCATTCAGTGCACAGTGAAAGCAATCGCAAAAGTCCAGCAGCTGCTGACTCCCAAACACAAGGCGCTGGCTATGTTCTTGCTTCTCGACAACTCAACGCAGCCCTTCATTTCTGCAGTTGCCATCGAGGTCTCTGCATGTCGGAGACTCAGAGGACGAGCACGAGTTTCCCACGAGGGGCTGCATCAGGAGGAATTCAAAACTCCAGAAAATTGTCCTGGAACACCTTCCATAAGGATGCTAGAAGGGAATTGAAGAGGCAGGCGTGCGGCCACCACGGTCCTCTAGCAGTCCTTCGGGTGTGCGCAGAAGCCCGGTGCTCTGCGGCTTCGTTCTTCGCCCCCGTACAAACTACCGCTCTGTCCGGCTCCCGGAGCAGGAGAAGCGGTTGCTTCGCGCACACAACAGCGGAGCGGCAGCCCTACGCTCCGAAGCGCTGCTTCAGCCGAAAGACGCCGGCCACCGGCGCTTGGCTTCGGACAGCTCCGGAGAGCTGTAGTGTGCGTCTGCACTAGACTGCATCATAGCGAAAAGCTTTGACAGTGTGTCTCGCAGGGAGATAGCTTAGGAGCGCAGCGCACTTATGCCTCCCTTGTCCAGAAACACGATTTTACTGCACACTCCAAAAACAGTACTCCTCCCAGGGCAATATATAAGCTGCTTTCTGACGGCCGTGATCTTTCGATTACTCTTGCCCAGATCGTTGTTTTAACGTGCACATGCCGTCCTGGCATTCAGTGCACAGTGAAAGCAATCGCAAAAGTCCAGCAGCTGCTGACTCCCAAACACAAGGCGCTGGCTATGTTCTTGCTTCTCGACAACTCAACGCAGCCCTTCATTTCTGCAGTTGCCATCGAGGTCTCTGCATGTCGGAGACTCAGAGGACGAGCACGAATTTCCCAGGAGGGGCTGCATCAGGAGGAATTCAAAACTCCAGAAAATTGTCCTGGAACACCTTCCATAAGGATGCTAGAAGGGAATTGAAGAGGCAGGCGTGCGGCCACCACGGTCCTCTAGCAGTCCTTCGGGTGTGCGCAGAAGCCCGGTGCTCTGCGGCTTCGTTCTTCGCCCCCGTACAAACTACCGCTCTGTCCGGCTCCCGGAGCAGGAGAAGCGGCTGCTTCGCGCACACAACAGCGGAGCGGCAGCCCTACGCTCCGAAGCGCTGCTTCAGCCGAAAGACGCCGGCCACCGGCGCTTGGCTTCGGACAGCTCCGGAGAGCCGTAGTGTGCGTCTGCACTAGACTGCATCATAGCGAAAAGCTTTGACAGTGTGTCTCGCAGGGAGATAGCTTAGGAGCGCAGCGCACTTATGCCTCCCTTGTCCAGAAACACGGATTTGCTGCACACTCCAAAAACACTGCTCTTTCCATGGTACTATGTAAGCTGCTGTCTGACGCCCGTTCTCTTCTGCCCACTCTTGCCCAGCTGGTTGTTGCAGCGTGCACGTGCCTTGCTGGCATTAAGAGCACAGTGAAAGCAATCGCAAAAGTCCAGCAGCTGCTGACTCCCAAACACAAGGCGCTTGTCTACGTTCTTGCTTCTCGACAACTCAACGCAGCCCTTCATTTCTGCAGCTGCCATCGAGTTTTCTGTATCTTGAGCCTTCTGGGACGAGCACCAATTTCCCAGGAGGGGCTGCATCAGGACGAAGTCAAAACCCAGGAAAGTTGTCTCGGAACACCTTCAATAAAGCATGCCAGCAGTGCATTGAAAAGGCAGGGAGCTTTAGCCACCGTCCTCTAGCAGTCGCGAAGCTGTGCACACAATGTCGTCTCCCTGCGGCAACGTTCTTCGCCCTCGTGCAAGCTACCGCTCTGTCCGGCTCCCGGAGCAGGAGAAGCGGCTGCTTCGCGCACACAGCAGCGGAGCGGCAGCCCTACGCTCCGAAGCGCTGCTTCAGCCGAAAGACGCTGGCCACCGGCGCTTGGCTTCGGACAGCTCCGGAGAGCCGTAGTGTGCGTCTGCAACTAGACTGCATCATAGCGAAAAGCTTTGGCAGTGTGTCTCGCAGGGAGATAGCTTAGGAGCGCAGCGCACTTATGCCTCCCTTGTCCAGAAACACGATTTTACTGCACACTCCAAAAACAGTACTCTTCCCAGGGCAATATATAAGCTGCTTTCTGACGGCCGTGATCTTTCGATTACTCTTGCCCAGCTCGTTGTTTTAACGTGCACATGCCGTCCTGGCATTCAGTGCACAGTGAAAGCAATCGCAAAAGTCCAGCAGCTGCTGACTCCCAAACACAAGGCGCTGGCTATGTTCTTGCTTCTCGACAACTCAACGCAGCCCTTCATTTCTGCAGTTGCCATCGAGGTCTCTGCATGTCGGAGACTCAGAGGACGAGCACGAGTTTCCCACGAGGGGCTGCATCAGGAGGAATTCAAAACTCCAGAAAATTGTCCTGGAACACCTTCCATAAGGATGCTAGAAGGGAATTGAAGAGGCAGGCGTGCGGCCACCACGGTCCTCTAGCAGTCCTTCGGGTGTGCGCAGAAGCCCGGTGCTCTGCGGCTTCGTTCTTCGCCCCCGTACAAACTACCGCTCTGTCCGGCTCCCGGAGCAGGAGAAGCGGTTGCTTCGCGCACACAACAGCGGAGCGGCAGCCCTACGCTCCGAAGCGCTGCTTCAGCCGAAAGACGCCGGCCACCGGCGCTTGGCTTCGGACAGCTCCGGAGAGCCGTAGTGTGCGTCTGCACTAGACTGCATCATAGCGAAAAGCTTTGACAGTGTGTCTCGCAGGGAGATAGCTTAGGAGCGCAGCGCACTTATGCCTCCCTTGTCCAGAAACACGATTTTACTGCACACTCCAAAAACAGTACTCCTCCCAGGGCAATATATAAGCTGCTTTCTGACGGCCGTGATCTTTCGATTACTCTTGCCCAGATCGTTGTTTTAACGTGCACATGCCGTCCTGGCATTCAGTGCACAGTGAAAGCAATCGCAAAAGTCCAGCAGCTGCTGACTCCCAAACACAAGGCGCTGGCTATGTTCTTGCTTCTCGACAACTCAACGCAGCCCTTCATTTCTGCAGTTGCCATCGAGGTCTCTGCATGTCGGAGACTCAGAGGACGAGCACGAATTTCCCACGAGGGGCTGCATCAGGAGGAATTCAAAACTCCAGAAAATTGTCCTGGAACACCTTCCATAAGGATGCTAGAAGGGAATTGAAGAGGCAGGCGAGCGGCCACCACGGTCCTCTAGCAGTCCTTCAGGTGTGCGCAGAAGCCCGGTGCTCTGCGGCTTCGTTCTTCGCCCCCGTACAAACTACCGCTCTGTCCGGCTTCCGGAGCAGGAGAAGCGGCTGCTTCGCGCACACAACAGCGGAGCGGCAGCCCTACGCTCCGAAGCGCTGCTTCAGCCGAAAGACGCCGGCCACCGGCGCTTGGCTTCGGACAGCTCCGGAGAGCCGTAGTGTGCGTCTGCACTAGACTGCATCATAGCGAAAAGCTTTGACAGTGTGTCTCGCAGGGAGATAGCTTAGGAGCGCAGCGCACTTATGCCTCCCTTGTCCAGAAACACGGATTTGCTGCACACTCCAAAAACACTGCTCTTTCCATGGTACTATGTAAGCTGCTGTCTGACGCCCGTTCTCTTCTGCCCACTCTTGCCCAGCTGGTTGTTGCAGCGTGCACGTGCCTTCCTGGCATTAAGAGCACAGTGAAAGCAATCGCAAAAGTCCAGCAGCTGCTGACTCCCAAACACAAGGCGCTTGTCTACGTTCTTGCTTCTCGACAACTCAACGCAGCCCTTCATTTCTGCAGCTGCCATCAAGTTTTCTGTATCTTGAGCCTTCTGGGACGAGCACCAATTTCCCAGGAGGGGCTGCCTCAGGACGAAGTCAAAACCCAGGAAAGTTGTCTCGGAACACCTTCAATAAAGCATGCCAGCAGTGCATTGAAAAGGCAGGTAGCTTTAGCCACCGTCCTCTAGCAGTCGCGAAGCTGTGCACACAATGTCGTCTGCCTGCGGCAACGTTCTTCGCCCTCGTGCAAGCTACCGCTCTGTCCGGCTCCCGGAGCAGGAGAAGCGGCTGCTTCGCGCACACAACAGCGGAGCGGCAGCCCTTCGCTCCGAAGCGCTGCTTCAGCCGAAAGACGCCGGCCACCGGCGCTTGGCTTCGGACAGCGCCGGAGAGCCGTAGTGTGCGTCTGCACTAGACTGCATCATAGCGAAAAGCTTTGGCAGTGTGTCTCGCAGAGAGATAGCTTAGGAGCGCAGCGCACTTATGCCTCCCTTGTCCAGAAACACGATTTTACTGCACACTCCAAAAACAGTACTCTTCCCAGGGCAAGATGCCAGATGCTCTCTGATGCCCGTGCTCCCTTCCTACTCTTGCCCAGCTCGTTGTTGTAACGCGCACATGCCGTCCTGGCATTCAGTGCACAGTGAAAGCAATCGCAAAAGTCCAGCAGCTGCTGACTCCCAAACACAAGGCGCTGGCTATGTTCTTGCTACTCGACGACTCAACGCAGCCCTTCATTTCTGCAGTTGCCATCGAGGTCTCTGCATGTCGGAGAGTCAGAGGACGAGCACGAGTTTCCCACGAGGGGCTGAATCAGGAGGAATTCAAAACTCAGGGAATTTGTCCTGGAACACCTTCCATAAGGATGCTCGAAGGGAATTGAAGAGGCAGGCGAGCGGCCACCACCGTCCTCTAGCAGTCCTTAGGGTGCGCGCAGAAGCCCGGTGCTCTGCGGCTTCGTTCTTCGCCCTCGTGCAAGCTACCGCTCTGTCCGGCTCCCGGAGCAGGAGAAGCGGCTGCTTCGCGCACACAACAGCGGAGCGGCAGCCCTACGCTCCGAAGCGCTGCTTCAGCCGAAAGACGCCGGCCACCGGCGCTTGGCTTCGGACAGCTCCGGAGAGCCGTAGTGTGCGTCTGCACTAGACTGCATCATAGCGAAAAGCTTTGGCAGTGTGTCTCGCAGGGAGATAGCTTAGGAGCGCAGCGCACTTATGCCTCCCTTGTCCAGAAACACGATTTTACTGCACACTCCAAAAACAGTACTCTTCCCAGGGCAATATATAAGCTGCTTTCTGACGGCCGTGATCTTTCGATTACTCTTGCGCAGCTCGGTGTTGCAGAGTGCACGTGCCTTCCTGGACTTCAGTGCACAGTGAAAGCAATCGCAAAAGTCCAGCAGCTGCTGACTCCCAAACACAAGGCGCTGTCTACGTTCTTGCTTCGCAACACTTCAACAGAGTCCTTCATTTCTGCAGCTGCCATCGAGTTTTCTGCATCTCGAGCCTTCTGGGACGAGCACCAATTTCCCAGGAGGGGCTGCATCAGGACGAAGTCAAAACCCAGGAAAGTTGTCTCGGAACACCTTCAATAAAGCATGCCAGCAGTGCATTGAAAAGGCAGGTAGCTTTAGCCACCGTCCTCTAGCAGTCGCGAAGCTGTGCACACAATGTTGTCTCCCTGCGGCAACGTTCTTCGCCCTCGTGCAAGCTACCGCTCTGTCCGGCTCCCGGAGCAGGAGAAGCGGCTGCTTCGCGCACACAACAGCGGAGCGGCAGCCCTACGCTCCGAAGCGCTGCTTCAGCCGAAAGACGCCGGCCACCGGCGCTTGGCTTCGGACAGCTCCGGAGAGCCGTAGTGTGCGTCTGCACTAGACTGCATCATAGCAAAAAGCTTTGACAGTGTGTCTCGCAGGGAGATAGCTTAGGAGCGCAGCGCACTTATGCCTCCCTTGTCCAGAAACACGATTTTACTGCACACTCCAAAAACACTGCTCTTTCCATGGTACTATGTAAGCTGCTGTCTGACGCCCGTTCTCTTCTGCCCACTCTTGCCCAGCTGGTTGTTGCAGCGTGCACGTGCCTTGCTGGCATTAAGAGCACAGTGAAAGCAATCGCAAAAGTCCAGCAGCTGCTGACTCCCAAACACAAGGCGCTTGTCTACGTTCTTGCTTCTCGACAACTCAACGCAGCCCTTCATTTCTGCAGCTGCCATCGAGTTTTCTGTATCTTGAGCCTTCTGGGACGAGCACCAATTTCCCAGGAGGGGCTGCATCAGGACGAAGTCAAAACCCAGGAAAGTTGTCTCGGAACACCTTCAATAAAGCATGCCAGCAGTGCATTGAAAAGGCAGGTAGCTTTAGCCACCGTCCTCTAGCAGTCGCGAAGCTGTGCACACAATGTCGTCTGCCTGCGGCAACGTTCTTCGCCCTCGTGCAAGCTACCGCTCTGTCCGGCTCCCGGAGCAGGAGAAGCGGCTGCTTCGCGCACACAGCAGCGGAGCGGCAGCCCTACGCTCCGAAGCGCTGCTTCAGCCGAAAGACGCCGGCCACCGGCGCTTGGCTTCGGACAGCTCCGGAGAGCCGTAGTGTGCGTCTGCACTAGACTGCATCATAGCGAAAAGCTTTGGCAGTGTGTCTCGCAGAGAGATAGCTTAGGAGCGCAGCGCACTTATGCCTCCCTTGTCCAGAAACACGATTTTACTGCACACTCCAAAAACAGTACTCTTCCCAGGGCAAGATGCCAGATGCTCTCTGATGCCCGTGCTCCCTTCCTACTCTTGCCCAGCTCGTTGTTGTAACGCGCACATGCCGTCCTGGCATTCAGTGCACAGTGAAAGCAATCGCAAAAGTCCAGCAGCTGCTGACTCCCAAACACAAGGCGCTGGCTATGTTCTTGCTACTCGACGACTCAACGCAGCCCTTCATTTCTGCAGTTGCCATCGAGGTCTCTGCATGTCGGAGAGTCAGAGGACGAGCACGAGTTTCCCACGAGGGGCTGAATCAGGAGGAATTCAAAACTCAGGGAATTTGTCCTGGAACACCTTCCATAAGGATGCTAGAAGGGAATTGAAGAGGCAGGCGAGCGGCCACCACCGTCCTCTAGCAGTCCTTAGGGTGCGCGCAGAAGCCCGGTGCTCTGCGGCTTCGTTCTTCGCCCTCGTGCAAGCTACCGCTCTGTCCGGCTCCCGGAGCAGGAGAAGCGGCTGCTTTGCGCACACAACAGCGGAGCGGCAGCCCTACGCTCCGAAGCGCTGCTTCAGCCGAAAGACGCCGGCCACCGGCGCTTGGCTTCGGACAGCTCCGGAGAGCCGTAGTGTGGGTCTGCACTAGACTGCATCATAGCGAAAAGCTTTGGCAGTGTGTCTCGCAGGGAGATAGCTTAGGAGCGCAGCGCACTTATGCCTCCCTTGTCCAGAAACACGATTTTACTGCACACTCCAAAAACAGTACTCTTCCCAGGGCAATATATAAGCTGCTTTCTGACGGCCGTGATCTTTCGATTACTCTTGCGCAGCTCGGTGTTGCAGAGTGCACGTGCCTTCCTGGACTTCAGTGCACAGTGAAAGCAATCGCAAAAGTCCAGCAGCTGCTGACTCCCAAACACAAGGCGCTGTCTACGTTCTTGCTTCGCAACACTTCAACAGAGTCCTTCATTTCTGCAGCTGCCATCGAGTTTTCTGCATCTCGAGCCTTCTGGGACGAGCACCAATTTCCCAGGAGGGGCTGCATCAGGACGAAGTCAAAACCCAGGAAAGTTGTCTCGGAACACCTTCAATAAAGCATGCCAGCAGTGCATTGAAAAGGCAGGTAGCTTTAGCCACCGTCCTCTAGCAGTCGCGAAGCTGTGCACACAATGTTGTCTCCCTGCGGCAACGTTCTTCGCCCTCGTGCAAGCTACCGCTCTGTCCGGCTCCCGGAGCAGGAGAAGCGGCTGCTTCGCGCACACAGCAGCGGAGCGGCAGCCCTACGCTCCGAAGCGCTGCTTCAGCCGAAAGACGCCGGCCACCGGCGCTTGGCTTCGGACAGCTCCGGAGAGCCGTAGTGTGCGTCTGCACTAGACTGCATCATAGCGAAAAGCTTTGACAGTGTGTCTCGCAGGGAGATAGCTTAGGAGCGCAGCGCACTTATGCCTCCCTTGTCCAGAAACACGATTTTACTGCACACTCCAAAAACAGTACTCCTCCCAGGGCAATATATAAGCTGCTTTCTGACGGCCGTGATCTTTCGATTACTCTTGCCCAGATCGTTGTTTTAACGTGCACATGCCGTCCTGGCATTCAGTGCACAGTGAAAGCAATCGCAAAAGTCCAGCAGCTGCTGACTCCCAAACACAAGGCGCTGGCTATGTTCTTGCTTCTCGACAACTCAACGCAGCCCTTCATTTCTGCAGTTGCCATCGAGGTCTCTGCATGTCGGAGACTCAGAGGACGAGCACGAATTTCCCAGGAGGGGCTGCATCAGGAGGAATTCAAAACTCCAGAAAATTGTCCTGGAACACCTTCCATAAGGATGCTAGAAGGGAATTGAAGAGGCAGGCGAGCGGCCACCACGGTCCTCTAGCAGTCCTTCGGGTGCGCGCAGAAGCCCGGTGCTCTGCGGCTTCGTTCTTCGCCCCCGTACAAACTACCGCTCTGTCCGGCTCCCGGAGCAGGAGAAGCGGCTGCTTCGCGCACACAACAGCGGAGCGGCAGCCCTACGCTCCGAAGCGCTGCTTCAGCCGAAAGACGCCGGCCACCGGCGCTTGGCTTCGGACAGCTCCGGAGAGCCGTAGTGTGCGTCTGCACTAGACTGCATCATAGCGAAAAGCTTTGACAGTGTGTCTCGCAGGGAGATAGCTTAGGAGCGCAGCGCACTTATGCCTCCCTTGTCCAGAAACACGGATTTGCTGCACACTCCAAAAACACTGCTCTTTCCATGGTACTATGTAAGCTGCTGTCTGACGCCCGTTCTCTTCTGCCCACTCTTGCCCAGCTGGTTGTTGCAGCGTGCACGTGCCTTGCTGGCATTAAGAGCACAGTGAAAGCAATCGCAAAAGTCCAGCAGCTGCTGACTCCCAAACACAAGGCGCTTGTCTACGTTCTTGCTTCTCGACAACTCAACGCAGCCCTTCATTTCTGCAGCTGCCATCGAGTTTTCTGTATCTTGAGCCTTCTGGGACGAGCACCAATTTCCCAGGAGGGGCTGCATCAGGACGAAGTCAAAACCCAGGAAAGTTGTCTCGGAACACCTTCAATAAAGCATGCCAGCAGTGCATTGAAAAGGCAGGTAGCTTTAGCCACCGTCCTCTAGCAGTCGCGAAGCTGTGCACACAATGTCGTCTGCCTGCGGCAACGTTCTTCGCCCTCGTGCAAGCTACCGCTCTGTCCGGCTCCCGGAGCAGGAGAAGCGGCTGCTTCGCGCACACAGCAGCGGAGCGGCAGCCGTACGCTCCGAAGCGCTGCTTCAGCCGAAAGACGCCGGCCACCGGCGCTTGGCTTCGGACAGCTCCGGAGAGCCGTAGTGTGCGTCTGCACTAGACTGCATCATAGCGAAAAGCTTTGGCAGTGTGTCTCGCAGGGAGATAGCTTAGGAGCGCAGCGCACTTATGCCTCCCTTGTCCAGAAACACGATTTTACTGCACACTCCAAAAACAGTACTCTTCCCAGGGCAAGATGCCAGATGCTCTCTGATGCCCGTGCTCCCTTCCTACTCTTGCCCAGCTCGTTGTTGTAACGCGCACATGCCGTCCTGGCATTCAGTGCACAGTGAAAGCAATCGCAAAAGTCCAGCAGCTGCTGACTCCCAAACACAAGGCGCTGGCTATGTTCTTGCTACTCGACGACTCAACGCAGCCCTTCATTTCTGCAGTTGCCATCGAGGTCTCTGCATGTCGGAGAGTCAGAGGACGAGCACGAGTTTCCCACGAGGGGCTGAATCAGGAGGAATTCAAAACTCAGGGAATTTGTCCTGGAACACCTTCCATAAGGATGCTAGAAGGGAATTGAAGAGGCAGGCGAGCGGCCACCACCGTCCTCTAGCAGTCCTTAGGGTGCGCGCAGAAGCCCGGTGCTCTGCGGCTTCGTTCTTCGCCCTCGTGCAAGCTACCGCTCTGTCCGGCTCCCGGAGCAGGAGAAGCGGCTGCTTCGCGCACACAACAGCGGAGCGGCAGCCCTACGCTCCGAAGCGCTGCTTCAGCCGAAAGACGCCGGCCACCGGCGCTTGGCTTCGGACAGCTCCGGAGAGCCGTAGTGTGGGTCTGCACTAGACTGCATCATAGCGAAAAGCTTTGGCAGTGTGTCTCGCAGGGAGATAGCTTAGGAGCGCAGCGCACTTATGCCTCCCTTGTCCAGAAACACGATTTTACTGCACACTCCAAAAACAGTACTCTTCCCAGGGCAATATATAAGCTGCTTTCTGACGGCCGTGATCTTTCGATTACTCTTGCCCAGCTCGTTGTTTTAACGTGCACATGCCGTCCTGGCATTCAGTGCACAGTGAAAGCAATCGCAAAAGTCCAGCAGCTGCTGACTCCCAAACACAAGGCGCTGTCTACGTTCTTGCTTCGCAACACTTCAACAGAGTCCTTCATTTCTGCAGCTGCCATCGAGTTTTCTGCATCTCGAGCCTTCTGGGACGAGCACAAATTTCCCAGGAGGGGCTGCATCAGGACGAAGTCAAAACCCAGGAAAGTTGTCTCGGAACACCTTCAATAAAGCATGCCAGCAGTGCATTGAAAAGGCAGGTAGCTTTAGCCACCGTCCTCTAGCAGTCGCGAAGCTGTGCACACAATGTCGTCTCCCTGCGGCAACGTTCTTCGCCCTCGTGCAAGCTACCGCTCTGTCCGGCTCCCGGAGCAGGAGAAGCGGCTGCTTCGCGCACACAACAGCGGAGCGGCAGCCCTACGCTCCGAAGCGCTGCTTCAGCCGAAAGACGCCGGCCACCGGCGCTTGGCTTCGGACAGCTGCGGAGAGCCGTAGTGTGCGTCTGCAACTAGACTGCATCATAGCGAAAAGCTTTGGCAGTGTGTCTCGCAGGGAGATAGCTTAGGAGCGCAGCGCACTTATGCCTCCCTTGTCCAGAAACACGATTTTACTGCACACTCCAAAAACAGTACTCTTCCCAGGGCAATATATAAGCTGCTTTCTGACGGCCGTGATCTTTCGATTACTCTTGCCCAGCTCGTTGTTTTAACGTGCACATGCCGTCCTGGCATTCAGTGCACAGTGAAAGCAATCGCAAAAGTCCAGCAGCTGCTGACTCCCAAACACAAGGCGCTGGCTATGTTCTTGCTTCTCGACAACTCATCGCAGCCCTTCATTTCTGCAGTTGCCATCGAGGTCTCTGCATGTCGGAGACTCAGAGGACGAGCACGAGTTTCCCAGGAGGGGCTGCATCAGGAGGAATTCAAAACTCCAGAAAATTGTCCTGGAACACCTTCCATAAGGATGCTAGAAGGGAATTGAAGAGGCAGGCGTGCGGCCACCACGGTCCTCTAGCAGTCCTTCGGGTGTGCGCAGAAGCCCGGTGCTCTGCGGCTTCGTTCTTCGCCCCCGTACAAACTACCGCTCTGTCCGGCTCCAGGAGCAGGAGAAGCGGCTGCTTCGCGCACACAGCAGCGGAGCGGCAGCCCTACGCTCCGAAGCGCTGCTTCAGCCGAAAGACGCCGGCCACCGGCGCTTGGCTTCGGACAGCTCCGGAGAGCCGTAGTGTGCGTCTGCACTAGACTGCATCATAGCGAAAAGCTTTGACAGTGTGTCTCGCAGGGAGATAGCTTAGGAGCGCAGCGCACTTATGCCTCCCTTGTCCAGAAACACGATTTTACTGCACACTCCAAAAACAGTACTCTTCCCAGGGCAATATATAAGCTGCTTTCTGACGGCCGTGATCTTTCGATTACTCTTGCCCAGCTCGTTGTTTTAACGTGCACATGCCGTCCTGGCATTCAGTGCACAGTGAAAGCAATCGCAAAAGTCCAGCAGCTGCTGACTCCCAAACACAAGGCGCTGGCTATGTTCTTGCTTCTCGACAACTCAACGCAGCCCTTCATTTCTGCAGTTGCCATCGAGGTCTCTGCATGTCGGAGACTCAGAGGACGAGCACGAGTTTCCCACGAGGGGCTGCATCAGGAGGAATTCAAAACTCCAGAAAATTGTCCTGGAACACCTTCCATAAGGATGCTAGAAGGGAATTGAAGAGGCAGGCGTGCGGCCACCACGGTCCTCTAGCAGTCCTTCGGGTGTGCGCAGAAGCCCGGTGCTCTGCGGCTTCGTTCTTCGCCCCCGTACAAACTACCGCTCTGTCCGGCTCCCGGAGCAGGAGAAGCGGCTGCTTCGCGCACACAACAGCGGAGCGGCAGCCCTACGCTCCGAAGCGCTGCTTCAGCCGAAAGACGCCGGCCACCGGCGCTTGGCTTCGGACAGCTCCGGAGAGCCGTAGTGTGCGTCTGCACTAGACTGCATCATAGCGAAAAGCTTTGACAGTGTGTCTCGCAGGGAGATAGCTTAGGAGCGCAGCGCACTTATGCCTCCCTTGTCCAGAAACACGGATTTGCTGCACACTCCAAAAACACTGCTCTTTCCATGGTACTATGTAAGCTGCTGTCTGACGCCCGTTCTCTTCTGCCCACTCTTGCCCAGCTGGTTGTTGCAGCGTGCACGTGCCTTGCTGGCATTAAGAGCACAGTGAAAGCAATCGCAAAAGTCCAGCAGCTGCTGACTCCCAAACACAAGGCGCTTGTCTACGTTCTTGCTTCTCGACAACTCAACGCAGCCCTTCATTTCTGCAGCTGCCATCGAGTTTTCTGTATCTTGAGCCTTCTGGGACGAGCACCAATTTCCCAGGAGGGGCTGCATCAGGACGAAGTCAAAACCCAGGAAAGTTGTCTCGGAACACCTTCAATAAAGCATGCCAGCAGTGCATTGAAAAGGCAGGGAGCTTTAGCCACCGTCCTCTAGCAGTCGCGAAGCTGTGCACACAATGTCGTCTGCCTGCGGCAACGTTCTTCGCCCTCGTGCAAGCTACCGCTCTGTCCGGCTCCCGGAGCAGGAGAAGCGGCTGCTTCGCGCACACAGCAGCGGAGCGGCAGCCCTACGCTCCGAAGCGCTGCTTCAGCCGAAAGACGCCGGCCACCGGCGCTTGGCTTCGGACAGCTCCGGAGAGCCGTAGTGTGCGTCTGCAACTAGACTGCATCATAGCGAAACGCTTTGGCAGTGTGTCTCGCAGGGAGATAGCTTAGGAGCGCAGCGCACTTATGCCTCCCTTGTCCAGAAACACGATTTTACTGCACACTCCAAAAACAGTACTCTTCCCAGGGCAATATATAAGCTGCTTTCTGACGGCCGTGATCTTTCGATTACTCTTGCCCAGCTCGTTGTTTTAACGTGCACATGCCGTCCTGGCATTCAGTGCACAGTGAAAGCAATCGCAAAAGTCCAGCAGCTGCTGACTCCCAAACACAAGGCGCTGGCTACGTTCTTGCTTCGCAACACTTCAACAGAGTCCTTCATTTCTGCAGCTGCCATCGAGTTTTCTGCATCTCGAGCTTCTGGGACGAGCACCAATTTCCCAAGAGGGGCTGCATCAGGACGAAGTCAAAACCCAGGAAAGTTGTCTCGGAACACCTTCAATAAAGCATGCCAGCAGTGCATTGAAAAGGCAGGTAGCTTTAGCCACCGTCCTCTAGCAGTCGCAAGGCTGTGCACACAATGTCGTCTCCCTGCGGCAACGTTCTTCGCCCTCGTGCAAGCTACCGCTCTGTCCGGCTCCCGGAGCAGGAGAAGCGGCTGCTTCGCGCACACAACAGCGGAGCGGCAGTCCTACGCTCCGAAGCGCTGCTTCAGCCGAAAGACGCCGGCCACCGGCGCTTGGCTTCGGACAGCTGCGGAGAGCCGTAGTGTGCGTCTGCACTAGACTGCATCATAGCGAAAAGCTTTGGCAGTGTGTCTCGCAGGGAGATAGCTTAGGAGCGCAGCGCACTTATGCCTCCCTTGTCCAGAAACACGATTTTACTGCACACTCTAAAAACACTGCCCTTTCCAGGGCAAGATGCCAGATGCTCTCTGATGGCCGTGCTCCCTCCCTGCTCTTGCCCAGCTCGTTGTTTCAGCGTGCACGTGCCGTCCTGGCATTCAGTGCACAGTGAAAGCAATCGCAAAAGTCCAGCAGCTGCTGACTCCCAAACACAAGGCGCTGGCTACGTTCTTGCTTCTCCACACCTCAACAGAGTCCTTCATTTCTGCAGCTGCCATCGAGTTTTCTGCATCTCGAGCCTTCTGGGATGAGCACCAATTTCCCAAGAGGGGCTGCATCAGGACGAAGTCAAAACTCAGGAAAGTTGTCTCGGAGCACCTTCAATAAAGCATGTCAGCAGTGCATTGAAAAGGCAGGTAGCTTTAGCCACCGTCCTCTAGCAGTCGCAAGGCTGTGCACACAATGTCGTCTCCCTGCGGCAACGTTCTTCGCCCTCGTACAAGCTACCGCTCTGTCCGGCTCCCGGAGCAGGAGAAGCGGCTGCTTCGCGCTCACAACAGCGGAGCGGCAGCCGTCCGCTTCGAAGCGCTGCTTCAGCCGAAAGACGCCGGCCACCGGCGCTTGGCTTCGGACAGCTCCGGAGAGCCGTAGTGTGCGTCTGCACTAGACTGCATCATAGCGAAAAGCTTTGGCAGTGTGTCTCGCAGGGAGATAGCTTAGGAGCGCAGCGCACTTATGCCTCCCTTGTCCAGAAACACGATTTTACTGCACACTCCAAAAACACTGCCCTTTCCAGGGCAAGATGCCAGATGCTCTCTGATGGCCGTGATCTTTCGATTACTCTTGCCCAGCTCGTTGTTTTAACGTGCACATGCCGTCCTGGCATTCAGTGCACAGTGAAAGCAATCGCAAAAGTCCAGCAGCTGCTGACTCCCAAACACAAGGCGCTGGCTATGTTCTTGCTTCTCGACAACTCAACGCAGCCCTTCATTTCTGCAGTTGTCATCGAGGTCTCTGCATGTCGGAGACTCAGAGGACGAGCACGAGTTTCCCACGAGGGGCTGCATCACGAGGAATTCAAAACTCCGGGAATTTGTCCAGGAACACCTTCCATAAGGATGCTAGAAGGGAATTGAAGAGGCAGGCGTGCGGCCACCACGGTCCTCTAGCAGTCCTTAGGGTGCGCGCAGAAGCCCGGTGCTCTGCGGCTTCGTTCTTCGCTCTCGTACAAGCTACCGCTCTGTCCGGCTCCCGGAGCAGGAGAAGCGGCTGCTTCGCGCACACAACAGCGGAGCGGCAGCCGTACGCTCCGAAGCGCTGCTTCAGCCGAAAGACGCCGGCCACCGGCGCTTGGCTTCGGACAGCTCCGGAGAGCCGTAGTGTGCGTCTGCACTAGACTGCATCCTAGCGAAAAGCTTTGGCAGTGTGTCTCGCAGGGAGATAGCTTAGGAGCGCAGCGCACTTATGCCTCCCTTGCCCAGAAACACGGATTTGCTGCACACTCCAAAAACACTGCTCTTTCCATGGTACTATGTAAGCTGCTGTCTGACGCCCGTTCTCTTCTGCCCACTCTTGCCCAGCTGGTTGTTGCAGCGTGCACGTGCCTTCCTGGCATTCAGAGCACAGTGAAAGCAATCGCAAAAGTCCAGCAGCTGCTGACTCCCAAACACAAGGCGCTGGCTACGTTCTTGCTTCTCCACACTTCAACAGAGTCCTTCATTTCTGCAGCTGCCATCGAGTTTTCTGCATCTCGAGCCTTCTGGGACGAGCACCAATTTCCCAAGAGGGGCTGCATCAGGACGAAGTCAAAACTCAGGAAAGTTGTCTCGGAACACCTTCAATAAAGCATGCCAGCAGTGCATTGAAAAGGCAGGTAGCTTTAGCCACCGTCCTCTAGCAGTCGCAAGGCTGTGCACACAATGTCGTCTCCCTGCGGCAACGTTCTTCGCCCTCGTACAAGCTACCGCTCTGTCCGGCTCCCGGAGCAGGAGAAGCGGCTGCTTCGCGCACGCAACAGCGGAGCGGCAGCCGTCCGCTCCGAAGCGCTGCTTCAGCCGAAAGACGCCGGCCACCGGCGCTTGGCTTCGGACAGCTCCGGAGAGCCGTAGTGTGCGTCTGCACTAGACTGCATTATAGCGAAAAGCTTTGGCAGTGTGTCGCGCAGGGAGATAGCTTAGGAGCGCAGCGCACTTATGCCTCCCTTGTCCAGAAACACGATTTTACTGCACACTCCAAAAACAGTACTCTTCCCAGGGCAATATATAAGCTGCTTTCTGACGGCCGTGATCTTTCGATTACTCTTGCCCAGCTCGTTGTTTTAACGTGCACATGCCGTCCTGGCATTCAGTGCACAGTGAAAGCAATCGCAAAAGTCCAGCAGCTGCTGACTCCCAAACACAAGGCGCTGGCTACGTTCTTGCTTCTCCACACTTCAACAGAGTCCTTCATTTCTGCAGCTGCCATCGAGTTTTCTGCATCTCGAGCTTCTGGGACGAGCACCAATTTCCCAAGAGGGGCTGCATCAGGACGAAGTCAAAACTCAGGAAAGTTGTCTCGGAACACCTTCAATAAAGCATGCCAGCAGTGCATTGAAAAGGCAGGTAGCTTTAGCCACCGTCCTCTAGCAGTCGCAAGGCTGTGCACACAATGTCGTCTCCCTGCGGCAACGTTCTTCGCCCTCGTACAAGCTACCGCTCTGTCCGGCTCCCGGAGCAGGAGAAGCGGCTGCTTCGCGCACACAACAGCGGAGCGGCAGCCGTACGCTCCAAAGCGCTGCTTCAGCCGAAAGACGCCGGCCACCGGCGCTTGGCTTCGGACAGCTCCGGAGAGCCGTAGTGTGCGTCTGCACTAGACTGCATCATAGCGAAAAGCTTTGGCAGTGTGTCTCGCAGGGAGATAGCTTAGGAGCGCAGCGCACTTATGCCTCCCTTGTCCAGAAACACGATTTTACTGCACACTCTAAAAACACTGCCCTTTCCAGGGCAAGATGCCAGATGCTCTCTGATGGCCGTGCTCCCTCCCTGCTCTTGCCCAGCTCGTTGTTTCAGCGTGCACGTGCCGTCCTGGCATTCAGTGCACAGTGAAAGCAATCGCAAAAGTCCAGCAGCTGCTGACTCCCAAACACAAGGCGCTGGCTACGTTCTTGCTTCTCCACACCTCAACAGAGTCCTTCATTTCTGCAGCTGCCATCGAGTTTTCTGCATCTCGAGCCTTCTGGGATGAGCACCAATTTCCCAAGAGGGGCTGCATCAGGACGAAGTCAAAACTCAGGAAAGTTGTCTCGGAGCACCTTCAATAAAGCATGTCAGCAGTGCATTGAAAAGGCAGGTAGCTTTAGCCACCGTCCTCTAGCAGTCGCAAGGCTGTGCACACAATGTCGTCTCCCTGCGGCAACGTTCTTCGCCCTCGTACAAGCTACCGCTCTGTCCGGCTCCCGGAGCAGGAGAAGCGGCTGCTTCGCGCTCACAACAGCGGAGCGGCAGCCGTCCGCTTCGAAGAGCTGCTTCAGCCGAAAGACGCCGGCCACCGGCGCTTGGCTTCGGACAGCTCCGGAGAGCCGTAGTGTGCGTCTGCACTAGACTGCATCATAGCGAAAAGCTTTGGCAGTGTGTCTCGCAGGGAGATAGCTTAGGAGCGCAGCGCACTTATGCCTCCCTTGTCCAGAAACACGATTTTACTGCACACTCTAAAAACACTGCCCTTTCCAGGGCAAGATGCCAGATGCTCTCTGATGGCCGTGCTCCCTCCCTGCTCTTGCCCAGCTCGTTGTTTCAGCGTGCACGTGCCGTCCTGGCATTCAGTGCACAGTGAAAGCAATCGCAAAAGTCCAGCAGCTGCTGACTCCCAAACACAAGGCGCTGGCTACGTTCTTGCTTCTCCACACCTCAACAGAGTCCTTCATTTCTGCAGCTGCCATCGAGTTTTCTGCATCTCGAGCCTTCTGGGATGAGCACCAATTTCCCAAGAGGGGCTGCATCAGGACGAAGTCAAAACTCAGGAAAGTTGTCTCGGAGCACCTTCAATAAAGCATGCCAGCAGTGCATTGAAAAGGCAGGTAGCTTTAGGCACCGTCCTCTAGCAGTCGCAAGGCTGTGCACACAATGTCGTCTCCCTGCGGCAACGTTCTTCGCCCTCGTACAAGCTACCGCTCTGTCCGGCTCCCGGAGCAGGAGAAGCGGCTGCTTCGCGCTCACAACAGCGAAGCGGCAGCCGTCCGCTTCGAAGCGCTGCTTCAGACGAAAGACGCCGGCCACCGGCGCTTGGCTTCAGACAGCTCCGGAGAGCCGTAGTGTGCGTCTGCACTAGACTGCATGATAGCGAAAAGCTTTGGCAGTGTGTCTCGCAGGGAGATAGCTTAGGAGCGCAGCGCACTTATGCCTCCCTTGTCCAGAAACACGATTTTACTGCACACTCCAAAAACACTGCCCTTTCCAGGGCAAGATGCCAGATGCTCTCTGATGGCCGTGATCTTTCGATTACTCTTGCCCAGCTCGTTGTTTTAACGTTCACATGCCGTCCTGGCATTCAGTGCACAGTGAAAGCAATCGCAAAAGTCCAGCAGCTGCTGACTCCCAAACACAAGGCGCTGGCTATGTTCTTGCTTCTCGACAACTCAACGCAGCCCTTCATTTCTGCAGTTGTCATCGAGGTCTCTGCATGTCGGAGACTCAGAGGACGAGCACGAGTTTCCCACGAGGGGCTGCATCACGAGGAATTCAAAACTCCGGGAATTTGTCCAGGAACACCTTCCATAAGGATGCTAGAAGGGAATTGAAGAGGCAGGCGTGCGGCCACCACGGTCCTCTAGCAGTCCTTAGGGTGCGCGCAGAAGCCCGGTGCTCTGCGGCTTCGTTCTTCGCTCTCGTACAAGCTACCGCTCTGTCCGGCTCCCGGAGCAGGAGAAGCGGCTGCTTCGCGCACACAACAGCGGAGCGGCAGCCGTACGCTCCGAAGCGCTGCTTCAGCCGAAAGACGCCGGCCACCGGCGCTTGGCTTCGGACAGCTCCGGAGAGCCGTAGTGTGCGTCTGCACTAGACTGCATCATAGCGAAAAGCTTTGGCAGTGTGTCTCGCAGGGAGATAGCTTAGGAGCGCAGCGCACTTATGCCTCCCTTGCCCAGAAACACGGATTTGCTGCACACTCCAAAAACACTGCTCTTTCCATGGTACTATGTAAGCTGCTGTCTGACGCCCGTTCTCTTCTGCCCACTCTTGCCCAGCTGGTTGTTGCAGCGTGCACGTGCCTTCCTGGCATTCAGAGCACAGTGAAAGCAATCGCAAAAGTCCAGCAGCTGCTGACTCCCAAACACAAGGCGCTGGCTACGTTCTTGCTTCTCCACACTTCAACAGAGTCCTTCATTTCTGCAGCTGCCATCGAGTTTTCTGCATCTCGAGCCTTCTGGGACGAGCACCAATTTCCCAAGAGGGGCTGCATCAGGACGAAGTCAAAACTCAGGAAAGTTGTCTCGGAACACCTTCAATAAAGCATGCCAGCAGTGCATTGAAAAGGCAGGTAGCTTTAGCCACCGTCCTCTAGCAGTCGCAAGGCTGTGCACACAATGTCGTCTCCCTGCGGCAACGTTCTTCGCCCTCGTACAAGCTACCGCTCTGTCCGGCTCCCGGAGCAGGAGAAGCGGCTGCTTCGCGCACGCAACAGCGGAGCGGCAGCCGTACGCTCCGAAGCGCTGCTTCAGCCGAAAGACGCCGGCCACCGGCGCTTGGCTTCGGACAGCTCCGGAGAGCCGTAGTGTGCGTCTGCACTAGACTGCATTATAGCGAAAAGCTTTGGCAGTGTGTCTCGCAGGGAGATAGCTTAGGAGCGCAGCGCACTTATGCCTCCCTTGTCCAGAAACACGATTTTACTGCACACTCCCAAAACAGTACTCTTCCCAGGGCAATATATAAGCTGCTTTCTGACGGCCGTGATCTTTCGATTACTCTTGCCCAGCTCGTTGTTTTAACGTGCACATGCCGTCCTGGCATTCAGTGCACAGTGAAAGCAATCGCAAAAGTCCAGCAGCTGCTGACTCCCAAACACAAGGCGCTGGCTACGTTCTTGCTTCTCCACACTTCAACAGAGTCCTTCATTTCTGCAGCTGCCATCGAGTTTTCTGCATCTCGAGCTTCTGGGACGAGCACCAATTTCCCAAGAGGGGCTGCATCAGGACGAAGTCAAAACCCAGGAAAGTTGTCTCGGAACACCTTCAATAAAGCATGCCAGCAGTGCATTGAAAAGGCAGGTAGCTTTAGCCACCGTCCTCTAGCAGTCGCAAGGCTGTGCACACAATGTCGTCTCCCTGCGGCAACGTTCTTCGCCCTCGTGCAAGCTACCGCTCTGTCCGGCTCCCGGAGCAGGAGAAGCGGCTGCTTCGCGCACACAACAGCGGAGCGGCAGTCCTACGCTCCGAAGCGCTGCTTCAGCCGAAAGACGCCGGCCACCGGCGCTTGGCTTCGGACAGCTCCGGAGAGCCGTAGTGTGCGTCTGCACTAGACTGCATCATAGCGAAAAGCTTTGGCAGTGTGTCTCGCAGGGAGATAGCTTAGGAGCGCAGCGCACTTATGCCTCCCTTGTCCAGAAACACGATTTTACTGCACACTCTAAAAACACTGCCCTTTCCAGGGCAAGATGCCAGATGCTCTCTGATGGCCGTGCTCCCTCCCTGCTCTTGCCCAGCTCGTTGTTTCAGCGTGCACGTGCCGTCCTGGCATTCAGTGCACAGTGAAAGCAATCGCAAAAGTCCAGCAGCTGCTGACTCCCAAACACAAGGCGCTGGCTATGTTCTTGCTTCTCCACACCTCAACAGAGTCCTTCATTTCTGCAGCTGCCATCGAGTTTTCTGCATCTCGAGCCTTCTGGGATGAGCACCAATTTCCCAAGAGGGGCTGCATCAGGACGAAGTCAAAACTCAGGAAAGTTGTCTCGGAGCACCTTCAATAAAGCATGTCAGCAGTGCATTGAAAAGGCAGGTAGCTTTAGCCACCGTCCTCTAGCAGTCGCAAGGCTGTGCACACAATGTCGTCTCCCTGCGGCAACGTTCTTCGCCCTCGTACAAGCTACCGCTCTGTCCGGCTCCCGGAGCAGGAGAAGCGGCTGCTTCGCGCTCACAACAGCGGAGCGGCAGCCGTCCGCTTCGAAGCGCTGCTTCAGCCGAAAGACGCCGGCCACCGGCGCTTGGCTTCGGACAGCTCTGGAGAGCCGTAGTGTGCGTCTGCACTAGACTGCATCATAGCGAAAAGCTTTGGCAGTGTGTCTCGCAGGGAGATAGCTTAGGAGCGCAGCGCACTTATGCCTCCCTTGTCCAGAAACACGATTTTACTGCACACTCTAAAAACACTGCCCTTTCCAGGGCAAGATGCCAGATGCTCTCTGATGGCCGTGCTCCCTCCCTGCTCTTGCCCAGCTCGTTGTTTCAGCGTGCACGTGCCGTCCTGGCATTCAGTGCACAGTGAAAGCAATCGCAAAAGTCCAGCAGCTGCTGACTCCCAAACACAAGGCGCTGGCTACGTTCTTGCTTCTCCACACCTCAACAGAGTCCTTCATTTCTGCAGCTGCCATCGAGTTTTCTGCATCTCGAGCCTTCTGGGATGAGCACCAATTTCCCAAGAGGGGCTGCATCAGGACGAAGTCAAAACTCAGGAAAGTTGTCTCGGAACACCTTCAATAAAGCATGCCAGCAGTGCATTGAAAAGGCAGGTAGCTTTAGCCACCGTCCTCTAGCAGTCGCAAGGCTGTGCACACAATGTCGTCTCCCTGCGGCAACGTTCTTCGCCCTCGTACAAGCTACCGCTCTGTCCGGCTCCCGGAGCAGGAGAAGCGGCTGCTTCGCGCTCACAACAGCGAAGCGGCAGCCGTCCGCTTCGAAGCGCTGCTTCAGACGAAAGACGCCGGCCACCGGCGCTTGGCTTCGGACAGCTCCGGAGAGCCGTAGTGTGCGTCTGCACTAGACTGCATCATAGCGAAAAGCTTTGGCAGTGTGTCTCGCAGGGAGATAGCTTAGGAGCGCAGCGCACTTATGCCTCCCTTGTCCAGAAACACGATTTTACTGCACACTCCAAAAACACTGCCCTTTCCAGGGCAAGATGCCAGATGCTCTCTGATGGCCGTGATCTTTCGATTACTCTTGCCCAGCTCGTTGTTTTAACGTTCACATGCCGTCCTGGCATTCAGTGCACAGTGAAAGCAATCGCAAAAGTCCAGCAGCTGCTGACTCCCAAACACAAGGCGCTGGCTATGTTCTTGCTTCTCGACAACTCAACGCAGCCCTTCATTTCTGCAGTTGTCATCGAGGTCTCTGCATGTCGGAGACTCAGAGGACGAGCACGAGTTTCCCACGAGGGGCTGCATCACGAGGAATTCAAAACTCCGGGAATTTGTCCAGGAACACCTTCCATAAGGATGCTAGAAGGGAATTGAAGAGGCAGGCGTGCGGCCACCACGGTCCTCTAGCAGTCCTTAGGGTGCGCGCAGAAGCCCGGTGCTCTGCGGCTTCGTTCTTCGCTCTCGTACAAGCTACCGCTCTGTCCGGCTCCCGGAGCAGGAGAAGCGGCTGCTTCGCGCACACAACAGCGGAGCGGCAGCCGTACGCTCCGAAGCGCTGCTTCAGCCGAAAGACGCCGGCCACCGGCGCTTGGCTTCGGACAGCTCCGGAGAGCCGTAGTGTGCGTCTGCACTAGACTGCATCATAGCGAAAAGCTTTGGCAGTGTGTCTCGCAGGGAGATAGCTTAGGAGCGCAGCACACTTATGCCTCCCTTGCCCAGAAACACGGATTTGCTGCACACTCCAAAAACACTGCTCTTTCCATGGTACTATGTAAGCTGCTGTCTGACGCCCGTTCTCTTCTGCCCACTCTTGCCCAGCTGGTTGTTGCAGCGTGCACGTTCCTTCCTGGCATTCAGAGCACAGTGAAAGCAATCGCAAAAGTCCAGCAGCTGCTGACTCCCAAACACAAGGCGCTGGCTACGTTCTTGCTTCTCCACACTTCAACAGAGTCCTTCATTTCTGCAGCTGCCATCGAGTTTTCTGCATCTCGAGCCTTCTGGGACGAGCTCCAATTTCCCAAGAGGGGCTGCATCAGGACGAAGTCAAAACTCAGGAAAGTTGTCTCGGAACACCTTCAATAAAGCATGCCAGCAGTGCATTGAAAAGGCAGGGAGCTTTAGCCACCGTCCTCTAGCAGTCGCAAGGCTGTGCACACAATGTCGTCTCCCTGCGGCAACGTTCTTCGCCCTCGTACAAGCTACCGCTCTGTCCGGCTCCCGGAGCAGGAGAAGCGGCTGCTTCGCGCACGCAACAGCGGAGCGGCAGCCGTCCGCTCCGAAGCGCTGCTTCAGCCGAAAGACGCCGGCCACCGGCGCTTGGCTTCGGACAGCTCCGGAGAGCCGTAGTGTGCGTCTGCACTAGACTGCATTATAGCGAAAAGCTTTGGCAGTGTGTCGCGCAGGGAGATAGCTTAGGAGCGCAGCGCACTTATGCCTCCCTTGTCCAGAAACACGATTTTACTGCACACTCCAAAAACAGTACTCTTCCCAGGGCAATATATAAGCTGCTTTCTGACGGCCGTGATCTTTCGATTACTCTTGCCCAGCTCGTTGTTTTAACGTGCACATGCCGTCCTGGCATTCAGTGCACAGTGAAAGCAATCGCAAAAGTCCAGCAGCTGCTGACTCCCAAACAAAAGGCGCTGGCTACGTTCTTGCTTCTCCACACTTCAACAGAGTCCTTCATTTCTGCAGCTGCCATCGAGTTTTCTGTATCTCGAGCTTCTGGGACGAGCACCAATTTCCCAAGAGGGGCTGCATCAGGACGAAGTCAAAACCCAGGAAAGTTGTCTCGGAACACCTTCAATAAAGCATGCCAGCAGTGCATTGAAAAGGCAGGTAGCTTTAGCCACCGTCCTCTAGCAGTCGCAAGGCTGTGCACACAATGTCGTCTCCCTGCGGCAACGTTCTTCGCCCTCGTACAAGCTACCGCTCTGTCCGGCTCCCGGAGCAGGAGAAGCGGCTGCTTCGCGCACACAACAGCGGAGCGGCAGCCGTACGCTCCAAAGCGCTGCTTCAGCCGAAAGACGCCGGCCACCGGCGCTTGGCTTCGGACAGCTCCGGAGAGCTGTAGTGTGCGTCTGCACTAGACTGCATCATAGCGAAAAGCTTTGGCAGTGTGTCTCGCAGGGAGATAGCTTAGGAGCGCAGCGCACTTATGCCTCCCTTGTCCAGAAACACGATTTTACTGCACACTCTAAAAGCACTGCCCTTTCCAGGGCAAGATGCCAGATGCTCTCTGATGGCCGTGATCTTTCGATTACTCTTGCCCAGCTCGTAGTTTTAACGTGCACATGCCGTCCTGGCATTCAGTGCACAGTGAAAGCAATCGCAAAAGTCCAGCAGCTGCTGACTCCCAAACACAAGGCGCTGGCTACGTTCTTGCTTCTCCACACTTCAACAGAGTCCTTCATTTCTGCAGCTGCCATCGAGTTTTCTGCATCTCGAGCCTTCTGGGATGAGCACCAATTTCCCAAGAGGGGCTGCATCAGGACGAAGTCAAAACCCAGGAAAGTTGTCTCGGAACACCTTCAATAAAGCATGCCAGCAGTGCATTGAAAAGCCAGGGAGCTTTAGCCACCGTCCTCTAGCAGTCGCAAGGCTGTGCACACAATGTCGTCTCCCTGCGGCAACGTTCTTCGCCCTCGTACAAGCTACCGCTCTGTCCGGCTCCCGGAGCAGGAGAAGCGGCTGCTTCGCGCACACAACAGCGGAGCGGCAGCCGTATGCTCCGAAGCGCTGCTTCAGCCGAAAGACGCTGGCCACCGGCGCTTGGCTTCGGACAGCTCCGGAGAGCCGTAGTGTGCGTCTGCACTAGACTGCATCATAGCGAAAAGCTTTGACAGGGTGTCTCGCAGGGAAATAGCTTAGGAGCGCAGCGCACTTATGCCTCCCTTGCCCAGAAACACGATTTGCTGCACACTCCAAAAACACTGCTCTTTCCATGGTACTATGTAAGCTGCTGTCTGATGCCCGTTCTCTTCTGCCCACTCCTGCGCAGCTCGTTGTTGCAGCGTGCTCGTGCCTTCCTGGCATTCAGTGCACAGTGAAAGCAATCGCAAAAGTCCAGCAGCTGCTGACTCCCAAACAAAAGGCGCTTGTCTACGTTCTTGCTTCTCGACAACTCAACGCAGCCCTTCATTTCTGCAGCTGCCATCGAGTTTTCTGCATCTCGAGCCTTCTGGGATGAGCTCCAATTTCCCAAGAGGGGCTGCATCAGGACGAAGTCAAAACCCAGGAAAGTTGTCTCGGAACACCTTCAATAAAGCATGCCAGCAGTGCATTGAAAAGGCAGGTAGCTTTAGCCACCGTCCTCTAGCAGTCGCAAGGCTGTGCACACAATGTCGTCTCCCTGCGGCAACGTTCTTCGCCCTCGTACAAGCTACCGCTCTGTCCGGCTCCCGGAGCAGGAGAAGCGGCTGCTTCGCGCACACAACAGCGGAGCGGCAGCCGTACACTCCAAAGCGCTGCTTCAGCCGAAAGACGCCGGCCACCGGCGCTTGGCTTCGGACAGCTCCGGAGAGCCGTAGTGTGCGTCTGCACTAGACTGCATCATAGCGAAAAGCTTTGGCAGTGTGTCTCGCAGGGAGATAGCTTAGGAGCGCAGCGCACTTATGCCTCCCTTGTCCAGAAACACGATTTTACTGCACACTCCAAAAACACTGCTCTTTCCAGGGCAAGATGCCAGATGCTCTCTGATGGACGTGCTCCCTCCCTGCTCTTGCCCAGCTCGTAGTTTTAACGTGCACATGCCGTCCTGGCATTCAGTGCACAGTGAAAGCAATCGCAAAAGTCCAGCAGCTGCAGACTCCCAAACACAAGGCGCTGGCTACGTTCTTGCTTCTCCACACCTCAACAGAGTCCTTCATTTCTGCAGCTGCCATCGAGTTTTCTGCATCTCGAGCCTTCTGGGATGAGCTCCAATTTCCCAAGAGGGGCTGCATCAGGACGAAGTCAAAACTCAGGAAAGTTGTCTCGGAGCACCTTCAATAAAGCATGCCAGCAGTGCATTGAAAAGGCAGGGAGCTTTAGCCACCGTCCTCTAGCAGTCGCAAGGCTGTGCACACAATGTCGTTTCCCTGCGGCAACGTTCTTCGCCCTCGTACAAGCTACCGCTCTGTCCGGCTCCCGGAGCAGGAGAAGCGGCTGCTTCGCGCTCACAACAGCGGAGCGGCAGCCGTCCGCTCCGAAGCGCTGCTTCGGCCGAAAGACGCCGGCCACCGGCGCTTGGCTTCGGACAGCTCCGGAGAGCCGTAGTGTGCGTCTGCACTAGACTGCATCATAGCGAAAAGCTTTGGCAGTGTGTCTCGCAGGGAGATAGCTTAGGAGCGCAGCGCACTTATGCCTCCCTTGTCCAGAAACACGATTTTACTGCACACTCCAAAAACACTGCCCTTTCCAGGGCAAGATGCCAGATGCTCTCTGATGGCCGTGATCTTTCGATTACTCTTGCCCAGCTCGTTGTTTTAACGTGCACATGCCGTCCTGGCATTCAGTGCACAGTGAAAGCAATCGCAAAAGTCCAGCAGCTGCTGACTCCCAAACACAAGGCGCTGGCTACGTTCTTGCTTCTCCACACTTCAACAGAGTCCTTCATTTCTGCAACTGCCATCGAGTTTTCTGCATCTCGAGCCTTCTGGGATGAGCACCAATTTCCCAAGAGGGGCTGCATCAGGACGAAGTCAAAACCCAGGAAAGTTGTCTCGGAACACCTTCAATAAAGCATGCCAGCAGTGCATTGAAAAGGCAGGTAGCTTTAGCCACCGTCCTCTAGCAGTCGCAAGGCTGTGCACACAATGTCGTCTCCCTGCGGCAACGTTCTTCGCCCTCGTACAAGCTACCGCTCTGTCCGGCTCCCGGAGCAGGAGAAGCGGCTGCTTCGCGCACACAACAGCGGAGCGGCAGCCGTATGCTCCGAAGCGCTGCTTCAGCCGAAAGACGCCGGCCACCGGCGCTTGGCTTCGGACAGCTCCGGAGAGCCGTAGTGTGCGTCTGCACTAGACTGCATCATAGCGAAAAGCTTTGGCAGTGTGTCTCGCAGGGAGATAGCTTAGGAGCGCAGCGCACTTATGCCTCCCTTGCCCAGAAACACGGATTTGCTGCACACTCCAAAAACACTGCTCTTTCCATGGTACTATGTAAGCTGCTGTCTGATGCCCGTTCTCTTCTGCCCACTCCTGCGCAGCTCGTTGTTGCAGCGTGCTCGTGCCTTCCTGGCATTCAGTGCACAGTGAAAGCAATCGCAAAAGTCCAGCAGCTGCTGACTCCCAAACAAAAGGCGCTTGTCTACGTTCTTGCTTCTCAACAACTCAACGCAGCCCTTCATTTCTGCAGCTGCCATCGAGTTTTCTGCATCTCGATCCTTCTGGGATGAGCTCCAATTTCCCAAGAGGGGCTGCATCAGGACGAAGTCAAAACCCAGGAAAGTTGTCTCGGAACACCTTCAATAAAGCATGCCAGCAGTGCATTGAAAAGGCAGGTAGCTTTAGCCACCGTCCTCTAGCAGTCGCAAGGCTGTGCACACAATGTCGTCTCCCTGCGGCAACGTTCTTCGCCCTCGTACAAACTAGCGCTCTGTCCGGCTCCCGGAGCAGGAGAAGCGGCTGCTTCGCGCACACAACAGCGGAGCGGCAGCCGTCCGCTCCGAAGCGCTGCTTCAGACGAAAGACGCCGGCCACCGGCGCTTGGCTTCGGACAGCTCCGGAGAGCCGTAGTGTGGGTATGCACTAGACTGCATCATAGCGAAAAGCTTTGGCAGTGTGTCTCGCAGGGAGATAGCTTAGGAGCGCAGCGCACTTATGCCTCCCTTGTCCAGAAACACGATTTTACTGCACACTCTAAAAACATTGCCCTTTCCAGGGCAAGATGCCAGATGCTCTCTGATGGCCGTGCTCCCTCCCTGCTCTTGCCCAGCTCGTTGTTTCAGCGTGCACGTGCCGTCCTGGCATTCAGTGCACAGTGAAAGCAATCGCAAAAGTCCAGCAGCTGCTGACTCCCAAACACAAGGCGCTGGCTATGTTCTTGCTTCTCGACAACTCAACGCAGCCCTTCATTTCTGCAGTTGTCATCGAGGTCTCTGCATGTCGGAGACTCAGAGGACGAGCACGAGTTTCCCACGAGGGGCTGCATCACGAGGAATTCAAAACTCCGGGAATTTGTCCAGGAACACCTTCCATAAGGATGCTAGAAGGGAATTGAAGAGGCAGGCGTGCGGCCACCACGGTCCTCTAGCAGTCCTTAGGGTGCGCGCAGAAGCCCGGTGCTCTGCGGCTTCGTTCTTCGCCCTCGTACAAGCTACCGCTCTGTCCGGCTCCCGGAGCAGGAGAAGCGGCTGCTTCGCGCACACAACAGCGGAGCGGCAGCCGTACGCTCCAAAGCGCTGCTTCAGCCGAAAGACGCCGGCCACCGGCGCTTGGCTTCGGACAGCTCCGGAGAGCCGTAGTGTGCGTCTGCACTAGACTGCATCATAGCGAAAAGCTTTGGCAGTGTGTCTCGCAGGGAGATAGCTTAGGAGCGCAGCGCACTTATGCCTCCCTTGCCCAGAAACACGGATTTGCTGCACACTCCAAAAACACTGCTCTTTCCATGGTACTATGTAAGCTGCTGTCTGATGCCCGTTCTCTTCTGCCCACTCCTGCGCAGCTGGTTGTTGCAGCGTGCTCGTACCTTCCTGGCATTCAGTGCACAGTGAAAGCAATCGCAAAAGTCCAGCAGCTGCTGACTCCCAAACAAAAGGCGCTTGTCTACGTTCTTGCTTCTCGACAACTCAACGCAGCCCTTCATTTCTGCAGCTGCCATCGAGTTTTCTGCATCTCGTGCCTTCTGGGATGAGCTCCAATTTCCCAAGAGGGGCTGCATCAGGACGAAGTCAAAACCCAGGAAAGTTGTCTCGGAACACCTTCAATAAAGCATGCCAGCAGTGCATTGAAAAGGCAGGTAGCTTTAGCCACCGTCCTCTAGCAGTCGCAAGGCTGTGCACACAATGTCGTCTCCCTGCGGCAACGTTCTTCGCCCTCGTACAAGCTACCGCTCTGTCCGGCTCCGGGAGCAGGAGAAGCGGCTGCTTCGCGCACACAACAGCGAAGCGGCAGCCGTCCGCTCCGAAGCGCTGCTTCAGCCGAAAGACGCCGGCCACCGGCGCTTGGCTTCGGACAGCTCCGGAGAGCCGTAGTGTGGGTATGCACTAGACTGCATCATAGCGAAAAGCTTTGGCAGTGTGTCTCGCAGGGAGATAGCTTAGGAGCACAGCGCACTTATGCCTCCCTTGTCCAGAAACACGATTTTACTGCACACTCCAAAAACACTGCCCTTTCCAGGGCAAGATGCCAGATGCTCTCTGATGGCCGTGATCTTTCGATTACTCTTGCCCAGCTCGTTGTTTTAACGTGCACATGCCGTCCTGGCATTCAGTGCACAGTGAAAGCAATCGCAAAAGTCCAGCAGCTGCTGACTCCCAAACACAAGGCGCTGGCTATGTTCTTGCTTCTCGACAACTCAACGCAGCCCTTCATTTCTGCAGTTGTCATCGAGGTCTCTGCATGTCGGAGACTCAGAGGACGAGCACGAGTTTCCCAGGAGGGGCTGCACCACGAGGAATTCAAAACTCCGGGAATTTGCCCTGGAACACCTTCCATAAGGATGCTAGAAGGGAATTGAAGAGGCAGGCGTGCGGCCACCACGGTCCTCTAGCAGTCCTTAGGGTGCGCGCAGAAGCCCGGTGCTCTGCGGCTTCGTTCTTCGCCCTCGTACAAGCTACCGCTCTGTCCGGCTCCCGGAGCAGGAGAAGCGGCTGCTTCGCGCACACAACAGCGGAGCGGCAGCCGTACGCTCCGAAGCGCTGCTTCAGCCGAAAGACGCCGGCCACCGGCGCTTGGCTTCGGACAGCTCCGGAGAGCCGTAGTGTGCGTCTGCACTAGACTGCATCCTAGCGAAAAGCTTTGGCAGTGTGTCTCGCAGGGAGATAGCTTAGGAGCGCAGCGCACTTATGCCTCCCTTGCCCAGAAACACGGATTTGCTGCACACTCCAAAAACACTGCTCTTTCCATGGTACTATGTAAGCTGCTGTCTGACGCCCGTTCTCTTCTGCCCACTCTTGCCCAGCTGGTTGTTGCAGCGTGCACGTGCCTTCCTGGCATTCAGAGCACAGTGAAAGCAATCGCAAAAGTCCAGCAGCTGCTGACTCCCAAACACAAGGCGCTGGCTACGTTCTTGCTTCTCCACACTTCAACAGAGTCCTTCATTTCTGCAGCTGCCATCGAGTTTTCTGCATCTCGAGCCTTCTGGGACCAGCACCAATTTCCCAAGAGGGGCTGCATCAGGACGAAGTCAAAACCCAGGAAAGTTGTCTCGGAACACCTTCAATAAAGCATGCCAGCAGTGCATTGAAAAGGCAGGTAGCTTTAGCCACCGTCCTCTAGCAGTCGCAAGGCTGTGCACACAATGTCGTCTCCCTGCGGCAACGTTCTTCGCCCTCGTACAAGCTACCGCTCTGTCCGGCTCCCGGAGCAGGAGAAGCGGCTGCTTCGCGCACGCAACAGCGGAGCGGCAGCCGTACGCTCCGAAGCGCTGCTTCAGCCGAAAGACGCCGGCCACCGGCGCTTGGCTTCGGACAGCTCCGGAGAGCCGTAGTGTGCGTCTGCACTAGACTGCATCATAGCGAAAAGCTTTGGCAGTGTGTCTCGCAGGGAGATAGCTTAGGAGCGCAGCGCACTTATGCCTCCCTTGCCCAGAAACACGGATTTGCTGCACACTCCAAAAACACTGCTCTTTCCATGGTACTATGTAAGCTGCTGTCTGATGCCCGTTCTCTTCTGCCCACTCCTGCGCAGCTGGTTGTTGCAGCGTGCTCGTGCCTTCCTGGCATTCAGTGCACAGTGAAAGCAATCGCAAAAGTCCAGCAGCTGCTGACTCCCAAACAAAAGGCGCTTGTCTACGTTCTTGCTTCTCGACAACTCAACGCAGCCCTTCATTTCTGCAGCTGCCATCGAGTTTTCTGCATCTCGTGCCTTCTGGGATGAGCTCCAATTTCCCAAGAGGGGCTGCATCAGGACGAAGTCAAAACCCAGGAAAGTTGTCTCGGAACACCTTCAATAAAGCATGCCAGCAGTGCATTGAAAAGGCAGGTAGCTTTAGCCACCGTCCTCTAGCAGTCGCAAGGCTGTGCACACAATGTCGTCTCCCTGCGGCAACGTTCTTCGCCCTCGTACAAGCTACCGCTCTGTCCGGCTCCCGGAGCAGGAGAAGCGGCTGCTTCGCGCACACAACAGCGGAGCGGCAGCCGTCCGCTTCGAAGCGCTGCTTCAGCCGAAAGACGCCGGCCACCGGCGCTTGGCTTCGGACAGCTCCGGAGAGCCGTAGTGTGCGTCTGCACTAGACTGCATCCTAGCGAAAAGCTTTGGCAGTGTGTCTCGCAGGGAGATAGCTTAGGAGCGCAGCGCACTTATGCCTCCCTTGTCCAGAAACACGATTTTACTGCACACTCTAAAAACACTGCCCTTTCCAGGGCAAGATGCCAGATGCTCTCTGATGGACGTGCTCCCTCCCTGCTCTTGCCCAGCTCGTAGTTTTAACGTGCACATGCCGTCCTGGCATTCAGTGCACAGTGAAAGCAATCGCAAAAGTCCAGCAGCTGCAGACTCCCAAACACAAGGCGCTGGCTACGTTCTTGCTTCTCCACACCTCAACAGAGTCCTTCATTTCTGCAGCTGCCATCGAGTTTTCTGCATCTCGAGCCTTCTGGGATGAGCTCCAATTTCCCAAGAGGGGCTGCATCAGGACGAAGTCAAAACTCAGGAAAGTTGTCTCGGAGCACCTTCAATAAAGCATGCCAGCAGTGCATTGAAAAGGCAGGGAGCTTTAGCCACCGTCCTCTAGCAGTCGCAAGGCTGTGCACACAATGTCGTTTCCCTGCGGCAACGTTCTTCGCCCTCGTACAAGCTACCGCTCTGTCCGGCTCCCGGAGCAGGAGAAGCGGCTGCTTCGCGCTCACAACAGCGGAGCGGCAGCCGTCCGCTCCGAAGCGCTGCTTCGGCCGAAAGACGCCGGCCACCGGCGCTTGGCTTCGGACAGCTCCGGAGAGCCGTAGTGTGCGTCTGCACTAGACTGCATCATAGCGAAAAGCTTTGGCAGTGTGTCTCGCAGGGAGATAGCTTAGGAGCGCAGCGCACTTATGCCTCCCTTGTCCAGAAACACGATTTTACTGCACACTCCAAAAACACTGCCCTTTCCAGGGCAAGATGCCAGATGCTCTCTGATGGCCGTGATCTTTCGATTACTCTTGCCCAGCTCGTTGTTTTAACGTGCACATGCCGTCCTGGCATTCAGTGCACAGTGAAAGCAATCGCAAAAGTCCAGCAGCTGCTGACTCCCAAACACAAGGCGCTGGCTACGTTCTTGCTTCTCCACACTTCAACAGAGTCCTTCATTTCTGCAACTGCCATCGAGTTTTCTGCATCTCGAGCCTTCTGGGATGAGCACCAATTTCCCAAGAGGGGCTGCATCAGGACGAAGTCAAAACCCAGGAAAGTTGTCTCGGAACACCTTCAATAAAGCATGCCAGCAGTGCATTGAAAAGGCAGGTAGCTTTAGCCACCGTCCTCTAGCAGTCGCAAGGCTGTGCACACAATGTCGTCTCCCTGCGGCAACGTTCTTCGCCCTCGTACAAGCTACCGCTCTGTCCGGCTCCCGGAGCAGGAGAAGCGGCTGCTTCGCGCACACAACAGCGGAGCGGCAGCCGTATGCTCCGAAGCGCTGCTTCAGCCGAAAGACGCCGGCCACCGGCGCTTGGCTTCGGACAGCTCCGGAGAGCCGTAGTGTGCGTCTGCACTAGACTGCATCATAGCGAAAAGCTTTGGCAGTGTGTCTCGCAGGGAGATAGCTTAGGAGCGCAGCGCACTTATGCCTCCCTTGCCCAGAAACACGGATTTGCTGCACACTCCAAAAACACTGCTCTTTCCATGGTACTATGTAAGCTGCTGTCTGATGCCCGTTCTCTTCTGCCCACTCCTGCGCAGCTCGTTGTTGCAGCGTGCTCGTGCCTTCCTGGCATTCAGTGCACAGTGAAAGCAATCGCAAAAGTCCAGCAGCTGCTGACTCCCAAACAAAAGGCGCTTGTCTACGTTCTTGCTTCTCGACAACTCAACGCAGCCCTTCATTTCTGCAGCTGCCATCGAGTTTTCTGCATCTCGAGCCTTCTGGGATGAGCTCCAATTTCCCAAGAGGGGCTGCATCAGGACGAAGTCAAAACCCAGGAAAGTTGTCTCGGAACACCTTCAATAAAGCATGCCAGCAGTGCATTGAAAAGGCAGGTAGCTTTAGCCACCGTCCTCTAGCAGTCGCAAGGCTGTGCACACAATGTCGTCTCCCTGCGGCAACGTTCTTCGCCCTCGTACAAGCTAGCGCTCTGTCCGGCTCCCGGAGCAGGAGAAGCGGCTGCTTCGCGCACACAACAGCGGAGCGGCAGCCGTCCGCTCCAAAGCGCTGCTTCAGCCGAAAGACGCCGGCCACCGGCGCTTGGCTTCGGACAGCTCCGGAGAGCCGTAGTGTGGGTATGCACTAGACTGCATCATAGCGAAAAGCTTTGGCAGTGTGTCTCGCAGGGAGATAGCTTAGGAGCGCAGCGCACTTATGCCTCCCTTGTCCAGAAACACGATTTTACTGCACACTCTAAAAACATTGCCCTTTCCAGGGCAAGATGCCAGATGCTCTCTGATGGCCGTGCTCCCTCCCTGCTCTTGCCCAGCTCGTTGTTTCAGCGTGCACGTGCCGTCCTGGCATTCAGTGCACAGTGAAAGCAATCGCAAAAGTCCAGCAGCTGCTGACTCCCAAACACAAGGCGCTGGCTATGTTCTTGCTTCTCGACAACTCAACGCAGCCCTTCATTTCTGCAGTTGTCATCGAGGTCTCTGCATGTCGGAGACTCAGAGGACGAGCACGAGTTTCCCAGGAGGGGCTGCATCAGGAGGAATTCAAAACTCCGGGAATTTGTCCTGGAACACCTTCCATAAGGATGCTAGAAGGGAATTGAAGAGGCAGGTGTGCGGCCACCACGGTCCTCTAGCAGTCCTTAGGGTGCGCGCAGAAGCCCGGTGCTCTGCGGCTTCGTTCTTCGCCCTCGTACAAGCTACCGCTCTGTCCGGCTCCCGGAGCAGGAGAAGCGGCTGCTTCGCGCACACAACAGCGGAGCGGCAGCCGTACGCTCCGAAGCGCTGCTTCAGCCGAAAGACGCCGGCCACGGGCGCTTGGCTTCGGACAGCTCCGGAGAGCCGTAGTGTGCGTCTGCACTAGACTGCATCCTAGCGAAAAGCTTTGGCAGTGTGTCTCGCAGGGAGATAGCTTAGGAGCGCAGCGCACTTATGCCTCCCTTGCCCAGAAACACGGATTTGCTGCACACTCCAAAAACACTGCTCTTTCCATGGTACTATGTAAGCTGCTGTCTGACGCCCGTTCTCTTCTGCCCACTCTTGCCCAGCTGGTTGTTGCAGCGTGCACGTGCCTTCCTGGCATTCAGAGCACAGTGAAAGCAATCGCAAAAGTCCAGCAGCTGCTGACTCCCAAACACAAGGCGCTGGCTACGTTCTTGCTTCTCCACACTTCAACAGAGTCCTTCATTTCTGCAGCTGCCATCGAGTTTTCTGCATCTCGAGCCTTCTGGGACCAGCACCAATTTCCCAAGAGGGGCTGCATCAGGACGAAGTCAAAACCCAGGAAAGTTGTCTCGGAACACCTTCAATAAAGCATGCCAGCAGTGCATTGAAAAGGCAGGTAGCTTTAGCCACCGTCCTCTAGCAGTCGCAAGGCTGTGCACACAATGTCGTCTCCCTGCGGCAACGTTCTTCGCCCTCGTACAAGCTACCGCTCTGTCCGGCTCCCGGAGCAGGAGAAGCGGCTGCTTCGCGCACGCAACAGCGGAGCGGCAGCCGTACGCTCCGAAGCGCTGCTTCAGCCGAAAGACGCCGGCCACCGGCGCTTGGCTTCGGACAGCTCCGGAGAGCCGTAGTGTGCGTCTGCACTAGACTGCATCATAGCGAAAAGCTTTGGCAGTGTGTCTCGCAGGGAGATAGCTTAGGAGCGCAGCGCACTTATGCCTCCCTTGCCCAGAAACACGGATTTGCTGCACACTCCAAAAACACTGCTCTTTCCATGGTACTATGTAAGCTGCTGTCTGACGCCCGTTCTCTTCTGCCCACTCCTGCGCAGCTGGTTGTTGCAGCGTGCTCGTGCCTTCCTGGCATTCAGTGCACAGTGAAAGCAATCGCAAAAGTCCAGCAGCTGCTGACTCCCAAACAAAAGGCGCTTGTCTACGTTCTTGCTTCTCGACAACTCAACGCAGCCCTTCATTTCTGCAGCTGCCATCGAGTTTTCTGCATCTCGTGCCTTCTGGGATGAGCTCCAATTTCCCAAGAGGGGCTGCATCAGGACGAAGTCAAAACCCAGGAAAGTTGTCTCGGAACACCTTCAATAAAGCATGCCAGCAGTGCATTGAAAAGGCAGGTAGCTTTAGCCACCGTCCTCTAGCAGTCGCAAGGCTGTGCACACAATGTCGTCTCCCTGCGGCAACGTTCTTCGCCCTCGTACAAGCTACCGCTCTGTCCGGCTCCCGGAGCAGGAGAAGCGGCTGCTTCGCGCACACAACAGCGAAGCGGCAGCCGTCCGCTTCGAAGCGCTGCTTCAGCCGAAAGACGCCGGCCACCGGCGCTTGGCTTCGGACAGCTCCGGAGAGCCGTAGTGTGCGTCTGCACTAGACTGCATCATAGCGAAAAGCTTTGGCAGTGTGTCTCGCAGGGAGATAGCTTAGGAGCGCAGCGCACTTATGCCTCCCTTGTCCAGAAACACGATTTTACTGCACACTCCAAAAACACTGCCCTTTCCAGGGCAAGATGCCAGATGCTCTCTGATGGCCGTGATCTTTCGATTACTCTTGCCCAGCTCGTTGTTTTAACGTGCACATGCCGTCCTGGCATTCAGTGCACAGTGAAAGCAATCGCAAAAGTCCAGCAGCTGCTGACTCCCAAACACAAGGCGCTGGCTATGTTCTTGCTTCTCGACAACTCAACGCAGCCCTTCATTTCTGCAGTTGTCATCGAGGTCTCTGCATGTCGGAGACTCAGAGGACGAGCACGAGTTTCCCACGAGGGGCTGCATCACGAGGAATTCAAAACTCCGGGAATTTGTCCAGGAACACCTTCCATAAGGATGCTAGAAGGGAATTGAAGAGGCAGGCGTGCGGCCACCACGGTCCTCTAGCAGTCCTTAGGGTGCGCGCAGAAGCCCGGTGCTCTGCGGCTTCGTTCTTCGCTCTCGTACAAGCTACCGCTCTGTCCGGCTCCCGGAGCAGGAGAAGCGGCTGCTTCGCGCACACAACAGCGGAGCGGCAGCCGTACGCTCCGAAGCGCTGCTTCAGCCGAAAGACGCCGGCCACCGGCGCTTGGCTTCGGACAGCTCCGGAGAGCCGTAGTGTGCGTCTGCACTAGACTGCATCATAGCGAAAAGCTTTGGCAGTGTGTCTCGCAGGGAGATAGCTTAGGAGCGCAGCGCACTTATGCCTCCCTTGTCCAGAAACACGATTTTACTGCACACTCTAAAAACACTGCCCTTTCCAGGGCAAGATGCCAGATGCTCTCTGATGGACGTGCTCCCTCCCTGCTCTTGCCCAGCTCGTAGTTTTAACGTGCACATGCCGTCCTGGCATTCAGTGCACAGTGAAAGCAATCGCAAAAGTCCAGCAGCTGCAGACTCCCAAACACAAGGCGCTGGCTACGTTCTTGCTTCTCCACACCTCAACAGAGTCCTTCATTTCTGCAGCTGCCATCGAGTTTTCTGCATCTCGAGCCTTCTGGGATGAGCTCCAATTTCCCAAGAGGGGCTGCATCAGGACGAAGTCAAAACTCAGGAAAGTTGTCTCGGAGCACCTTCAATAAAGCATGCCAGCAGTGCATTGAAAAGGCAGGGAGCTTTAGCCACCGTCCTCTAGCAGTCGCAAGGCTGTGCACACAATGTCGTTTCCCTGCGGCAACGTTCTTCGCCCTCGTACAAGCTACCGCTCTGTCCGGCTCCCGGAGCAGGAGAAGCGGCTGCTTCGCGCTCACAACAGCGGAGCGGCAGCCGTCCGCTCCGAAGCGCTGCTTCGGCCGAAAGACGCCGGCCACCGGCGCTTGGCTTCGGACAGCTCCGGAGAGCCGTAGTGTGCGTCTGCACTAGACTGCATCATAGCGAAAAGCTTTGGCAGTGTGTCTCGCAGGGAGATAGCTTAGGAGCGCAGCGCACTTATGCCTCCCTTGTCCAGAAACACGATTTTACTGCACACTCCAAAAACACTGCCCTTTCCAGGGCAAGATGCCAGATGCTCTCTGATGGCCGTGATCTTTCGATTACTCTTGCCCAGCTCATTGTTTTAACGTGCACATGCCGTCCTGGCATTCAGTGCACAGTGAAAGCAATCGCAAAAGTCCAGCAGCTGCTGACTCCCAAACACAAGGCGCTGGCTACGTTCTTGCTTCTCCACACTTCAACAGAGTCCTTCATTTCTGCAACTGCCATCGAGTTTTCTGCATCTCGAGCCTTCTGGGATGAGCACCAATTTCCCAAGAGGGGCTGCATCAGGACGAAGTCAAAACCCAGGAAAGTTGTCTCGGAACACCTTCAATAAAGCATGCCAGCAGTGCATTGAAAAGGCAGGTAGCTTTAGCCACCGTCCTCTAGCAGTCGCAAGGCTGTGCACACAATGTCGTCTCCCTGCGGCAACGTTCTTCGCCCTCGTACAAGCTACCGCTCTGTCCGGCTCCCGGAGCAGGAGAAGCGGCTGCTTCGCGCACACAACAGCGGAGCGGCAGCCGTATGCTCCGAAGCGCTGCTTCAGCCGAAAGACGCCGGCCACCGGCGCTTGGCTTCGGACAGCTCCGGAGAGCCGTAGTGTGCGTCTGCACTAGACTGCATCATAGCGAAAAGCTTTGGCAGTGTGTCTCGCAGGGAGATAGCTTAGGAGCGCAGCGCACTTATGCCTCCCTTGCCCAGAAACACGGATTTGCTGCACACTCCAAAAACACTGCTCTTTCCATGGTACTATGTAAGCTGCTGTCTGATGCCCGTTCTCTTCTGCCCACTCCTGCGCAGCTCGTTGTTGCAGCGTGCTCGTGCCTTCCTGGCATTCAGTGCACAGTGAAAGCAATCGCAAAAGTCCAGCAGCTGCTGACTCCCAAACAAAAGGCGCTTGTCTACGTTCTTGCTTCTCGACAACTCAACGCAGCCCTTCATTTCTGCAGCTGCCATCGAGTTTTCTGCATCTCGAGCCTTCTGGGATGAGCTCCAATTTCCCAAGAGGGGCTGCATCAGGACGAAGTCAAAACCCAGGAAAGTTGTCTCGGAACACCTTCAATAAAGCATGCCAGCAGTGCATTGAAAAGGCAGGTAGCTTTAGCCACCGTCCTCTAGCAGTCGCAAGGCTGTGCACACAATGTCGTCTCCCTGCGGCAACGTTCTTCGCCCTCGTACAAGCTAGCGCTCTGTCCGGCTCCCGGAGCAGGAGAAGCGGCTGCTTCGCGCACACAACAGCGGAGCGGCAGCCGTCCGCTCCAAAGCGCTGCTTCAGCCGAAAGACGCCGGCCACCGGCGCTTGGCTTCGGACAGCTCCGGAGAGCCGTAGTGTGGGTATGCACTAGACTGCATCATAGCGAAAAGCTTTGGCAGTGTGTCTCGCAGGGAGATAGCTTAGGAGCGCAGCGCACTTATGCCTCCCTTGTCCAGAAACACGATTTTACTGCACACTCTAAAAACATTGCCCTTTCCAGGGCAAGATGCCAGATGCTCTCTGATGGCCGTGCTCCCTCCCTGCTCTTGCCCAGCTCGTTGTTTCAGCGTGCACGTGCCGTCCTGGCATTCAGTGCACAGTGAAAGCAATCGCAAAAGTCCAGCAGCTGCTGACTCCCAAACACAAGGCGCTGGCTATGTTCTTGCTTCTCGACAACTCAACGCAGCCCTTCATTTCTGCAGTTGTCATCGAGGTCTCTGCATGTCGGAGACTCAGAGGACGAGCACGAGTTTCCCACGAGGGGCTGCATCACGAGGAATTCAAAACTCCGGGAATTTGTCCTGGAACACCTTCCATAAGGATGCTAGAAGGGAATTGAAGAGGCAGGCGTGCGGCCACCACGGTCCTCTAGCAGTCCTTAGGGTGCGCGCAGAAGCCCGGTGCTCTGCGGCTTCGTTCTTCGCCCTCGTACAAGCTACCGCTCTGTCCGGCTCCCGGAGCAGGAGAAGCGGCTGCTTCGCGCACACAACAGCGGAGCGGCAGCCGTACGCTCCAAAGCGCTGCTTCAGCCGAAAGACGCCGGCCACCGGCGCTTGGCTTCGGACAGCTCCGGAGAGCCGTAGTGTCCGTCTGCACTAGACTGCATCCTAGCGAAAAGCTTTGGCAGTGTGTCTCGCAGGGAGATAGCTTAGGAGCGCAGCGCACTTATGCCTCCCTTGCCCAGAAACACGGATTTGCTGCACACTCCAAAAACACTGCTCTTTCCATGGTACTATGTAAGCTGCTGTCTGATGCCCGTTCTCTTCTGCCCACTCCTGCGCAGCTGGTTGTTGCAGCGTGCTCGTACCTTCCTGGCATTCAGTGCACAGTGAAAGCAATCGCAAAAGTCCAGCAGCTGCTGACTCCCAAACAAAAGGCGCTTGTCTACGTTCTTGCTTCTCGACAACTCAACGCAGCCCTTCATTTCTGCAGCTGCCATCGAGTTTTCTGCATCTCGTGCCTTCTGGGATGAGCTCCAATTTCCCAAGAGGGGCTGCATCAGGACGAAGTCAAAACCCAGGAAAGTTGTCTCGGAACACCTTCAATAAAGCATGCCAGCAGTGCATTGAAAAGGCAGGTAGCTTTAGCCACCGTCCTCTAGCAGTCGCAAGGCTGTGCACACAATGTCGTCTCCCTGCGGCAACGTTCTTCGCCCTCGTACAAGCTACCGCTCTGTCCGGCTCCGGGAGCAGGAGAAGCGGCTGCTTCGCGCTCACAACAGCGAAGCGGCAGCCGTCCGCTCCGAAGCGCTGCTTCAGCCGAAAGACGCCGGCCACCGGCGCTTGGCTTCGGACAGCTCCGGAGAGCCGTAGTGTGCGTCTGCACTAGACTGCATGATAGCGAAAAGCTTTGGCAGTGTGTCTCGCAGGGAGATAGCTTAGGAGCGCAGCGCACTTATGCCTCCCTTGTCCAGAAACACGATTTTACTGCACACTCCAAAAACACTGCCCTTTCCAGGGCAAGATGCCAGATGCTCTCTGATGGCCGTGATCTTTCGATTACTCTTGCCCAGCTCGTTGTTTTAACGTGCACATGCCGTCCTGGCATTCAGTGCACAGTGAAAGCAATCGCAAAAGTCCAGCAGCTGCTGACTCCCAAACACAAGGCGCTGGCTATGTTCTTGCTTCTCGACAACTCAACGCAGCCCTTCATTTCTGCAGTTGTCATCGAGGTCTCTGCATGTCGGAGACTCAGAGGACGAGCACGAGTTTCCCAGGAGGGGCTGCATCACGAGGAATTCAAAACTCCGGGAATTTGTCCTGGAACACCTTCCATAAGGATGCTAGAAGGGAATTGAAGAGGCAGGCGTGCGGCCACCACGGTCCTCTAGCAGTCCTTAGGGTGCGCGCAGAAGCCCGGTGCTCTGCGGCTTCGTTCTTCGCCCTCGTACAAGCTACCGCTCTGTCCGGCTCCCGGAGCAGGAGAAGCGGCTGCTTCGCGCACACAACAGCGGAGCGGCAGCCGTACGCTCCGAAGCGCTGCTTCAGCCGAAAGACGCCGGCCACCGGCGCTTGGCTTCGGACAGCTCCGGAGAGCCGTAGTGTGCGTCTGCACTAGACTGCATCCTAGCGAAAAGCTTTGGCAGTGTGTCTCGCAGGGAGATAGCTTAGGAGCGCAGCGCACTTATGCCTCCCTTGCCCAGAAACACGGATTTGCTGCACACTCCAAAAACACTGCTCTTTCCATGGTACTATGTAAGCTGCTGTCTGACGCCCGTTCTCTTCTGCCCACTCTTGCCCAGCTGGTTGTTGCAGCGTGCACGTGCCTTCCTGGCATTCAGAGCACAGTGAAAGCAATCGCAAAAGTCCAGCAGCTGCTGACTCCCAAACACAAGGCGCTGGCTACGTTCTTGCTTCTCCACACTTCAACAGAGTCCTTCATTTCTGCAGCTGCCATCGAGTTTTCTGCATCTCGAGCCTTCTGGGACCAGCACCAATTTCCCAAGAGGGGCTGCATTAGGACGAAGTCAAAACCCAGGAAAGTTGTCTCGGAACACCTTCAATAAAGCATGCCAGCAGTGCATTGAAAAGGCAGGTAGCTTTAGCCACCGTCCTCTAGCAGTCGCAAGGCTGTGCACACAATGTCGTCTCCCTGCGGCAACGTTCTTCGCCCTCGTACAAGCTACCGCTCTGTCCGGCTCCCGGAGCAGGAGAAGCGGCTGCTTCGCGCACGCAACAGCGGAGCGGCAGCCGTACGCTCCGAAGCGCTGCTTCAGCCGAAAGACGCCGGCCACCGGCGCTTGGCTTCGGACAGCTCCGGAGAGCCGTAGTGTGCGTCTGCACTAGACTGCATCATAGCGAAAAGCTTTGGCAGTGTGTCTCGCAGGGAGATAGCTTAGGAGCGCAGCGCACTTATGCCTCCCTTGCCCAGAAACACGGATTTGCTGCACACTCCAAAAACACTGCTCTTTCCATGGTACTATGTAAGCTGCTGTCTGATGCCCGTTCTCTTCTGCCCACTCCTGCGCAGCTCGTTGTTGCAGCGTGCTCGTGCCTTCCTGGCATTCAGTGCACAGTGAAAGCAATCGCAAAAGTCCAGCAGCTGCTGACTCCCAAACAAAAGGCGCTTGTCTACGTTCTTGCTTCTCGACAACTCAACGCAGCCCTTCATTTCTGCAGCTGCCATCGAGTTTTCTGCATCTCGTGCCTTCTGGGATGAGCTCCAATTTCCCAAGAGGGGCTGCATCAGGACGAAGTCAAAACCCAGGAAAGTTGTCTCGGAACACCTTCAATAAAGCATGCCAGCAGTGCATTGAAAAGGCAGGTAGCTTTAGCCACCGTCCTCTAGCAGTCGCAAGGCTGTGCACACAATGTCGTCTCCCTGCGGCAACGTTCTTCGCCCTCGTACAAGCTACCGCTCTGTCCGGCTCCCGGAGCAGGAGAAGCGGCTGCTTCGCGCACACAACAGCGAAGCGGCAGCCGTCCGCTTCGAAGCGCTGCTTCAGCCGAAAGACGCCGGCCACCGGCGCTTGGCTTCGGACAGCTCCGGAGAGCCGTAGTGTGCGTCTGCACTAGACTGCATCATAGCGAAAAGCTTTGGCAGTGTGTCTCGCAGGGAGATAGCTTAGGAGCGCAGCGCACTTATGCCTCCCTTGTCCAGAAACACGATTTTACTGCACACTCCAAAAACACTGCCCTTTCCAGGGCAAGATGCCAGATGCTCTCTGATGGCCGTGATCTTTCGATTACTCTTGCCCAGCTCGTTGTTTTAACGTGCACATGCCGTCCTGGCATTCAGTGCACAGTGAAAGCAATCGCAAAAGTCCAGCAGCTGCTGACTCCCAAACACAAGGCGCTGGCTATGTTCTTGCTTCTCGACAACTCAACGCAGCCCTTCATTTCTGCAGTTGTCATCGAGGTCTCTGCATGTCGGAGACTCAGAGGACGAGCACGAGTTTCCCACGAGGGGCTGCATCACGAGGAATTCAAAACTCCGGGAATTTGTCCAGGAACACCTTCCATAAGGATGCTAGAAGGGAATTGAAGAGGCAGGCGTGCGGCCACCACGGTCCTCTAGCAGTCCTTAGGGTGCGCGCAGAAGCCCGGTGCTCTGCGGCTTCGTTCTTCGCTCTCGTACAAGCTACCGCTCTGTCCGGCTCCCGGAGCAGGAGAAGCGGCTGCTTCGCGCACACAACAGCGGAGCGGCAGCCGTACGCTCCGAAGCGCTGCTTCAGCCGAAAGACGCCGGCCACCGGCGCTTGGCTTCGGACAGCTCCGGAGAGCCGTAGTGTGCGTCTGCACTAGACTGCATCATAGCGAAAAGCTTTGGCAGTGTGTCTCGCAGGGAGATAGCTTAGGAGCGCAGCGCACTTATGCCTCCCTTGCCCAGAAACACGGATTTGCTGCACACTCCAAAAACACTGCTCTTTCCATGGTACTATGTAAGCTGCTGTCTGACGCCCGTTCTCTTCTGCCCACTCTTGCCCAGCTGGTTGTTGCAGCGTGCACGTTCCTTCCTGGCATTCAGAGCACAGTGAAAGCAATCGCAAAAGTCCAGCAGCTGCTGACTCCCAAACACAAGGCGCTGGCTACGTTCTTGCTTCTCCACACTTCAACAGAGTCCTTCATTTCTGCAGCTGCCATCGAGTTTTCTGCATCTCGAGCCTTCTGGGACGAGCTCCAATTTCCCAAGAGGGGCTGCATCAGGACGAAGTCAAAACTCAGGAAAGTTGTCTCGGAACACCTTCAATAAAGCATGCCAGCAGTGCATTGAAAAGGCAGGTAGCTTTAGCCACCGTCCTCTAGCAGTCGCAAGGCTGTGCACACAATGTCGTCTCCCTGCGGCAACGTTCTTCGCCCTCGTACAAGCTACCGCTCTGTCCGGCTCCCGGAGCAGGAGAAGCGGCTGCTTCGCGCACGCAACAGCGGAGCGGCAGCCGTACGCTCCGAAGCGCTGCTTCAGCCGAAAGACGCCGGCCACCGGCGCTTGGCTTCGGACAGCTCCGGAGAGCCGTAGTGTGCGTCTGCACTAGACTGCATTATAGCGAAAAGCTTTGGCAGTGTGTCGCGCAGGGAGATAGCTTAGGAGCGCAGCGCACTTATGCCTCCCTTGTCCAGAAACACGATTTTACTGCACACTCCAAAAACAGTACTCTTCCCAGGGCAATATATAAGCTGCTTTCTGACGGCCGTGATCTTTCGATTACTCTTGCCCAGCTCGTTGTTTTAACGTGCACATGCCGTCCTGGCATTCAGTGCACAGTGAAAGCAATCGCAAAAGTCCAGCAGCTGCTGACTCCCAAACAAAAGGCGCTGGCTACGTTCTTGCTTCTCCACACTTCAACAGAGTCCTTCATTTCTGCAGCTGCCATCGAGTTTTCTGCATCTCGAGCTTCTGGGACGAGCACCAATTTCCCAAGAGGGGCTGCATCAGGACGAAGTCAAAACCCAGGAAAGTTGTCTCGGAACACCTTCAATAAAGCATGCCAGCAGTGCATTGAAAAGGCAGGTAGCTTTAGCCACCGTCCTCTAGCAGTCGCAAGGCTGTGCACACAATGTCGTCTCCCTGCGGCAACGTTCTTCGCCCTCGTACAAGCTACCGCTCTGTCCGGCTCCCGGAGCAGGAGAAGCGGCTGCTTCGCGCACACAACAGCAGAGCGGCAGCCGTACGCTCCAAAGCGCTGCTTCAGCCGAAAGACGCCGGCCACCGGCGCTTGGCTTCGGACAGCTCCGGAGAGCCGTAGTGTGCGTCTGCACTAGACTGCATCATAGCGAAAAGCTTTGGCAGTGTGTCTCGCAGGGAGATAGCTTAGGAGCGCAGCGCACTTATGCCTCCCTTGTCCAGAAACACGATTTTACTGCACACTCCAAAAACAGTACTCTTCCCAGGGCAATATATAAGCTGCTTTCTGACGGCCGTGATCTTTCGATTACTCTTGCCCAGCTCGTTGTTTTAACGTGCACATGCCGTCCTGGCATTCAGTGCACAGTGAAAGCAATCGCAAAAGTCCAGCAGCTGCTGACTCCCAAACACAAGGCGCTGGCTACGTTCTTGCTTCTCCACACTTCAACAGAGTCCTTCATTTCTGCAACTGCCATCGAGTTTTCTGCATCGCGAGCTTCTGGGACGAGCACCAATTTCCCAAGAGGGGCTGCATCAGGACGAAGTCAAAACCCAGGAAAGTTGTCTCGGAACACCTTCAATAAAGCATGCCAGCAGTGCATTGAAAAGGCAGGTAGCTTTAGCCACCGTCCTCTAGCAGTCGCAAGGCTGTGCACACAATGTCGTCTCCCTGCGGCAACGTTCTTCGCCCTCGTACAAGCTACCGCTCTGTCCGGCTCCCGGAGCAGGAGAAGCGGCTGCTTCGCGCACACAACAGCGGAGCGGCAGCCGTACGCTCCAAAGCGCTGCTTCAGCCGAAAGACGCCGGCCACCGGCGCTTGGCTTCGGACAGCTCCGGAGAGCCGTAGTGTGCGTCTGCACTAGACTGCATCATAGCGAAAAGCTTTGGCAGTGTGTCTCGCAGGGAGATAGCTTAGGAGCGCAGCGCACTTATGCCTCCCTTGTCCAGAAACACGATTTTACTGCACACTCTAAAAACACTGCCCTTTCCAGGGCAAGATGCCAAATGCTCTCTGATGGCCGTCCTCCCTCCCTGCTCTTGCCCAACTCGTTGTTTCAGCGTGCACGTGCCGTCCTGGCATTCAGTGCACAGTGAAAGCAATCGCAAAAGTCCAGCAGCTGCTGACTCCCAAACACAAGGCGCTGGCTACGTTCTTGCTTCTCCACACCTCAACAGAGTCCTTCATTTCTGCAGCTGCCATCGAGTTTTCTGCATCTCGAGCCTTCTGGGATGAGCACCAATTTCCCAAGAGGGGCTGCATCAGGACGAAGTCAAAACTCAGGAAAGTTGTCTCGGAGCACCTTCAATAAAGCATGTCAGCAGTGCATTGAAAAGGCAGGTAGCTTTAGCCACCGTCCTCTAGCAGTCGCAAGGCTGTGCACACAATGTCGTCTCCCTGCGGCAACGTTCTTCGCCCTCGTACAAGCTACCGCTCTGTCCGGCTCCCGGAGCAGGAGAAGCGGCTGCTTCGCGCACACAACAGCGAAGCGGCAGCCGTCCGCTTCGAAGCGCTGCTTCAGACGAAAGACGCCGGCCACCGGCGCTTGGCTTCGGACAGCTCCGGAGAGCCGTAGTGTGCGTCTGCACTAGACTGCATCATAGCGAAAAGCTTTGGCAGTGTGTCTCGCAGGGAGATAGCTTAGGAGCGCAGCGCACTTATGCCTCCCTTGTCCAGAAACACGATTTTACTGCACACTCCAAAAACACTGCCCTTTCCAGGGCAAGATGCCAGATGCTCTCTGATGGCCGTGATCTTTCGATTACTCTTGCCCAGCTCGTTGTTTTAACGTGCACATGCCGTCCTGGCATTCAGTGCACAGTGAAAGCAATCGCAAAAGTCCAGCAGCTGCTGACTCCCAAACACAAGGCGCTGGCTATGTTCTTGCTTCTCGACAACTCAACGCAGCCCTTCATTTCTGCAGTTGTCATCGAGGTCTCTGCATGTCGGAGACTCAGAGGACGAGCACGAGTTTCCCACGAGGGGCTGCATCACGAGGAATTCAAAACTCCGGGAATTTGTCCAGGAACACCTTCCATAAGGATGCTAGAAGGGAATTGAAGAGGCAGGCGTGCAGCCACCACGGTCCTCTAGCAGTCCTTAGGGTGCGCGCAGAAGCCCGGTGCTCTGCGGCTTCGTTCTTCGCTCTCGTACAAGCTACCGCTCTGTCCGGCTCCCGGAGCAGGAGAAGCGGCTGCTTCGCGCACACAACAGCGGAGCGGCAGCCGTACGCTCCGAAGCGCTGCTTCAGCCGAAAGACGCCGGCCACCGGCGCTTGGCTTCGGACAGCTCCGGAGAGCCGTAGTGTGCGTCTGCACTAGACTGCATCATAGCGAAAAGCTTTGGCAGTGTGTCTCGCAGGGAGATAGCTTAGGAGCGCAGCGCACTTATGCCTCCCTTGCCCAGAAACACGGATTTGCTGCACACTCCAAAAACACTGCTCTTTCCATGGTACTATGTAAGCTGCTGTCTGACGCCCGTTCTCTTCTGCCCACTCTTGCCCAGCTGGTTGTTGCAGCGTGCACGTTCCTTCCTGGCATTCAGAGCACAGTGAAAGCAATCGCAAAAGTCCAGCAGCTGCTGACTCCCAAACACAAGGCGCTGGCTACGTTCTTGCTTCTCCACACTTCAAGAGAGTCCTTCATTTCTGCAGCTGCCATCGAGTTTTCTGCATCTCGAGCCTTCTGGGACGAGCTCCAATTTCCCAAGAGGGGCTGCATCAGGACGAAGTCAAAACTCAGGAAAGTTGTCTCGGAACACCTTCAATAAAGCATGCCAGCAGTGCATTGAAAAGGCAGGTAGCTTTAGCCACCGTCCTCTAGCAGTCGCAAGGCTGTGCACACAATGTCGTCTCCCTGCGGCAACGTTCTTCGCCCTCGTACAAACTACCGCTCTGTCCGGCTCCCGGAGCAGGAGAAGCGGCTGCTTCGCGCACGCAACAGCGGAGCGGCAGCCCTGCGCTCCGAAGCGCTGCTTCAGCCGAAAGACGCCGGCCACCGGCGCTTGGCTTCGGACAGCTCCGGAGAGCCGTAGTGTGCGTCTGCACTAGACTGCATTATAGCGAAAAGCTTTGGCAGTGTGTTGCGCAGGGAGATAGCTTAGGAGCGCAGCGCACTTATGCCTCCCTTGTCCAGAAACACGATTTTACTGCACACTCCAAAAACAGTACTCTTCCCAGGGCAATATATAAGCTGCTTTCTGACGGCCGTGATCTTTCGATTACTCTTGCCCAGCTCGTTGTTTTAACGTGCACATGCCGTCCTGGCATTCAGTGCACAGTGAAAGCAATCGCAAAAGTCCAGCAGCTGCTGACTCCCAAACAAAAGGCGCTGGCTACGTTCTTGCTTCTCCACACTTCAACAGAGTCCTTCATTTCTGCAGCTGCCATCGAGTTTTCTGCATCTCGAGCTTCTGGGACGAGCACCAATTTCCCAAGAGGGGCTGCATCAGGACGAAGTCAAAACCCAGGAAAGTTGTCTCGGAACACCTTCAATAAAGCATGCCAGCAGTGCATTGAAAAGGCAGGTAGCTTTAGCCACCGTCCTCTAGCAGTCGCAAGGCTGTGCACACAATGTCGTCTCCCTGCGGCAACGTTCTTCGCCCTCGTACAAGCTACCGCTCTGTCCGGCTCCCGGAGCAGGAGAAGCGGCTGCTTCGCGCACACAACAGCAGAGCGGCAGCCGTACGCTCCAAAGCGCTGCTTCAGCCGAAAGACGCCGGCCACCGGCGCTTGGCTTCGGACAGCTCCGGAGAGCCGTAGTGTGCGTCTGCACTAGACTGCATCATAGCGAAAAGCTTTGGCAGTGTGTCTCGCAGGGAGATAGCTTAGGAGCGCAGCGCACTTATGCCTCCCTTGTGCAGAAACACGATTTTACTGCACACTCCAAAAACAGTACTCTTCCCAGGGCAATATATAAGCTGCTTTCTGACGGCCGTGATCTTTCGATTACTCTTGCCCAGCTCGTTGTTTTAACGTGCACATGCCGTCCTGGCATTCAGTGCACAGTGAAAGCAATCGCAAAAGTCCAGCAGCTGCTGACTCCCAAACACAAGGCGCTGGCTACGTTCTTGCTTCTCCACACTTCAACAGAGTCCTTCATTTCTGCAACTGCCATCGAGTTTTCTGCATCTCGAGCTTCTGGGACGAGCACCAATTTCCCAAGAGGGGCTGCATCAGGACGAAGTCAAAACCCAGGAAAGTTGTCTCGGAACACCTTCAATAAAGCATGCCAGCAGTGCATTGAAAAGGCAGGTAGCTTTAGCCACCGTCCTCTAGCAGTCGCAAGGCTGTGCACACAATGTCGTCTCCCTGCGGCAACGTTCTTCGCCCTCGTACAAGCTACCACTCTGTCCGGCTCCCGGAGCAGGAGAAGCGGCTGCTTCGCGCACACAACAGCGGAGCGGCAGCCGTACGCTCCAAAGCGCTGCTTCAGCCGAAAGACGCCGGCCACCGGCGCTTGGCTTCGGACAGCTCCGGAGAGCCGTAGTGTGCGTCTGCACTAGACTGCATCATAGCGAAAAGCTTTGGCAGTGTGTCTCGCAGGGAGATAGCTTAGGAGCGCAGCGCACTTATGCCTCCCTTGTCCAGAAACACGATTTTACTGCACACTCTAAAAACACTGCCCTTTCCAGGGCAAGATGCCAGATGCTCTCTGATGGCCGTCCTCCCTCCCTGCTCTTGCCCAGCTCGTTGTTTCAGCGTGCACGTGCCGTCCTGGCATTCAGTGCACAGTGAAAGCAATCGCAAAAGTCCAGCAGCTGCTGACTCCCAAACACAAGGCGCTGGCTACGTTCTTGCTTCTCCACACCTCAACAGAGTCCTTCATTTCTGCAGCTGCCATCGAGTTTTCTGCATCTCGAGCCTTCTGGGATGAGCACCAATTTCCCAAGAGGGGCTGCATCAGGACGAAGTCAAAACTCAGGAAAGTTGTCTCGGAGCACCTTCAATAAAGCATGTCAGCAGTGCATTGAAAAGGCAGGTAGCTTTAGCCACCGTCCTCTAGCAGTCGCAAGGCTGTGCACACAATGTCGTCTCCCTGCGGCAACGTTCTTCGCCCTCGTACAAGCTACCGCTCTGTCCGGCTCCCGGAGCAGGAGAAGCGGCTGCTTCGCGCACACAACAGCGAAGCGGCAGCCGTCCGCTTCGAAGCGCTGCTTCAGACGAAAGACGCCGGCCACCGGCGCTTGGCTTCGGACAGCTCCGGAGAGCCGTAGTGTGCGTCTGCACTAGACTGCATCATAGCGAAAAGCTTTGGCAGTGTGTCTCGCAGGGAGATAGCTTAGGAGCGCAGCGCACTTATGCCTCCCTTGTCCAGAAACACGATTTTACTGCACACTCCAAAAACAGTACTCTTCCCAGGGCAATATATAAGCTGCTTTCTGACGGCCGTGATCTTTCGATTACTCTTGCCCAGCTCGTTGTTTTAACGTGCACATGCCGTCCTGGCATTCAGTGCACAGTGAAAGCAATCACAAAAGTCCAGCAGCTGCTGACTCCCAAACACAAGGTGCTGGCTACGTTCTTGCTTCTCCACACCTCAACAGAGTCCTTCATTTCTGCAGCTGCCATCGAGTTTTCTGCATCTCGAGCCTTCTGGGATGAGCACCAATTTCCCAAGAGGGGCTGCATCAGGACGAAGTCAAAACTCAGGAAAGTTGTCTCGGAGCACCTTCAATAAAGCATGTCAGCAGTGCATTGAAAAGGCAGGTAGCTTTAGCCACCGTCCTCTAGCAGTCGCAAGGCTGTGCACACAATGTCGTCTCCCTGCGGCAACGTTCTTCGCCCTCGTACAAGCTACCGCTCTGTCCGGCTCCCGGAGCAGGAGAAGCGGCTGCTTCGCGCTCACAACAGCGGAGCGGCAGCCGTCCGCTTCGAAGCGCTGCTTCAGCCGAAAGACGCCGGCCACCGGCGCTTGGCTTCGGACAGCTCCGGAGAGCCGTAGTGTGCGTCTGCACTAGACTGCATCATAGCGAAAAGCTTTGGCAGTGTGTCTCGCAGGGAGATAGCTTAGGAGCGCAGCGCACTTATGCCTCCCTTGTCCAGAAACACGATTTTACTGCACACTCCAAAAACACTGCCCTTTCCAGGGCAAGATGCCAGATGCTCTCTGATGGCCGTGATCTTTCGATTACTCTTGCCCAGCTCGTTGTTTTAACGTGCACATGCCGTCCTGGCATTCAGTGCACAGTGAAAGCAATCGCAAAAGTCCAGCAGCTGCTGACTCCCAAACACAAGGCGCTGGCTATGTTCTTGCTTCTCGACAACTCAACGCAGCCCTTCATTTCTGCAGTTGTCATCGAGGTCTCTGCATGTCGGAGACTCAGAGGACGAGCACGAGTTTCCCACGAGGGGCTGCATCACGAGGAATTCAAAACTCCGGGAATTTGTCCTGGAACACCTTCCATAAGGATGCTAGAAGGGAATTGAAGAGGCAGGCGTGCGGCCACCACGGTCCTCTAGCAGTCCTTAGGGTGCGCGCAGAAGCCCGGTGCTCTGCGGCTTCGTTCTTCGCCCTCGTACAAGCTACCGCTCTGTCCGGCTCCCGGAGCAGGAGAAGCGGCTGCTTCGCGCACACAACAGCGGAGCGGCAGCCGTACGCTCCGAAGCGCTGCTTCAGCCGAAAGACGCCGGCCACCGGCGCTTGGCTTCGGACAGCTCCGGAGAGCCGTAGTGTGCGTCTGCACTAGACTGCATCATAGCGAAAAGCTTTGGCAGTGTGTCTCGCAGGGAGATAGCTTAGGAGCGCAGCGCACTTATGCCTCCCTTGCCCAGAAACACGGATTTGCTGCACACTCCAAAAACACTGCTCTTTCCATGGTACTATGTAAGCTGCTGTCTGACGCCCGTTCTCTTCTGCCCACTCTTGCCCAGCTGGTTGTTGCAGCGTGCACGTTCCTTCCTGGCATTCAGAGCACAGTGAAAGCAATCGCAAAAGTCCAGCAGCTGCTGACTCCCAAACACAAGGCGCTGGCTACGTTCTTGCTTCTCCACACTTCAAGAGAGTCCTTCATTTCTGCAGCTGCCATCGAGTTTTCTGCATCTCGAGCCTTCTGGGACGAGCTCCAATTTCCCAAGAGGGGCTGCATCAGGACGAAGTCAAAACTCAGGAAAGTTGTCTCGGAACACCTTCAATAAAGCATGCCAGCAGTGCATTGAAAAGGCAGGTAGCTTTAGCCACCGTCCTCTAGCAGTCGCAAGGCTGTGCACACAATGTCGTCTCCCTGCGGCAACGTTCTTCGCCCTCGTACAAGCTACCGCTCTGTCCGGCTCCCGGAGCAGGAGAAGCGGCTGCTTCGCGCACGCAACAGCGGAGCGGCAGCCGTCCGCTCCGAAGCGCTGCTTCAGCCGAAAGACGCCGGCCACCGGCGCTTGGCTTCGGACAGCTCCGGAGAGCCGTAGTGTGCGTCTGCACTAGACTGCATTATAGCGAAAAGCTTTGGCAGTGTGTCGCGCAGGGAGATAGCTTAGGAGCGCAGCGCACTTATGCCTCCCTTGTCCAGAAACACGATTTTACTGCACACTCCAAAAACAGTACTCTTCCCAGGGCAATATATAAGCTGCTTTCTGACGGCCGTGATCTTTCGATTACTCTTGCCCAGCTCGTTGTTTTAACGTGCACATGCCGTCCTGGCATTCAGTGCACAGTGAAAGCAATCGCAAAAGTCCAGCAGCTGCTGACTCCCAAACAAAAGGCGCTGGCTACGTTCTTGCTTCTCCACACTTCAACAGAGTCCTTCATTTCTGCAGCTGCCATCGAGTTTTCTGCATCTCGAGCTTCTGGGACGAGCACCAATTTCCCAAGAGGGGCTGCATCAGGACGAAGTCAAAACTCAGGAAAGTTGTCTCGGAACACCTTCAATAAAGCATGCCAGCAGTGCATTGAAAAGGCAGGTAGCTTTAGCCACCGTCCTCTAGCAGTCGCAAGGCTGTGCACACAATGTCGTCTCCCTGCGGCAACGTTCTTCGCCCTCGTACAAGCTACCGCTCTGTCCGGCTCCCGGAGCAGGAGAAGCGGCTGCTTCGCGCACACAACAGCGGAGCGGCAGCCGTACGCTCCAAAGCGCTGCTTCAGCCGAAAGACGCCGGCCACCGGCGCTTGGCTTCGGACAGCTCCGGAGAGCCGTAGTGTGCGTCTGCACTAGACTGCATCATAGCGAAAAGCTTTGGCAGTGTGTCTCGCAGGGAGATAGCTTAGGAGCGCAGCGCACTTATGCCTCCCTTGTCCAGAAACACGATTTTACTGCACACTCTAAAAACACTGCCCTTTCCAGGGCAAGATGCCAGATGCTCTCTGATGGCCGTGCTCCCTCCCTGCTCTTGCCCAGCTCGTTGTTTCAGCGTGCACGTGCCGTCCTGGCATTCAGTGCACAGTGAAAGCAATCGCAAAAGTCCAGCAGCTGCTGACTCCCAAACACAAGGCGCTGGCTACGTTCTTGCTTCTCCACACCTCAACAGAGTCCTTCATTTCTGCAGCTGCCATCGAGTTTTCTGCATCTCGAGCCTTCTGGGATGAGCACCAATTTCCCAAGAGGGGCTGCATCAGGACGAAGTCAAAACTCAGGAAAGTTGTCTCGGAGCACCTTCAATAAAGCATGTCAGCAGTGCATTGAAAAGGCAGGTAGCTTTAGCCACCGTCCTCTAGCAGTCGCAAGGCTGTGCACACAATGTCGTCTCCCTGCGGCAACGTTCTTCGCCCTCGTACAAGCTACCGCTCTGTCCGGCTCCCGGAGCAGGAGAAGCGGCTGCTTCGCGCTCACAACAGCGGAGCGGCAGCCGTCCGCTTCGAAGCGCTGCTTCAGCCGAAAGACGCCGGCCACCGGCGCTTGGCTTCGGACAGCTCCGGAGAGCCGTAGTGTGCGTCTGCACTAGACTGCATCATAGCGAAAAGCTTTGGCAGTGTGTCTCGCAGGGAGATAGCTTAGGAGCGCAGCGCACTTATGCCTCCCTTGTCCAGAAACACGATTTTACTGCACACTCCAAAAACACTGCCCTTTCCAGGGCAAGATGCCAGATGCTCTCTGATGGCCGTGATCTTTCGATTACTCTTGCCCAGCTCGTTGTTTTAACGTGCACATGCCGTCCTGGCATTCAGTGCACAGTGAAAGCAATCGCAAAAGTCCAGCAGCTGCTGACTCCCAAACACAAGGCGCTGGCTATGTTCTTGCTTCTCGACAACTCAACGCAGCCCTTCATTTCTGCAGTTGTCATCGAGGTCTCTGCATGTCGGAGACTCAGAGGACGAGCACGAGTTTCCCACGAGGGGCTGCATCACGAGGAATTCAAAACTCCGGGAATTTGTCCAGGAACACCTTCCATAAGGATGCTAGAAGGGAATTGAAGAGGCAGGCGTGCAGCCACCACGGTCCTCTAGCAGTCCTTAGGGTGCGCGCAGAAGCCCGGTGCTCTGCGGCTTCGTTCTTCGCTCTCGTACAAGCTACCGCTCTGTCCGGCTCCCGGAGCAGGAGAAGCGGCTGCTTCGCGCACACAACAGCGGAGCGGCAGCCGTACGCTCCGAAGCGCTGCTTCAGCCGAAAGACGCCGGCCACCGGCGCTTGGCTTCGGACAGCTCCGGAGAGCCGTAGTGTGCGTCTGCACTAGACTGCATCATAGCGAAAAGCTTTGGCAGTGTGTCTCGCAGGGAGATAGCTTAGGAGCGCAGCGCACTTATGCCTCCCTTGCCCAGAAACACGGATTTGCTGCACACTCCAAAAACACTGCTCTTTCCATGGTACTATGTAAGCTGCTGTCTGACGCCCGTTCTCTTCTGCCCACTCTTGCCCAGCTGGTTGTTGCAGCGTGCACGTTCCTTCCTGGCATTCAGAGCACAGTGAAAGCAATCGCAAAAGTCCAGCAGCTGCTGACTCCCAAACACAAGGCGCTGGCTACGTTCTTGCTTCTCCACACTTCAAGAGAGTCCTTCATTTCTGCAGCTGCCATCGAGTTTTCTGCATCTCGAGCCTTCTGGGACGAGCTCCAATTTCCCAAGAGGGGCTGCATCAGGACGAAGTCAAAACTCAGGAAAGTTGTCTCGGAACACCTTCAATAAAGCATGCCAGCAGTGCATTGAAAAGGCAGGTAGCTTTAGCCACCGTCCTCTAGCAGTCGCAAGGCTGTGCACACAATGTCGTCTCCCTGCGGCAACGTTCTTCGCCCTCGTACAAACTACCGCTCTGTCCGGCTCCCGGAGCAGGAGAAGCGGCTGCTTCGCGCACGCAACAGCGGAGCGGCAGCCCTGCGCTCCGAAGCGCTGCTTCAGCCGAAAGACGCCGGCCACCGGCGCTTGGCTTCGGACAGCTCCGGAGAGCCGTAGTGTGCGTCTGCACTAGACTGCATTATAGCGAAAAGCTTTGGCAGTGTGTTGCGCAGGGAGATAGCTTAGGAGCGCAGCGCACTTATGCCTCCCTTGTCCAGAAACACGATTTTACTGCACACTCCAAAAACAGTACTCTTCCCAGGGCAATATATAAGCTGCTTTCTGACGGCCGTGATCTTTCGATTACTCTTGCCCAGCTCGTTGTTTTAACGTGCACATGCCGTCCTGGCATTCAGTGCACAGTGAAAGCAATCGCAAAAGTCCAGCAGCTGCTGACTCCCAAACAAAAGGCGCTGGCTACGTTCTTGCTTCTCCACACTTCAACAGAGTCCTTCATTTCTGCAGCTGCCATCGAGTTTTCTGCATCTCGAGCTTCTGGGACGAGCACCAATTTCCCAAGAGGGGCTGCATCAGGACGAAGTCAAAACCCAGGAAAGTTGTCTCGGAACACCTTCAATAAAGCATGCCAGCAGTGCATTGAAAAGGCAGGTAGCTTTAGCCACCGTCCTCTAGCAGTCGCAAGGCTGTGCACACAATGTCGTCTCCCTGCGGCAACGTTCTTCGCCCTCGTACAAGCTACCGCTCTGTCCGGCTCCCGGAGCAGGAGAAGCGGCTGCTTCGCGCACGCAACAGCAGAGCGGCAGCCGTACGCTCCAAAGCGCTGCTTCAGCCGAAAGACGCCGGCCACCGGCGCTTGGCTTCGGACAGCTCCGGAGAGCCGTAGTGTGCGTCTGCACTAGACTGCATCATAGCGAAAAGCTTTGGCAGTGTGTCTCGCAGGGAGATAGCTTAGGAGCGCAGCGCACTTATGCCTCCCTTGTGCAGAAACACGATTTTACTGCACACTCCAAAAACAGTACTCTTCCCAGGGCAATATATAAGCTGCTTTCTGACGGCCGTGATCTTTCGATTACTCTTGCCCAGCTCGTTGTTTTAACGTGCACATGCCGTCCTGGCATTCAGTGCACAGTGAAAGCAATCGCAAAAGTCCAGCAGCTGCTGACTCCCAAACACAAGGCGCTGGCTACGTTCTTGCTTCTCCACACTTCAACAGAGTCCTTCATTTCTGCAACTGCCATCGAGTTTTCTGCATCTCGAGCTTCTGGGACGAGCACCAATTTCCCAAGAGGGGCTGCATCAGGACGAAGTCAAAACCCAGGAAAGTTGTCTCGGAACACCTTCAATAAAGCATGCCAGCAGTGCATTGAAAAGGCAGGTAGCTTTAGCCACCGTCCTCTAGCAGTCGCAAGGCTGTGCACACAATGTCGTCTCCCTGCGGCAACGTTCTTCGCCCTCGTACAAGCTACCACTCTGTCCGGCTCCCGGAGCAGGAGAAGCGGCTGCTTCGCGCACACAACAGCGGAGCGGCAGCCGTACGCTCCAAAGCGCTGCTTCAGCCGAAAGACGCCGGCCACCGGCGCTTGGCTTCGGACAGCTCCGGAGAGCCGTAGTGTGCGTCTGCACTAGACTGCATCATAGCGAAAAGCTTTGGCAGTGTGTCTCGCAGGGAGATAGCTTAGGAGCGCAGCGCACTTATGCCTCCCTTGTCCAGAAACACGATTTTACTGCACACTCTAAAAACACTGCCCTTTCCAGGGCAAGATGCCAGATGCTCTCTGATGGCCGTCCTCCCTCCCTGCTCTTGCCCAGCTCGTTGTTTCAGCGTGCACGTGCCGTCCTGGCATTCAGTGCACAGTGAAAGCAATCGCAAAAGTCCAGCAGCTGCTGACTCCCAAACACAAGGCGCTGGCTACGTTCTTGCTTCTCCACACCTCAACAGAGTCCTTCATTTCTGCAGCTGCCATCGAGTTTTCTGCATCTCGAGCCTTCTGGGATGAGCACCAATTTCCCAAGAGGGGCTGCATCAGGACGAAGTCAAAACTCAGGAAAGTTGTCTCGGAGCACCTTCAATAAAGCATGTCAGCAGTGCATTGAAAAGGCAGGTAGCTTTAGCCACCGTCCTCTAGCAGTCGCAAGGCTGTGCACACAATGTCGTCTCCCTGCGGCAACGTTCTTCGCCCTCGTACAAGCTACCGCTCTGTCCGGCTCCCGGAGCAGGAGAAGCGGCTGCTTCGCGCACACAACAGCGAAGCGGCAGCCGTCCGCTTCGAAGCGCTGCTTCAGACGAAAGACGCCGGCCACCGGCGCTTGGCTTCGGACAGCTCCGGAGAGCCGTAGTGTGCGTCTGCACTAGACTGCATCATAGCGAAAAGCTTTGGCAGTGTGTCTCGCAGGGAGATAGCTTAGGAGCGCAGCGCACTTATGCCTCCCTTGTCCAGAAACACGATTTTACTGCACACTCCAAAAACAGTACTCTTCCCAGGGCAATATATAAGCTGCTTTCTGACGGCCGTGATCTTTCGATTACTCTTGCCCAGCTCGTTGTTTTAACGTGCACATGCCGTCCTGGCATTCAGTGCACAGTGAAAGCAATCACAAAAGTCCAGCAGCTGCTGACTCCCAAACACAAGGTGCTGGCTACGTTCTTGCTTCTCCACACCTCAACAGAGTCCTTCATTTCTGCAGCTGCCATCGAGTTTTCTGCATCTCGAGCCTTCTGGGATGAGCACCAATTTCCCAAGAGGGGCTGCATCAGGACGAAGTCAAAACTCAGGAAAGTTGTCTCGGAGCACCTTCAATAAAGCATGTCAGCAGTGCATTGAAAAGGCAGGTAGCTTTAGCCACCGTCCTCTAGCAGTCGCAAGGCTGTGCACACAATGTCGTCTCCCTGCGGCAACGTTCTTCGCCCTCGTACAAGCTACCGCTCTGTCCGGCTCCCGGAGCAGGAGAAGCGGCTGCTTCGCGCTCACAACAGCGGAGCGGCAGCCGTCCGCTTCGAAGCGCTGCTTCAGCCGAAAGACGCCGGCCACCGGCGCTTGGCTTCGGACAGCTCCGGAGAGCCGTAGTGTGCGTCTGCACTAGACTGCATCATAGCGAAAAGCTTTGGCAGTGTGTCTCGCAGGGAGATAGCTTAGGAGCGCAGCGCACTTATGCCTCCCTTGTCCAGAAACACGATTTTACTGCACACTCCAAAAACACTGCCCTTTCCAGGGCAAGATGCCAGATGCTCTCTGATGGCCGTGATCTTTCGATTACTCTTGCCCAGCTCGTTGTTTTAACGTGCACATGCCGTCCTGGCATTCAGTGCACAGTGAAAGCAATCGCAAAAGTCCAGCAGCTGCTGACTCCCAAACACAAGGCGCTGGCTATGTTCTTGCTTCTCGACAACTCAACGCAGCCCTTCATTTCTGCAGTTGTCATCGAGGTCTCTGCATGTCGGAGACTCAGAGGACGAGCACGAGTTTCCCACGAGGGGCTGCATCACGAGGAATTCAAAACTCCGGGAATTTGTCCTGGAACACCTTCCATAAGGATGCTAGAAGGGAATTGAAGAGGCAGGCGTGCGGCCACCACGGTCCTCTAGCAGTCCTTAGGGTGCGCGCAGAAGCCCGGTGCTCTGCGGCTTCGTTCTTCGCCCTCGTACAAGCTACCGCTCTGTCCGGCTCCCGGAGCAGGAGAAGCGGCTGCTTCGCGCACACAACAGCGGAGCGGCAGCCGTACGCTCCGAAGCGCTGCTTCAGCCGAAAGACGCCGGCCACCGGCGCTTGGCTTCGGACAGCTCCGGAGAGCCGTAGTGTGCGTCTGCACTAGACTGCATCATAGCGAAAAGCTTTGGCAGTGTGTCTCGCAGGGAGATAGCTTAGGAGCGCAGCGCACTTATGCCTCCCTTGCCCAGAAACACGGATTTGCTGCACACTCCAAAAACACTGCTCTTTCCATGGTACTATGTAAGCTGCTGTCTGACGCCCGTTCTCTTCTGCCCACTCTTGCCCAGCTGGTTGTTGCAGCGTGCACGTTCCTTCCTGGCATTCAGAGCACAGTGAAAGCAATCGCAAAAGTCCAGCAGCTGCTGACTCCCAAACACAAGGCGCTGGCTACGTTCTTGCTTCTCCACACTTCAAGAGAGTCCTTCATTTCTGCAGCTGCCATCGAGTTTTCTGCATCTCGAGCCTTCTGGGACGAGCTCCAATTTCCCAAGAGGGGCTGCATCAGGACGAAGTCAAAACTCAGGAAAGTTGTCTCGGAACACCTTCAATAAAGCATGCCAGCAGTGCATTGAAAAGGCAGGTAGCTTTAGCCACCGTCCTCTAGCAGTCGCAAGGCTGTGCACACAATGTCGTCTCCCTGCGGCAACGTTCTTCGCCCTCGTACAAGCTACCGCTCTGTCCGGCTCCCGGAGCAGGAGAAGCGGCTGCTTCGCGCACGCAACAGCGGAGCGGCAGCCGTCCGCTCCGAAGCGCTGCTTCAGCCGAAAGACGCCGGCCACCGGCGCTTGGCTTCGGACAGCTCCGGAGAGCCGTAGTGTGCGTCTGCACTAGACTGCATTATAGCGAAAAGCTTTGGCAGTGTGTCGCGCAGGGAGATAGCTTAGGAGCGCAGCGCACTTATGCCTCCCTTGTCCAGAAACACGATTTTACTGCACACTCCAAAAACAGTACTCTTCCCAGGGCAATATATAAGCTGCTTTCTGACGGCCGTGATCTTTCGATTACTCTTGCCCAGCTCGTTGTTTTAACGTGCACATGCCGTCCTGGCATTCAGTGCACAGTGAAAGCAATCGCAAAAGTCCAGCAGCTGCTGACTCCCAAACAAAAGGCGCTGGCTACGTTCTTGCTTCTCCACACTTCAACAGAGTCCTTCATTTCTGCAGCTGCCATCGAGTTTTCTGCATCTCGAGCTTCTGGGACGAGCACCAATTTCCCAAGAGGGGCTGCATCAGGACGAAGTCAAAACTCAGGAAAGTTGTCTCGGAACACCTTCAATAAAGCATGCCAGCAGTGCATTGAAAAGGCAGGTAGCTTTAGCCACCGTCCTCTAGCAGTCGCAAGGCTGTGCACACAATGTCGTCTCCCTGCGGCAACGTTCTTCGCCCTCGTACAAGCTACCGCTCTGTCCGGCTCCCGGAGCAGGAGAAGCGGCTGCTTCGCGCACACAACAGCGGAGCGGCAGCCGTACGCTCCAAAGCGCTGCTTCAGCCGAAAGACGCCGGCCACCGGCGCTTGGCTTCGGACAGCTCCGGAGAGCCGTAGTGTGCGTCTGCACTAGACTGCATCATAGCGAAAAGCTTTGGCAGTGTGTCTCGCAGGGAGATAGCTTAGGAGCGCAGCGCACTTATGCCTCCCTTGTCCAGAAACACGATTTTACTGCACACTCTAAAAACACTGCCCTTTCCAGGGCAAGATGCCAGATGCTCTCTGATGGCCGTGCTCCCTCCCTGCTCTTGCCCAGCTCGTTGTTTCAGCGTGCACGTGCCGTCCTGGCATTCAGTGCACAGTGAAAGCAATCGCAAAAGTCCAGCAGCTGCTGACTCCCAAACACAAGGCGCTGGCTACGTTCTTGCTTCTCCACACCTCAACAGAGTCCTTCATTTCTGCAGCTGCCATCGAGTTTTCTGCATCTCGAGCCTTCTGGGATGAGCACCAATTTCCCAAGAGGGGCTGCATCAGGACGAAGTCAAAACTCAGGAAAGTTGTCTCGGAGCACCTTCAATAAAGCATGTCAGCAGTGCATTGAAAAGGCAGGTAGCTTTAGCCACCGTCCTCTAGCAGTCGCAAGGCTGTGCACACAATGTCGTCTCCCTGCGGCAACGTTCTTCGCCCTCGTACAAGCTACCGCTCTGTCCGGCTCCCGGAGCAGGAGAAGCGGCTGCTTCGCGCTCACAACAGCGGAGCGGCAGCCGTCCGCTTCGAAGCGCTGCTTCAGCCGAAAGACGCCGGCCACCGGCGCTTGGCTTCGGACAGCTCCGGAGAGCCGTAGTGTGCGTCTGCACTAGACTGCATCATAGCGAAAAGCTTTGGCAGTGTGTCTCGCAGGGAGATAGCTTAGGAGCGCAGCGCACTTATGCCTCCCTTGTCCAGAAACACGATTTTACTGCACACTCCAAAAACACTGCCCTTTCCAGGGCAAGATGCCAGATGCTCTCTGATGGCCGTGATCTTTCGATTACTCTTGCCCAGCTCGTTGTTTTAACGTGCACATGCCGTCCTGGCATTCAGTGCACAGTGAAAGCAATCGCAAAAGTCCAGCAGCTGCTGACTCCCAAACACAAGGCGCTGGCTATGTTCTTGCTTCTCGACAACTCAACGCAGCCCTTCATTTCTGCAGTTGTCATCGAGGTCTCTGCATGTCGGAGACTCAGAGGACGAGCACGAGTTTCCCACGAGGGGCTGCATCACGAGGAATTCAAAACTCCGGGAATTTGTCCTGGAACACCTTCCATAAGGATGCTAGAAGGGAATTGAAGAGGCAGGCGTGCGGCCACCACGGTCCTCTAGCAGTCCTTAGGGTGCGCGCAGAAGCCCGGTGCTCTGCGGCTTCGTTCTTCGCCCTCGTACAAGCTACCGCTCTGTCCGGCTCCCGGAGCAGGAGAAGCGGCTGCTTCGCGCACACAACAGCGGAGCGGCTGCCGTACGCTCCGAAGCGCTGCTTCAGCCGAAAGACGCCGGCCACCGGCGCTTGGCTTCGGACAGCTCCGGAGAGCCGTAGTGTGCGTCTGCACTAGACTGCATCATAGCGAAAAGCTTTGGCAGTGTGTCTCGCAGGGAGATAGCTTAGGAGCGCAGCGCACTTATGCCTCCCTTGCCCAGAAACACGGATTTGCTGCACACTCCAAAAACACTGCTCTTTCCATGGTACTATGTAAGCTGCTGTCTGACGCCCGTTCTCTTCTGCCCACTCTTGCCCAGCTGGTTGTTGCAGCGTGCACGTGCCTTCCTGGCATTCAGTGCACAGTGAAAGCAATCGCAAAAGTCCAGCAGCTGCTGACTCCCAAACACAAGGCGCTGGCTACGTTCTTGCTTCTCCACACTTCAACAGAGTCCTTCATTTCTGCAGCTGCCATCGAGTTTTCTGCATCTCGAGCCTTCTGGGACGAGCACCAATTTCCCAAGAGGGGCTGCATCAGGACGAAGTCAAAACTCAGGAAAGTTGTCTCGGAACACCTTCAATAAAGCATGCCAGCAGTGCATTGAAAAGGCAGGTAGCTTTAGCCACCGTCCTCTAGCAGTCGCAAGGCTGTGCACACAATGTCGTCTCCCTGCGGCAACGTTCTTCGCCCTCGTACAAGCTACCGCTCTGTCCGGCTCCCGGAGCAGGAGAAGCGGCTGCTTCGCGCACACAACAGCGGAGCGGCAGCCGTACGCTCCGAAGCGCTGCTTCAGCCGAAAGACGCCGGCCACCGGTGCTTGGCTTCGGACAGCTCCGGAGAGCCGTAGTGTGCGTCTGCACTAGACTGCATCATAGCGAAAAGCTTTGGCAGTGTGTCTCGCAGGGAGATAGCTTAGGAGCACAGCGCACTTATGCCTCCCTTGCCCAGAAACACGGATTTGCTGCACACTCCAAAAACACTGCTCTTTCCATGGTACTATGTAAGCTGCTGTCTGATGCCCGTTCTCTTCTGCCCACTCCTGCGCAGCTCGTTGTTGCAGCGTGCTCGTGCCTTCCTGGCATTCAGTGCACAGTGAAAGCAATCGCAAAAGTCCAGCAGCTGCTGACTCCCAAACACAAGGCGCTGGCTACGTTCTTGCTTCTCCACACCTCAACAGAGTCCTTCATTTCTGCAGCTGCCATCGAGTTTTCTGCATCTCGAGCCTTCTGGGATGAGCACCAATTTCCCAAGAGGGGCTGCATCAGGACGAAGTCAAAACTCAGGAAAGTTGTCTCGGAGCACCTTCAATAAAGCATGTCAGCAGTGCATTGAAAAGGCAGGTAGCTTTAGCCACCGTCCTCTAGCAGTCGCAAGGCTGTGCACACAATGTCGTCTCCCTGCGGCAACGTTCTTCGCCCTCGTACAAGCTACCGCTCTGTCCGGCTCCCGGAGCAGGAGAAGCGGCTGCTTCGCGCTCACAACAGCGGAGCGGCAGCCGTCCGCTTCGAAGCGCTGCTTCAGCCGAAAGACGCCGGCCACCGGCGCTTGGCTTCGGACAGCTCCGGAGAGCCGTAGTGTGCGTCTGCACTAGACTGCATCATAGCGAAAAGCTTTGGCAGTGTGTCTCGCAGGGAGATAGCTTAGGAGCGCAGCGCACTTATGCCTCCCTTGTCCAGAAACACGATTTTACTGCACACTCCAAAAACACTGCCCTTTCCAGGGCAAGATGCCAGATGCTCTCTGATGGCCGTGATCTTTCGATTACTCTTGCCCAGCTCGTTGTTTTAACGTGCACATGCCGTCCTGGCATTCAGTGCACAGTGAAAGCAATCGCAAAAGTCCAGCAGCTGCTGACTCCCAAACACAAGGCGCTGGCTATGTTCTTGCTTCTCGACAACTCAACGCAGCCCTTCATTTCTGCAGTTGTCATCGAGGTCTCTGCATGTCGGAGACTCAGAGGACGAGCACGAGTTTCCCACGAGGGGCTGCATCACGAGGAATTCAAAACTCCGGGAATTTGTCCTGGAACACCTTCCATAAGGATGCTAGAAGGGAATTGAAGAGGCAGGCGTGCGGCCACCACGGTCCTCTAGCAGTCCTTAGGGTGCGCGCAGAAGCCCGGTGCTCTGCGGCTTCGTTCTTCGCCCTCGTACAAGCTACCGCTCTGTCCGGCTCCCGGAGCAGGAGAAGCGGCTGCTTCGCGCACACAACAGCGGAGCGGCTGCCGTACGCTCCGAAGCGCTGCTTCAGCCGAAAGACGCCGGCCACCGGCGCTTGGCTTCGGACAGCTCCGGAGAGCCGTAGTGTGCGTCTGCACTAGACTGCATCATAGCGAAAAGCTTTGGCAGTGTGTCTCGCAGGGAGATAGCTTAGGAGCGCAGCGCACTTATGCCTCCCTTGCCCAGAAACACGGATTTGCTGCACACTCCAAAAACACTGCTCTTTCCATGGTACTATGTAAGCTGCTGTCTGACGCCCGTTCTCTTCTGCCCACTCTTGCCCAGCTGGTTGTTGCAGCGTGCACGTGCCTTCCTGGCATTCAGTGCACAGTGAAAGCAATCGCAAAAGTCCAGCAGCTGCTGACTCCCAAACACAAGGCGCTGGCTACGTTCTTGCTTCTCCACACTTCAACAGAGTCCTTCATTTCTGCAGCTGCCATCGAGTTTTCTGCATCTCGAGCCTTCTGGGACGAGCACCAATTTCCCAAGAGGGGCTGCATCAGGACGAAGTCAAAACTCAGGAAAGTTGTCTCGGAACACCTTCAATAAAGCATGCCAGCAGTGCATTGAAAAGGCAGGTAGCTTTAGCCACCGTCCTCTAGCAGTCGCAAGGCTGTGCACACAATGTCGTCTCCCTGCGGCAACGTTCTTCGCCCTCGTACAAGCTACCGCTCTGTCCGGCTCCCGGAGCAGGAGAAGCGGCTGCTTCGCGCACACAACAGCGGAGCGGCAGCCGTACGCTCCGAAGCGCTGCTTCAGCCGAAAGACGCCGGCCACCGGTGCTTGGCTTCGGACAGCTCCGGAGAGCCGTAGTGTGCGTCTGCACTAGACTGCATCATAGCGAAAAGCTTTGGCAGTGTGTCTCGCAGGGAGATAGCTTAGGAGCACAGCGCACTTATGCCTCCCTTGCCCAGAAACACGGATTTGCTGCACACTCCAAAAACACTGCTCTTTCCATGGTACTATGTAAGCTGCTGTCTGATGCCCGTTCTCTTCTGCCCACTCCTGCGCAGCTCGTTGTTGCAGCGTGCTCGTGCCTTCCTGGCATTCAGTGCACAGTGAAAGCAATCGCAAAAGTCCAGCAGCTGCTGACTCCCAAACAAAAGGCGCTTGTCTACGTTCTTGCTTCTCGACAACTCAACGCAGCCCTTCATTTCTGCAGCTGCCATCGAGTTTTCTGCATCTCGAGCCTTCTGGGATGAGCTCCAATTTCCCAAGAGGGGCTGCATCAGGACGAAGTCAAAACCCAGGAAAGTTGTCTCGGAACACCTTCAATAAAGCATGCCAGCAGTGCATTGAAAAGGCAGGTAGCTTTAGCCACCGTCCTCTAGCAGTCGCAAGGCTGTGCACACAATGTCGTCTCCCTGCGGCAACGTTCTTCGCCCTCGTACAAGCTACCGCTCTGTCCGGCTCCCGGAGCAGGAGAAGCGGCTGCTTCGCGCACACAACAGCGAAGCGGCAGCCGTCCGCTTCGAAGCGCTGCTTCAGACGAAAGACGCCGGCCACCGGCGCTTGGCTTCGGACAGCTCCGGAGAGCCGTAGTGTGCGTCTGCACTAGACTGCATCATAGCGAAAAGCTTTGGCAGTGTGTCTCGCAGGGAGATAGCTTAGGAGCGCAGCGCACTTATGCCTCCCTTGTCCAGAAACACGATTTTACTGCACACTCTAAAAGCACTGCCCTTTCCAGGGCAAGATGCCAGATGCTCTCTGATGGCCGTGATCTTTCGATTACTCTTGCCCAGCTCGTAGTTTTAACGTGCACATGCCGTCCTGGCATTCAGTGCACAGTGAAAGCAATCGCAAAAGTCCAGCAGCTGCTGACTGCCAAACACAAGGCGCTGGCTACGTTCTTGCTTCTCCACACTTCAACAGAGTCCTTCATTTCTGCAGCTGCCATCGAGTTTTCTGCATCTCGAGCCTTCTGGGATGAGCACCAATTTCCCAAGAGGGGCTGCATCAGGACGAAGTCAAAACCCAGGAAAGTTGTCTCGGAACACCTTCAATAAAGCATGCCAGCAGTGCATTGAAAAGGCAGGTAGCTTTAGCCACCGTCCTCTAGCAGTCGCAAGGCTGTGCACACAATGTCGTCTCCCTGCGGCAACGTTCTTCGCCCTCGTACAAGCTACCGCTCTGTCCGGCTCCCGGAGCAGGAGAAGCGGCTGCTTCGCGCACACAACAGCGGAGCGGCAGCCGTATGCTCCGAAGCGCTGCTTCAGCCGAAAGACGCCGGCCACCGGCGCTTGGCTTCGGACAGCTCCGGAGAGCCGTAGTGTGCGTCTGCACTAGACTGCATCATAGCGAAAAGCTTTGACAGGGTGTCTCGCAGGGAGATAGCTTAGGAGCGCAGCGCACTTATGCCTCCCTTGCCCAGAAACACGATTTGCTGCACACTCCAAAAACACTGCTCTTTCCATGGTACTATGTAAGCTGCTGTCTGATGCCCGTTCTCTTCTGCCCACTCCTGCGCAGCTCGTTGTTGCAGCGTGCTCGTGCCTTCCTGGCATTCAGTGCACAGTGAAAGCAATCGCAAAAGTCCAGCAGCTGCTGACTCCCAAACAAAAGGCGCTTGTCTACGTTCTTGCTTCTCGACAACTCAACGCAGCCCTTCATTTCTGCAGCTGCCATCGAGTTTTCTGCATCTCGAGCCTTCTGGGATGAGCTCCAATTTCCCAGGAGGGGCTGCATCAGGACGAAGTCAAAACCCAGGAAAGTTGTCTCGGAACACCTTCAATAAAGCATGCCAGCAGTGCATTGAAAAGGCAGGTAGCTTTAGCCACCGTCCTCTAGCAGTCGCAAGGCTGTGCACACAATGTCGTCTCCCTGCGGCAACGTTCTTCGCCCTCGTACAAGCTACCGCTCTGTCCGGCTCCCGGAGCAGGAGAAGCGGCTGCTTCGCGCACACAACAGCGGAGCGGCAGCCGTACGCTCCAAAGCGCTGCTTCAGCCGAAAGACGCCGGCCACCGGCGCTTGGCTTCGGACAGCTCCGGAGAGCCGTAGTGTGCGTCTGCACTAGACTGCATCATAGCGAAAAGCTTTGGCAGTGTGTCTCGCAGGGAGATAGCTTAGGAGCGCAGCGCACTTATGCCTCCCTTGTCCAGAAACACGATTTTACTGCACACTCTAAAAACACTGCCCTTTCCAGGGCAAGATGCCAGATGCTCTCTGATGGACGTGCTCCCTCCCTGCTCTTGCCCAGCTCGTAGTTTTAACGTGCACGTGCCGTCCTGGCATTCAGTGCACAGTGAAAGCAATCGCAAAAGTCCAGCAGCTGCAGACTCCCAAACACAAGGCGCTGGCTACGTTCTTGCTTCTCCACACCTCAACAGAGTCCTTCATTTCTGCAGCTGCCATCGAGTTTTCTGCATCTCGAGCCTTCTGGGATGAGCTCCAATTTCCCAAGAGGGGCTGCATCAGGACGAAGTCAAAACTCAGGAAAGTTGTCTCGGAGCACCTTCAATAAAGCATGCCAGCAGTGCATTGAAAAGGCAGGGAGCTTTAGCCACCGTCCTCTAGCAGTCGCAAGGCTGTGCACACAATGTCGTTTCCCTGCGGCAACGTTCTTCGCCCTCGTACAAGCTACCGCTCTGTCCGGCTCCCGGAGCAGGAGAAGCGGCTGCTTCGCGCTCACAACAGCGGAGCGGCAGCCGTCCGCTCCGAAGCGCTGCTTCGGCCGAAAGACGCCGGCCACCGGCGCTTGGCTTCGGACAGCTCCGGAGAGCCGTAGTGTGCGTCTGCACTAGACTGCATCATAGCGAAAAGCTTTGGCAGTGTGTCTCGCAGGGAGATAGCTTAGGAGCGCAGCGCACTTATGCCTCCCTTGTCCAGAAACACGATTTTACTGCACACTCCAAAAACACTGCCCTTTCCAGGGCAAGATGCCAGATGCTCTCTGATGGCCGTGATCTTTCGATTACTCTTGCCCAGCTCGTTGTTTTAACGTGCACATGCCGTCCTGGCATTCAGTGCACAGTGAAAGCAATCGCAAAAGTCCAGCAGCTGCTGACTCCCAAACACAAGGCGCTGGCTACGTTCTTGCTTCTCCACACTTCAACAGAGTCCTTCATTTCTGCAACTGCCATCGAGTTTTCTGCATCTCGAGCCTTCTGGGATGAGCACCAATTTCCCAAGAGGGGCTGCATCAGGACGAAGTCAAAACCCAGGAAAGTTGTCTCGGAACACCTTCAATAAAGCATGCCAGCAGTGCATTGAAAAGGCAGGTAGCTTTAGCCACCGTCCTCTAGCAGTCGCAAGGCTGTGCACACAATGTCGTCTCCCTGCGGCAACGTTCTTCGCCCTCGTACAAGCTACCGCTCTGTCCGGCTCCCGGAGCAGGAGAAGCGGCTGCTTCGCGCACACAACAGCGGAGCGGCAGCCGTATGCTCCGAAGCGCTGCTTCAGCCGAAAGACGCCGGCCACCGGCGCTTGGCTTCGGACAGCTCCGGAGAGCCGTAGTGTGCGTCTGCACTAGACTGCATCATAGCGAAAAGCTTTGGCAGTGTGTCTCGCAGGGAGATAGCTTAGGAGCGCAGCGCACTTATGCCTCCCTTGCCCAGAAACACGGATTTGCTGCACACTCCAAAAACACTGCTCTTTCCATGGTACTATGTAAGCTGCTGTCTGATGCCCGTTCTCTTCTGCCCACTCCTGCGCAGCTCGTTGTTGCAGCGTGCTCGTGCCTTCCTGGCATTCAGTGCACAGTGAAAGCAATCGCAAAAGTCCAGCAGCTGCTGACTCCCAAACAAAAGGCGCTTGTCTACGTTCTTGCTTCTCGACAACTCAACGCAGCCCTTCATTTCTGCAGCTGCCATCGAGTTTTCTGCATCTCGAGCCTTCTGGGATGAGCTCCAATTTCCCAAGAGGGGCTGCATCAGGACGAAGTCAAAACCCAGGAAAGTTGTCTCGGAACACCTTCAATAAAGCATGCCAGCAGTGCATTGAAAAGGCAGGTAGCTTTAGCCACCGTCCTCTAGCAGTCGCAAGGCTGTGCACACAATGTCGTCTCCCTGCGGCAACGTTCTTCGCCTTCGTACAAGCTAGCGCTCTGTCCGGCTCCCGGAGCAGGAGAAGCGGCTGCTTCGCGCACACAACAGCGGAGCGGCAGCCGTACGCTCCAAAGCGCTGCTTCAGCCGAAAGACGCCGGCCACCGGCGCTTGGCTTCGGACAGCTCCGGAGAGCCGTAGTGTGGGTATGCACTAGACTGCATCATAGCGAAAAGCTTTGGCAGTGTGTCTCGCAGGGAGATAGCTTAGGAGCGCAGCGCACCTATGCCTCCCTTGTCCAGAAACACGATTTTACTGCACACTCTAAAAACATTGCCCTTTCCAGGGCAAGATGCCAGATGCTCTCTGATGGCCGTGCTCCCTCCCTGCTCTTGCCCAGCTCGTTGTTTCAGCGTGCACGTGCCGTCCTGGCATTCAGTGCACAGTGAAAGCAATCGCAAAAGTCCAGCAGCTGCTGACTCCCAAACACAAGGCGCTGGCTATGTTCTTGCTTCTCGACAACTCAACGCAGCCCTTCATTTCTGCAGTTGTCATCGAGGTCTCTGCATGTCGGAGACTCAGAGGACGAGCACGAGTTTCCCACGAGGGGCTGCATCACGAGGAATTCAAAACTCCGGGAATTTGTCCTGGAACACCTTCCATAAGGATGCTAGAAGGGAATTGAAGAGGCAGGCGTGCGGCCACCACGGTCCTCTAGCAGTCCTTAGGGTGCGCGCAGAAGCCCGGTGCTCTGCGGCTTCGTTCTTCGCCCTCGTACAAGCTACCGCTCTGTCCGGCTCCCGGAGCAGGAGAAGCGGCTGCTTCGCGCACACAACAGCGGAGCGGCAGCCGTACGCTCCGAAGCGCTGCTTCAGCCGAAAGACGCCGGCCACCGGCGCTTGGCTTCGGACAGCTCCGGAGAGCCGTAGTGTGCGTCTGCACTAGACTGCATCCTAGCGAAAAGCTTTGGCAGTGTGTCTCGCAGGGAGATAGCTTAGGAGCGCAGCGCACTTATGCCTCCCTTGCCCAGAAACACGATTTGCTGCACACTCCAAAAACACTGCTCTTTCCATGGTACTATGTAAGCTGCTGTCTGATGCCCGTTCTCTTCTGCCCACTCCTGCGCAGCTGGTTGTTGCAGCGTGCTCGTACCTTCCTGGCATTCAGTGCACAGTGAAAGCAATCGCAAAAGTCCAGCAGCTGCTGACTCCCAAACAAAAGGCGCTTGTCTACGTTCTTGCTTCTCGACAACTCAACGCAGCCCTTCATTTCTGCAGCTGCCATCGAGTTTTCTGCATCTCGTGCCTTCTGGGATGAGCTCCAATTTCCCAAGAGGGGCTGCATCAGGACGAAGTCAAAACCCAGGAAAGTTGTCTCGGAACACCTTCAATAAAGCATGCCAGCAGTGCATTGAAAAGGCAGGTAGCTTTAGCCACCGTCCTCTAGCAGTCGCAAGGCTGTGCACACAATGTCGTCTCCCTGCGGCAACGTTCTTCGCCCTCGTACAAGCTACCGCTCTGTCCGGCTCCGGGAGCAGGAGAAGCGGCTGCTTCGCGCACACAACAGCGAAGCGGCAGCCGTCCGCTCCGAAGCGCTGCTTCAGCCGAAAGACGCCGGCCACCGGCGCTTGGCTTCGGACAGCTCCGGAGAGCCGTAGTGTGGGTATGCACTAGACTGCATCATAGCGAAAAGCTTTGGCAGTGTGTCTCGCAGGGAGATAGCTTAGGAGCACAGCGCACTTATGCCTCCCTTGTCCAGAAACACTATTTTACTGCACACTCCAAAAACACTGCCCTTTCCAGGGCAAGATGCCAGATGCTCTCTGATGGCCGTGATCTTTCGATTACTCTTGCCCAGCTCGTTGTTTTAACGTGCACATGCCGTCCTGGCATTCAGTGCACAGTGAAAGCAATCGCAAAAGTCCAGCAGCTGCTGACTCCCAAACACAAGGCGCTGGCTATGTTCTTGCTTCTCGACAACTCAACGCAGCCCTTCATTTCTGCAGTTGTCATCGAGGTCTCTGCATGTCGGAGACTCAGAGGACGAGCACGAGTTTCCCAGGAGGGGCTGCATCACGAGGAATTCAAAACTCCGGGAATTTGTCCTGGAACACCTTCCATAAGGATGCTAGAAGGGAATTGAAGAGGCAGGCGTGCGGCCACCACGGTCCTCTAGCAGTCCTTAGGGTGCGCGCAGAAGCCCGGTGCTCTGCGGCTTCGTTCTTCGCCCTCGTACAAGCTACCGCTCTGTCCGGCTCCCAGAGCAGGAGAAGCGGCTGCTTCGCGCACACAACAGCGGAGCGGCAGCCGTACGCTCCGAAGCGCTGCTTCAGCCGAAAGACGCCGGCCACCGGCGCTTGGCTTCGGACAGCTCCGGAGAGCCGTAGTGTGCGTCTGCACTAGACTGCATCCTAGCGAAAAGCTTTGGCAGTGTGTCTCACAGGGAGATAGCTTAGGAGCGCAGCGCACTTATGCCTCCCTTGCCCAGAAACACGGATTTGCTGCACACTCCAAAAACACTGCTCTTTCCATGGTACTATGTAAGCTGCTGTCTGACGCCCGTTCTCTTCTGCCCACTCTTGCCCAGCTGGTTGTTGCAGCGTGCACGTTCCTTCCTGGCATTCAGAGCACAGTGAAAGCAATCGCAAAAGTCCAGCAGCTGCTGACTCCCAAACACAAGGCGCTGGCTACGTTCTTGCTTCTCCACACTTCAAGAGAGTCCTTCATTTCTGCAGCTGCCATCGAGTTTTCTGCATCTCGAGCCTTCTGGGACGAGCTCCAATTTCCCAAGAGGGGCTGCATCAGGACGAAGTCAAAACTCAGGAAAGTTGTCTCGGAACACCTTCAATAAAGCATGCCAGCAGTGCATTGAAAAGGCAGGTAGCTTTAGCCACCGTCCTCTAGCAGTCGCAAGGCTGTGCACACAATGTCGTCTCCCTGCGGCAACGTTCTTCGCCCTCGTACAAGCTACCGCTCTGTCCGGCTCCCGGAGCAGGAGAAGCGGCTGCTTCGCGCACGCAACAGCGGAGCGGCAGCCGTACGCTCCAAAGCGCTGCTTCAGCCGAAAGACGCCGGCCACCGGCGCTTGGCTTCGGACAGCTCCGGAGAGCCGTAGTGTGCGTCTGCACTAGACTGCATTATAGCGAAAAGCTTTGGCAGTGTGTCGCGCAGGGAGATAGCTTAGGAGCGCAGCGCACTTATGCCTCCCTTGTCCAGAAACACGATTTTACTGCACACTCCAAAAACAGTACTCTTCCCAGGGCAATATATAAGCTGCTTTCTGACGGCCGTGATCTTTCGATTACTCTTGCCCAGCTCGTTGTTTTAACGTGCACATGCCGTCCTGGCATTCAGTGCACAGTGAAAGCAATCGCAAAAGTCCAGCAGCTGCTGACTCCCAAACAAAAGGCGCTGGCTACGTTCTTGCTTCTCCACACTTCAACAGAGTCCTTCATTTCTGCAGCTGCCATCGAGTTTTCTGCATCTCGAGCTTCTGGGACGAGCACCAATTTCCCAAGAGGGGCTGCATCAGGACGAAGTCAAAACTCAGGAAAGTTGTCTCGGAACACCTTCAATAAAGCATGCCAGCAGTGCATTGAAAAGGCAGGTAGCTTTAGCCACCGTCCTCTAGCAGTCGCAAGGCTGTGCACACAATGTCGTCTCCCTGCGGCAACGTTCTTCGCCCTCGTACAAGCTACCGCTCTGTCCGGCTCCCGGAGCAGGAGAAGCGGCTGCTTCGCGCACACAACAGCGGAGCGGCAGCCGTACGCTCCAAAGCGCTGCTTCAGCCGAAAGACGCCGGCCACCGGCGCTTGGCTTCGGACAGCTCCGGAGAGCCGTAGTGTGCGTCTGCACTAGACTGCATCATAGCGAAAAGCTTTGGCAGTGTGTCTCGCAGGGAGATAGCTTAGGAGCGCAGCGCACTTATGCCTCCCTTGTCCAGAAACACGATTTTACTGCACACTCTAAAAACACTGCCCTTTCCAGGGCAAGATGCCAGATGCTCTCTGATGGCCGTGCTCCCTCCCTGCTCTTGCCCAGCTCGTTGTTTCAGCGTGCACGTGCCGTCCTGGCATTCAGTGCACAGTGAAAGCAATCGCAAAAGTCCAGCAGCTGCTGACTCCCAAACACAAGGCGCTGGCTACGTTCTTGCTTCTCCACACCTCAACAGAGTCCTTCATTTCTGCAGCTGCCATCGAGTTTTCTGCATCTCGAGCCTTCTGGGATGAGCACCAATTTCCCAAGAGGGGCTGCATCAGGACGAAGTCAAAACTCAGGAAAGTTGTCTCGGAGCACCTTCAATAAAGCATGTCAGCAGTGCATTGAAAAGGCAGGTAGCTTTAGCCACCGTCCTCTAGCAGTCGCAAGGCTGTGCACACAATGTCGTCTCCCTGCGGCAACGTTCTTCGCCCTCGTACAAGCTACCGCTCTGTCCGGCTCCCGGAGCAGGAGAAGCGGCTGCTTCGCGCTCACAACAGCGGAGCGGCAGCCGTCCGCTTCGAAGCGCTGCTTCAGCCGAAAGACGCCGGCCACCGGCGCTTGGCTTCGGACAGCTCCGGAGAGCCGTAGTGTGCGTCTGCACTAGACTGCATCATAGCGAAAAGCTTTGGCAGTGTGTCTCGCAGGGAGATAGCTTAGGAGCGCAGCGCACTTATGCCTCCCTTGTCCAGAAACACGATTTTACTGCACACTCCAAAAACACTGCCCTTTCCAGGGCAAGATGCCAGATGCTCTCTGATGGCCGTGATCTTTCGATTACTCTTGCCCAGCTCGTTGTTTTAACGTGCACATGCCGTCCTGGCATTCAGTGCACAGTGAAAGCAATCGCAAAAGTCCAGCAGCTGCTGACTCCCAAACACAAGGCGCTGGCTATGTTCTTGCTTCTCGACAACTCAACGCAGCCCTTCATTTCTGCAGTTGTCATCGAGGTCTCTGCATGTCGGAGACTCAGAGGACGAGCACGAGTTTCCCACGAGGGGCTGCATCACGAGGAATTCAAAACTCCGGGAATTTGTCCTGGAACACCTTCCATAAGGATGCTAGAAGGGAATTGAAGAGGCAGGCGTGCGGCCACCACGGTCCTCTAGCAGTCCTTAGGGTGCGCGCAGAAGCCCGGTGCTCTGCGGCTTCGTTCTTCGCCCTCGTACAAGCTACCGCTCTGTCCGGCTCCCGGAGCAGGAGAAGCGGCTGCTTCGCGCACACAACAGCGGAGCGGCTGCCGTACGCTCCGAAGCGCTGCTTCAGCCGAAAGACGCCGGCCACCGGCGCTTGGCTTCGGACAGCTCCGGAGAGCCGTAGTGTGCGTCTGCACTAGACTGCATCATAGCGAAAAGCTTTGGCAGTGTGTCTCGCAGGGAGATAGCTTAGGAGCGCAGCGCACTTATGCCTCCCTTGCCCAGAAACACGGATTTGCTGCACACTCCAAAAACACTGCTCTTTCCATGGTACTATGTAAGCTGCTGTCTGACGCCCGTTCTCTTCTGCCCACTCTTGCCCAGCTGGTTGTTGCAGCGTGCACGTGCCTTCCTGGCATTCAGTGCACAGTGAAAGCAATCGCAAAAGTCCAGCAGCTGCTGACTCCCAAACACAAGGCGCTGGCTACGTTCTTGCTTCTCCACACTTCAACAGAGTCCTTCATTTCTGCAGCTGCCATCGAGTTTTCTGCATCTCGAGCCTTCTGGGACGAGCACCAATTTCCCAAGAGGGGCTGCATCAGGACGAAGTCAAAACTCAGGAAAGTTGTCTCGGAACACCTTCAATAAAGCATGCCAGCAGTGCATTGAAAAGGCAGGTAGCTTTAGCCACCGTCCTCTAGCAGTCGCAAGGCTGTGCACACAATGTCGTCTCCCTGCGGCAACGTTCTTCGCCCTCGTACAAGCTACCGCTCTGTCCGGCTCCCGGAGCAGGAGAAGCGGCTGCTTCGCGCACACAACAGCGGAGCGGCAGCCGTACGCTCCGAAGCGCTGCTTCAGCCGAAAGACGCCGGCCACCGGTGCTTGGCTTCGGACAGCTCCGGAGAGCCGTAGTGTGCGTCTGCACTAGACTGCATCATAGCGAAAAGCTTTGGCAGTGTGTCTCGCAGGGAGATAGCTTAGGAGCACAGCGCACTTATGCCTCCCTTGCCCAGAAACACGGATTTGCTGCACACTCCAAAAACACTGCTCTTTCCATGGTACTATGTAAGCTGCTGTCTGATGCCCGTTCTCTTCTGCCCACTCCTGCGCAGCTCGTTGTTGCAGCGTGCTCGTGCCTTCCTGGCATTCAGTGCACAGTGAAAGCAATCGCAAAAGTCCAGCAGCTGCTGACTCCCAAACACAAGGCGCTGGCTACGTTCTTGCTTCTCCACACCTCAACAGAGTCCTTCATTTCTGCAGCTGCCATCGAGTTTTCTGCATCTCGAGCCTTCTGGGATGAGCACCAATTTCCCAAGAGGGGCTGCATCAGGACGAAGTCAAAACTCAGGAAAGTTGTCTCGGAGCACCTTCAATAAAGCATGTCAGCAGTGCATTGAAAAGGCAGGTAGCTTTAGCCACCGTCCTCTAGCAGTCGCAAGGCTGTGCACACAATGTCGTCTCCCTGCGGCAACGTTCTTCGCCCTCGTACAAGCTACCGCTCTGTCCGGCTCCCGGAGCAGGAGAAGCGGCTGCTTCGCGCTCACAACAGCGGAGCGGCAGCCGTCCGCTTCGAAGCGCTGCTTCAGCCGAAAGACGCCGGCCACCGGCGCTTGGCTTCGGACAGCTCCGGAGAGCCGTAGTGTGCGTCTGCACTAGACTGCATCATAGCGAAAAGCTTTGGCAGTGTGTCTCGCAGGGAGATAGCTTAGGAGCGCAGCGCACTTATGCCTCCCTTGTCCAGAAACACGATTTTACTGCACACTCCAAAAACACTGCCCTTTCCAGGGCAAGATGCCAGATGCTCTCTGATGGCCGTGATCTTTCGATTACTCTTGCCCAGCTCGTTGTTTTAACGTGCACATGCCGTCCTGGCATTCAGTGCACAGTGAAAGCAATCGCAAAAGTCCAGCAGCTGCTGACTCCCAAACACAAGGCGCTGGCTATGTTCTTGCTTCTCGACAACTCAACGCAGCCCTTCATTTCTGCAGTTGTCATCGAGGTCTCTGCATGTCGGAGACTCAGAGGACGAGCACGAGTTTCCCACGAGGGGCTGCATCACGAGGAATTCAAAACTCCGGGAATTTGTCCTGGAACACCTTCCATAAGGATGCTAGAAGGGAATTGAAGAGGCAGGCGTGCGGCCACCACGGTCCTCTAGCAGTCCTTAGGGTGCGCGCAGAAGCCCGGTGCTCTGCGGCTTCGTTCTTCGCCCTCGTACAAGCTACCGCTCTGTCCGGCTCCCGGAGCAGGAGAAGCGGCTGCTTCGCGCACACAACAGCGGAGCGGCTGCCGTACGCTCCGAAGCGCTGCTTCAGCCGAAAGACGCCGGCCACCGGCGCTTGGCTTCGGACAGCTCCGGAGAGCCGTAGTGTGCGTCTGCACTAGACTGCATCATAGCGAAAAGCTTTGGCAGTGTGTCTCGCAGGGAGATAGCTTAGGAGCGCAGCGCACTTATGCCTCCCTTGCCCAGAAACACGGATTTGCTGCACACTCCAAAAACACTGCTCTTTCCATGGTACTATGTAAGCTGCTGTCTGACGCCCGTTCTCTTCTGCCCACTCTTGCCCAGCTGGTTGTTGCAGCGTGCACGTGCCTTCCTGGCATTCAGTGCACAGTGAAAGCAATCGCAAAAGTCCAGCAGCTGCTGACTCCCAAACACAAGGCGCTGGCTACGTTCTTGCTTCTCCACACTTCAACAGAGTCCTTCATTTCTGCAGCTGCCATCGAGTTTTCTGCATCTCGAGCCTTCTGGGACGAGCACCAATTTCCCAAGAGGGGCTGCATCAGGACGAAGTCAAAACTCAGGAAAGTTGTCTCGGAACACCTTCAATAAAGCATGCCAGCAGTGCATTGAAAAGGCAGGTAGCTTTAGCCACCATCCTCTAGCGGTCGCAAGGCTGTGCACACAATGTCGTCTCCCTGCGGCAACGTTCTTCGCCCTCGTACAAGCTACCGCTCTGTCCGGCTCCCGGAGCAGGAGAAGCGGCTGCTTCGCGCACACAACAGCGGAGCGGCAGCCGTACGCTCCGAAGCGCTGCTTCAGCCGAAAGACGCCGGCCACCGGTGCTTGGCTTCGGACAGCTCCGGAGAGCCGTAGTGTGCGTCTGCACTAGACTGCATCATAGCGAAAAGCTTTGGCAGTGTGTCTCGCAGGGAGATAGCTTAGGAGCACAGCGCACTTATGCCTCCCTTGCCCAGAAACACGGATTTGCTGCACACTCCAAAAACACTGCTCTTTCCATGGTACTATGTAAGCTGCTGTCTGATGCCCGTTCTCTTCTGCCCACTCCTGCGCAGCTCGTTGTTGCAGCGTGCTCGTGCCTTCCTGGCATTCAGTGCACAGTGAAAGCAATCGCAAAAGTCCAGCAGCTGCTGACTCCCAAACAAAAGGCGCTTGTCTACGTTCTTGCTTCTCGACAACTCAACGCAGCCCTTCATTTCTGCAGCTGCCATCGAGTTTTCTGCATCTCGAGCCTTCTGGGATGAGCTCCAATTTCCCAAGAGGGGCTGCATCAGGACGAAGTCAAAACCCAGGAAAGTTGTCTCGGAACACCTTCAATAAAGCATGCCAGCAGTGCATTGAAAAGGCAGGTAGCTTTAGCCACCGTCCTCTAGCAGTCGCAAGGCTGTGCACACAATGTCGTCTCCCTGCGGCAACGTTCTTCGCCCTCGTACAAGCTACCGCTCTGTCCGGCTCCCGGAGCAGGAGAAGCGGCTGCTTCGCGCACACAACAGCGGAGCGGCAGCCGTCCGCTTCGAAGCGCTGCTTCAGACGAAAGACGCCGGCCACCGGCGCTTGGCTTCGGACAGCTCCGGAGAGCCGTAGTGTGCGTCTGCACTAGACTGCATCATAGCGAAAAGCTTTGGCAGTGTGTCTCGCAGGGAGATAGCTTAGGAGCGCAGCGCACTTATGCCTCCCTTGTCCAGAAACACGATTTTACTGCACACTCTAAAAGCACTGCCCTTTCCAGGGCAAGATGCCAGATGCTCTCTGATGGCCGTGATCTTTCGATTACTCTTGCCCAGCTCGTAGTTTTAACGTGCACATGCCGTCCTGGCATTCAGTGCACAGTGAAAGCAATCGCAAAAGTCCAGCAGCTGCTGACTGCCAAACACAAGGCGCTGGCTACGTTCTTGCTTCTCCACACTTCAACAGAGTCCTTCATTTCTGCAGCTGCCATCGAGTTTTCTGCATCTCGAGCCTTCTGGGATGAGCACCAATTTCCCAAGAGGGGCTGCATCAGGACGAAGTCAAAACCCAGGAAAGTTGTCTCGGAACACCTTCAATAAAGCATGCCAGCAGTGCATTGAAAAGGCAGGTAGCTTTAGCCACCGTCCTCTAGCAGTCGCAAGGCTGTGCACACAATGTCGTCTCCCTGCGGCAACGTTCTTCGCCCTCGTACAAGCTACCGCTCTGTCCGGCTCCCGGAGCAGGAGAAGCGGCTGCTTCGCGCACACAACAGCGGAGCGGCAGCCGTATGCTCCGAAGCGCTGCTTCAGCCGAAAGACGCCGGCCACCGGCGCTTGGCTTCGGACAGCTCCGGAGAGCCGTAGTGTGCGTCTGCACTAGACTGCATCATAGCGAAAAGCTTTGACAGGGTGTCTCGCAGGGAGATAGCTTAGGAGCGCAGCGCACTTATGCCTCCCTTGCCCAGAAACACGATTTGCTGCACACTCCAAAAACACTGCTCTTTCCATGGTACTATGTAAGCTGCTGTCTGATGCCCGTTCTCTTCTGCCCACTCCTGCGCAGCTCGTTGTTGCAGCGTGCTCGTGCCTTCCTGGCATTCAGTGCACAGTGAAAGCAATCGCAAAAGTCCAGCAGCTGCTGACTCCCAAACAAAAGGCGCTTGTCTACGTTCTTGCTTCTCGACAACTCAACGCAGCCCTTCATTTCTGCAGCTGCCATCGAGTTTTCTGCATCTCGAGCCTTCTGGGATGAGCTCCAATTTCCCAGGAGGGGCTGCATCAGGACGAAGTCAAAACCCAGGAAAGTTGTCTCGGAACACCTTCAATAAAGCATGCCAGCAGTGCATTGAAAAGGCAGGTAGCTTTAGCCACCGTCCTCTAGCAGTCGCAAGGCTGTGCACACAATGTCGTCTCCCTGCGGCAACGTTCTTCGCCCTCGTACAAGCTACCGCTCTGTCCGGCTCCCGGAGCAGGAGAAGCGGCTGCTTCGCGCACACAACAGCGGAGCGGCAGCCGTACGCTCCAAAGCGCTGCTTCAGCCGAAAGACGCCGGCCACCGGCGCTTGGCTTCGGACAGCTCCGGAGAGCCGTAGTGTGCGTCTGCACTAGACTGCATCATAGCGAAAAGCTTTGGCAGTGTGTCTCGCAGGGAGATAGCTTAGGAGCGCAGCGCACTTATGCCTCCCTTGTCCAGAAACACGATTTTACTGCACACTCTAAAAACACTGCCCTTTCCAGGGCAAGATGCCAGATGCTCTCTGATGGACGTGCTCCCTCCCTGCTCTTGCCCAGCTCGTAGTTTTAACGTGCACGTGCCGTCCTGGCATTCAGTGCACAGTGAAAGCAATCGCAAAAGTCCAGCAGCTGCAGACTCCCAAACACAAGGCGCTGGCTACGTTCTTGCTTCTCCACACCTCAACAGAGTCCTTCATTTCTGCAGCTGCCATCGAGTTTTCTGCATCTCGAGCCTTCTGGGATGAGCTCCAATTTCCCAAGAGGGGCTGCATCAGGACGAAGTCAAAACTCAGGAAAGTTGTCTCGGAGCACCTTCAATAAAGCATGCCAGCAGTGCATTGAAAAGGCAGGGAGCTTTAGCCACCGTCCTCTAGCAGTCGCAAGGCTGTGCACACAATGTCGTTTCCCTGCGGCAACGTTCTTCGCCCTCGTACAAGCTACCGCTCTGTCCGGCTCCCGGAGCAGGAGAAGCGGCTGCTTCGCGCTCACAACAGCGGAGCGGCAGCCGTCCGCTCCGAAGCGCTGCTTCGGCCGAAAGACGCCGGCCACCGGCGCTTGGCTTCGGACAGCTCCGGAGAGCCGTAGTGTGCGTCTGCACTAGACTGCATCATAGCGAAAAGCTTTGGCAGTGTGTCTCGCAGGGAGATAGCTTAGGAGCGCAGCGCACTTATGCCTCCCTTGTCCAGAAACACGATTTTACTGCACACTCCAAAAACACTGCCCTTTCCAGGGCAAGATGCCAGATGCTCTCTGATGGCCGTGATCTTTCGATTACTCTTGCCCAGCTCGTTGTTTTAACGTGCACATGCCGTCCTGGCATTCAGTGCACAGTGAAAGCAATCGCAAAAGTCCAGCAGCTGCTGACTCCCAAACACAAGGCGCTGGCTACGTTCTTGCTTCTCCACACTTCAACAGAGTCCTTCATTTCTGCAACTGCCATCGAGTTTTCTGCATCTCGAGCCTTCTGGGATGAGCACCAATTTCCCAAGAGGGGCTGCATCAGGACGAAGTCAAAACCCAGGAAAGTTGTCTCGGAACACCTTCAATAAAGCATGCCAGCAGTGCATTGAAAAGGCAGGTAGCTTTAGCCACCGTCCTCTAGCAGTCGCAAGGCTGTGCACACAATGTCGTCTCCCTGCGGCAACGTTCTTCGCCCTCGTACAAGCTACCGCTCTGTCCGGCTCCCGGAGCAGGAGAAGCGGCTGCTTCGCGCACACAACAGCGGAGCGGCAGCCGTATGCTCCGAAGCGCTGCTTCAGCCGAAAGACGCCGGCCACCGGCGCTTGGCTTCGGACAGCTCCGGAGAGCCGTAGTGTGCGTCTGCACTAGACTGCATCATAGCGAAAAGCTTTGGCAGTGTGTCTCGCAGGGAGATAGCTTAGGAGCGCAGCGCACTTATGCCTCCCTTGCCCAGAAACACGGATTTGCTGCACACTCCAAAAACACTGCTCTTTCCATGGTACTATGTAAGCTGCTGTCTGATGCCCGTTCTCTTCTGCCCACTCCTGCGCAGCTCGTTGTTGCAGCGTGCTCGTGCCTTCCTGGCATTCAGTGCACAGTGAAAGCAATCGCAAAAGTCCAGCAGCTGCTGACTCCCAAACAAAAGGCGCTTGTCTACGTTCTTGCTTCTCGACAACTCAACGCAGCCCTTCATTTCTGCAGCTGCCATCGAGTTTTCTGCATCTCGAGCCTTCTGGGATGAGCTCCAATTTCCCAAGAGGGGCTGCATCAGGACGAAGTCAAAACCCAGGAAAGTTGTCTCGGAACACCTTCAATAAAGCATGCCAGCAGTGCATTGAAAAGGCAGGTAGCTTTAGCCACCGTCCTCTAGCAGTCGCAAGGCTGTGCACACAATGTCGTCTCCCTGCGGCAACGTTCTTCGCCTTCGTACAAGCTAGCGCTCTGTCCGGCTCCCGGAGCAGGAGAAGCGGCTGCTTCGCGCACACAACAGCGGAGCGGCAGCCGTACGCTCCAAAGCGCTGCTTCAGCCGAAAGACGCCGGCCACCGGCGCTTGGCTTCGGACAGCTCCGGAGAGCCGTAGTGTGGGTATGCACTAGACTGCATCATAGCGAAAAGCTTTGGCAGTGTGTCTCGCAGGGAGATAGCTTAGGAGCGCAGCGCACCTATGCCTCCCTTGTCCAGAAACACGATTTTACTGCACACTCTAAAAACATTGCCCTTTCCAGGGCAAGATGCCAGATGCTCTCTGATGGCCGTGCTCCCTCCCTGCTCTTGCCCAGCTCGTTGTTTCAGCGTGCACGTGCCGTCCTGGCATTCAGTGCACAGTGAAAGCAATCGCAAAAGTCCAGCAGCTGCTGACTCCCAAACACAAGGCGCTGGCTATGTTCTTGCTTCTCGACAACTCAACGCAGCCCTTCATTTCTGCAGTTGTCATCGAGGTCTCTGCATGTCGGAGACTCAGAGGACGAGCACGAGTTTCCCACGAGGGGCTGCATCACGAGGAATTCAAAACTCCGGGAATTTGTCCTGGAACACCTTCCATAAGGATGCTAGAAGGGAATTGAAGAGGCAGGCGTGCGGCCACCACGGTCCTCTAGCAGTCCTTAGGGTGCGCGCAGAAGCCCGGTGCTCTGCGGCTTCGTTCTTCGCCCTCGTACAAGCTACCGCTCTGTCCGGCTCCCGGAGCAGGAGAAGCGGCTGCTTCGCGCACACAACAGCGGAGCGGCAGCCGTACGCTCCGAAGCGCTGCTTCAGCCGAAAGACGCCGGCCACCGGCGCTTGGCTTCGGACAGCTCCGGAGAGCCGTAGTGTGCGTCTGCACTAGACTGCATCCTAGCGAAAAGCTTTGGCAGTGTGTCTCGCAGGGAGATAGCTTAGGAGCGCAGCGCACTTATGCCTCCCTTGCCCAGAAACACGGATTTGCTGCACACTCCAAAAACACTGCTCTTTCCATGGTACTATGTAAGCTGCTGTCTGATGCCCGTTCTCTTCTGCCCACTCCTGCGCAGCTGGTTGTTGCAGCGTGCTCGTACCTTCCTGGCATTCAGTGCACAGTGAAAGCAATCGCAAAAGTCCAGCAGCTGCTGACTCCCAAACAAAAGGCGCTTGTCTACGTTCTTGCTTCTCGACAACTCAACGCAGCCCTTCATTTCTGCAGCTGCCATCGAGTTTTCTGCATCTCGTGCCTTCTGGGATGAGCTCCAATTTCCCAAGAGGGGCTGCATCAGGACGAAGTCAAAACCCAGGAAAGTTGTCTCGGAACACCTTCAATAAAGCATGCCAGCAGTGCATTGAAAAGGCAGGTAGCTTTAGCCACCGTCCTCTAGCAGTCGCAAGGCTGTGCACACAATGTCGTCTCCCTGCGGCAACGTTCTTCGCCCTCGTACAAGCTACCGCTCTGTCCGGCTCCCGGAGCAGGAGAAGCGGCTGCTTCGCGCACACAACAGCGAAGCGGCAGCCGTCCGCTCCGAAGCGCTGCTTCAGCCGAAAGACGCCGGCCACCGGCGCTTGGCTTCGGACAGCTCCGGAGAGCCGTAGTGTGGGTATGCACTAGACTGCATCATAGCGAAAAGCTTTGGCAGTGTGTCTCGCAGGGAGATAGCTTAGGAGCACAGCGCACTTATGCCTCCCTTGTCCAGAAACACTATTTTACTGCACACTCCAAAAACACTGCCCTTTCCAGGGCAAGATGCCAGATGCTCTCTGATGGCCGTGATCTTTCGATTACTCTTGCCCAGCTCGTTGTTTTAACGTGCACATGCCGTCCTGGCATTCAGTGCACAGTGAAAGCAATCGCAAAAGTCCAGCAGCTGCTGACTCCCAAACACAAGGCGCTGGCTATGTTCTTGCTTCTCGACAACTCAACGCAGCCCTTCATTTCTGCAGTTGTCATCGAGGTCTCTGCATGTCGGAGACTCAGAGGACGAGCACGAGTTTCCCAGGAGGGGCTGCATCACGAGGAATTCAAAACTCCGGGAATTTGTCCTGGAACACCTTCCATAAGGATGCTAGAAGGGAATTGAAGAGGCAGGCGTGCGGCCACCACGGTCCTCTAGCAGTCCTTAGGGTGCGCGCAGAAGCCCGGTGCTCTGCGGCTTCGTTCTTCGCCCTCGTACAAGCTACCGCTCTGTCCGGCTCCCGGAGCAGGAGAAGCGGCTGCTTCGCGCACACAACAGCGGAGCGGCAGCCGTACGCTCCGAAGCGCTGCTTCAGCCGAAAGACGCCGGCCACCGGCGCTTGGCTTCGGACAGCTCCGGAGAGCCGTAGTGTGCGTCTGCACTAGACTGCATCCTAGCGAAAAGCTTTGGCAGTGTGTCTCGCAGGGAGATAGCTTAGGAGCGCAGCGCACTTATGCCTCCCTTGCCCAGAAACACGGATTTGCTGCACACTCCAAAAACACTGCTCTTTCCATGGTACTATGTAAGCTGCTGTCTGACGCCCGTTCTCTTCTGCCCACTCTTGCCCAGCTGGTTGTTGCAGCGTGCACGTGCCTTCCTGGCATTCAGAGCACAGTGAAAGCAATCGCAAAAGTCCAGCAGCTGCTGACTCCCAAACACAAGGCGCTGGCTACGTTCTTGCTTCTCCACACTTCAACAGAGTCCTTCATTTCTGCAGCTGCCATCGAGTTTTCTGCATCTCGAGCCTTCTGGGACCAGCACCAATTTCCCAAGAGGGGCTGCATCAGGACGAAGTCAAAACCCAGGAAAGTTGTCTCGGAACACCTTCAATAAAGCATGCCAGCAGTGCATTGAAAAGGCAGGTAGCTTTAGCCACCGTCCTCTAGCAGTCGCAAGGCTGTGCACACAATGTCGTCTCCCTGCGGCAACGTTCTTCGCCCTCGTACAAGCTACCGCTCTGTCTGGCTCCCGGAGCAGGAGAAGCGGCTGCTTCGCGCACACAACAGCGAAGCGGCAGCCGTCCGCTTCGAAGCGCTGCTTCAGACGAAAGACGCCGGCCACCGGCGCTTGGCTTCGGACAGCTCCGGAGAGCCGTAGTGTGCGTCTGCACTAGACTGCATCATAGCGAAAAGCTTTGGCAGTGTGTCTCGCAGGGAGATAGCTTAGGAGCGCAGCGCACTTATGCCTCCCTTGTCCAGAAACACGATTTTACTGCACACTCCAAAAACACTGCCCTTTCCAGGGCAAGATGCCAGATGCTCTCTGATGGCCGTGATCTTTCGATTACTCTTGCCCAGCTCGTTGTTTTAACGTGCACATGCCGTCCTGGCATTCAGTGCACAGTGAAAGCAATCGCAAAAGTCCAGCAGCTGCTGACTCCCAAACACAAGGCGCTGGCTATGTTCTTGCTTCTCGACAACTCAACGCAGCCCTTCATTTCTGCAGTTGTCATCGAGGTCTCTGCATGTCGGAGACTCAGAGGACGAGCACGAGTTTCCCACGAGGGGCTGCATCACGAGGAATTCAAAACTCCGGGAATTTGTCCTGGAACACCTTCCATAAGGATGCTAGAAGGGAATTGAAGAGGCAGGCGTGCGGCCACCACGGTCCTCTAGCAGTCCTTAGGGTGCGCGCAGAAGCCCGGTGCTCTGCGGCTTCGTTCTTCGCTCTCGTACAAGCTACCGCTCTGTCCGGCTCCCGGAGCAGGAGAAGCGGCTGCTTCGCGCACACAACAGCGGAGCGGCAGCCGTACGCTCCGAAGCGCTGCTTCAGCCGAAAGACGCCGGCCACCGGCGCTTGGCTTCGGACAGCTCCGGAGAGCCGTAGTGTGCGTCTGCACTAGACTGCATCATAGCGAAAAGCTTTGGCAGTGTGTCTCGCAGGGAGATAGCTTAGGAGCGCAGCGCACTTATGCCTCCCTTGCCCAGAAACACGGATTTGCTGCACACTCCAAAAACACTGCTCTTTCCATGGTACTATGTAAGCTGCTGTCTGACGCCCGTTCTCTTCTGCCCACTCTTGCCCAGCTGGTTGTTGCAGCGTGCACGTGCCTTCCTGGCATTCAGAGCACAGTGAAAGCAATCGCAAAAGTCCAGCAGCTGCTGACTCCCAAACACAAGGCGCTGGCTACGTTCTTGCTTCTCCACACTTCAACAGAGTCCTTCATTTCTGCAGCTGCCATCGAGTTTTCTGCATCTCGAGCCTTCTGGGACCAGCACCAATTTCCCAAGAGGGGCTGCATCAGGACGAAGTCAAAACCCAGGAAAGTTGTCTCGGAACACCTTCAATAAAGCATGCCAGCAGTGCATTGAAAAGGCAGGTAGCTTTAGCCACCGTCCTCTAGCAGTCGCAAGGCTGTGCACACAATGTCGTCTCCCTGCGGCAACGTTCTTCGCCCTCGTACAAGCTACCGCTCTGTCCGGCTCCCGGAGCAGGAGAAGCGGCTGCTTCGCGCACGCAACAGCGGAGCGGCAGCCGTACGCTCCGAAGCGCTGCTTCAGCCGAAAGACGCCGGCCACCGGCGCTTGGCTTCGGACAGCTCCGGAGAGCCGTAGTGTGCGTCTGCACTAGACTGCATCATAGCGAAAAGCTTTGGCAGTGTGTCTCGCAGGGAGATAGCTTAGGAGCACAGCGCACTTATGCCTCCCTTGCCCAGAAACACGGATTTGCTGCACACTCCAAAAACACTGCTCTTTCCATGGTACTATGTAAGCTGCTGTCTGATGCCCGTTCTCTTCTGCCCACTCCTGCGCAGCTGGTTGTTGCAGCGTGCTCGTGCCTTCCTGGCATTCAGTGCACAGTGAAAGCAATCGCAAAAGTCCAGCAGCTGCTGACTCCCAAACACAAGGCGCTGGCTACGTTCTTGCTTCTCCACACTTCAACAGAGTCCTTCATTTCTGCAGCTGCCATCGAGTTTTCTGCATCTCGAGCCTTCTGGGACGAACTCCAATTTCCCAAGAGGGGCTGCATCAGGACGAAGTCAAAACTCAGGAAAGTTGTCTCGGAACACCTTCAATAAAGCATGCCAGCAGTGCATTGAAAAGGCAGGTAGCTTTAGCCACCGTCCTCTAGCAGTCGCAAGGCTGTGCACACAATGTCGTCTCCCTGCGGCAACGTTCTTCGCCCTCGTACAAGCTACCGCTCTGTCCGGCTCCTGGAGCAGGAGAAGCGGCTGCTTCGCGCACACAACAGCGAAGCGGCAGCCGTCCGCTTCGAAGCGCTGCTTCAGACGAAAGACGCCGGCCACCGGCGCTTGGCTTCGGACAGCTCCGGAGAGCCGTAGTGTGCGTCTGCACTAGACTGCATCATAGCGAAAAGCTTTGGCAGTGTGTCTCGCAGGGAGATAGCTTAGGAGCGCAGCGCACTTATGCCTCCCTTGTCCAGAAACACGATTTTACTGCACACTCCAAAAACACTGCCCTTTCCAGGGCAAGATGCCAGATGCTCTCTGATGGCCGTGATCTTTCGATTACTCTTGCCCAGCTCGTTGTTTTAACGTGCACATGCCGTCCTGGCATTCAGTGCACAGTGAAAGCAATCGCAAAAGTCCAGCAGCTGCTGACTCCCAAACACAAGGCGCTGGCTATGTTCTTGCTTCTCGACAACTCAACGCAGCCCTTCATTTCTGCAGTTGTCATCGAGGTCTCTGCATGTCGGAGACTCAGAGGACGAGCACGAGTTTCCCACGAGGGGCTGCATCACGAGGAATTCAAAACTCCGGGAATTTGTCCTGGAACACCTTCCATAAGGATGCTAGAAGGGAATTGAAGAGGCAGGCGTGCGGCCACCACGGTCCTCTAGCAGTCCTTAGGGTGCGCGCAGAAGCCCGGTGCTCTGCGGCTTCGTTCTTCGCTCTCGTACAAGCTACCGCTCTGTCCGGCTCCCGGAGCAGGAGAAGCGGCTGCTTCGCGCACACAACAGCGGAGCGGCAGCCGTACGCTCCGAAGCGCTGCTTCAGCCGAAAGACGCCGGCCACCGGCGCTTGGCTTCGGACAGCTCCGGAGAGCCGTAGTGTGCGTCTGCACTAGACTGCATCATAGCGAAAAGCTTTGGCAGTGTGTCTCGCAGGGAGATAGCTTAGGAGCGCAGCGCACTTATGCCTCCCTTGCCCAGAAACACGGATTTGCTGCACACTCCAAAAACACTGCTCTTTCCATGGTACTATGTAAGCTGCTGTCTGACGCCCGTTCTCTTCTGCCCACTCTTGCCCAGCTGGTTGTTGCAGCGTGCACGTTCCTTCCTGGCATTCAGAGCACAGTGAAAGCAATCGCAAAAGTCCAGCAGCTGCTGACTCCCAAACACAAGGCGCTGGCTACGTTCTTGCTTCTCCACACTTCAACAGAGTCCTTCATTTCTGCAGCTGCCATCGAGTTTTCTGCATCTCGAGCCTTCTGGGACGAGCTCCAATTTCCCAAGAGGGGCTGCATCAGGACGAAGTCAAAACTCAGGAAAGTTGTCTCGGAACACCTTCAATAAAGCATGCCAGCAGTGCATTGAAAAGGCAGGTAGCTTTAGCCACCGTCCTCTAGCAGTCGCAAGGCTGTGCACACAATGTCGTCTCCCTGCGGCAACGTTCTTCGCCCTCGTACAAGCTACCGCTCTGTCCGGCTCCCGGAGCAGGAGAAGCGGCTGCTTCGCGCACGCAACAGCGGAGCGGCAGCCGTCCGCTCCGAAGCGCTGCTTCAGCCGAAAGACGCCGGCCACCGGCGCTTGGCTTCGGACAGCTCCGGAGAGCCGTAGTGTGCGTCTGCACTAGACTGCATTATAGCGAAAAGCTTTGGCAGTGTGTCGCGCAGGGAGATAGCTTAGGAGCGCAGCGCACTTATGCCTCCCTTGTCCAGAAACACGATTTTACTGCACACTCCAAAAACAGTACTCTTCCCAGGGCAATATATAAGCTGCTTTCTGACGGCCGTGATCTTTCGATTACTCTTGCCCAGCTCGTTGTTTTAACGTGCACATGCCGTCCTGGCATTCAGTGCACAGTGAAAGCAATCGCAAAAGTCCAGCAGCTGCTGACTCCCAAACAAAAGGCGCTGGCTACGTTCTTGCTTCTCCACACTTCAACAGAGTCCTTCATTTCTGCAGCTGCCATCGAGTTTTCTGCATCTCGAGCTTCTGGGACGAGCACCAATTTCCCAAGAGGGGCTGCATCAGGACGAAGTCAAAACTCAGGAAAGTTGTCTCGGAACACCTTCAATAAAGCATGCCAGCAGTGCATTGAAAAGGCAGGTAGCTTTAGGCACCGTCCTCTAGCAGTCGCAAGGCTGTGCACACAATGTCGTCTCCCTGCGGCAACGTTCTTCGCCCTCGTACAAGCTACCGCTCTGTCCGGCTCCTGGAGCAGGAGAAGCGGCTGCTTCGCGCACACAACAGCAGAGCGGCAGCCGTACGCTCCAAAGCGCTGCTTCAGCCGAAAGACGCCGGCCACCGGCGCTTGGCTTCGGACAGCTCCGGAGAGCCGTAGTGTGCGTCTGCACTAGACTGCATCATAGCGAAAAGCTTTGGCAGTGTGTCTCGCAGGGAGATAGCTTAGGAGCGCAGCGCACTTATGCCTCCCTTGTCCAGAAACACGATTTTACTGCACACTCCAAAAACAGTACTCTTCCCAGGGCAATATATAAGCTGATTTCTGACGGCCGTGATCTTTCGATTACTCTTGCCCAGCTCGTTGTTTTAACGTGCACATGCCGTCCTGGCATTCAGTGCACAGTGAAAGCAATCGCAAAAGTCCAGCAGCTGCTGACTCCCAAACACAAGGCGCTGGCTACGTTCTTGCTTCTCCACACTTCAACAGAGTCCTTCATTTCTGCAGCTGCCATCGAGTTTTCTGCATCTCGAGCTTCTGGGACGAGCACCAATTTCCCAAGAGGGGCTGCATCAGGACGAAGTCAAAACCCAGGAAAGTTGTCTCGGAACACCTTCAATAAAGCATGCCAGCAGTGCATTGAAAAGGCAGGTAGCTTTAGCCACCGTCCTCTAGCAGTCGCAAGGCTGTGCACACAATGTCGTCTCCCTGCGGCAACGTTCTTCGCCCTCGTACAAGCTACCGCTCTGTCCGGCTCCCGGAGCAGGAGAAGCGGCTGCTTCGCGCTCACAACAGCGGAGCGGCAGCCGTCCGCTTCGAAGCGCTGCTTCAGCCGAAAGACGCCGGCCACCGGCGCTTGGCTTCGGACAGCTCCGGAGAGCCGTAGTGTCCGTCTGCACTAGACTGCATCATAGCGAAAAGCTTTGGCAGTGTGTCTCGCAGGGAGATAGCTTAGGAGCGCAGCGCACTTATGCCTCCCTTGTCCAGAAACACGATTTTACTGCACACTCTAAAAACACTGCCCTTTCCAGGGCAAGATGCCAGATGCTCTCTGATGGCCGTGCTCCCTCCCTGCTCTTGCCCAGCTCGTTGTTTCAGCGTGCACGTGCCGTCCTGGCATTCAGTGCACAGTGAAAGCAATCGCAAAAGTCCAGCAGCTGCTGACTCCCAAACACAAGGCGCTGGCTACGTTCTTGCTTCTCCACACCTCAACAGAGTCCTTCATTTCTGCAGCTGCCATCGAGTTTTCTGCATCTCGAGCCTTCTGGGATGAGCACCAATTTCCCAAGAGGGGCTGCATCAGGACGAAGTCAAAACTCAGGAAAGTTGTCTCGGAGCACCTTCAATAAAGCATGCCAGCAGTGCATTGAAAAGGCAGGTAGCTTTAGGCACCGTCCTCTAGCAGTCGCAAGGCTGTGCACACAATGTCGTCTCCCTGCGGCAACGTTCTTCGCCCTCGTACAAGCTACCGCTCTGTCCGGCTCCCGGAGCAGGAGAAGCGGCTGCTTCGCGCTCACAACAGCGAAGCGGCAGCCCTACGCTCCGAAGCGCTGCTTCAGCCGAAAGACGCCGGCCACCGGCGCTTGGCTTCGGACAGCTCCGGAGAGCCGTAGTGTGCGTCTGCACTAGACTGCATCATAGCGAAAAGCTTTGGCAGTGTGTCTCGCAGGGAGATAGCTTAGGAGCGCAGCGCACTTATGCCTCCCTTGTCCAGAAACACGATTTTACTGCACACTCCAAAAACACTGCCCTTTCCAGGGCAAGATGCCAGATGCTCTCTGATGGCCGTGATCTTTCGATTACTCTTGCCCAGCTCGTTGTTTTAACGTGCACATGCCGTCCTGGCATTCAGTGCACAGTGAAAGCAATCGCAAAAGTCCAGCAGCTGCTGACTCCCAAACACAAGGCGCTGGCTATGTTCTTGCTTCTCGACAACTCAACGCAGCCCTTCATTTCTGCAGTTGTCATCGAGGTCTCTGCATGTCGGAGACTCAGAGGACGAGCACGAGTTTCCCACGAGGGGCTGCATCACGAGGAATTCAAAACTCCGGGAATTTGTCCAGGAACACCTTCCATAAGGATGCTAGAAGGGAATTGAAGAGGCAGGCGTGCGGCCACCACGGTCCTCTAGCAGTCCTTAGGGTGCGCGCAGAAGCCCGGTGCTCTGCGGCTTCGTTCTTCGCCCTCGTACAAGCTACCGCTCTGTCCGGCTCCCGGAGCAGGAGAAGCGGCTGCTTCGCGCACACAACAGCGGAGCGGCAGCCGTACGCTCCGAAGCGCTGCTTCAGCCGAAAGACGCCGGCCACCGGCGCTTGGCTTCGGACAGCTCCGGAGAGCCGTAGTGTCCGTCTGCACTAGACTGCATCATAGCGAAAAGCTTTGGCAGTGTGTCTCGCAGGGAGATAGCTTAGGAGCGCAGCGCACTTATGCCTCCCTTGTCCAGAAACACGATTTTACTGCACACTCTAAAAACACTGCCCTTTCCAGGGCAAGATGCCAGATGCTCTCTGATGGCCGTGCTCCCTCCCTGCTCTTGCCCAGCTCGTTGTTTCAGCGTGCACGTGCCGTCCTGGCATTCAGTGCACAGTGAAAGCAATCGCAAAAGTCCAGCAGCTGCTGACTCCCAAACACAAGGCGCTGGCTACGTTCTTGCTTCTCCACACCTCAACAGAGTCCTTCATTTCTGCAGCTGCCATCGAGTTTTCTGCATCTCGAGCCTTCTGGGATGAGCACCAATTTCCCAAGAGGGGCTGCATCAGGACGAAGTCAAAACTCAGGAAAGTTGTCTCGGAGCACCTTCAATAAAGCATGTCAGCAGTGCATTGAAAAGGCAGGTAGCTTTAGCCACCGTCCTCTAGCAGTCGCAAGGCTGTGCACACAATGTCGTCTCCCTGCGGCAACGTTCTTCGCCCTCGTACAAGCTACCGCTCTGTCCGGCTCCCGGAGCAGGAGAAGCGGCTGCTTCGCGCACGCAACAGCGGAGCGGCAGCCGTACGCTCCGAAGCGCTGCTTCAGCCGAAAGACGCCGGCCACCGGCGCTTGGCTTCGGACAGCTCCGGAGAGCCGTAGTGTGCGTCTGCACTAGACTGCATCATAGCGAAAAGCTTTGGCAGTGTGTCTCGCAGGGAGATAGCTTAGGAGCGCAGCACACTTATGCCTCCCTTGCCCAGAAACACGGATTTGCTGCACACTCCAAAAACACTGCTCTTTCCATGGTACTATGTAAGCTGCTGTCTGACGCCCGTTTTCTTCTGCCCACTCTTGCCCAGCTGGTTGCTGCAGCGTGCTCGTGCCTTCCTGGCATTCAGAGCACAGTGAAAGCAATCGCAAAAGTCCAGCAGCTGCTGACTCCCAAACAAAAGGCTCTTGTCTACGTTCTTGCTTCTCGACAACTCAACGCAGCCCTTCATTTCTGCAGCTGCCATCGAGTTTTCTGCATCTCGAGCCTTCTGGGATGAGCTCCAATTTCCCAAGAGGGGCTGCATCAGGACGAAGTCAAAACCCAGGAAAGTTGTCTCGGAACACCTTCAATAAAGCATGCCAGCAGTGCATTGAAAAGGCAGGTAGCTTTAGCCACCGTCCTCTAGCAGTCGCAAGGCTGTGCACACAATGTCGTCTCCCTGCGGCAACGTTCTTCGCCCTCGTACAAGCTACCGCTCTGTCCGGCTCCCGGAGCAGGAGAAGCGGCTGCTTCGCGCACACAACAGCGAAGCGGCAGCCGTCCGCTTCGAAGCGCTGCTTCAGACGAAAGACGCCGGCCACCGGCGCTTGGCTTTGGACAGCTCCGGAGAGCCGTAGTGTGCGTCTGCACTAGACTGCATCATAGCGAAAAGCTTTGGCAGTGTGTCTCGCAGGGAGATAGCTTAGGAGCGCAGCGCACTTATGCCTCCCTTGTCCAGAAACACGATTTTACTGCACACTCTAAAAGCACTGCCCTTTCCAGGGCAAGATGCCAGATGCTCTCTGATGGCCGTGCTCCCTCCCTGCTCTTGCCCAGCTCGTAGTTTTAACGTGGACATGCCGTCCTGGCATTCAGTGCACAGTGAAAGCAATCGCAAAAGTCCAGCAGCTGCAGACTCCCAAACAAAAGGCGCTGGCTACGTTCTTGCTTCTCCACACCTCAACAGAGTCCTTCATTTCTGCAGCTGCCATCGAGTTTTCTGCATCTCGAGCCTTCTGGGATGAGCTCCAATTTCCCAAGAGGGGCTGCATCAGGACGAAGTCAAAACTCAGGAAAGTTGTCTCGGAGCACCTTCAATAAAGCATGCCAGCAGTGCATTGAAAAGGCAGGTAGCTTTAGCCACCGTCCTCTAGCAGTCGCAAGGCTGTGCACACAATGTCGTTTCCCTGCGGCAACGTTCTTCGCCCTCGTACAAGCTACCGCTCTGTCCGGCTCCCGGAGCAGGAGAAGCGGCTGCTTCGCGCTCACAACAGCGGAGCGGCAGCCGTCCGCTTCGAAGCGCTGCTTCAGCCGAAAGACGCCGGCCACCGGCGCTTGGCTTCGGACAGCTCCGGAGAGCCGTAGTGTGCGTCTGCACTAGACTGCATCATAGCGAAAAGCTTTGGCAGTGTGTCTCGCAGGGAGCTAGCTTAGGAGCGCAGCGCACTTATGACTCCCTTGTCCAGAAACACGATTTTACTGCACACTCCAAAAACACTGCCCTTTCCAGGGCAAGATGCCAGATGCTCTCTGATGGCCGTGATCTTTCGATTACTCTTGCCCAGCTCGTTGTTTTAACGTGCACATGCCGTCCTGGCATTCAGTGCACAGTGAAAGCAATCGCAAAAGTCCAGCAGCTGCTGACTCCCAAACACAAGGCGCTGGCTACGTTCTTGCTTCTCCACACTTCAACAGAGTCCTTCATTTCTGCAGCTGCCATCGAGTTTTCTGCATCTCGAGCCTTCTGGGATGAGCACCAATTTCCCAAGAGGGGCTGCATCAGGACGAAGTCAAAACCCAGGAAAGTTGTCTCGGAACACCTTCAATAAAGCATGCCAGCAGTGCATTGAAAAGCCAGGGAGCTTTAGCCACCGTCCTCTAGCAGTCGCAAGGCTGTGCACACAATGTCGTCTCCCTGCGGCAACGTTCTTCGCCCTCGTACAAGCTACCGCTCTGTCCGGCTCCCGGAGCAGGAGAAGCGGCTGCTTCGCGCACACAACAGCGGAGCGGCAGCCGTATGCTCCGAAGCGCTGCTTCAGCCGAAAGACGCCGGCCACCGGCGCTTGGCTTCGGACAGCTCCGGAGAGCCGTAGTGTGCGTCTGCACTAGACTGCATCATAGCGAAAAGCTTTGACAGGGTGTCTCGCAGGGAAATAGCTTAGGAGCGCAGCGCACTTATGCCTCCCTTGCCCAGAAACACGATTTGCTGCACACTCCAAAAACACTGCTCTTTCCATGGTACTATGTAAGCTGCTGTCTGATGCCCGTTCTCTTCTGCCCACTCCTGCGCAGCTCGTTGTTGCAGCGTGCTCGTGCCTTGCTGGCATTCAGTGCACAGTGAAAGCAATCGCAAAAGTCCAGCAGCTGCTGACTCCCAAACAAAAGGCGCTTGTCTACGTTCTTGCTTCTCGACAACTCAACGCAGCCCTTCATTTCTGCAGCTGCCATCGAGTTTTCTGCATCTCGAGCCTTCTGGGATGAGCACCAATTTCCCAAGAGGGGCTGCATCAGGACGAAGTCAAAACCCAGGAAAGTTGTCTCGGAACACCTTCAATAAAGCATGCCAGCAGTGCATTGAAAAGGCAGGTAGCTTTAGCCACCGTCCTCTAGCAGTCGCAAGGCTGTGCACACAATGTCGTCTCCCTGCGGCAACGTTCTTCGCCCTCGTACAAGCTACCGCTCTGTCCGGCTCCCGGAGCAGGAGAAGCGGCTGCTTCGCGCTCAGAACAGCGGAGCGGCAGCCGTCCGCTTCGAAGCGCTGCTTCAGCCGAAAGACGCCGGCCACCGGCGCTTGGCTTCGGACAGCTCCGGAGAGCCGTAGTGTGCGTCTGCACTAGACTGCATCATAGCGAAAAGCTTTGGCAGTGTGTCTCGCAGGGAGATAGCTTAGGAGCGCAGCGCACTTATGACTCCCTTGTCCAGAAACACGATTTTACTGCACACTCCAAAAACACTGCCCTTTCCAGGGCAAGATGCCAGATGCTCTCTGATGGCCGTGATCTTTCGATTACTCTTGCCCAGCTCGTTGTTTTAACGTGCACATGCCGTCCTGGCATTCAGTGCACAGTGAAAGCAATCGCAAAAGTCCAGCAGCTGCTGACTCCCAAACACAAGGCGCTGGCTACGTTCTTGCTTCTCCACACTTCAACAGAGTCCTTCATTTCTGCAGCTGCCATCGAGTTTTCTGCATCTCGAGCCTTCTGGGATGAGCACCAATTTCCCAAGAGGGGCTGCATCAGGACGAAGTCAAAACCCAGGAAAGTTGTCTCGGAACACCTTCAATAAAGCATGCCAGCAGTGCATTGAAAAGCCAGGGAGCTTTAGCCACCGTCCTCTAGCAGTCGCAAGGCTGTGCACACAATGTCGTCTCCCTGCGGCAACGTTCTTCGCCCTCGTACAAGCTACCGCTCTGTCCGGCTCCCGGAGCAGGAGAAGCGGCTGCTTCGCGCACACAACAGCGGAGCGGCAGCCGTATGCTCCGAAGCGCTGCTTCAGCCGAAAGACGCCGGCCACCGGCGCTTGGCTTCGGACAGCTCCGGAGAGCCGTAGTGTGCGTCTGCACTAGACTGCATCATAGCGAAAAGCTTTGACAGGGTGTCTCGCAGGGAAATAGCTTAGGAGCGCAGCGCACTTATGCCTCCCTTGCCCAGAAACACGATTTGCTGCACACTCCAAAAACACTGCTCTTTCCATGGTACTATGTAAGCTGCTGTCTGATGCCCGTTCTCTTCTGCCCACTCCTGCGCAGCTCGTTGTTGCAGCGTGCTCGTGCCTTCCTGGCATTCAGTGCACAGTGAAAGCAATCGCAAAAGTCCAGCAGCTGCTGACTCCCAAACAAAAGGCGCTTGTCTACGTTCTTGCTTCTCGACAACTCAACGCAGCCCTTCATTTCTGCAGCTGCCATCGAGTTTTCTGCATCTCGAGCCTTCTGGGATGAGCACCAATTTCCCAAGAGGGGCTGCATCAGGACGAAGTCAAAACCCAGGAAAGTTGTCTCGGAACACCTTCAATAAAGCATGCCAGCAGTGCATTGAAAAGGCAGGTAGCTTTAGCCACCGTCCTCTAGCAGTCGCAAGGCTGTGCACACAATGTCGTCTCCCTGCGGCAACGTTCTTCGCCCTCGTACAAGCTACCGCTCTGTCCGGCTCCCGGAGCAGGAGAAGCGGCTGCTTCGCGCACACAACAGCGGAGCGGCAGCCGTACGCTCCAAAGCGCTGCTTCAGCCGAAAGACGCCGGCCACCGGCGCTTGGCTTCGGACAGCTCCGGAGAGCCGTAGTGTGCGTCTGCACTAGACTGCATCATAGCGAAAAGCTTTGGCAGTGTGTCTCGCAGGGAGATAGCTTAGGAGCGCAGCGCACTTATGCCTCCCTTGTCCAGAAACACGATTTTACTGCACACTCTAAAAACACTGCCCTTTCCAGGGCAAGATGCCAGATGCTCTCTGATGGACGTGCTCCCTCCCTGCTCTTGCCCAGCTCGTAGTTTTAACGTGCACATGCCGTCCTGGCATTCAGTGCACAGTGAAAGCAATCGCAAAAGTCCAGCAGCTGCAGACTCCCAAACACAAGGCGCTGGCTACGTTCTTGCTTCTCCACACCTCAACAGAGTCCTTCATTTCTGCAGCTGCCATCGAGTTTTCTGCATCTCGAGCCTTCTGGGATGAGCTCCAATTTCCCAAGAGGGGCTGCATCAGGACGAAGTCAAAACTCAGGAAAGTTGTCTCGGAGCACCTTCAATAAAGCATGCCAGCAGTGCATTGAAAAGGCAGGGAGCTTTAGCCACCGTCCTCTAGCAGTCGCAAGGCTGTGCACACAATGTCGTTTCCCTGCGGCAACGTTCTTCGCCCTCGTACAAGCTACCGCTCTGTCCGGCTCCCGGAGCAGGAGAAGCGGCTGCTTCGCGCTCACAACAGCGGAGCGGCAGCCGTCCGCTCCGAAGCGCTGCTTCGGCCGAAAGACGCCGGCCACCGGCGCTTGGCTTCGGACAGCTCCGGAGAGCCGTAGTGTGCGTCTGCACTAGACTGCATCATAGCGAAAAGCTTTGGCAGTGTGTCTCGCAGGGAGATAGCTTAGGAGCGCAGCGCACTTATGCCTCCCTTGTCCAGAAACACGATTTTACTGCACACTCCAAAAACACTGCCCTTTCCAGGGCAAGATGCCAGATGCTCTCTGATGGCCGTGATCTTTCGATTACTCTTGCCCAGCTCGTTGTTTTAACGTGCACATGCCGTCCTGGCATTCAGTGCACAGTGAAAGCAATCGCAAAAGTCCAGCAGCTGCTGACTCCCAAACACAAGGCGCTGGCTACGTTCTTGCTTCTCCACACTTCAACAGAGTCCTTCATTTCTGCAACTGCCATCGAGTTTTCTGCATCTCGAGCCTTCTGGGATGAGCACCAATTTCCCAAGAGGGGCTGCATCAGGACGAAGTCAAAACCCAGGAAAGTTGTCTCGGAGCACCTTCAATAAAGCATGCCAGCAGTGCATTGAAAAGGCAGGTAGCTTTAGCCACCGTCCTCTAGCAGTCGCAAGGCTGTGCACACAATGTCGTCTCCCTGCGGCAACGTTCTTCGCCCTCGTACAAGCTACCGCTCTGTCCGGCTCCCGGAGCAGGAGAAGCGGCTGCTTCGCGCACACAACAGCGGAGCGGCAGCCGTATGCTCCGAAGCGCTGCTTCAGCCGAAAGACGCCGGCCACCGGCGCTTGGCTTCGGACAGCTCCGGAGAGCCGTAGTGTGCGTCTGCACTAGACTGCATCATAGCGAAAAGCTTTGGCAGTGTGTCTCGCAGGGAGATAGCTTAGGAGCGCAGCGCACTTATGCCTCCCTTGTCCAGAAACACGATTTTACTGCACACTCTAAAAACATTGCCCTTTCCAGGGCAAGATGCCAGATGCTCTCTGATGGCCGTGCTCCCTCCCTGCTCTTGCCCAGCTCGTTGTTTCAGCGTGCACGTGCCGTCCTGGCATTCAGTGCACAGTGAAAGCAATCGCAAAAGTCCAGCAGCTGCTGACTCCCAAACACAAGGCGCTGGCTATGTTCTTGCTTCTCGACAACTCAATGCAGCCCTTCATTTCTGCAGTTGTCATCGAGGTCTCTGCATGTCGGAGACTCAGAGGACGAGCACGAGTTTCCCACGAGGGGCTGCATCACGAGGAATTCAAAACTCCGGGAATTTGTCCTGGAACACCTTCCATAAGGATGCTAGAAGGGAATTGAAGAGGCAGGCGTGCGGCCACCACGGTCCTCTAGCAGTCCTTAGGGTGCGCGCAGAAGCCCGGTGCTCTGCGGCTTCGTTCTTCGCCCTCGTACAAGCTACCGCTCTGTCCGGCTCCCGGAGCAGGAGAAGCGGCTGCTTCGCGCACACAACAGCGGAGCGGCAGCCGTACGCTCCAAAGCGCTGCTTCAGCCGAAAGACGCCGGCCACCGGCGCTTGGCTTCGGACAGCTCCGGAGAGCCGTAGTGTCCGTCTGCACTAGACTGCATGATAACGAAAAGCTTTGGCAGTGTGTCTCGCAGGGAGATAGCTTAGGAGCGCAGCGCACTTATGCCTCCCTTGCCCAGAAACACGGATTTGCTGCACACTCCAAAAACACTGCTCTTTCCATGGTACTATGTAAGCTGCTGTCTGACGCCCGTTCTCTTCTGCCCACTCTTGCCCAGCTGGTTGTTGCAGCGTGCACGTGCCTTCCTGGCATTCAGAGCACAGTGAAAGCAATCGCAAAAGTCCAGCAGCTGCTGACTCCCAAACACAAGGCGCTGGCTACGTTCTTGCTTCTCCACACTTCAACAGAGTCCTTCATTTCTGCAGCTGCCATCGAGTTTTCTGCATCTCGAGCCTTCTGGGACCAGCACCAATTTCCCAAGAGGGGCTGCATCAGGACGAAGTCAAAACTCAGGAAAGTTGTCTCGGAACACCTTCAATAAAGCATGCCAGCAGTGCATTGAAAAGGCAGGTAGCTTTAGCCACCGTCCTCTAGCAGTCGCAAGGCTGTGCACACAATGTCGTCTCCCTGCGGCAACGTTCTTCGCCCTCGTACAAGCTACCGCTCTGTCCGGCTCCCGGAGCAGGAGAAGCGGCTGCTTCGCGCACGCAACAGCGGAGCGGCAGCCGTACGCTCCGAAGCGCTGCTTCAGCCGAAAGACGCCGGCCACCGGCGCTTGGCTTCGGACAGCTCCGGAGAGCCGTAGTGTGCGTCTGCACTAGACTGCATCATAGCGAAAAGCTTTGGCAGTGTGTCTCGCAGGGAGATAGCTTAGGAGCGCAGCGCACTTATGCCTCCCTTGCCCAGAAACACGGATTTGCTGCACACTCCAAAAACACTGCTCTTTCCATGGTACTATGTAAGCTGCTGTCTGATGCCTGTTCTCTTCTGCCCACTCCTGCGCAGCTGGTTGTTGCAGCGTGCTCGTGCCTTCCTGGCATTCAGTGCACAGTGAAAGCAATCGCAAAAGTCCAGCAGCTGCTGACTCCCAAACACAAGGCGCTTGTCTACGTTCTTGCTTCTCGACAACTCAACGCAGCCCTTCATTTCTGCAGCTGCCATCGAGTTTTCTGCATCTCGTGCCTTCTGGGATGAGCTCCAATTTCCCAAGAGGGGCTGCATCAGGACGAAGTCAAAACCCAGGAAAGTTGTCTCGGAACACCTTCAATAAAGCATGCCAGCAGTGCATTGAAAAGGCAGGTAGCTTTAGCCACCGTCCTCTAGCAGTCGCAAGGCTGTGCACACAATGTCGTCTCCCTGCGGCAACGTTCTTCGCCCTCGTACAAGCTACCGCTCTGTCCGGCTCCCGGAGCAGGAGAAGCGGCTGCTTCGCGCACACAACAGCGAAGCGGCAGCCGTCCGCTTCGAAGCGCTGCTTCAGACGAAAGACGCCGGCCACCGGCGCTTGGCTTCGGACAGCTCCGGAGAGCCGTAGTGTGCGTCTGCACTAGACTGCATCATAGCGAAAAGCTTTGGCAGTGTGTCTCGCAGGGAGATAGCTTAGGAGCGCAGCGCACTTATGCCTCCCTTGTCCAGAAACACGATTTTACTGCACACTCCAAAAACACTGCCCTTTCCAGGGCAAGATGCCAGATGCTCTCTGATGGCCGTGATCTTTCGATTACTCTTGCCCAGCTCGTTGTTTTAACGTGCACATGCCGTCCTGGCATTCAGTGCACAGTGAAAGCAATCGCAAAAGTCCAGCAGCTGCTGACTCCCAAACACAAGGCGCTGGCTATGTTCTTGCTTCTCGACAACTCAACGCAGCCCTTCATTTCTGCAGTTGTCATCGAGGTCTCTGCATGTCGGAGACTCAGAGGACGAGCACGAGTTTCCCACGAGGGGCTGCATCACGAGGAATTCAAAACTCCGGGAATTTGTCCTGGAACACCTTCCATAAGGATGCTAGAAGGGAATTGAAGAGGCAGGCGTGCGGCCACCACGGTCCTCTAGCAGTCCTTAGGGTGCGCGCAGAAGCCCGGTGCTCTGCGGCTTCGTTCTTCGCTCTCGTACAAGCTACCGCTCTGTCCGGCTCCCGGAGCAGGAGAAGCGGCTGCTTCGCGCACACAACAGCGGAGCGGCAGCCGTACGCTCTGAAGCGCTGCTTCAGCCGAAAGACGCCGGCCACCGGCGCTTGGCTTCGGACAGCTCCGGAGAGCCGTAGTGTGCGTCTGCACTAGACTGCATCATAGCGAAAAGCTTTGGCAGTGTGTCTCGCAGGGAGATAGCTTAGGAGCGCAGCGCACTTATGCCTCCCTTGCCCAGAAACACGGATTTGCTGCACACTCCAAAAACACTGCTCTTTCCATGGTACTATGTAAGCTGCTGTCTGACGCCCGTTCTCTTCTGCCCACTCTTGCCCAGCTGGTTGTTGCAGCGTGCACGTGCCTTCCTGGCATTCAGAGCACAGTGAAAGCAATCGCAAAAGTCCAGCAGCTGCTGACTCCCAAACACAAGGCGCTGGCTACGTTCTTGCTTCTCCACACTTCAACAGAGTCCTTCATTTCTGCAGCTGCCATCGAGTTTTCTGCATCTCGAGCCTTCTGGGACGAGCTCCAATTTCCCAAGAGGGGCTGCATCAGGACGAAGTCAAAACTCAGGAAAGTTGTCTCGGAACACCTTCAATAAAGCATGCCAGCAGTGCATTGAAAAGGCAGGTAGCTTTAGCCACCGTCCTCTAGCAGTCGCAAGGCTGTGCACACAATGTCGTCTCCCTGCGGCAACGTTCTTCGCCCTCGTACAAGCTACCGCTCTGTCCGGCTCCCGGAGCAGGAGAAGCGGCTGCTTCGCGCACGCAACAGCGGAGCGGCAGCCGTCCGCTCCGAAGCGCTGCTTCAGCCGAAAGACGCCGGCCACCGGCGCTTGGCTTCGGACAGCTCCGGAGAGCCGTAGTGTGCGTCTGCACTAGACTGCATTATAGCGAAAAGCTTTGGCAGTGTGTCGCGCAGGGAGATAGCTTAGGAGCGCAGCGCACTTATGCCTCCCTTGTCCAGAAACACGATTTTACTGCACACTCCAAAAACAGTACTCTTCCCAGGGCAATATATAAGCTGCATTCTGACTGCCGTGATCTTTCGATTACTCTTGCCCAGCTCGTTGTTTTAACGTGCACATGCCGTCCTGGCATTCAGTGCACAGTGAAAGCAATCGCAAAAGTCCAGCAGCTGCTGACTCCCAAACAAAAGGCGCTGGCTACGTTCTTGCTTCTCCACACTTCAACAGAGTCCTTCATTTCTGCAGCTGCCATCGAGTTTTCTGCATCTCGAGCTTCTGGGACGAGCACCAATTTCCCAAGAGGGGCTGCATCAGGACGAAGTCAAAACCCAGGAAAGTTGTCTCGGAACACCTTCAATAAAGCATGCCAGCAGTGCATTGAAAAGGCAGGTAGCTTTAGCCACCGTCCTCTAGCAGTCGCAAGGCTGTGCACACAATGTCGTCTCCCTGCGGCAACGTTCTTCGCCCTCGTACAAGCTACCGCTCTGTCCGGCTCCCGGAGCAGGAGAAGCAGCTGCTTCGCGCACACAACAGCGGAGCGGCAGCCGTACGCTCCAAAGCGCTGCTTCAGCCGAAAGACGCCGGCCACCGGCGCTTGGCTTCGGACAGCTCCGGAGAGCCGTAGTGTGCGTCTGCACTAGACTGCATCATAGCGAAAAGCTTTGGCAGTGTGTCTCGCAGGGAGATAGCTTAGGAGCGCAGCGCACTTATGCCTCCCTTGTCCAGAAACACGATTTTACTGCACACTCTAAAAACACTGCCCTTTCCAGGGCAAGATGCCAGATGCTCTCTGATGGCCGTGCTCCCTCCCTGCTCTTGCCCAGCTCGTTGTTTCAGCGTGCACGTGCCGTCCTGGCATTCAATGCACAGTGAAAGCAATCGCAAAAGTCCAGCAGCTGCTGACTCCCAAACACAAGGCGCTGGCTACGTTCTTGCTTCTCCACACCTCAACAGAGTCCTTCATTTCTGCAGCTGCCATCGAGTTTTCTGCATCTCGAGCCTTCTGGGATGAGCACCAATTTCCCAAGAGGGGCTGCATCAGGACGAAGTCAAAACTCAGGAAAGTTGTCTCGGAGCACCTTCAATAAAGCATGTCAGCAGTGCATTGAAAAGGCAGGTAGCTTTAGCCACCGTCCTCTAGCAGTCGCAAGGCTGTGCACACAATGTCGTCTCCCTGCGGCAACGTTCTTCGCCCTCGTACAAGCTACCGCTCTGTCCGGCTCCCGGAGCAGGAGAAGCGGCTGCTTCGCGCTCACAACAGCGGAGCGGCAGCCTTCCGCTTCGAAGCGCTGCTTCAGCCGAAAGACGCCGGCCACCGGCGCTTGGCTTCGGACAGCTCCGGAGAGCCGTAGTGTGCGTCTGCACTAGACTGCATCATAGCGAAAAGCTTTGGCAGTGTGTCTCGCAGGGAGATAGCTTAGGAGCGCAGCGCACTTATGCCTCCCTTGTCCAGAAACACGATTTTACTGCACACTCCAAAAACACTGCCCTTTCCAGGGCAAGATGCCAGATGCTCTCTGATGGCCGTGATCTTTCGATTACTCTTGCCCAGCTCGTTGTTTTAACGTGCACATGGCGTCCTGGCATTCAGTGCACAGTGAAAGCAATCGCAAAAGTCCAGCAGCTGCTGACTCCCAAACACAAGGCGCCTGGCTATGTTCTTGCTTCTCGACAACTCAACGCAGCCCTTCATTTCTGCAGTTGTCATCGAGGTCTCTGCATGTCGGAGACTCAGAGGACGAGCACGAGTTTCCCACGAGGGGCTGCATCACGAGGAATTCAAAACTCCGGGAATTTGTCCTGGAACACCTTCCATAAGGATGCTAGAAGGGAATTGAAGAGGCAGGCGTGCGGCCACCACGGTCCTCTAGCAGTCCTTAGGGTGCGCGCAGAAGCCCGGTGCTCTGCGGCTTCGTTCTTCGCCCTCGTACAAGCTACCGCTCTGTCCGGCTCCCGGAGCAGGAGAAGCGGCTGCTTCGCGCACACAACAGCGGAGCGGCAGCCGTACGCTCCGAAGCGCTGCTTCAGCCGAAAGACGCCGGCCACCGGCGCTTGGCTTCGGACAGCTCCGGAGAGCCGTAGTGTGCGTCTGCACTAGACTGCATCATAGCGAAAAGCTTTGGCAGTGTGTCTCGCAGGGAGATAGCTTAGGAGCGCAGCGCACTTATGCCTCCCTTGCCCAGAAACACGGATTTGCTGCACACTCCAAAAACACTGCTCTTTCCATGGTACTATGTAAGCTGCTGTCTGACGCCCGTTCTCTTCTGCCCACTCTTGCCCAGCTGGTTGTTGCAGCGTGCACGTTCCTTCCTGGCATTCAGAGCACAGTGAAAGCAATCGCAAAAGTCCAGCAGCTGCTGACTCCCAAACACAAGGCGCTGGCTACGTTCTTGCTTCTCCACACTTCAACAGAGTCCTTCATTTCTGCAGCTGCCATCGAGTTTTCTGCATCTCGAGCCTTCTGGGACGAGCACCAATTTCCCAAGAGGGGCTGCATCAGGACGAAGTCAAAACTCAGGAAAGTTGTCTCGGAACACCTTCAATAAAGCATGCCAGCAGTGCATTGAAAAGGCAGGGATCTTTAGCCACCGTCCTCTAGCAGTCGCAAGGCTGTGCACACAATGTCGTCTCCCTGCGGCAACGTTCTTCGCCCTCGTACAAGCTACCGCTCTGTCCGGCTCCCGGAGCAGGAGAAGCGGCTGCTTCGCGCACACAACAGCGAAGCGGCAGCCGTCCGCTCCGAAGCGCTGCTTCAGCCGAAAGACGCCGGCCACCGGCGCTTGGCTTCGGACAGCTCCGGAGAGCCGTAGTGTGGGTATGCACTAGACTGCATCATAGCGAAAAGCTTTGGCAGTGTGTCTCGCAGGGAGATAGCTTAGGAGCGCAGCGCACTTATGCCTCCCTTGTCCAGAAACACAATTTTACTGCACACTCCAAAAACACTGCCCTTTCCAGGGCAAGATGCCAGATGCTCTCTGATGGCCGTGATCTTTCGATTACTCTTGCCCAGCTCGTTGTTTTAACGTGCACATGCCGTCCTGGCATTCAGTGCACAGTGAAAGCAATTGCAAAAGTCCAGCAGCTGCTGACTCCCAAACACAAGGCGCTGGCTGTGTTCTTGCTTCTCGACAACTCAACGCAGCCCTTCATTTCTGCAGTTGTCATCGAGGTCTCTGCATGTCGGAGACTCAGAGGACGAGCACGAGTTTCCCAGGAGGGGCTGCATCACGAGGAATTCAAAACTCCGGGAATTTGTCCTGGAACACCTTCCATAAGGATGCTAGAAGGGAATTGAAGAGGCAGGCGTGCGGCCACCACGGTCCTCTAGCAGTCCTTAGGGTGCGCGCAGAAGCCCGGTGCTCTGCGGCTTCGTTCTTCGCCCTCGTACAAGCTACCGCTCTGTCCGGCTCCCGGAGCAGGAGAAGCGGCTGCTTCGCGCACACAACAGCGGAGCGGCAGCCGTACGCTCCGAAGCGCTGCTTCAGCCGAAAGACGCCGGCCACCGGCGCTTGGCTTCGGACAGCTCCGGAGAGCCGTAGTGTGCGTCTGCACTAGACTGCATCATAGCGAAAAGCTTTGGCAGTGTGTCTCGCAGGGAGATAGCTTAGGAGCGCAGCACACTTATGCCTCCCTTGCCCAGAAACACGGATTTGCTGCACACTCCAAAAACACTGCTCTTTCCATGGTACTATGTAAGCTGCTGTCTGACGCCCGTTCTCTTCTGCCCACTCTTGCCCAGCTGGTTGTTGCAGCGTGCACGTTCCTTCCTGGCATTCAGAGCACAGTGAAAGCAATCGCAAAAGTCCAGCAGCTGCTGACTCCCAAACACAAGGCGCTGGCTACGTTCTTGCTTCTCCACACTTCAACAGAGTCCTTCATTTCTGCAGCTGCCATCGAGTTTTCTGCATCTCGAGCCTTCTGGGACGAGCTCCAATTTCCCAAGAGGGGCTGCATCAGGACGAAGTCAAAACTCAGGAAAGTTGTCTCGGAACACCTTCAATAAAGCATGCCAGCAGTGCATTGAAAAGGCAGGTAGCTTTAGCCACCGTCCTCTAGCAGTCGCAAGGCTGTGCACACAATGTCGTCTCCCTGCGGCAACGTTCTTCGCCCTCGTACAAGCTACCGCTCTGTCCGGCTCCCGGAGCAGGAGAAGCGGCTGCTTCGCGCACGCAACAGCGGAGCGGCAGCCGTCCGCTCCGAAGCGCTGCTTCAGCCGAAAGACGCCGGCCACCGGCGCTTGGCTTCGGACAGCTCCGGAGAGCCGTAGTGTGCGTCTGCACTAGACTGCATTATAGCGAAAAGCTTTGGCAGTGTGTCGCGCAGGGAGATAGCTTAGGAGCGCAGCGCACTTATGCCTCCCTTGTCCAGAAACACGATTTTACTGCACACTCCAAAAACAGTACTCTTCCCAGGGCAATATATAAGCTGCATTCTGACGGCCGTGATCTTTCGATTACTCTTGCCCAGCTCGTTGTTTTAACGTGCACATGCCGTCCTGGCATTCAGTGCACAGTGAAAGCAATCGCAAAAGTCCAGCAGCTGCTGACTCCCAAACAAAAGGCGCTGGCTACGTTCTTGCTTCTCCACACTTCAACAGAGTCCTTCATTTCTGCAGCTGCCATCGAGTTTTCTGCATCTCGAGCTTCTGGGACGAGCACCAATTTCCCAAGAGGGGCTGCATCAGGACGAAGTCAAAACCCAGGAAAGTTGTCTCGGAACACCTTCAATAAAGCATGCCAGCAGTGCATTGAAAAGGCAGGTAGCTTTAGCCACCGTCCTCTAGCAGTCGCAAGGCTGTGCACACAATGTCGTCTCCCTGCGGCAACGTTCTTCGCCCTCGTACAAGCTACCGCTCTGTCCGGCTCCCGGAGCAGGAGAAGCAGCTGCTTCGCGCACACAACAGCGGAGCGGCAGCCGTACGCTCCAAAGCGCTGCTTCAGCCGAAAGACGCCGGCCACCGGCGCTTGGCTTCGGACAGCTCCGGAGAGCCGTAGTGTGCGTCTGCACTAGACTGCATCATAGCGAAAAGCTTTGGCAGTGTGTCTCGCAGGGAGATAGCTTAGGAGCGCAGCGCACTTATGCCTCCCTTGTCCAGAAACACGATTTTACTGCACACTCTAAAAACACTGCCCTTTCCAGGGCAAGATGCCAGATGCTCTCTGATGGCCGTGCTCCCTCCCTGCTCTTGCCCAGCTCGTTGTTTCAGCGTGCACGTGCCGTCCTGGCATTCAATGCACAGTGAAAGCAATCGCAAAAGTCCAGCAGCTGCTGACTCCCAAACACAAGGCGCTGGCTACGTTCTTGCTTCTCCACACCTCAACAGAGTCCTTCATTTCTGCAGCTGCCATCGAGTTTTCTGCATCTCGAGCCTTCTGGGATGAGCACCAATTTCCCAAGAGGGGCTGCATCAGGACGAAGTCAAAACTCAGGAAAGTTGTCTCGGAGCACCTTCAATAAAGCATGTCAGCAGTGCATTGAAAAGGCAGGTAGCTTTAGCCACCGTCCTCTAGCAGTCGCAAGGCTGTGCACACAATGTCGTCTCCCTGCGGCAACGTTCTTCGCCCTCGTACAAGCTACCGCTCTGTCCGGCTCCCGGAGCAGGAGAAGCGGCTGCTTCGCGCTCACAACAGCGGAGCGGCAGCCTTCCGCTTCGAAGCGCTGCTTCAGCCGAAAGACGCCGGCCACCGGCGCTTGGCTTCGGACAGCTCCGGAGAGCCGTAGTGTGCGTCTGCACTAGACTGCATCATAGCGAAAAGCTTTGGCAGTGTGTCTCGCAGGGAGATAGCTTAGGAGCGCAGCGCACTTATGCCTCCCTTGTCCAGAAACACGATTTTACTGCACACTCCAAAAACACTGCCCTTTCCAGGGCAAGATGCCAGATGCTCTCTGATGGCCGTGATCTTTCGATTACTCTTGCCCAGCTCGTTGTTTTAACGTGCACATGCCGTCCTGGCATTCAGTGCACAGTGAAAGCAATCGCAAAAGTCCAGCAGCTGCTGACTCCCAAACACAAGGCGCCTGGCTATGTTCTTGCTTCTCGACAACTCAACGCAGCCCTTCATTTCTGCAGTTGTCATCGAGGTCTCTGCATGTCGGAGACTCAGAGGACGAGCACGAGTTTCCCACGAGGGGCTGCATCACGAGGAATTCAAAACTCCGGGAATTTGTCCTGGAACACCTTCCATAAGGATGCTAGAAGGGAATTGAAGAGGCAGGCGTGCGGCCACCACGGTCCTCTAGCAGTCCTTAGGGTGCGCGCAGAAGCCCGGTGCTCTGCGGCTTCGTTCTTCGCCCTCGTACAAGCTACCGCTCTGTCCGGCTCCCGGAGCAGGAGAAGCGGCTGCTTCGCGCACACAACAGCGGAGCGGCAGCCGTACGCTCCGAAGCGCTGCTTCAGCCGAAAGACGCCGGCCACCGGCGCTTGGCTTCGGACAGCTCCGGAGAGCCGTAGTGTGCGTCTGCACTAGACTGCATCATAGCGAAAAGCTTTGGCAGTGTGTCTCGCAGGGAGATAGCTTAGGAGCGCAGCGCACTTATGCCTCCCTTGCCCAGAAACACGGATTTGCTGCACACTCCAAAAACACTGCTCTTTCCATGGTACTATGTAAGCTGCTGTCTGACGCCCGTTCTCTTCTGCCCACTCTTGCCCAGCTGGTTGTTGCAGCGTGCACGTGCCTTCCTGGCATTCAGAGCACAGTGAAAGCAATCGCAAAAGTCCAGCAGCTGCTGACTCCCAAACACAAGGCGCTGGCTACGTTCTTGCTTCTCCACACTTCAACAGAGTCCTTCATTTCTGCAGCTGCCATCGAGTTTTCTGCATCTCGAGCCTTCTGGGACGAGCACCAATTTCCCAAGAGGGGCTGCATCAGGACGAAGTCAAAACTCAGGAAAGTTGTCTCGGAACACCTTCAATAAAGCATGCCAGCAGTGCATTGAAAAGGCAGGTAGCTTTAGCCACCGTCCTCTAGCAGTCGCAAGGCTGTGCACACAATGTCGTCTCCCTGCGGCAACGTTCTTCGCCCTCGTACAAGCTACCGCTCTGTCCGGCTCCCGGAGCAGGAGAAGCGGCTGCTTCGCGCACGCAACAGCGGAGCGGCAGCCGTACGCTCCGAAGCGCTGCTTCAGCCGAAAGACGCCGGCCACCGGCGCTTGGCTTCGGACAGCTCCGGAGAGCCGTAGTGTGCGTCTGCACTAGACTGCATCATAGCGAAAAGCTTTGGCAGTGTGTCTCGCAGGGAGATAGCTTAGGAGCACAGCGCACTTATGCCTCCCTTGCCCAGAAACACGGATTTGCTGCACACTCCAAAAACACTGCTCTTTCCATGGTACTATGTAAACTGCTGTCTGATGCCCGTTCTCTTCTGCCCACTCCTGCGCAGCTCGTTGTTGCAGCGTGCTCGTGCCTTCCTGGCATTCAGTGCACAGTGAAAGCAATCGCAAAAGTCCAGCAGCTGCTGACTCCCAAACACAAGGCGCTTGTCTACGTTCTTGCTTCTCGACAACTCAACGCAGCCCTTCATTTCTGCAGCTGCCATCGAGTTTTCTGCATCTCGAGCCTTCTGGGATGAGCTCCAATTTCCCAAGAGGGGCTGCATCAGGACGAAGTCAAAACCCAGGAAAGTTGTCTCGGAACACCTTCAATAAAGCATGCCAGCAGTGCATTGAAAAGGCAGGGATCTTTAGCCACCGTCCTCTAGCAGTCGCAAGGCTGTGCACACAATGTCGTCTCCCTGCGGCAACGTTCTTCGCCCTCGTACAAGCTACCGCTCTGTCCGGCTCCCGGAGCAGGAGAAGCGGCTGCTTCGCGCTCACAACAGCGAAGCGGCAGCCGTCCGCTCCGAAGCGCTGCTTCAGCCGAAAGACGCCGGCCACCGGCGCTTGGCTTCGGACAGCTCCGGAGAGCCGTAGTGTGGGTATGCACTAGACTGCATCATAGCGAAAAGCTTTGGCAGTGTGTCTCGCAGGGAGATAGCTTAGGAGCGCAGCGCACTTATGCCTCCCTTGTCCAGAAACACGATTTTACTGCACACTCCAAAAACACTGCCCTTTCCAGGACAAGATGCCAGATGCTCTCTGATGGCCGTGATCTTTCGATTACTCTTGCCCAGCTCGTTGTTTTAACGTGCACATGCCGTCCTGGCATTCAGTGCACAGTGAAAGCAATCGCAAAAGTCCAGCAGCTGCTGACTCCCAAACACAAGGCGCTGGCTACGTTCTTGCTTCTCCACACCTCAACAGAGTCCTTCATTTCTGCAGCTGCCATCGAGTTTTCTGCATCTCGAGCCTTCTGGGATGAGCTCCAATTTCCCAAGAGGGGCTGCATCAGGACGAAGTCAAAACTCAGGAAAGTTGTCTCGGAGCACCTTCAATAAAGCATGCCAGCAGTGCATTGAAAAGGCAGGGAGCTTTAGCCACCGTCCTCTAGCAGTCGCAAGGCTGTGCACACAATGTCGTTTCCCTGCGGCAACGTTCTTCGCCCTCGTACAAGCTACCGCTCTGTCCGGCTCCCGGAGCAGGAGAAGCGGCTGCTTCGCGCTCACAACAGCGGAGCGGCAGCCGTCCGCTCCGAAGCGCTGCTTCGGCCGAAAGACGCCGGCCACCGGCGCTTGGCTTCGGACAGCTCCGGAGAGCCGTAGTGTGCGTCTGCACTAGACTGCATCATAGCGAAAAGCTTTGGCAGTGTGTCTCGCAGGGAGATAGCTTAGGAGCGCAGCGCACTTATGCCTCCCTTGTCCAGAAACACGATTTTACTGCACACTCCAAAAACACTGCCCTTTCCAGGGCAAGATGCCAGATGCTCTCTGATGGCCGTGATCTTTCGATTACTCTTGCCCAGCTCGTTGTTTTAACGTGCACATGCCGTCCTGGCATTCAGTGCACAGTGAAAGCAATCGCAAAAGTCCAGCAGCTGCTGACTCCCAAACACAAGGCGCTGGCTACGTTCTTGCTTCTCCACACTTCAACAGAGTCCTTCATTTCTGCAACTGCCATCGAGTTTTCTGCATCTCGAGCCTTCTGGGATGAGCACCAATTTCCCAAGAGGGGCTGCATCAGGACGAAGTCAAAACTCAGGAAAGTTGTCTCGGAACACCTTCAATAAAGCATGCCAGCAGTGCATTGAAAAGGCAGGTAGCTTTAGCCACCGTCCTCTAGCAGTCGCAAGGCTGTGCACACAATGTCGTCTCCCTGCGGCAACGTTCTTCGCCCTCGTACAAGCTACCGCTCTGTCCGGCTCCCGGAGCAGGAGAAGCGGCTGCTTCGCGCACACAACAGCGGAGCGGCAGCCGTATGCTCCGAAGCGCTGCTTCAGCCGAAAGACGCCGGCCACCGGCGCTTGGCTTCGGACAGCTCCGGAGAGCCGTAGTGTGCGTCTGCACTAGACTGCATCATAGCGAAAAGCTTTGGCAGTGTGTCTCGCAGGGAGATAGCTTAGGAGCGCAGCGCACTTATGCCTCCCTTGCCCAGAAACACGGATTTGCTGCACACTCCAAAAACACTGCTCTTTCCATGGTACTATGTAAGCTGCTGTCTGATGCCCGTTCTCTTCTGCCCACTCCTGCGCAGCTCGTTGTTGCAGCGTGCTCGTGCCTTCCTGGCATTCATTGCACAGTGAAAGCAATCGCAAAAGTCCAGCAGCTGCTGACTCCCAAACAAAAGGCGCTTGTCTACGTTCTTGCTTCTCGACAACTCAACGCAGCCCTTCATTTCTGCAGCTGCCATCGAGTTTTCTGCATCTCGAGCCTTCTGGGATGAGCTCCAATTTCCCAAGAGGGGCTGCATCAGGACGAAGTCAAAACCCAGGAAAGTTGTCTCGGAACACCTTCAATAAAGCATGCCAGCAGTGCATTGAAAAGGCAGGTAGCTTTAGCCACCGTCCTCTAGCAGTCGCAAGGCTGTGCACACAATGTCGTCTCCCTGCGGCAACGTTCTTCGCCCTCGTACAAGCTAGCGCTCTGTCCGGCTCCCGGAGCAGGAGAAGCGGCTGCTTCGCGCACACAACAGCGGAGCGGCGGCCGTCCGCTCCAAAGCGCTGCTTCAGCCGAAAGACGCCGGCCACCGGCGCTTGGCTTCGGACAGCTCCGGAGAGCCGTAGTGTGGGTATGCACTAGACTGCATCATAGCGAAAAGCTTTGGCAGTGTGTCTCGCAGGGAGATAGCTTAGGAGCGCAGCGCACTTATGCCTCCCTTGTCCAGAAACACGATTTTACTGCACACTCTTAAAGCACTGCCCTTTCCAGGGCAAGATGCCAGATGCTCTCTGATGGCCGTGCTCCCTCCCTGCTCTTGCCCAGCTCGTAGTTTTAACGTGGACATGCCGTCCTGGCATTCAGTGCACAGTGAAAGCAATCGCAAAAGTCCAGCAGCTGCAGACTCCCAAACACAAGGCGCTGGCTACGTTCTTGCTTCTCCACACCTCAACAGAGTCCTTCATTTCTGCAGCTGCCATCGAGTTTTCTGCATCTCGAGCCTTCTGGGATGAGCTCCAATTTCCCAAGAGGGGCTGCATCAGGACGAAGTCAAAACTCAGGAAAGTTGTCTCGGAGCACCTTCAATAAAGCATGCCAGCAGTGCATTGAAAAGGCAGGTAGCTTTAGCCACCGTCCTCTAGCAGTCGCAAGGCTGTGCACACAATGTCGTTTCCCTGCGGCAACGTTCTTCGCCCTCGTACAAGCTACCGCTCTGTCCGGCTCCCGGAGCAGGAGAAGCGGCTGCTTCGCGCTCACAACAGCGGAGCGGCAGCCGTCCGCTTCGAAGCGCTGCTTCAGACGAAAGACGCCGGCCACCGGCGCTTGGCTTCGGACAGCTCCGGAGAGCCGTAGTGTGCGTCTGCACTAGACTGCATCATAGCGAAAAGCTTTGGCAGTGTGTCTCGCAGGGAGATAGCTTAGGAGCGCAGCGCACTTATGCCTCCTTTGTCCAGAAACACGATTTTACTGCACACTCCAAAAACACTGCCCTTTCCAGGGCAAGATGCCAGATGCTCTCTGATGGCCGTGATCTTTCGATTACTCTTGCCCAGCTCGTTGTTTTAACGTGCACATGCCGTCCTGGCATTCAGTGCACAGTGAAAGCAATCGCAAAAGTCCAGCAGCTGCTGACTCCCAAACACAAGGCGCTGGCTACGTTCTTGCTTCTCCACACTTCAACAGAGTCCTTCATTTCTGCAGCTGCCATCGAGTTTTCTGCATCTCGAGCCTTCTGGGATGAGCACCAATTTCCCAAGAGGGGCTGCATCAGGACGAAGTCAAAACCCAGGAAAGTTGTCTCGGAACACCTTCAATAAAGCATGCCAGCAGTGCATTGAAAAGGCAGGTAGCTTTAGCCACCGTCCTCTAGCAGTCGCAAGGCTGTGCACACAATGTCGTCTCCCTGCGGCAACGTTCTTCGCCCTCGTACAAGCTACCGCTCTGTCCGGCTCCCGGAGCAGGAGAAGCGGCTGCTTCGCGCACACAACAGCGGAGCGGCAGCCGTATGCTCCGAAGCGCTGCTTCAGCCGAAAGACGCCGGCCACCGGCGCTTGGCTTCGGACAGCTCCGGAGAGCCGTAGTGTGCGTCTGCACTAGACTGCATCATAGCGAAAAGCTTTGACAGGGTGTCTCGCAGGGAAATAGCTTAGGAGCGCAGCGCACTTATGCCTCCCTTGCCCAGAAACACGATTTGCTGCACACTCCAAAAACACTGCTCTTTCCATGGTACTATGTAAGCTGCTGTCTGATGCCCGTTCTCTTCTGCCCACTCCTGCGCAGCTCGTTGTTGCAGCGTGCTCGTGCCTTCCTGGCATTCAGTGCACAGTGAAAGCAATCGCAAAAGTCCAGCAGCTGCTGACTCCCAAACAAAAGGCGCTTGTCTACGTTCTTGCTTCTCGACAACTCAACGCAGCCCTTCATTTCTGCAGCTGCCATCGAGTTTTCTGCATCTCGAGCCTTCTGGGATGAGCTCCAATTTCCCAAGAGGGGCTGCATCAGGACGAAGTCAAAACCCAGGAAAGTTGTCTCGGAACACCTTCAATAAAGCATGCCAGCAGTGCATTGAAAAGGCAGGTAGCTTTAGCCACCGTCCTCTAGCAGTCGCAAGGCTGTGCACACAATGTCGTCTCCCTGCGGCAACGTTCTTCGCCCTCGTACAAGCTACCGCTCTGTCCGGCTCCCGGAGCAGGAGAAGCGGCTGCTTCGCGCACACAACAGCGGAGCGGCAGCCGTACGCTCCAAAGCGCTGCTTCAGCCGAAAGACGCCGGCCACCGGCGCTTGGCTTCGGACAGCTCCGGAGAGCCGTAGTGTGCGTCTGCACTAGACTGCATCATAGCGAAAAGCTTTGGCAGTGTGTCTCGCAGGGAGATAGCTTAGGAGCGCAGCGCACTTATGCCTCCCTTGTCCAGAAACACGATTTTACTGCACACTCTAAAAACACTGCCCTTTCCAGGGCAAGATGCCAGATGCTCTCTGATGGACGTGCTCCCTCCCTGCTCTTGCCCAGCTCGTAGTTTTAACGTGCACATGCCGTCCTGGCATTCAGTGCACAGTGAAAGCAATCGCAAAAGTCCAGCAGCTGCAGACTCCCAAACACAAGGCGCTGGCTACGTTCTTGCTTCTCCACACCTCAACAGAGTCCTTCATTTCTGCAGCTGCCATCGAGTTTTCTGCATCTCGAGCCTTCTGGGATGAGCTCCAATTTCCCAAGAGGGGCTGCATCAGGACGAAGTCAAAACTCAGGAAAGTTGTCTCGGAACACCTTCAATAAAGCATGCCAGCAGTGCATTGAAAAGGCAGGGAGCTTTAGCCACCGTCCTCTAGCAGTCGCAAGGCTGTGCACACAATGTCGTTTCCCTGCGGCAACGTTCTTCGCCCTCGTACAAGCTACCGCTCTGTCCGGCTCCCGGAGCAGGAGAAGCGGCTGCTTCGCGCTCACAACAGCGGAGCGGCAGCCGTCCGCTCCGAAGCGCTGCTTCGGCCGAAAGACGCCGGCCACCGGCGCTTGGCTTCGGACAGCTCCGGAGAGCCGTAGTGTGCGTCTGCACTAGACTGCATCATAGCGAAAAGCTTTGGCAGTGTGTCTCGCAGGGAGATAGCTTAGGAGCGCAGCGCACTTATGCCTCCCTTGTCCAGAAACACGATTTTACTGCACACTCCAAAAACACTGCCCTTTCCAGGGCAAGATGCCAGATGCTCTCTGATGGCCGTGATCTTTCGATTACTCTTGCCCAGCTCGTTGTTTTAACGTGCACATGCCGTCCTGGCATTCAGTGCACAGTGAAAGCAATCGCAAAAGTCCAGCAGCTGCTGACTCCCAAACACAAGGCGCTGGCTACGTTCTTGCTTCTCCACACTTCAACAGAGTCCTTCATTTCTGCAGCTGCCATCGAGTTTTCTGCATCTCGAGCCTTCTGGGATGAGCACCAATTTCCCAAGAGGGGCTGCATCAGGACGAAGTCAAAACCCAGGAAAGTTGTCTCGGAACACCTTCAATAAAGCATGCCAGCAGTGCATTGAAAAGGCAGGTAGCTTTAGCCACCGTCCTCTAGCAGTCGCAAGGCTGTGCACACAATGTCGTCTCCCTGCGGCAACGTTCTTCGCCCTCGTACAAGCTACCGCTCTGTCCGGCTCCCGGAGCAGGAGAAGCGGCTGCTTCGCGCACACAACAGCGGAGCGGCAGCCGTATGCTCCGAAGCGCTGCTTCAGCCGAAAGACGCCGGCCACCGGCGCTTGGCTTCGGACAGCTCCGGAGAGCCGTAGTGTGCGTCTGCACTAGACTGCATCATAGCGAAAAGCTTTGACAGGGTGTCTCGCAGGGAAATAGCTTAGGAGCGCAGCGCACTTATGCCTCCCTTGCCCAGAAACACGATTTGCTGCACACTCCAAAAACACTGCTCTTTCCATGGTACTATGTAAGCTGCTGTCTGATGCCCGTTCTCTTCTGCCCACTCCTGCGCAGCTCGTTGTTGCAGCGTGCTCGTGCCTTCCTGGCATTCAGTGCACAGTGAAAGCAATCGCAAAAGTCCAGCAGCTGCTGACTCCCAAACAAAAGGCGCTTGTCTACGTTCTTGCTTCTCGACAACTCAACGCAGCCCTTCATTTCTGCAGCTGCCATCGAGTTTTCTGCATCTCGAGCCTTCTGGGATGAGCTCCAATTTCCCAAGAGGGGCTGCATCAGGACGAAGTCAAAACCCAGGAAAGTTGTCTCGGAACACCTTCAATAAAGCATGCCAGCAGTGCATTGAAAAGGCAGGTAGCTTTAGCCACCGTCCTCTAGCAGTCGCAAGGCTGTGCACACAATGTCGTCTCCCTGCGGCAACGTTCTTCGCCCTCGTACAAGCTACCGCTCTGTCCGGCTCCCGGAGCAGGAGAAGCGGCTGCTTCGCGCACACAACAGCGGAGCGGCAGCCGTACGCTCCAAAGCGCTGCTTCAGCCGAAAGACGCCGGCCACCGGCGCTTGGCTTCGGACAGCTCCGGAGAGCCGTAGTGTGCGTCTGCACTAGACTGCATCATAGCGAAAAGCTTTGGCAGTGTGTCTCGCAGGGAGATAGCTTAGGAGCGCAGCGCACTTATGCCTCCCTTGTCCAGAAACACGATTTTACTGCACACTCTAAAAACACTGCCCTTTCCAGGGCAAGATGCCAGATGCTCTCTGATGGACGTGCTCCCTCCCTGCTCTTGCCCAGCTCGTAGTTTTAACGTGCACATGCCGTCCTGGCATTCAGTGCACAGTGAAAGCAATCGCAAAAGTCCAGCAGCTGCTGACTCCCAAACACAAGGCGCTGGCTACGTTCTTGCTTCTCCACACTTCAACAGAGTCCTTCATTTCTGCAGCTGCCATCGAGTTTTCTGCATCTCGAGCCTTCTGGGATGAGCACCAATTTCCCAAGAGGGGCTGCATCAGGACGAAGTCAAAACCCAGGAAAGTTGTCTCGGAACACCTTCAATAAAGCATGCCAGCAGTGCATTGAAAAGGCAGGTAGCTTTAGCCACCGTCCTCTAGCAGTCGCAAGGCTGTGCACACAATGTCGTCTCCCTGCGGCAACGTTCTTCGCCCTCGTACAAGCTACCGCTCTGTCCGGCTCCCGGAGCAGGAGAAGCGGCTGCTTCGCGCACACAACAGCGGAGCGGCAGCCGTATGCTCCGAAGCGCTGCTTCAGCCGAAAGACGCCGGCCACCGGCGCTTGGCTTCGGACAGCTCCGGAGAGCCGTAGTGTGCGTCTGCACTAGACTGCATCATAGCGAAAAGCTTTGACAGGGTGTCTCGCAGGGAAATAGCTTAGGAGCGCAGCGCACTTATGCCTCCCTTGCCCAGAAACACGATTTGCTGCACACTCCAAAAACACTGCTCTTTCCATGGTACTATGTAAGCTGCTGTCTGATGCCCGTTCTCTTCTGCCCACTCCTGCGCAGCTCGTTGTTGCAGCGTGCTCGTGCCTTCCTGGCATTCAGTGCACAGTGAAAGCAATCGCAAAAGTCCAGCAGCTGCTGACTCCCAAACAAAAGGCGCTTGTCTACGTTCTTGCTTCTCGACAACTCAACGCAGCCCTTCATTTCTGCAGCTGCCATCGAGTTTTCTGCATCTCGAGCCTTCTGGGATGAGCTCCAATTTCCCAAGAGGGGCTGCATCAGGACGAAGTCAAAACCCAGGAAAGTTGTCTCGGAACACCTTCAATAAAGCATGCCAGCAGTGCATTGAAAAGGCAGGTAGCTTTAGCCACCGTCCTCTAGCAGTCGCAAGGCTGTGCACACAATGTCGTCTCCCTGCGGCAACGTTCTTCGCCCTCGTACAAGCTACCGCTCTGTCCGGCTCCCGGAGCAGGAGAAGCGGCTGCTTCGCGCACACAACAGCGGAGCGGCAGCCGTACGCTCCAAAGCGCTGCTTCAGCCGAAAGACGCCGGCCACCGGCGCTTGGCTTCGGACAGCTCCGGAGAGCCGTAGTGTGCGTCTGCACTAGACTGCATCATAGCGAAAAGCTTTGGCAGTGTGTCTCGCAGGGAGATAGCTTAGGAGCGCAGCGCACTTATGCCTCCCTTGTCCAGAAACACGATTTTACTGCACACTCTAAAAACACTGCCCTTTCCAGGGCAAGATGCCAGATGCTCTCTGATGGACGTGCTCCCTCCCTGCTCTTGCCCAGCTCGTAGTTTTAACGTGCACATGCCGTCCTGGCATTCAGTGCACAGTGAAAGCAATCGCAAAAGTCCAGCAGCTGCAGACTCCCAAACACAAGGCGCTGGCTACGTTCTTGCTTCTCCACACCTCAACAGAGTCCTTCATTTCTGCAGCTGCCATCGAGTTTTCTGCATCTCGAGCCTTCTGGGATGAGCTCCAATTTCCCAAGAGGGGCTGCATCAGGACGAAGTCAAAACTCAGGAAAGTTGTCTCGGAACACCTTCAATAAAGCATGCCAGCAGTGCATTGAAAAGGCAGGGAGCTTTAGCCACCGTCCTCTAGCAGTCGCAAGGCTGTGCACACAATGTCGTTTCCCTGCGGCAACGTTCTTCGCCCTCGTACAAGCTACCGCTCTGTCCGGCTCCCGGAGCAGGAGAAGCGGCTGCTTCGCGCTCACAACAGCGGAGCGGCAGCCGTCCGCTCCGAAGCGCTGCTTCGGCCGAAAGACGCCGGCCACCGGCGCTTGGCTTCGGACAGCTCCGGAGAGCCGTAGTGTGCGTCTGCACTAGACTGCATCATAGCGAAAAGCTTTGGCAGTGTGTCTCGCAGGGAGATAGCTTAGGAGCGCAGCGCACTTATGCCTCCCTTGTCCAGAAACACGATTTTACTGCACACTCCAAAAACACTGCCCTTTCCAGGGCAAGATGCCAGATGCTCTCTGATGGCCGTGATCTTTCGATTACTCTTGCCCAGCTCGTTGTTTTAACGTGCACATGCCGTCCTGGAATTCAGTGCACAGTGAAAGCAATCGCAAAAGTCCAGCAGCTGCTGACTCCCAAACACAAGGCGCTGGCTACGTTCTTGCTTCTCCACACTTCAACAGAGTCCTTCATTTCTGCAGCTGCCATCGAGTTTTCTGCATCTCGAGCCTTCTGGGATGAGCACCAATTTCCCAAGAGGGGCTGCATCAGGACGAAGTCAAAACCCAGGAAAGTTGTCTCGGAACACCTTCAATAAAGCATGCCAGCAGTGCATTGAAAAGGCAGGTAGCTTTAGCCACCGTCCTCTAGCAGTCGCAAGGCTGTGCACACAATGTCGTCTCCCTGCGGCAACGTTCTTCGCCCTCGTACAAGCTACCGCTCTGTCCGGCTCCCGGAGCAGGAGAAGCGGCTGCTTCGCGCACACAACAGCGGAGCGGCAGCCGTATGCTCCGAAGCGCTGCTTCAGCCGAAAGACGCCGGCCACCGGCGCTTGGCTTCGGACAGCTCCGGAGAGCCGTAGTGTGCGTCTGCACTAGACTGCATCATAGCGAAAAGCTTTGACAGGGTGTCTCGCAGGGAAATAGCTTAGGAGCGCAGCGCACTTATGCCTCCCTTGCCCAGAAACACGATTTGCTGCACACTCCAAAAACACTGCTCTTTCCATGGTACTATGTAAGCTGCTGTCTGATGCCCGTTCTCTTCTGCCCACTCCTGCGCAGCTCGTTGTTGCAGCGTGCTCGTGCCTTCCTGGCATTCAGTGCACAGTGAAAGCAATCGCAAAAGTCCAGCAGCTGCTGACTCCCAAACAAAAGGCGCTTGTCTACGTTCTTGCTTCTCGACAACTCAACGCAGCCCTTCATTTCTGCAGCTGCCATCGAGTTTTCTGCATCTCGAGCCTTCTGGGATGAGCTCCAATTTCCCAAGAGGGGCTGCATCAGGACGAAGTCAAAACCCAGGAAAGTTGTCTCGGAACACCTTCAATAAAGCATGCCAGCAGTGCATTGAAAAGGCAGGTAGCTTTAGCCACCGTCCTCTAGCAGTCGCAAGGCTGTGCACACAATGTCGTCTCCCTGCGGCAACGTTCTTCGCCCTCGTACAAGCTACCGCTCTGTCCGGCTCCCGGAGCAGGAGAAGCGGCTGCTTCGCGCACACAACAGCGGAGCGGCAGCCGTACGCTCCAAAGCGCTGCTTCAGCCGAAAGACGCCGGCCACCGGCGCTTGGCTTCGGACAGCTCCGGAGAGCCGTAGTGTGCGTCTGCACTAGACTGCATCATAGCGAAAAGCTTTGGCAGTGTGTCTCGCAGGGAGATAGCTTAGGAGCGCAGCGCACTTATGCCTCCCTTGTCCAGAAACACGATTTTACTGCACACTCTAAAAACACTGCCCTTTCCAGGGCAAGATGCCAGATGCTCTCTGATGGACGTGCTCCCTCCCTGCTCTTGCCCAGCTCGTAGTTTTAACGTGCACATGCCGTCCTGGCATTCAGTGCACAGTGAAAGCAATCGCAAAAGTCCAGCAGCTGCAGACTCCCAAACACAAGGCGCTGGCTACGTTCTTGCTTCTCCACACCTCAACAGAGTCCTTCATTTCTGCAGCTGCCATCGAGTTTTCTGCATCTCGAGCCTTCTGGGATGAGCTCCAATTTCCCAAGAGGGGCTGCATCAGGACGAAGTCAAAACTCAGGAAAGTTGTCTCGGAACACCTTCAATAAAGCATGCCAGCAGTGCATTGAAAAGGCAGGGAGCTTTAGCCACCGTCCTCTAGCAGTCGCAAGGCTGTGCACACAATGTCGTTTCCCTGCGGCAACGTTCTTCGCCCTCGTACAAGCTACCGCTCTGTCCGGCTCCCGGAGCAGGAGAAGCGGCTGCTTCGCGCTCACAACAGCGGAGCGGCAGCCGTCCGCTCCGAAGCGCTGCTTCAGCCGAAAGACGCCGGCCACCGGCGCTTGGCTTCGGACAGCTCCGGAGAGCCGTAGTGTGCGTCTGCACTAGACTGCATCATAGCGAAAAGCTTTGGCAGTGTGTCTCGCAGGGAGATAGCTTAGGAGCGCAGCGCACTTATGCCTCCCTTGTCCAGAAACACGATTTTACTGCACACTCCAAAAACACTGCCCTTTCCAGGGCAAGATGCCAGATGCTCTCTGATGGCCGTGATCTTTCGATTACTCTTGCCCAGCTCGTTGTTTTAACGTGCACATGCCGTCCTGGCATTCAGTGCACAGTGAAAGCAATCGCAAAAGTCCAGCAGCTGCTGACTCCCAAACACAAGGCGCTGGCTACGTTCTTGCTTCTCCACACTTCAACAGAGTCCTTCATTTCTGCAACTGCCATCGAGTTTTCTGCATCTCGAGCCTTCTGGGATGAGCACCAATTTCCCAAGAGGGGCTGCATCAGGACGAAGTCAAAACCCAGGAAAGTTGTCTCGGAACACCTTCAATAAAGCATGCCAGCAGTGCATTGAAAAGGCAGGTAGCTTTAGCCACCGTCCTCTAGCAGTCGCAAGGCTGTGCACACAATGTCGTCTCCCTGCGGCAACGTTCTTCGCCCTCGTACAAGCTACCGCTCTGTCCGGCTCCCGGAGCAGGAGAAGCGGCTGCTTCGCGCACACAACAGCGGAGCGGCAGCCGTATGCTCCGAAGCGCTGCTTCAGCCGAAAGACGCCGGCCACCGGCGCTTGGCTTCGGACAGCTCCGGAGAGCCGTAGTGTGCGTCTGCACTAGACTGCATCATAGCGAAAAGCTTTGGCAGTGTGTCTCGCAGGGAGATAGCTTAGGAGCGCAGCGCACTTATGCCTCCCTTGCCCAGAAACACGGATTTGCTGCACACTCCAAAAACACTGCTCTTTCCATGGTACTATGTAAGCTGCTGTCTGATGCCCGTTCTCTTCTGCCCACTCCTGCGCAGCTCGTTGTTGCAGCGTGCTCGTGCCTTCCTGGCATTCAGTGCACAGTGAAAGCAATCGCAAAAGTCCAGCAGCTGCTGACTCCCAAACAAAAGGCGCTTGTCTACGTTCTTGCTTCTCGACAACTCAACGCAGCCCTTCATTTCTGCAGCTGCCATCGAGTTTTCTGCATCTCGAGCCTTCTGGGATGAGCTCCAATTTCCCAAGAGGGGCTGCATCAGGACGAAGTCAAAACCCAGGAAAGTTGTCTCGGAACACCTTCAATAAAGCATGCCAGCAGTGCATTGAAAAGGCAGGTAGCTTTAGCCACCGTCCTCTAGCAGTCGCAAGGCTGTGCACACAATGTCGTCTCCCTGCGGCAACGTTCTTCGCCCTCGTACAAGCTAGCGCTCTGTCCGGCTCCCGGAGCAGGAGAAGCGGCTGCTTCGCGCTCACAACAGCGGAGCGGCGGCCGTCCGCTCCAAAGCGCTGCTTCAGCCGAAAGACGCCGGCCACCGGCGCTTGGCTTCGGACAGCTCCGGAGAGCCGTAGTGTGGGTATGCACTAGACTGCATCATAGCGAAAAGCTTTGGCAGTGTGTCTCGCAGGGAGATAGCTTAGGAGCGCAGCGCACTTATGCCTCCCTTGTCCAGAAACACGATTTTACTGCACACTCTAAAAACATTGCCCTTTCCAGGGCAAGATGCCAGATGCTCTCTGATGGCCGTGCTCCCTCCCTGCTCTTGCCCAGCTCGTTGTTTCAGCGTGCACGTGCCGTCCTGGCATTCAGTGCACAGTGAAAGCAATCGCAAAAGTCCAGCAGCTGCTGACTCCCAAACACAAGGCGCTGGCTATGTTCTTGCTTCTCGACAACTCAACGCAGCCCTTCATATCTGCAGTTGTCATCGAGGTCTCTGCATGTCGGAGACTCAGAGGACGAGCACGAGTTTCCCACGAGGGGCTGCATCACGAGGAATTCAAAACTCCGGGAATTTGTCCTGGAACACCTTCCATAAGGATGCTAGAAGGGAATTGAAGAGGCAGGCGTGCGGCCACCACGGTCCTCTAGCAGTCCTTAGGGTGCGCGCAGAAGCCCGGTGCTCTGCGGCTTCGTTCTTCGCCCTCGTACAAGCTACCGCTCTGTCCGGCTCCCGGAGCAGGAGAAGCGGCTGCTTCGCGCACACAACAGCGGAGCGGCAGCCGTACGCTCCAAAGCGCTGCTTCAGCCGAAAGACGCCGGCCACCGGCGCTTGGCTTCGGACAGCTCCGGAGAGCCGTAGTGTCCGTCTGCACTAGACTGCATCATAGCGAAAAGCTTTGGCAGTGTGTCTCGCAGGGAGATAGCTTAGGAGCGCAGCGCACTTATGCCTCCCTTGCCCAGAAACACGGATTTGCTGCACACTCCAAAAACACTGCTCTTTCCATGGTACTATGTAAGCTGCTGTCTGATGCCCGTTCTCTTCTGCCCACTCCTGCGCAGCTGGTTGTTGCAGCGTGCTCGTACCTTCCTGGCATTCAGTGCACAGTGAAAGCAATCGCAAAAGTCCAGCAGCTGCTGACTCCCAAACAAAAGGCGCTTGTCTACGTTCTTGCTTCTCGACAACTCAACGCAGCCCTTCATTTCTGCAGCTGCCATCGAGTTTTCTGCATCTCGTGCCTTCTGGGATGAGCTCCAATTTCCCAAGAGGGGCTGCATCAGGACGAAGTCAAAACCCAGGAAAGTTGTCTCGGAACACCTTCAATAAAGCATGCCAGCAGTGCATTGAAAAGGCAGGTAGCTTTAGCCACCGTCCTCTAGCAGTCGCAAGGCTGTGCACACAATGTCGTCTCCCTGCGGCAACGTTCTTCGCCCTCGTACAAGCTACCGCTCTGTCCGGCTCCCGGAGCAGGAGAAGCGGCTGCTTCGCGCTCACAACAGCGGAGCGGCAGCCGTCCGCTTCGAAGTGCTGCTTCAGCCGAAAGACGCCGGCCACCGGCGCTTGGCTTCGGACAGCTCCGGAGAGCCGTAGTGTGGGTATGCACTAGACTGCATCATAGCGAAAAGCTTTGGCAGTGTGTCTCGCAGGGAGATAGCTTAGGAGCACAGCGCACTTATGCCTCCCTTGTCCAGAAACACTATTTTACTGCACACTCCAAAAACACTGCCCTTTCCAGGGCAAGATGCCAGATGCTCTCTGATGGCCGTGCTCCCTCCCTGCTCTTGCCCAGCTCGTTGTTTCAGCGTGCACGTGCCGTCCTGGCATTCAGTGCACAGTGAAAGCAATCGCAAAAGTCCAGCAGCTGCTGACTCCCAAACACAAGGCGCTGGCTATGTTCTTGCTTCTCGACAACTCAACGCAGCCCTTCATTTCTGCAGTTGTCATCGAGGTCTCTGCATGTCGGAGACTCAGAGGACGAGCACGAGTTTCCCACGAGGGGCTGCATCACGAGGAATTCAAAACTCCGGGAATTTGTCCTGGAACACCTTCCATAAGGATGCTAGAAGGGAATTGAAGAGGCAGGCGTGCGGCCACCACGGTCCTCTAGCAGTCCTTAGGGTGCGCGCAGAAGCCCGGTGCTCTGCGGCTTCGTTCTTCGCCCTCGTACAAGCTACCGCTCTGTCCGGCTCCCGGAGCAGGAGAAGCGGCTGCTTCGCGCACACAACAGCGGAGCGGCAGCCGTACGCTCCGAAGCGCTGCTTCAGCCGAAAGACGCCGGCCACCGGCGCTTGGCTTCGGACAGCTCCGGAGAGCCGTAGTGTGCGTCTGCACTAGACTGCATCATAGCGAAAAGCTTTGGCAGTGTGTCTCGCAGGGAGATAGCTTAGGAGCGCAGCGCACTTATGCCTCCCTTGCCCAGAAACACGGATTTGCTGCACACTCCAAAAACACTGCTCTTTCCATGGTACTATGTAAGCTGCTGTCTGACGCCCGTTCTCTTCTGCCCACTCTTGCCCAGCTGGTTGTTGCAGCGTGCACGTGCCTTCCTGGCATTCAGAGCACAGTGAAAGCAATCGCAAAAGTCCAGCAGCTGCTGACTCCCAAACACAAGGCGCTGGCTACGTTCTTGCTTCTCCACACTTCAACAGAGTCCTTCATTTCTGCAGCTGCCATCGAGTTTTCTGCATCTCGAGCCTTCTGGGACGAGCACCAATTTCCCAAGAGGGGCTGCATCAGGACGAAGTCAAAACTCAGGAAAGTTGTCTCGGAACACCTTCAATAAAGCATGCCAGCAGTGCATTGAAAAGGCAGGTAGCTTTAGCCACCGTCCTCTAGCAGTCGCAAGGCTGTGCACACAATGTCGTCTCCCTGCGGCAACGTTCTTCGCCCTCGTACAAGCTACCGCTCTGTCCGGCTCCCGGAGCAGGAGAAGCGGCTGCTTCGCGCACGCAACAGCGGAGCGGCAGCCGTACGCTCCGAAGCGCTGCTTCAGCCGAAAGACGCCGGCCACCGGTGCTTGGCTTCGGACAGCTCCGGAGAGCCGTAGTGTGCGTCTGCACTAGACTGCATCATAGCGAAAAGCTTTGGCAGTGTGTCTCGCAGGGAGATAGCTTAGGAGCACAGCGCACTTATGCCTCCCTTGCCCAGAAACACGGATTTGCTGCACACTCCAAAAACACTGCTCTTTCCATGGTACTATGTAAACTGCTGTCTGATGCCCGTTCTCTTCTGCCCACTCCTGCGCAGCTCGTTGTTGCAGCGTGCTCGTGCCTTCCTGGCATTCAGTGCACAGTGAAAGCAATCGCAAAAGTCCAGCAGCTGCTGACTCCCAAACACAAGGCGCTTGTCTACGTTCTTGCTTCTCGACAACTCAACGCAGCCCTTCATTTCTGCAGCTGCCATCGAGTTTTCTGCATCTCGAGCCTTCTGGGATGAGCTCCAATTTCCCAAGAGGGGCTGCATCAGGACGAAGTCAAAACCCAGGAAAGTTGTCTCGGAACACCTTCAATAAAGCATGCCAGCAGTGCATTGAAAAGGCAGGTAGCTTTAGCCACCGTCCTCTAGCAGTCGCAAGGCTGTGCACACAATGTCGTCTCCCTGCGGCAACGTTCTTCGCCCTCGTACAAGCTACCGCTCTGTCCGGCTCCCGGAGCAGGAGAAGCGGCTGCTTCGCGCACACAACAGCGAAGCGGCAGCCGTCCGCTCCGAAGCGCTGCTTCAGCCGAAAGACGCCGGCCACCGGCGCTTGGCTTCGGACAGCTCCGGAGAGCCGTAGTGTGCGTCTGCACTAGACTGCATCATAGCGAAAAGCTTTGGCAGTGTGTCTCGCAGGGAGATAGCTTAGGAGCACAGCGCACTTATGCCTCCCTTGTCCAGAAACACGATTTTACTGCACACTCCAAAAACACTGCCCTTTCCAGGGCAAGATGCCAGATGCTCTCTGATGGCCGTGATCTTTCGATTACTCTTGCCCAGCTCGTTGTTTTAACGTGCACATGCCGTCCTGGCATTCAGTGCACAGTGAAAGCAATCGCAAAAGTCCAGCAGCTGCTGACTCCCAAACACAAGGCGCTGGCTATGTTCTTGCTTCTCGACAACTCAACGCAGCCCTTCATTTCTGCAGTTGTCATCGAGGTCTCTGCATGTCGGAGACTCAGAGGACGAGCACGAGTTTCCCACGAGGGGCTGCATCACGAGGAATTCAAAACTCCGGGAATTTGTCCTGGAACACCTTCCATAAGGATGCTAGAAGGGAATTGAAGAGGCAGGCGTGCGGCCACCATGGTCCTCTAGCAGTCCTTAGGGTGCGCGCAGAAGCCCGGTGCTCTGCGGCTTCGTTCTTCGCCCTCGTACAAGCTACCGCTCTGTCCGGCTCCCGGAGCAGGAGAAGCGGCTGCTTCGCGCACACAACAGCGGAGCGGCAGCCGTACGCTCCGAAGCGCTGCTTCAGCCGAAAGACGCCGGCCACCGGCGCTTGGCTTCGGACAGCTCCGGAGAGCCGTAGTGTGCGTCTGCACTAGACTGCATCATAGCGAAAAGCTTTGGCAGTGTGTCTCGCAGGGAGATAGCTTAGGAGCGCAGCACACTTATGCCTCCCTTGCCCAGAAACACGGATTTGCTGCACACTCCAAAAACACTGCTCTTTCCATGGTACTATGTAAGCTGCTGTCTGACGCCCGTTCTCTTCTGCCCACTCTTGCCCAGCTGGTTGCTGCAGCGTGCTCGTGCCTTCCTGGCATTCAGAGCACAGTGAAAGCAATCGCAAAAGTCCAGCAGCTGCTGACTCCCAAACAAAAGGCGCTGGCTACGTTCTTGCTTCTCGACAACTCAACACAGCCCTTCATTTCTGCAGCTGCCATCGAGTTTTCTGCATCTCGAGCCTTCTGGGATGAGCTCCAATTTCCCAAGAGGGGCTGCATCAGGACGAAGTCAAAACCCAGGAAAGTTGTCTCGGAACACCTTCAATAAAGCATGCCAGCAGTGCATTGAAAAGGCAGGTAGCTTTAGCCACCGTCCTCTAGCAGTCGCAAGGCTGTGCACACAATGTCGTCTCCCTGCGGCAACGTTCTTCGCCCTCGTACAAGCTACCGCTCTGTCCGGCTCCCGGAGCAGGAGAAGCGGCTGCTTCGCGCTCACAACAGCGGAGCGGCAGCCGTCCGCTTCGAAGCGCTGCTTCAGCCGAAAGACGCCGGCCACCGGCGCTTGGCTTCGGACAGCTCCGGAGAGCCGTAGTGTGGGTATGCACTAGACTGCATCATAGCGAAAAGCTTTGGCAGTGTGTCGCGCAGGGAGATAGCTTAGGAGCACAGCGCACTTATGCCTCCCTTGTCCAGAAACACTATTTTACTGCACACTCCAAAAACACTGCCCTTTCCAGGGCAAGATGCCAGATGCTCTCTGATGGCCGTGCTCCCTCCCTGCTCTTGCCCAGCTCGTTGTTTCAGCGTGCACGTGCCGTCCTGGCATTCAGTGCACAGTGAAAGCAATCGCAAAAGTCCAGCAGCTGCTGACTCCCAAACACAAGGCGCTGGCTATGTTCTTGCTTCTCGACAACTCAACGCAGCCCTTCATTTCTGCAGTTGTCATCGAGGTCTCTGCATGTCGGAGACTCAGAGGACGAGCACGAGTTTCCCACGAGGGGCTGCATCACGAGGAATTCAAAACTCCGGGAATTTGTCCTGGAACACCTTCCATAAGGATGCTAGAAGGGAATTGAAGAGGCAGGCGTGCGGCCACCACGGTCCTCTAGCAGTCCTTAGGGTGCGCGCAGAAGCCCGGTGCTCTGCGGCTTCGTTCTTCGCCCTCGTACAAGCTACCGCTCTGTCCGGCTCCCGGAGCAGGAGAAGCGGCTGCTTCGCGCACACAACAGCGGAGCGGCAGCCGTACGCTCCGAAGCGCTGCTTCAGCCGAAAGACGCCGGCCACCGGCGCTTGGCTTCGGACAGCTCCGGAGAGCCGTAGTGTGCGTCTGCACTAGACTGCATCATAGCGAAAAGCTTTGGCAGTGTGTCTCGCAGGGAGATAGCTTAGGAGCGCAGCGCACTTATGCCTCCCTTGCCCAGAAACACGGATTTGCTGCACACTCCAAAAACACTGCTCTTTCCATGGTACTATGTAAGCTGCTGTCTGACGCCCGTTCTCTTCTGCCCACTCTTGCCCAGCTGGTTGTTGCAGCGTGCACGTGCCTTCCTGGCATTCAGAGCACAGTGAAAGCAATCGCAAAAGTCCAGCAGCTGCTGACTCCCAAACACAAGGCGCTGGCTACGTTCTTGCTTCTCCACACTTCAACAGAGTCCTTCATTTCTGCAGCTGCCATCGAGTTTTCTGCATCTCGAGCCTTCTGGGACGAGCACCAATTTCCCAAGAGGGGCTGCATCAGGACGAAGTCAAAACTCAGGAAAGTTGTCTCGGAACACCTTCAATAAAGCATGCCAGCAGTGCATTGAAAAGGCAGGTAGCTTTAGCCACCGTCCTCTAGCAGTCGCAAGGCTGTGCACACAATGTCGTCTCCCTGCGGCAACGTTCTTCGCCCTCGTACAAGCTACCGCTCTGTCCGGCTCCCGGAGCAGGAGAAGCGGCTGCTTCGCGCACGCAACAGCGGAGCGGCAGCCGTACGCTCCGAAGCGCTGCTTCAGCCGAAAGACGCCGGCCACCGGTGCTTGGCTTCGGACAGCTCCGGAGAGCCGTAGTGTGCGTCTGCACTAGACTGCATCATAGCGAAAAGCTTTGGCAGTGTGTCTCGCAGGGAGATAGCTTAGGAGCACAGCGCACTTATGCCTCCCTTGCCCAGAAACACGGATTTGCTGCACACTCCAAAAACACTGCTCTTTCCATGGTACTATGTAAACTGCTGTCTGATGCCCGTTCTCTTCTGCCCACTCCTGCGCAGCTCGTTGTTGCAGCGTGCTCGTGCCTTCCTGGCATTCAGTGCACAGTGAAAGCAATCGCAAAAGTCCAGCAGCTGCTGACTCCCAAACACAAGGCGCTTGTCTACGTTCTTGCTTCTCGACAACTCAACGCAGCCCTTCATTTCTGCAGCTGCCATCGAGTTTTCTGCATCTCGAGCCTTCTGGGATGAGCTCCAATTTCCCAAGAGGGGCTGCATCAGGACGAAGTCAAAACCCAGGAAAGTTGTCTCGGAACACCTTCAATAAAGCATGCCAGCAGTGCATTGAAAAGGCAGGGATCTTTAGCCACCGTCCTCTAGCAGTCGCAAGGCTGTGCACACAATGTCGTCTCCCTGCGGCAACGTTCTTCGCCCTCGTACAAGCTACCGCTCTGTCCGGCTCCCGGAGCAGGAGAAGCGGCTGCTTCGCGCACACAACAGCGAAGCGGCAGCCGTCCGCTCCGAAGCGCTGCTTCAGCCGAAAGACGCCGGCCACCGGCGCTTGGCTTCGGACAGCTCCGGAGAGCCGTAGTGTGCGTCTGCACTAGACTGCATCATCGCGAAAAGCTTTGGCAGTGTGTCTCGCAGAGAGATAGCTTAGGAGCGCAGCGCACTTATGCCTCCCTTGTCCAGAAACACGATTTTACTGCACACTCCAAAAACACTGCCCTTTCCAGGGCAAGATGCCAGATGCTCTCTGATGGCCGTGATCTTTCGATTACTCTTGCCCAGCTCGTTGTTTTAACGTGCACATGCCGTCCTGGCATTCAGTGCACAGTGAAAGCAATCGCAAAAGTCCAGCAGCTGCTGACTCCCAAACACAAGGCGCTGGCTATGTTCTTGCTTCTCGACAACTCAACGCAGCCCTTCATTTCTGCAGTTGTCATCGAGGTCTCTGCATGTCGGAGACTCAGAGGACGAGCACGAGTTTCCCACGAGGGGCTGCATCACGAGGAATTCAAAACTCCGGGAATTTGTCCTGGAACACCTTCCATAAGGATGCTAGAAGGGAATTGAAGAGGCAGGCGTGCGGCCACCACGGTCCTCTAGCAGTCCTTAGGGTGCGCGCAGAAGCCCGGTGCTCTGCGGCTTCGTTCTTCGCCCTCGTACAAGCTACCGCTCTGTCCGGCTCCCGGAGCAGGAGAAGCGGCTGCTTCGCGCACACAACAGCGGAGCGGCAGCCGTACGCTCCGAAGCGCTGCTTCAGCCGAAAGACGCCGGCCACCGGCGCTTGGCTTCGGACAGCTCCGGAGAGCCGTAGTGTGCGTCTGCACTAGACTGCATCATAGCGAAAAGCTTTGGCAGTGTGTCTCGCAGGGAGATAGCTTAGGAGCGCAGCACACTTATGCCTCCCTTGCCCAGAAACACGGATTTGCTGCACACTCCAAAAACACTGCTCTTTCCATGGTACTATGTAAGCTGCTGTCTGACGCCCGTTCTCTTCTGCCCACTCTTGCCCAGCTGGTTGCTGCAGCGTGCACGTGCCTTCCTGGCATTCAGAGCACAGTGAAAGCAATCGCAAAAGTCCAGCAGCTGCTGACTCCCAAACACAAGGCGCTGGCTACGTTCTTGCTTCTCCACACTTCAACAGAGTCCTTCATTTCTGCAGCTGCCATCGAGTTTTCTGCATCTCGAGCCTTCTGGGACGAGCACCAATTTCCCAAGAGGGGCTGCATCAGGACGAAGTCAAAACTCAGGAAAGTTGTCTCGGAACACCTTCAATAAAGCATGCCAGCAGTGCATTGAAAAGGCAGGTAGCTTTAGCCACCGTCCTCTAGCAGTCGCAAGGCTGTGCACACAATGTCGTCTCCCTGCGGCAACGTTCTTCGCCCTCGTACAAGCTACCGCTCTGTCCGGCTCCCGGAGCAGGAGAAGCGGCTGCTTCGCGCACGCAACAGCGGAGCGGCAGCCGTACGCTCCGAAGCGCTGCTTCAGCCAAAAGACGCCGGCCACCGGCGCTTGGCTTCGGACAGCTCCGGAGAGCCGTAGTGTGCGTCTGCACTAGACTGCATCATAGCGAAAAGCTTTGGCAGTGTGTCTCGCAGGGAGATAGCTTAGGAGCGCAGCGCACTTATGCCTCCCTTGCCCAGAAACACGGATTTGCTGCACACTCCAAAAACACTGCTCTTTCCATGGTACTATGTAAGCTGCTGTCTGATGCCCGTTCTCTTCTGCCCACTCCTGCGCAGCTGGTTGTTGCAGCGTGCTCGTGCCTTCCTGGCATTCAGTGCACAGTGAAAGCAATCGCAAAAGGCCAGCAGCTGCTGACTCCCAAACAAAAGGCGCTTGTCTACGTTCTTGCTTCTCGACAACTCAACGCAGCCCTTCATTTCTGCAGCTGCCATCGAGTTTTCTGCATCTCGTGCCTTCTGGGATGAGCTCCAATTTCCCAAGAGGGGCTGCATCAGGACGAAGTCAAAACCCAGGAAAGTTGTCTCGGAACACCTTCAATAAAGCATGCCAGCAGTGCATTGAAAAGGCAGGTAGCTTTAGCCACCGTCCTCTAGCAGTCGCAAGGCTGTGCACACAATGTCGTCTCCCTGCGGCAACGTTCTTCGCCCTCGTACAAGCTACCGCTCTGTCCGGCTCCCGGAGCAGGAGAAGCGGCTGCTTCGCGCACACAACAGCGAAGCGGCAGCCGTCCGCTCCGAAGCGCTGCTTCAGCCGAAAGACGCCGGCCACCGGCGCTTGGCTTCGGACAGCTCCGGAGAGCCGTAGTGTGCGTCTGCACTAGACTGCATCATAGCGAAAAGCTTTGGCAGTGTGTCTCGCAGGGAGATAGCTTAGGAGCGCAGCGCACTTATGCCTCCCTTGTCCAGAAACACGATTTTACTGCACACTCCAAAAACACTGCCCTTTCCAGGGCAAGATGCCAGATGCTCTCTGATGGCCGTGATCTTTCGATTACTCTTGCCCAGCTCGTTGTTTTAACGTGCACATGCCGTCCTGGCATTCAGTGCACAGTGAAAGCAATCGCAAAAGTCCAGCAGCTGCTGACTCCCAAACACAAGGCGCTGGCTATGTTCTTGCTTCTCGACAACTCAACGCAGCCCTTCATTTCTGCAGTTGTCATCGAGGTCTCTGCATGTCGGAGACTCAGAGGACGAGCACGAGTTTCCCACGAGGGGCTGCATCACGAGGAATTCAAAACTCCGGGAATTTGTCCTGGAACACCTTCCATAAGGATGCTAGAAGGGAATTGAAGAGGCAGGCGTGCGGCCACCACGGTCCTCTAGCAGTCCTTAGGGTGCGCGCAGAAGCCCGGTGCTCTGCGGCTTCGTTCTTCGCCCTCGTACAAGCTACCGCTCTGTCCGGCTCCCGGAGCAGGAGAAGCGGCTGCTTCGCGCACACAACAGCGGAGCGGCAGCCGTACGCTCCGAAGCGCTGCTTCAGCCGAAAGACGCCGGCCACCGGCGCTTGGCTTCGGACAGCTCCGGAGAGCCGTAGTGTGCGTCTGCACTAGACTGCATCCTAGCGAAAAGCTTTGGCAGTGTGTCTCGCAGGGAGATAGCTTAGGAGCGCAGCGCACTTATGCCTCCCTTGCCCAGAAACACGGATTTGCTGCACACTCCAAAAACACTGCTCTTTCCATGGTACTATGTAAGCTGCTGTCTGACGCCCGTTCTCTTCTGCCCACTCTTGCCCAGCTGGTTGTTGCAGCGTGCACGTGCCTTCCTGGCATTCAGAGCACAGTGAAAGCAATCGCAAAAGTCCAGCAGCTGCTGACTCCCAAACACAAGGCGCTGGCTACGTTCTTGCTTCTCCACACTTCAACAGAGTCCTTCATTTCTGCAGCTGCCATCGAGTTTTCTGCATCTCGAGCCTTCTGGGACGAGCACCAATTTCCCAAGAGGGGCTGCATCAGGACGAAGTCAAAACTCAGGAAAGTTGTCTCGGAACACCTTCAATAAAGCATGCCAGCAGTGCATTGAAAAGGCAGGTAGCTTTAGCCACCGTCCTCTAGCAGTCGCAAGGCTGTGCACACAATGTCGTCTCCCTGCGGCAACGTTCTTCACCCTCGTACAAGCTACCGCTCTGTCCGGCTCCCGGAGCAGGAGAAGCGGCTGCTTCGCGCACGCAACAGCGGAGCGGCAGCCGTCCGCTCCGAAGCGCTGCTTCAGCCGAAAGACGCCGGCCACCGGCGCTTGGCTTCGGACAGCTCCGGAGAGCCGTAGTGTGCGTCTGCACTAGACTGCATCATAGCGAAAAGCTTTGGCAGTGTGTCGCGCAGGGAGATAGCTTAGGAGCGCAGCGCACTTATGCCTCCCTTGTCCAGAAACACGATTTTACTGCACACTCCAAAAACAGTACTCTTCCCAGGGCAATATATAAGCTGCTTTCTGACGGCCGTGATCTTTCGATTACTCTTGCCCAGCTCGTTGTTTTAACGTGCACATGCCGTCCTGGCATTCAGAGCACAGTGAAAGCAATCGCAAAAGTCCAGCAGCTGCTGACTCCCAAACACAAGGCGCTGGCTACGTTCTTGCTTCTCCACACTTCAACAGAGTCCTTCATTTCTGCAGCTGCCATCGAGTTTTCTGCATCTCGAGCCTTCTGGGATGAGCTCCAATTTCCCAAGAGGGGCTGCATCAGGACGAAGTCAAAACTCAGGAAAGTTGTCTCGGAGCACCTTCAATAAAGCATGCCAGCAGTGCATTGAAAAGGCAGGTAGCTTTAGCCACCGTCCTCTAGCAGTCGCAAGGCTGTGCACACAATGTCGTCTCCCTGCGGCAACGTTCTTCGCCCTCGTACAAGCTACCGCTCTGTCCGGCTCCCGGAGCAGGAGAAGCGGCTGCTTCGCGCACACAACAGCGGAGCGGCAGCCGTATGCTCCGAAGCGCTGCTTCAGCCGAAAGACGCCGGCCACCGGCGCTTGGCTTCGGACAGCTCCGGAGAGCCGTAGTGTGCGTCTGCACTAGACTGCATCATAGCGAAAAGCTTTGGCAGTGTGTCTCGCAGGGAGATAGCTTAGGAGCGCAGCGCACTTATGCCTCCCTTGCCCAGAAACACGATTTGCTGCACACTCCAAAAACACTGCTCTTTCCATGGTACTATGTAAGCTGCTGTCTGATGCCCGTTCTCTTCTGCCCACTCCTGCGCAGCTCGTTGTTGCAGCGTGCTCGTGCCTTCCTGGCATTCAGTGCACAGTGAAAGCAATCGCAAAAGTCCAGCAGCTGCTGACTCCCAAACAAAAGGCGCTTGTCTACGTTCTTGCTTCTCGACAACTCAACGCAGCCCTTCATTTCTGCAGCTGCCATCGAGTTTTCTGCATCTCGAGCCTTCTGGGATGAGCTCCAATTTCCCAAGAGGGGCTGCATCAGGACGAAGTCAAAACCCAGGAAAGTTGTCTCGGAACACCTTCAATAAAGCATGCCAGCAGTGCATTGAAAAGGCAGGTAGCTTTAGCCACCGTCCTCTAGCAGTCGCAAGGCTGTGCACACAATGTCGTCTCCCTGCGGCAACGTTCTTCGCCCTCGTACAAGCTACCGCTCTGTCCGGCTCCCGGAGCAGGAGAAGCGGCTGCTTCGCGCACACAACAGCGGAGCGGCAGCCGTCCGCTCCAAAGCGCTGCTTCAGCCGAAAGACGCCGGCCACCGGCGCTTGGCTTCGGACAGCTCCGGAGAGCCGTAGTGTGGGTATGCACTAGACTGCATCATAGCGAAAAGCTTTGGCAGTGTGTCTCGCAGGGAGATAGCTTAGGAGCGCAGCGCACTTATGCCTCCCTTGTCCAGAAACACGATTTTACTGCACACTCCAAAAACACTGCCCTTTCCAGGGCAAGATGCCAGATGCTCTCTGATGGCCGTGCTCCCTCCCTGCTCTTGCCCAGCTCGTTGTTTCAGCGTGCACGTGCCGTCCTGGCATTCAGTGCACAGTGAAAGCAATCGCAAAAGTCCAGCAGCTGCTGACTCCCAAACACAAGGCGCTGGCTATGTTCTTGCTTCTCGACAACTCAACGCAGCCCTTCATTTCTGCAGTTGTCATCGAGGTCTCTGCATGTCGGAGACTCAGAGGACGAGCACGAGTTTCCCACGAGGGGCTGCATCACGAGGAATTCAAAACTCCGGGAATTTGTCCTGGAACACCTTCCATAAGGATGCTAGAAGGGAATTGAAGAGGCAGGCGTGCGGCCACCACGGTCCTCTAGCAGTCCTTAGGGTGCGCGCAGAAGCCCGGTGCTCTGCGGCTTCGTTCTTCGCCCTCGTACAAGCTACCGCTCTGTCCGGCTCCCGGAGCAGGAGAAGCGGCTGCTTCGCGCACACAACAGCGGAGCGGCAGCCGTACGCTCCGAAGCGCTGCTTCAGCCGAAAGACGCCGGCCACCGGCGCTTGGCTTCGGACAGCTCCGGAGAGCCGTAGTGTGCGTCTGCACTAGACTGCATCATAGCGAAAAGCTTTGGCAGTGTGTCTCGCAGGGAGATAGCTTAGGAGCGCAGCGCACTTATGCCTCCCTTGCCCAGAAACACGGATTTGCTGCACACTCCAAAAACACTGCTCTTTCCATGGTACTATGTAAGCTGCTGTCTGACGCCCGTTCTCTTCTGCCCACTCTTGCCCAGCTGGTTGTTGCAGCGTGCACGTGCCTTCCTGGCATTCAGAGCACAGTGAAAGCAATCGCAAAAGTCCAGCAGCTGCTGACTCCCAAACACAAGGCGCTGGCTATGTTCTTGCTTCTCCACACTTCAACAGAGTCCTTCATTTCTGCAGCTGCCATCGAGTTTTCTGCATCTCGAGCCTTCTGGGACGAGCACCAATTTCCCAAGAGGGGCTGCATCAGGACGAAGTCAAAACTCAGGAAAGTTGTCTCGGAACACCTTCAATAAAGCATGCCAGCAGTGCATTGAAAAGGCAGGTAGCTTTAGCCACCGTCCTCTAGCAGTGCCAAGGCTGTGCACACAATGTCGTCTCCCTGCGGCAACGTTCTTCGCCCTCGTACAAGCTACCGCTCTGTCCGGCTCCCGGAGCAGGAGAAGCGGCTGCTTCGCGCACGCAACAGCGGAGCGGCAGCCGTCCGCTCCGAAGCGCTGCTTCAGCCGAAAGACGCCGGCCACCGGCGCTTGGCTTCGGACAGCTCCGGAGAGCCGTAGTGTGCGTCTGCACTAGACTGCATTATAGCGAAAAGCTTTGGCAGTGTGTCTCGCAGGGAGATAGCTTAGGAGCGCAGTGCACTTATGCCTCCCTTGTCCAGAAACACGATTTTACTGCACACTCCAAAAACAGTACTCTTCCCAGGGCAATATATAAGCTGCTTTCTGACGGCCGTGATCTTTCGATTACTCTTGCCCAGCTCGTTGTTTTAACGTGCACATGCCGTCCTGGCATTCAGTGCACAGTGAAAGCAATCGCAAAAGTCCAGCAGCTGCTGACTCCCAAACACAAGGCGCTGGCTAGGTTCTTGCTTCTCCACACTTCAACAGAGTCCTTCATTTCTGCAGCTGCCATCGAGTTTTCTGCATCTCGAGCCTTCTGGGATGAGCTCCAATTTCCCAAGAGGGGCTGCATCAGGACGAAGTCAAAACCCTGGAAAGTTGTCTCGGAACACCTTCAATAAAGCATGCCAGCAGTGCATTGAAAAGGCAGGTAGCTTTAGCCACCGTCCTCTAGCAGTGCCAAGGCTGTGCACACAATGTCGTCTCCCTGCGGCAACGTTCTTCGCCCTCGTACAAGCTACCGCTCTGTCCGGCTCCCGGAGCAGGAGAAGTGGCTGCTTCGCGCTCACAACAGCGGAGCGGCAGCCGTCCGCTTCGAAGCGCTGCTTCAGAAGAAAGACGCCGGCCACCGGCGCTTGGCTTCGGACAGCTCCGGAGAGCCGTAGTGTGCGTCTGCACTAGACTGCATCATAGCGAAAAGCTTTGGCAGTGTGTCGCGCAGGGAGATAGCTTAGGAGCGCAGCGCACTTATGCCTCCCTTGTCCAGAAACACGATTTTACTGCACACTCCAAAAACACTGCCCTTTCCAGGGCAAGATGCCAGATGCTCTCTGATGGCCGTGATCTTTCGATTACTCTTGCCCAGCTCGTTGTTTTAACGTGCACATGCCGTCCTGGCATTCAGTGCACAGTGAAAGCAATCGCAAAAGTCCAGCAGCTGCTGACTCCCAAACACAAGGCGCTGGCTATGTTCTTGCTTCTCGACAACTCAACGCAGCCCTTCATTTCTGCAGTTGTCATCGAGGTCTCTGCATGTCGGAGACTCAGAGGACGAGCACGAGTTTCCCAGGAGGGGCTGCATCACGAGGAATTCAAAACTCCGGGAATTTGTCCTGGAACACCTTCCATAAGGATGCTAGAAGGGAATTGAAGAGGCAGGCGTGCGGCCACCACGGTCCTCTAGCAGTCCTTAGGGTGCGCGCAGAAGCCCGGTGCTCTGCGGCTTCGTTCTTCGCCCTCGTACAAGCTACCGCTCTGTCCGGCTCCCGGAGCAGGAGAAGCGGCTGCTTCGCGCACACAACAGCGGAGCAGCAGCCGTACGCTCCGAAGCGCTGCTTCAGCCGAAAGACGCCGGCCACCGGCGCTTGGCTTCGGACAGCTCCGGAGAGCCGTAGTGTGCGTCTGCACTAGACTGCATCCTAGCGAAAAGCTTTGGCAGTGTGTCTCGCAGGGAGATAGCTTAGGAGCGCAGCGCACTTATGCCTCCCTTGCCCAGAAACACGGATTTGCTGCACACTCCAAAAACACTGCTCTTTCCATGGTACTATGTAAGCTGCTGTCTGACGCCCGTTCTCTTCTGCCCACTCTTGCCCAGCTGGTTGTTGCAGCGTGCACGTGCCTTCCTGGCATTCAGAGCACAGTGAAAGCAATCGCAAAAGTCCAGCAGCTGCTGACTCCCAAACACAAGGCGCTGGCTATGTTCTTGCTTCTCCACACTTCAACAGAGTCCTTCATTTCTGCAGCTGCCATCGAGTTTTCTGCATCTCGAGCCTTCTGGGACGAGCACCAATTTCCCAAGAGGGGCTGCATCAGGACGAAGTCAAAACTCAGGAAAGTTGTCTCGGAACACCTTCAATAAAGCATGCCAGCAGTGCATTGAAAAGGCAGGTAGCTTTAGCCACCGTCCTCTAGCAGTCGCAAGGCTGTGCACACAATGTCGTCTCCCTGCGGCAACGTTCTTCGCCCTCGTACAAGCTACCGCTCTGTCCGGCTCCCGGAGCAGGAGAAGCGGCTGCTTCGCGCACACAACAGCGGAGCGGCAGCCGTCCGCTCCGAAGCGCTGCTTCAGCCGAAAGACGCCGGCCACCGGCGCTTGGTTTCGGACAGCTCCGGAGAGCCGTAGTGTGCGTCTGCACTAGACTGCATCATAGCGAAAAGCTTTGGCAGTGTGTCTCGCAGGGAGATAGCTTAGGAGCGCAGCGCACTTATGCCTCCCTTGCCCAGAAACACGGATTTGCTGCACACTCCAAAAACACTGCTCTTTCCATGGTACTATGTAAGCTGCTGTCTGATGCCCGTTCTCTTCTGCCCACTCCTGCGCAGCTGGTTGTTGCAGCGTGCTCGTGCCTTCCTGGCATTCAGTGCACAGTGAAAGCAATCGCAAAAGTCCAGCAGCTGCTGACTCCCAAACAAAAGGCGCTTGTCTACGTTCTTGCTTCTCGACAACTCAACGCAGCCCTTCATTTCTGCAGCTGCCATCGAGTTTTCTGCATCTCGTGCCTTCTGGGATGAGCTCCAATTTCCCAAGAGGGGCTGCATCAGGACGAAGTCAAAACCCAGGAAAGTTGTCTCGGAACACCTTCAATAAAGCATGCCAGCAGTGCATTGAAAAGGCAGGTAGCTTTAGCCACCGTCCTCTAGCAGTCGCAAGGCTGTGCACACAATGTCGTCTCCCTGCGGCAACGTTCTTCGCCCTCGTACAAGCTACCGCTCTGTCCGGCTCCCGGAGCAGGAGAAGCGGCTGGTCGCGCTCACAACAGCGAAGCGGCAGCCGTCCGCTCCGAAGCGCTGCTTCAGCCGAAAGACGCCGGCCACCGGCGCTTGGCTTCGGACAGCTCCGGAGAGCCGTAGTGTGCGTCTGCACTAGACTGCATCATAGCGAAAAGCTTTGGCAGTGTGTCTCGCAGGGAGATAGCTTAGGAGCACAGCGCACTTATGCCTCCCTTGTCCAGAAACACGATTTTACTGCACACTCCAAAAACACTGCCCTTTCCAGGGCAAGATGCCAGATGCTCTCTGATGGCCGTGATCTTTCGATTACTCTTGCCCAGCTCGTTGTTTTAACGTGCACATGCCGTCCTGGCATTCAGTGCACAGTGAAAGCAATCGCAAAAGTCCAGCAGCTGCTGACTCCCAAACACAAGGCGCTGGCTATGTTCTTGCTTCTCGACAACTCAACGCAGCCCTTCATTTCTGCAGTTGTCATCGAGGTCTCTGCATGTCGGAGACTCAGAGGACGAGCACGAGTTTCCCACGAGGGGCTGCATCACGAGGAATTCAAAACTCCGGGAATTTGTCCTGGAACACCTTCCATAAGGATGCTAGAAGGGAATTGAAGAGGCAGGCGTGCGGCCACCACGGTCCTCTAGCAGTCCTTAGGGTGCGCGCAGAAGCCCGGTGCTCTGCGGCTTCGTTCTTCGCCCTCGTACAAGCTACCGCTCTGTCCGGCTCCCGGAGCAGGAGAAGCGGCTGCTTCGCGCACACAACAGCGGAGCGGCAGCCGTACGCTCCGAAGCGCTGCTTCAGCCGAAAGACGCCGGCCACCGGCGCTTGGCTTCGGACAGCTCCGGAGAGCCGTAGTGTGCGTCTGCACTAGACTGCATCCTAGCGAAAAGCTTTGGCAGTGTGTCTCGCAGGGAGATAGCTTAGGAGCGCAGCGCACTTATGCCTCCCTTGCCCAGAAACACGGATTTGCTGCACACTCCAAAAACACTGCTCTTTCCATGGTACTATGTAAGCTGCTGTCTGACGCCCGTTCTCTTCTGCCCACTCTTGCCCAGCTGGTTGTTGCAGCGTGCACGTGCCTTCCTGGCATTCAGAGCACAGTGAAAGCAATCGCAAAAGTCCAGCAGCTGCTGACTCCCAAACACAAGGCGCTGGCTACGTTCTTGCTTCTCCACACTTCAACAGAGTCCTTCATTTCTGCAGCTGCCATCGAGTTTTCTGCATCTCGAGCCTTCTGGGACGAGCACCAATTTCCCAAGAGGGGCTGCATCAGGACGAAGTCAAAACTCAGGAAAGTTGTCTCGGAACACCTTCAATAAAGCATGCCAGCAGTGCATTGAAAAGGCAGGTAGCTTTAGCCACCGTCCTCTAGCAGTCGCAAGGCTGTGCACACAATGTCGTCTCCCTGCGGCAACGTTCTTCGCCCTCGTACAAGCTACCGCTCTGTCCGGCTCCCGGAGCAGGAGAAGCGGCTGCTTCGCGCACGCAACAGCGGAGCGGCAGCCGTCCGCTCCGAAGCGCTGCTTCAGCCGAAAGACGCCGGCCACCGGCGCTTGGCTTCGGACAGCTCCGGAGAGCCGTAGTGTGCGTCTGCACTAGACTGCATTATAGCGAAAAGCTTTGGCAGTGTGTCGCGCTGGGAGATAGCTTAGGAGCGCAGCGCACTTATGCCTCCCTTGCCCAGAAACACGATTTTACTGCACACTCCAAAAACAGTACTCTTCCCAGGGCAATATATAAGCTGCTTTCTGACGGCCGTGATCTTTCGATTACTCTTGCCCAGCTCGTTGTTTTAACGTGCACATGCCGTCCTGGCATTCAGTGCACAGTGAAAGCAATCGCAAAAGTCCAGCAGCTGCTGACTCCCAAACACAAGGCGCTGGCTACGTTCTTGCTTCTCCACACTTCAACAGAGTCCTTCATTTCTGCAGCTGCCATCGAGTTTTCTGCATCTCGAGCCTTCTGGGATGAGCTCCAATTTCCCAAGAGGGGCTGCATCAGGACGAAGTCAAAACCCAGGAAAGTTGTCTCGGAACACCTTCAATAAAGCATGCCAGCAGTGCATTGAAAAGCCAGGGAGCTTTAGCCACCGTCCTCTAGCAGTCGCAAGGCTGTGCACACAATGTCGTCTCCCTGCGGCAACGTTCTTCGCCCTCGTACAAGCTACCGCTCTGTCCGGCTCCCGGAGCAGGAGAAGCGGCTGCTTCGCGCACACAACAGCGGAGCGGCAGCCGTACGCTCCGAAGCGCTGCTTCAGACGAAAGACGCCGGCCACCGGCGCTTGGCTTCGGACAGCTCCGGAGAGCCGTAGTGTGCGTCTGCACTAGACTGCATCATAGCGAAAAGCTTTGGCAGTGTGTCTCGCAGGGAGATAGCTTAGGAGCGCAGCGCACTTATGCCTCCCTTGCCCAGAAACACGGATTTGCTGCACACTCCAAAAACACTGCTCTTTCCATGGTACTATGTAAGCTGCTGTCTGACGCCCGTTCTCTTCTGCCCACTCTTGCCCAGCTGGTTGTTGCAGCGTGCACGTGCCTTCCTGGCATTCAGAGCACAGTGAAAGCAATCGCAAAAGTCCAGCAGCTGCTGACTCCCAAACACAAGGCGCTGGCTATGTTCTTGCTTCTCCACACTTCAACAGAGTCCTTCATTTCTGCAGCTGCCATCGAGTTTTCTGCATCTCGAGCCTTCTGGGACGAGCACCAATTTCCCAAGAGGGGCTGCATCAGGACGAAGTCAAAACTCAGGAAAGTTGTCTCGGAACACCTTCAATAAAGCATGCCAGCAGTGCATTGAAAAGGCAGGTAGCTTTAGCCACCGTCCTCTAGCAGTCGCAAGGCTGTGCACACAATGTCGTCTCCCTGCGGCAACGTTCTTCGCCCTCGTACAAGCTACCGCTCTGTCCGGCTCCCGGAGCAGGAGAAGCGGCTGCTTCGCGCACGCAACAGCGGAGCGGCAGCCGTCCGCTCCGAAGCGCTGCTTCAGCCGAAAGACGCCGGCCACCGGCGCTTGGCTTCGGACAGCTCCGGAGAGCCGTAGTGTGCGTCTGCACTAGACTGCATTATAGCGAAAAGCTTTGGCAGTGTGTCGCGCAGGGAGATAGCTTAGGAGCGCAGCGCACTTATGCCTCCCTTGTCCAGAAACACTATTTTACTGCACACTCCAAAAACACTGCCCTTTCCAGGGCAAGATGCCAGATGCTCTCTGATGGCCGTGATCTTTCGATTACTCTTGCCCAGCTCGTTGTTTTAACGTGCACATGCCGTCCTGGCATTCAGTGCACAGTGAAAGCAATCGCAAAAGTCCAGCAGCTGCTGACTCCCAAACACAAGGCGCTGGCTATGTTCTTGCTTCTCGACAACTCAACGCAGCCCTTCATTTCTGCAGTTGTCATCGAGGTCTCTGCATGTCGGAGACTCAGAGGACGAGCACGAGTTTCCCACGAGGGGCTGCATCACGAGGAATTCAAAACTCCGGGAATTTGTCCTGGAACACCTTCCATAAGGATGCTAGAAGGGAATTGAAGAGGCAGGCGTGCGGCCACCACGGTCCTCTAGCAGTCCTTAGGGTGCGCGCAGAAGCCCGGTGCTCTGCGGCTTCGTTCTTCGCCCTCGTGCAAGCTACCGCTCTGTCCGGCTCCCGGAGCAGGAGAAGCGGCTGCTTCGCGCACACAACAGCGGAGCGGCAGCCGTACGCTCCGAAGCGCTGCTTCAGCCGAAAGACGCCGGCCACCGGCGCTTGGCTTCGGACAGCTCCGGAGAGCCGTAGTGTGCGTCTGCACTAGACTGCATCCTAGCGAAAAGCTTTGGCAGTGTGTCTCGCAGGGAGATAGCTTAGGAGCGCAGCGAACTTATGCCTCCCTTGCCCAGAAACACGGATTTGCTGCACACTCCAAAAACACTGCTCTTTCCATGGTACTATGTAAGCTGCTGTCTGACGCCCGTTCTCTTCTGCCCACTCTTGCCCAGCTGGTTGTTGCAGCGTGCACGTGCCTTCCTGGCATTCAGAGCACAGTGAAAGCAATCGCAAAAGTCCAGCAGCTGCTGACTCCCAAACACAAGGCGCTGGCTACGTTCTTGCTTCTCCACACTTCAACAGAGTCCTTCATTTCTGCAGCTGCCATCGAGTTTTCTGCATCTCGAGCCTTCTGGGACGAGCACCAATTTCCCAAGAGGGGCTGCATCAGGACGAAGTCAAAACTCAGGAAAGTTGTCTCGGAACACCTTCAATAAAGCATGCCAGCAGTGCATTGAAAAGGCAGGTAGCTTTAGCCACCGTCCTCTAGCAGTCGCAAGGCTGTGCACACAATGTCGTCTCCCTGCGGCAACGTTCTTCGCCCTCGTACAAGCTACCGCTCTGTCCGGCTCCCGGAGCAGGAGAAGCGGCTGCTTCGCGCACGCAACAGCGGAGCGGCAGCCGTACGCTCCGAAGCGCTGCTTCAGCCAAAAGACGCCGGCCACCGGCGCTTGGCTTCGGACAGCTCCGGAGAGCCGTAGTGTGCGTCTGCACTAGACTGCATCATAGCGAAAAGCTTTGGCAGTGTGTCTCGCAGGGAGATAGCTTAGGAGCGCAGCGCACTTATGCCTCCCTTGCCCAGAAACACGGATTTGCTGCACACTCCAAAAACACTGCTCTTTCCATGGTACTATGTAAGCTGCTGTCTGATGCCCGTTCTCTTCTGCCCACTCCTGCGCAGCTGGTTGTTGCAGCGTGCTCGTGCCTTCCTGGCATTCAGTGCACAGTGAAAGCAATCGCAAAAGTCCAGCAGCTGCTGACTCCCAAACAAAAGGCGCTTGTCTACGTTCTTGCTTCTCGACAACTCAACGCAGCCCTTCATTTCTGCAGCTGCCATCGAGTTTTCTGCATCTCGTGCCTTCTGGGATGAGCTCCAATTTCCCAAGAGGGGCTGCATCAGGACGAAGTCAAAACCCAGGAAAGTTGTCTCGGAACACCTTCAATAAAGCATGCCAGCAGTGCATTGAAAAGGCAGGTAGCTTTAGCCACCGTCCTCTAGCAGTCGCAAGGCTGTGCACACAATGTCGTCTCCCTGCGGCAACGTTCTTCGCCCTCGTACAAGCTACCGCTCTGTCCGGCTCCCGGAGCAGGAGAAGCGGCTGCTTCGCGCACACAACAGCGAAGCGGCAGCCGTCCGCTCCGAAGCGCTGCTTCAGCCGAAAGACGCCGGCCACCGGCGCTTGGCTTCGGACAGCTCCGGAGAGCCGTAGTGTGCGTCTGCACTAGACTGCATCATAGCGAAAAGCTTTGGCAGTGTGTCTCGCAGGGAGATAGCTTAGGAGCACAGCGCACTTATGCCTCCCTTGTCCAGAAACACGATTTTACTGCACACTCCAAAAACACTGCCCTTTCCAGGGCAAGATGCCAGATGCTCTCTGATGGCCGTGATCTTTCGATTACTCTTGCCCAGCTCGTTGTTTTAACGTGCACATGCCGTCCTGGCATTCAGTGCACAGTGAAAGCAATCGCAAAAGTCCAGCAGCTGCTGACTCCCAAACACAAGGCGCTGGCTATGTTCTTGCTTCTCGACAACTCAACGCAGCCCTTCATTTCTGCAGTTGTCATCGAGGTCTCTGCATGTCGGAGACTCAGAGGACGAGCACGAGTTTCCCACGAGGGGCTGCATCACGAGGAATTCAAAACTCCGGGAATTTGTCCTGGAACACCTTCCATAAGGATGCTAGAAGGGAATTGAAGAGGCAGGCGTGCGGCCACCACGGTCCTCTAGCAGTCCTTAGGGTGCGCGCAGAAGCCCGGTGCTCTGCGGCTTCGTTCTTCGCCCTCGTACAAGCTACCGCTCTGTCCGGCTCCCGGAGCAGGAGAAGCGGCTGCTTCGCGCACACAACAGCGGAGCGGCAGCCGTACGCTCCGAAGCGCTGCTTCAGCCGAAAGACGCCGGCCACCGGCGCTTGGCTTCGGACAGCTCCGGAGAGCCGTAGTGTGCGTCTGCACTAGACTGCATCCTAGCGAAAAGCTTTGGCAGTGTGTCTCGCAGGGAGATAGCTTAGGAGCGCAGCGCACTTATGCCTCCCTTGCCCAGAAACACGGATTTGCTGCACACTCCAAAAACACTGCTCTTTCCATGGTACTATGTAAGCTGCTGTCTGACGCCCGTTCTCTTCTGCCCACTCTTGCCCAGCTGGTTGTTGCAGCGTGCACGTGCCTTCCTGGCATTCAGAGCACAGTGAAAGCAATCGCAAAAGTCCAGCAGCTGCTGACTCCCAAACACAAGGCGCTGGCTACGTTCTTGCTTCTCCACACTTCAACAGAGTCCTTCATTTCTGCAGCTGCCATCGAGTTTTCTGCATCTCGAGCCTTCTGGGACGAGCACCAATTTCCCAAGAGGGGCTGCATCAGGACGAAGTCAAAACTCAGGAAAGTTGTCTCGGAACACCTTCAATAAAGCATGCCAGCAGTGCATTGAAAAGGCAGGTAGCTTTAGCCACCGTCCTCTAGCAGTCGCAAGGCTGTGCACACAATGTCGTCTCCCTGCGGCAACGTTCTTCGCCCTCGTACAAGCTACCGCTCTGTCCGGCTCCCGGAGCAGGAGAAGCGGCTGCTTCGCGCACGCAACAGCGGAGCGGCAGCCGTCCGCTCCGAAGCGCTGCTTCAGCCGAAAGACGCCGGCCACCGGCGCTTGGCTTCGGACAGCTCCGGAGAGCCGTAGTGTGCGTCTGCACTAGACTGCATTATAGCGAAAAGCTTTGGCAGTGTGTCGCGCTGGGAGATAGCTTAGGAGCGCAGCGCACTTATGCCTCCCTTGTCCAGAAACACGATTTTACTGCACACTCCAAAAACAGTACTCTTCCCAGGGCAATATATAAGCTGCTTTCTGACGGCCGTGATCTTTCGATTACTCTTGCCCAGCTCGTTGTTTTAACGTGCACATGCCGTCCTGGCATTCAGAGCACAGTGAAAGCAATCGCAAAAGTCCAGCAGCTGCTGACTCCCAAACACAAGGCGCTGGCTACGTTCTTGCTTCTCCACACTTCAACAGAGTCCTTCATTTCTGCAGCTGCCATCGAGTTTTCTGCATCTCGAGCCTTCTGGGATGAGCTCCAATTTCCCAAGAGGGGCTGCATCAGGACGAAGTCAAAACCCAGGAAAGTTGTCTCGGAGCACCTTCAATAAAGCATGCCAGCAGTGCATTGAAAAGGCAGGGATCTTTAGCCACCGTCCTCTAGCAGTCGCAAGGCTGTGCACACAATGTCGTCTCCCTGCGGCAACGTTCTTCGCCCTCGTACAAGCTACCGCTCTGTCCGGCTCCCGGAGCAGGAGAAGCGGCTGCTTCGCGCACACAACAGCGGAGCGGCAGCCGTATGCTCCGAAGCGCTGCTTCAGCCGAAAGACGCCGGCCACCGGCGCTTGGCTTCGGACAGCTCCGGAGAGCCGTAGTGTGCGTCTGCACTAGACTGCATCATAGCGAAAAGCTTTGGCAGTGTGTCTCGCAGGGAGATAGCTTAGGAGCGCAGCGCACTTATGCCTCCCTTGCCCAGAAACACGATTTGCTGCACACTCCAAAAACACTGCTCTTTCCATGGTACTATGTAAGCTGCTGTCTGATGCCCGTTCTCTTCTGCCCACTCCTGCGCAGCTCGTTGTTGCAGCGTGCTCGTGCCTTCCTGGCATTCAGTGCACAGTGAAAGCAATCGCAAAAGTCCAGCAGCTGCTGACTCCCAAACAAAAGGCGCTTGTCTACGTTCTTGCTTCTCGACAACTCAACGCAGCCCTTCATTTCTGCAGCTGCCATCGAGTTTTCTGCATCTCGAGCCTTCTGGGATGAGCTCCAATTTCCCAAGAGGGGCTGCATCAGGACGAAGTCAAAACCCAGGAAAGTTGTCTCGGAACACCTTCAATAAAGCATGCCAGCAGTGCATTGAAAAGGCAGGTAGCTTTAGCCACCGTCCTCTAGCAGTCGCAAGGCTGTGCACACAATGTCGTCTCCCTGCGGCAACGTTCTTCGCCCTCGTACAAGCTACCGCTCTGTCCGGCTCCCGGAGCAGGAGAAGCGGCTGCTTCGCGCACACAACAGCGGAGCGGCAGCCGTCCGCTCCAAAGCGCTGCTTCAGCCGAAAGACGCCGGCCACCGGCGCTTGGCTTCGGACAGCTCCGGAGAGCCGTAATGTGGGTATGCACTAGACTGCATCATAGCGAAAAGCTTTGGCAGTGTGTCTCGCAGGGAGATAGCTTAGGAGCGCAGCGCACTTATGCCTCCCTTGTCCAGAAACACGATTTTACTGCACACTCCAAAAACACTGCCCTTTCCAGGGCAAGATGCCAGATGCTCTCTGATGGCCGTGCTCCCTCCCTGCTCTTGCCCAGCTCGTTGTTTCAGCGTGCACGTGCCGTCCTGGCATTCAGTGCACAGTGAAAGCAATCGCAAAAGTCCAGCAGCTGCTGACTCCCAAACACAAGGCGCTGGCTATGTTCTTGCTTCTCGACAACTCAACGCAGCCCTTCATTTCTGCAGTTGTCATCGAGGTCTCTGCATGTCGGAGACTCAGAGGACGAGCACGAGTTTCCCACGAGGGGCTGCATCACGAGGAATTCAAAACTCCGGGAATTTGTCCTGGAACACCTTCCATAAGGATGCTAGAAGGGAATTGAAGAGGCAGGCGTGCGGCCACCACGGTCCTCTAGCAGTCCTTAGGGTGCGCGCAGAAGCCCGGTGCTCTGCGGCTTCGTTCTTCGCCCTCGTACAAGCTACCGCTCTGTCCGCTCCCGGAGCAGGAGAAGCGGCTGCTTCGCGCACACAACAGCGGAGCGGCAGCCGTACGCTCCGAAGCGCTGCTTCAGCCGAAAGACGCCGGCCACCGGCGCTTGGCTTCGGACAGCTCCGGAGAGCCGTAGTGTGCGTCTGCACTAGACTGCATCCTAGCGAAAAGCTTTGGCAGTGTGTCTCGCAGGGAGATAGCTTAGGAGCGCAGCGCACTTATGCCTCCCTTGCCCAGAAACACGGATTTGCTGCACACTCCAAAAACACTGCTCTTTCCATGGTACTATGTAAGCTGCTGTCTGACGCCCGTTCTCTTCTGCCCACTCTTGCCCAGCTGGTTGTTGCAGCGTGCACGTGCCTTCCTGGCATTCAGAGCACAGTGAAAGCAATCGCAAAAGTCCAGCAGCTGCTGACTCCCAAACACAAGGCGCTGGCTATGTTCTTGCTTCTCCACACTTCAACAGAGTCCTTCATTTCTGCAGCTGCCATCGAGTTTTCTGCATCTCGAGCCTTCTGGGACGAGCACCAATTTCCCAAGAGGGGCTGCATCAGGACGAAGTCAAAACTCAGGAAAGTTGTCTCGGAACACCTTCAATAAAGCATGCCAGCAGTGCATTGAAAAGGCAGGTAGCTTTAGCCACCGTCCTCTAGCAGTCGCAAGGCTGTGCACACAATGTCGTCTCCCTGCGGCAACGTTCTTCGCCCTCGTACAAGCTACCGCTCTGTCCGGCTCCCGGAGCAGGAGAAGCGGCTGCTTCGCGCACGCAACAGCGGAGCGGCAGCCGTCCGCTCCGAAGCGCTGCTTCAGCCGAAAGACGCCGGCCACCGGCGCTTGGCTTCGGACAGCTCCGGAGAGCCGTAGTGTGCGTCTGCACTAGACTGCATTATAGCGAAAAGCTTTGGCAGTGTGTCGCGCTGGGAGATAGCTTAGGAGCGCAGCGCACTTATGCCTCCCTTGTCCAGAAACACGATTTTACTGCACACTCCAAAAACAGTACTCTTCCCAGGGCAATATATAAGCTGCTTTCTGACGGCCGTGATCTTTCGATTACTCTTGCCCAGCTCGTTGTTTTAACGTGCACATGCCGTCCTGGCATTCAGTGCACAGTGAAAGCAATCGCAAAAGTCCAGCAGCTGCTGACTCCCAAACACAAGGCGCTGGCTAGGTTCTTGCTTCTCCACACTTCAACAGAGTCCTTCATTTCTGCAGTTGCCATCGAGTTTTCTGCATCTCGAGCCTTCTGGGATGAGCTCCAATTTCCCAAGAGGGGCTGCATCAGGACGAAGTCAAAACCCAGGAAAGTTGTCTCGGAACACCTTCAATAAAGCATGCCAGCAGTGCATTGAAAAGGCAGGTAGCTTTAGCCACCGTCCTCTAGCAGTGCCAAGGCTGTGCACACAATGTCGTCTCCCTGCGGCAACGTTCTTCGCCCTCGTACAAGCTACCGCTCTGTCCGGCTCCCGGAGCAGGAGAAGCGGCTGCTTCGCGCTCACAACAGCGGAGCGGCAGCCGTCCGCTTCGAAGCGCTGCTTCAGACGAAAGACGCCGGCCACCGGCGCTTGGCTTCGGACAGCTCCGGAGAGCCGTAGTGTGCGTCTGCACTAGACTGCATCATAGCGAAAAGCTTTGGCAGTGTGTCTCGCAGGGAGATAGCTTAGGAGCGCAGCGCACTTATGCCTCCCTTGTCCAGAAACACGATTTTACTGCACACTCCAAAAACACTGCCCTTTCCAGGGCAAGATGCCAGATGCTCTCTGATGGCCGTGATCTTTCGATTACTCTTGCCCAGCTCGTTGTTTTAACGTGCACATGCCGTCCTGGCATTCAGTGCACAGTGAAAGCAATCGCAAAAGTCCAGCAGCTGCTGACTCCCAAACACAAGGCGCTGGCTATGTTCTTGCTTCTCGACAACTCAACGCAGCCCTTCATTTCTGCAGTTGTCATCGAGGTCTCTGCATGTCGGAGACTCAGAGGACGAGCACGAGTTTCCCACGAGGGGCTGCATCACGAGGAATTCAAAACTCCGGGAATTTGTCCTGGAACACCTTCCATAAGGATGCTAGAAGGGAATTGAAGAGGCAGGCGTGCGGCCACCATGGTCCTCTAGCAGTCCTTAGGGTGCGCGCAGAAGCCCGGTGCTCTGCGGCTTCGTTCTTCGCCCTCGTACAAGCTACCGCTCTGTCCGGCTCCCGGAGCAGGAGAAGCGGCTGCTTCGCGCACACAACAGCGGAGCGGCAGCCGTACGCTCCGAAGCGCTGCTTCAGCCGAAAGACGCCGGCCACCGGCGCTTGGCTTCGGACAGCTCCGGAGAGCCGTAGTGTGCGTCTGCACTAGACTGCATCCTAGCGAAAAGCTTTGGCAGTGTGTCTCGCAGGGAGATAGCTTAGGAGCGCAGCGCACTTATGCCTCCCTTGCCCAGAAACACGGATTTGCTGCACACTCCAAAAACACTGCTCTTTCCATGGTACTATGTAAGCTGCTGTCTGACGCCCGTTCTCTTCTGCCCACTCTTGCCCAGCTGGTTGTTGCAGCGTGCACGTGCCTTCCTGGCATTCAGAGCACAGTGAAAGCAATCGCAAAAGTCCAGCAGCTGCTGACTCCCAAACACAAGGCGCTGGCTACGTTCTTGCTTCTCCACACTTCAACAGAGTCCTTCATTTCTGCAGCTGCCATCGAGTTTTCTGCATCTCGAGCCTTCTGGGATGAGCTCCAATTTCCCAAGAGGGGCTGCATCAGGACGAAGTCAAAACCCAGGAAAGTTGTCTCGGAACACCTTCAATAAAGCATGCCAGCAGTGCATTGAAAAGGCAGGGAGCTTTAGCCACCGTCCTCTAGCAGTCGCAAGGCTGTGCACACAATGTCGTCTCCCTGCGGCAACGTTCTTCGCCCTCGTACAAGCTACCGCTCTGTCCGGCTCCCGGAGCAGGAGAAGCGGCTGCTTCGCGCACACAACAGCGGAGCGGCAGCCGTACGCTCCGAAGCGCTGCTTCAGACGAAAGACGCCGGCCACCGGCGCTTGGCTTCGGACAGCTCCGGAGAGCCGTAGTGTGCGTCTGCACTAGACTGCATCCTAGCGAAAAGCTTTGGCAGTGTGTCTCGCAGGGAGATAGCTTAGGAGCGCAGCGCACTTATGCCTCCCTTGCCCAGAAACACGGATTTGCTGCACACTCCAAAAACACTGCTCTTTCCATGGTACTATGTAAGCTGCTGTCTGACGCCCGTTCTCTTCTGCCCACTCTTGCCCAGCTGGTTGTTGCAGCGTGCACGTGCCTTCCTGGCATTCAGAGCACAGTGAAAGCAATCGCAAAAGTCCAGCAGCTGCTGACTCCCAAACACAAGGCGCTGGCTATGTTCTTGCTTCTCCACACTTCAACAGAGTCCTTCATTTCTGCAGCTGCCATCGAGTTTTCTGCATCTCGAGCCTTCTGGGACGAGCACCAATTTCCCAAGAGGGGCTGCATCAGGACGAAGTCAAAACTCAGGAAAGTTGTCTCAGAACACCTTCAATAAAGCATGCCAGCAGTGCATTGAAAAGGCAGGTAGCTTTAGCCACCGTCCTCTAGCAGTCGCAAGGCTGTGCACACAATGTCGTCTCCCTGCGGCAACGTTCTTCGCCCTCGTACAAGCTACCGCTCTGTCCGGCTCCCGGAGCAGGAGAAGCGGCTGCTTCGCGCACGCAACAGCGGAGCGGCAGCCGTCCGCTCCGAAGCGCTGCTTCAGCCGAAAGACGCCGGCCACCGGCGCTTGGCTTCGGACAGCTCCGGAGAGCCGTAGTGTGCGTCTGCACTAGACTGCATTATAGCGAAAAGCTTTGGCAGTGTGTCGCGCAGGGAGATAGCTTAGGAGCGCAGCGCACTTATGCCTCCCTTGTCCAGAAACACGATTTTACTGCACACTCCAAAAACAGTACTCTTCCCAGGGCAATATATAAGCTGCTTTCTGACGGCCGTGATCTTTCGATTACTCTTGCCCAGCTCGTTGTTTTAACGTGCACATGCCGTCCTGGCATTCAGTGCACAGTGAAAGCAATCGCAAAAGTCCAGCAGCTGCTGACTCCCAAACACAAGGCGCTGGCTAGGTTCTTGCTTCTCCACACTTCAACAGAGTCCTTCATTTCTGCAGTTGCCATCGAGTTTTCTGCATCTCGAGCCTTCTGGGATGAGCTCCAATTTCCCAAGAGGGGCTGCATCAGGACGAAGTCAAAACCCAGGAAAGTTGTCTCGGAACACCTTCAATAAAGCATGCCAGCAGTGCATTGAAAAGGCAGGTAGCTTTAGCCACCGTCCTCTAGCAGTGCCAAGGCTGTGCACACAATGTCGTCTCCCTGCGGCAACGTTCTTCGCCCTCGTACAAGCTACCGCTCTGTCCGGCTCCCGGAGCAGGAGAAGCGGCTGCTTCGCGCTCACAACAGCGGAGCGGCAGCCGTCCGCTTCGAAGCGCTGCTTCAGACGAAAGACGCCGGCCACCGGCGCTTGGCTTCGGACAGCTCCGGAGAGCCGTAGTGTGCGTCTGCACTAGACTGCATCATAGCGAAAAGCTTTGGCAGTGTGTCTCGCAGGGAGATAGCTTAGGAGCGCAGCGCACTTATGCCTCCCTTGTCCAGAAACACGATTTTACTGCACACTCCAAAAACACTGCCCTTTCCAGGGCAAGATGCCAGATGCTCTCTGATGGCCGTGATCTTTCGATTACTCTTGCCCAGCTCGTTGTTTTAACGTGCACATGCCGTCCTGGCATTCAGTGCACAGTGAAAGCAATCGCAAAAGTCCAGCAGCTGCTGACTCCCAAACACAAGGCGCTGGCTATGTTCTTGCTTCTCGACAACTCAACGCAGCCCTTCATTTCTGCAGTTGTCATCGAGGTCTCTGCATGTCGGAGACTCAGAGGACGAGCACGAGTTTCCCACGAGGGGCTGCATCACGAGGAATTCAAAACTCCGGGAATTTGTCCTGGAACACCTTCCATAAGGATGCTAGAAGGGAATTGAAGAGGCAGGCGTGCGGCCACCACGGTCCTCTAGCAGTCCTTAGGGTGCGCGCAGAAGCCCGGTGCTCTGCGGCTTCGTTCTTCGCCCTCGTACAAGCTACCGCTCTGTCCGGCTCCCGGAGCAGGAGAAGCGGCTGCTTCGCGCACACAACAGCGGAGCGGCAGCCGTACGCTCCGAAGCGCTGCTTCAGCCGAAAGACGCCGGCCACCGGCGCTTGGCTTCGGACAGCTCCGGAGAGCCGTAGTGTGCGTCTGCACTAGACTGCATCCTAGCGAAAAGCTTTGGCAGTGTGTCTCGCAGGGAGATAGCTTAGGAGCGCAGCGCACTTATGCCTCCCTTGCCCAGAAACACGGATTTGCTGCACACTCCAAAAACACTGCTCTTTCCATGGTACTATGTAAGCTGCTGTCTGACGCCCGTTCTCTTCTGCCCACTCTTGCCCAGCTGGTTGTTGCAGCGTGCACGTGCCTTCCTGGCATTCAGAGCACAGTGAAAGCAATCGCAAAAGTCCAGCAGCTGCTGACTCCCAAACACAAGGCGCTGGCTACGTTCTTGCTTCTCCACACTTCAACAGAGTCCTTCATTTCTGCAGCTGCCATCGAGTTTTCTGCATCTCGAGCCTTCTGGGATGAGCTCCAATTTCCCAAGAGGGGCTGCATCAGGACGAAGTCAAAACCCAGGAAAGTTGTCTCGGAACACCTTCAATAAAGCATGCCAGCAGTGCATTGAAAAGGCAGGGAGCTTTAGCCACCGTCCTCTAGCAGTCGCAAGGCTGTGCACACAATGTCGTCTCCCTGCGGCAACGTTCTTCGCCCTCGTACAAGCTACCGCTCTGTCCGGCTCCCGGAGCAGGAGAAGCGGCTGCTTCGCGCACACAACAGCGGAGCGGCAGCCGTACGCTCCGAAGCGCTGCTTCAGACGAAAGACGCCGGCCACCGGCGCTTGGCTTCGGACAGCTCCGGAGAGCCGTAGTGTGCGTCTGCACTAGACTGCATCCTAGCGAAAAGCTTTGGCAGTGTGTCTCGCAGGGAGATAGCTTAGGAGCGCAGCGCACTTATGCCTCCCTTGCCCAGAAACACGGATTTGCTGCACACTCCAAAAACACTGCTCTTTCCATGGTACTATGTAAGCTGCTGTCTGACGCCCGTTCTCTTCTGCCCACTCTTGCCCAGCTGGTTGTTGCAGCGTGCACGTGCCTTCCTGGCATTCAGAGCACAGTGAAAGCAATCGCAAAAGTCCAGCAGCTGCTGACTCCCAAACACAAGGCGCTGGCTATGTTCTTGCTTCTCCACACTTCAACAGAGTCCTTCATTTCTGCAGCTGCCATCGAGTTTTCTGCATCTCGAGCCTTCTGGGACGAGCACCAATTTCCCAAGAGGGGCTGCATCAGGACGAAGTCAAAACTCAGGAAAGTTGTCTCAGAACACCTTCAATAAAGCATGCCAGCAGTGCATTGAAAAGGCAGGTAGCTTTAGCCACCGTCCTCTAGCAGTCGCAAGGCTGTGCACACAATGTCGTCTCCCTGCGGCAACGTTCTTCGCCCTCGTACAAGCTACCGCTCTGTCCGGCTCCCGGAGCAGGAGAAGCGGCTGCTTCGCGCACGCAACAGCGGAGCGGCAGCCGTCCGCTCCGAAGCGCTGCTTCAGCCGAAAGACGCCGGCCACCGGCGCTTGGCTTCGGACAGCTCCGGAGAGCCGTAGTGTGCGTCTGCACTAGACTGCATTATAGCGAAAAGCTTTGGCAGTGTGTCGCGCAGGGAGATAGCTTAGGAGCGCAGCGCACTTATGCCTCCCTTGTCCAGAAACACGATTTTACTGCACACTCCAAAAACAGTACTCTTCCCAGGGCAATATATAAGCTGCTTTCTGACGGCCGTGATCTTTCGATTACTCTTGCCCAGCTCGTTGTTTTAACGTGCACATGCCGTCCTGGCATTCAGTGCACAGTGAAAGCAATCGCAAAAGTCCAGCAGCTGCTGACTCCCAAACACAAGGCGCTGGCTAGGTTCTTGCTTCTCCACACTTCAACAGAGTCCTTCATTTCTGCAGTTGCCATCGAGTTTTCTGCATCTCGAGCCTTCTGGGATGAGCTCCAATTTCCCAAGAGGGGCTGCATCAGGACGAAGTCAAAACCCAGGAAAGTTGTCTCGGAACACCTTCAATAAAGCATGCCAGCAGTGCATTGAAAAGGCAGGTAGCTTTAGCCACCGTCCTCTAGCAGTGCCAAGGCTGTGCACACAATGTCGTCTCCCTGCGGCAACGTTCTTCGCCCTCGTACAAGCTACCGCTCTGTCCGGCTCCCGGAGCAGGAGAAGCGGCTGCTTCGCGCTCACAACAGCGGAGCGGCAGCCGTCCGCTTCGAAGCGCTGCTTCAGACGAAAGACGCCGGCCACCGGCGCTTGGCTTCGGACAGCTCCGGAGAGCCGTAGTGTGCGTCTGCACTAGACTGCATCATAGCGAAAAGCTTTGGCAGTGTGTCTCGCAGGGAGATAGCTTAGGAGCGCAGCGCACTTATGCCTCCCTTGTCCAGAAACACGATTTTACTGCACACTCCAAAAACACTGCCCTTTCCAGGGCAAGATGCCAGATGCTCTCTGATGGCCGTGATCTTTCGATTACTCTTGCCCAGCTCGTTGTTTTAACGTGCACATGCCGTCCTGGCATTCAGTGCACAGTGAAAGCAATCGCAAAAGTCCAGCAGCTGCTGACTCCCAAACACAAGGCGCTGGCTATGTTCTTGCTTCTCGACAACTCAACGCAGCCCTTCATTTCTGCAGTTGTCATCGAGGTCTCTGCATGTCGGAGACTCAGAGGACGAGCACGAGTTTCCCACGAGGGGCTGCATCACGAGGAATTCAAAACTCCGGGAATTTGTCCTGGAACACCTTCCATAAGGATGCTAGAAGGGAATTGAAGAGGCAGGCGTGCGGCCACCACGGTCCTCTAGCAGTCCTTAGGGTGCGCGCAGAAGCCCGGTGCTCTGCGGCTTCGTTCTTCGCCCTCGTACAAGCTACCGCTCTGTCCGGCTCCCGGAGCAGGAGAAGCGGCTGCTTCGCGCACACAACAGCGGAGCGGCAGCCGTACGCTCCGAAGCGCTGCTTCAGCCGAAAGACGCCGGCCACCGGCGCTTGGCTTCGGACAGCTCCGGAGAGCCGTAGTGTGCGTCTGCACTAGACTGCATCCTAGCGAAAAGCTTTGGCAGTGTGTCTCGCAGGGAGATAGCTTAGGAGCGCAGCGCACTTATGCCTCCCTTGCCCAGAAACACGGATTTGCTGCACACTCCAAAAACACTGCTCTTTCCATGGTACTATGTAAGCTGCTGTCTGACGCCCGTTCTCTTCTGCCCACTCTTGCCCAGCTGGTTGTTGCAGCGTGCACGTGCCTTCCTGGCATTCAGAGCACAGTGAAAGCAATCGCAAAAGTCCAGCAGCTGCTGACTCCCAAACACAAGGCGCTGGCTACGTTCTTGCTTCTCCACACTTCAACAGAGTCCTTCATTTCTGCAGCTGCCATCGAGTTTTCTGCATCTCGAGCCTTCTGGGATGAGCTCCAATTTCCCAAGAGGGGCTGCATCAGGACGAAGTCAAAACCCAGGAAAGTTGTCTCGGAACACCTTCAATAAAGCATGCCAGCAGTGCATTGAAAAGCCAGGGAGCTTTAGCCACCGTCCTCTAGCAGTCGCAAGGCTGTGCACACAATGTCGTCTCCCTGCGGCAACGTTCTTCGCCCTCGTACAAGCTACCGCTCTGTCCGGCTCCCGGAGCAGGAGAAGCGGCTGCTTCGCGCACACAACAGCGGAGCGGCAGCCGTACGCTCCGAAGCGCTGCTTCAGACGAAAGACGCCGGCCACCGGCGCTTGGCTTCGGACAGCTCCGGAGAGCCGTAGTGTGCGTCTGCACTAGACTGCATCCTAGCGAAAAGCTTTGGCAGTGTGTCTCGCAGGGAGATAGCTTAGGAGCGCAGCGCACTTATGCCTCCCTTGCCCAGAAACACGGATTTGCTGCACACTCCAAAAACAGTACTCTTCCCAGGGCAATATATAAGCTGCTTTCTGACGGCCGTGATCTTTCGATTACTCTTGCCCAGCTCGTTGTTTTAACGTGCACATGCCGTCCTGGCATTCAGAGCACAGTGAAAGCAATCGCAAAAGTCCAGCAGCTGCTGACTCCCAAACACAAGGCGCTGGCTACGTTCTTGCTTCTCCACACTTCAACAGAGTCCTTCATTTCTGCAGCTGCCATCGAGTTTTCTGCATCTCGAGCCTTCTGGGATGAGCTCCAATTTCCCAAGAGGGGCTGCATCAGGACGAAGTCAAAACTCAGGAAAGTTGTCTCGGAGCACCTTCAATAAAGCATGCCAGCAGTGCATTGAAAAGGCAGGTAGCTTTAGCCACCACGGTCCTCTAGCAGTCGCAAGGCTGTGCACACAATGTCGTCTCCCTGCGGCAACGTTCTTCGCCCTCGTACAAGCTACCGCTCTGTCCGGCTCCCGGAGCAGGAGAAGCGGCTGCTTCGCGCTCACAACAGCAGAGCGGCAGCCGTCCGCTTCGAAGCGCTGCTTCAGCCGAAAGACGCCGGCCACCGGCGCTTGGCTTCGGACAGCTCCGGAGAGCCGTAGTGTGCGTCTGCACTAGACTGCATCATAGCGAAAAGCTTTGGCAGTGTGTCTCGCAGGGAGATAGCTTAGGAGCGCAGCGCACTTATGCCTCCCTTGTCCAGAAACACGATTTTACTGCACACTCCAAAAACAGTACTCTTCCCAGGGCAATATATAAGCTGCTTTCTGACGGCCGTGATCTTTCGATTACTCTTGCCCAGCTCGTTGTTTTAACGTGCACATGCCGTCCTGGCATTCAGTGCACAGTGAAAGCAATCGCAAAAGTCCAGCAGCTGCTGACTCCCAAACACAAGGCGCTGGCTAGGTTCTTGCTTCTCCACACTTCAACAGAGTCCTTCATTTCTGCAGTTGCCATCGAGTTTTCTGCATCTCGAGCCTTCTGGGATGAGCTCCAATTTCCCAAGAGGGGCTGCATCAGGACGAAGTCAAAACCCAGGAAAGTTGTCTCGGAACACCTTCAATAAAGCATGCCAGCAGTGCATTGAAAAGGCAGGTAGCTTTAGCCACCGTCCTCTAGCAGTGCCAAGGCTGTGCACACAATGTCGTCTCCCTGCGGCAACGTTCTTCGCCCTCGTACAAGCTACCGCTCTGTCCGGCTCCCGGAGCAGGAGAAGCGGCTGCTTCGCGCTCACAACAGCGGAGCGGCAGCCGTCCGCTTCGAAGCGCTGCTTCAGACGAAAGACGCCGGCCACCGGCGCTTGGCTTCGGACAGCTCCGGAGAGCCGTAGTGTGCGTCTGCACTAGACTGCATCATAGCGAAAAGCTTTGGCAGTGTGTCTCGCAGGGAGATAGCTTAGGAGCGCAGCGCACTTATGCCTCCCTTGTCCAGAAACACGATTTTACTGCACACTCCAAAAACACTGCCCTTTCCAGGGCAAGATGCCAGATGCTCTCTGATGGCCGTGATCTTTCGATTACTCTTGCCCAGCTCGTTGTTTTAACGTGCACATGCCGTCCTGGCATTCAGTGCACAGTGAAAGCAATCGCAAAAGTCCAGCAGCTGCTGACTCCCAAACACAAGGCGCTGGCTATGTTCTTGCTTCTCGACAACTCAACGCAGCCCTTCATTTCTGCAGTTGTCATCGAGGTCTCTGCATGTCGGAGACTCAGAGGACGAGCACGAGTTTCCCACGAGGGGCTGCATCACGAGGAATTCAAAACTCCGGGAATTTGTCCTGGAACACCTTCCATAAGGATGCTAGAAGGGAATTGAAGAGGCAGGCGTGCGGCCACCACGGTCCTCTAGCAGTCCTTAGGGTGCGCGCAGAAGCCCGGTGCTCTGCGGCTTCGTTCTTCGCCCTCGTACAAGCTACCGCTCTGTCCGGCTCCCGGAGCAGGAGAAGCGGCTGCTTCGCGCACACAACAGCGGAGCGGCAGCCGTACGCTCCGAAGCGCTGCTTCAGCCGAAAGACGCCGGCCACCGGCGCTTGGCTTCGGACAGCTCCGGAGAGCCGTAGTGTGCGTCTGCACTAGACTGCATCCTAGCGAAAAGCTTTGGCAGTGTGTCTCGCAGGGAGATAGCTTAGGAGCGCAGCGCACTTATGCCTCCCTTGCCCAGAAACACGGATTTGCTGCACACTCCAAAAACACTGCTCTTTCCATGGTACTATGTAAGCTGCTGTCTGACGCCCGTTCTCTTCTGCCCACTCTTGCCCAGCTGGTTGTTGCAGCGTGCACGTGCCTTCCTGGCATTCAGAGCACAGTGAAAGCAATCGCAAAAGTCCAGCAGCTGCTGACTCCCAAACACAAGGCGCTGGCTACGTTCTTGCTTCTCCACACTTCAACAGAGTCCTTCATTTCTGCAGCTGCCATCGAGTTTTCTGCATCTCGAGCCTTCTGGGACGAGCACCAATTTCCCAAGAGGGGCTGCATCAGGACGAAGTCAAAACTCAGGAAAGTTGTCTCGGAACACCTTCAATAAAGCATGCCAGCAGTGCATTGAAAAGGCAGGTAGCTTTAGCCACCGTCCTCTAGCAGTCGCAAGGCTGTGCACACAATGTCGTCTCCCTGCGGCAACGTTCTTCGCCCTCGTACAAGCTACCGCTCTGTCCGGCTCCTGGAGCAGGAGAAGCGGCTGCTTCGCGCACGCAACAGCGGAGCGGCAGCCGTACGCTCCGAAGCGCTGCTTCAGCCGAAAGACGCCGGCCACCGGCGCTTGGCTTCGGACAGCTCCGGAGAGCCGTAGTGTGCGTCTGCACTAGACTGCATTATAGCGAAAAGCTTTGGCAGTGTGTCGCGCAGGGAGAGAGCTTAGGAGCGCAGCGCACTTATGCCTCCCTTGTCCAGAAACACGATTTTACTGCACACTCCAAAAACAGTACTCTTCCCAGGGCAATATATAAGCTGCTTTCTGACGGCCGTGATCTTTCGATTACTCTTGCCCAGCTCGTTGTTTTAACGTGCACATGCCGTCCTGGCATTCAGAGCACAGTGAAAGCAATCGCAAAAGTCCAGCAGCTGCTGACTCCCAAACACAAGGCGCTGGCTACGTTCTTGCTTCTCCACACTTCAACAGAGTCCTTCATTTCTGCAGCTGCCATCGAGTTTTCTGCATCTCGAGCCTTCTGGGATGAGCTCCAATTTCCCAAGAGGGGCTGCATCAGGACGAAGTCAAAACTCAGGAAAGTTGTCTCGGAGCACCTTCAATAAAGCATGCCAGCAGTGCATTGAAAAGGCAGGTAGCTTTAGCCACCGTCCTCTAGCAGTCGCAAGGCTGTGCACACAATGTCGTCTCCCTGCGGCAACGTTCTTCGCCCTCGTACAAGCTACCGCTCTGTCCGGCTCCCGGAGCAGGAGAAGCGGCTGCTTCGCGCTCACAACAGCAGAGCGGCAGCCGTCCGCTTCGAAGCGCTGCTTCAGCCGAAAGACGCCGGCCACCGGCACTTGGCTTCGGACAGCTCCGGAGAGCCGTAGTGTGCGTCTGCACTAGACTGCATCATAGCGAAAAGCTTTGGCAGTGTGTCTCGCAGGGAGATAGCTTAGGAGCGCAGCGCACTTATGCCTCCCTTGTCCAGAAACACGATTTTACTGCACACTCTAAAAACACTGCCCTTTCCAGGGAAAGATGCCAGGTGCTTTCTGACGGCCGTGATCTTTCGATTACTCTTGCCCAGCTCGTTGTTTTAACGTGCACATGCCGTCCTGGCATTCAGTCCACAGTGAAAGCAATCGCAAAAGTCCAGCAGCTGCAGACTCCCAAACACAAGGCGCTGGCTACGTTCTTGCTTCTCCACACTTCAACAGAGTCCTTCATTTCTGCAGCTGCCATCGAGTTTTCTGCATCTCGAGCCTTCTGGGAGGAGCACCAATTTCCCAAGAGGGGCTGCATCAGGACGAAGTCAAAACCCAGGAAAGTTGTCTCGGAACACCTTCAATAAAGCATGCCAGCAGTGCATTGAAAAGCCAGGGAGCTTTAGCCACCGTCCTCTAGCAGTCGCAAGGCTGTGCACACAATGTCGTCTCCCTGCGGCAACGTTCTTCGCCCTCGTACAAGCTACCGCTCTGTCCGGCTCCCGGAGCAGGAGAAGCGGCTGCTTCGCGCACACAACAGCGGAGCGGCAGCCGTATGCTCCGAAGCGCTGCTTCAGCTGAAAGACGCCGGCGACCGTCGCTTCGCTAAGGACAACAGCCGAGAGCCGTAGTGTGGGTATGCACTAGACTGCATCATAGCGAAAAGCTTAGCCATTGTGTCTCGCCGGGAGAAAGCTCAAACTTGTGCCGCCCAGCCAGTCTTATGGGAGCCCTTCAAACTGACATCAGGAACCTGGACTGGTGATTTTTCCTCCCCAGGGAAAATGGCCAAAGCATGTGCCCAGGGGCCCCAAGCACAGAGCTGAGACATGACTGTAAAAAATCCTTATATCGAAGGATGGACCCCAGACCGAAGTTGTCCCCTCCTCAAAGTTGTGCTGCCCTGATAGACCCAAGGGAGCCCTACAAAATGACATAAGCAACCTGGACTGGTGAGTTTTCTTTCCCAGGGAAAATGGCCAAAGCATGTGCCCAGGGGCCCCTGGCACTGGGCTGGGGCCTGAATGCAAAAAATCCTTATATCGAAGGATGGATCGCAGACTGAAGTTGTCCCCATCTCATACTTGTGCTGCCCTGATAGACCCAAGGGAGCCCTACAAACTGACATCAGCAACCTGGACTGGTGAGTTTTCTTTCCCAGGGAAAATGGCCAAAGGATGTGCCCAGGGGCCCCTGGCACTGGGCTCGGACCTGACTGCAAAGTATCCTTATATCCAAGGATGGACCCCGGACCGAAGTTTTCCTCTCCTCAAAGTTGTGCTGCCCTGATAGACCCAAGGGAGCCCTACAAACTGACATCAGCAACCTGGACTGGTGAGTTTTCTTTCCCAGGGAAAATGGCCAAAGGATGTGCCCAGGGGCCCCTGGCACTGGGCTCGGACCTGACTGCAAAGTATCCTTATATCGAAGGATGGACCCCAGACCGAAGTTGTCCCCTCCTCAAAGTTGTACTGCCCTGATAGACCCAAGGGAGCCCTACAAACTGACATCAGCAACCTGGACTGGTGAGTTTTCTTTCCCAGGGAAAATGGCCAAAGGATGTGCCCGGGGCCCCAGTCACTGGGCTGGGGCCTGAATGCAAATAATCCTTATATCGAAGGATGGTCCCCAGACCGAAGTTGTCCCCTCCTCAAAGTTGTGCTGCCCTGATAGACCCAAGGGAGCCCTAAAAAACTGACATCAGGAACCTGGACTGGTGAGGTTTCTTTCCCAGGGAAAATGGCCAAAGGGTGTGCCCAGTGGCCCGTGGCTCTGGGGTGGGGCCTGAATGCAAAAATCCTTGTATCGAAGGATGGATCGCAGACCGAAGTTGTCCCCTCCTCAAAGTTGTGCTGCCCTGATAGACCCAAGGGAGCCCTACAAACTGACATCAGCAACCTGGACTGGTGAATTTTCTTTCCCAGGGAAAATGGCCAAAGGATGTGCCCTGGGGCCCGTGGCACTGGGGTGGGGCCTGCCTGCAAATAATCCTTATATCGAAGGATGGACTCTAGACCGAAGTTGTCCCCTCCTCAAAGTTGTGCTGCCCTGATAGACCCAAGGGAGCCCTACAAACTGACATCAGCAACCTGGACTGGTGAGTTTTCTTTCCCAGGGAAAATGGCCAAAGGATGTGCCCAGGGGCCCCTGGCACTGGGCTCGGACCTGACTGCAAAGTATCCTTATATTGAAGGATGGTTCGCAGACCAAAGTTGTCCCATCCTCAAAGTTGTGCTTCCCAGATAGACCCAAGGGAGCCCTACAAACTGACATCAGCAACCTGGACTGGTGAGTTTTCTTTCCCAGGGAAAATGGCCAAAGGATGTGCCCAGGGGCCCCTGGCACTGGGCTGGGGCCTGACTGCAAAAAATCCTTATATCGAAGGATGGACCCCAGACCGAAGTTGTCCCCTCCTCAAAGTTGTGCTGCCCTGATAGACCCAAGGGAGCCCTACAAACTGACATCAGCAACCTGGACTGGTGAATTTTCTTTCCCAGGGAAAATGGCCAAAGGATGTGCCCAGGGGCCCCTGGCCCTGGGCTGGGGCCTGAATGCAAATAATCCTTATATCGAAGGATGGATCGCAGACTTAAGTTGTCCCCATCTGATACTTGTGCTGCTCTGATAGACCCAAGGGAGCCCTACAAACTGACATCAGCAACCTGGACTGGTGAGTTTTCTTTCCCAGAGAAAATGGCCAAAGGATGTGCCCAGGGGCCCCTGGCACTGGGGTGGGGCCTGACTGTGAAGAATCCTTACATCGAAGGATGGACCCCAGACCGAAGTTGTCCTCTCCTCAAAGTTGTGCTGCCCTGATAGACCCAAGGGAGCCCTACAAACTGACATCAGCAACCTGGACTGGTGAGTTTTCTTTCCCAGGGAAAATGGCCAAAGGATGTGCCCAGGGGCCCCTGGCACTGGGCTCGGACCTGACTGCAAAGTATCCTTATATCGAAGGATGGACCCCAGACCGAAGTTGTCCCCTCCTCAAAGTTGTGCTGCCCTGATAGACCCAAGGGAGCCCTAAAAACTGACATCAGCAACCTGGACTGGTGAGTTTTCTTTCCCAGGGAAAATGGCCAAAGGATGTGCCCAGGGACCCCTGGCACTGGGCTGGGGATTCACTGCAAAAAATCCTTATATCGAAGGATGGATCGCAGACCGAAGTTGTCCCCTCCTCAAAGTTGTGCTGCCCTGATAGACCCAAGGGAGCCCTACAAACTGACATCAGCAACCTGGACTGGTGAATTTTCTTTCCCAGGGAAAATGGCCAAAGGATGTGCCCAGGGGCCCCAGTCACTTGGCTCGGACCTGAATGCAAAAAATCCTTATATCGAAGGATGGACCCCAGACCGAAGTTGTCCCCTCCTCAAAGTTGTGCTGCCCTGATAGACCCAAGGGAGCCCTACAAACTGACATCAGCAACCTGGACTGGTGAGTTTTCTTTCCCAGGGAAAATGGCCAAAGGATGTGCCCAGGGGCCCCTGGCCCTGGGCTGGGGCCTGAATGCAAATAATCCTTATATCGAAGGATGGATCGCAGACTTAAGTTGTCCCCATCTGATACTTGTGCTGCCCTGATAGACCCAAGGGAGCCCTACAAACTGACATCAGCAACCTGGACTGGTGAGTTTTCTTTCCCAGGGAAAATGGCCAAAGCATGTGCCCAGGGGCCCCTGGCACTGGGCTCGGACCTGACTGCAAAGTATCCTTATATCCACGGATGGACCCCCAACCGAAGTTGTCCCCTCCTCAAAGTTGTGCTGCCCTGATAGACCCAAGGGAGCCCTACAAACTGACATCAGCAACCTGGACTGGTGAGTTTTCTTTCCCAGGGAAAATGGCCAAAGCATGTGCCCAGGGGCCCCAAGCACAGGGCTGGGACCTGACTGCAGAGAATCCTTATATCGAAGTTTGGACCCCCAACCAAAGTTGTCCCCTCCTCAAAGTTGTGCTGCCCTGATAGACCCAAGGGAGCCCTACAAACTGACATCAGCAACCTGGACTGGTGAATTTTCTTTCCCAGGGAAAATGGCCAAAGGATGTGCCCTGGGGCACCTGGCACTGGGCTGGGGCCTGAATGCAAATAATCCTTATATCCTAGTTTGGACCCCCAACCGAAGTTGTCCCCTCCTCAAAGTTGTGCTGCCCTGATAGACCCAAGGGAGCCCTACAAACTGACATCAGCAACCTGGACTGGTGAATTTTCTTTCCCAGGGAAAATGGCCAAAGGATGTGCCCAGGGGCCCCAGGCACTTGGCTCGGACCTGAATGCAAAAAATCCTTATATCGAAGGATGGACCCCAGACCGAAGTTGTCCCCTCCTCAAAGTTGTGCTGCCCTGATAGACCCAAGGGAGCCCTACAAACTGACATCAGCAACCTGGACTGGTGAGTTTTCTTTCCCAGGGAAAATGGCCAAAGCATGTGCCCAGGAGCCCCTGGCACTGGGCTGGGGCCTGAATACAAAAAATCCTTATATCGAAGTTTGGATCGCAGACCGAAGTTATCCCCTCCTGAAATTTCTGCTTCCCAGATAGACCCAAGGGAGCCCTACAAACTGACATCAGCAACCTGTTCTGGTGAGTTTTCTTTCCCAGGGAAAATGGCCAAAGGATGTGCCCAGTGGCCCCTGGCACTGGGCTCGAACCTGACTGCAAAGTATCCTTATATCCAAGGATGGACCCCGGACCGAAGTTGTCCCCTCCTCAAACATTTGCTGCCCTGATAGACCCAAGGGAGCCCTACAAACTGACATCAGCAACCTGGACTGGTGAGTTTTCTTTCCCAGGGAAAATGGCCAAAGGATGTGCCCAGGGCCCCAGTCACTGGGCTGGGGCCTGAATGCAAAAAATCCTTATATCGAAGGATGGACCCCAGACCGAAGTTGTCCCCTCCTCAAAGTTGTGCTGCCCTGATAGACCCAAGGGAGCCCTAAAAAACTGACATCAGGAACCTGGACTGGTGAGGTTTCTTTCCCAGGGAAAATGGCCAAAGGATGTGCCCAGGGGCCCCTGGCTCTGGGGTGGGGCCTGACTTCAAAAATCCTTGTATCGAAGGATGGATCGCAGACCGAAGTTGTCCCCTCCTCAAAGTTGTGCTGCCCTGATAGACCCAAGGGAGCCCTACAAACTGACATCAGCAACCTGGACTGGTGAATTTTCTTTCCCAGGGAAAATGGCCAAAGCATGTGCCCAGGGGCCCCTGGCACTGGGCTGGGACCTGAATGCAAAAAATCCTTATATCGAAGGATGGACCCCAGACCGAAGTTGTCCCCTCCTCAAAGTTGTGCTGCCCTGATAGACCCAAGGGAGCCCTACAAACTGACATCAGCAACCTGGACTGGTGAGTTTTCTTTCCCAGGGAAAATGGCCAAAGGATGTGCCAGGGGCCCCTGGCACTGGGCTCGGACCTGACTGCAAAGTATCCTTATATTGAAGGATGGTTCGCAGACCAAAGTTGTCCCCTCCTCAAAGTTGTGCTGCCCTGATAGACCCAAGGGAGCCCTACAAACTGACATCAGCAACCTGTTCTGGTGAGTTTTCTTTCCCAGGGAAAATGGCTAAAGCATGTGCCCAGTGGCCCCTGGCACTGGGCTGGGACCTGAATGCAAAAAATCCTTATATCGAAGGATGGACCCCAGACTGAAGTTGTCCCCTCCTCAAAGTTGTGCTGCCCTGATAGACCCAAGGGAGCCCTACAAACAGACATCAGGAACCTGGACTGGTGAGTTTTCTTTCCCAGGGAAAATGGCCAAAGGATGTGCCCGGGGCCCCAGTCACTGGGCTGGGACCTGAATGCAAAAAATCCTTATATCGAAGGATGGACCCCAGACCGAAGTTGTCCCCTCCTCAAAGTTGTGCTGCCCTGATAGACCCAAGGGAGCCCTAAAAAACTGACATCAGGAACCTGGACTGGTGAGTTTTCTTTCCCAGGGAAAATGGCCAAAGGATGTGCCCGGGGCCCCTGGCACTGCTCTGGAGCCTGAATGCAAAATATCCTTATATCGAAGGATGGATCGCAGACCGAAGTTGTCCCCTCCTCAAAGTTGTGCTTCCCAGATAGACCCAAGGGAGCCCTACAAACTGACATCAGCAACCTGGACTGGTGAATTTTCTTTCCCAGGGAAAATGGCCAAAGGATGTGCCCAGGAGCCCCTGGCACTGGGCTGGGGCCTGAATGCAAAAAATCCTTATATCGAAGGATGGACCCCAGACCGAAGTTGTCCCCTCCTCAAAGTTGTGCTGCCCTGATAGACCCAAGGGAGCCCTACAAACTGACATCAGCAACCTGGACTGGTGAATTTTCTTTCCCAGGGAAAATGGCCAAAGGATGTGCCCAGGGGCCCCTGGCCCTGGGCTGGGGCCTGAATGCAAATAATCCTTATATCGAAGGATGGACCCCAGACCGAAGTTGTCCCCTCCTTAAAGTTGTGCTGCCCTGATAGACCCAAGTGAGCCCTAAAAACTGACATCAGCAACCTGGACTGGTGAGTTTTCTTTCCCAGGGAAAATGGCCAAAGGATGTGCCCAGGGCCCCTGGCGCTGGGGTGGGGCCTGACTGTGAAGAATCCTTATATCGAAGAATGGATCGCGTACCGAAGTTGTCCCCTCCTCAAAGTTGTGCTGCCCTGATAGACCCAAGGGAGCCCTACAAACTGACATCAGCAACCTGGACTGGTGAGTTTTCTTTCCCAGGGAAAATGGCCAAAGGATGTGCCAAGGGACCCCTGGCACTGGGCTGGGGCTTCACTGCAAAAAATCCTTATATCGAAGGATGGATCGCAGACCGAAGTTGTCCCCTCCTCAAAGTTCTGCTGCCCTGATAGACCCAAGGGAGCCCTACAAACTGACATCAGCAACCTGGACTGGTGAGTTTTCTTTCCCAGGGAAAATGGCCAAAGGATGTGCCCAGGGGCCCCAGGCACTTGGCTCGGACCTGAATGCAAAAAATCCTTATATCGAAGGATGGACCACAGATCGAAGTTGTCCCCTCCTCAAAGTTGTGCTGCCCTGATAGACCCAAGGGAGCCCTACAAACTGACATCAGCAACCTGGACTGGTGAGTTTTCTTTCCCAGGGAAAATGGCCGAAGCATGTGCCCAGGGGCCCCTGGCACTGGGCTGGGGCCTGAATGCAAATAAACCTTATATCGAAGGATGGATCGCAGACTGAAGTCCCCATCTCATACTTGTGCTGCCCTGATAGACCCAAGGGAGCCCTAGAAACTGACATAAGGAACCTGGACTGGTGAGTTTTCTTTCCCAGGGAAAATGGCCAAAGGATGTGCCCGGGGCCCCAGTCACTGGGCTGGGGCCTGACTGCAAAAAATCCTTATATCGAAGGATGGACCCCAGACCGAAGTTGTCCCCTCCTCAAAGTTGTGCTGCCCTGATAGACCCAAGGGAGCCCTAAAAAACTGACATCAGGAACCTGGACTGGTGAGGTTTCTTTCCCAGGGAAAATGGCCAAAGGATGTGCCCAGTGGCCCCTGGCTCTGGGGTGGGGCCTGACTTCAAAAATCCTTGTATCGAAGGATGGATCGCAGACCGAAGTTGTCCCCTCCTCAAAGTTGTGCTGCCCTGATAGACCCAAGGGAGCCCTACAAACTGACATCAGCAACCTGGACTGGTGAATTTTCTTTCCCAGGGAAAATGGCCAAAGCATGTGCCCAGGGGCCCCTGGCACTGGGCTGGGGCCTGAATGCAAATAATCCTTATATCGAAGGATGGACTCCAGACCGAAGTTGTCCCCTCCTCAAAGTTGTGCTGCCCTGATAGACCCAAGGGAGCCCTACAAACTGACATCAGCAACCTGGACTGGTGAGTTTTCTTTCCCAGGGAAAATGGCCAAAGGATGTGCCAGGGGCCCCTGGCACTGGGCTCGGACCTGACTGCAAAATATCCTTATATTGAAGGATGGTTCGCAGACCAAAGTTGTCCCCTCCTCAAAGTTGTGCTGCCCTGATAGACCCAAGGGAGCCCTACAAACTGACATCAGCAACCTGGACTGGTGAGTTTTCTTTCCCAGGGAAAATGGCCAAAACATGTGCCCAGGGGCCCCTGGGACTGGGCTGGGGCCTGATTGCAAAAAATCCTTATATCGAAGGATGGACCCCAGACTGAAGTTGTCCCCTCCTCAAAGTTGTGCTGCCCTGATAGACCCAAGGGAGCCCTACAAAAAGACATCAGGAACCTGGACTGGTGAGTTTTCTTTCCCAGGGAAAATGGCCAAAGGATGTGCCCGGGGCCCCAGTCACTAGGCTGGGACCTGAATGCAAAAAATCCTTATATCGAAGGATGGACCCCAGACCGAAGTTGTCCCCTCCTCAAAGTTGTGCTGCCCTGATAGACCCAAGGGAGCCCTAAAAAACTGACATCAGGAACCTGGACTGGTGAGTTTTCTTTCCCAGGGAAAATGGCCAAAGGATGTGCCCAGGGGCCCCTGGCATTGCTCTGGAGCCAGAATGCAAAAAATCCTTATATCGAAGGATGGATCGCAGACCGAAGTTGTCCCCTCCTCAAATTTCTGCTTCCCAGATAGACCCAAGGGAGCCCTACAAACTGACATCAGCAACCTGGACTGGTGAATTTTCTTTCCCAGGGAAAATGGCCAAAGGATGTGCCCAGGGGCCCCTGGCACTGGGCTGGGGCCTGACTGCAAAAAATCCTTATATCGAAGGATGGACCCCAGACCGAAGTTGTCCCCTCCTCAAAGTTGTGCTGCCCTGATAGACCCAAGGGAGCCCTAAAAAACTGACATCAGGAACCTGGACTGGTGAGGTTTCTTTCCCAGGGAAAATGGCCAAAGGATGTGCCCAGTGGCCCCTGGCTCTGGGGTGGGGCCTGACTTCAAAAATCCTTGTATCGAAGGATGGATCGCAGACCGAAGTTGTCCCCTCCTCAAAGTTGTGCTGCCCTGATAGACCCAAGGGAGCCCTACAAACTGACATCAGCAACCTGGACTGGTGAATTTTCTTTCCCAGGGAAAATGGCCAAAGCATGTGCCCAGGGGACCCTGGCACTGGGCTGGGGCCTGAATGCAAATAATCCTTATATCGAAGGATGGACTCCAGACCGAAGTTGTCCCCTCCTCAAAGTTGTGCTGCCCTGATAGACCCAAGGGAGCCCTACAAACTGACATCAGCAACCTGGACTGGTGAGTTTTCTTTCCCAGGGAAAATGGCCAAAGGATGTGCCCAGGGGCCCCTGGCACTGGGCTCGGACCTGACTGCAAAGTATCCTTATATTGAAGGATGGTTCGCAGACCAAAGTTGTCCCCTCCTCAAAGTTGTGCTTCCCAGATAGACCCAAGGGAGCCCTACAAACTGACATCAGCAACCTGGACTGGTGAGTTTTCTTTCCCAGGGAAAATGGCCAAAGGATGTGCCCAGGGGCCCCTGGCACTGGGCTGGGGCCTGACTGCAAAAAATCCTTATATCGAAGGATGGACCCCAGACCAAAGTTGTCCCCTCCTCAAAGTTGTGCTGCCCTGATAGACCCAAGGGAGCCCTACAAACTGACATCAGCAACCTGGACTGGTGAATTTTCTTTCCCAGGGAAAATGGCCAAAGGATGTGCCCAGGGGCCCCTGGCCCTGGGCTGGGGCCTGAATGCAAATAATCCTTATATCGAAGGATGGATCGCAGACTTAAGTTGTCCCCATCTGATACTTGTGCTGCTCTGATAGACCCAAGGGAGCCCTACAAACTGACATCAGCAACCTGGACTGGTGAGTTTTCTTTCCCAGAGAAAATGGCCAAAGGATGTGCCCAGGGGCCCCTGGCACTGGGGTGGGGCCTGACTGTGAAGAATCCTTACATCGAAGGATGGACCCCAGACCGAAGTTGTCCTCTCCTCAAAGTTGTGCTGCCCTGATAGACCCAAGGGAGCCCTACAAACTGACATCAGCAACCTGGACTGGTGAGTTTTCTTTCCCAGGGAAAATGGCCAAAGGATGTGCCCAGGGGCCCCTGGCACTGGGCTCGGACCTGACTGCAAAGTATCCTTATATCGAAGGATGGACCCCAGACCGAAGTTGTCCCCTCCTCAAAGTTGTGCTGCCCTGATAGACCCAAGGGAGCCCTAAAAACTGACATCAGCAACCTGGACTGGTGAGTTTTCTTTCCCAGGGAAAATGGCCAAAGGATGTGCCAAGGGACCCCTGGCACTGGGCTGGGGCTTCACTGCAAAAAATCCTTATATCGAAGGATGGATCGCAGACCGAAGTTGTCCCCTCCTCAAAGTTGTGCTTCCCAGATAGACCCAAGGGAGCCCTACAAACTGACATCAGCAACCTGGACTGGTGAGTTTTCTTTCCCAGGGAAAATGGCCAAAGGATGTGAGCAGGGGCCCCGGACACTGGACTGGGGCTTCACTGCAAAAAATCCTTATATCAAAGGATGGATCGCAGACCGAAGTTGTCCCCTCCTCAAAGTTGTGCTGCCCTGATAGACCCAAGGGAGCCCTACAAACTGACATCAGGAACCTGGACTGGTGAGTTTTCTTTCCCAGGGAAAATGGCCAAAGCATGTGCCCAGGGGCCCCTGGCCCTGGGCTGGGGCCTGAATGCAAATAATCCTTATATCGAAGGATGGATCGCAGACTTAAGTTGTCCCCATCTGATACTTGTGCTGCCCTGATAGACCCAAGGGAGCCCTACAAACTGACATCAGCAACCTGGACTGGTGAGTTTTCTTTCCCAGGGAAAATGGCCAAAGCATGTGCCCAGGGGCCCCAAGCACAGGGCTGGGACCTGACTGCAGAGAATCCTTATATCGAAGTTTGGACCCCCAACCAAAGTTGTCCCCTCCTCAAAGTTGTGCTGCCCTGATAGACCCAAGGGAGCCCTACAAACTGACATCAGCAACCTGGACTGGTGAATTTTCTTTCCCAGGGAAAATGGCCAAAGGATGTGCCCTGGGGCACCTGGCACTGGGCTGGGGCCTGAATGCAAATAATCCTTATATCCTAGTTTGGACCCCCAACCGAAGTTGTCCCCTCCTCAAAGTTGTGCTGCCCTGATAGACCCAAGGGAGCCCTACAAACTGACATCAGCAACCTGGACTGGTGAATTTTCTTTCCCAGGGAAAATGGCCAAAGGATGTGCCCAGGGGCCCCAGGCACTTGGCTCGGACCTGAATGCAAAAAATCCTTATATCGAAGGATGGACCCCAGACCGAAGTTGTCCCCTCCTCAAAGTTGTGCTGCCCTGATAGACCCAAGGGAGCCCTACAAACTGACATCAGCAACCTGGACTGGTGAGTTTTCTTTCCCAGGGAAAATGGCCAAAGCATGTGCCCAGGAGCCCCTGGCACTGGGCTGGGGCCTGAATACAAAAAATCCTTATATCGAAGTTTGGATCGCAGACCGAAGTTATCCCCTCCTGAAATTTCTGCTTCCCAGATAGACCCAAGGGAGCCCTACAAACTGACATCAGCAACCTGTTCTGGTGAGTTTTCTTTCCCAGGGAAAATGGCCAAAGGATGTGCCCAGGGACCCCTGGCACTGGGCTCGAACCTGACTGCAAAGTATCCTTATATCCAAGGATGGACCCCGGACCGAAGTTGTCCCCTCCTCAAACATTTGCTGCCCTGATAGACCCAAGGGAGCCCTACAAACTGACATCAGCAACCTGGACTGGTGAGTTTTCTTTCCCAGGGAAAATGGCCAAAGGATGTGCCCAGGGCCCCAGTCACTGGGCTGGGGCCTGAATGCAAAAAATCCTTATATCGAAGGATGGACCCCAGACCGAAGTTGTCCCCTCCTCAAAGTTGTGCTGCCCTGATAGACCCAAGGGAGCCCTAAAAAACTGACATCAGGAACCTGGACTGGTGAGGTTTCTTTCCCAGGGAAAATGGCCAAAGGATGTGCCCAGTGGCCCCTGGCTCTGGGGTGGGGCCTGACTTCAAAAATCCTTGTATCGAAGGATGGATCGCAGACCGAAGTTGTCCCCTCCTCAAAGTTGTGCTGCCCTGATAGACCCAAGGGAGCCCTACAAACTGACATCAGCAACCTGGACTGGTGAATTTTCTTTCCCAGGGAAAATGGCCAAAGAATATGCCCAGGGGCCCCTGGCACTGGGCTGGGACCTGAATGCAAAAAATCCTTATATCGAAGGATGGACTCCAGGCCGAAGTTGTCCCCTCCTCAAAGTTGTGCTGCCCTGATAGACCCAAGGGAGCCCTACAAACTGACATCAGCAACCTGGACTGGTGAGTTTTCTTTCCCAGGGAAAATGGCCAAAGGATGTGCCAGGGGCCCCTGGCACTGGGCTCGGACCTGACTGCAAAGTATCCTTATATTGAAGGATGGTTCGCAGACCAAAGTTGTCCCCTCCTCAAAGTTGTGCTGCCCTGATAGACCCAAGGGAGCCCTACAAACTGACATCAGCAACCTGTTCTGGTGAGTTTTCTTTCCCAGGGGAAATGGCTAAAGCATGTGCCCAGTGGCCCCTGGCCCTGGGCTGGGGCCTGAATGCAAATAATCCTTATATCGAAGGATGGACCCCAGACTGAAGTTGTCCCCTCCTCAAAGTTGTGCTGCCCTGATAGACCCAAGGGAGCCCTACAAACAGACATCAGGAACCTGGACTGGTGAGTTTTCTTTCCCAGGGAAAATGGCCAAAGGATGTGCCCGGGGCCCCAGTCACTGGGCTGGGACCTGAATGCAAAAAATCCTTATATCGAAGGATGGACCCCAGACCGAAGTTGTCCCCTCCTCAAAGTTGTGCTGCCCTGATAGACCCAAGGGAGCCCTAAAAAACTGACATCAGGAACCTGGACTGGTGAGTTTTCTTTCCCAGGGAAAATGGCCAAAGGATGTGCCCGGGGCCCCTGGCACTGCTCTGGAGCCTGAATGCAAAAAATCCTTATTTCGAAGGATGGATCGCAGACCGAAGTTGTCCCCTCCTCAAAGTTGTGCTTCCCAGATAGACCCAAGGGAGCCCTACAAACTGACATCAGCAACCTGGACTGGTGAATTTTCTTTCCCAGGGAAAATGGCCAAAGGATGTGCCCAGGGGCCCCTGGCACTGGGCTGGGGCCTGAATGCAAAAAATCCTTATATCGAAGGATGGACCCCAGACCGAAGTTGTCCCCTCCTCAAAGTTGTGCTGCCCTGATAGACCCAAGGGAGCCCTACAAACTGACATCAGCAACCTGGACTGGTGAATTTTCTTTCCCAGGGAAAATGGCCAAAGGATGTGCCCAGGGGCCCCTGGCCCTGGGCTGGGGCCTGAATGCAAATAATCCTTATATCGAAGGATGGACCCCAGACCGAAGTTGTCCCCTCCTTAAAGTTGTGCTGCCCTGATAGACCCAAGTGAGCCCTAAAAACTGACATCAGCAACCTGGACTGGTGAGTTTTCTTTCCCAGGGAAAATGGCCAAATGATGTGCCCAGGGCCCCTGGCGCTGGGGTGGGGCCTGACTGTGAAGAATCCTTATATCGAAGAATGGATCGCAGACCGAAGTTGTCCCCTCCTCAAAGTTGTGCTGCCCTGATAGACCCAAGGGAGCCCTACAAACTGACATCAGCAACCTGGACTGGTGAGTTTTCTTTCCCAGGGAAAATGGCCAAAGGATGTGCCAAGGGACCCCTGGCACTGGGCTGGGGCTTCACTGCAAAAAATCCTTATATCGAAGGATGGATCGCAGACCGAAGTTGTCCCCTCCTCAAAGTTCTGCTGCCCTGATAGACCCAAGGGAGCCCTACAAACTGACATCAGCAACCTGGACTGGTGAGTTTTCTTTCCCAGGGAAAATGGCCAAAGGATGTGCCCTGGGGCCCCGGGCACAGGGCTGGGGCTTCACTGCAAAAAATCCTTATATCAAAGGTTGGATCGCAGACCGAAGTTGTCCCCTCCTCAAATTTCGGCTTCCCAGATAGATCCAAGGGAGCCCTACAAACTGACATCAGCAACCTGGACTGGTGAGTTTTCTTTCCCAGGGAAAATGGCCAAAGGATGTGCCCAGGGGCCCCAGGCACTTGGCTCGGACCTGAATGCAAAAAATCCTTATATCGAAGGATGGACCACAGATCGAAGTTGTCCCCTCCTCAAAGTTGTGCTGCCCTGATAGACCCAAGGGAGCCCTACAAACTGACATCAGCAACCTGGACTGGTGAGTTTTCTTTCCCAGGGAAAATGGCCGAAGCATGTGCCCAGGGGCCCCTGGCACTGGGCTGGGGCCTGAATGCAAATAATCCTTATATCGAAGGATGGATCGCAGACTGAAGTCCCCATCTCATACTTGTGCTGCCCTGATAGACCCAAGGGAGCCCTAGAAACTGACATAAGGAACCTGGACTGGTGAGTTTTCTTTCCCAGGGAAAATGGCCAAAGGATGTGCCCGGGGCCCCAGTCACTGGGCTGGGGCCTGAATGCAAAAAATCCTTATATCGAAGGATGGACCCCAGACCGAAGTTGTCCCCTCCTCAAAGTTGTGCTGCCCTGATAGACCCAAGGGAGCCCTAAAAAACTGACATCAGGAACCTGGACTGGTGAGGTTTCTTTCCCAGGGAAAATGGCCAAAGGATGTGCCCAGTGGCCCCTGGCTCTGGGGTGGGGCCGGACTTCAAAAATCCTTGTATCGAAGGATGGATCGCAGACCGAAGTTGTCCCCTCCTCAAAGTTGTGCTGCCCTGATAGACCCAAGGGAGCCCTACAAACTGACATCAGCAACCTGGACTGGTGAATTTTCTTTCCCAGGGAAAATGGCCAAAGGATGTGCCCTGGGGCCCCTGGCACTGGGGTGGGGCCTGCCTGCAAATAATCCTTATATCGAAGGATGGACTCTAGACCGAAGTTGTCCCCTCCTCAAAGTTGTGCTGCCCTGATAGACCCAAGGGAGCCCTACAAACTGACATCAGCAACCTGGACTGGTGAGTTTTCTTTCCCAGGGAAAATGGCCAAAGGATGTGCCCAGGGGCCCCTGGCACTGGGCTCGGACCTGACTGCAAAGTATCCTTATATTGAAGGATGGTTCGCAGACCAAAGTTGTCCCCTCCTCAAAGTTGTGCTTCCCAGATAGACCCAAGGGAGCCCTACAAACTGACATCAGCAACCTGGACTGGTGAGTTTTCTTTCCCAGGGAAAATGGCCAAAGCATGTGCCCAGGGGCCCCTGGCACTGGGCTGGGGCCTGACTGCAAAGTATCCTTATATCGAAGGATGGACCCCAGACCGAAGTTGTCCCCTCCTCAAAGTTGTGCTGCCCTGATAGACCCAAGGGAGCCCTACAAACTGACATCAGCAACCTGGACTGGTGAATTTTCTTTCCCAGGGAAAATGGCCAAAGGATGTGCCCAGGGGCCCCTGGCCCTGGGCTGGGGCCTGAATGCAAATAATCCTTATATCGAAGGATGGATCGCAGACTTAAGTTGTCCCCATCTGATACTTGTGCTGCTCTGATAGACCCAAGGGAGCCCTACAAACTGACATCAGCAACCTGGACTGGTGAGTTTTCTTTCCCAGAGAAAATGGCCAAAGGATGTGCCCAGGGGCCCCTGGCACTGGGGTGGGGCCTGACTGTGAAGAATCCTTACATCGAAGGATGGACCCCAGACCGAAGTTGTCCTCTCCTCAAAGTTGTGCTGCCCTGATAGACCCAAGGGAGCCCTACAAACTGACATCAGCAACCTGGACTGGTGAGTTTTCTTTCCCAGGGAAAATGGCCAAAGGATGTGCCCAGGGGCCCCTGGCACTGGGCTCGGACCTGACTGCAAAGTATCCTTATATCGAAGGATGGACCCCAGACCGAAGTTGTCCCCTCCTCAAAGTTGTGCTGCCCTGATAGACCCAAGGGAGCCCTAAAAACTGACATCAGCAACCTGGACTGGTGAGTTTTCTTTCCCAGGGAAAATGGCCAAAGGATGTGCCAAGGGACCCCTGGCACTGGGCTGGGGCTTCACTGCAAAAAATCCTTATATCGAAGGATGGATCGCAGACCGAAGTTGTCCCCTCCTCAAAGTTGTGCTTCCCAGATAGACCCAAGGGAGCCCTACAAACTGACATCAGCAACCTGGACTGGTGAGTTTTCTTTCCCAGGGAAAATGGCCAAAGGATGTGAGCAGGGGCCCCGGACACTGGACTGGGGCTTCACTGCAAAAAATCCTTATATCAAAGGATGGATCGCAGACCGAAGTTGTCCCCTCCTCAAAGTTGTGCTGCCCTGATAGACCCAAGGGAGCCCTACAAACTGACATCAGCAACCTGGACTGGTGAGTTTTCTTTCCCAGGGAAAATGGCCAAAGGATGTGCCCAGGGGCCCCTGGCCCTGGGCTGGGGCCTGAATGCAAATAATCCTTATATCGAAGGATGGATCGCAGACTTAAGTTGTCCCCATCTGATACTTGTGCTGCCCTGATAGACCCAAGGGAGCCCTACAAACTGACATCAGCAACCTGGACTGGTGAGTTTTCTTTCCCAGGGAAAATGGCCAAAGCATGTGCCCAGGGGCCCCTGGCACTGGGCTCGGACCTGACTGCAAAGTATCCTTATATCCACGGATGGACCCCCAACCGAAGTTGTCCCCTCCTCAAAGTTGTGCTGCCCTGATAGACCCAAGGGAGCCCTACAAACTGACATCAGCAACCTGGACTGGTGAGTTTTCTTTCCCAGGGAAAATGGCCAAAGCATGTGCCCAGGGGCCCCAAGCACAGGGCTGGGACCTGACTGCAGAGAATCCTTATATCGAAGTTTGGACCCCCAACCAAAGTTGTCCCCTCCTCAAAGTTGTGCTGCCCTGATAGACCCAAGGGAGCCCTACAAACTGACATCAGCAACCTGGACTGGTGAATTTTCTTTCCCAGGGAAAATGGCCAAAGGATGTGCCCTGGGGCACCTGGCACTGGGCTGGGGCCTGAATGCAAATAATCCTTATATCCTAGTTTGGACCCCCAACCGAAGTTGTCCCCTCCTCAAAGTTGTGCTGCCCTGATAGACCCAAGGGAGCCCTACAAACTGACATCAGCAACCTGGACTGGTGAATTTTCTTTCCCAGGGAAAATGGCCAAAGGATGTGCCCAGGGGCCCCAGGCACTTGGCTCGGACCTGAATGCAAAAAATCCTTATATCGAAGGATGGACCCCAGACCGAAGTTGTCCCCTCCTCAAAGTTGTGCTGCCCTGATAGACCCAAGGGAGCCCTACAAACTGACATCAGCAACCTGGACTGGTGAGTTTTCTTTCCCAGGGAAAATGGCCAAAGCATGTGCCCAGGAGCCCCTGGCACTGGGCTGGGGCCTGAATACAAAAAATCCTTATATCGAAGTTTGGATCGCAGACCGAAGTTATCCCCTCCTGAAATTTCTGCTTCCCAGATAGACCCAAGGGAGCCCTACAAACTGACATCAGCAACCTGTTCTGGTGAGTTTTCTTTCCCAGGGAAAATGGCCAAAGGATGTGCCCAGGGACCCCTGGCACTGGGCTCGAACCTGACTGCAAAGTATCCTTATATCGAAGGATGGACCCCGGACCGAAGTTGTCCCCTCCTCAAACATTTGCTGCCCTGATAGACCCAAGGGAGCCCTACAAACTGACATCAGCAACCTGGACTGGTGAGTTTTCTTTCCCAGGGAAAATGGCCAAAGGATGTGCCCAGGGCCCCAGTCACTGGGCTGGGGCCTGAATGCAAAAAATCCTTATATCGAAGGATGGACCCCAGACCGAAGTTGTCCCCTCCTCAAAGTTGTGCTGCCCTGATAGACCCAAGGGAGCCCTAAAAAACTGACATCAGGAACCTGGACTGGTGAGGTTTCTTTCCCAGGGAAAATGGCCAAAGGATGTGCCCAGTGGCCCCTGGCTCTGGGGTGGGGCCTGACTTCAAAAATCCTTGTATCGAAGGATGGATCGCAGACCGAAGTTGTCCCCTCCTCAAAGTTGTGCTGCCCTGATAGACCCAAGGGAGCCCTACAAACTGACATCAGCAACCTGGACTGGTGAATTTTCTTTCCCAGGGAAAATGGCTAAAGCATGTGCCCAGGGGCCCCTGGCACTGGGCTGGGGCCTGAATGCAAAAAATCCTTATATCGAAGGATGGACTCCAGGCCGAAGTTGTCCCCTCCTCAAAGTTGTGCTGCCCTGATAGACCCAAGGGAGCCCTACAAACTGACATCAGCAACCTGGACTGGTGAGTTTTCTTTCCCAGGGAAAATGGCCAAAGGATGTGCCAGGGGCCCCTGGCACTGGGCTCGGACCTGACTGCAAAGTATCCTTATATTGAAGGATGGTTCGCAGACCAAAGTTGTCCCCTCCTCAAAGTTGTGCTGCCCTGATAGACCCAAGGGAGCCCTACAAACTGACATCAGCAACCTGTTCTGGTGAGTTTTCTTTCCCAGGGAAAATGGCTAAAGCATGTGCCCAGTGGCCCCTGGCACTGGGCTGGGACCTGAATGCAAATAATCCTTATATCGAAGGATGGACCCCAGACTGAAGTTGTCCCCTCCTCAAAGTTGTGCTGCCCTGATAGACCCAAGGGAGCCCTACAAACAGACATCAGGAACCTGGACTGGTGAGTTTTCTTTCCCAGGGAAAATGGCCAAAGGATGTGCCCGGGGCCCCAGTCACTGGGCTGGGACCTGAATGCAAAAAATCCTTATATCGAAGGATGGACCCCAGACCGAAGTTGTCCCCTCCTCAAAGTTGTGCTGCCCTGATAGACCCAAGGGAGCCCTAAAAAACTGACATCAGGAACCTGTACTGGTGAGTTTTCTTTCCCAGGGAAAATGGCCAAAGGATGTGCCCGGGGCCCCTGGCACTGCTCTGGAGCCTGAATGCAAAAAATCCTTATATCGAAGGATGGATCGCAGACCGAAGTTGTCCCCTCCTCAAAGTTGTGCTTCCCAGATAGACCCAAGGGAGCCCTACAAACTGACATCAGCAACCTGGACTGGTGAATTTTCTTTCCCAGGGAAAATGGCCAAAGGATGTGCCCAGGGGCCCCTGGCACTGGGCTGGGGCCTGAATGCAAAAAATCCTTATATCGAAGGATGGACCCCAGACCGAAGTTGTCCCCTCCTCAAAGTTGTGCTGCCCTGATAGACCCAAGGGAGCCCTACAAACTGACATCAGCAACCTGGACTGGTGAATTTTCTTTCCCAGGGAAAATGGCCAAAGGATGTGCCCAGGGGCCCCTGGCCCTGGGCTGGGGCCTGAATGCAAATAATCCTTATATCGAAGGATGGACCCCAGACCGAAGTTGTCCCCTCCTTAAAGTTGTGCTGCCCTGATAGACCCAAGTGAGCCCTAAAAACTGACATCAGCAACCTGGACTGGTGAGTTTTCTTTCCCAGGGAAAATGGCCAAAGGATGTGCCCAGGGCCCCTGGCGCTGGGGTGGGGCCTGACTGTGAAGAATCCTTATATCGAAGAATGGATCGCAGACCGAAGTTGTCCCCTCCTCAAAGTTGTGCTGCCCTGATAGACCCAAGGGAGCCCTACAAACTGACATCAGCAACCTGGACTGGTGAGTTTTCTTTCCCAGGGAAAATGGCCAAAGGATGTGCCAAGGGACCCCTGGCACTGGGCTGGGGCTTCACTGCAAAAAATCCTTATATCGAAGGATGGATCGCAGACCGAAGTTGTCCCCTCCTCAAAGTTCTGCTGCCCTGATAGACCCAAGGGAGCCCTACAAACTGACATCAGCAACCTGGACTGGTGAGTTTTCTTTCCCAGGGAAAATGGCCAAAGGATGTGCCCTGGGGCCCCGGGCACAGGGCTGGGGCTTCACTGCAAAAAATCCTTATATCAAAGGTTGGATCGCAGACCGAAGTTGTCCCCTCCTCAAATTTCGGCTTCCCAGATAGACCCAAGGGAGCCCTACAAACTGACATCAGCAACCTGGACTGGTGAGTTTTCTTTCCCAGGGAAAATGGCCAAAGGATGTGCCCAGGGGCCCCAGGCACTTGGCTCGGACCTGAATGCAAAAAATCCTTATATCGAAGGATGGACCACAGATCGAAGTTGTCCCCTCCTCAAAGTTGTGCTGCCCTGATAGACCCAAGGGAGCCCTACAAACTGACATCAGCAACCTGGACTGGTGAGTTTTCTTTCCCAGGGAAAATGGCCGAAGCATGTGCCCAGGGGCCCCTGGCACTGGGCTGGGGCCTGAATGCAAATAATCCTTATATCGAAGGATGGATCGCAGACTGAAGTCCCCATCTCATACTTGTGCTGCCCTGATAGACCCAAGGGAGCCCTAGAAACTGACATAAGGAACCTGGACTGGTGAGTTTTCTTTCCCAGGGAAAATGGCCAAAGGATGTGCCCGGGGCCCCAGTCACTGGGCTGGGGCCTGAATGCAAAAAATCCTTATATCGAAGGATGGACCCCAGACCGAAGTTGTCCCCTCCTCAAAGTTGTGCTGCCCTGATAGACCCAAGGGAGCCCTAAAAAACTGACATCAGGAACCTGGACTGGTGAGGTTTCTTTCCCAGGGAAAATGGCCAAAGGATGTGCCCAGTGGCCCCTGGCTCTGGGGTGGGGCCTGACTTCAAAAATCCTTGTATCGAAGGATGGATCGCAGACCGAAGTTGTCCCCTCCTCAAAGTTGTGCTGCCCTGATAGACCCAAGGGAGCCCTACAAACTGACATCAGCAACCTGGACTGGTGAATTTTCTTTCCCAGGGAAAATGGCCAAAGCATGTGCCCAGGGGCCCCTGGCACTGGGCTGGGGCCTGAATGCAAATAATCCTTATATCGAAGGATGGACTCCAGACCGAAGTTGTCCCCTCCTCAAAGTTGTGCTGCCCTGATAGACCCAAGGGAGCCCTACAAACTGACATCAGGAACCTGGACTGGTGAGTTTTCTTTCCCAGGGAAAATGGCCAAAGGATGTGCCAGGGGCCCCTGGCACTGGGCTCGGACCTGACTGCAAAATATCCTTATATTGAAGGATGGTTCGCAGACCAAAGTTGTCCCCTCCTCAAAGTTGTGCTGCCCTGATAGACCCAAGGGAGCCCTACAAACTGACATCAGCAACCTGGACTGGTGAGTTTTCTTTCCCAGGGAAAATGGCCAAAACATGTGCCCAGGGGCCCCTGGGACTGGGCTGGGGCCTGAATGCAAAAAATCCTTATATCGAAGGATGGACCCCAGACTGAAGTTGTCCCCTCCTCAAAGTTGTGCTGCCCTGATAGACCCAAGGGAGCCCTACAAAAAGACATCAGGAACCTGGACTGGTGAGTTTTCTTTCCCAGGGAAAATGGCCAAAGGATGTGCCCGGGGCCCCAGTCACTAGGCTGGGACCTGAATGCAAAAAATCCTTATATCGAAGGATGGACCCCAGACCGAAGTTGTCCCCTCCTCAAAGTTGTGCTGCCCTGATAGACCCAAGGGAGCCCTAAAAAACTGACATCAGGAACCTGGACTGGTGAGTTTTCTTTCCCAGGGAAAATGGCCAAAGGATGTGCCCAGGGGCCCCTGGCATTGCTCTGGAGCCAGAATGCAAAAAATCCTTATATCGAAGGATGGATCGCAGACCGAAGTTGTCCCCTCCTCAAATTTCTGCTTCCCAGATAGACCCAAGGGAGCCCTACAAACTGACATCAGCAACCTGGACTGGTGAATTTTCTTTCCCAGGGAAAATGGCCAAAGGATGTGCCCAGGGGCCCAGTCACTGGGCTGGGGCCTGACTGCAAAAAATCCTTATATCGAAGGATGGACCCCAGACCGAAGTTGTCCCCTCCTCAAAGTTGTGCTGCCCTGATAGACCCAAGGGAGCCCTAAAAAACTGACATCAGGAACCTGGACTGGTGAGGTTTCTTTCCCAGGGAAAATGGCCAAAGGATGTGCCCAGTGGCCCCTGGCTCTGGGGTGGGGCCTGACTTCAAAAATCCTTGTATCGAAGGATGGATCGCAGACCGAAGTTGTCCCCTCCTCAAAGTTGTGCTGCCCTGATAGACCCAAGGGAGCCCTACAAACTGACATCAGCAACCTGGACTGGTGAATTTTCTTTCCCAGGGAAAATGGCCAAAGCATGTGCCCAGGGGCCCCTGGCACTGGGCTGGGGCCTGAATGCAAATAATCCTTATATCGAAGGATGGACTCCAGACCGAAGTTGTCCCCTCCTCAAAGTTGTGCTGCCCTGATAGACCCAAGGGAGCCCTACAAACTGACATCAGCAACCTGGACTGGTGAGTTTTCTTTCCCAGGGAAAATGGCCAAAGGATGTGCCAGGGGCCCCTGGCACTGGGCTCGGACCTGACTGCAAAATATCCTTATATTGAAGGATGGTTCGCAGACCAAAGTTGTCCCCTCCTCAAAGTTGTGCTGCCCTGATAGACCCAAGGGAGCCCTACAAACTGACATCAGCAACCTGGACTGGTGAGTTTTCTTTCCCAGGGAAAATGGCCAAAACATGTGCCCAGGGGCCCCTGGGACTGGGCTGGGGCCTGAATGCAAAAAATCCTTATATCGAAGGATGGACCCCAGACTGAAGTTGTCCCCTCCTCAAAGTTGTGCTGCCCTGATAGACCCAAGGGAGCCCTACAAAAAGACATCAGGAACCTGGACTGGTGAGTTTTCTTTCCCAGGGAAAATGGCCAAAGGATGTGCCCGGGGCCCCAGTCACTAGGCTGGGACCTGAATGCAAAAAATCCTTATATCGAAGGATGGACCCCAGACCGAAGTTGTCCCCTCCTCAAAGTTGTGCTGCCCTGATAGACCCAAGGGAGCCCTAAAAAACTGACATCAGGAACCTGGACTGGTGAGTTTTCTTTCCCAGGGAAAATGGCCAAAGGATGTGCCCAGGGGCCCCTGGCATTGCTCTGGAGCCAGAATGCAAAAAATCCTTATATCGAAGGATGGATCGCAGACCGAAGTTGTCCCCTCCTCAAATTTCTGCTTCCCAGATAGACCCAAGGGAGCCCTACAAACTGACATCAGCAACCTGGACTGGTGAATTTTCTTTCCCAGGGAAAATGGCCAAAGGATGTGCCCAGGGGCCCCTGGCACTGGGCTGGGGCTTCACTGCAAAAAATCCTTATATCGAAGGATGGACCCCAGACCGAAGTTGTCCCCTCCTCAAAGTTGTGCTGCCCTGATAGACCCAAGGGAGCCCTACAAACTGACATCAGCAACCTGGACTGGTGAATTTTCTTTCCCAGGGAAAATGGCCAAAGGATGTGCCCAGGGGCCCCTGGCCCTGGGCTGGGGCCTGAATGCAAATAATCCTTATATCGAAGGATGGACCCCAGACCGAAGTTGTCCCCTCCTCAAAGTTGTGCTGCCCTGATAGACCCAAGGGAGCCCTACAAACTGACATCAGCAACCTGGACTGGTGAGTTTTCTTTCCCAGGGAAAATGGCCAAAGGATGTGCCCAGGGCCCCTGGCACTGGGGTGGGGCCTGACTGTGAAGAATCCTTATATCGAAGAATGGATCGCAGACCGAAGTTGTCCCCTCCTCAAAGTTGTGCTGCCCTGATAGACCCAAGGGAGCCCTACAAACTGACATCAGCAACCTGGACTGGTGAGTTTTCTTTCCCAGGGAAAATGGCCAAAGGATGTGCCAAGGGACCCCTGGCACTGGGCTGGGGCTTCACTGCAAAAAATCCTTATATCGAAGGATGGATCGCAGACCGAAGTTGTCCCCTCCTCAAAGTTGTGCTTCCCAGATAGACCCAAGGGAGCCCTACAAACTGACATCAGCAACCTGGACTGGTGAGTTTTCTTTCCCAGGGAAAATGGCCAAAACATGTGCCCAGGGGCCCCTGGGACTGGGCTGGGACCTGAATGCAAAAAATCCTTATATCGAAGGATGGACCCCAGACTGAAGTTGTCCCCTCCTCAAAGTTGTGCTGCCCTGATAGACCCAAGGGAGCCCTACAAACAGACATCAGGAACCTGGACTGGTGAGTTTTCTTTCCCAGGGAAAATGGCCAAAGGATGTGCCAGGGGCCCCAGTCACTGGGCTGGGACCTGAATGCAAAAAATCCTTATATCGAAGGATGGACCCCAGACCGAAGTTGTCCCCTCCTCAAAGTTGTGCTGCCCTGATAGACCCAAGGGAGCCCTACAAACAGACATCAGCAACCTGGACTGGTGAGTTTTCTTTCCCAGGGAAAATGGCCAAAGGATGTGCCAGGGGCCCCAGTCACTGGGCTGGGACCTGAATGCAAAAAATCCTTATATCGAAGGATGGACCCCAGACCGAAGTTGTCCCCTCCTCAAAGTTGTGCTGCCCTGATAGACCCAAGGGAGCCCTAAAAAACTGACATCAGGAACCTGGACTGGTGAGTTTTCTTTCCCAGGGAAAATGGCCAAAGGATGTGCCCGGGGCCCCTGGCACTGCTCTGGAGCCTGAATGCAAAAAATCCTTATATCGAAGGATGGATCGCAGACCGAAGTTGTCCCCTCCTCAAAGTTGTGCTTCCCAGATAGACCCAAGGGAGCCCTACAAACTGACATCAGCAACCTGGACTGGTGAATTTTCTTTCCCAGGGAAAATGGCCAAAGGATGTGCCCAGGGGCCCCTGGCACTGGGCTGGGGCCTGAATGCAAAAAATCCTTATATCGAAGGATGGACCCCAGACCGAAGTTGTCCCCTCCTCAAAGTTGTGCTGCCCTGATAGACCCAAGGGAGCCCTACAAACTGACATCAGCAACCTGGACTGGTGAATTTTCTTTCCCAGGGAAAATGGCCAAAGGATGTGCCCAGGGGCCCCTGGCCCTGGGCTGGGGCCTGAATGCAAATAATCCTTATATCGAAGGATGGACCCCAGACCGAAGTTGTCCCCTCCTCAAAGTTGTGCTGCCCTGATAGACCCAAGTGAGCCCTAAAAACTGACATCAGCAACCTGGACTGGTGAGTTTTCTTTCCCAGGGAAAATGGCCAAAGGATGTGCCCAGGGCCCCTGGCGCTGGGGTGGGGCCTGACTGTGAAGAATCCTTATATCGAAGAATGGATCGCAGACCGAAGTTGTCCCCTCCTCAAAGTTGTGCTGCCCTGATAGACCCAAGGGAGCCCTACAAACTGACATCAGCAACCTGGACTGGTGAGTTTTCTTTCCCAGGGAAAATGGCCAAAGGATGTGCCAAGGGACCCCTGGCACTGGGCTGGGGCTTCACTGCAAAAAATCCTTATATCGAAGGATGGATCGCAGACCGAAGTTGTCCCCTCCTCAAAGTTCTGCTGCCCTGATAGACCCAAGGGAGCCCTACAAACTGACATCAGCAACCTGGACTGGTGAGTTTTCTTTCCCAGGGAAAATGGCCAAAGGATGTGCCCAGGGGCCCCAGGCACTTGGCTCGGACCTGAATGCAAAAAATCCTTATATCGAAGGATGGACCCCAGATCGAAGTTGTCCCCTCCTCAAAGTTGTGCTGCCCTGATAGACCCAAGGGAGCCCTACAAACTGACATCAGCAACCTGGACTGGTGAGTTTTCTTTCCCAGGGAAAATGGCCGAAGCATGTGCCCAGGGGCCCCTGGCACTGGGCTGGGGCCTGAATGCAAATAATCCTTATATCGAAGGATGGATCGCAGACTGAATTCCCCATCTCATACTTGTGCTGCCCTGATAGACCCAAGGGAGCCCTAGAAACTGACATAAGGAACCTGGACTGGTGAGTTTTCTTTCCCAGGGAAAATGGCCAAAGGATGTGCCCGGGGCCCCAGTCACTGGGCTGGGGCCTGAATGCAAAAAATCCTTATATCGAAGGATGGACCCCAGACCGAAGTTGTCCCCTCCTCAAAGTTGTGCTGCCCTGATAGACCCAAGGGAGCCCTAAAAAACTGACATCAGGAACCTGGACTGGTGAGGTTTCTTTCCCAGGGAAAATGGCCAAAGGATGTGCCCAGTGGCCCCTGGCTCTGGGGTGGGGCCTGACTTCAAAAATCCTTGTATCGAAGGATGGATCGCAGACCGAAGTTGTCCCCTCCTCAAAGTTGTGCTGCCCTGATAGACCCAAGGGAGCCCTACAAACTGACATCAGCAACCTGGACTGGTGAATTTTCTTTCCCAGGGAAAATGGCCAAAGCATGTGCCCAGGGGCCCCTGGCACTGGGCTGGGGCCTGAATGCAAATAATCCTTATATCGAAGGATGGACTCCAGACCGAAGTTGTCCCCTCCTCAAAGTTGTGCTGCCCTGATAGACCCAAGGGAGCCCTACAAACTGACATCAGCAACCTGGACTGGTGAGTTTTCTTTCCCAGGGAAAATGGCCAAAGGATGTGCCAGGGGCCCCTGGCACTGGGCTCGGACCTGACTGCAAAATATCCTTATATTGAAGGATGGTTCGCAGACCAAAGTTGTCCCCTCCTCAAAGTTGTGCTGCCCTGATAGACCCAAGGGAGCCCTACAAACTGACATCAGCAACCTGGACTGGTGAGTTTTCTTTCCCAGGGAAAATGGCCAAAGCATGTGCCCAGGGGCCCCTGGGACTGGGCTGGGACCTGAATGCAAAAAATCCTTATATCGAAGGATGGACCCCAGACTGAAGTTGTCCCCTCCTCAAAGTTGTGCTGCCCTGATAGACCCAAGGGAGCCCTACAAAAAGACATCAGGAACCTGGACTGGTGAGTTTTCTTTCCCAGGGAAAATGGCCAAAGGATGTGCCCGGGGCCCCAGTCACTAGGCTGGGACCTGAATGCAAAAAATCCTTATATCGAAGGATGGACCCCAGACCGAAGTTGTCCCCTCCTCAAAGTTGTGCTGCCCTGATAGACCCAAGGGAGCCCTAAAAAACTGACATCAGGAACCTGGACTGGTGAGTTTTCTTTCCCAGGGAAAATGGCCAAAGGATGTGCCCAGGGGCCCCTGGCATTGCTCTGGAGCCAGAATGCAAAAAATCCTTATATCGAAGGATGGATCGCAGACCGAAGTTGTCCCCTCCTCAAATTTCTGCTTCCCAGATAGACCCAAGGGAGCCCTACAAACTGACATCAGCAACCTGGACTGGTGAATTTTCTTTCCCAGGGAAAATGGCCAAAGGATGTGCCCAGGGGCCCCTGGCACTGGGCTGGGGCTTCACTGCAAAAAATCCTTATATCGAAGGATGGACCCCAGACCGAAGTTGTCCCCTCCTCAAAGTTGTGCTGCCCTGATAGACCCAAGGGAGCCCTACAAACTGACATCAGCAACCTGGACTGGTGAGTTTTCTTTCCCAGGGAAAATGGCCAAAGGATGTGCCCAGGGGCCCCAGGCACTTGGCTCGGACCTGAATGCAAAAAATCCTTATATCGAAGGATGGACCACAGATCGAAGTTGTCCCCTCCTCAAAGTTGTGCTGCCCTGATAGACCCAAGGGAGCCCTACAAACTGACATCAGCAACCTGGACTGGTGAGTTTTCTTTCCCAGGGAAAATGGCCGAAGCATGTGCCCAGGGGCCCCTGGCACTGGGCTGGGGCCTGAATGCAAATAATCCTTATATCGAAGGATGGATCGCAGACTGAAGTCCCCATCTCATACTTGTGCTGCCCTGATAGACCCAAGGGAGCCCTAGAAACTGACATAAGGAACCTGGACTGGTGAGTTTTCTTTCCCAGGGAAAATGGCCAAAGGATGTGCCCGGGGCCCCAGTCACTGGGCTGGGGCCTGAATGCAAAAAATCCTTATATCGAAGGATGGACCCCAGACCGAAGTTGTCCCCTCCTCAAAGTTGTGCTGCCCTGATAGACCCAAGGGAGCCCTAAAAAACTGACATCAGGAACCTGGACTGGTGAGGTTTCTTTCCCAGGGAAAATGGCCAAAGGATGTGCCCAGTGGCCCCTGGCTCTGGGGTGGGGCCTGACTTCAAAAATCCTTGTATCGAAGGATGGATCGCAGACCGAAGTTGTCCCCTCCTCAAAGTTGTGCTGCCCTGATAGACCCAAGGGAGCCCTACAAACTGACATCAGCAACCTGGACTGGTGAATTTTCTTTCCCAGGGAAAATGGCCAAAGCATGTGCCCAGGGGCCCCTGGCACTGGGCTGGGGCCTGAATGCAAATAATCCTTATATCGAAGGATGGACTCCAGACCGAAGTTGTCCCCTCCTCAAAGTTGTGCTGCCCTGATAGACCCAAGGGAGCCCTACAAACTGACATCAGGAACCTGGACTGGTGAGTTTTCTTTCCCAGGGAAAATGGCCAAAGGATGTGCCAGGGGCCCCTGGCACTGGGCTCGGACCTGACTGCAAAATATCCTTATATTGAAGGATGGTTCGCAGACCAAAGTTGTCCCCTCCTCAAAGTTGTGCTGCCCTGATAGACCCAAGGGAGCCCTACAAACTGACATCAGCAACCTGGACTGGTGAGTTTTCTTTCCCAGGGAAAATGGCCAAAACATGTGCCCTGGGGCCCCTGGGACTGGGCTGGGGCCTGAATGCAAAAAATCCTTATATCGAAGGATGGACCCCAGACTGAAGTTGTCCCCTCCTCAAAGTTGTGCTGCCCTGATAGACCCAAGGGAGCCCTACAAAAAGACATCAGGAACCTGGACTGGTGAGTTTTCTTTCCCAGGGAAAATGGCCAAAGGATGTGCCCGGGGCCCCAGTCACTAGGCTGGGACCTGAATGCAAAAAATCCTTATATCGAAGGATGGACCCCAGACCGAAGTTGTCCCCTCCTCAAAGTTGTGCTGCCCTGATAGACCCAAGGGAGCCCTAAAAAACTGACATCAGGAACCTGGACTGGTGAGTTTTCTTTCCCAGGGAAAATGGCCAAAGGATGTGCCCAGGGGCCCCTGGCATTGCTCTGGAGCCAGAATGCAAAAAATCCTTATATCGAAGGATGGATCGCAGACCGAAGTTGTCCCCTCCTCAAATTTCTGCTTCCCAGATAGACCCAAGGGAGCCCTACAAACTGACATCAGCAACCTGGACTGGTGAATTTTCTTTCCCAGGGAAAATGGCCAAAGGATGTGCCCAGGGGCCCAGTCACTGGGCTGGGGCCTGACTGCAAAAAATCCTTATATCGAAGGATGGACCCCAGACCGAAGTTGTCCCCTCCTCAAAGTTGTGCTGCCCTGATAGACCCAAGGGAGCCCTAAAAAACTGACATCAGGAACCTGGACTGGTGAGGTTTCTTTCCCAGGGAAAATGGCCAAAGGATGTGCCCAGTGGCCCCTGGCTCTGGGGTGGGGCCTGACTTCAAAAATCCTTGTATCGAAGGATGGATCGCAGACCGAAGTTGTCCCCTCCTCAAAGTTGTGCTGCCCTGATAGACCCAAGGGAGCCCTACAAACTGACATCAGCAACCTGGACTGGTGAATTTTCTTTCCCAGGGAAAATGGCCAAAGCATGTGCCCAGGGGCCCCTGGCACTGGGCTGGGGCCTGAATGCAAATAATCCTTATATCGAAGGATGGACTCCAGACCGAAGTTGTCCCCTCCTCAAAGTTGTGCTGCCCTGATAGACCCAAGGGAGCCCTACAAACTGACATCAGCAACCTGGACTGGTGAGTTTTCTTTCCCAGGGAAAATGGCCAAAGGATGTGCCAGGGGCCCCTGGCACTGGGCTCGGACCTGACTGCAAAATATCCTTATATTGAAGGATGGTTCGCAGACCAAAGTTGTCCCCTCCTCAAAGTTGTGCTGCCCTGATAGACCCAAGGGAGCCCTACAAACTGACATCAGCAACCTGGACTGGTGAGTTTTCTTTCCCAGGGAAAATGGCCAAAACATGTGCCCAGGGGCCCCTGGGACTGGGCTGGGGCCTGATTGCAAAAAATCCTTATATCGAAGGATGGACCCCAGACTGAAGTTGTCCCCTCCTCAAAGTTGTGCTGCCCTGATAGACCCAAGGGAGCCCTACAAAAAGACATCAGGAACCTGGACTGGTGAGTTTTCTTTCCCAGGGAAAATGGCCAAAGGATGTGCCCGGGGCCCCAGTCACTAGGCTGGGACCTGAATGCAAAAAATCCTTATATCGAAGGATGGACCCCAGACCGAAGTTGTCCCCTCCTCAAAGTTGTGCTGCCCTGATAGACCCAAGGGAGCCCTAAAAAACTGACATCAGGAACCTGGACTGGTGAGTTTTCTTTCCCAGGGAAAATGGCCAAAGGATGTGCCCAGGGGCCCCTGGCATTGCTCTGGAGCCAGAATGCAAAAAATCCTTATATCGAAGGATGGATCGCAGACCGAAGTTGTCCCCTCCTCAAATTTCTGCTTCCCAGATAGACCCAAGGGAGCCCTACAAACTGACATCAGCAACCTGGACTGGTGAATTTTCTTTCCCAGGGAAAATGGCCAAAGGATGTGCCCAGGGGCCCCTGGCACTGGGCTGGGGCCTGAATGCAAAAAATCCTTATATCGAAGGATGGACCCCAGACCGAAGTTGTCCCCTCCTCCAAGTTGTGCTGCCCTGATAGACCCAAGGGAGCCCTACAAACTGACATCAGCAACCTGGACTGGTGAATTTTCTTTCCCAGGGAAAATGGCCAAAGGATGTGCCCAGGGGCCCCTGGCCCTGGGCTGGGGCCTGAATGCAAATAATCCTTATATCGAAGGATGGACCCCAGACCGAAGTTGTCCCCTCCTCAAAGTTGTGCTGCCCTGATAGACCCAAGGGAGCCCTACAAACTGACATCAGCAACCTGGACTGGTGAGTTTTCTTTCCCAGGGAAAATGGCCAAAGGATGTGCCCAGGGCCCCTGGCACTGGGGTGGGGCCTGACTGTGAAGAATCCTTATATCGAAGAATGGATCGCAGACCGAAGTTGTCCCCTCCTCAAAGTTGTGCTGCCCTGATAGACCCAAGGGAGCCCTACAAACTGACATCAGCAACCTGGACTGGTGAGTTTTCTTTCCCAGGGAAAATGGCCAAAGGATGTGCCAAGGGACCCCTGGCACTGGGCTGGGGCTTCACTGCAAAAAATCCTTATATCGAAGGATGGATCGCAGACCGAAGTTGTCCCCTCCTCAAAGTTGTGCTTCCCAGATAGACCCAAGGGAGCCCTACAAACTGACATCAGCAACCTGGACTGGTGAGTTTTCTTTCCCAGGGAAAATGGCCAAAACATGTGCCCAGGGGCCCCTGGGACTGGGCTGGGACCTGAATGCAAAAAATCCTTATATCGAAGGATGGACCCCAGACTGAAGTTGTCCCCTCCTCAAAGTTGTGCTGCCCTGATAGACCCAAGGGAGCCCTACAAACAGACATCAGGAACCTGGACTGGTGAGTTTTCTTTCCCAGGGAAAATGGCCAAAGGATGTGCCAGGGGCCCCAGTCACTGGGCTGGGACCTGAATGCAAAAAATCCTTATATCGAAGGATGGACCCCAGACCGAAGTTGTCCCCTCCTCAAAGTTGTGCTGCCCTGATAGACCCAAGGGAGCCCTACAAACAGACATCAGGAACCTGGACTGGTGAGTTTTCTTTCCCAGGGAAAATGGCCAAAGGATGTGCCAGGGGCCCCAGTCACTGGGCTGGGACCTGAATGCAAAAAATCCTTATATCGAAGGATGGACCCCAGACCGAAGTTGTCCCCTCCTCAAAGTTGTGCTGCCCTGATAGACCCAAGGGAGCCCTAAAAAACTGACATCAGGAACCTGGACTGGTGAGTTTTCTTTCCCAGGGAAAATGGCCAAAGGATGTGCCCGGGGCCCCTGGCACTGCTCTGGAGCCTGAATGCAAAAAATCCTTATATCGAAGGATGGATCGCAGACCGAAGTTGTCCCCTCCTCAAAGTTGTGCTTCCCAGATAGACCCAAGGGAGCCCTACAAACTGACATCAGCAACCTGGACTGGTGAATTTTCTTTCCCAGGGAAAATGGCCAAAGGATGTGCCCAGGGGCCCCTGGCACTGGGCTGGGGCCTGAATGCAAAAAATCCTTATATCGAAGGATGGACCCCAGACCGAAGTTGTCCCCTCCTCAAAGTTGTGCTGCCCTGATAGACCCAAGGGAGCCCTACAAACTGACATCAGCAACCTGGACTGGTGAATTTTCTTTCCCAGGGAAAATGGCCAAAGGATGTGCCCAGGGGCCCCTGGCCCTGGGCTGGGGCCTGAATGCAAATAATCCTTATATCGAAGGATGGACCCCAGACCGAAGTTGTCCCCTCCTCAAAGTTGTGCTGCCCTGATAGACCCAAGGGAGCCCTACAAACTGACATCAGCAACCTGGACTGGTGAGTTTTCTTTCCCAGGGAAAATGGCCAAAGGATGTGCCCAGGGCCCCTGGCGCTGGGGTGGGGCCTGACTGTGAAGAATCCTTATATCGAAGAATGGATCGCAGACCGAAGTTGTCCCCTCCTCAAAGTTGTGCTGCCCTGATAGACCCAAGGGAGCCCTACAAACTGACATCAGCAACCTGGACTGGTGAGTTTTCTTTCCCAGGGAAAATGGCCAAAGGATGTGCCAAGGGACCCCTGGCACTGGGCTGGGGCTTCACTGCAAAAAATCCTTATATCGAAGGATGGATCGCAGACCGAAGTTGTCCCCTCCTCAAAGTTCTGCTGCCCTGATAGACCCAAGGGAGCCCTACAAACTGACATCAGCAACCTGGACTGGTGAGTTTTCTTTCCCAGGGAAAATGGCCAAAGGATGTGCCCAGGGGCCCCAGGCACTTGGCTCGGACCTGAATGCAAAAAATCCTTATATCGAAGGATGGACCACAGATCGAAGTTGTCCCCTCCTCAAAGTTGTGCTGCCCTGATAGACCCAAGGGAGCCCTACAAACTGACATCAGCAACCTGGACTGGTGAGTTTTCTTTCCCAGGGAAAATGGCCGAAGCATGAGCCCAGGGGCCCCTGGCACTGGGCTGGGGCCTGAATGCAAATAATCCTTATATCGAAGGATGGATCGCAGACTGAAGTCCCCATCTCATACTTGTGCTGCCCTGATAGACCCAAGGGAGCCCTAGAAACTGACATAAGGAACCTGGACTGGTGAGTTTTCTTTCCCAGGGAAAATGGCCAAAGGATGTGCCCGGGGCCCCAGTCACTGGGCTGGGGCCTGAATGCAAAAAATCCTTATATCGAAGGATGGACCCCAGACCGAAGTTGTCCCCTCCTCAAAGTTGTGCTGCCCTGATAGACCCAAGGGAGCCCTAAAAAACTGACATCAGGAACCTGGACTGGTGAGGTTTCTTTCCCAGGGAAAATGGCCAAAGGATGTGCCCAGTGGCCCCTGGCTCTGGGGTGGGGCCTGACTTCAAAAATCCTTGTATCGAAGGATGGATCGCAGACCGAAGTTGTCCCCTCCTCAAAGTTGTGCTGCCCTGATAGACCCAAGGGAGCCCTACAAACTGACATCAGCAACCTGGACTGGTGAATTTTCTTTCCCAGGGAAAATGGCCAAAGCATGTGCCCAGGGGCCCCTGGCACTGGGCTGGGGCCTGAATGCAAATAATCCTTATATCGAAGGATGGACTCCAGACCGAAGTTGTCCCCTCCTCAAAGTTGTGCTGCCCTGATAGACCCAAGGGAGCCCTACAAACTGACATCAGCAACCTGGACTGGTGAGTTTTCTTTCCCAGGGAAAATGGCCAAAGGATGTGCCAGGGGCCCCTGGCACTGGGCTCGGACCTGACTGCAAAATATCCTTATATTGAAGGATGGTTCGCAGACCAAAGTTGTCCCCTCCTCAAAGTTGTGCTGCCCTGATAGACCCAAGGGAGCCCTACAAACTGACATCAGCAACCTGGACTGGTGAGTTTTCTTTCCCAGGGAAAATGGCCAAAACATGTGCCCAGGGGCCCCTGGGACTGGGCTGGGGCCTGAATGCAAAAAATCCTTATATCGAAGGATGGACCCCAGACTGAAGTTGTCCCCTCCTCAAAGTTGTGCTGCCCTGATAGACCCAAGGGAGCCCTACAAAAAGACATCAGGAACCTGGACTGGTGAGTTTTCTTTCCCAGGGAAAATGGCCAAAGGATGTGCCCGGGGCCCCAGTCACTAGGCTGGGACCTGAATGCAAAAAATCCTTATATCGAAGGATGGACCCCAGACCGAAGTTGTCCCCTCCTCAAAGTTGTGCTGCCCTGATAGACCCAAGGGAGCCCTAAAAAACTGACATCAGGAACCTGGACTGGTGAGTTTTCTTTCCCAGGGAAAATGGCCAAAGGATGTGCCCAGGGGCCCCTGGCATTGCTCTGGAGCCAGAATGCAAAAAATCCTTATATCGAAGGATGGATCGCAGACCGAAGTTGTCCCCTCCTCAAATTTCTGCTTCCCAGATAGACCCAAGGGAGCCCTACAAACTGACATCAGCAACCTGGACTGGTGAATTTTCTTTCCCAGGGAAAATGGCCAAAGGATGTGCCCAGGGGCCCCTGGCACTGGGCTGGGACCTGACTGCAAAAAATCCTTATATCGAAGGATGGACCCCAGACCGAAGTTGTCCCCTCCTCAAAGTTGTGCTGCCCTGATAGACCCAAGGGAGCCCTACAAACTGACATCAGCAACCTGGACTGGTGAATTTTCTTTCCCAGGGAAAATGGCCAAAGGATGTGCCCAGGGGCCCCTGGCCCTGGGCTGGGGCCTGAATGCAAATAATCCTTATATCGAAGGATGGACCCCAGACCGAAGTTGTCCCCTCCTCAAAGTTGTGCTGCCCTGATAGACCCAAGGGAGCCCTACAAACTGACATCAGCAACCTGGACTGGTGAGTTTTCTTTCCCAGGGAAAATGGCCAAAGGATGTGCCCAGGGCCCCTGGCACTGGGGTGGGGCCTGACTGTGAAGAATCCTTATATCGAAGAATGGATCGCAGACCGAAGTTGTCCCCTCCTCAAAGTTGTGCTGCCCTGATAGACCCAAGGGAGCCCTACAAACTGACATCAGCAACCTGGACTGGTGAGTTTTCTTTCCCAGGGAAAATGGCCAAAGGATGTGCCAAGGGACCCCTGGCACTGGGCTGGGGCTTCACTGCAAAAAATCCTTATATCGAAGGATGGATCGCAGACCGAAGTTGTCCCCTCCTCAAAGTTGTGCTTCCCAGATAGACCCAAGGGAGCCCTACAAACTGACATCAGCAACCTGGACTGGTGAGTTTTCTTTCCCAGGGAAAATGGCCAAAACATGTGCCCAGGGGCCCCTGGGACTGGGCTGGGACCTGAATGCAAAAAATCCTTATATCGAAGGATGGACCCCAGACTGAAGTTGTCCCCTCCTCAAAGTTGTGCTGCCCTGATAGACCCAAGGGAGCCCTACAAACAGACATCAGGAACCTGGACTGGTGAGTTTTCTTTCCCAGGGAAAATGGCCAAAGGATGTGCCCGGGGCCCCAGTCACTGGGCTGGGACCTGAATGCAAAAAATCCTTATATCGAAGGATGGACC